>NC_092343.1:128415000-129857500 GCF_046630445.1 Rutidosis leptorrhynchoides
AAAGCTTTACGTAGATTATCAAATAATGATAATCTAAAATATCCTGTTTACACACGACCATTACATAATGGTTTACAATACAAATATGTTACATCGAAATCAGTTTCTTGAATGCAGTTTTTACACAATATCATACAAACATGGACTCCAAATCTTGTCCTTATTTTAGTATGCAATAGCGGAAGCTCTTAGTATTCACCTGAGAATAAACATGCTTTAAACGTCAACAAAAATGCTGGTGAGTTATAGGTTTAACCTATATATATCAAATCGTAACAATAGACCACAAGATTTCATATTTCAATACACATCCCATACATAGAGATAAAAATCATTCATATGGTGAACACCTGGTAACCGACATTAACAAGATGCATATATAAGAATATCCCCATCATTCCGGGATCCTCCTTCGGACATGATATAAATTTTGAAGTACTAAAACATCCGGTACTTTGGATGGGGTTTGTTAGGCCCAATAGATCTATCTTTAGGATTCGCGTCAATTCGGGTGTCTGTTCCCTAATTCTTAGATTACCAGACTTAATAAAAAGGGGCATATTCGATTTCGATAATTCAACCATAGAATGTAGTTTCACGTACTTGTGTCTATTTTGTAAATTATTTATAAAACCTGCATGTATTCTCATCCCAAAAATATTAGATTTTAAAAGTGGGACTATAACTCACTTTCACAGATTTTTACTTCGTCGGGAAGTAAGACTTGGCCACTGGTTGATTCACGAACCTATAACAATATATACATATATATCAAAGTATGTTCAAAATATACTTACAACACTTTTAATATATTTTGATGTTTTATGTTTATTAAGTCAGCTGTCCTCGTTAGTAACCTACAACTAGTTGTCCACAGTTAGATGTACAGAAATAAATCGATAAATATTATCTTGAATCAATCCACGACCCAGTGTATACGTATCTCAGTATTGATCACAACTCAAACTATATATATTTTGGAATCAACCTCAACCCTGTATAGCTAACTCCAACATTCACATATAGAGTGCCTATGGTTGTTCCGAAATATATATAAATGTGTCGACATGATAGGTCGAAACATTGTATACGTGTCTATGGTATCTCAAGATTACATAATATACAATACAAGTTGATTAAGTTATGGTTGGAATAGATTTGTTACCAATTTTCACGTAGCTAAAATGAGAAAAATTATCCAATCTTGTTTTACCCATAACTTCTTCATTTTAAATCCGTTTTGAGTGAATCAAATTGCTATGGTTTCATATTGAACTCTATTTTATGAATCTAAACAGAAAAAGTATAGGTTTATAGTCGGAAAAATAAGTTACAAGTCATTTTTGTAAAGGTAGTCATTTCAGTCGAAAGAACGACGTCTAGATGACCATTTTAGAAAACATACTTCCACTTTTAGTTTAACCATAATTTTTGGATATAGTTTCATGTTCATAATAAAAATCATTTTCCCAGAATAACAACTTTTAAATCAAAGTTTATCATAGTTTTTAATTAACTAACCCAAAACAGCCCGCGGTGTTACTACGACGGCGTAAATCCGGTTTTACGGTGTTTTTCGTGTTTCCAGGTTTTAAATCATTAAGTTAGCATATCATATAGATATAGAAAATGTGTTTAGTTGATTTTAAAAGTCACGTTAGAAGGATTAACTTTTATTTGCAAACAAGTTTAGAATTAACTTAACTATGTTCTAGTGATTACAAGTTTAAACCTTCGAATAAGATAGCTTTATATCTATGAATAGAATGATGTTATGAACATCATTACTACCTCAAGTTCCTTGGATAAACCTACTGGAAATGAGAAAAATAGATCTAGCTTCAAAGGATCCTTGGATGGCTTGAAAGTTCTTGAAGCAGAATCATGACACGAAAACAATTTCAAGTAAGATTTCCACTCGAAATAAGATTGTTATAGTTATAGAAATTGAATTAAAGTTTGAATATGATTATTACCTTGTATTAGAAAGATAACCTACTGTAAGTAACAAAGGTTTCTTAATCTTGGATGATTACTTGGAATGGATTTAGAAAACTTGGAAGTAAACTTGCAATCTTGGAAGTATTCTTGATTTTATGAAACTAGAACTTTTGGAATTTATGAAGAACACTTAGAACTTGAAGATAGAACTTGAGAGAGATCAATTAGATGAAGAAAATTAAAGAATGAAAGTGTTTGTAGGTGTTTTTGGTCGTTGGTGTATGGATTAGATATAAAGGATATGTAATTTTGTTTTCATGTAAATAAGTCATGAATGATTACTCATATTTTTGTAATTTTATGAGATATTTTATGCTAGTTGCCAAATGATGGTTCCCACATGTGTTAGGTGACTCACATGGGCTGCTAAGAGCTGATCATTGGAGTGTATATACCAATAGTACATATATCTAAAAGCTGTGTATTGTACGAGTACGAATACGGGTGCATACGAGTAGAATTGTTGATGAAACTGAACGAGGATGTAATTGTAAGCATTTTTGTTAAGTAGAAGTATTTTGATAAGTGTCTTGAAGTCTTTCAAAAGTGTATGAATACATATTAAAACACTACATGTATATACATTTTAACTGAGTCGTTAAGTCATCGTTAGTCGTTACATGTAAATGTTGTTTTGAAACCTTTAGGTTAACGATCTTGTTGAATGTTGTTAACCCATTATTTATTATAACAAATGAGATGTTAAATTGTTATATTATCATGATATTATGATATATAATATATCTTAGTATGATATATATACAGATAAATGTCGTTACAACGATAATCGTTACATATATGTCTCGTTTCGAAATCATTAAGTTAGTAGTCTAATTTTTACATATGTATTTCATTGTTAATACACTTAATAATATATTTACTTATCATTTAACATAATTAACCAAGTGTATCAATATCTTAATATGATTCATATGTACCTAGTAAGACGTTATAACGATAATCGTTATATATATCGTTTTCGAGTTTCTTAAATTAATAGTCTCATTTTTATGTATATAACTCATTGTAAAAATACCTAATGAGATACATACTTATAATAAAATCATGTTAACTATATATATAACCATATATATTTCATCGTATAGTTTTTACAAGTTTTAACGTTCGTGGATCACCGGTCAACTTGGGTGGTCAATTGTCTATATGAAACCTATTTCAATTAATCAAGTCTTAACAAGTTTGATTGCTTAACATGTTGGAAACACTTAATCATGTAAATAACAATTTCATTTAATATATATATAAACATGGAAAAGTTCGGGTCACTACATGGAATACTTTGACTTATGTGCTTCATCAAGTAGCACTTGTCGATAATCACCCATCTTAGGCACCCACACTCTTCCTTGAAAAGACAACAAACCACGCGATCCCATAGTAATGAACTCCGATTGCCCCATGATTCATTCCGCATGCTTGTTGTGAACGTAAGCCTCTATTTGAATCACACCAAGTTTTTCAAGAAAATCGTTAGTAATAATCATACGTAACAATCCCAATCGTAACTCCGGGTGATGACTCTTTCGACTTAACGCATCCGCGACCACATTCGCCTTGCTCGGATGATAAAGTATTTCACAATCATAGTCTTTTACCACATCCATCCACCTACGTTGACGATAATTCAAATCCCTTTGGTTAAAGAGATGTTTCAAAGTTTTGTGATCCGAATAAATCGTACTCTTGACACCATACAAGTAATGGCGCCATATTTTCAACGCATGCACAACTGCCGCCAACTCAAGATCATGAGTCGGGTATCTCTTCTCGTGTTCCTTTAATTGTCGAGAGGCGTAAGCAATGACTTTACCTCTTTGCATTAGAACACACCCGGGCCCATTTAACGAAGCATCACAATAAACCGTCATGTCTTCCACTCCTTCCGGCAACACTAACACCGGAGCTTGACACAACTTCTCTTTTAGCAATTGAAAAGCAATTTCTTGTTCGTTCTCCAAATTAAATCTCGTGTTCTTCCTTGTCAACTCCGTCAATGAAGAAGCGATCTTAGAAAAGTCTTGGATAAACCGACGATAATAATCGGCCAATCCGAGAAAACTTCGGATTTCCGTAGGAGTAGTCGGTCGTCCCCAACTGTTTACCATCTCAATCTTCCCCGGATCTACTTGAATACCATATCTGTTCACAATATGGCCAAGGAATTGAACTTCCCTTAGCCAAAATTCACATTTGGAGAATTTAGCATACAACTTCTCCTTCCGCAACGTCTTTAACACACATCGTAAATGATGTTCATGTTCCTTCATACTCTTCGAATAGACAAGTATGTCGTCAATGAATACAATTATCGACTTGTCCAACATAGGTTGGCACACTCGGTTCATAAGATCCATGAATGTCGCCGGTGCATTCGTAAGACCAAAAGGCATTACCACAAACTCAAAATGCCCATAACGTGTTCGAAAAGCCGTTTTCTCAATATCTTCCTCACGGACCCGCATTTGGTGATAGCCGGACCGTAGGTCGATTTTAGAGAAATACGTTGCACCTTGGAGTTGGTCAAACAAATCATCAATCCTAGGTAATGGATAACGATTCTTGATCGTCACTTTGTTCAACTCCCGATAATCGATGCACATCCGCATACTACCATCTTTCTTCTTCACGAATAAAATCGGAGCGCCCCATGGCGAAGCACTCGGTCGAATAAAAACCTTCTCAAGTAACTCTTGGGTTTGATTTAACAACTCTTGCATTTCCGTCGGCGCTAAACGATAAGGAGTTTTAGCAATGGGGGTAGCCCCCAGAACCAACTCAATGCGAAATTCAACTTGTCTTTCCGCCGGAACACCCGGTAACTCGTCCGGAAAAACGTCTTCGAATTCACTAACCACCGGAATTTCATGAATGGGTGGTGGCTCATCACGAGTATCAACAACATGGGCAAGAAAATCCATGCCACCACTATCGAGGAGACGACGTGCCCGTGCAAAAGTGCATATCGGCACAATTCTTCTACGCTTATCACCGTGAATAATTAACTCTCCCCCACTTGGGGTTTTCACAAGAATAAATTTTTCATGGCATGCAATATCGGCCCTATTATGATCGAGCCAATCCATACCAACAACGATATCAAAATTACCCAAAGTCATCGGGATAAGATCTATCTTAAAGTTTTCGGCTCCAAAAACGACATCACAATTTTTACACACATCAACCACTAGCACCGTTTTGCCGTCCGCTATTTCGACTTCTACCGGACTACTTAACTTATTTAACGGTCTATTAAGTCTAGGCACAAATTTTGGAGATACAAACGACAAATTTGCACCGCTATCAAATAGAATCCTTGCCGGATTTGAGTTAACCATAAAAGTACCTGAGACAACTTCATTGGATTGCTTGGCCTCATCATTGGTCATCAAGTAATTGCGACCCCTAGCCGTACCCGCCGCTCTCTCCAACTTCTTCACATGATCATTATTAAAATCGGGACATTCCGGCCTCTTGTGTCCCTCTTTACCACAATTAAAACAAGTAAGCTTGGTCGACGCCTTGGTAATATCACGGGCTATGTGCCCTCTTTGATTACAATTATAACACATGGGTGCGAAACCTCCGGAAGCACCCTTCTTCACACTATTAACGCTTTCGAAGCCTTTCTTTTTCTTTTTATTTGAAAAGTTCGAATAACTCGAACCTTCAAACATTCTCTTCGAAAAAGTGAAATCGCTTTTCCTTGGAACCTCCGGCTCAAAACCTCAGGCCAATTCGTATAAATCTTCAAAAGACTTAGCCATACCACGGCTAATCTTACCCTTCAACTCATAACTTAAAGTACGGTAGAAATATAGCATCAACTTGTGATCATCACCAACGTACTCCTGAAAAAAATGAGTCTTTGCCAAGAAGGTAGACTTAAGAGTAACCAAGTCCATTGAACCTTGTCGCAAATTGTGCAACTCGTCCCGGATTTTATCAAGATCGGAAGAAGTTCGGTATTCTTGGAAAAATTCCTTCTTAAACTCCTCCCATGTCAAGCACATGCATTGCTCTTCTCCATATAATTTGATTTTATCGTCCCACCACAACTTGCCCTCTTCGCCCAACATGCTAGACCCATACCTCGTCTTCTTCTCAGGAGGACACTCCGCGGTACGGAACTCCCCCTCGATATCGGAAATCCAACAAGTGCTTTTCAATGGATCCCTTACCCCGTTAAACATCGGAGGTTGAGTATCCTTGAAATTTTTGTAGTGGAAGTCCCGCCTTCCACCCCCACCATTACCTTCACCCCCTTCGCCTCGAGGATAAATGTTTCTAGCCTCTAAAGCCTCCTCTATTGCGGCTTTCATTCGTTCATTGATCATTTCGGTCACTTGTCCATCAACCGACTCTTGGAAGACCTTTCGGACATCGTCAAGAAAATCCTTCTTTAGCCTTTTAATGATGGCCTCAACCTTGGCCGTGAGTTCAACGTCCTCACTCGTACTTCCGTCGTTGGTGTCGTGTCCATTTCTCATCTTCATTCTATAAAACGAAGTAAATTAAGCTACAAAACGAAAGGACTTAACACATATGTATATACATATACACCACACTACCCCATCTTGCTCAACAATCATCGTACATTACTTGTTTCACACGATTTGAACCCGTAACAATGGTAGCTAATCTTGTTACGCGGGCACATCGCATTAACTCACTAGTACCACGTCTATCTCGCTTGACGATTTCAAATACCACACAAAATAATAGCGCATGATTAGTTCACATAAACCTATGCACTAACCAAAACCCGATCCGACCCGAAGTCCTACAAGTCCCGCATAACGCGCACACAAAAAGTCTAAGTCTAGGGGCCTATCTCAAGTCACCTAAATCCCTTAGACCATGCTCTAATACCACTTGTAACAACCCAAACCAAATCACAATCGAACCCGCTTAAAATATCACAACAACAAAAAAAAAAAAAAAAAAAAAAATCTTTGTTCAGCTAATGGCGCGGCGCGCCATGACCCCGCGCGGCGCGTCGATCTGGTCTGTCCAAAAATTTCAAACGCGAAAAAGATTGACCACTTCCCGTCATAATTAGATAAAACGCTTTTAACAACATTTTCAAATATGTAAAACTAACACGATTCAAACATAAAATAATTTTTACAAAGCGGGGCCCACATCGGCCGTTTTACGAGTTTAATACATAACGAGAGTTTCGACCGTAAAAGTATAAATACCAAACGACCCTACGAGCATGGTGTTTGGGGTTAAACTACCCAAGTCTCGGTCAAACCCCAAAAGCTAATATCTCCAAAAGCGTCCCCTAACACGACGGGATCTCTACTCCAAACAAATGCCCTTACCTTTGTCCATACCTGAGCCTATAAAAAGGTAAACAACGAGAGGGTAAGCAAAGCTTAGTGAATGCAATAATTACACATACATATATATAACTCATCTATTTGCAATCACATTCACCAAATACCTCATACGAACTTGTAACTCAATTAGCATGTCATCGTACCCAAAACACTTAACAAGTCGTACATTAACACAAAACCGCATTAGCATATACTCAACACAATGTATATATATAAACAATATGCTAAATAATCGACAATCTAAATATGGTTAACCATAAACGCTATGGTGCTACCGGCTCGTGGTTCGCAACATACGCAATTGAGTCATACTCTTTTATAGTGCTACCGGCTCGTGGTTCACACTCGATGCTACCGGCTCGTGGTTCACATCTTATTTTATAGTGCTACCGGCTCGTGGTTCACACTCGATGCAACCGGCTCGTGGTTCACATCTAGTTTATAGTGCTATCGGCTCGTGGTTCACACTCGATGCTACCGGCTCGTGGTTCACATCTTATCGCACACATGTTATGGAACTACCGGCTCGATGGTTCATATCATAACACCCACAAATAAACGCGTCATATACACATACGTATAATTACTCCACTCACCTCAAAATCTCTTGTGAAAGATAATCAAGCTCGAAAATCTTTAATGTAATGTACCTATTACATTATACATAATATCAATCACAAACTCAAGTTGGTCAACCAACTAAAACTCCATTCTAGTGTTATCTTGACCCATGGTGCAATTTCGACCCATTTACACCCTTAACCCTAATATTTGGGTTAACATCCCCAAAACCCTAATCATTAGCCAAGTTAGGTTTAAAACGCATTTCAACACAAGGTTTATGCATTACACAATAACATTAACTAACTTAGGTCCATTTTGACCCATTTGACCAAATTAAGGTCAACACACCCATTTCAGGTCATCCACCAACCCACACAACTCCCATTTACTTATCTCTAGGTGTGCTAGTAATTAACTAACTAATTTAAGCTCATAAACATCAATTAATACTTTGAAAAACCCTAGTTAATCATCTTTAGGTTTACATGACCCAAATTCACCCAAAACACCCAATTTACTAACAAAGTGGGTTTTAAGTTCACCATTAACCCTAACACTAACCCTTTCACAAAATTAAATTAGAAAATCAAGACTAGAGCATACCACTACAATCAAAACGTAACTAGAGGATAGATGAACAACTTTAAAGCTTGCACTTAGACCCGAAATCGGCTTCTTCTTCCTTGATTTGAGTTCTCTCACTCTAGAAAACCCTTTCTCTCACTAAATTAATTTGGAAGAGGTGAAGTAGGTGAAAATGGTGTTATGAGGCTCACCAAACTGAATCTAGAGTCTTAAAGTCGGCCCTTTAGTGAATTTACCAATTTGCCCTCAAAATATCTAATTAAAAAGAAAGGAATCTGTCACAGACCAATGGCGCGGCGCGCCAAAGGCCTGCGCGGCGTGCCACTCCCCCAGATCAGATTCTTTTTCATTTTAAAATGTACAACGTAACCCCCATTTCAAGCATCTTATTTACGCTTATGTACACAACAATTATTTGGGTCTTACACAAAACATGCGCGTGTATATCATACATGAATAAAAAAATTGCATGTAGACATGGTTAATATGTGAAATCAAACAAGACAAACAATTTGGTGAAATTTCAAGCTTTACACAAAGTTGCAACATTTTAGCTCATGCAAGTAATTATAAATCATAAGTAGTATCATAAGCTAAACATGCATTATATTCAACTAGTAAGCTCATCTTGGTCAAACCCATTCAAAATTCTAGCTTATGAACCCTAATTTTCAATTTCAAATCATACAAGCATGAAAGATGGATTCAAAGCAAGATAATCATGGTACACTAACAATTAAGCATCAACAATAACAATTAACACTCCAATTTGGCTCAAAATCAAAAACCCGAAATTGGATGAACCCTAGAATTTCAAAGTTGAAATCTATGTAACAAAGCATGTAAATCATGTTAATAAACATCAATGTAGTCTAGATTCATCAACAATTTGACCATTAACATCATAAATCAAGCATAATCTACGAATTAAGCATAAAGAGAAAAATGGTAAAAATCAATCAAATCATGTTAAAGTGTGAATTAAAATGATAGATTCTTACTTTTCCCATGTTAGATAATGAAGATTTGCAAGAAAATTGATGAAATTTGAAGCCTTGGGTCGATTTAGGTTGATTAGGGTTATAGATGCACCGCTATTAGAGAGAAAATTGAAGTTGGGTGTGAAAAAATGAAGTTTTGGTCGTGCAGAATTCTTAAGTAGCAGATGAAAAAGCGCCGCTTTTCATACAGGAGCGACGCTCCAGACAAAACAGAAGCGTCACTTTTGAAAGAAAAGCGTCGCTCTAGGCAAACTAAAAGCGTCGCTTTTGAAAACAAAAGCGCCGTTCTTTGCTACTGCTCATTTTTGACACAAATTTGCAGGTTAAAGCGTCGCTCTTGTGAAAGAAGCGTCACTCTTGTAAATGAAAAGAGCCGCTCCTAGGATAAAAGCGCCGCTTTTATACCTGATTGCAGTTTTTCTAATGTTATGTTCAATTTGACCCATTCACAAACTATTTTTGACGTTTTCCGGTTTACCCATATGCATGCAATACAAAAACATAAAAATGCAACTAAAAAAGGAATATCGTACAATTCTAAACGGAATGCAATTAAAAGAAATTATATACACAATTGTGGAAAGTTTTTAACGAGTCTATCACCCGACTCCCATCCCCTTGAGATTTCAACTAATCCCGGGGTGGTAAACCTCCCTTCCCTTTGAACTAAGGGAAAAATTTTCATTACCACCACCACTTCATATTGACATTAACCAATCATTCATTACCTTAGTTTCATTGATTAACTCCATAAGTTTTACTTTCTCATGTTTTGACAAATTTGACACTAGGCGTTTTCTCAAGTGTTCATCCTTTTTAGATGAAGCCCGATGCACCCGACCAAATAACTTTCGCATAGACTTGTCAACAACGTCGTTTTGATTTTTGGCTTTACCTTGAATTCCCTTGGTTAATCCCCCACTACCTGTAATTGGTGAACCTACTTGCCTTGTGCTTGCAACGCATTGCGTACTAGCAACAACTTGTGGTGTGGTCAATGGCATTGATGGTGTTTTAACACATTTGCTCATGCATTTCCCTTTATCCCGAAGAGTTAATTTTCTGGGTCCTAAAGTCAAAGAAAGAGCCCGCGGTTGCCAAAAATGGCCTTCTGAAAACAAGGGGTACAACCGGGTCTTCCTTTATATCCACAATAACAAAGACAATAAGAAATTCCATGTCCCCCACCTTAATAATTAAGTCTTCGGCGATCCCCATACTAGAGTTAATTGATTGATCGATTAATTTGATTCCCATTGTAATGGGTGAAAGGTCACCAAGGCCTAGCCTTTTGTAAACGGAATAGGGCATGAAGTTGATACTTGCTCCCGAATTGGCTAAAGATGTGAGAATCTCCGAACCGTTTACATTGCATGGGATAAGGAAAGGTCCGGGATCACCCATTTTTGATGGTAGGTTACATTTCTTTAAAATTCGATCACACTCCTTTTTCAAAAAAGCGGTGGATGCTTGCTCAACATCTCCCTTTTTGGCCATGAGTGTCTTCAAAAATTTCCCATAGTTGGGGATATTCTCAAGCACCTCCGCCAAGGGGAGTTTAACATAAATATTTTCGTTGTCGGATAAAGTTGACTTACAATCTACATCATTTAGATGTGTAAGATGTAGTGATTGAAGATGTGAGACCGTGTTTCATTTTTCTCCTTAGTTGATGTGGTAGAAACCTCGACCTCTGTCTTTTGCGCCTTCGTATGTAATAAAGTTTCGACCTTTTGCTCTTTATCAACCTTTCCCAATTGAATTTTCTTAAAATCACTCTTTAACTCCTTGCATGTCGACTCGGTAGTCTCCATGGACATTTGATAATGCTAAAAACGAACATATATTTCATAGCATTATCCGTCAAGAAAGACAAGCTTTTAGTTGCAATTGTTCTATTTACAAGTGATATTCGTTTAAATAATAAAAGGTGAAGACAAAAGACAGATTTGACGAATTGAAGATGCAAACGACCAAAAAGCTCAAAAGTACAAAGTACAATCAAAGTGGTTCCAATTATTGATAAGAAACGTCTCAAAATTACAAGGGTACAAGACGCAAAACGCAAAATACAAGATATTAAATTGTACGCAAGGACGTTCGAAAATCCGGAACCGGGACCAGAGTCAACTCTCAACGCTCGACGCAACGGACTAAAAATTACAAGTCAACTATGCATATGAATATAATATAATATATAAATAATTCTTAAAAATTATATATATATATATATATATATATATATATATATATATATATATATATATATATATATATATATATTATATTTATAAACCGTTGGCAAACAAGAAAACAAATTAGTGTGAGCTGGAACTGCCCTCCATGCGATCGCATGGGAATCAGGCATCAAAGCCATGCGATCGCATGACCCTGAAATGTTGGCCACATCTATAAAAGGCGACGAGTTTTCAGCGAATAAACACATCTTTTTCTTTCCTCTCTTACTCTCAACGTATATATATATATATATATATATATATATATATATATATATATATATATATATATATATATATATATATATATATATATATATATATATATATATATATATATAATTTTAATTTTAATTTTAATTTTTAAATCTAATAATAAGGGTATGTTAGCGAATGTTGTAAGGGTGTAAGTCGAAATTCTGTCCGTGTAACGCTACGCTATTTTTAATCATGTAAGTTATGTTCAACCTTTTTAAATTAATGTCTCGTAGTTAAGTTATTATTATGCTTATTTAAGCCGAAGTAATCGTGATATTGGGCTAAAATATTAAAGATGGGGTAATTGGGCTTTGTACCATAATTGAGGTTTGGACAAAAGAACGACACTTGTGGAAATTAGACTATGGGCTATTAATGGGCTTTATATTTGTTTAATTAAATGATAGTTTGTTAATTTAATATAAAGATTTACAATTGGACGTACCTATAAATAACCATATACACTTGATCGGACACGATAGGCGGGATATTTATAAGTACTAATAATCGTTCATTTAACTGGACACGAGAATGGATTAATAGTCAATGGACTTATTAAAACAGGGGTGAATAATGTACAAGGACACTTGGCGTAATTGTTAACAAAGTATTAAAACCTTGGGTTATACGCAGTCGATAACCTGGTGTAATTATTAAACAAAGTATTAAGACCTTGTTACAGTTTAAGTCCCCAATTAGTTGGAATATTTGACTTCGGATATAAGGATAATTTGACGAGGACACTCGCACTTTATATTTATGACTGATGGACTGTTATGGATAAAAACCAGACGGACATATTGAATAATCCAGGACAAAGGACAATTAACCCATGGTATTAAACTAAAATCAACACGTCAAACATCATGATTAAGGAAGTTTAAATAAGCATAATTTATATATTTCATATTTAATTGCACTTTTAATTATCGCACTTTTATTTACTATCATTGTATTTAATTGAACTTTTAATTATCGTACTTTTTAATTATCGCACTTTATTTATTGTCATTTTATTTTATCACAATTTCATTATCGTTATTTACTTTACGCTTAAAATTAAGTTATATTTATTTTTAATATTTTACATTAAGTTTTAACTGCGACTAAAGTTTTAAAATCGACAAACCGGTCATTAAACGGTAAAAACCCCCTTTTATAATAATAATACTACTTATATATATTTATATATTTACAAATATAGTTTTAAAAATATAGCGTTAAACTTGGCTAAAGATCCATGTGGAGGAACCGGACTTACTAAAAACTACACTACTGTACGATTAGGTACACTGCCTATAAGTGTTGTAGCAAGGTTTAGGTATATCCACTCTATAAATAAATAAATAACTTGTGTAAAATTGTATCGTATTAAATAGTTTTTTGTAGTAAAAATATAACTATTTCATATACACCTCTACGCACATCAAGTATTTTTGGCGCCGCTGCTGGGGAAAGCTAAACGCCGAAAGTGCAACGCTATATAAAAAATTTTCTAAAGTTTTTATTAAGTTCTTTTGTAAAAATACGTTTTAATTATTAAAAATACAAAAATATAAAAAGAAAAATAAAGTATATATTTCTAAGAGTTGTTTAAAATACATAAATTATAAAGTATTTTTATTTCTATTTTAGTTTTTAAAATTTAAGTTTTTATTTATTTTATATAAATAATTTAATAATTATAAAACAGAATTTTAAAAATAGAAAATATATATATATATATATATATATATATATATATATATATATATATATATATATATATATATATATATATATATATATATATATATATATATATATATATATATATATATATATATATATATAAAAGCCTCGGCCCGAGAACTGTAGCAGCCCAAATCCTGGCCCAAAACTCTACTCCATGCGACCGCATGGAAATATAACCTCGAAGCCATGCGATCGCATGGCTTGAGTTGACAGGTTTGTAACCTCAGCCGACCAGTTTAGGGTTTAATTTAATTTTTATTAATATTATTAACCCTAATTAGGGTTTATTAATTAATTAATTTTTAATATTTAGTTTTAGTTTTATTATTATTTTGTATTATTTAGTTTTAATCTAGTTTTAATTAATATATAAAATTAATAGTTTTATAAAATAAATAATATAAAAATAATATTTTTATAAAAATTGTATTTTTACAACTTTAAGTTTATTTTTTATATTTTGTATGTTTTAGCATAATATTTGTATTTTTCGTTCGTATTTAGTTTTAAGTCATAGTTTTTGCCATAGTTATTTTTATTTCTAGATTCTTAGGCTTTGCCGTAAAATCTCTTAAGTGCTTTTTCTTTAGACTAAGATTTAGGTGCTTTAGAATTTTGCGACGCCGTTTTAATATTTTAGTACCCTTTTAAGTAATTGCCGTTTTGGATATAGAATTTCTTTTAAGCTTTAATACCTTTAGACGCAACCTTTAATTCTTAGTTTTAGACTTTTAAGTTTCGACGCGCTACGTTCTTTTTATTATTTTTTGACCATTTATTTTTCGACGTTTTTCGACGCGCTCTTTTTCTTTCTTATTTCTCACCGCTCTAGTTTTAGGACATAGAATTTTCTATTTCTTCTCTAAAATTTCTTTAAATTTCAACGAAAAATTATTTTAAGCAGTTAAATTGATAGACATCCAAATTTTCTGGTTCGTAGTAATAGTTGAATTTGTTAGTGGCTGAGTTGTGAGCTTCCGATTTAAAGGGTTCTGGCTCCCTGCTACATCTTTTGGCTATTCGAAACGTGGGCAAAATCAGAAAAGTCTATTAATTTGATAACTTATATAATTTTTATCTTTTATAACTAATAGGATATTCAGTGAATGCACCGAGCAAAACGTTCACCACCTATAACTCGATCAAGATATCTAGCCAATATTGTCGCCGTTGATTTTTCTTTAGAATCGTCATCCAGTCGACCAAGTACTCCAATTCAAATTTCCGATAATCCATTTTTTGAACCAGACCTCACAATTGAGAATCCGGAGGATATTCAGGGACAATTCAGAGATCCTGAACCATTAATCTTTCCTCCAGAACCACCAATCATTCAAACAGAGATTGTCGAGGAGCAACTCATTAAATCAGAATCCTCTAGTGATTCAGATTCAACAAATTCAATCATGGAAAATCTGGAACCTCTAAGTATGGAAGACCGAATGAGAGCTAAACGCACTGGCCAAGGTCACGCAATTACTCAACCAGACATTAATGCGCCAGATTATGAAATCAAAGGACAAATCCTACACATGGTAACTAATCAATGCCAATTTAGTGGTGCGCCGAAGGAAGATCCAAATGAACATCTTCGAACCTTTAATAGGATCTGTACTTTATTTAAAATCCGAGAAGTGGAGGATGAACAGATATATCTCATGTTATTTCCCTGGACTTTAAAGGGAGAAGCCAAAGATTGGTTAGAATCGTTACCTGAAGGGGCGATTGATACATTGGACGTTTTAGTTGAAAAATTTCTTAAACAATTCTTTCCGGCATCTAAAGCCGTGAGACTTCAAGGAGAAATTGTTACGTTCACACAAAAGCCAAATGAAACTCTATATGAAGCGTGGACAAGATTTGGAAAGTTATTAAGAGGATGTCCGCAACATGGTTTAGACACTTGTCAAATAGTACAAATATTCTACCAGAGACGAATGGAAAAGATGACTAAGGATATTCACTCAATACGAATTAGTTGTGAGCAGTGTGGAGAACCACATTTAACAAAAGATTATCTCAGTATTGAACAAACAATGGAACAAAGAGAGAATGTTTCATACATAAACCAAAGGCCTGGAAATAATTATCAGAATAATTATCAACCACCAAGACCAATCTACAATCAAAATCAGAACTATAACCGAAATGTTCCATACAACAACCAACAAGGTCCTAGCAATCAACAAGTATCCAATAATACTTACAATCACCAAAGACCTATTTTTCAAAACAAACCACCACAAACCGATGATAAAAACCCAAATTTTGAAGACATGATGTCGAAGCTAGTTGAATCTCAAACTCAGTTTTTCACATCTCAGAAACAAACCAATGAACAAAATGCTCAAGGATTTATAAATCAACAAGCTTCTATTCAAAATTTGGAACAAGAAGTAAGTAACCTAGCAAGGTTAATAGGTGAAAGAAAACCGGGAAGTCTACCTAGCGATACAAATGCTAACCCCCGGAATGAAATAGCTAAAGCCATTACCACAAGAAGTGGTATTACACTTAAACCACCTGAAATACCTGTAATTTCTGAGGACGCTATTCCTACTCCACAAGAACCACAACCTGAGCAAGATAAGGAAAAAGAACCGGTAGTTGAAAAGGTTAATGAAGATAACACAATTAAGGCTAAACCTTATGTTAAACCATACCAACCACCACTTCCTTACCCGAGTAAAATGAGAAAAGAGAGACTTGAAGCCGAGCAATCCAAATTCTTAGATATGTTTAAATAAATAAATGTCAACCTTCCTTTTATTGATGTGATTTCAGGAATGCCTAGATATGCTAAATTCTTGAAAGATCTAATCACAAATAGAAAGAAAATGGAAGAACTCTCGGCAGTTACAATGAATGCTAATTGTTCTGCAGTGCTATTGAATAAGATACCATAAAAACTTTCAGATCCAGGAAGTTTCACAATTCCATGTTTTCTGGGTAGTCTTAGTTCAATAGAAGCATTGGCAGATTTAGGTGCTAGTATAAATTTAATGCCATATTCACTATACGCTAAACTAGACCTCGGAGAATTGAAACCAACACGAATAAGCATACAACTAGCCGATCGATCAGTAAAATATCCTAGAGGGATAATGGAAAACATGCTAGTTAAAGTTGGTACTTTGGTATTTCCAGTAGATTTTGTTATTCTGGACATGGAAGAAGATTATCGAGTTCCTCTCATATTAGGAAAACCATTCTTAAACACGGCTAAAGCAATAATAGACGTGTTCGGTAAGAAACTGACCCTAAGTATAGAGGACGAGAGTGTTACCTTTTCTGTTGATAGAGCAATGCAACAACCACAATCTACAGATGATACATGTTATTATATTTAAACTATAGATTCGCATGCAGAATTGTTAGAAGAATTTCCAGAATTACAAGGAACAAGAGAATGTTCTTTAGGAGAAGGAACTGAACCAATTGATGAAACTGAAATGTTAGCTACACTTATGGCTAATGGATATGAACCATCAGCAGAAGAAATTCAAATGCTAAAAGAAGAAGACAGATATCGATATAAATCATCGATAGAAGAACTGCCAACATTAGAGTTAAAGCCACTTCCAAACCATTTGGAATATGCTTATTTAAATGGTGAATCTGAATTACCTGTAATAATATCGTCTTCTCTTACTGAAAATGAAAAATCTCAACTCATTACTGTGCTAAAAGCTCATAAACCAGCTATTACATGGAAAATTTATGATATTAAAGGAATAAGTCCTTCGTATTGCACACATAAAATCCTTATGGAAGAAGGTCATAAAACGTATGTGAAATGCCAAAGAAGACTAAATCCTAATATGCAAGATGTTGTTAAGAAAGAAATAATTAAACTGCTTGATGCAGGTTTAATTTATCCGATCTCTGATAGTCCATGGGTAAGCCCAGTTCAATGCGTACCTAAGAAGGGTGGCATGACTGTCATCACAAATGAGAAAAATGAGCTTATTCCTACTAGGACTGTAACATAATGGCGTATTTGTATTGATTATAGAAAATTAAATGACACCACCAGAAAAGATCACTTTCCCTTACCTTTCATTGATCAAATGTTGGAAAGATTACCCGGAAATAGTTACTATTGTTTTCTTGATAGTTTTTCCGGATACTTTCAAATTCCAATAGCACCTGAGAACCAAGAGAAAACCACATTCACGTACCCTTATGGTACTTTTGCTTACAAACGCATGCCATTTGGACTTTGCAACGCCCCTGCAACCTTTCAAAGGTGTATGATGGCGATTTTCACGACATGATAGAAGAATGCATGGAAGTTTTCATGGATGACTTTTCAGTCTTCGATGATACATTTGAATCATGTCTAGTTAATCTTGAACGAATGCTTATTAGATGCGAACAATCAAATCTAGTACTTAATTGGGAGAAATGCCATTTCATGGTTAAAGAAGGCATCGTTCTTGGTCATAAAATTTCAAAGGAAGGAATAGAAGTGGATAGAGCTAAAGTAGATGTAATTGCTAAACTTCCACATCCCACTAATGTTAGAGGAGTTTGGATTTTTCCAGGGCATGCCGGTTTTTACCGACGTTTCATAAAAGATTTTTCTAAAATTGCCACTCCTATGAATAAACTCCTAGAAAAGGATGCTCTATTCATCTTTTCAGATGAATGCATCAAATCTTTTAATATTCTTAAAGAAAAACTCACTAATGCGCCGATTATGATAACTCCAAATTGGAATCTACCGTTTGAACTAATGTGCGATGCAAGTGATTTTGCAATGGGAGCCGTTTTAGGACAAAGGATTGAAAAATGATTTCAACCTATTTATAACGCTAGTAAGACGTTACAAGGAGCACAAACAAATTACACAACTACTGAAAAAGAACTCCTTGCTATTGTCTTTGCTTTTGACAAATTTCTTTCATATCTAGTTCTAGCTAAAACGGTGGTCTATACCTGATAATGCTAAAAACGAACATATACTTCATAGCATTATTCCTCAAGAAAGACAAGCTTTTAGTTGCAATTATTCTATTTACAAGTGATATTCGTTTAAATAATAAAAGGTGAAGAAAAAAGACAGATTCGACGAATTGAAGACGCAAACGACCAAAAAGCTCAAAAGTACAAAAGACAATCAAAGAGGTTCCAATTATTGATAAGAAACGTCTCGAAATTACAAGAGTACAAGATTCAAAACGCAAAGTACAAAATATAAAATTGTACGCAAGGACGTTCGAAAATCCGGAACCGGGACCGGAGTCAACTCTCAATGCTCGACGCAACGGACTAAAAATTACAAGTCAACTATGCACATAAATATAATATAATATTTAAATAATTCTTATAATTATTTAATATATTATATTATTTATAAAACGTCGGCACAAGGAAACAAGCAACATGTGAGCTCTCCCAACTGGCCATGCGATCGCATGGCCAGGAAGAAGAAAGTCCATGCGATCGCATGGCATGAAAAGTCAGGCCACATCTCCTATAAATTCGCAGTTTGGTGAACCAAAATATCCATCTTTTTCTTCTTCTCCTCATACGTAAAATATATATATATATTTATAATTTATATTTTAATTTTAATTCTAATTCTAATAATAAGGGTATGTTAGCGAATGTTGTAAGGGTGTAAGTCGAATTTCTGTCCGTGTAACGCTACGCTATTTTTAATCATTGTAAGTTATGTTCAACCTTTTTATATTAATGTCTCGTAGCTAAGTTATTATTATGCTTATTTAAAACGAAGTAATCATGATGTTGGGCTAATTACTAAAATTAGGTAATTGGGCTTTGTACCATAATTGGGGTTTGGACAAAAGAACGACACTTGTGGAAATTAGACTATGGGCTATTAATGGGCTTTATATTTGTTTAACTAAATGAAAGTTTGTTAATGTTAATATAAAGATTTACAATTGGGCGTCCCTATAAATTACTATATACACTCGATCGGACACGATGGGCGGGGTATTTATATGTACGAATAATCGTTCATTTAACCGGACACGGGAATGGATTAATAGCCACTAGAATAATTAAAACAGGGGTGAAATTACATTCAAGGGTAATTGGTGTAATTGCTAACAAAGTAGTAAAACCTTGGTTTACACGCAGTTGATAACCTGGTGTATTCATTAAACAAAGTATTAAAACCTTGTTACAATTCGAATCCCCAATTAGTTGGAATATTTAACTTCGGGTATAAGAATAATTTGATGAGGACACTCGCACTTTATATTTATGACTGATGGACTGTTATGGACAAAAACCAGACGGACATATTAAATAATCCAGGACAAAGGACAATTAACCCATGGGCATAAAACTAAAATCAACACGTCAAACATCATGATTATGGAAGTTTAAATAAGCATAATTCTTTTATTTCATATTTAATTTCCTTTATTTTATATTTAATTGCACTTCTAATTATCGCATTTTTATTGTTATTTTATTTAATTGCACTTTTAATTATCGTACTCTTTAATTATCGCAAGTTTATTTTATCGCACTTTTATTATTCGCAATTTCATTATCGTTATTTACTTTACGCTTTAATTTAAGTCTTGTATTTATTTTTAATATTTTACATTTGGTTTTAACTGCGACTAAAGTTTTAAAATCGACAAACCGGTCATTAAACGGTAAAAACCCCCCTTTATAATAATAATATTACTTATATATATATTTGTATTTTTATAAAAGTAAACTAATATAGCGTTAAGCTTTGTTTAAAGATTTCCCTGTAGAACGAACCGGACTTACTAAAAACTACACTACTGTACGATTAGGTACACTGCCTATAAGTGTTGTAGCAAGGTTTAAGTATATCCATTCTATAAATAAATAAATATCTTGTGTAAAATTGTATCGTATTTAATAGTATTTTCTGCTAAAATTAATAACTATTTCGTATACCTTAGCTTTGACATCAAGTATTTTTGGCGCCGCTGCCGGGGAACCCTCTTAAATGCCGGAAGCGCAACGCTAATATTAAAAAAAAAAAAAGAGATTTTTAGTTAACTTTTATTAAAATTCGTTTTTGTAAAAATACGTTTTAATTATTCAAAAATATAAAAAGAAAAACAAAAATATAAGTATTTTTAAGATTTTGTTAAATATTTAAGTTTTATAAGTTTCTTTATTTTTATTTTAGTTTATAAAAATATAAGTTTTATTTAAATATCTTTTATTTATTTAAAAACAGAAAACAGAAAATAAAAAAAATAAAAAATAAAGAAAAACGCGTCGAATTTAATAAGCTGTCATCTGAATTTCTGAACCCCGCGACTCGCGGGGTTTTCTGCATTAATTACCGCGACTCGCGGAGCTGCTCTGACACGCGAACAGGAAGCCCTAATCCTGCATTTATTACGGATTATTATTAATTATTATTATTATTAACCCTAATTATTATTATTATTATTATAATTAAGTTTATTTTTAATTAAAGTTTTATTTAATTTATATTTTGTTTAAATTAGTTTAATTAATTTGTAAAATTAGTAGTTTTATTAAATAAATAATATAAAAATAATATTTTTATAAAAATTGTAATTTTTACAACTTTTTGTATATTTTTATATTTTGTCCCTTTTTAATCTCTTTAGCGTAACTTTTGTATTTTTAGCTCATATTTAGTTTTAAACTTAGTTTTTGCTATAGTTATTTTTACTCCTAGATTTTTAGGCTTTGCTGTAGAATTCCTTAAGTGCTTTTTCTTTAGACTAAGATTTAGGTACTTTAGAATTTTGCGACACCTTTTTAAGTTTTAGTTTCTTTTTAAGTTATTTCCATTTGGGATTTAGTTTTTCTTGCAAGCTTTAATATTTTTAGACGACCTTTTACTATGTATCAATTATCATTCCAATTAGTAATCTCAATTTGCGATTATAATTTTAAGTTAGTTGTAGTAATAAGGTTAGGTTAGTCAAGTATTTTTAAGTTTTATAAGTTTCTTTTATTTTTCCGTCACCTTTTATTTTTCAACCATTTTTCTTTTTCGATTTTTTTTTTTCGACGAACTCTTTTTCTTTCTTATTTCTCGCTATTCTAGTTTTAGGACATAGATTTTTATTCTACTTCTTATCTAAATTTCTTAAAATTACGAAAATTTATTTTAAGTGGTTAAATTGATAGACATCAAAATTTTCTGGTTCGTAGTAATAGTTGGATTTGTACGTGGACCGGGTTATTGGAGCCAAACAGTCCTCAATTATATTGAGACCAAACGAATCCTGCCCCCCTGCTGCATCTTTTGGCTATTCGAAACGTGGGCAAAATCAGAAAAGTCTATTAATTGGATAACTTATTATAATTTTTTCTTTCCTTTTTAAAACTAATAGGATATTCAGTGAATGCACCGAGCAAGACGTTCACCACCTTTTGTACGTTCACCACCTGTAACTAGATCAAGACATTTAGCAAATATAACCGCCGTTGATTTTTCTTTAGAATCGTCATCCAGTCAACCAAGTACTTCAGTTCAAATTTCCGATAATCCATTTTTTGAACCCAACCTCACAATTGAGAATCCGGAGAATATTCAGGAACGGTTCATAGATCCTGAACCATTAAACTTTCCTCCGAAACCACCAATCATTCAAACAGAGATTGTTGAGGAACGAACCATTAAATCAGAATCATCTAGTCATACCGATTCAACAAATTCAATTATGGAGAATCTGGAACCTTTAAGTACGGAAGACCGAATGAGAGCTAAACGCACTGGCCAAGGTCACGCAATTACTCATCCAGACATTAATGCACCAGATTATGAAATCAAAGGACAAATTCTACACATGGTGACTAATCAATGCCAATTTAGTGGTGCGCCGAAGGAAGATCCAAATGAACATCTACGTACCTTTAATAGGATCTGCACACTATTTAAAATCCGAGAAGTGGAGGATGAACAGATATATCTCATGTTATTTCCCTGGACTTTAAAGGGAGAAGCCAAAGATTGGTTAGAATCGTTACCTGAAGGGGCGATTGATACATGGGATGTTTTAGTTGACAAATTTCTTAAACAATTCTTTCCTGCATCTAAAGCCGTAAGACTTCAAGCAGAAATTGTTACGTTTACACAGAAGCCAAATGAAACTCTATATGAGGCATGGACAAGATATGGAAAGTTGTTAAAAGGATGTCCGCAACATGGTTTAGACACCTGTCAAATAGTACAAATATTCTACCAAGGATGCGACATCACTACAAGAAAAGACATAGATATAGCAGCTGGTGGTTCTATTATGAAGAAAACCGAAACTGATGCTTACAAAATTATTGATAACACTGCTTCCCACTCACATGAGTGGCACCAAGAAAAAGACATCGTTAGATCATCTAAAGCAGCTAGAGCCGATTCTAGCCATGACTTAGATTCCATTTCCGCAAAGATAGATGTTGTGGAGAGACGAATGGAAAAGATGACTAAGGATATTCACTCAATACGAATTAGTTGTGAGCAGTGTGGAGGACCACATTTGACAAAAGATTGTCTCAGTATTGAATTAACAATGGAACAAAGAGAGAATATTTCATACATAAACCAAAGGCCTAGAAATAATTATCAGAATAATTATCAACCGCCAAGACCGATTTACAATCAAAACCAAAATTATAACCGAAATATTCCATACAACAACCAGCAAAGACCGAATTTTCAAAACAAACCACCACAACAAACCGATGATAAAAAGCCGAATTTAGAAGATATGATGACGAAGCTAGTTGAAACTCAAACACAGTTTTTCACATCTCAGAAACAAACTAATTAACAAAATGCTCAAGCATTTAGAAATCAACAAGCTTCTATTCAAAATCTGGAACAAGAAGTAAGTAACCTAGCAAGGTTAATAGGTGAAAGAAAACCGGGAAGTCTACCTAGTGATACAAACGCTAACCCCCGGAATGAAACAGCTAAAGCCATTACCACAAGAAGTGGTACAACACTTAAACCACCTGAAATACCTGTAACTTCTGATGAAGCCATTCCTACTCCACAAGAACCACAACCTGATCAAGATAAGGAAAAAGAACCGGTAGTTGAAAAGGTTAATGAAGATAACAAAGTTAAGGATAAACCTTATGTTAAACCATATCAACCACCACTTCCTTACCCGAGTAAAATGAAGAAAGAAAAACTTGAAGCCGAGCAATCCAAATTCTTGGATATGTTTAAACAGATAAATGTAAATCTTCCTTTCATTGATGTGATTTCAGGAATGCCTAGATATGCTAAATTCTTGAAAGATCTAATTTCAAATAGAAAGAAAATGGAAGAACTCTCGGCTGTTACTATGAATGCTAATTGTTCAGCAGTGCTGTTGAATAAGATACCAGAAAAACTATCTGATCCAGGAAGTTTCATAATTCCATGTTTTCTGGGTAGTCTTAGTTCAATAGAAGCATTGGCAGACTTAGGTGCTAGTATAAATCTAATGCCGTATTCACTATACACTAAACTAGACATTGGAGAATTGAAACCAACCAGAATAAGCATACAACTAGCCGATAGATCAATAAAATATCCTAGAGGGATAATGGAGAACATGCTAGTTAAAGTTGGTACTTTAGTATTTCCAGTAGATTTTGTTGTTTTGGACATGGAAGAAGATTCTCAAGTTCCTCTCATATTAGGAAGACCATTCTTAAACACGGCTAGAGCAATGATAGACGTGTTCGGTAAGAAACTGACCCTAAGTATAGAGGATGAGAGTGTTACCTTTTCAGTTGATAGAGCAATGCAACAACCACAATCTGCAGATGATACATGTTATTATATTCAAACTATAGATGCACATGCAGAATTATTAGAAGAATTTCCAGAATTACAAGGAACAGGAGAATGTTCTTTAGGAGAAGGTAATGAACCAATTGATGAAGCTGAAATGTTAGCTACACTTATAGCTAATGGATATGAACCAACAACAGAAGAAATTCAAATGCTAAAAGAAGAAGACAGATATCGATACAAATCATCGATAGAGGAACCTCCGAAATTAGAGTTAAAGCCACTTCCAAACCATTTGGAATACGCTTATTTACATGGTGAATCTGAATTACCTGTAATAATATCGTCTTCTCTTACTGAAAATGAGAAATCACAACTCATTTCTGTGTTGAAAGCTCATAAACCAGCCATTGCATGGAAGATTCATGATATTAAAGGAATAAGTCCTTCGTATTGCACACATAAAATCCTTATGGAAGAAGGTCATAAAACTTATGTGCAACGCCAACGAAGACTAAATCCTAATATGCAAGATGTAGTTAAGAAAGAGATTATTAAACTGCTAGATGCAGGTTTAATTTATCCAATCTCTGATAGTCCATGGGTAAGCCCAGTTCAATGCGTGCCTAAGAAGGGTGGCATGACTGTCATTACAAATGAGAAAAATGAGCTTATTCCTACTAGGACTGTAACAGGATGGCGTGTGTGTATTGATTATAGAAAATTAAATGACGCCACCAGAAAAGATCACTTTCCCTTACCTTTCATAGATCAAATGTTGGAAAGATTAGCCGGAAATAGTTACTATTGTTTTCTAGATGGATTTTCCGGATATTTTCAAATTCCAATAGCACCCGAAGATCAAGAGAAAACCACATTCACGTGCCCTTATGGTACTTTTGCTTACAAACGCATGCTATTTGGACTTTGTAATGCCCCTGCAACCTTTCAAAGGTGTATGATGGCGATTTTTCACGACATGATAGAAGAATGCATGGAAGTATTCATGGATGACTTTTCAGTCTTCGGTGATACATTTAAATCATGTCTAGTTAATCTGGAACGAATGCTAATTAGATGCGAAAAATCAAATCTAGTTCTTAATTGGGAGAAATGCCATTTCATGGTTAAAGAAGGAATCGTTCTTGGACATAAAATTTCAAAAGAAGGAATTGAAGTGGATAGAGCTAAAGTTGATGTAATTGCTAAACTTCCACATCCCACCAATGTTAGAGGAGTTAGGAGGTTTCTAGGGCATGCCGGTTTTTACCGACGTTTCATAAAAGATTTTTCTAAAATTGCCACTCCTATGAATAAACTCCTAGAAAAGGATGCGCCATTCATCTTTTCAGATGAGTGTATCAAATCTTTTAATATTCTTAAAGAGAAACTCACTAATGCGCCGATCATGATAACACCAAATTGGAATCTACCATTTGAACTAATGTACGATGCAAGTGATTTTGCAATGGGAGCCGTTTTAGGACAAAGGATTGAAAAAAGATTTCAACCTATATATTATGCTAGTAAGACGTTACAAGGAGCACAAACGAACTATACAACTACTGAAAAAGAACTCCTTGCTATTGTCTTTGCTTTTGACAAATTTCGATCATATCTCGTTCTAGCAAAAACGGTGGTCTATACCGACCATTCTGCTCTTAGATACTTATTTTCAAAACAAGATGCTAAACCAAGATTAATCCGTTGGATCTTACTCTTACAAGAGTTTGATATTGAAATCCGAGATAAAAGAGGAGCAGAAAATCTCGCCGCTGATCATCTTTCTCGTCTTGAAAATCCCGAATTAGAAGTTCTAAATGAATCGGCCATACAAGACAACTTTCCTGATGAATATCTATTGAAGATAGATTACAAAGAAATCCCATGGTTTGCAGACTATGCAAACTACTTAGTTTGTGGATTCCTTGAAAAAGGATTATCGTACCAAAGACGAAAGAAATTCTTCAGTGATATAAAACACTATTTCTGGGAAGATCCACATCTGTTTAAAAGTTGTCCCGATGGAATAATACGCCGATGTGTATTTGGAGATGAAGCTAGTAAAATATTAAACCATTGTCACACAGGACCAACAGGAGGGCATTATGGGCCTCAACTAACAGCAAGAAAAGTTTATGATGCTGGATTCTATTGGCTTACAATTTACAAAGACGCACACCTTCTTTGCAAATCCTGTGATGCTTGTCAAAGGGCCGGAAAAATAAGTCAACGTGATGAAATGCCACAAAATGTCATCCAAGTATGTGAAGTATTTGACATTTGGGGTATTGACTTTATGGGTCCATTTCCAAAATCTCATAATAATCTATATATACTCGTAGCCATTGATTATGTATCTAAATGGGCGGAAGCACAAGCTCTCCCAACTAACGATGCACGAGTTGTAGTCAACTTTTTAAAACGTCTTTTTGCAAGGTTTGGAACACCGAAAGCTTTAATAAGTGATCGGGGTACTCATTTCTGTAATAATCAACTTGAGAAAGTTCTTAAAAGATATGGAGTAACTCATAAAATCTCCACCGCATATCATCCAAAAACAAGTGGACAAGTTGAAAATACCAACCGAGCTTTAAAACGTATTCTAGAGAAAACCGTAGGATCAAATCCAAAGGAATGGTCCATTAAATTGGAGGATGCACTCTGGGCTTTTAGAACAGCCTACAAAACTCCAATTGGAACCACACCTTTTAGACTTGTTTATGGAAAAGCATGTCATCTTCCAGTAGAAATTGAACACAAAGCATTTTGGGCTTTGAATACATGTAATCTTGATTTACATGAAGCCGGACGTCTACGATTAAGTCAACTAAATGAATTAGAAGAATTAAGACATGAAGCATACGAAAATTCGTTAATCTATAAAGAAAAAACGAAGAAATGGCATGATAAAAGAATCAGAAGTTCAAAAGAATTTAAAGAAGGAGACAGAGTTCTTCTTTTCAATTCACGATTCAAGCTATTTCTTGGAAAATTGAAATCAAGATGGTCTGGACCATTCATAGTTAAAAGAGTTTTCCCATACGGAACAATAGAATTAATAAATTCAAATGGGATTGAATTTAAAGTTAATGGTCACAGAGTTAAACATTACATACATGGTCCGATGGAAGTCGACAACGAAGTTAATCACAATTTCGACACCACAGCTAACTAAGTGTGGGGAGAATCAAGTCTTTAAAGGATAATATGTATTTCTGATAGAGTTAGATTGTCTGTTTTCGTGTAGTTCTCGAAAATGGAACCCGAATGGTCTTTCCCTAGCAGATCCTAGAGAACTAGTCTTCTCCCCCCATTCTGAATTTTAATTTTTTTTAGGTTTTTACAAAATGAAGACTGCCTGTGAACTAAACCATGGTCTAATGCTACACGCTTTGATCACTAAACGTAATAATGACATACTCCCGAGTGAATTAGTATCAGTAATCAGAGAAAGAATGGACGGAGTTAGAAAAGAATCCAGATGCGAAGATAATAAGTTACAATTTGGTAAAGGAAAATCAAAATCCGCAGCGAAAAGAAGAGCACGACACCTAGAAAGATGTCACAAATGCGGAAAATGGTCACATGGAGGTAAATGTTCAAATAATCAAACCTATTCAAATACCGAATTTGTTACTTTATGCAGAGACGGACCGTTCATATGTTTAGAAGAAAAGACACTGAATGCTCGAGGTTACGTCTATGTAGCCATGGAAAACCAATTGAACCGACTATCTTATGAATGGGATAGATCATATTTCACAGGTATGTCTGTACAGTTTTTATTTTTATTTTTATTTTTAACCTTTTGTTAATAAACGCTAATTTGTTCGCTAAAAAGTATTAAATTGGTATTGAATAAAATTAGGTTTGGCGACCGAAATTATTGATATCATTCAAAAATTTATTACATTACTGCGAAATTTAACGTTTATTCTTAAGGTATAAATATCTTTAATCAATCAACACAAAATATTTCAAAAATTCGTCATGAGTTAAATTAGGTCTTGGAACCGAAATTACTTTACCGAAAAGAGGGGCGCATATTTTTGATAATATTTGATTGATTAAAGTGGGATAAAAAGACAAAAAGATTTTTAATTTTATTTTTACCATGTTTTTAAAATTAATATTTAAATCTTAAATTAATATTGTAAACTTTGTAAAAAAAAAATATATATATTTAAAATTGTAAATATTTGAAAAATTAATATAAGTTTGGTATGAATTTATAAATTTTTAAATTAAGTTTGGTGTGAATTTTTAATTTTTAAAATATGAATTTTTAATTTTATGCATTTCAAATTTTAAGTTTGGTGTGAAATTTTAATATTAATTTTGAATTTTATATTTAAGTTGTGTGAATTTAAAAACAAAAATTTACTTTATCTCATTAAGTTAAAAATATGATTTTTAAAATTCGTCGTAAGTTGAAGACTAGGTCTTTGAACCGAAATTGCTTTACCCGAGGGAGGGACGAGAACTTTTATTATCATTATTTTTAATCTCATTGAATTAAAGTATGCCAAAAACATTAAAAAACCCCAAAAATCTTAGCTTTTAAAACAATCGCTACAAAAAGACAAATTTTAAAATTTTGTCGAAGGACGGACTACGACATCAATCCGAAACGACCTCGTCCTAAATAACAAAGGAAACAAAATTTTAAAATTAAGTACTTAATTGTTTTATAAGTTATTGATTATAAAAAAAAAAATATCAAACTCCGCGACTCGCGGAGTTTGAAGGGTTATTCACCGCGAGTCGCGGAGGGGCCGGATTACAGAAAAAAAATAAAGAGCTGCAACAGCTCAGTTTCACACTTCACAACTCAAACAAACTGCGAAAACCCACGAAAAAACCCGAGAAAAAACCCCAAAAATCACAATTTTTAACCGTTAATCACCAAATCTTTTACTAAAATCATGTTGAGAAGGATGCTATCTAGGAATTACTCAAGAAAAACGGTAAATTTCTACACCTAAACACCATTTAATCCGAAATTTGGTGTTCTTGAGCAATTTTTTCCCCAATTTGATTTTGATGCTTTTTAGTGTAATTAGGCTTAAATTGTTTATGTATTATGCTTGTATAACCTAGATTGATGCTGTTTAACATGATTAGAAGCCTTAAACTTCAAATTTTGAGTAATCTAGGGTTTGTGTTCTTGAGCAAATTTGGGGCTTTTTGATATAAACAGGTTATGGCCGATTTTTGTCATGAATTGTTGCTAAATTAAGTAGTGTAACATGTCTAGGTAGTTAAATGATCCAAACTTTGAGCCTAAACATGATTTTGAGAATTAAAGTGGACTTTTTCAAGTCTAAAATTCATGAACTTGATTTTTGAAGGATAATGCCATTTGAGACTTGTTTAATTGCTAGTAATGATTATTTTGACATGTTATTTGAGTTGAATGCTTATGAACTTGGCGAACATTTTCGTATATGCTTATTTGAAAAAGTGTAGATTTGATAAAAATGTGAAAATGAGCTTAAGTTTGATATAAATTGATCATGTCATTGTAATTATTTTGATTGATGATTTTGCTGACGCTAATGCATATTTGGATGCACAAAAATTGTGTTTGATGTGTTTTGCAGACTGAAAGGGGTGAATCTTCATCCCAAGCCCGCAATGTTCCTGCTGAGAATGCAAAGGTTTGAAGATTGAAGATTGAAGATTGGCAAGATTGGCAAGAAATGCAAAGGTTTATAGCTTCTCAGGAATACGAAAATGCTAGACAGAGAGCATTTGAAGATTGGCAAGTTCATCAGAACCAAATCATAGCTCATTGCCAACATATAGGTAGAAACTATATTCCTACACCGAAACCCATCTTCCCTCCCTAGTCTATAGAGATGCAGCCACCGTATCCTACGTATGACCCTGCCGAATCATTCTATAGCACCTATGGTTATGCCTGGAACCCCTATTGGTACCAATATCATCCTTAGTTTACTTATTTTTTTTATTTTGTAATTTGTAATGATTGATACGTTTAATACTTTTGTTAATATTGTAATCATTTTTATAATTATCTAACTTTTATTCTTAAATTTTAATAATTTTTGAATGTGGGGTAATATACCAAACTTCAAAAATATGTATATATGTTTGCAGTTTATCTTATGTACACAACAGGGTAAAACAACGCATTTTCAAAGACTGGCATTAAGTTCAGCAAAAGCAACTAATTTTGACGACAAGATGCAAAATATATGTGAAATAACAACAGACGGAATGAACAAATGATGTGCACCATTTATCATTCAGCAAACAAACGCCAATATATTTGGAAACTTTGGTAAAATTTAATCATTTTCACACAAATCACCCTCAATAATTTAAATTGTTACTGATTTCTTGCAAATGAGGGCATTGCAAGATCTTAAGTGTGGGAAGGGGTTAAATTCTTTCGGATTTTAAAAATTTTTACTTTATACACTTGGTTACCATTAAAAATACTAGTAACGTAGTAGTTGTATTAGAATCTAGTGCTCTCTGATAATAAAGAACAGCCCTAGTCTTATATACTGACTACCCAATTCTAGTAAAATTTTTCAAAATTTTCAATTAAATGAACTCAAAATCATGTTTATACATATTTATGAACGATAAAACTAGGTGTTAACACCGAAATTATTGTTACCTCGGAAAGGACATAAATTGAGAAACAAACCAAAATGTTGAAATTCATTTAAAATGGAATAGAGGACGATAAAAAAGGAAAATAAAAGCCAAGTGTGGGAAAATTTACCAAGTTATCTTAAACATATGTCACATATATCTGTAACAAATAACTGAAAATACTTTTGCTTTGGACTAAACTAAACCATTTTACCCGATGAAAGAAAAGAAGAGATGGATCTACACGATGAATCAATTCCATCATTAAAAGGAAGTAAAGTCTTCCGAAAAAGACACGCGCTTCTTGATTTAGGTCAAGAAGTTGTCGTCCAGACCAGCTGTAGGTTGACGAAAAATCTAGAAAAGGCATCACTAAAATCAGCAGGAAATCCACGGACCTCAGCATTAAACAGGGTCGCCAAGTGGTCAGATTTATCCTAACCATGAGAAGGATTTATCTCGTACAATGGGGGGGGCACCATGCAAATTAGTTGAACAAGACTAATGAATCAGATCCCCAGAAAGGATAATCTTCTTAAAAATTAAAAATCAGCTTTTAAGACTGATATTACTCAATCTTAGAGATTGACCTTAAAGATTGAGAATTACAAACTCATGGAATTCGATGATATCTAAACTCGAGCTTGAACGAGAAAATATTTTGATCAAATTAAAACCGATTTGTTTTCTGAAAACCCATTTTCGATGCGTTCATTACCATTGAACGTAAAATCCTAGGAATTCACCTGGAATTCATTAGGTCACCTGAACCAAATCGGGTGTCAACCGTAAGAACGGTGGTTGCATAGTGGTCAAAGACAGGACCTTGTGCCAGACCGAAAAATCATAAGGGTGAGCTTTACTATTGCTCCTACCAAGGATAGTAATTGCATCCGACACGTTATAAACTATAATTAAAAGCATGTCAGGGAACATTGCCTTAACAGTTGCTTGTTCAACGCCTTCCTTTACAACCGGACGGTAGTTTATCGAAAGGTAATATACGGGACAAGTAAACTGGACGTGTTGCTTTCCAAATACAAGGTTAGCAAGTGGGTGACACAAAACCGCAAGTTTTGAGCTAAAAATTTTCAAATCTGAAACCCACCAAAACCACAAAAATATTTTGCAAACACCGGTGAAGGGTTATTCCGGAAAACTTATCTAGGGTAAAAGCTAGATTGAATTGTCAAAAGATCAAATATTTTCATAAAAGGATCTACATTTTCATAGTCATGTGGGACTGTAAACCGCCTTTCAAATGTGCACTTTGCTTTGGAAACCGAAAGTAAATCAGCTATTTGATTGCAAGTGTCGTTGACCTAAACCCGAGGCAACTATGGATGACACACCCACCTTTAACCATGGTTCTATCGTTACTATCATTGTTTATACCGCCGTATAGAAATCACTGATGTACAAAGTGTGAAGAATAAAGAAGTGATTTTAGTATTTCAAGACGATATTGCTTGAGGACAAGCAACGCTCAAGTGTGGGAATATTTGATAATGCTATAAACGAACATATATTTCATAGCATTATTCCTCAAGAAAGACAAGCTTTTAGTTGCAATTATTCTATTTACAAGTGATATTCGTTTAAATAATAAAAGGTGAAGAAAAAAGACAGATTCGACGAATTGAAGACGCAAACGACCAAAAAGCTCAAAAGTACAAAAGACAATCAAAGAGGTTCCAATTATTGATAAGAAACGTCTCGAAATTACAAGAGTACAAGATTCAAAACGCAAAGTACAAAATATAAAATTGTACGTAAGGACGTTCGAAAATCCGGAACCGGGACCGGAGTCAACTCTCAATGCTCGACGCAACAGACTAAAAATTACAAGTCAACTATGCACATAAATATAATATAATATTTAAATAATTCTTATAATTATTTAATATATTATATTATTTATAAAACGTCGGCACAAGGAAACAAGCAACATGTGAGCTCTCCCAGCTGGCCATGCGATCACATGGCCAGGAAGAAGAAAGTCCATGCGATCGCATGGCATGAAAAGTCAGGCCACATCTCCTATAAATTCGCAGTTTGGTGAACCAAAATATCCATCTTTTTCTTCTTCTCCTCATACGTAAAATATATATATATATTTATAATTTATATTTTAATTTTAATTATAATTCTAATAATAAGGGTATGTTAGCGAATGTTGTAAGGGTGTAAGTCGAATTTCTGTCCGTGTAACGCTACGCTATTTTTAATCATTGTAAGTTATGTTCAACCTTTTTATATTAATGTCTCGTAGCTAAGTTATTATTATGCTTATTTAAAACGAAGTAATCATGATGTTGGGCTAATTACTAAAATTAGGTAATTGGGCTTTGTACCATAATTGGGGTTTGGACAAAAGTACGACACTTGTGGAAATTAGACTATGGGCTATTAATGGGCTTTATATTTGTTTAACTAAATGAAAGTTTGTTAATGTTAATATAAAGATTTACAATTGGGCGTCCCTATAAATTACTATATACACTCGATCAGACACGATGGGCGGGGTATTTATATGTACGAATAATCGTTCATTTAACCGGACACGGGAATGGATTAATAGCCACTAGAATAATTAAAACAGGGGTGAAATTACATTCAAGGGTAATTGGTGTAATTGCTAACAAAGTAGTAAAACCTTGGTTTACACGCAGTTGATAACCTGGTGTATTCATTAAACAAAGTATTAAAACCTTGTTACAATTCGAATCCCCAATTAGTTGGAATATTTAACTTCGGGTATAAGAATAATTTGATGAGGACACTCGCACTTTATATTTATGACTGATGGACTGTTATGGACAAAAACCAGATGGACATATTAAATAATCCAGGACAAAGGACAATTAACCCATGGGCATAAAACTAAAATCAACACGTCAAACATCATGATTATGGAAGTTTAAATAAGCATAATTCTTTTATTTCATATTTAATTTCCTTTATTTTATATTTAATTGCACTTCTAATTATCGCATTTTTATTGTTATTTTATTTAATTGCACTTTTAATTATCGTACTCTTTAATTATCGCAAGTTTATTTTATCGCACTTTTATTATTCGCAATTTCATTATCGTTATTTACTTTACGCTTTAATTTAAGTCTTGTATTTATTTTTAATATTTTACATTTGGTTTTAACTGCGACTAAAGTTTTAAAATCGACAAACCGGTCATTAAACGGTAAAAACCCCCCTTTATAATAATAATATTACTTATATATATATTTGTATTTTTATAAAAGTAAACTAATATAGCGTTAAGCTTTGTTTAAAGATTTCCCTGTGGAACGAACCGGACTTACTAAAAACTACACTACTGTACGATTAGGTACACTGCCTATAAGTGTTGTAGCAAGGTTTAAGTATATCCGTTCTATAAATAAATAAATATCTTGTGTAAAATTGTATCGTATTTAATAGTATTTTCTGCTAAAATTAATAACTATTTCGTATACCTTAGCTTTGACATCAATACCGATCATTCTGCTCTTAGATACCTATTTTCAAAACAAGATGCTAAACCAAGATTAATCTGTTAGATGTTACTCTTACAAGAGTTCGATATTGAAATCCGAGATAAAAAGGGAGCAGAAAATCTCGCCGCTGATCATCTTTCTCGTCTTGAAAACATGAATTAGAAGTTTTGAATGAATCGGCCATACAAGACAACTTTCCTGATGAATATCTATTGAAGATAGATTATAATTAAATTACATGGTTTGCAGACTATGCAAACTACTTAGTATGTGGATTCCTTGAAAAAGGGTTGTCGTACCAAAAATAAAAGAAATTCTTTAGTGATATAAAACACTATTTCTGGGAAGATCCACATTTGTTTAAAAGTTGTCCCGATGGAATAATATGCCGATGTGTATTCGGGGATGAAGCTAGTCAAATCTTAAACCATTGTCATACATGAACAACAGGAGGGCATTATGGGCCTCAACTTACAGCAAGAAAAGTTTACGATGCTGGAATCTATTGGCCTACAATTTTCAAAGACGCACACCTTCTTTGCAAATCCTGTGATGCTTGTCAAAGGGCCGAAAAAATAAGTCAACGTGATGAAATGCCACAAAATGTCATTCAAGTATGTGAAGTATTTGACGTTTGGAGTTTTGACTTTATGGGTCCATTTCCAAAATCTCATAATAATCTCTACATTCTCGTTGCTATTGATTATGTATCTAAATGGGCGGAAGCACAAGCTCTCCCAACTAACGATGCACGAGTTGTAGTTAACTTTTTAAAACGTCTTTTTGCTAGGTTTGGAACACCGAAAGCTTTAATAAGTGATCAGGGTACTCATTTTTGTAATAATCAACTTGAGAAAGTTCTCAAAAGATATGGAGTAACTCATAAAATCTCAACCGCTTATCATCCACAAACAAGTGGACAAGTTGAAAATACCAACCGAGCATTAAAACGTATTCTAGAGAAAACCGTAGGATCAAATCTAAAGGAATGGTCCATGAACTTGGAGGATGCACTCTGGACTTTTAGAACATCCTACAAAACTCCAATTGGAACCACACCTTTTAGACTCGTTTATGGAAAAGCATGTCACCTTCCAGTAGAAATTGAACACAAAGCATTTTGGACTTTGAAGACATGTAATCATGATTTACATGAAGATGGACGTCTACGGTTAAGTCAACTAAACGAATTAGAAGAATTAAGACATGAAGCATACGAAAATTCGTTAATCTATAAAGAAAGAACGAAGAAATGGCATGATAAAAGAATCAAAAGTTCAAAAGAATTTAAAGAAGGAGACAGAGTTCTTCTTTTCAATTCACGATTCAAGCTATTTCCTGGGTAATTGAAATCAAGATTGTCTGGACCATTCATAGTCAAAAGAGTTTTCCCGTACGGAACAGTAGAATTAATAAATTCAAATGGGATTGAATTTAAAGTTAATGGTCACAGAGTTAAACATTACATAGATAATCTAATGGAAGTTGAAGATGAAGTTAATCACAATTTCGACACCACAGCTAACTAAGTGTGGGAATTTTCGAATCTTTTTAGGGTATTATATATTTCTGTTATTTCTGTTAGTGTTAGATATTCTGTTTTCGTGTAGTTCTCGAGAATGGAATCCAAATGGTCTTTCCCTAGCAGACCCTAAAGAACTAGTCTTCTCCCCCCATTCCGAATTTTTATTTTTTTTTAGGTTTTACGAGATGAAGAATTCCTTTGATCTAAACCATGGTCTAATGCTACACGCTTTGATTACTAAACGTAATAATGACACACTTCCGAGTGACCTGGTGTCAGTAATAAGAAGCAGATGTGACGAAGTAAGGAAAGAACTCAGAAAAGATCATCATAAGATACATTTTGGTAAAGGAAAATCAAAATCCGCAACAAAAAGAAGAGCACGACACCTTGAAAGATGTTATAAATGCGGAAAATGGTTACACGAAGGTAAATGTTCAAATAATCAAACATATTCAAACACCGAATTTGTTACTCTATGCAGAGAAGGACCGTTCATATGTTGAGAAGAAAAGATATTGAAGATTCGAGGTTATGCTTAAGTAGCTATGGATAACCAAATCACACGACTCTCCTATGATTCGGCTAAAGCAGGTCTCTGAGAATTCTTTCTCATAGGTAAGTATGTACAGTTTTTATTTTTTTTATTGCTTTTAACTTTTTGATAATAAACGCTAAATCGTTCGCTATAAAGTATTAAATTGGTATTCCATAAAATTAGGTATGCGTAACCGAAATTATTGATATCATACAAAAATTTATTACATCACTGCGAAATTTACCGTTTATTCTTAAGGTATAAATATCTTTAATCAATCAACCTAAAATATTTCAAAAATTCGTCAGGAGTCAAACTAGGTCGTTGAACTGAAATTACTTTACCGAAAAGAGGGGCGTATATTTTTGATAATATTTGATTGATTAAAGTGGGATAAAAGACCAAAAAGATTTTTAATTTTTAATTTTTACCATGTTTTTAAAATTAATATATAAATATTAAATTAATATTGTAAACTTTTTAAAATCAATATATTTAAGTTTATAAATATATGAAAAATTAATATTTTTAATATAAGTTTGTATGTATAAAAATGATATTTATATGAATTTTTAATTCTATGCATTTTAAATTTAAGTTTGGTGTGAATTTTAAAAACAAAAATTTACTTTATTTCACTAAGTTAAAAATATAATTTTTAAAATTCGTCGTGAGTTGAAAACTAAGTCGTTGAACCGAAATTGCTTTACCCAAGGGAGGGACGAGAACTTTTATTATCATTATTTTTAATCTTATTGAATTAAAGTATTCCAAAAACATTAAAAAAAACCAAAAATCTTTGCTTTTAAAACAACGCTTAAAACGTGACAAATTTTTAAAATTTTGTCGAGGGACGGACTAGGACAACGATTCGAAACGCCCTCACTCCTAAAAAGAAACAAAGTTTTTAAAATTTAATTAATTATTTGTTTTAATAAGTATAAGGTTTTATAAAAAAAAATACCAGACCACCATGCGATCGCATGGGGTTTGGCCTTCAAATCCATGCGATTGCATGGAGACCGAAATCAGGCCAGGATCAAAAACGCTGCTGCTGCTCCTCACTTCCAACACACACACACACGAAAATACCCCAAAAACCTCTCTAAAATTCGCAAATTTTCACCGTAATTCGTCAAATTTCTTGCTCTAATCATGAAATTGTTCAGAAGCTTTTCAAAGAAGGTAAAAATTACTCCCCTAAACTCATAAATTTTCTAGTTTTTGTGATTTTTATCAATATTTAACCTAATTTGATTTTGTTAATTTCTAGTGTAATTAGAGTTAAATTGTTAGTATATTATGCATGTATAACCTAGATTGATGCTGTTTAACATGATTTGAAGCCAAAAACTTCAAAATTTTTAGGAATCTCGGGTTTGTGTTCTTGAGCAATTTGGGGCTTTTTGACATAAACAGGTTATGGCCAATTTTTGTCATGAATTATTGCTAAATTAAGTAGTGTAACATATTTAGGTAGTTAAATGATCCAAACTTTGCTCCTAAACATGATTTTTGAGAATTCAAGTGGACTTTTTAGGTATAAAATTCATGAACTTGATTAAATTGATGTAAATGCCATTTGAAACTTGTTTAATTGCTAGTAAAGGTTGTTTTAACATGTTATTTGAGTTAAATGCTTATGAACTTTGTAAACATTTTCGTATATGCTTATTTGAAAAAGTGTAGAATTGTTAAAATTGTAAAAATGTGTATAAGTTTAATTTTGATTGAACATGTTATTGTAATTCTGTTAATTTGTTATTTTGCTAAAACTAATGCATATTTGGATGCACAAATTTTGTGTTTAATGTGTTTTGCAGAGATTTACTAATACTGATGGTGCATCATCATCATCTAGACAACCTGCTCCAGAGCCTGAACCAGAAATGCAATATGAACCTGAACCGGAGCAACAACAGGAGCAACAACAACAACCTGATCAACACGTACCTTATTATGATCCGCATCAAGAATATGTTGATGCTTACGTAGTATTTCTGATGCATCCGATGGTAGCTCATCCAACGATTCATGAAGAACAGTTGCATCCTAATCTAAGATTTGATCGAAGCTGGAAAGATTATCCAACATATCAAAGTAACAAATTCAAACTGGTACCGAAAAATGTAGAAGTACCAAGGGTAATCGATTGGGAGCCTTTGGAAAGGGTCCAACTTGTTAACTCAGTCAGACAGTATTTGATCCAAAGGTATGGCAGCTCTTCTTTTCCCGATTGGGAACGTTTATTCACCATTCGTAGACCTGTATATAAGGAATGGTGTGTTGAGCTTATGAGTACTATAGCGTTAAATGCGGATGTAGATAGGTTAGATGATAGAAGTTTTCTTAGATTTATACTTGGCCGTAGGATGTACAGGATGTCCATGCTGGACATGGCCAGGGCTTTACAGATATATACGCCCACTGAATTACTACTACCCGATTGTATGAATTTGATTTATCATGGTGAAAGGGTAGATAGGAATTTTGATGCTAACGCCGTCTGGAGGCGTATGTCAGATTTTAATGTTTTTGGGCAGGCAGGAACACATACCTACTTACATATTAACAAAGCCGAACTTCGTATAATTCATAGATATCTGGCTAACTCGATTACACAGAGAGGTCACAACAAGGAGAAAATGACCTTACATGATTTATTCTACCTAAAGTGTATTCGAGACCCAAGAGGCTTTGTTAATATCCCTTACTATGTTGGTTTTTATTTGTCTAAGATGGTGGAAGGAATACAGGAAGGGGGAATAATAGGAGGAGGTATTTTTGTTACTCTCATTGGAGAGTATTTGGGTGTAGATAGGGATCAAGGGGGTCCACTTTTGGTATGTAGGGAACAGGTTGAGCCTTTAGGATTGAGGGTCTATCAGGGTGCTAAGGTATTGAAGAGCAGACGCAATCAGGCAATAGCATATGTTGGTAATCATCTTCAGGTAGAGAGAAGTTCAGATGAGGAGATGGAGGAAGCAGATGACATCAGGGATGTCATTAGGGAGGCTATGACTGACGTCTACCAGTATATAGATGAGGTAGAAATGACGAACGAGGAGAGACATAGACGGTACGAGCAGTGGCAAGCCCGGAATGAGTACGAGCATTCTAGGCAACGACAGCATGATAGATGGCACTATCATCAGCATCAGATCATGAGCCGGCTGTCACCTCAGGATCACTACGTACCGACCCGACCCGCTTACTATCCTCCACACCAGCCCGAGATGAGACCACCATATACTCTCTACGACCCTAACCAGGCCTACCAGTACACCTATCACCAACCATGGAACCCGACCAACGACATGAACTGGAACCCCTATCCAGATTGATATAGTTCCCTTTGGTGATTTTTATGATTTTTATCTTTTTATTATTTTTATTTATTTATGTTTAAACATATGATATTGTGATACTGATAATGCTAAAAACGAACATATATTTCATAGCATTATTCCTCAAGAAAGACAAGCTTTTAGTTGCAATTGTTCTATTTAAAAGTGATATTCGTTTAAATAATAAAAGGTGAAGACAAAAGACAGATTCGACGAATTGAAGACACAAAGGTCCAAAAAGCTCAAAAGTACAAAATACAATCAAAGTGGTTCCAATTATTGATAAGAAACGTCTTGAAATTACAAGAGTACAAGATTCAAAACGCAAAGTACAAGATATTAAATTGTACGCAAGGACGTTCGAAAATCCGGAACCGGGACATAAGTCAACTCTCAACGCTCGACGCAACGGACTAAAAATTACAAGTCAACTATGCACATAAATATAACATAATATTTAAATAATTCTTATAATTATTTATATATTATATAATATATTAAAAATCGTCGGCAAGAAAAAATCCAAAATGTGTGAGCTGGTTTTACAAACTCCGCGAGTTGCGGAGTTTGTAGTGAAAATGGGCCGCTACTCGCGGAGCTTCCCTGGACTAAAATCCCTATAAAAGCCAACGCAGTTCGATCGTTTTTAATATCAATAAAATCAATCTCTCTCTATATCTATACGTAATATTTATATTTATAATTTATATTTTAATTTTAATTTTAATTTTAATTTTAATTCTAATAATAAGGGTATGTTAGCGAATGTTGTAAGGGTGTAAGTCGAAATTCTGTCCGTGTAACGCTACGCTATTTTTAATCATTGTAAGTTATGTTCAACCTTTTTAATTTAATGTCTCGTAGCTAAGTTATTATTATGCTTATTTAATCCGAAGTAATCATGATGTTGGGCTAATTACTAAAATTGGGTAATTGGGCTTTGTACCATAATTGAGGTTTGGATAAAAGAACGACACTTGTGAAAATTAGACTATGGGCTATTAATGGGTTTTATATTAACTAAACAATACCTTGTTAATTTAATATACAAACTTATAATTCGAAGTATTTATATATAACCACATACGCTTGACTGGGTACGGTGGACGGGATATCTATAAATACCAATAATTATTCATTTTACCGGACACGAAACTGGATTAATAGTTAATAGACTTGTTGAAACAGGGGTGAATTACATTCAAGGGTAATTGGTGTAATTGTTAACAAAGTAGTAAAACTTTGGATTACACGCAGTCGATAACCTGGTGTATTCATTAAACAAAGTAATAAAACCTTGTTACAATTCGAATCCCCAATTAGTTGGAATATTTGACTTCGGGAATAAGAATAATTTGACGAAGGCTTTCGCTCTTTATATTTATGACTGATGGACTATTATGGACAAATCCGTATGGACATATTAAATAATCCAGGACAAAGAACAATTAACCCATGAGCATAAAACTAAAATCAACACGTCAAACATCATGATTACGGAAGTTTAAATAAGCATAATTCTTTTATTTCATATTTAATTTCTTTTTTTATATTTAATTGCACTTCTAATTATCGCATTTTTATTTATTGTTATTGTATTTAATTGCACTTTTAATTATCGTACTTTTTAATTATCGCAAGTTTATTTTATCGCACTTTTATTATTCGCAATTTCATTATCGTTATTTACTTTACGCTTTAAATTAAGTCTTTTTATTTATTTAATATTTTACATTTGGTTTTAACTGCGACTAAAGTTTTAAAATCGACAAACCGGTCATTAAACGGTAAAAACCCCCCTTTAAAATAATAATATTACTTATATATATATTTGTATTTTTATAAATTAAACTAATATAGCGTTAAGCTTTGATTAAAAGATTTTCCCTGTGGAACGAACCGGACTTACTAAAAACTACACTACAGTACGATTAGGTACACTGCCTATAAGTGTTGTAGCAAGGTTTAAGTATATCCATTCAATAAATAAATAAATATCTTGTGTAAAATTGTATCGTATTTAATAGTATTTCCTGCTAAAATTTAAGCTATTTTATATACACCTCGCATAACTATCAAGTATTTTTGGCGCCGCTGCCGGGGAACAATCTAGCTTAAAAGCCGGAAGCGCAACGCTAATTATATAAAAAAAATATATAAATATTTTTAAGAGTTTGTTAAATATTTAAGTTTTATAAAGTTTCTTTATTTCAATTTTATAAAAATATAAGTTTTATTTAAATATTTTGTGTTTATTTAAAACATAAAATTAAAAAACCGAAATATATATATATATATATATATATATATATATATATATATATATATATATATATATATATATATATATATATATATATATATATATATATATATATATATATATATAAATCTAGTTTTAAAGTTTTTATTTATAAAATTATAAAGTATTTCTATTTTTATTTTAGTTTTTAAATATAAGTTTTTATTATATAAATATTTTTATTTAAACATAAAATATAAAACAGAAATTTAAAAAAAAAAACTGAAACGAACGATTTTTGTCCTGCACCTGATCTGAAATTTGAAACCCCGCGACTTGCGGAGTTTTCCAGCTTCGAGAACCGCGACTCGCGGAGTTCTCCCTGACGTGCCTGACAGAACCCTAATCAGCATTTATTACGGAGTAATTATTATTATTAATTTTTAATTAAACCCTAATTAGTTTTGTTAATTTATTATTAAGTTTAGTTTATTTATTTAATTTGTATATTTAGATTATTTAGTTTAATTAAATTGTAAAATTAATAATTTTAATAAATAAATAATATAAAAATAATATTTTTATAAAAATTTTACTTTTTACAACTTTTAGTATATTTTTATATTTTGTCTCTTTTTAATTGTTTTAGCGTAATTTTTGTATTTTTCGCTCGTGTTTAGTTTTAAACTTAGTTTTTGCCATAGTTATTTTTACTTCTAGATTTTTAGGCTTTGCCGTAAAATTCCTTAAGTGTTTTTTTTTTCTTTAGACTAAGATTAAAGTGCTTTAGAATTTTGCGACGTCTTTTTAAGTTTTAGTACCTTTTTAAGTTATTTCCATTTGGGATATAGTTTTACTTGTAAGCTTTAATATTTTTAGACACCTTTTACCTATGTATCAATTATCATTCCAATTAGTAATCTCAATTTGCGATTATAATTTTAAGTTAGTGATAGCAATAAGGTTGGGTTAGTCGAGTGTTTTTTAAGTTTTATAAGTCATTTTTTTTCCTTTCTTATTTTTCGACGCCTTTTATTTTTCAACCCTTTTATTTTTCGACCTTTTTCGACGCGCTCTTTTTCTTTCTTATTTCTCGTCATTCTAGTTTTTAGGACATAGATTTTTTTTTCTACTTCTTATCTAAATTTCTTAAAATTACGAAAATTTATTTTAAGTGGTTAAATTGATAGACATCAAAATTTTCTGGTTCGTAGTAATAGTTGGATTTGTACGTGGACCGGGTTATTGGAGCCAAACAGTCCTCAATTATATTGAGACCAAACGAATCCTGCCCCTCTGCTGCATCTTTTGGCTATTCGAAACGTGGGCAAAATCAGAAAAGTCTATTAATTGGATAACTTATATAATTTTTCTTTCCTTTTTAAAAACTAATAGGATATTCAGTGAATGCACCGAGCAAGACGTTCACCACCTTTTGTACGTTCACCACCTGTAACTAGATCAAGACATTTAGCAAATATTACCGCCGTTGATTTTCCTTTAGAATCGTCATCCAGTCGACCAAGTACTCCAATTCAAATTTCCGATAATCCATTTTTTGAACCCGACCTCACAATTGAGAATCCGGAGAATATTCAGGGACAATTCATAGATCCTGAACCATTAATTTTTCCTCCGGAACCACCAATCATTCAAACAGAGATTGTTGAGGAACGAACCATTAAATCAGAATCCTCTAGTGATTCGGATTCAACAAATTCAATCATGGAAAATCTAGAACCTTTAAGTATGAAAGACCGAATGAGAGCTAAACGTACTGGCCAAGGTCACGCAATTACTCTTCCTGACATTAATGCGGTAGATTATGAAATCAAAGGACAAATTCTACACATGGTGACTAATCAATGTCAATTTAGTGGTGCGCCGAAGGAAGATCCAAATGAACATCTTTGTACCTTTAATAGGATCTGCACTCTATTTAAAATAAGAGAAGTTGAGGATGAACAGATATATCTCATGTTATTTCCCTGGACTTTAAAGGGAGAAGCCAAAGATTGGTTGGAATTGTTACCTGAAGGGGCGATCGATACATGGGACGTTTTAGTTGACAAATTTCTTAAACAATTATTTCCTACATCTAAAGCCGTAAGACTTCAAGGAGAAATAGTTACGTTCACACAGAAACCAAACGAAACTCTATATGAGGCGTGGACAAGATTTGAAAAGTTATTAAGAGGATGTCCGCAACATGGTTTAGACACCTGTCAAATAGTACAAATATTCTACCAAGGATGCGATATCACTACAAGAAAAGACATCGATATAGCAGCTGGTGGTTCTATTATGAAGAAAACCGAAACTGATGCTTATAAAATTATTGATAACACTGCTTCCCACTCACATGAGTGGCACCAAGAAAAAGATATCGTTAGATCATCTAAAGCAGCTAGAGCCGATTCTAGCCATGACTTAGATTCCATTTCTGCAAAGATAGATGCTGTCGAGAGACGAATGGAAAAGATGACTAAAGATATCCACTCAATACGAATTAGTTGTGAGCAGTGTGGAGGACCACATTTGACAAAAGATTGTCTCAGTATTGAATTAACAATGGAACAAAGAGAGAATGTTTCATATCTAAACCAAAGGCCTGGAAATAATTATCAGAATAATTATCAACCGCCAAGACCAATTTACAATCAAAACCAGAATTATAATCGAAATATTCCATACAACAACCAACAAAGTCCTAGCAATCAACAAGTATCCAATAATACTTACACCCAGTAAAGACCTAATTTTCAAAACAAACCACCACAACCCGATGATAAAAAGCCGAATTTAGAAGATATGATGACAAAGCTAGTTGAAACTCAAACGCAGTTTTTCACATCTCAGAAACAAACTAATGAACAAAATGCTCAAGCATTTAGAAATCAACAAGCTTCTATTCAAAATTTGGAACAAGAAGTAAGTAACCTAGCAAGGTTAATAGGTAAAAGAAAACCGGGAAGTCTACCTAGTGATACAAATGCTAACCCCCGGAATGAAACAGCTAAAGCCATTACCGCAAGAAGTGGTACAACACTTAAACCACCTGAAATACCTGTAACTTCTGATGAAGCTATTCCTACTCCACAAGAACCACAACCTGAACAAGATAAGGAAAAAGAACCGGTAGTTGAAAAGGTTAATGAAGATAACACAGTTAAGGCTAAACCTTATGTTAAACCATACCAACCACCACTTCCTTACCCGAGTAAAATGAAGAAAGAGAAACTCGAAGCCGAGCAATCCAAATTCTTGGATATGTTTAAACAGATAAATGTAAATCTTCCTTTCATTGATGTGATTTCAGGAATGCCTAGATATGCTAAATTCTTGAAAGATCTGATCACGAATAGAAAGAAAATGGAAGAACTCTCGGCTGTTACTATGAACGCTAATTGTTCAGCAGTGCTGTTGAATAAGATACCAGAAAAACTATCTGATCCAGGAAGTTTCACAATTCCATGTTCTCTGGGTAGTCTTAGTTCAATAGAAGCATTGGCAGACTTAGGTGCTAGTATAAATTTAATGCCGTATTCACTATACGCTAAACTAGACCTTGGAGAATTGAAACCAACAAGAATAAGCATACAACTAGCCGATAGATCAATAAAATATCCTAGAGGGATAATGGAGAACATGCTAGTTAAAGTTGGTACTTTAGTATTTCCAGTAGATTTTGTTGTTCTGGACATGGAAGAAGATTCTCAAGTTCCTCTCATATTAGGAAGACCATTCTTAAACACGGCTAAAGCAATGATAGACGTGTTCGGTAAGAAACTGACCCTAAGTATAGAGGACGAGAGTGTTACCTTTTCAGTTGATAGAGCAATTCAACAACCGCAATCTGCAGATGATACATGCTATTATATTCAAACTATAGACTCACATGCAGAATTGTTAGAAGAATTTCCAGAATTACAAGTAACAGGAGAATGTTCTTTAGGAGAAGGTAATGAACCAATTGATGAAGCTGAAATGTTAGCTACACTAATAGCTAATGGATATGAACCAACAATAGAAGAAATTCAAATGCTAAAAGAAGAAGACAGATATCGATACAAATCATCAATAGAAGAACCTCCGAAACTAGAGTTAAAGCCACTTCCAAACCATTTGGAATACGCTTATTTACATGGTGAATCTGAATTACCTGTAATAATATCGTCTTCTCTTACTGAAAATGAGAAATCACAACTCATTTCTGTGTTGAAAGCTCATAAACCAGCTATTGCATGGAAGATTCATGATATAAAAGGAATAAGTCCTTCGTATTGCACACATAAAATCCTTATGGAAGAAGGTCATAAAACGTATGTGCAACGCCAACGAAGACTAAATCCGAATATGTAAGATGTTGTTAAAAAAGAAATAATTAAACTGCTAGATGCAGGTTTAATTTATCCAATTTCTGATAGCCCAAGGGTAAGCCCAGTTCAATGCGTGCCTAAGAAGGGTGGCATGACTGTCATTACAAATGAAAAAAATGAGCTTATTCCTACTAGGACTGTAACAGGATGGCGTGTATGTATTGATTATAGAAAATTAAATGACGCCACCAGAAAAGATCACTTTCCCTTACCTTTCATTGATCAAATGTTGGAAAGATTAGCCAAAAATAGTTATTATTGTTTTCTTGATGGATTTTCCGGATATTTTCAAATTCCAATAGCACCCGAAGATCAAGAGAAAACCACGTTCACGTGCCCTTATGGTACTTTTGCTTACAAACGCATGCCATTTAGACTTTGCAACGCCCCTGCAACCTTTCAAAGGTGTATGATGACGATTTTTCACGACATGATAGAAGAATGCATGGAAGTTTTCATGGATGACTTTTCAGTCTTCGGTGATACATTTGAATCATGTCTAGTTAATCTGGAACGAATGCTTATTAGATGCGAACAATCAAATCTAGTACTTAATTGGGAGAAATGCCATTTCATGGTTAAAGAAGGCATCGTTCTTGGACATAAAATTTTAAAAGAAGGAATTAAAGTGGATAGAGCTAAAGTAGATGTAATTGCTAAACTTCCACATCCTACCAATGTTAGAGGAGTTAGGAGTTTTCTAGGGCATGCCGGTTTTTACCGACGTTTCATAAAAGACTTTTCTAAAATTGCCACTCCTATGAATAAACTTCTAGAAAAGGATGCTCCATTCATCTTTTCAGATGAATGCATCAAATCTTTTAATATTCTTAAAGAGAAACTCAATAATGCGCCGATCATGATAACACCAAATTGGAATCTACCATTTGAACTAATGTGCGATGCAAGTGATTTTGCAATGGGAGCCGTTTTAGGACAAAGGATTGAAAAATGATTTCAACCTATATATTATGCTAGTAAGACGTTACAAGGAGCTCAAACAAATTATACAACTACTGAAAAAGAACTCCTTGCTATTGTCTTTGCTTTTGACAAATTTCGTTCATATCTCGTTCTAGCAAAAACGGTGGTCTATACCGACCATTCTGCTCTTAGATACCTATTTTCGAAACAAGATGCCAAACCAAGATTAATCCGTTGGATCTTACTCTTACAAGAATTTGATATTGAAATCCGAGATAAAAGAGGAGCAGAAAATCTCGCCGCTGATCATCTTTCTCGTCTTGAAAATCCCGAATTAGAAGTTCTAAATGAATCGGCCATACAAGACAACTTTCCTGATGAATATCTATTGAAGATAGATTATAATGAAATTCCATGTTTTGCGGACTATGCGAACTATTTAGTATGTGGATTCCTTGAAAAAGGATTATCGTACCAAAAATGAAAGAAATTCTTCAGTGATATAAAACACTATTTCTAGGAAGATCCACATCTATTTAAAAGTTGTCCAGATGGAATAATACGCCGATGTGTATTCGGAGATGAAGCTAGTAAAATTTTAAACCATTGTCGCACAGGACCAACAGGAGGGCACTATGGGCCTCAACTAACAGCAAGAAAAGTTTATGATGCTGTATTTTCTATTGGCCTACAATTTACAAAGACGCACACCTTCTTTGCAAATCCTGTGATGCTTGTCAAAGGGCCGGAAAAATAAGTCAACGTGATGAAATGCCACAAAATGTCATTCAAGTATGTGAAGTATTTGACATTTGGGGTATTGACTTTATAGGTCCATTTCCAAAATCTCATAATAATCTATATATTCTCGTAGCCATTGATTATGTATCTAAATGGGCGGAAGCACAAGCTCTCCCAATTAACGATGCACGAGTTGTAGTCAACTTTTTAAAACGTCTTTTTTCAAGGTTTGGAACACCGAAAGCTTTAATAAGTGATCGGGGAACTCATTTCTGTAATAATCAACTTGAGAAAGTTCTCAAAAGGTATGGAGTAACTCATAAAATCTCCACCGCATATCATCCACAAACAAGTGGACAAGTTGAAAATACCAACCGACCTTTAAAACGTATTCTAGAGAAAATCGTAGGATCAAATCCGAAGGAATGGTCCATTAAATTGGAGGATGCACTCTGGGCTTTTAGAACAGCCTACAAAACTCCAATTGGAACCACACCTTTTAGACTCGTTTATGGAAAAGCATGTCATCTTCCAGTAGAAATTGAACACAAAGCATTTTGGGCTTTGAAGACATGTAATCTTGATTTACATGAAGCTGGACGTCTACGGTTAAGTCAACTAAACGAATTAGAAGAATTAAGACATGAAGCATACGAAAATTCATTAATCTATAAGGAAAGAACGAAGAAATGGCATGATAAAAGAATCAGAAGTTCAAAAGAATTTAAAGAAGGAGACAGAGTTCTTCTTTTCAATTCACGATTCAAGCTATTTCCTGGAAAATTGAAATCAAGATGGTCTGGACCATTCATAGTCAAAAGAGTTTTCCCATACAGAACGATAGAATTAATAAATTCAAATGGGATTGAATTTAAAGTTAATGGTCACAGAGTTAAACATTACATACATGGTCCGATGGAAGTTGACAATGAAGTTAATCATAATTTCACCACCCAAGAAAACCTTCAAAATGAAAATATAAATATGTTATCAACAATATATGAAAAATCAAAATTAGAATATAAGGAGGATTCAAATTTGAGTGATGAAGAAGAATTCTTATACAAACCTCCCATTCCAAGAAACGAAGAAAAATGTGAACAAGAAATTCAAATAAAAGTGAAAGAACCAAGGAAAGAACACCTGAAAAAGGTTTACAAACCAACTCGACTTACTAAAGCAGGAGACCCGGGTGAATTTATCATTTCTTGCTTGCTTAATGATGGTGCTGTATATAATGGACTCGCAGATTTAGGAGCAAGTGCAAATATTATGCCTCTTTCCTTATACAAAAGATTAGGCATGGGTAAATTAAAACCAACCAAAATAGGTGTTCAATCATTTGACCAAACCATTAAACACCCGGTTGGAATAGCAAATAATTTACTTGTTAACGTGGGAAGTTTGACCTTTGTTGCAAACTTCATAGTGATTAATATGGAGGAAAACCTTGATATTCCTCTAATTCTAGGTCGCCCATTTTTAGCAACCATCGAGGCATTCATTGATGTAAGAGAAGGTAGAATGACACTTAGGGATGGTGATACATCGATCACCTTTGTGAACCGAAAGTTTAGATCTCCACCAACCAAAACTGTTAGACCAATAAAAACGCATAAGTGTGGGGAAAATGAAGAAACACTTAATGATGATCCAATCACAAAGAATGCCGTTGATGATACGAAATTAGATGAACCCATTTTTAACAGTTCAACGAAGAAACTTTATAAACGGATTCACGATGCTAAGATTAAAGGAAACTTTAAGTTATATAACCGATTAATATCCAATTTATCGTCAAAAGAAAAGGCGATGTTAGTTGAATTTGTGAAAGTTACGGAGGAAATCAATAAATGGATTGAAGTAAAAGTCAAAGATATACAAGTTGTTGATGATTCAATTGAAAATAATATTAATCACAATTTCAACTAAGTATAGGGAGGTTTATGTATTTCTGTTAGAGTTAGATTTTCTGTTTTCGTGTAGTTCTCGAAAATGGAACTCGAATGGTCTTTCCCTAGCACACCCTAAAGAACTAGTCTTCTCCCCCCATTCTGAATTTTTATTTTTTTTAGGTTTTTACAAAATGAAGACTGCCTGTGAACTAAACCATGGTCTAATGCTACACGCTTTGATCACTAAACGTAATAATGACACACTTCTGAGTGAAATAGTATCAGTAATCAGAGAAAGATTGGACGGAGTAAGAAAAGAATCCAGATGCGAAGATAATAAGTTACAATTTGGTAAAGGAAAATCAAAATCCGCAGCGAAAAGAAGAGCACGACACCTAGAAAGATGTCACAAATGCGGAAAATGGTCACATGGAGGTAAATGTTCAAATAATCAAACCTATTCAAACACCGAATTTATTACTTTATGCAGAGACGGACCGTTCATATGTTTAGAAGAAAAAACACTGAATGCTCGAGGTTACGCCTATGTAGCTATGGAAAACCAATTAAACCGACTATCTTATGAATGTGATAGATCATATAACTAAGAATACTATCTCACAGGTAAGTCTGTACAGTTTTTTTTTTTTTTTAACCTTTTGATAATAAACGCTAATTTGTTCGCTATAAAGTATTAAATAGGTATTGAATAAAATTAGGTTTGGCGACCGAAATTATTGATATCATTCAAAAATTTATTACATCACTGCGAAATTTAACGTTTATTCTTAAGGTATAAATATCTTTAATCAATCAACCCAAAATATTTCAAAAATTCGTCATGAGTTAAATTAGGTCATGGAACCGAAATTACTTTACCGAAAATAGGGGCGTATGTTTTTGATAATATTTGATTGATTAAAGTGGGATAAAAAGCCAAAAAGATTTTTTATTTTATTTTTACCATGTTTTAAAATTAATATAAAATCTTAAATTAATATTGTGCAATTTTTAAAATTAATATATTTAAAATTGTAAATATTTGAAAAATTAATCTTTTTAATATAATTTTGTATGTATAAAAACAAAAATATAATATAAGTTTGGTGTGAATTTATAATATGAATTTTTATTTAAGTTTGGTGTGAATTTTTAATTTTATGCATATTTTAAATTTAAGTTTGGTGTGAATTTAAAAACAAAAATTTACTTTATTTCGCTAAGTTAAAAATATGATTTTTAAAATTTGTCGTGAGTTGAAGACTAGGTCATTGAACCGAAATTGCTTTACCCGAGGGAGGGACGAGAACTTTTATCATCATTATTTTTAAACTTATTGAATTAAAGTATGCCAAAAACATTAAAAAAAAAAACCCAAAAATCTAAGCTTTTAAAACAATCGCTTGAAAAAGACAAATTTTAAAATTTTGTCGAAGGACGGACTAGGACATCGATCCAAAACGACCTCGTCCTAAATAACAAGGGAAATAAAATTTTAAAATTAATTACTTAATTGTTTTAATTAGTATAAGATGTTTAAAAAAAAAATTAAAAAAAAAATAAATACAAACTCCGCGACTCGCGGAGTTTGAAGGGTAAAAATACCGCGACTCGCGGAGAGACCAAATTACAGAAAAAAAATAAAAACGTAAAGAACAGCTCAGTTGCACACTACCACACCAAATACTGCGAAAAAACACCCGAAAATACACGAAAAAACACTCCCAAATTCGCAATTTTTGACCGTTTATCATCAAATCTTTTACTAAAATCATGTTGAGAAGGATGTTATCAAGGAATTACTCAAGAAAAACGGTAAATTTCTACACCTAAACACCATTTAATCCAAAAATTAGTGTTCTTGAGCAATTTTTTACCCAATTCGATTTTGATGCTTTTTAGTGTAATTATAGTTAAATTGCTTGTGTATTATGCTTGTATAACCTAGATTGATGCTATTTAACATGATTAGAAGCCTTAAACTTCAAATTTTGAGTAATCTAGTGTTTGTGTTCTTGAGCAAATTTGGGGCTTTTTGATATAAACAGGTTATGGCCGATTTTTGTCATGAATTGTTGCTAAATTAAGTAGTGTAACATGTTTAGGTAGTTAAATGATCCAAACTTTGAGCCTAAACATGATTTTGCGAATTAAAGTGGACTTTTTCAAGTCTAAAATTCATGAACTTGATTTTTGAGAGATAATGCCATTTGAAACTTGTTTAATTGCTAGTAATGATTATTTTGACATGTTATTTGAGTTGAATGCTTATGAACTTGGTGAACATTTTCGTATATGCTTATTTGAAAAAGTGTATATTTGATAAAAATATGAAAATGAGCTTATGTTTGATATAAATTGAACATGTCATTGTAATTATTTTGATTGATGATTTTGCTGACACTAATGCATACTTGGATGCACAAAAAATTTTGTTTGATGTGTTTTGCAGACTGAAAGGGGTGAATCTTCATCCCAAGCTCGCAATGCTCCTGCTGAGAATGCGGAACAACAGGAGGTGGATAACTACTACAAACAAGATATACCTCATCCAGTTATGACATTTTCTGATATGCATTTGGAAGATTTGCACCCGAACTTGAGATTTGACAGACGTTGGATAGATTATCCAAAATACCAAAGGGGTTTGCATACTCTTCATTCTAAAGCTGTTGAAGTACCTAGGGTAATAGAATGGGCACCGTTAGAAGCTGTAGAATTAGCCGGGCCAATTAGGGAATTACTTACATAGAGGTATGGTAATTCTACTTTTAACGATTGGGTACGTTTATTCAACATGCGTAGACCTGTATATAAAGTATGGTGTGAAGAATTATTGTGTAGTATAGAAATAAATGATCGGGTAGTTAGTTTAACCGATCGATCTTTTATTAGATTTTTGTTAGGAGGTTCGATGCGCCACATGTCTTTACTAGACATGGCTCAGGCTTTACGTATATATACGCCTGAGGAGTTAGCATCTGCCGATTGTAGAGGGTTGGTACTAAATGGTAGAACGATAGACGAAAATTTTGATACGCATGGTGTATGGAGTCAAATGACTATCCATCACCGATTTAAAGGGGGAAATTACTCTTATTTGGATATAGATAGAGCAGAGTTAAGAGTAATTCATAGGTTTTTAGCCAATTCGATTACACAACGAGGTAAGAACAAGGAAAAGGTAAATGAACAGGATTTGTTTTACCACATGTGTATTCGAGACCCACAAAGCGCTTTAAGTATACCTTATTATGTGGGTTATTATTTATCAGCTATGGTTAGGGGGATGAGACCGCATAGCATAATAGGAGGTGGTATATTTATTACTTTGATTACTGAATATCTCGGTGTGGATATAAGTCAGGGGGGGGGATTATTAGTCGAAGAACCAGAACCCCGCGATACAATAGGTTTAAATGTATACCATGGTGCGAAGGTTTTGAAGAGGTGAAATAACGCCGCAGTACAATACCATGGTAGACATCCACAGGTTGAGAGAAACCAACAGCCAGGTAATGTGGGAGGAGGAAATGAAATGACAGAAATGCAAAGGTTTATAGCTTCACAAGAGTATGAAAATTCTAGACATCGAGCATTTGAAGATTGGCAAGTTCATCAAAACCAAATCATAGCTCATTGCCAACATGTAGGTAGAAACTATATTCCTACTCCATCGCCCGTATTTCCTCCCTGGTCTATAGAGATACAACCACCGTATCCTACATATAACCCAGCCGAAGCATTTTATAACACATATGGTTATGCATGGAACCCCTACTGGTATCAGTATCATCCCTAGTCTACTTAGTTTTATTTATTTTATAATTTGTAATGTTGATACATTTAATATTTATGTTGGAATTGTATTAGTTTTTATAATTTACAAATTTTTATTTTTCGATTTTAATAATGTTTGAATGTGGGGTAATATACCAAACTTCAAAAATATGTATATATGTTTGCAGTTTATCTTATGTACACAACAGGGTAAAACAACGCATTTTCAAAGACTGACATTAAGTTCAGCAAAAGCAACTAATTTTGACTACAAGATGCAAAATAAATGTGATATAACAACAAGACGGAATGAACAAATGATATGCACCATTTATCATTCAGCAAACAAACGCCAATATGTTTGGAAACTTTGGTAAAATTTAATCATTTTCACACAAATCACCCACAATAATTTAAATTGTTACTGATTTCTTGCAAATGAGGGCATTGCAAGATCTTAAGTGTGGGAAGGGGTTAAATTCTTTCGGATTTTAAAATTTTTACTTTATACACTTGGTTATCATTAGAAATACTAGTAAAGTAGTAGTTGTATTAGAATCTAGTGCTCTCTGATAATAAAGAACAGCCCTAGTCTTATATACTGACTACCCAATTCTAGTAAAAATTTTCAAAATTTTCAATTAAATGAACTCAAAATCATGTTTATACATATTTATGAACGATAAAACTAGGTTTTAACATCGAAATTATTGTTACCTCGGAAAGGACATAAATTGAGAAATAAACCAAAATGTTAAAATTCATTTAAAATGACATAAATTGAGAAATAAACCAAAATGTTAAAATTCATTTAAAATGGAATAGAGGACAATAAAAAGGAAAATAAAAGCCAAGTGTGGGAAAATTTACCAAGATATTTTAAACATATGTCACATATTTCTGTAACAAATAACTGAAAATACTTTTGCTTTGGACTAAACTAAACTGTTTTACCTGATGAAAGAAAAGAAGAGATGGATCTACACGATGAATCAATTCCATCATTAAAAGGAAGTAAAGTCTTCCGGAAAAGAAACGCGCTTCTTGATTTAGGTCAGGAAGTTGTCGTCCAGACCAGCTGTAGGTTGACGAAAAATCTAGAAAAGTCATCACTAAAATCAGCAGGAAATCCACGGACCTCAGCATAAAACAGGGTCGCCAAGTGGTCAGATTTATCCTAACCATGAGAAGGATTTATCTCGTAAAATGGGGGGCACCGTGCAAATTAGCTGTATAAGACTAATGAATCAGATCCACAGAAAGGATAATCTCCCTAAAGATTAAAAATCAGCTTTTAAGACTGATATTACTCAATCCTAGAGATTGACCTTAAAGATTGAGAATTACAAACTCATGGAATTCAATGATATCTAAACTCGAGCTTGAACGAGAAAATATTTTGATCAAATTATAAACCGATTTATTTTCTGAAAACCCATTTTCAATGCGTTCATTACCATTGAACGTAAAATCCTAGGAATTCACCTGGAATTCATTAGGTCACCTGAACCAAATCGGGTGTCAACCGTAAGAACGGTGGTTGCATAGCATGGTCGAAGACAGGACCTTGTGCCAGACCAAAAAATCATAAGGGTGAGCTTTACTATTGCTCCTACAAAGGATAGTAATTGCGTCCGACACGTTATAGACCATAATTAAAAGCATGTCAGGGGACATTGCCTTAACAGTTGCTTGTTCAACGCTTTCCTTTATAACCGGATGGTAGTTTACCGAAAGGTAATATACGGAGCAAGTATACTGGATGTGTTGCTTTTCTAATACAAGGTTAGCAAGTGGGTGACACAAAACCACAAGTTTTGAGCTAAAATTTTCAAATCCGAAACCCACCAAACCCACAAAAATATTTTGCAAACACCGGTGAAGGGTTATTCCGGAAAACTTATCTAGGGTAAAAACTAGATTTAATTTTCAAAAGATCAAATGTTTTCATAAAGATCTAATTTCTTAAAGGATCTAAATTTTTATAGTCATGTGGGACTGTAAACCACATCGTTACTACCATTGTTTATACCGCCATAAAGAAATCACTAATGTACAAAGTGTGAAGAATAAAGAAGTGATTCTAGTATTTCAAGACTATATTACTTGAGGACAAGCAACGCTCAAGTGTGGGAATATTTGATAATGCTAAAAACGAACATATATTTCTTAGCATTATTCCTCAAGAAAGACAAGCTTTTAGTTGCAATTGTTCTATTTAAAAGTGATATTCGTTTAAATAATAAAAGGTGAAGACAAAAGACAGATTCGACGAATTGAAGACGCAAAGGTCCAAAAAGCTCAAAAGTACAAAATACAATCAAAGTGGTTCCAATTATTGATAAGAAACGTCTCGAAATTACAAGAGTACAAGATTCAAAACGCAAAGTACAAGATATTAAATTGTACGCAAGGACGTTCGAAAATCCGGAACCGGGACATAAGTCAACTCTCAACGCTCGACGCAACGGACTAAAAATTACAAGTCAACTATGCACATAAATATAATATAATATAATATTTAAATAATTCTTATATTTATTTATATATTATATAATATATTAAAAATCGTCGGCAAGAAAAAATCCAAAATGTGTGAGCTGGTTTTACAAACTCCGCGAGTTGCGGAGTTTGTAGTGAAAATGGGCCGCGACTCGCGGAGCTTCCCTGGACTAAAATCCCTATAAAAGCCAACGCAGTTCGATCGTTTTTAATATCAATAAAATCAATCTCTCTCTATATCTATACGTAATATTTATATTTATAATTTATATTTTAATTTTAATTTTAATTCTAATAATAAGGGTATGTTAGCGAATGTTGTAAGGGTGTAAGTCGAAATTCTGTCCGTGTAACGCTACGCTATTTTTAATCATTGTAAGTTATGTTCAACCTTTTTAATTTAATGTCACGTAGCTAAGTTATTATTATGCTTATTTAATCCGAAGTAATCATGATGTTGGGCTAATTACTAAAATTAGGTAATTGGGCTTTGTACCATAATTGGGATTTGGATAAAAGAACGACACTTGTGGAAATTAGACTATGGGCTATTAATGGGTTTTATATTAACTAAACAATACCTTGTTAATTTAATATACAAACTTATAATTTGACGTATTTATATATAACCACATACGCTTGACTGGGTACGGTGGGCGGGATATCTATAAATACCAATAATTATTCATTTTACCGGACACAGAACTGGATTAATAGTTAATAGACTTGTTGAAACAAGGGTGAATTACATTCAAGGGTAATTGGTGTAATTGTTAACAAAGTTGTAAAACCTTGGTTTACACGCAGTCGATAACCTGGTGTATTCATTAAACAAAGTAATAAAACCTTGTTACAATTCGAATCCCCAATTAGTTGGAATATTTGACTTCGGGAATAAGAATAATTTGACGAAGGCTTTCGCTCTTTATATTTATGACTGATGGACTATTATGGACAAATCAGTATGGACATATTAAATAATCCAGGACAAAGAACAATTAACCCATGAGCATAAAACTAAAATCAACACGTCAAACATCATGATTACGGAAGTTTAAATAAGCATAATTCTTTTATTTCATATTTAATTTCTTTTTTTTATATTTAATTGCACTTCTAATTATCGCATTTTTATTTATTGTTATTGTATTTAATTGCACTTTTAATTATCGTACTTTTTAATTATCGCAAGTTTATTTTATCGCACTTTTATTATTCACAATTTCATTATCGTTATTTACTTTACGCTTTAAATTAAGTCTTTTTATTTATTTGATATTTTACATTTGGTTTTAACTGCGACTAAAGTTTTAAAATCGACAAACCGGTCATTAAACGGTAAAAACCCCCCTTTATAATAATAATATTACTTATATATATATTTGTATTTTTATAAATTAAACTAATATAGCGTTAAGCTTTAATTAAAAGATTTTCCCTGTGGAACGAACCGAACTTACTAAAAACTACACTACTGTACGATTAGGTACACTGCCTATAAGTGTTGTAGCAAGGTTTAAGTATATCCATTCAATAAATAAATAAATATCTTGTGTAAAATTGTATCGTATTTAATAGTATTTCCTGCTAAAATTTAAGCTATTTTATATACACCTCGCATAACTATCAGATACATTAATGTAATGTTTAATATTTTTATTATGTTGTACTAATATTTCATATTTGATTTGAAAGTGGGATTTAAAGTCCCATTTCAAATTACCATGCATATTATTATTTGTATGTATGTATATTGTCAATTGTACACAACAGGGTAAAACATCGCATTTTCAAAGACTGGCATTAAGTTCAGCAAAAGCTACTAATTTTGACGACAAAATGAAAAACAAATGTGATGTAACAACAAGACGGAATGAACAAATGATGTGCACCATTTATCATTCAGCAAACAAACGCCAATATGTTTGTAAACTTTGGTAAAATTTAAACATTTTTCTACGCTAATCACCCTCAATAATTTAAATTGTTACTGATTTCTTGCAAATGAGGGCATTGCAAGATCTTAAGTGTGGGAAGGGGTTAAATTCTTTCGGATTTTTAAAATTTTAACTTATACACTTGGTTACCATTAAAAATACTAGTAACGCAGTAGTTGTATTAGAATCTAGTGCTCTCTGATAATAAAGAACAGCCCTAGTCTTATATACTGACTACCCAATTCTAGTAAAATTTTTCAAAATTTTCAATTAAATGAATTCAAAATCATGTTTATACATATTTATGAACGATAAAACTAGTTGTTAACACCGAAATTATTGTTACCTCGAAAAGGACATAAATTGAGAAACAAACCAAAATGTTAGAATTCATTTAAAATGGAATAGAGGACAATAAAAAGCCAAAGAAAGGAAAATAAAAAGCCAAGTGTGGGAAAAATTTACCAAGTTATTTAAAACATATTTCACATATTTTTGTACAAATAACTGAAGATACTTTTGTTTTGGACAATTTTATCAGTTTTACCCAATTACTTATAATATATTTGAAAGAAAAGATGGATCTACACGATGAATCAATTCCATCATTAAAAGGAAGTAAAGTCTTCCAAAAAAGACACGCGCTTCTTGATTTAGGTCAGGAAGTTGTCGTCCAGACCAGCTGTAGGATTGACGAAAAATCTAGAAAAGTCATCTCTAAAATCAGCAGGAAATCCACGGACCTCAGCATCAAACAGGGTCGCCAAGTGGTCAGACTTATCCTAACCATGAGAGGATCTGTCTCGTAAAATAGGGAGGGCACCGTGCAAATTAGCTTGATAAGACTAATGAATCAGATCCCCAGAAAGGATAATCTCCTTAAAGATCAAAAATCAGCTTTTAAGACTGATATTACTCAATCCTAGAGATTGACTTTTAAAGATTGAGAATTACAAACTCATGGAATTCAATGATATCTAAACTCGAGCTTGAACGAGAAAATATTTTGATAAAAATTACAAACCGATTTGTTTTCTGAAAACCCATTTTTAATGCGTTCATTACCATTGAACGTAAAATCCTAGGAATTCACCTAGAATTCATTAGGTCACCTGAACCAAATCGGGTGTCAACCGTAAGAACGGTGGTTGCATAGCATGGTCAAAGACAGGACCTTGTGCCAGACCGAAAAACTATAGGGTGAGCTTTACTATTGCTCCTACCAAGGATAATAATTGCATCCGACACGTTATAGACCATAATTGAAAGCATGTCTTGGGACATTGCCTTAACAGTTGCTTGTTCAATGCTTTCCTTTACAACCGGACGTTAGTTTATATAAAAAGGTAATATACGGAGCAAGTATACTGGACGTGTTACTTTCCCAATACAAGGTTAGCAAGTGGTTGACACAAAACCATAAGTTTTGAGCCAAAATTTTCAAATCTGAAACCCACAAAACCCACAAAACCCACAAAAATAATTTTGCAAACACCGGTGAAGGGTTATTCCGGAAAACTTATCTAGGGTAAAAGCTAGATTGAATTTTCAAGATCAAATGTTTTCATAAAGATCCAATTTCCTAAAGGATCTAAATTTTCATAGTCATGTGGGACTGTAAACCACATCGTTACTACCATTGTTCATACCGCCGTATAGAAATCACTGATGTACAAAGTGTGAAGAATAAAGAAGTGATTCTAGTATTTTTATTTTCAAGACTATATTGCTTGAGGACAAGCAACGCTCAAGTGTGGGAATATTTGATAATGCTAAAAACGAACATATATTTCATAGCATTATCCCTGAAGAAAGACAAGCTTTTAGTTGCAATTGTTCTATTTACAAGTGATATTCGTTTAAATAATAAAAGGTGAAGACAACAGACAGATTTGACGAATTGAAGACGCAAATGACCAAAAAGCTCAAAAGTACAAAGTATAATCAAAGTGGTTCCAATTATTGATAAGAAACGTCTCAAAATTACAAGAGTACAAGACGCAAAACGCAAAATACAAGATATTAAATTGTACGCAAGGACGTTCGAAAATCCGGAACCGAGACCAGAGTCAACTCTCAACGCTCGACGCAACGGACTAAAAATTACAAGTCAACTATGCACATGAATATAATATAATATATAAATAATTCTTAAAAATTATATATATATATTATATTATATTTATAAACCATCGGCAAATAAGAAAACAAATGAGTGTGAGCTGGAACTGCCCTCCATGCGATCGCATGGGAATCAGGCATCAAAGCCATGTGATCGCATGGCCCTGAAATGTTGGCCACATCTATAAAAGGCGACGAGTTTTCAGCGAACAAACACATCTTTTTCTTTCCTCTCTTACTCTCAACGTGTATATATATATATATATATATATATATATATATATATATATATATATATATATATATATATATAAAATTTTAATTTTAATTTTAATTTTTAATTCTAATAATAAGGATATGTTAGTGAATGTTGTAAGGGTGTAAGTCGAAATTCTGTCCGTGTAACGCTACGCTATTTTTAATCATTGTAAGTTATGTTTAACCTTTTTAAATTAATGTCTCGTAGCTAAGTTATTATTATGCTTATTTAATCCGAAGTAATCGTGATGTTGGGCTAAAATATTTAAGATGGGGTAATTGGGCTTTGTACCATAATTGGGGTTTGGACAAAAGAACGACACTTGTGGAAATTAGACTATGGGCTATTAATGGGCTTTATATTTGTTTAATTAAATGATAGTTTGTTAATTTAATATAAAGACTTACAATTGGACGTACCTATAAATAACCATATACACTCGATCGGACACGATGGGCGGGATATTTATAAGTACTAATAATCGTTCATTTAACCGGACACGGGAATGGATTAATAGTCAATGGACTTATTAAAACAGGGGTGAATTATGTACAAGGACACTTGGCGTAATTGTTAACAAAGTATTAAAACCTTGGGTTACACGCAGTCGATATCCTGGTGTAATTATTAAACAAAGTATTAAGACCTTGTTACAGTTTAAGTCCCTAATTAGTTGGAATATTTGACTTCGGATATAAGGATAATTTGACGAGGACACTCGCACTTTATATTTATGACTGATGGACTGTTATGGATAAAAACCAGACGGACATATTGAATAATCCAGGACAAAGGACAATTAACCCATGGTATTAAACTGAAATCAACACGTCAAACATCATGATTACGGAAGTTTAAATAAGTATAATTTATATATTTCATATTTAATTGCACTTTTAATTATCGCACTTTTATTTAATATCATTGTATTTAATTGCACTTTTAATTATCGTACTTTTTAATTATCGCACTTTATTTCTTGTCATTTTATTTTATCGCAATTTCATTATCGTTATTTACTTTACGCTTAAAATTAAGTTATATTTATTTTTAATATTTTACATTAAGTTTTAACTGCGACTAAAGTTTTAAAATCGACAAACCGGTCATTAAACGGTAAAAAACCCCCTTTTATAATAATAATACTACTTATATATATTTATATATTTACAAATATAGTTTTAAAAATATAGCGTTAAACTTGGCTAAAGATCCCTGTGGACGAACCAGACTTACTAAAAACTACACTACTGTACGATTAGGTACAGTGCCTATAAGTGTTGTAGCAAGGTTTAGGTATATCCACTCTATAAATAAATAAATAACTTGTGTAAAATTGTATCGTATTAAATAGTTTTTTGTAGTAAAAATATAACTATTTCATATACACCTCTACGCACATCAACATTACACTTTTAACTTGGCAGGGAATGAATGTTGCATCGTCCAAATCTTCCGAAAACTTGAATACCCCATAGTCGATAGTATCAATTTCTAATGCTTCATCAGAATCAAACTTGTCTCCTTAAATGTTGAACTTGAAAGCTTGAGGATATTCGGATTGATCTTCTTCGGTTGAATCAATCGAGTTCACTTGAGCATAAGTATTGGTGGGATTTGACGAACTCACTTGATTTTGGATTGGATTGGTAGTGTTGCTCTCGATAGGAATAACTCTCGTGTTATTTTGGTGGTTTTGTTGGTTGTTTCGGTTATTGTTGTAATTATTCGGGTTGACTTGATTGTTTGAAGGTAAAGTTCCTTGTGGTTTTTCGGCAACTTGATTTGAAATTCTTCCAACGGTGCTCTCAAGGTTTTGGAATGTAGCTTGTTGGTTTCGGAGTTGTTGCTTCAAGAGCTCATTCTCTTTCATTAGAAAAGCTTCGGTTGATTCTACCTTCTTGATGTAGTTTTGCATGATTTCTTCTAAGCTCTTCGAAGGTTGGGATTGTTAATTGTTTTGTTGAGGTTGTTGATTGTAACCTTGGTTATTTTGTGATTGACTACAACCTTAGTTGTTTTGATAATTTGAATTTGCTTGATTGTTGTAGGGTTGGTTGTTGTAAGGTTGTTAGTTTTGATTTTGGAAGTTGTTGTTTCGGTTTTGGTTATAGTTATTGTAACCTTGATTTCGGTTTTGGTTTGTGAATCCGGGTGGTGTATTGGTTTGGTTGGTGAATGATACTTGTTTTTGATTAGGATTGTAGTAGCTTTGGTTAGATGTTCCTCCCCGTTGGTAGTTTTGATTACTCACATAGTTCACATGAGCATCCGAATTCATGGAAATATCATCTAGATCAACATGATTGCATTGAGTAATTTGAGGACAATTCTTTGTGAGATATGGACCCTCGAATCGTTGACAACCTACTTGCATTGCAACTACCGTTTGTTGAATCTTCTTCAATTCTTTCCCAAATGTTTGAAATTGATTGTTCAAGCTTGCAAGCGTCACTTGCCCATTTTCACTCTCTATTTGTGCTACATTCGTCCTTGCTAAATCTCGCGGTGAAGGTGCCCATTCATAAGTGTTGACCGAGATATAATTTCGGCCGCGTTTGGTGATTTGTACATAAATACCCACCAGATGAAGAATCAAGATATCACTTCGTTAACATATTACAACCTCGATAGAATGTGTTGATATACTCCTTCTTCGTCAAACCATGCGGTGGGCAAGCTCTTTGTAGCTTCTTGAATCGCACCCATGCATCATACAAACTCTCTTGTGAACCCATTAATCTCCATTCTAAGCCGCTCTACTTTTGACGGTGGAAAGAAATGATTGATAAACTCGTTTGTTAATTCTTGAAAAGACCTTATGGAATCGGATGGTAAACTTCGCATCCAAGCTTTTGCGTCTCCTTGAAGTGTGAAGGGGAATGCCCTTAGCTTAAAAGCGTCATCGATGACGTATTCGGTTTTGTTAATATCACAAAGATCATTAAAGTGTTGAATATGTTCGAATGAATTTTCATTTATCAACCCATGAAAGTATGTATCCTTGATCAACGTGAAAAACTTACCCACGATCTTCCAATTATTCGCTTCAATTGGTGGTTTTGTAATAGTCGGTGCTATCATTGTTGGTGAAACCAATCTAGTGTTCCACATTGGCGTGTCGTTTGGATCATTCAATAATTCTTGATTAACCGGAGGACCATTAGGATTGCCCTCTTCATCGTGAATCGGATTACCATTTGGATCCATCTCTTCTAAACAAAATGGCAAAGCTTCGAAATTCTTTCTTAATACCCTTTCTTCTCTACGATTATAAACCTCGTGCACGTGTCTTTCCGGATCGAAAAATGGTTGTGTGAATTCTTGATCCTTGTGAGACCTTGTTTTCATACACCAAAGGTACCTATCCTTCAATTACAACACAAACACAAGCGGTTTTCCAAACAAAAATAATAATATAAAATGCGAAAAATAACTTCCGTAAGGGTGAACCCCTACGAAAGGATCGAACAATTAAAAGTTTAAATCAAATAACCAACTAAGCTAACCGCATCCCCGGCAGCGGTGCCAAGAAAGTGTGATGCGTTCGTGCGATATACATCTTTTACCCTCTAAATTTATATTTGATTTAAACACTACAATCAAGCACACACAACTAACGAGCACTTAGAACGCGGTTATTATAGCACTTTGATGTAAGCATTCTTATCAAGTTCGTCCCAAGAGACACGGTGTAAGTCAGATATTTGAAACTATCAATTGTCCTATGGTTTGTTTGATTTGAGGGGGGGGGGGGTTTCGATTGATATCAGCTAACAACTAAAACTTGCACAATTAAACAAACCTAATTTATCAATTAAACTAGTGACAAGAAAAAAGTAGTGAAGTATTAAGACTTAAAACAAATTAACTAAGACGTGTTCACTTATCTAATCCTCTCTATGCTTGGCTTGCCTCGTTTTGCCTATATTGCTATCTCATTAGTTGTTGAACTATTAAATGTTTAGCATTACTACTAAACCTCAAATCAAATGATACTCCACGAATTCACTTAAGCTTTATATCTTAAGATCGAGTTAAGCATGATTTGGTCATTGAGATTGAGCTTAGGTTAAAATCACTTAAAACCTCCAACTATCGAAATCAATTAAGATAATCGGCATTACTATGTTGACTAGAGGCCAATTGAAAACCAACCTAGATCAAGAACACAATCACTTGCAATTCCCAAACTAGTTGTCTAGATCACCTAAGGTGTTGAAGCACATATTAATTCACTTCTCAAATCACTAAGAGAGCTACACAACATATGTAATCAAAGTCAAGCCTAAAACAAACTCATAGTAATGGATCTTTAGCCAACTCAACAACACATGATCATGCAATTCATTCAAACAACAATAATCAATTGATTTGGGGCAAACACTATCATTAGAGATTCATAGATAAGCAAACACAAGAGATTTAGCCAATCATAGCTAAAATTAAACTAATAATAAACATAGAAATGTAAATCATCATCATCTTTAAGTTATTACAAGTAATCAATGCTAAATATGAAAAGTAAAGTGAAGATTACAACCCAAAATGTAAAGAAGATTAAGATCTAAGCTAAACAATGATGAATCTTGAGCTAGATTCCTTGATTCCACCCTTAAACACCAACGGATGATGAAATTAGGGTTTAATATGTGAAATTCGGACCTTAAGCAGCTGCTCCCAAAGATGCATATGAAAAATGACCTAATCTCGTTCCTTTTATAGTGTTGAAAATCTGGGCTGAAACAGCGTCAGGAGCGCCGCTTTTACTTCAGAAGCGGCGCTTTTGACTTTGGAACGCCGCTTTTTGGCTCTGAACAGGGGCGACGCTTTTGTTGAGGAGCGACGCTTTTGGCTGATCAGGAGCGACGCTTTTGACATTTAGAACGACGCTTTTGCTTACTGAAGAAAAATGGAGACAAATCGTGCATAATAGCGCCACATTTCCTTCTGGAACGGTGCTTTTGGGGCTTCAGGAGCGGCGCTCCTTCACAGGAGCGGCGCTTTTGGAGCTGTTTCCTGCACTTGTCATTTTCTTAGTCAATTTTGCCCATGATTTGGTCAATTTTACATCAAATCAACTCCTTAGCCCTTAATTTACCAATTAGCTCAATAACACACTAAATAAGCTTCGAGATAGTCAAAAACCGAGCAAAGTGAGGTAGATATCGCGAAATAAAAGATATATAAATGGAGCGATATCACCAAACAGCTCACTTGAACCAAATCGTAACCAAACATCACACTTGAATCTAAAAAAACCAAACCACATAAACAAACACCACACTTGAAACTAACCAATCATGAACATAAAAAACCATACCAGTCTTGAAACAAAACCAATGCTCCAAGTCAAAAAACTACACCAGCAAAATTCAAAAGAGACCAACGAGAACCACTTACCACACTCAAACCACACATAACCTGTAGAAAAGCAAGGAAAACACGGCCTAGTCGTCGCCTCGAAGCCATCGGCAGTAAAGGGAGTGTGAAAATCAGAAAATGTTGAGCTCATGAAAAAAGCACCGGTCGCCAAAACACAAAGCTGAAACCATCCTTGAGGCAACACTACCTGTAAGGATTTAGGACCCAAACAAGACAAGTGATTGATCACAATCACTAAACCCACGAACGATAAACGAATTAAAACTAAAGCATAAAGTAAACGACGCAAGGATTTAACGTGGTTATGTCCCAACTCCAAACACGGAGAAGGGTTTACTCCACGGGCGCAAACCAGAGAAAATTTCATTAATAATTCGTGCACACATTTACAGGTTACATTAGGGTGTTTATATAGGAAGTAAACAACTTAGGAACAAGAAACTGCAAATCTGGAAGTTTCCTTCCCCTCAGGCTGGGGCCGCGTCGCGCCTAAATGGCCGCGCCGCGCCTCTACGGCAAAATCCAAAACAGCCTTTTTTCTTCTTCTTTTCCTTGTTGTTTTGATATTCTTCACACATCCAACAATACCAACACGTTAATACCGCAACAGGCCAACAACTGAGCACGGTAGGGAGACCTTAGCACCTGTTGTTGAAGATGGCAGGAGCAAACATGTAACACCGTACTCTTATTAAAATAAAAAATACAAAGCGAAAGTAATATACAAACTGCTATATTAAAAACATGTTTAATAAAGGAACCATATTTCAAACAATGTTACTTTCAAATCAAAAACATATATCATAACGTTGTTATTTGTAACGCTTCAAAATATAAGGTTATATTTCTTGTTTTTATATGTTAAAGTTAAGAAAGTTGGAATTCGTTAGCTATAACTAACGGAGGTTTAGTGCTGAAACTTTAGGACTTTCTATGAGTGTAATGTGCTATGGGAGGGTAGTAAGTGAAAATGTGCTTATATTTATATAGCCCAAAATATGGAAATTGTACTATCTTCCATCAAATTAACAAAAAGAAAAAGGGTGTGTTGGTGAGCGATCATGCGGAAGGAAGCATGACCGGTCCAAAGTTTTTGCATGCCCCGTGCGAAATGATTATCAAATGCTCCCAACAGTTACGCCAACATATATCTTTATAAGGTTCAAACTATGGGTATTAATATTTTTTTATCGAAATGATGCCCCTAACCGCGTGATGCCCCGGGCCGTTGCCCACTTCGCCCATAGCCTTAGCCGGCCCTGTGCGGAACAAACCAGGAGGATAGGTGACCAAAATCAAACTTTTATCTTCAATGCAATCACGATTTTGGTAGTCTGGAACCTAGATTTAAAGGTACGAATTTATAGTGTGATTTTCACATAAACAATGTTATAGTTATGATTTCTAAATGTAATATTAGTTGTTTATGGTATGATTATGTTTTAAAAACGATTTTCGGATGGTGAACATGTTTTAGTTAGAAGTTTATAAGTAGGTTTTGTTGGAGTATGATACAAATTCAAAGCGAGCGGACTCATTTTTAAAACTTTACAAAATCATACTCTTTCACGGATCATTGTACAAAACTTTGGCAAACAAAACAAATTAACGAAATCGAACAAGAGAAGATTAGAATACAACCTTTGTAGCCTTTTGAAGATCGAATTTGAAAACCCAAAGAAGAGTTCCTCTAAATGGTAGACACCCAAAGTTCCAACCTTGCTTCGATCTATACCTTCTACTTAACGGATATTTTCTTCTTCGTTATTTCCACCAAAAACCGAACCCAATTATAGATTCCAAGTATTTTTGGTTACTTGAAAATAAGAAATAAAAATAGCATTTTTTTGTATGTGTGTTTTTGTATCTTTTTCATTTTTTTTTCCAATACCAAGACTTGGTATTATATATTATATAATTGATACAATTAATACATCTAGTACAAATGTAATAAATAAAGATTTGGAAAGATTTGCAAAATCAAATCTTTATATAAAATAAGATTTACAAAATCAAATCATATTTTATAAATCAAATCAAATCTTATATCTTATATAAAATATGATTTGCAAAATCTAATCAAATCTCTACATATTTAGATTTGTAAGTATATGTATACACATAAAAAAAACTTACTTAATTTATTAAACCATTAACTAGTGATTAATAAATTAATTTTCGATTAGAAGGTATATCAAACAATTTTACGATTGGCCTTTGTGTGTGACCGAATAGGATAAATGGACTTTTATTATTTAATGTCATGGGCATATCTTCGGAATATACGTACCACGGTCGAACTGTAGCCAACCCGAGAACATATTTCCAACAGACTCCCACTTGCACTGACATTAATAATATTAGTCTGTCTTAAAAGACACACCATGTGTAACAACTAGTCTGCTACGTTACACTCCTATATTTTGATTTATATCAATCATCCTTTTGTTCAAGATATCTATATGAACGTGTGACATGGTTAAGTGTCAATCATCATCGTTCAAGATTATGTTTCCCGATGGAGATTTGTGGTGATCAAATAGACTGCAATTGCATTAATTCAGTCGTAGCATGGCCATGCATTTAATTCAGCACAAATCAACGAGGGGCCCAGAGATATCGCTTAAACTCGCTTAAAGAAGAAGGAACAAATTGATTCAACTGTATAGACATCCACCACATTCCATGATATACCCAATCTGCTCCCTTATGACCGGCATTTATGCACAGCGTTAGAAACAGGTCAAAGTATAACATAGTTTGTGTCAGGATTTCTCATACATATCCACTCTAGGATAAATGATGTTGCCATCTTAGAGCTTACCTTTTGACTTAAAACCATGAAGTAATGTCTAAGTATGGTCATTCCAGAACCTTGAATCAACTATCAAGTTCCTCATGAATGTAGTTTCATATAAGCCTATATTACTACACTTCATAGCAGCCTTAATTCAATTCTCTATTCCTTAGAGAATGACCGACTGTGGAAGTTTATGAAATGATATTCATTAAAAGTTAAAACATGCAAAATGAAACATGGCAATATACAATGAAATGATTGCATCGTGCGTATAATATAATCTTAATATATTAATCATCAGATCAATTGCAATATATATATTATTACCCAATGTTTAAAGTTTCAAACTTAACATAAAAATACAATCAAACTTTATCATCAATGACACGAATGCCAATAGACATGCTATGAGCATCATTCTTAGTCTGTGCCAAAGGCTTGGTGAAAGGATCAGCCAAGTTCTTAGTCGTGTATACTATACTTAATAATATGTCATTTTCTGCTACAAATTGACGGATGTAACACGTGACGGCTCCACCGTTCAACATAAATACAAATCCTGATTATGAAGAACAATCATCTCTACCTGATTGGAAACTAGCGTCGGAGTCAGCTCATCATTCCCACCATAGACCAAGAACATCTCTTTAGTCCTCCTAAGATACTTTAGAATGTTCTTGACTGCTATCCAATGAGCTTCACCAGGATTGTCCTGATAACGACTAGTCATGCTTAGTGCATACGACACGTCAGGCCTAGTGCATATCATCGCATACATGATCGATCCTATAGCTGAAGCATATGGAGTCCGACTCATGGTAGCTGACTCCAAGTCAGAATTAGGACATTGAGACTTGCTCAATATCATTCCAGGGTTCATAGGAACGCACCCTTTCTTGGAGTTATGCATACCGAATTTCTTCAGTATCTTATCTATATATGCACTTTGGTTTAGCCTAATTAATCTCCTTGACCTATCTCGATAGATCTTTATTCCCAAAATATATGATGCATCTCCTATGTCTTTCATGGAGAAACATTTCCCTAGCCAAGATTTGACATCTTTCAATGTCGGGATATCGTTTCCCATGAGTAATATGTCATCGACATATAGTACAAGGAAGACTACAACACTCCCACTAGACCTAACATAGACACATGGCTCATCTTCGCCTCTAATAAAACTAAATTCTTTGATTTTCTCATTAAAGCAAATATTACAGCTACGAGAAGCTTGTTTAAGTCCATAAATGGAATTTTGAAGCTTGCACACACTATTAGGATACTTAGGATGTACATAACCCTCAGGTTGTGTCATAAACACATCCTCTGTTAGCTTACCATTAAGGAAAGCTGTTTTTACATCCATTTGCCATATCTCATAGTCATAAAATGCAGCTATGGCAAGAAGTATTCTAATGGATTTCAACATAGCTGCTGGTGAAAAAGTTTCATCATAGTCTACACCATATTGTTGCGTGTAACCCTTAGCCACCAGTCTGGCTTTGAATGTGTGTACATTTCCATCCATATCGGTCTTCTTCTTGAAGACCCACTTACACCCAATGGTTTTAGTACCTGGTATATGATTAATCAAGGTCCAGACTTGATTATCATGCATGGATTGGATCTCGTTGTCCATAGCCTCCTTCCATTTGACAGACTGGGGGCCTGTCATTGCTTCCTGATAGGTAATAGGTTCATCAGAATCTATATTTTCCTCGTCACCCTCAAATATGTGTAAATTATATTTCTTTGGTGTTCGACGCACTCTATCAGATCTAAGTATGGGTGGTGGCTGTAGGTTAGTTTCTCTTTCAACTGCAGGCTCGTCAACCTCTTGAGGAGAATCGGTTCCAATATCAGTTTCCATGTCGGTTGATTCTTGAATTTCTTCAAGGTCAATTTTGCTCCCACTTGTTCCTTTTGATATGAGATCCTTTTCAATGAAGACTCCCCTTCTGGACACAAAGACTTTGTTCTCAGTAGGGTTGTAAAACAAATATCCAAAAGAATCAGTCGGGTAATCAACAAATAAGCACTTTTCGGATCTGGGTTCAAGTTTATCTTGAGCTTCACGACGAACGTAAGCCTCACAACCTCAGATTCTTAGATATGAGAGAGACACAGTTTTACCATGCCATATCTCATAAGGTGTTTTAGAAACTTTCTTGGTTGGGATGAGGTTTAGGATCCTTGCGGCAGTTTGTAGGGCATAGCCCCAAAAACTGATTGGAAGCTTTGTGCGGCTCATCATAGATCGAACCATATCAAGTAATGTTCGATTCTTCCTTTCAGCCACACCATTATGTTGTGGTGTTCTAGGAGGAGCTAATTGTGAGATTATCCCACAACCCCATAGATGATCACGAAATTCATCATTAAGATATTCACCACCTCTATCAGATCGGAGAATCTTAATTCTTTTGTTCAGTTGATTTTCTACTTCATTTTGGTATGCCTTGAACACTCTCAAAGTTTCAGACTTTTGTTTAATTAAATAAACATAACCATATCTACTGAAGTCATCAGTAAATGTAACGAAGTTTCGTTCCTGGTGTCTAGTAGGCGATCTGAATGGACCACACACATCAGTGTGTACCAACTCCAACAGATCATTACCCCTTTCACAGTTTCCTGTGAAAGGTGCTTTTGTCATTTTTTCTAACAAGCAAGATTCACATTCGTCATATGATGTAACATCAAATGATTCTAAAATTCCATCTGACTGAAGTTTTGCTATGCGTTTCTTGTTTATATTGCCTAAACGACAATGCCATAGATACTTTTTATCCAAAAAGTCTTTGGATGAATCAACATTGTAGATTGAACTATCATTTAGCTTTGCTGTGGTTTCTAAGATGCTTTACAAGGACTAGCCTTGAAATAAAACATCCCATTTTTGTGAACAAGTATTGATCCATTATCAAAACTAAAATCAAAACCATCATTAAATAAAGCATTAAAAGATATAATGTTTCTTGCCATTTCGGAACCGTAGCAAACATTAGATAAAACAATACATAGACCAGAATCAAAAGAAAGCTTGTAATCTCCAATTATGTTAACAGAGGCAACGTTCTTATTCCCCATGATTAGATTGAGCTCTCCGGTCTTCAGCTTCCTACTTCTTGTGAGTCCCTGCACATTTGTACAAATGTGAGTACCACATCCTGTGTCCAATACCCAGGAATTAGAAATAGTAGTATTGTTTAGTTCAATCATGAACAAACCTGAAGGTACGGCGACTCCCTTAGCCCGTAGTTCATTAAGTTCCTTCAAGTACTTGGTACAATTGCGCCTCCAATGTCCTTTCTCCCCACAATGAAAGCATATTGCTTCTTCAGGAGACTTGGTTTGAGGGATCTTTGAAGTAGAAGAGTTAGCAATGCCCTTAGGTTTAGGTTTGAAGTTGGACGTGCCAACCTTACCCTTGCCCTTGTTCTTGTAATTTGTTTTGTTTTTCTTCTTCTTGATCCCACCTTCACGAATGGCTAGAACAGTAGTTGTGGGTTTAGCTTTGGCCATGTTAGCCTCAGCGGTTTTCAACATGCCATGGAGCTCCATGATTGTTTTCTCCATATTGTTCATATTATAGTTCATAATGAATCCTTCATATGCACTAGTCAGCGAGTTCAGGATAAAATTCGTTGCAAGCTCTTGACTTATGGAAAAACCAAGGCACTCCAGTCGGTCTATGTACCCTTTCATTTGTAGTACATGGACACTAACGCTACTTCACGTTGCCATTTTACAAGATACGATAGCTTTCACGGTGTCAAACCTTTCTAGCTTTGCTTATTGTTGGAACATGTCTTTGAGTTGGTTAAGCATGTCATACGACCCTAAGCTCTCCATGCCCTTTTGGAGCTCCGGAGACATGGTCGCCAACATCAAGCATGCTACCTCATTAGAATCAAAAAGACGTTTTACAAACTCGTCCCTAGCCGCTTGAGTAGCTCTCGATCCAGGTTCTGTAGGTAAGGGTTCCTCAATTGCCCTGATCTTTCCTTCCATCCTAAGAGCAATTCTTAGGTTGCGAAGCCAGTCCATGTAGTTCAAGCCCGTAAGCTTGTCCTTTTCGAGAAGCCCTTTAAGGCAGAAATTAGTGATTGATGACGGAGTAGGATTTGTGTTTGTTGCAGACATCTATCATATTTTTAAAGTAAGTTGTATTAGTTAGTTTGATATGTTTAATCCTTGTTAAGATAATTACCCAAGTGTGTTCAATATTCAAACAATTATAATTAACAAGGTTAAGATCCATATTTCACTTATGGTAATGACGGTTTTACCGCGGATCGCCAATCATAAGCTATTTAGGCAGGTAACTATATTACCAATTTCATCCATTATGAAATTCTTAGGTTCTGCAGGATTTAGTGATAATCAATTATTTCACTTGGCATGTTTAATCCCTTCTACGCTAATCCTTCCTCGTGGCGGGTTTGCCGCGAACCACAATTTTAGATTGTAAACCGTCCGTGATAGATACACGTGAAATCCGGTCCAAGACTCTCGGGTATCGCGAAATTCACCTCACCCTTCCCAACACCCAACTAAAGTCCGGCCCAAGACTCTCGGGTATCGCGAACTCTAACAGGTAGAAGGTTCGGATGTGTGTACTACTCATGGGTAGCGTAAAGTTTACATTTAAAACGAGGTTTTGTTTTCTTTTAGTAAAAGTAGTTTATTCCATTTTAAAACATTTGCTAATTATGTATTGCGTGTTGCGTTTGTTAAACTAATTTTAACCAAACCATTTTAAGTGATTATTGTATTTTATTTCTATACTAATTTTCTAGCTAGCATGGCATAGACAAATAAGAACACAATAATAATCATGACACGCAATTATCGGTAGTATTCCTCGAGTTCTATGCGTTTTTTCGGTGATCCAACACACGGAAAAACATGGTCAACTAGGGACATAACCTTGTGTGAGAATTGGTTCCCACTAAAACCGCCATCTCCATTATATGCTCGGATGGGCCGCCTTGTGAACATCATCTTCTTGATTCCAATCTTGGTTGCATTATCTTACAAAATAACTATTCTATTTTCTATACTATTACAAATACAATATAAATAGAAAGACGACATGCAATTCGTTTAATAAATTATTACATTCATCCCGAATAAATAATAAATTAAATCATACAACCAAACATCCACACAAGGGTCTTATTGAGGCAAATACTACCGATTTCATACAACAATCACATACATAACAAATGGAATGCCAAATATCTATTTTCATGAAACATATTTCGATAAGGATTGATTTAAACACTTAATGGCACACAAAATAATCAATTCTTGTTTACATAACTTATGTATGTATGTAAACCCACTTCATATTTGTAAGTATGATTTTCATGACAAAAACCATCCAAACAAACATATTAAGTGAATAAAAATATGTTGGAGATTTATTCACTTTTTAACAAGGCATAAAGTCTAAAATTAACAATTTTAATTTTCTCATTTCATGTAAAACATGAATATAATTTATGTACTTTATTTTCCTAAACATTGAATATTTAATAGTCAACAACAAAGCAACTATTAAAATTTTCGGATTTTGGACAGATTCATACATCAACTTTAAATGGTCATATCTTACTCATTTCTAATCCATTTTCGATGAATTTTTTTTTCAAATTTTAGTTCTTTCAGTTAGCTTTCAAATGCAATTGGCTTCATACTAAAATATTGAGTTTAAAGCCCCGAAACAGTCCATCAAAGATGGACTGTCCAAGCTAAAAAAAATTTCTTAAATGAAATAAATGAGTTTAACCCATTTTACATTTTGCCAAAATCCAAGATTCAAATTAGTATTTAGGAAACATAAAACATAAATCATGATACTTGTTTGGCATGTTTATTATGCATGATCATCTCCAAGAATCATGCACAACACATCCATCAAAACTAAATATCATAAGAAAAGTTTGCTAAAACTTGTACAAGATGGCTCGGATACCACTGTTGGAGTATGATACAAATTTAAAGCGAGCGGAAGCATTTTTAAAACTTTACAAAATCATACTCTTCCACGGATCATTGTACCAAACTTTGGCAAACAAAACAAATTAACGAAATCAAACAAGAGAAGATTAGAATACAACCTTTGTAGCCTTTTGAAGATCGAATTTGAAAACCCAAAGAAGAGTTCTTCTAAACGGTAGACACCCAAAGTTCCAACCTTGCTTCGATCTATACCTTCTACTTAACGGATATTTTCTTCTTCGTTATTTCCACCAAAAACCGAACCCAATTATAGATTCCAATTATTTTTGGTTACTTGAAAATAAGAAAGAAAAATATCATTTTTTTTGTATGTGTGTTTTTGTATCTTTTTCATTTTTTTTTTCCAATACCAAGACTTGGTATTATATATTACATAATTGATACAATTAATACATCTAGTACAAATGTAATAAATAAAGATTTGGAAAGATTTGCAAAATCAAATCTTTATATAAAATAAGATTTACAAAATCAAATCATATTTTATAAATCAAATCAAATCTTATATCTTATATAAAATATGATTTACAAAATCTAATCAAATCTCTACATATTTAGATTTGTAAGTATATGTATACACACAAAAAAACTTACTTAATTTATTAAACCATTAACTAATGATTAATAAATTAATTTCCGATTAGAAGGTATATCAAACAATGTTACGATCGGCCTTTGTGTGTGATCGAATAGGATAAATGGACTTTTATTATTTAATGTCATGGGCATATCTTCGGAATATATGTACCATGGTCGAACTGTAGCCAACCCAAGAACATATTTCCAACAGGTTTTTAATTATGATGAGGATGATTATGTGGTGGTGGTTGGGTTGGGTTAAAATTGTCGCTAGCACACATTGAATTGAAGTTGTAGCTAGTTGATGATAACCTAAATTGTTCGTCTATAAAGAAAATGATTATATTAAAGAAAATGAGAATGAGGAGATAACATAAAAGTAGGGAGGTTAGTGTAAAAAGTGGCAGAAATTAATAAGAATTTTATTAGTAGTATCATAAAAAAAAAATCAAGTGACTTATGAATTCACATGAGTTGATTAACTTAAATATAAATTAGTGTGTTGATAGTGTGCGATGTAATATTATATGTCAAGGATTAGAAGAAATGTTTGAGGCTGCTCCAAATCCTTGCGATAATGAAATGTCCCGTTCTTATTGATTAAAAACGTTCCATATTAATTGATTTCGTTGCGAGGTTTTGACCTCTATATGAGACGTTTTTCAAAGACTGCATTCATTTTAAAACAAACCATAACCTTTATTTCATCAATAAAGGTTTAAAAAGCTTTACGTAGATTATCAAATAATGATAATCTAAAATATCCTGTTTACACACGACCATTACATAATGGTTTACAATACAAATATGTTACAACAAAATAAGTTTCTTGAATGCAGTTTTTACACAATATCATACAAGCATGGACTCCAAATCTCTTCCTTATTTAAGTATGCGACAGCGGAAGCACTTAGTATTCACCTGAGAATAAACATGCTTTAAACGTCAACAAAAATGTTGGTGAGTTATAGGTTTAACCTATATATATCAAATCGTAACAATAGACCACAAGATTTCATATTTCAATACACATCCCATACATAGAGATAAAAATCATTCATATGGTGAACACCTGGTAATCGACATTAACAAGATGCATATATAAGAATATCCCCATCATTCCGGGACACCCTTCGGATATGATATAAATTTCGAAGTACTAAGGCATCCGGTACTTTGGATGGGGTTTGTTAGGCCCAATAGATCTATCTTTAGGATTCGCGTCAATTAGGGTGTCTGTTCCCTAATTCTTAGATTACCAGACTTAATAAAAAAGGGGCATATTCGATTTCGATAATTCAACCATAGAATGTAGTTTCACGTACTTGTGTCTATTTTGTAAATCATTTATAAAACCTGCATGTATTCTCATCCCAAAAATATTAGATTTTAAAAGTGGGACTATAACTCACTTTCACAGATTTTTACTTCGTCAGGAAGTAAGACTTGGCCACTGGTTGATTCACGAACCTATAACAATATATACATATATATCAAAGTATGTTCAAAATATATTTACAATACTTTTAATATATTTTGATGTTTTAAGTTTATTAAGTCAGCCGTCCTCGTTAGTAACCTACAACTAGTTGTCCACAGTTAGATGTACAGAAATAAATCGATAAATATTATCTTGAATCAATCCACGACCCAGTGTATACGTATCTCAGTATTGATTACAACTCAAACTATATATATTTTGGAATCAACCTCAACCCTGTATAGCTAACTCCAACATTCACATATAGAGTGTCTATGGTTGTTCCGAAATATATATAGATGTGTCGACATGATAGGTCGAAACATTGTATACTTGTCTATGGTATCTCTAGATTACATAATATACAATACAAGTTGATTAAGTTATGGTTGGAATAGATTTGTTACCAATTTTCACGTAGCTAAAATGAGAAAAATTATCCAATCTTGTTTTACCCATAACTTCTTCATTTTAAATCCGTTTTGAGTGAATCAAATTGCTATGGTTTTATATTGAACTCTATTTTATGAATCTAAACAGAAAAAGTATAGGTTTATAATCAAAAAAATAAGTTACAAGTCGTTTTTGTAAAAGTAGTCATTTCAGTCGAAAGAATGACGTCTAGATGACCATTTTAGAAAACATACTTCCACTTTGAGTTTAACCATAATTTTTGGATATAGTTTCATGTTCATAATAAAAATCATTTTCCCAGAATAACAACTTTTAAATCAAAGTTTATCATAGTTTTTAATTAACTAACCCAAAACAGCCCGCGGTGTTACTACGACGGCGTAAATCCGGTTTTACGGTATTTTTCGTGTTTCCAGGTTTTAAATCATTAAGTTAGCATATCATATAGATATATAACATGTGTTTAGTTGATTTTAAAAGTCAAGTTAGAAGGATTAACTTTTGTTTGCGAACAAGTTTAGAATTAACTAAACTATGTTCTAGTGATTACAAGTTTAAACCTTCGAATAAGATAGCTTTATATGTATGAATCGAATGATGTTATGAACATAATTACTACCTAAAGTTCCTTGGATAAACCTACTGGAAATGTGAAAAATAGATCTAGCTTCAAAGGATCCTTGGATGGCTTGAAAGTTCTTGAAGCAGAATCATGACACGAAAACAATTTCAAGTAAGATTTTCACTCGAAATAAGATTGTTATAGTTATAGAAATTGAATTAAAGTTTGAATATGATTATTACCTTGTATTAGAAAGATAACCTACTGTAAGTAACAAAGGTTTCTTGATCTTGGATGATTACTTGGAATGGATTTAGAAAACTTGGAAGTAAACTTGCAATCTTGGAAGTATTCTTGATTTTATGAAATAGAACTTTTGGAATTTATGAAGAACACTTAGAACTTGAAGATAGAACTTGAGAGAGATCAATTAGATGAAGAAAATTGAAGAATGAAAGTGTTTTTAGGTGTTTTTGGTCGTTGGTGTATGGATTAGATATAAAGGATATGTAATTTTGTTTTCATGTAAATAAGTCATGAATGATTACTCATATTTTTGTAATTTTATGAGATATTTCATGCTAGTTGCCAAATGATGGTTCCCACATGTGTTAGGTGACTCACATGGGCTGCTAAGAGCTGATCATTGGAGTGTATATACCAATAGTACATACATCTAAAAGCTGTGTATTGTACGAGTACGAATACGGGTGCATACGAGTAGAATTGTTGATGAAACTGAACGAGGATGTAATTGTAAGCATTTTTGTTAAGTAGAAGTATTTTGATAAGTGTATTGAAGTCTTTCAAAAGTGTATAAATACATATTAAAACACTACATGTATATACATTTTAACTGAGTCGTTAAGTCATCGTTAGTCGTTACATGTAAGTGTTGTTTTGAAACCTTTAGGTTAACGATCTTGTTAAATGATGTTAACCCAATGTTTATAATATCAAATGAGATTTTAAATTATTATATTATCATGATATTATCATGTATGAATATCTCTTAATATGATATATATACATTAAATGTCTTTACAACGATAATCGTTACATATATGTCTCGTTTAAAAATCATTAAGTTAGTAGTCTTGTTTTTACATATGTAGTTCATTGTTAATATACTTAATGATATGTTTACTTATCATAGTATCATGTTAACTATATATATATATCCATATATATGTCATCATATAGTTTTTACAAGTTTTAACGTTCGTGAATCACCGGTCAACTTGGGTGGTTAATTGTCTATATGAAACATATTTCAATTAATCAAGTCTTAACAAGTTTGATTGCTTAACATGTTAGAAACACTTAATCATGTAAATAACAATTTCATTTAATAAATATATAAACATGGAAAAGTTCGGGTCACTACAGTACCTACCCGTTAAATAAATTTCGTCCCGAAATTTTAAGCAGTTGGAGGTGTTGACGTATCTTCTGGAAATAAATGCGGATATTTCTTCTTCATCTGATCTTCTCGTTCCCAGGTGAACTCGGGTCCTCTATGAGCATTCCATCGAACCTTAACAATTGGTATCTTGTTTTGCTTAAGTCTTTTAACCTCACGATCCATTATTTCGACGGGTTCTTCAATGAATTGAAGTTTTTCATTGATTTGGAATTCGTCCAACGGAATAGTGAGATCTTCTTTAGCAAAGCATTTCTTCAAATTTGAGACGTGGAAAGTGTTATGTACAGCCGCGAGTTGTTGAGGTAGCTCCAGTTGGTAAGCTACTGGTCCGACACGATCTATAATCTTGAATGGTCCAATGTACCTTGGATTTAGTTTCCCCCGTTTACCAAATCGAACAACGCCTTTCCAAGGTGAAACCTTAAGCATGACCATTTCTCCAATTTCAAACTCTATATCTTTTCTTTTACTGTCCGCGTAGCTCTTTTGTCGACTCTGGGCGGTTTTCAATCTTTGTTGAATTTGGATGATTTTTTCGGTAGTTTCTTGTATTATCTCCGGACCCGTAATCTGTCTATCCCCCACTTCACTCCAACAAATCGAAGACCTGCACTTTCTACCATAAAGTGCTTCAAACGGCGCCATCTCAATGCTTGAATGGTAGCTGTTGTTGTAGGAAAATTCTGCTAACGGTAGATGTCGATTCCAACTGTTTCCGAAATCAAGAAGTGTGCTGATTTGGTGAGACGATCAACTATTACCCAAATAGTATCAAAACCACTTGCAGTCCTTGGCAATTTAGTAATGAAATCCATGGTAATGTTTTCCCATTTCCATTCCGGGATTTCAGGTTGTTGTAGTAGACCTGATGGTTTCTGATGTTCAGCTTTGACCTTAGAACACGTCAAACATTCTCCTACATATTTAGCAATATCGGCTTTCATACCTGGCCACCAAAAATATTTCTTAAGATCCTTGTACATCTTCCCCGTTCCAGGATGTATTGAATATCAGGTTTTATGAGCTTCTCTAAGTACCATTTCTCTCATATCTCCAAATTTTGGTACCCAAATTCTTTCAGCCCTATACCGGGTTCCGTCTTCCCGAATATTAAGATGCTTCTCCGATCCTTTGGGTATTTCATCCTTTAAATTTCCCTCTTTTAAACTCCTTGTTGCGCCTCCTTTATTTGAGTAGTAAGGTTATTATGAATCATTATATTCATAGATTTTACTCGAATGAGTTCTCTGTCCTTCCTGCTCAAGGCATCGGCTACCACATTTGCCTTCCCCGGGTGGTAACGAATCTCAAAGTCGTAATCATTCAATAATTCAATCCACCTACGCTGCCTCATATTCAGTTGTTTCTGATTAAATATGTGTTGAAGACTTTTGTGGTCGGTATATATAATACTTTTGACCCCATATAAGTAGTGCCTCCAAGTCTTTAATACAAAAACAACCGCGCCTAATTCCAAATCATGCGTCGTATAATTTTGCTCGTGAATCTTCAATTGTCTAGACGCATAAGAAATCACCTTCGTTCGTTGCATTAACACACAACCGAGACCTTACTTTGATGCGTCACAATAAATCACAAAATCATCATTCCCTTCAGGCAATGACAATATAGGTGCCGTAGTTAGCTTTTTCTTCAATAACTGAAACGCTTTCTCTTGTTCATCCTTCCATTCAAATTTCTTCCCTTTATGCGTTAATGCAGTCAAGGGTTTTGCTATTCTGGAAAAGTCTTGGATGAACCTTCTGTAGTAACCAGCTAGTCCTAAAAACTGGCGTATGTGTTTCGGAGTTTTCGGGGTTTCCCACTTTTCAACAGTTTCTATCTTTGCCGGATCCACCTTAATACCTTCTTTGTTCACTATGTGACCGAGGAATTGAACTTCTTCCAACCAAAATGCACACTTTGAAAACTTAGCGTACAATTCTTCCTTCCTCAATACTTCTAACACCTTTCTCAAATGTTCACCGTGTTCTTGGTCATTCTTTGAGTAAATAAGTATGTCATCAATGAAAACAATGACAAACTTGTCATGGTATGGTCCACACACTCGGTTCATAAGGTCCATGAACACAGCTGGTGCATTAGTTAAACCAAACGGCATGACCATAAACTCGTAATGACCGTAACGTGTTCTAAAAGCAGTCTCTGGAATATCATCTTCTTTCACCCGCATTTGATGATACCTGGAACGTAAGTCAATCTTTGTATAAACAGACGAGCCTTGTAGTTGATCAAATAAGTCGTCGATTCTCGGTAGTGGGTAGCGGTTCTTGATGGTAAGTTTGTTCAACTCTCGGTAGTCGATACACAACCTGAATGTACCATCTTTCTTCTTGACAAACAAAACAGGAGCTCCCCACGGTGATGTGCTTGGTTGAATGAAACCACGCTCTAAAAGTTCTTGTAATTGGCTTTGCAATTCTTTCATCTCGCTGGGTGCGAGTCTATAAGGAACACGAGCTATTGGTGCAGCTCCTGGTACAAGATCTATTTGAAATTCAACGGATCGATGTGGGGGTAATCCCGGTAATTCTTTCGGAAATACATCGGGAAATTCTTTTGCAATGGGAACATCATTGATGCTCTTTTCTTCAGTTTGTACTTTCCCGACGTGTGCTAGAACAGCATAGCAACCTTTTCTTATTAGTTTTTGTGCCTTCAAATTACTAATAAGATGTAGCTTCGTGTTGCCCTTTTTTCCGTACACCATTAAGGGTTTTCCTTTTTCTCGTATAATGCGAATTGCATTTTTGTAACAAACGATCTCTGCTTTCACTTCTTTCAACCAGTCCATACCGATTATCACATCAAAACTCCCTAACTCTACTGGTATCAAATCAATCTTAAATGTTTCGCTAACCAGTTTAATTTCTCGATTCCGACATATATTATCTGCTGAAATTAATTTACCATTTGCTAATTCGAGTAAAAATTTACTATCCAAAAGCGTCAATGGACAACTTAATTTAGCACAAAAATCTCTACTCATATAGCTTCTATCCGCACCCGAATCAAATAAAACTTAAGCAGATTTATTGTCAATAAGAAACGTACCCGTAACAAGCTCCGGGTCTTCCTGTGCCTCTGCCGCATTAATATTGAAAACTCTTCCGCGGCCTTGTCCATTCGTGTTCTCCTGGTTTGGGCAATTTCTAATAATGTGGCCCGGTTTTCAACATTTATAACAAACTACATTGGCATAACTTGCTCCGACACTACTTGCTCCGCCATTACTCGTTCCGACACCATTTGTTCCTTTCGTTCTATTAACCCCTGGTCCGTAGACCTCACACTTCACCGCGCTATGACCATTTCTTTTACACTTGTTGCAAAATTTGGTGCAGAACCCCGAGTGATACTTTTCACACCTTTGGCATAGCTGCTTCTGATTGTTTTTGTTGTTGCGGTTATTATTGTTGTTGGGATGATTGTTGTAGTTGCTGTTGTTGTTGTTGTTGTTGTTGTTGTTGTTGTTGTTATTGGGCCGTTTGTTGTAGTTGCGATTGATGTTGCGATTGTTGGCATAATTGTTGCGATTATTGTTGTAATTGCTGTTGTTGTTGTATTGGTGATTCTTATCACCGTTTTCCTCCCACTTTCTTTTGACTTGCTTCACATTGGCCTCTTAAGCAGTCTGTTCTTTAATTCTTTCTTCAATCTGGTTCACTAGTTTGTGAGCCATTCTACATGCCTGTTGTATGGAGGCGGGCTCGTGTGAACTTATATCTTCTTGGATTCTTTCCGGTAATCCTTTCACAAACGCGTCGATCTTCTCTTCCTCATCTTCGAATGCTCCCGGACACAATAGGCACAATTCTGTGAATCTTCTTTCGTACGTGGTAATATCAAATCCTTGGGTTCGTAACCCTCTAAGTTCTGTCTTGAGCTTATTGACCTCGGTTCTGGGACGGTACTTCTCGTTCATCAAGTGCTTGAATGCTGACCACGGTAGTGCGTACGCATCGACTTGTCCCACTTGCTCTAGATAGGTATTCCACCATGTTAACGCAGAACCTGTGAAGGTATGCGTAGCGTACTTCACTTTGTCCTCTTCAGTACACTTACTTATGGCAAACACCGATTCGACCTTCTCGGTCCACCGTTTCAATCCAATCGGTCCTTCGGTTCCATCAAATTCTAAAGGTTTGCAGGCAGTGAATTCTTTGTAGGTGCATCCTACACGATTTCCTGTACTGCTAGATCCAAGGTTATTGTTGGTATGTAGCGCAGCCTGTACTGCGGCTATGTTTGAAGCTAGAAAAGTACGGAATTCCTCTTCATTCATATTCACGGTGTGTCGAGTAGTCGGTGCCATTTCCTTCGAAATAATCAAATGGAACAAGTTAATCATACAGAATATTAAGAGTAGTTAATAGTATTTCGTAGCATAATATGAACTCATTTATAAAAGCTTTTTCTTCATATTAGCGTTTTATAAGTTTAAATTCGGGTATTACCTACCCGTTAAGTTCATAATTAGTAGCTAATATACAATTCAACTACTACAATTCTATATGAAAAACTGATTATAATAATATTTCGCGTTCAAACTTTTACACAATATTTTACAAACTTACAATACCGCTTATTTTACATATAGCATGAAATATAGCACACAATAAATTTGATACAAGATGGTTGTGAAGATAATTCTAGCTAGTACACAAGTCGTTCAGCAAAGGCAATAAAGACACGTAATTCATACGTCCAGAAACAAGTCATGCATTCTGGTTTTACTAGGATTACTTCCCATCCTTGGTCTTGTGGAACATAACCGTTATGGCCGTTGATAAGACAGCATGTTGTAATGTCATCAAAGGGATGAGGGTTACATAATGTCCAACAGTCCCGTAAAAATCTAAAAACCTCATTTCTTACCCCAATTACCGACTCCGTCACTTGTGGGAACGTTTTGTTTAATAGTTGTAGCCCGATGTTCTTGTTCTCACTTTGGTGAGAAGCGAACATTACTAATCCGTAAGCATAACATGCTTCTTTATGTTGCATGTTAGCCGCTTTTTCTAAATCACGAAGTCCAATATTCGGATATATTGAGTCAAAATAATTTCTTAACCCATTGCGTAAAATAGCATTTGGGTTCCCCGTAATATATGCGTCAAAGTAAACACATCGTAACTTATGGATTTCCCAATGTGATATCCCCCATCTTTCGAACGAAAGCCTTTTATAAACCAAGGCATTCTTAGAACGTTCTTCGAATGTCTTACAAATTGATCTCGCCTTAAATAGTTGTGATGAAGAATTCTGACCGACTCTAGACAAGATTTCATCAATCATGTCTCCGGGTAGGTCTCTTAAAATATTGGGTTGTCTATCCATTTTGTGTTTTTATACTGTAAAATAGACAAGAGTTAGATTCATAAAAAAATACTTATTAATACAAGCAATTTTTACATATATCATAAAGCATAAGCACACTATATTACATATATTAAACCACACGAATACAACTATCTTATTCCGACTCGCTTGTTTCTTCTTCATCGGTTTTGGTTCATTTTGCCAAGTTTCTAGGGATATATGATGTTCCCCTAATACGAGCCGTCGTTTTCCACATTGGTTTAGAAAAACCTGGTGGTTTAGAGGTTCCCGGGTCATTGTTACAACTTAAGGACTTCGGGGGTTGATGATACATATAAAGTTCATCGGGGTTGGAATTAGATTTCTCTATTTTTATGCCCTTTCCCTTATTATTTTCTTTTGCCTTTTTAAATTCAATTGGGGTAATTTCTATAACATCATCGGAATTCTCGTCGGAATCCGATTCATCGGAGAATTGGTAATCCTCCCAATATTTTGCTTCCTTGGCGGAAACACCATTGACCATAATTAACCTTGGTCGGTTGGTTGAGGATTTTCTTTTACTTAACCGTTTTATTATTTCCCCCACCGGTTCTATTTCTTCATCCGGTTCCGATTCTTCTTCCGGTTCTGATTCTTCTTCCGGTTCCGACTCTTCTTCCGGTTCCTCTTCGGGAACTTGTGAATCAGTCCACGAATCATTCCAATTTATATTTGACTCTTCATTATTATTAGGTGAGTCAATGGGACTTGTTCTAGAGGTAGACATCTATCACATAATATCAAACGCGTTAAGAGATTAATATATCACATAATATTCACATGTTAAAAATATATAGTTTCCAACAAAATTTGTTAAGCAATCATTTTTCACGTAAACACGGTCGAAGTCCAGACTCACTAATGCATCCTAACAAACTCGATAAGACACACTAATGCAAAATTCTGGTTCTCTAAGACCAACGCTCGGATACCAACTTAAATGTCCCGTTCTTATTGATTAAAAACGTTCCATATTAATTGATTTCGTTGCGAGGTTTTGATCTCTATATGAGACGTTTTTCAAAGACTGCATTCATTTTAAAACAAACCATAACCTTTATTTCATCAATAAAGGTTTAAAAATCTTTACATAGATTATCAAATAATGATAATCTAAAATATCCTGTTTACACACGACCATTACATAATGGTTTACAATACAAATATGTTACAACAAAATAAGTTTCTTGAATGCAGTTTTTACACAATATCATACAAGCATGGACTCCAAATCTCGTCCTTATTTAAGTATGCGACAGCAGAAGCACTTAGTATTCACCTGAGAATAAACATGCTTTAAACGTCAACAAAAATGTTGGTGAGTTATAGGTTTAACCTATATATATCAAATCGTAACAATAGACCACAAGATTTCATATTTCAATACACATCCCATACATAGAGATAAAAATCATTCATATGGTGAACACCAGGTAATCGACATTAACAAGATGCATATATAAGAATATCCCCATCATTCCGGGACACCCTTCGGATATGATATAAATTTCGAAGTACTAAAGCATCCGGTACTTTAGATGTGGTTTGTTAGGCCCAATAGATCTATCTTTAGGATTCGCGTCAATTAGGGAGTCTGTTCCCTAATTCTTAGATTACCAGACTTAATAAAAAGAGGCATATTCGATTTCGATAATTCAACCATAGAATGTAGTTTCACGTACTTGTGTCTATTTTGTAAATCATTTATAAAACCTGCATGTATTCTCATCCCAAAAATATTAGATTTTAAAAGTGGGACTATAACTCACTTTCACAGATTTTTACTTCGTCGGGAAGTAAGACTTGGCCACTGGTTGATTCACGAACCTATAACAATATATACATATATATCAAAGTATGTTCAAAATATATTTACAACACTTTTAATATATTTTGATGTTTTAAGTTTATTAAGTCAGCTGTCCTCGTTAGTAACCTACAACTAGTTGTCCACAGTTAGATGTACAGAAATAAATCCATAAATATTATCTTGAATCAATCCACGACCCAGTGTATACGTATCTCAGTATTGATCACAACTCAAACTATATATATTTTGGAATCAACCTCAACCCTGTATAGCTAACTCCAACATTCACATATAGAGTGTCTATGGTTGTTTCGAAATATATATAGATGTGTCGACATGATAGGTCGAAACATTGTATATGTGTCTATGGTATCTCAAGATTACATAATATACAATACAAGTTGATTAAGTTATGGTTGGAATAGATTTGTTACCAATTTTCACGTAGCTAAAATGAGAAATTATCCAATCTTGTTTTACCCATAACTTCTTCATTTTAAATCCGTTTTGAGTGAATCAAATTGCTATGGTTTCATATTGTACTCTATTTTATGAATCTAAACAGAAAAATTATAGGTTTATAATCAGAAAAATAAGTTACAAGTTGTTTTTGTAAAGGTAGTCATTTCAGTCGAAAGAACGACGTCTAGATGACCATTTTAGAAAACATACTTCCACTTTGAGTTTAACCATAATTTTTGGATATAGTTTCATGTTCATAATAAAAATCATTTTCCCAGAATAACAACTTTTAAATCAAAGTTTATCATAGTTTTTAATTAACTAACCCAAAATAGCCCGCGGTGTTACTACGACGGCGTAAATCCGGTTTTACGGTGTTTTTCGTGTTTTCAGGTTTTAAATCATTAAGTTAGCATATCATATAGATATAGAACATGTGTTTAGTTGATTTTAAAAGTCAAGTTAGAAGGATTAAGTTTTGTTTGCGAACAAATTTAGAATTAACTAAACTATGTTCTAGTGATTACAAGTTTAAACCTTCGAATAAGATAGCTTTATATGTATGAATCGAATGATGTTATGAACATCATTACTACCTAAAGTTCCTTGGATAAACCTACTGGAAATGTGAAAAATAGATCTAACTTCAAAGGATCCATGGATGGCTTGAAAGTTCTTGAAGCAGAATCATGACACGAAAACAATTTCAAGTAAGATTTCCACTCGAAATAAGATTGTTATCGTTATAGAAATTGAATTAAAGTTTGAATATGATTATTACCTTGTATTAGAAAGATAACCTACTGTAAGTAACAAAGGTTTCTTGATCTTGGATGATTACTTGGAATAGATTTAGAAAACTTGGAAGTAAACTTGCAATCTTGGAAGTATTCTTGATTTTATGAAACTAGAACTTTTGGAATTTATGAAGAACACTTAGAACTTGAAGATAGAACTTGAGAGAGATCAATTAGATGAAGAAAATTGAAGAATGAAAGTGTTTGTAGGTGTTTTTGGTCGTTGGCGTATGGATTAGATATAAAGGATATGTAATTTTGTTTTCATGTAAATAAGTCATGAATGATTACTCATATTTTTGTAATTTTATGAGATATTTCATGCTAGTTGCCAAATTATGGTTCCCACATGTGTTAGGTGACTCACATGGGCTGCTAAGAGCTGATCATTGGAGTGTATATACCAATAGTACATACATCTAAAAGCTGTGTATTGTACGAGTACGAATACGGGTGCATACGAGTAGAATTGTTGATGAAACTGAACGAGGATGTAATTGTAAGAATTTTTGTTAAGTAGAAGTATTTTGATAAGTGTATTGAAGTCTTTCAAAAGTGTATAAATACATATTAAAACACTACATGTATATACATTTTAACTGAGTCGTTAAGTCATCGTTAGTCGTTACATGTAAGTGTTGTTTTGAAACCTTTAGGTTAACGATCTTGTTAAATGTTGTTAACCCAATGTTTATAATATCAAATGAGATTTTAAATTATTATATTATCATGATATTATCATGTATGAATATCTCTTAATATGATATATATACATTAAATGTCTTTACAACGATAATCGTTACATATATGTCTCGTTTAAAAATCATTAAGTTAGTAGTCTTGTTTTTACATATGTAGTTCATTGTTAATATACTTAATGATATGTTTACTTATCATAGTATCATGTTAACTATATATATATATCCATATATATGTCATCATATAGTTTTTACAAGTTTTAACGTTCGTGAATCACCGGTCAACTTGGGTGGTCAATTGTCTATATGAAACATATTTCAATTAATCAAGTCTTAACAAGTTTGATTGCTTAACATGTTAGAAACACTTAATCATGTAAATAACAATTTCATTTAATATATATATAAACATGGAAAAGTTCGGGTCACTACAGATAAACCTCAAAGTGAGTACTAGGAGTAAATTGGGCGGATTAAGTAGGTTGTAAGTGGTGAAACGACTTTAGAGCCCGGAAACCACTTACAAGTTGTATGCATATGTTGAGTGTGGGTTATGGTACTTAAATCTCCCAACTATACTGTGACACACTGACAAGTGGTTGGCCTTGTGACAACTAATTGAAGGATATAACATATTGTTTCTGATGATACACATAATGATTCGTATCGATAACATACATCTTCTCATAAATTAACGAAGTCTCGTCTCGAATTTAACCGACATAACGGTCCAGGAAGGAATGTATCCTCTCGATCATACTTATGCAAACCGACCAGAAGCTCATTCCAGTACATATCCGGGAAGCAATGTCCCGGATAGAAGCTGGTCGTGACTACACAAACCCATCCAGACAAGTGAATCAGACCCCGGCACCACTCGCTCTGGTACAAATGTGGCAAAAAGGTTGCAGACTATATTGTCACATCAAGGTTTACTCAGCCAGACACACCAGTCACCTGACAATCTCCACAAGAATACTACGGATAAATATATGAACCGACAAGCAACCATACCCGACCAGGAGAAGACCGCGAAGAAGCACTTAGAATAAACATCAGGTAAAGCACTTTTACCTAACCAAGAGTGAAGACATTCATCCGACACATTATAGGCGGAACCGCCATCCCATTCCAGAATAACTACACCATTTCGGAATAACCATACCACATCAAAGATATCACATGGTCCCAGAACAAGGAACTTGGTCCCGGAACATACACTTGGCCCTGGAACAAGGAACTTGGTCCCGGAACAAACAATTGGTCTCGAAACATATGCACAAACGGGTTATATGCCACGTCAGCTCATAAATCTAGGAAAGTTTATTAGGATCTGTTTGTTACGCCAATGAAAAGGACATGTGCCACGCCAGCCTACGAATCTGGTAAAGTTTGTTATGACCATGAAAGGGACATATGTCATGTCATCATTCTCTTAAGACACCTATAAATACACCTATGTGATCATTCATTACACAACACTGGACACATACCGTTACTCTGTTAAAATCTTACTGTAACATTGTTCAACTGAGAATACAACTCCTATTGAGATTTCGGTCGGTATCTGAGTTCGTCTACACCTAAGATATTAACTTATTCGATCCAATCGAGTAAGGTTAATCTAATCGCTTGTTTTACGCCCTTGGAACCAGATTTCAAATGGGGTTTGCATAGTTATTGGACTTAAAACATTCGATCAGTCCTTTTTCCTAAATCAAGCACTCAAGTCTAAATCTAAAACCTACCAATTTAGATTTAGGCGTGATCAGTTTCTTTTGATATGATCAGCCAAATGTTGTGACACAGATCCGGATTTTTAATGTGTTTAATGTTATAGTGAGTATAAATGTAGTGAGTATGTACTGATTAGTTGCTAGTTGATTTTTGTATGCTCGTTCCGTTTATTTCCACGTAGTCACCAAGCAAGTCATGTTGAATGCTATGTAGTAGGTTCAGGTGGTAGTGTAAAACAACAGTGAAGATAAAGACGTGGCTAGAGATTATCAAGGCTTCTTACAATAGTAAGTGGATGATCAAGCTTCTCATAAACTCGATTTTATATACGAATTGTCGTAATGCCCTTAATGTATGTTTTAGAGTTTTTTAAGAGTTTGTGAACTTCGTAAGTCATGAATGATGATGGATGTCTTTTGAAATAGGTCGAAACCTTTATGTTTGAAAATCAAATGTTGAAATGTGCAATTATGTCTATGATGTTTACAGAGTTATTGTGTCATGATATTGTATTGCATGAGTGTGCCAAATGTTTTGGTTGAAGTGAATGACATCTGCATGATAAGTCAAGAGGTCAAAACGATTTTAGTTAACGTTTTTGGAAAATTGAGATTTGATTGAATAATAACCTGAATCTAGTTATTGAAATAATTTGGAAGTTTCCGGGCCAATTGGATATGCGAAAATCGAGAAAAGTCGATAAACGGGTCAAAATGTCATTTTGGGTTGAAAATGCTTGAAAGTGGTTGGGGGCGTATTTTTACACTAGCGGTGTAAAAATATAGTGCTTTCGAAGTATTTTTACTCTATGTGTATAAAAAATAAAAAATTAAGGGCTTTACATTATTACAAACACCAGAGTTAACACTATGGTGTCAAACATAGCTATAACAAAACAAGGTTTCTCCCATCCAAGACACACATCTAACTAACTTGTAGAGGAGAAAATATGGGGGATTAGCAAGAACCTAAATGAATGAGATATCCTGAAATATAACTTTATATGGCTGATGGTTTCGTTTTGTGTTCAACTTATAATACTAAAAACAATGATCAAATAATCTAACAAATCAACACAACTAAATATCAAGCTAAAGAGATTAACAAATAAGAGAAAACGTGTTCAAGCGATTGATCCACTCTTTGACATGAAGTTATCCTTTGTACTTGGTTAAATATCAATGTCCAAAATATATGGTTTCATTCCAATTCGTCAATCTTTATAAAACCTCAATCAATTAAAGTTCATTAACTCACGTAGACTCACTTCAAAAGATTAAAACTATGTTGAATAAATCATTGAGACACGGTCTTGAATTAAAACCACTTAAAATTCTTAATCACAACAATCACTTGGAATAACTACCTGATATGGCCGAAACGGACGGTTTTTATTCGTGGAGTGTCGTTAGGCCGCAGGACGTCAGATTCAGTTGATCAAGGTAGCATACAGTGGTTTTGTTTACTTATATTGTGCGGGGCCTAAATTTACTTTTACTTTCTAAGGTGTAGAAGGTGTAAGTTAGCCTAGTGTCGTATTTTTGAATAGATTAACGAATTGAAAACCAAGTAGATAATTGTCTTTTATTTAAATTACCTAGATAAAGGATAATAGTTGGTTTAAGCTAATGGTCCTAAGTGCGGAAAAATAAATAAAGTGGAAGGATATCCGGAGTATGCAGATCAGGAAAATGTTGACCAAGATATTAGTTTTGGGTTAGGGAAAGGTAATTATGCTTATATTAAGGCTATGTTTGGAATGATGTAGATATGTTTGGATGAGTCAATTACACAGACCTACTTATCTCTAGACTCTCAGAGTTCTCTTTGAGCAGTGAAAAGTATGTCACTTGGTTGTATAATTGAAATACAGCTATACCTTGGAGGTTATCCCCAGTAAAGTACTAGGTTTATTAGTAAGTTAAGCTCTAATCCTAACCCTCGTTATCAGTTTAGTTTACTGAATAACAACGTGCTGTGTTGATTGAACACTGATCACAAACGGAAGGAGTCCGTCAGTTTAAGTTGGCAAAACCTTAAACGAAAACTAACAACCATTTCATTATACTAATGAGATCATATCAAATCAAACATTATACAGCATTACAGTTGATATACTGAAAGTAAAGCAGATAAAAACCTAATAGATACCTAGACAGTTGATATGACTTAGTCCTAAGGCGACAATCAAACAAGAACATGCAATAGGCTTTGGTCACACAGTAAAGGCACTAACTAGATCTTAAAAGCTCCTAAGAGGTCTCTTTGGAACAGTCAATAGGCATACTAGGTCATTCATGTCTCAATTCCTAAGTTCCGTGTCTTAAAAGTGCATTAAATGCCTCTCGGGAACTTAGGCCGTACCGAGTTCATAGAATCTTCAAATACGGTAAAACCAGGGGTCTTAATCCTATGAAGTAGCTAAGTTCATATAGGTGGACAAATCCTGACCACAACCTAGGTTGGTCAATCCTTAAGATGCTAGCATACAAATCTATCAGACTCACAAGTTCAGCATAACAGTAGTAACCGTACTAAATTAACATAATTACGCTAAACCAAACTTATATCATGGCAACTTACAGATTAATTAAGCTATCATGGTAATATTGGAATGCATTATTAAACATAAAAAGTAAGAATACATGTTTAAAACAAAAGACAAGCGTTTCTGATAAAAACTGAAAAGGCTGAAGAAATCTGCCCGAGATCGCAGGGACTCGTCGGGATATCCTCCGAAAAATAAAAGCTAAGCTATCTACTACTAAAAACTAACTAAAACTTGAAAATATAAAATGAATTTGTAAATTGAGTGTGTGTTGAAATTGATGGAGAGAGCCCTTTAAATAGACTTGATATTTGCCTGTAAACGGCTGGCAGACCGTTTGGCAAGCCGTTTGAAGGGGCCGTTTGCTTGTTTTTCCGTTTGCTGTGGCCATTTGACTTGGGCGTGTGGCAGGCCGTTTGCAAGCCAGGAAAGCCATTTGGCAGGCTGTTTGGCAAGCCTGGTCAGCTGAAATTCACTGGATCGTAACTTGATTTCTTGTCATTCACCGTTTTCGCTCTATAATCTTCATTTTAGCTCCATTTTACTTGATTCTTTTTTATCGCCTTCGTAATTACTTAATCTACAAAATCAATCGAAAAAGCGATAATTTTACCGACAAAGTTTGAAACTGTATTGATTTAGGGCTTAATATCGGGGGTAAAAACGTGACTTTTTGGCCGATATCACTAACACTTTTATGTTGACTAAATATCTGATAGTGCTCGTATTATATAGATTGTCTTGCAATATCGGGTTCACTTTTATATTTATTTCGGTCCATTGTGAAGATAAAGTTTTCAAAATCGTTGAAGATTTAAGTTTGTAGTTCGAGTTGAAGTTAGAATTGTTTTGGTTAATTTGTAATAGTTTTGGAGCATAAAAGTTAGAAGTTTTGGTTAAAGTTTGTAATTAGGACCTGTTGTGCAAGATTTCAAGAACTGGAGGGTAAAAGGTGAAAATTGGAGTTTTCGCTTTAGCGAGAATGTTAGTATTAATATTTTCGCTATAGCGAAATTGGTCCCGAGCTGTTTTCGCTAACGGAGATTCTAAGAGGCGAACGCGAATATGTTTTTATGTGATTTCGCTATAGTGAAATTGTGGTAGGGGATTTCTCGCGATCTCAAATTTAAGGCGGTCATGTGAATTGTGGAGTTGCTATAGATACAAAAGAAAAAACCCAAAGAAGGAGGTTACGAATTGTGGAGCTGCTATAGTCGTTTTTAGGAGTTCCAAACCCTATTTTTATCATCTTGAAGCTATTGGAACATCAAGGTTGAAGATTGGATCATCTATTAAATATTGGTACTCTAGTTTTTCATTATTCTAGTGATTTTATGATGAATACTAGTCGTTCCAATTATGTATTTGGTCTTTTTTTACCATGCTAGGCTAAACTTATTTGTGTCCACTTAATGTATAACTTATGATTATGGATTGTTCTATCTTTTGAATTATTAAGGTTTTTATGTTTAATTAATCGTGCTTTCTTGAAAGATCCATTGTTGTGTTTATCTATATAATGTTAATTTAATTATTCAGGTTATTGGATTTGGTTTATGTGAGTTTATCAATATTCATAGCTTGTACTTCATCTTTTAGATCTAGACAATTGTATGTGAGTGCAATTGGTGATTAAATTGATATTGTGATAATGCATATCGTGTAGGCTATTCTGAGTGATCCCGATAGTCTAGGTTTTATGTCAGTTTAACCAAGAGAAAGTCTCGTTTAATTTAACATAGTAATTTGGACCTCTGAATGATAATTAATGTGAGTTAATTGAATTCATTATGCCTTTAGTTCATTGATGTCATGAGATCGATATGAACTAGTTACCTAGACCTTTAATAACGGTTTTAATAAACGAACAATCCTAGTCATTTGTGGAGCATTAAAGTGGACACTGCTTCTCCTTATCTGGTTAATTCGTTAATTTATCTTTGCTATTGTTTTAATTCGTTAAATTTAAATCAAAACCCCCAATTCTTAGGATAATTATTAGTTATTTCAATCTTAAACACTTTGCTCTTTGTGGATGAACTTGTGCTTACTAGCTTCTTTATTGCATTGATCCGAAATAGTTGCCTCTATTAGTGTGTTAATTTGGTTAAGTTTAGCTCAATAAAAGTAGGTGTAGAAAACACACGTCAAGATTCTTTTGAGAACCAATTAAATTAAAGACACAATCACTTGAAATCCCCGATATTAATTGTCTAGATCACCAATTGGTGTTGAAGCACAAATTGCATCACACATCAAATCAGTAAGATAGTTTAACAATCTATGTAATCCAAATGAAGCTTAAAACAATCATGGCAATGGATCTTCAACCAAGGAAAATAATAAACGTTTATTCGAACGCCAATTTCATAGATTATGGTAAAACCCAAGCATTGAGTCTTACAATTAAGTGAACACAAACTAATCTACGCTAACATCATAAGACAAATAAGAACAAAATCAATTAAAACTAGAGCATTAATAATTACAACTAGAATAAAGAAGAACAATACCCAAATGAGATTGAAACTAAAAGAAATGGAAAGGATGATGGAAATCTAGCTTATATCTTCTATAATCTTTATGGAGCATCATCAATTAAGCTTAGATCTTCATAGAATCATGAAATGGACTCTTTTAGGGCTCCATTTCGGACCCCAATCGCAGCTCCCTTGGGTCCTCTTATCCATTTCCTTTTATAGTAGGTTAAAACAAGAAAGTGCTGATTCAGCGAAAAAGTGTCGCTCCAGCTTTAAGGAGCGTCGCTCCTTAAAGCATGAAATACACAGGTTTTGTCGCTCTTGATTCAGGAGAGCCGCTCCTTATAACTACTACACTACTGACTTTGATTTCTTCACTTTTGGCACAAAGGAGCGCCACTTTGGACCTTAGGAGCGCCACTTTTGACCTTAGGAGCGCCGCTCTTGACCCTGGAACTTCATTCACTCCAAAACTTCACTTTGTTCATTTCTTAGGCTTAAGTCTTGATTCCTTTGCATAAATTTGGACTCTTATACTATTTTTGCCTCAAACCGACTTATTACCACGAATTACTCAATAACGACCACTAATCTCATTAAAAAACAACGGATGGAGATGGATATTGCGAGGATAATAATGTATAATTTGAGCAATATCAAATCCCCTACACTTCAACCTTGTTTATCCTCAAGAAAGCTTAAACTTAACCAATCCTTCACAAATGTTGACCAACTTTGACTAATACAATCTTACAATTTCAAGTATGGTCTTTTCTACAATTCAATCTTTCAAGCACCATCTCAAAACACTCAACAGACTTCAAACAATTGCCTCATTAACTTTTTCAATCTTTAAGGCTTCAATCAAATCTGAAATCTACTAACTTTACTTTCACAATCTTGGTCTCTAACAAAATTTAACAAATCATAATTCCTTGACCAATCTACAAAATACTTCACAATCTCACTTAGCAATTGACTTTCAAGACTTTGACCAAATTTGACTTTCAATAAATTGTCTTCAAGCCATTTCCACAAATATCAACCAAAACTTAACAAGCTTTAATATTTTCAACAACCTTAAATATCAACCATCCAATTCAAGCTTAGACTAAATCTTCAAAAGTTTACCATCACACACTCAATTTATTCCCAAAATTACTTCTACAAACACAAACCAAACTCAAAATTTTTCCATCATCCATTTCCTTAATAAGAAGCTTCGAACATCAAAAATCATCCAAATGGTGGGTCGGGCGGAACTCGAGTTGAAAAGGTGGGTGTGCCATCTACGGTTGACTTCGTATTCCAAGTCAACGACACTACTCTCGCATGCACTTGTTTGATGCTAATGACCTAGGGCAAGCACAATTGGAAGAAGGGCCATGGTTAGAGTCTCATGGGACTTGGTGCAATCTCCAAATGTTTGGTCTTAGGGAAATAAGACCTTTGAAAACTAACGGAATATAGTTATATTTAGTATATATTGTGCATATCTTTTAAATGTGTTGTATATCTTATGTATCTTTTATATTTGGATAGTTTATTATCTTGTAATCTATATAAGTTGGTTAATACAATGAACACACATTAAGGTGTGATTTTATATTTGTTATATGGTATCAGCCATTTAACACAACCCTAACCTATCTTTTCTTTTTCTGGCCGTTGCTCCTCATCTGCTATCATGGTCGGCGATCAATCATCTACGATACAACAGGCGATGCTTCTCTTCCCCTTTCAACTATTCTTCATATGATACCTATCAAACTTTCATCGACAAATTACTTATTGTGGCACAAACAAATTGTACCTTTACTCGCATATCAATGGATCACAACCTAGGCCGATGGTTCTTCTATCATGCCATCACCCACTCTTAATGATGGCACCACCAATACTGCCTTTTCTTCTTGTGTTGCAGGTGATCAGCAAGTGCTTATACTCATCCAGTCCTCTTTATCTGAGGAGGATATGGTAGAAACTATAAGTTATTCTTCTACTAGGGAGGTATGGCTTGCCCTAGAATCTGCTTATGGTCATGACTCGTTGGAGCGTACTCACACTCTTCGTTATACTCTTTGAAATCTCAAGAAAGGCTCGTCTACTGTTGCTAATTTTTTCAAGAAGTTCAATGGTATTTGTGATCAATTACAAGCCATTGGTCATCCATTAAGTGAAGAGGATAAAATTCATTGATTTTTATGTGGTCTCGGTTCCTCTTTTGAGACTTTTTCCACCACACAGCGAATTGTTTCCCCTCGCCATAAATTTCTTGATCTCGTAGCTCAAGCTGAGAGTCACGAGATGTTCTTGCACTTGGTATCAAATAACCCTGCTACTGCTCCTGTTGCGTTTACTACAACAGCCTCCGCTACACCTTCTTCACTCGAGGTCGTGGTAATTACAGTCATGGGTCTTCTAGGGGGAGTGGACGTGGTGGTTACAACAACCGTAGACTGCCTCATTGTCAATTATACCATCAAAATGGTCATTATTCCAACTCTTGCCCTGACCTTCGGAAATTTGCTCGGCCATCCCCATCCATTGATGCTAATCTTGCTGAAGCATTTCAAGCTCAATGTAGCACCACACCTGATTGGTTTGTTGATATGGGTGCCTCAGATCACATGACATCAAATGCTAGCCAACTTGATTCTACTACTCCTTATATGGGTAATGCTTCGGTTTATCTTGCCAATGGAGATAAGTCACCTGTTTCTCACACTGGTAAACTTATTTTATCTCCTCATATTTCCTTACTTGATGTCTTAGTTGTGCGGCATGTTAAAAAGAATTTGCTTTCCGTTAGTAAGCTTACTCATGAGAATAAAGTTGATGTATTGTTTTCTGATCAAATGTTTTATATTCAAAATCGTCATTCCAGGGAAAATCTCACCACATGAAAGCGTAGGAATGGCTTATATGTTCTTGACTGAATTTAGCATGCTTTTTTGGCAAATCTAGCTTCAAAATGCACTAAAGCTTCTTCCAATTTATGGCATTCTATATTAGCATGTTTCTCATGACATTATTTCCTTTTTACATAAACATGGTTGTTTGTCTATTACTTCAGTTTTAACTAATCCTAGTTTATGTTCTTCCTGTCAGTTGGCTAAAAGTAAACGTTTACCTTTTGATGTTAATTTAAAACGTACTTTGAATATGTTGTATTTGGTTCATTGTGATTTGTGGGGACCTTCTCCCATTAAAACGTGCTTTAAAACGTGCTTTGAACATGGTTTTATCCTTTAGAAGCTAAGTCCAATTTTGCTAGTATTTTCGCATCTTTTATTTCTTTTAGTGCAGACTCAGTTTTCATGCAAAATCAAGATTTTACAATCCGATGATGGCACCGAATTTACAAATCACGAAGTTCGTGACATGTTGCTTAAAATGGCACTCATCATCGGCTCTCTTTCCCATATACTCCACAGCAAAATGGGCGAGCCGCATGTAAGCATCGTCATGTTACCAAAACGGGTTTGGCTCTTATGTTTAATGCACATGTCCCGGCATGTTATTGGAGTCATGCATTTAATTACGCCGTTCACATTATTAATCGTTTGCCCTCTAAGGTTCTTGGTGATAAATCACCATATGAACTCCTTCTTTCCTCCAAGCCAAAATATGCAAATTTGCGGGTTTTTGGATGTTGTGTATATTCGTATCTTCGGGACTACTCATCTCACAAGCTTGCATTAAGAAGTGCTCCATGTGTGTTTATTGGCTATAACACTTGCTACAAGGGTTATAAATGTCTCGACTTGTCCACTAATCGTATCTATACTACCCGTCACGCTCAATTTGATGAACAAGTTTTTCCCTTCAGTGGATAATCTTCAACGGTTACTGATAATGCTAAAAATGAACATATATTTCATAGCATTATCCCTCAAGAAAGACAAGCTTTTAGTTGAAATTGTTCTATTTACAAGTGATATTCGTTTAAATAATAAAAGGTGAAGACAAAAGACAGATTCGACGAATTGAAGACGCAAACGACCAAAAAAAGCTAAAAAGTACAAAGTACAATCAAAGTGGTTCAAATTATTGATGGGAAACGTCTCAAAATTACAAGAGTACAAGATGCGAAACGCAAAATACAAGATATTAAATTGTACGAAAGGACGTTCGAAAATTCGAAACCGGGACCAGAGTCAACTCTCAACGCTCAACGCAACGGACTAAAAATTACAAGTCAACTATGCACATGAATATAATATAATATATAATTAATTCTTAAAATTATATATATATTATATTATTATATAAAACCGTCGGCAAGAAGAAAACAACCAAAGTTGAGCTGTCCCAGCTGGCCATGCGATCGCATGGCCTGGAAGAGTAATTTCCATGCGATCGCATTGTCATACCCCGTCCAAATTTTCCTAAACGAATACAATAACATCTGGTACCATTGCGATGAACGGACCTCTATATGCCATGAACGACTCCATGTAATATGAGCAAATGCACAGCGGAAGATTTCTTTCATACTTGAGAATAAACATGCTTTTAAGTGTCAACCAAAAGGCTGGTGTGTTCATAAGTTTATTATAAAACAATAAAATTCATCATTTTGATAGACCACAAGATTTAAATCCTGCATGGTACAAATGGGCCCGAATCCTATACCCACCTGTAATGTACATGCTATATCTTTTAAATACAGTACATCTTTCTCGTGTACGAAACCATTTTCATAAATCATAGTAACCGTACACATATCTTGTGCACAAAAATAACATACACATAACCTGTGTATAAAATCATTCTCTCGATATATAACATTCACATCAACTGGTGGCAATTATCATGTCCACATAATTCAATGGTGGCAATTATCATGTCCACATAATTCAATGGTGGCAATTATCATGTCCACATAATTCAATAATAATCCGCAGAACTTCTGTCTGCATAATAATTCATTTGAGGAATGTTTTGCTTGTGTCTATCTCGTCAAACATTTATAAAAGCATTTCATGTATTCGCAGTTCAAAATATATTTCAAAAGCATTTAATAAAGCAGTTGTAAAAGTAGTGCATGCATTCTCAGTCCCAAAAATGTATAGAGTAAAAGGGAATCAAATGAACTCACCATATTGTATTTTGTAATAAAAATACATATTACGATATTGAACAAATGCAGGGTTGGCCACGGATTCACGAACCTATATTAGTTATATATATTAAAACATATAATAGAAATCACATAAGTTTATTTATTAATATATATTATTTATATAATTGTAGTCATATAGAATTTATACTAAATTCTATTTAAAATCATATGCTTATATTATATCTTAAATTATGTGTTATATATGTTTATTTTGTATATATAATTAAAGTGATTAATATAGTTTTATTAATATTTATATATATATTTAGTATTATATCAAAAATATCTAATTTGTTATATGTAAATATTTATATAAGAAATATTAATATGTTTTATATATAGTTATATGGAGTATCAATATAATTATAGTATATGTAATAAATGTGTTTTTTTTATGTACAAAATATTTATTTGTTAAAAATGATAGTTTTGATATTAATGATTTACTAATGATAATAATAATAATAACTTTATTAATAATGATAATATTAATAATAATAATAATGATATTGTTAATAATGATACTTATGTTAATAATAATAATAATCCTAATAACTATAAGAATGCTACTAATACTAATATTAATGAAAATAATAATGATAGTTCCAATACTAATGTTAATAATGATAACCATATTTTTTTATCAATCATTTTAATACTAATGATAATAATTCTAGTAGTAATAATAATAACACTTATATTACTTTTAATAATAACAATGATCTTATAAATTTTAAAATGATAATAATATTTCTAATATCTATAACTTTAATCATAATAATAATAATACTTGTTCTAATACTTGTTTTGATATTAATAATAGATAATATAATAATAATAATTAAAATAACAATAATAATAACAATAAGTAGTAATAATAAAAGTTTTGGTAAAGAAAAACTACCTCAAAATAGGAAAAAAGATAAACTGCCCACAACGGGACTCGAACCCGCAACCTCTTATATGACCAACACGCCTCTAAACCATCCAACCATATCGACTTTTCTGGTTTAACTCGCACCCGATTATATATAAGTTATTATTTGCCTTGTTTTAGCCCAACAGATTAACTGGAGCCCAATTATCAGTCCAACCCATTTAATCACAGCCTTGTTTTATTTAATCGGCCATTTGCTGCAACCGGTTCATTAGGGTTGGGGTTGTAACAGGAATCGGGTAGCAGAATAAGGTTTTGGTTGCTCCTTGTTCACCATCGATCCATCATCATCAATAGATAAATCAAACGACAACCATCACTGGATAACTGGTCAGTTGATTCGTAATCATTCTTGTTCAATTTCATCATCAATCTTCCTCATCATCGATAATCATCATCCTCCACCAATCGATCAGAATGGTCGATTAGCAGCAAAAGTTCTTAGCGGATCTTGATGATGATGTTCACAGGTAATTATTCATCTTGATTTAATTATATGATGATTTACGGTTGTTCAAATTACAGGAATTTCGATTTGGGGTTAGTGACGATTTATTGGAAAAAGAAATTAATTGAAGAATTTACTATAAATAATCGAATAACAGTTTTGATGATAGTTTTGATTGAAAATAGGAAACTGCATCAGTTAGTTAAAATGGTTGATTGTTGCAGGTTAAATAGAAATAGAAAACGAACCCAATTATGAAGATAATCGTGATTGTGTGGGTTCTTGTTGTTGGCTAGAAAAATATAATGGGACAATGGTGGTAGATGATAGTTGTCTATGGACCGAAGCAATAGTATAACTGACCTAGATAGATGGATAGTTCAACCTTCATACCTATAGACTGAAACTGGATCCAGCTGAAAATCATGTGACACACACTGCAACCTTATAATTATGGTATAGTTATTTCAAGTAAAGAAAAATACTTAGTTTGACTAGAGTATAAATATCGGTTAACTTATGATTGTGGTTGTGGTGCTATTATTTCGTGCAGGCAAAACAGGAACAAGGAAAACAAGCTACAGCAGTTTCATGATGATTGTGATTACGAGCAGGGTAATGAAAATAAGGTGGAGGTTCATGGTGGTGATGGAGGTTGAAGGTTCACAGATACAGCAATCAGTTAATGGCTGCAACTTCTTCTTCCCATTAGTTCAAACAGAAACCGAAGAGGAAAAAAAAATAAAGAGAGATGGCGGTTATAAACTGGTGGTGATTATGATCACAAGGGAGAAGGAGGTCAAAGAATGTGAACATAGTAGTAGAAGAATTATGGTTTTGATGTTTGTTGTTGGTTCTTGATTGGAAATGGTGTAAACAGAAAGTCATGGCATCGAACAGTAAGTAAGGTGATAGATTGTTGTTTTAGTTTTGTAAAGAGGAGTGGTTGGTGAACATAATTTTGATCAGGAAGAAAACAAAAGACAAATTAAAGGCAGATTCCATGTGGTATGATTGATTATGAAGTGTAACGAATTGGAAGGCGGAAACAATTTACTCATACAGTTTGATTGTAACATATAACAAATTTGTACGATTTGTTTCCTAACCATTTGTTTCCATTTGATTCTAATTTATAAGTATTAATATGTTATTAATAAAAATACTGATAATTAAATAACAAAATTTCTAATAATAATAACAATAATAATATTCATAATAATAACATCAATAATATTAATAATATTAATAAAAATAATACTACTAATAAGAATATTGATAATAATTCAATTGATAATTTTTAGTAATAATAATAACTTTAATAACACTAATAGTAATACTACTAGTTATATTAATGATAGTGATAATTGTAAGAATAATAATGATAATATATCAATTTATAAATATCAATTTTATATTGAGAATAATAACATTAATGATAATGTTTATAATAATATTAATATTATTAATGATAATGAAAATATCAATAATAATATAATAAGTTTTTCATATCAAATTATATATATATATATATATTTCAACTACCACATATATAATTGTGTTTTAAGTTTTCCTTCATAATATCTACCACATAATAGTTTATTAATCTATTTTGATTTATAATATAATTATTTACATGTATAGTTATTTATATATACATTTCTATTTACAATTAAAGGTTCGTGAATCGTCAAGAGCAGTCGAAGGGTAATTGCATATATGAACATAGTTTCCAAAATTTTCGAGACTCAATATTACAGACTTTACTTATCGTGTTGAAATCATATTAAGATTAAGTTTAAATTTGGTTGAAAATTTCCGAGTCGTCACAGTACCTACCCGTTAAAGAAATTTCGTCCCAAAATTTGAGTGAGGTGGTCATGGCCAACAATAAAAATGTTTTCATGACAAATATAAGTTGATAAATAGAGTTTTATCATCATTGAATAATTCGGACAAAACGATTCGATTACTCGAGGCGTACGAATGAAGCTATCACTAAATAATGAAATGAGAAAGATGAGTTCATCATACTTTTGACTAGTCATTGTTGAATTTAGAAAATAAAGTGCGTCTTGACTTTTGACGTTGTCTTGGTTGAATTTATAAAATAAGGCGTGTCTTAAATTTTGACGTAGAGGGTTGAATTCCGGAATTCAAGGGATATAAAGAAAATCTTCGAAATCTAAAAGATTTGATTCTTCGGTGAATAAGGAAATTAAGATCTCCATAATTAAATACGGTGATCCACCTAGATTACTCTGTCTGATATTCCCATTATAAATTAGGTTCTTCTTTTCTATTATTCTCACAATTCCTATACTTCCTTTCTTAGTTCATACATCCAAAAGATTGTGAAAATGCTTAATTCCGTTCTAATCCTTGATATTTTTCTAATTATCATTTCTGTCATCCTTCTTTTCAATCTTCTACCAAAAAAATCTGTTTAATTTTAATTTTAATAATAAGGGTATGTTAGCGAATGTTGTAAGGGTGTAAGTCGAAATTCTGTCCGTGTAACGCTACGCTATTTTTAATCATTGTAAGTTATGTTCAACCATTTTAAATTAATGTCTCGTAGCTAAATTATTATTATGCTTATTTAAGCCGAAGTAATCGTGATGTTGGGCTAAAATATTTAAGACGGGGTAATTGGGCTTTGTACCATAATTGGGGTTTGGACAAAAGAACGACACTTGTGGAAATTAGACTATGGGCTATTAATGAGCTTTATATTTGTTTAATTAAATGATAGTTTGTTAATTTAATATAAAGATTTACAATTGGACGTACCTATAAATAACCATATACACTCGATCGGACACGATGGGCGGGATATTTATAAGTACTAATAATCGTTCATTTAACCGGACACGGGAATGGATTAATAGTCAATGGATTTTTTAAAACAGGGGTGAATTATATACAAGGACACTTGGTGTAATTATAGTTTAAGTCCCCAATTAGTTGGAATATTTGACTTCAGATATAAGGATAATTTGACGAGGACACTCGCACTTTATATTTATGACTGATGGACAATTAACCCATGGTAATAAACTAAAATCAACACGTCAAACATCATGATTACGGAAGTTTAAATAAGCATAATTCTTTTATTTCATATTTAATTTCACTTTTAATTATCGCACTTTTATTTACTGTCATTGTATTTAATTGCACTTTTAATTATCGTACTTTTTAATTATCACAACTTTATTTATTATCGCAATTTCATTATCGTTATTTACTTTACGCTTTAAATTAAGTTATATTTATTTTTAATATTTTACATTATGTTTTAACTGCGACTAAAGTTTTAAAATCGACAAACCGGTCATTAAACGGTAAAAACCCCCTTTTATAATAATAATATTACTTATTTATATATATATATTTATATTTTTACAAATATAGTTAAAAATATAGCGTTAAACTTGGCAAGTTCCCTGTGGACAAACCGGACTTACTAAAAACTACACTACTGTACGATTAGGTACACTGCCTATAAGTGTTGTAGCAAGGTTTAGGTATATCCACTCTATAAATAAATAAATAACTTTTGTAAAATTGTATCGTATTTAATAGAATTTTGTAGTAAAAAATATAACTATTTTTTATACACCTCTACGCACATCAAGTATTTTTGGCGCCGCTGCCCGGGAGTCCTAAACGCCGAAAGCGCAACGCTATAAAAAAAGATTTTTTTTAGTTTACTTTTATAAAAATACGTTTTTTTAAAATACGTTTTAAATATTAAAAATACAAAAATAGAAAAAAGAAAAACAAATTATATATATTTTTAAGAGTTTGTTTAAAATATATAAAGTTAAAAAATATTTTTATTTCTATTTTAGTTTTTAATATAAGTATTTTATTATTTTATATAAATATTTATTTATACTAAAAACAGAGAAACAAAAAAAAACAAAAATAATAAAAGTAATCAGGCCACTACACTGTAGCAGCCCAACAACTGAACTGGATCAGAGGCCCATGCGATCGCATGGCTGTATAACTAAGATTTCATGCAATCGCATGATGAGAAAAGACAGGTCAGAAATATAGGATCCGACGAAATTAGGGTTTTAATATTAATAATTATTATTAATCAACCCTAATTAGGGTTTAGTTTTATATTAATTAATTTTAGTTTTATTAATTTTATAGTTTTAAGTTATAATTAGTTTTAATAAATATATAAATTAATACTTTTATAAAATAAATAATATAAAAATAATATTTTTATAAAAATTGTATTTTTACAACTTTAAGTTTTTTTATATTTTGTATCTTTTTATTTGTTTTAGCGTAATATTTGTATTTTTCGTTCGTATTTAGTTTTAAGTCATAGTTTTTGCCATAGTTATTTTTATTTCTAGATTTTTAGGCTTTGCATTAAAATCCCTTAAGTGTTTTTTCTTTAGACTAAGATTTAGGTGCTTTAGAATTTTGCGACGCCATTTTAATATTTTAGTACCTTTTTAAGTAATTTCCGTTTTGGATATAGAATTTCTTTTAAGCTTTAATACCTTTAGACGCAACCTTTAATTCTTATTTTTAGACTTTTAAGTTTTGACGCGCTACGTTCTTTTTATTATTTTTTGACCTTTTATTTTTCGACGTTTTCCGACGCGATCTTTTTCTTTCTTATTTCTCGCCGCTCTAGTTTTTAGGATATAGAATTTTCTATTTCTTCTCTAAAATTTCTTTAAATTTCAACTAAAAATTATTTTAAGTGGTTAAATTGATAGACATCCAAATTTTCTGCTTCATAGTAATAGTTGGATTTGTTAGTGGCTGAGTTGTGAGCTTCCGATTCAAAGGGTTCTGGCTCCCTGCTACATCTTTTGGCTATTCGAAACGTAGGTAAAAGTTGAAAAGTCTATTAATTTGATAACTTATATAATTTTTTTATCTTTTATAACTAATAGGATATTCAGTGAATGCACCGAGCAAAATGTTCACCACCTTTTATACGTTCACCACCTGTAACTCGATCAAGACATCTAGCCAATATTGTCGCCGTTGATTTTTCTTTAGAATCGTCATCAAGTCGACAAAGTACTCCAATTCAAATTTCCGATAATCCATTTTTTGAACCCGACCTCACAATTGAGAATCCGGAGGATATTCAGGGACAATTCAGAGATCCTGAACCACTAATCTTTCCTCCGGAACCACCAATCATTCAAACAGAGATTGTCGAGGAACAACCCATTAAATCAGAATACTCCAGTGATTCAGATTCAACAAATTCAATCATAGAGAATCTGGAACCTCTAAGTATGGAAGACCGAATGCGAGGTAAACGCACTGGCCAAGGTCACGCAATTACTCAACCTGACATTAATGCGCCAGATTATGAAATCAAAGGACAAATTCTACAAATGGTAACAAATCAATGGGAATTTAGTGGTGCGCCGAAGGAAGATCCAAATGAACATCTTCGTACCTTTAATAGGATCTGTACTCTATTCAAAATCCGAGAAGTGGAGGATGAACAGATATATCTCATGTTATTTCCCTGGACTTTAAAGGAAGAAGCCAAAGATTGGTTAGAATCGTTACCTGAAGGGGCGATTGATACATGAGATGTTTTAGTTGAAAAATTTCTTAAACAATTCTTTCCGGCATCTAAAGCCGTAAGACTTCAAGGAGAAATTGTTACGTTCACACAAAAGCCAAACAAAACTCTATATGAGGCGTGGACAAGATTTGGAAAGCTATTAAGAGGATGTCCGCAACATGGTTTAGATACTTGTCAAATAGTACAAATATTCTACCAAGGATGCGACATCACTACAAGAAAAGACATAGATATAGCAGCCGGTGATTCCATTATGAAGAAAACTACAACTGACGCTTACAAAATTATTGATAACACTGCTTCCCACTCTCATGAGTGGCACCAAGAAAAAGATATCGTTAGATCATCTAAAGCAGCTAGAGCCGATTCTAGCCATGACTTAGATTCCATTTCCGCAAAGATAGATGCTGTCGAGAGACGAATGGAAAAGATGACTAAAGATATTTACTCAATAAGAATTAGTTGTGAGCAGTGTGGAGGACCATATTTGACAAAAGATTGTCTCAGTATTGAACAAACAATGGAACAAAGAGAGAATGTTTCATACATGAACCAAAGGCCTGGAAATAATTATCAGAATAATTATCAACCGCCAAGACCAATCTACAATCAAAATCAGAATTATAACCGAAATGTTCGATACAACAATCAACAAGGTCTTAGCAATCAACAAGTACCTAATAATACTTACAACTAGCAAAGACCTATTTTTCCAAATAAACCACCACAAACCGATGATAAAAAGCCAAATTTAGAAGATATGATGTCGAAGCTAGTTGAATCTCAAACACAGTTTTTCACATCCCAGAAACAAACCAATGAACAAAATGCTCAAGCATTTAGAAATCAACAAGCTTCTATTCAAAATTTGGAACAAGAAGTAAGCAACCTAGCAAGGTTAATAGGTGAAAGAAAACCAGAAAGTCTACCTAGCGATACAAATGCTAACCCCCGGAATGAAACAGCTAAAGCCATTACTACAAGAAGTGGTATTACACTTAAACCACCTGAAATGCCTGTAATTTCCGATGAAGCTATTCCTACTCCACAAGAACCACAATCTGAGCAAGATAAGGAAACAGAACCGGTAGTTGAAAAGGTTAATGAAGATAACACAGTTAAAGCTAAACCTTATGTTAAACCATACCAACCACCACTTCCTTACCCTAGTAAAATGAGAAAAGAAAGACTTGAAGCCGAGCAATCCAAATTCTTGGATATGTTTAAACAAATAAATGTAAATCTTCCTTTCATTGATGTAATTTCAGGAATGCCAAGATATGCTAAATTTCTGAAAGATCTAATCACAAATAGAAAGAAAATGGAAGAACTCTCGGCTGTTACTATGAATGCTAATTGTTCTGCAGTATTATTGAATAAAATACTAGAAAAACTATCAGATCCAGGAAGTTTCACAATTCCATATTTTCTGGGTAGTCTTAGTTCAATAGAAGCATTGGCAGATTTAGGTGCTAGTATAAATCTAATGCCGTATTCACTATACGTTAAACTAGATCTTGGAGAATTGAAACCAACAAGAATAAGCATACAACTAGCCGATCGATCAGTAAAATATCCTAGAGGGATAATGGAGAATATGCTAGTTAAAGTTGGTACTTTAGTATTTCCAGTAGATTTTGTTATTCTGCACATGAAAGAAGATTCTCGAGTTCCTCTCATATTAGGAAGACCATTCTTAAACACAGCTAAAGCAATAATAGACGTGTTCGGTAAGAAACTGACCCTAAGTATAGAGGACGAGAATGTTACCTTTTAAGTTGATAGAGCAATGCAACAACCGCAATCTGCAGATGATACATGTTATTATATTCAAATTATAGATTCACATGCAGAATTGTTAGAAGAATTTCCAGAATTACAAGGAACAGGAGAATGTTCTTTAGGAGAAGGAACTGAACCGATTGATGAAGCTGAAATGTTAGCTACACTTATGGCTAATGGATATGAACCAACAACAGAAGAAATTCAAATGCTAAAAGAAGAAGACAGATATCGATATAAATCATCGATAGAAGAACCACTGACATTAGAGTTAAAGCCACTTCCAAACCATTTGGAATATGCTTATTTACATGGTGAATCTGAATTACCTGTAATAATATCGTCTTCTCTTACTGAAAATGAAAAATCACAACTCATTTCTGTGCTAAGAGCTCATAAACCAGCTATTGCATGGAAGATTCATGACATTAAAGGAATAAGTCCTTCGTATTGCACACATAAAATCCTTATGGAAGAAGGTCATAAAAAGTATGTGCAATGCCAACGAAAACTAAATTCTAATATGCAAGATGTTGTTAAGAAAGAAATTATTAAACTGCTTGATGCAGGTTTAATTTATCCAATCTCTGATAGCCCACGGGTAAGCTCAGTTCAATGCGTACCTAAGAAAGGTGACATGACTGTCATCACAAATAAAAACAATGAGCTTATTCCTACTAGGACTGTAACAAGATGGCGTGTTTGTATTGATTATAGAAAATTAAATGACGCCACCAGAAAAGATCACTTTTCCTTACCTTTCATTGATCAAATGTTGGAAAGATTAGCCGGAAATAGTTACTATTGTTTTCTTGATGGTTTTTCTGGATATTTTCAAATTCCAATAGCACCCGAAGATCAAGAGAAAACCACGTTTATGTGCCCTTATGGTACTTTTGCTTACAAACGCATGCCATTTGGATTTTGCAATGCCCCTGCAACCTTTCAAAGGTGCATGATGGTAATTTTTCACGACATGATAGAAGAATGAATGGAAGTTTTCATGGATGACTTTTCAGGCTTCGGTGATACTTTTGAAACATGTCTAGTTAATCTTGAACGAATGCTTATTAGATGCAAACAATCAAATCTAGTACTTAACTGGGAGAAATACCATTTCATGGTTAAAGAAGGCATCGTTCTTGGTCATAAAATTTCAAAGGAAGGAATTGAAGTGGATAGAACTTAAGTAGATGTAATTGCTAAACTTCCACATCCCACCAATGTTAGAGGAGTTAGGAGTTTTCTAGGGCATACCGGTTTTTACCGACGTTTCATAAAAGATTTTTCTAAAATTGCCACTCCTATGAATAAACTCCTAGAAAAGGATGCTCCATTCATCTTTTCAGATGAATGCATCAAATCTTTTAATATTCTTACAGAAAAACTCACTAATGCGCCGATCATGATAACTCCAAATTGGAATCTACCATTTAAACTTATGTGCGATGCAAGTGATTTTGCAATAGGAGACGTTTTAGGACAAAGGATTAAAAAACGATTTCAACCTATTTATTACACTAGTAAGACGCTACAAGGAGCACAAACGAACTACACAACTAATGAAAAAGAACTCCTTGCTATTGTCTTTGCTTTTGACAAATTTCGTTCATATCTCGTTCTAGCTAAAACGGTGGTCTATACCGACCATTCTGTTCTTAGATACTTATTTTTGAAACAAGATGCTAAACCACGATTAATCCGTTGGATCTTACTCTTACAAGAATTCGATATTGAAATTCGAGATAAAAAGGGAGCAGAAAATCTCACCGCTGATCATCTTTCTCGTCTTGAAAATCCTGAATTAGAAGTTCTAAATGAATCGGCCATACAAGATAACTTTCCTGATGAATATCTATTGAAGATAGATTATAGTGAAATTCCTTGGTTTGCAGACTATGCAAACTACTTAGTATGTGGATTTCTTGAAAAAGGGGTGTCGTACCAAAAACGAAAGAAATTCTTTAGTGATATAAAACACTATTTCCGGGAAGATCTACATTTGTTTAAAAGTTGTCCCGATGGAATAATACGCCGATGTGTATTTGATATTTAAAGCTAAGGGGTATAAAATACTATTAATTTTTACAAGAAAATACTATTAAATACGATACAATTTTACACAAGATATTTATTTATTTAGAGAATGGATATACTTAAACCTTGCTACAACACTTATAGGCAGTGTACCTAATCGTACAGTAGTGTAGTTTTTAGTAAGTCCGGTTCGTTCCACAGGGAAAATCTTTAAACAAAGCTTAACGCTATATTTAGTTTACTTTTATAAAAATACAAATATATATATAAGTAATATTAATATTATAAAGGGGGTTTTTACCGTTTAATGACCGGTTTGTCGATTTTAAAACTTTAGTCGCAGTTAAAACCAAATGTAAAATAATAAATAAATACAAGACTTAATTTAAAGCGTAAAGTAAATAACGATAATGAAATTGCGAATAATAAAAGTGCGATAAAATAAACTTGCGATAATTAAAAAGTACGATAATTAAAAGTGTAATTAAATATAATAACAATAAAAATGCGATAATTAGAAGTGCAATTAAATATAAAATAAAAGAAATTAAATATGAAATAAAAGAATTATGCTTATTTAAACTTCCGTAATCATGATGTTTGACGTGTTGATTTTAGTTTTATGCCCATGGGTTAATTGTCCTTTGTCATGGATTATTTAATATGTCCGTCTGGTTTTTGTCCATAACAGTCCATCAGTCATAAATATAAAGTGCGAGTGTCCTCGTCAAATTATCCTTATACCCGAAGTTAAATATTTCAACTAATTGGGGACTTAAACTGTAACAAGATTTTAATACTTTGTTTAATAATTACACCAGGATGTCGACTGAGTGTAACCCAAGGTTTTAATATTTTGTTATCAATTATACCAAGTGTCCTTGTACATAATTTCACCCTTGTTTTAATTATTCTAGTGGCTATTAATCCATTCCCGTGTCCGGTTAAATGAACGATTATTCATACATATAAATACCCCGCCCATCGTTTCTGATCGAGTATATATGGTAATTTATAGGGACGCCCAATTGTAAATCTTTATATTAACATTAACAAACTATCATTTAGTTAAACAAATATAAAGCCCATTAATAACCCATAGTCTAATTTCCACAAGTGTCGTTCTTTTGTCCAAACCCCAATTATGGTACAAAGCCCAATTACCCAATTTTAGTAATTAGCCCAACATCATGATTACTTCGGATTAAATAAGCATAATAATAACTTAGCTACGAGACATTAAATTAAAAAGGTTGAACATAACTTACAATGATTAAAAATAGCGTAGCGTTACACGGACAGAATTTCGACTTACACCCTTACAACATTCACTAACATACCCTTATAATTAGGATTAAAATTAAAATTAAAATTAAAATATAAATTATAAATATAAATATTACGTATATAGATAGAGAGATGGATATATATATTATATTTTTACGATCAGAATGAGCGAGCTTTATAGACAGTTTCTAAATTTGGGGCTCCGCGACTCGTGTAATTTTTGCACTGCAAACTCCGCAACTTGCGGAGTTTGCTTTTACAGCTCACACAAGTTTGGAGCCTTTCTTGCCGACGGTTTATAATATATTATATAATATATAAATAATTATAAGAATTATTTAAATATTATATTATATTTATGTGCATAGTTGACTTGTAATTTTTAGTCCGTTACGTCGAGCATTGAGATTTGACTCTAGTCCCGGTTCCGGATTTTCGAACGACCTTGCGTACAATTTAATATCTTGTACTTTGCGTTTTGAATCTTGTACTCTTGTAATTTCGAGATGTTTCTTATCAATAATTGGAACCTCTTTGATTGTATTTTGTACTTTTGAGCTTTTTGGTCGTTTGCGTCTTCAATTCGTCGAATCTGTCTTTTGTCTTCACCTTTTATTATTTAAATGAATATCACTTTTAAATAGAACAATTGCAACTAAAAGCTTGTCTTTCTTGAGGAATAATGCTATGAAATATATGTTCGTTTTTAGCATTATCAAATATTCCCACACTTGAGCGTTGCTTGTCCTCAAGCAATATCGTCTTGAAATACAAGAATCACTTCTTTATTCTTCACACTTTGTACATCAGTGATTTCTATACGGCGGTATAAACAATGGTAGTAACGATATGGTTTACAGTCCCACATGACTATAAAAATTTAGATCCATTAAGGAAATTGGATCTTTATGAAAACATTTGATCTTTTGAAAATTAAATCTAGCTTTTACCCTAGATAAGTTTTCCGGAATAACCCTTCACCGGTGTTTGCAAAATATTTTTGTGGGTTTGGTGGGTTTCAGATTTGAAAATTTTAGCTCAAAACTTGTGGTTTTGTGTCACCCACTTGCTAACCTTGTATTAGAAAAGCAACACATCCAGTATACTTGCTCCGTATATTACCTTTCGGTAAACTACCGTCCGGTTATAAAGGAAAGCGTTGAACAAGCAACTGTTAAGGCAATGTCCCCTGACATGCTTTTAATTATGGTCTATAACGTGTCGGACGCAATTACTATCCTTTGTAGGAGCAATAGTAAAGCTCACCCTTATGATTTTTTGGTCTGGCACAAGGTCCTGTCTTCGACCATGCTATGCAACCACCGTTCTTACGGTTGACACCCGATTTGGTTCAGGTGACCTAATGAATTCCAGGTGAATTCCTAGGATTTTACGTTCAATGGTAATGAACGCAGTGAAAATGGGTTTTTAGAAAACAAATCGGTTTGTAATTTTGATCAAAATATTTTCTCGTTCAAGCTCGAGTTTAGATATCATTGAATTCCATGAGTTTGAATTCTTAATCTTTAAGGTCAATCTCTAGGATTGAGTAATATCAGGCTTAAAAGCTGATTTTTAATCTTTTAAGGAGATTATCCTTTCTGGGAATCTGATTCATTAGTCTTATCCAGCTAATTTTCATGGTGCCCCCCATTGTACGAGATAAATCCTTCTCATGGTTAGGATAAATCTGACCACTTGGCGACCCTGTTTAATGCTGAGGTCCGTGGATTTCCTGCTGATTTTAGAGATGACTTTTCTAGATTTTTCGTCAACCTACAGCTGGTCTGGACGACAACTTCTTGACCTAAATCAAGAAGCGGTGGTCTTTTTCGGAAGACTTTACTTCCTTTTAATGATGGAATTGATTCATCGTGTAGATCCATCTCTTCTTTTCTTTCATTGGGTAAAACAGTTTAGTTTAGTCCAAAGCAAAAGTATTTTCAGTTATTTGTTACAGATATATGTGACATATGTTTTGAATAACTTGGAGAATTTTCCCACACTTGGCTTTTATTTTCCTTTTTATTGTCCTCTATTCCATTTTAAATGAATTTTAACATTTTGGTTTGTTTCTCAATTTATGTCCTTTCCGAGGTAACAATAATTTCGGTGTTAAAACCTAGTTTTATCGTTCATAAATATGTATAAACATGATTTTGAGTTCATTTAATTAAAAATTTTAAAAAATTTTACTAGAATTGGGTAGTCAGTATATAAGACTAGGGCTGTTCTTTATTATCAGAGAGCACTAGATTCTAATACAACTACTACTTTACTAGTATTTCTAATGGTAACCAAGTGTATAAAGTAAAAATTTTAAAATCCAAAAAATTTAACCCCTTCCCACACTTAAGATCTTGCAATGCCCTCATTTGCAAGAAATCAGTAACAATTTAAATTATTGAGGGTGATTTGTGTGAAAACGATTAAATTTTACCAAAGTTTCCAAACATATTTGTGTTTGTTTGCTGAATGATAAATGGTGCACATCATTTGTTCATTCCGTCTTGTGGTTATTTCACATATATTTTGCATCTTGTCGTCAAAATTAGTTGCTTTTGCTGAACTTAATGCCAGTCTTTGAAAATGCGTTGTTTTACCCTGTTGTGTACATAAGATAAACTGCAAACATATATACATATTTTTGAAGTTTGGTATATTACCCCACATTCAAAAATTATTAAAATCTAAGAATAAAAGTTAGAAAATTATAACTATTACAATATTAACATAAGTATTAAACGTATCAACATTACAAATTACAAAATAAATAAAACTAAGTAGACTAGGGATGATACTGATACCAGTAGGGGTTCCATGCATAACCATAGGTGCTATAAAAAGCTTCGGCTGGGTTATACGTAGGATACGGTGGTTGAATCTCTATAGACCAGGGAGGGAATATGGGCTTTGGAGTAGGAATATAGTTTCTACCTATATGTTGGCAATAAGCTATGATTTGGTTTTGATGAACTTGCCAATCTTCAAATGCTCTTTGTCTAGCATTTTCGTACTCCTGTGAAGCTATAAACCTTTGCATTTCTTGCATTTCATTTCCCCCTCCTACATTACCTTGCTGTTGGTTTCTCTCAACCTGTGGATGTCTACCATGGTATTATACTGCGGCGTTATTTCGCCTCTTCAAAACTTTCGCACCATGGTATACATTTAAACCTATTGTATCGCGGGGTTCTGGTTCTTCGACTAATAATCCCCCCCGACTTATATCCACACCGAGATATTCAGCAATCAAAGTAATAAATATACCACCTCCTATTATGCTATGCGGTCTCATCCCCCTAACCATAGCTGATAAATAATAACCCACACAATAAGGTATACTTACAGCGCTTTGTGGGTCTCGAATACACATATGGTAAAACAAATCCTGTTCATTTACCTTTTCCTTGTTCTTACCTCTTTGTGTAATCGAATTAGCTAAAAACCTATGAATTACTCTTAATTCAGCTCTATCTATATCCAAATAAGAGTAATTTCCCCCTTTGAATCGGTGATGGCTTGTCATTTGACTCCATACACCATGTGTATCAAAATTTTCATCTATCTTTCTACCATTTAGTATCAACCCTCTACAATCGGCAGATGCTAACTCCTCAGGCGTATATATACGTAAAGCCTGAGCCATGTCTAGTAAAGACATGTGGCGCATCGAACCTCCTAACAAAAATCTAATAAAAGATCGATCGGTTAAACTAGCTACCCGATCATTTAATTCTATACTACATAACAATTCTTCACACCATACTTTATATACAGGTCTACGCATGGTGAATAAACGTACCCAGTTGTTAAAAGTAGAATTACTATACCTCTGTGCAAGTAATTCCCTAATTGGCCCGGCCAATTCTACAGCTTCTAATGGTCCCCATTCTATGACCCTAGGTACCTCAACAACTTTAGAATGAAGAGTATGCAAACCCCTTTGGTATTTTGGATAATCTATCCAAAGTCTGTCAAATCTCAGGTTCGGGTGCAAATCTTCCAAGTGCATATCAGAAAATGTCATGACTGGATGAGGTATATCTTGTTCGTAGTAGTTATCTACCTCCTGTTGTTCCGCATTCTCAGCAGGAGCATTGCGAGCTTGGGATGAAGATTCACCCCTTTCAGTCTACAAAACACATCAAACACAATTTTTGTGCATCCAAATATGCATTAGTGTCAGCAAAATCATCAATCAAAATAATTACAATGACAAGATCAATTTATATCAAACTTAAGCTCATTTTCATATTTTTATCAAATCTACACTTTTTCAAATAAGCATATACGAAAATGTTCGCCAAGTTCATAAGCATTTAACTCAAATAACATGTCAAAATAATCATTACTAGCAATTAAACAAGTTTCAAATGGCATTATCTTTCAAAAATCAAGTTCATGAATTTTAAACTTGAAAAAGTCCACTTTAATTCTCAAAATCATGTTTAGGCTCAATGTTTGGATCATTTAACTACCTAAACATGTTACACTACTTAATTTAGCAACAATTCATGACAAAAATCGGCCATAACCTTTTTATATCAAAAAGCCCCAAATTTGCTCAAGAACACAAACCCTAGATTACTCAAAATTTGAAGTTTAAGGCTTCTAATCATGTTAAATAGCATCAATCTAGGTTATACAAGCATAATACATAAACAATTTAAGCATAATTACACTAAAAAGCATCAAAATCAAATTGGGTATAAAATTGCTCAAGAACATTAATTTTCGGATTAAATGGTGTTTAGGTGTAGAAATTTACTGTTTTTCTTGAGTAATTCCTTAATAGCATCCTTCTCAACATGATTTTAGTAAAAGATTTGATGATTAACGGTTAAAATTGTGATTTTGGGGGTGTTTTTCGGGTTTTCCGGGTATTATTTTCGCAGTATTTTTGAGTTGTGTGTGGACTGATCAGTTCAGCTCGATTTTATTTTTTTCTGTATTTTGGTCCTCCCGCGAGTCGCGGGGTTTAAACCTTCAAACTCCGCAAGTCGCGGAGTTTGTATTTTTTTTTTAATATATATATATCTTATACTAATTAAAACAATTAAGTAATTAATTTTAAAATTTTGTTTACCTTGTTATTTTGGACGAGGTCGTTTCGGATCGATGTCCTAGTCCGTCCTTCGACAAAATTTTAAAATTTGTCTTTTTGTAGCGATTGTTTTAAAAGCTAAGATTTTTGGGTTTTTTTTTTAATGTTTTTGACATACTTTAATTCAATAAGATTAAAAATAATGATAATAAAAGTTCTCGTCCCTCCCTTGGGTAAAGCAATTTCGGTTTAAAGACCTAGTCTTCAACTTACGACGAATTTTAAAAATCACATTTTTAACTTAATGAGATAAAGTAAATTTTTGTTTTTAAATTCACACAACTTAAATATAAAATTCAAAATTAATATTAAAAATTCACACCAAACTTAAAATTTGAAATGCATAAAATTAAAAATTCATATTTTAAAAATTAAAAATTCACACCAAACTTAATTTAAAAATTCATATTATAAATTCACACCAAACTTATATTAATTTTTCAAATGTTAACAATTTTAAATATATTGTTTTTACAAAGTTTGCAATATTAATTTAAGATTTATATATTAATTTTAAAAATATGGTAAAAATAAAATTAAAAATCTTTTTGGCTTTTTATCCCACTTTAATCAATCAAATATTATCAAAAATATGCGCCCCTCTTTTCGGTAAAGTAATTTCGGTTCCAAGACCTAATTTAACTCATGACAAATTTTTGAAATATTTTGGGTTGATTGATTAAAGATATTTATACCTTAAGAATAAACGTTAAATTTCGCAGTGATGTAATAAATTTTTGAATGATATCAATAATTTCGGTATTCAATACCAATTTAATACTTTATAGCGAACAAATTAGCGTTTATTATCAAAAGGTTAAAAATAAAAATAAAAAAATAAAAACTGTACAGACTTACCTGTGAGATAGATTTCTTAGTTATATGATCTATCCCATTCATAAGATAGTCGGTTTAATTGGTTTTCCATGGCTACATAGGCGTAACCTAGAGCATTCAGTGTTTTTTCTTCTAAACATATGAACGGTCCGTCTCTGCATAAAGTAACAAATTCGGTATTTGAATAGGTTTGATTATTTGAACATTTACCTCCATGTGACCATTTTCCGCATTTGTGACATCTTTCTAGGTGTCGTGCTCTTCTTTTCGCTGCGGATTTTGATTTTCCTTTACCAAATTGTAACTTATTATCTTCGCATCTGGATTCTTTTCTAACTCCGTCCAATCTTTCTCTGATTACTGATACTATTTCACTCGGAAGTGTGTCATTATTACGTTTAGTGATCAAAGCGTGTAGCATTAGACCATGGTTTAGTTCACAGGCAGTCTTCATTTCCTAAAAAAAATAAAAATTCAGAATGGGGGGAGAAGACTAGTTCTTTAGGGTCTGCTAGGGAAAGACCGTTCGGGTTCCATTTTCGAGAACTACATGAAAACAGACAATCTAACTCTAACAGAAATACATATTATCCTTTAAAGACTTAATTCTCCCCACACTTAGTTAGCTGTGGTGTCGAAATTGTGATTAACTTCGTTGTCGAATTCCATCGGACTATCTATATAATGTTTAACTATGTGACCATTAACTTTAAATTCAATCCCATTTGAATTTATTAATTTTATCGTTCTGTATGGGAAAACTTTTTTGACTATGAATGGTCCAGACCATCTTGATTTCAATTTTCCAGGAAATAGCTTGAATCGTGAATTGAAAAGAAGAACTCTGTCTCCTTCTTTAAATTCTTTTGAACTTCTGATTCTATTATCATGCCATTTCTTCGTTCTTTCTTTATAGATTAACGAATTATCGTATGCTTCATGTCTTAATTCTTCTAATTCGTTTAGTTGACTTAATCGTAGACGTCCGGCTTCATGTAAATCAAGATTACATGTCTTCAAAGCCCAAAATGCTTTGTGTTCAATTTCTACTGGAAGATGACATGCTTTTCCATAAACAAGTCTAAAAGGTGTGGTTCCAATTGGAGTTTTGTAGGCTGTTCTAAAAGCCCAGAGTGCATCCTCCAATTTAATGGATCATTCCTTCGGATTTGATCCTACGGTTTTCTCTAGAATACGTTTTAAAGCTCGGTTGGTATTTTCAACTTGTCCACTTGTTTGTGAATGATATGAGGTGGAGATTTTATGAGTTACTCCATATCTTTTAAGAACTTTCTCAAGTTAATTATTACAGAAATGAGTACCCCGATCACTTATTAAAGCTTTCGGTGTTCCAAACCTTGCAAAAAGACGTTTTAAAAAGTTGACTACAACTCGTGCATCGTTAGTTGGGAGAGCTTGTGCTTTCGCCCATTTAGATACATAATCAATGGCTACGAGTATATATAGATTATTATGAGATTTTGGAAATGGACCCATAAAGTCAATACCCCAAATGTCAAATACTTCACATACTTGGATGACATTTTGTGGCATTTCATCACGTTGACTTATTTTTCCGGCCCTTTGACAAGCATCACAAGATTTGCAAAGAAGGTGTGAGTCTTTGTAAATTGTAGGCCAATAGAATCCAGCATCATAAACTTTTCTTGTTGTTAGTTGTGGCCCATAATTCCCTCCTGTTGGTCCTGTGTGACAATGGTTTAAAATTTTACTAGCTTCATCTCCAAATACACATCGGCGTATTATTCTATCGGGACAACTTTTAAACAGATGTGGATCTTCCCAGAAATAGTGTTTTATATCACTGAAGAATTTCTTTTGTTTTTGATACGATAATCTTTTTTTAAGGAATCCACATACTAAATAGTTTGCATAGTCTGCAAACCATGGGATTTCATTATAATCTATCTTCAATAGATATTCATCAGGAAAGTTGTCTTGTATGGCCGATTCATTTAGAACTTCTAACTCAGGATTTTCAAGACGAGAAAGATGATCAGCGGCGAGATTTTCTGCTCCATTTTTATCTCGGATTTCAATATCAAACTCTTGTAAGAGTAAGATCCAACGGATTAATCTTAGTTTAGCATCTTGTTTCGAAAATAGGTATCTAAGAGCAGAATGGTCGGTATAGACCACCGTTTTTGCTAGAACGAGATATGATCGAAATTTGTCAAAAGCAAAGACAATAGCAAGGAGTTCTTTTTCAGTAGTTGTATAGTTCGTTTGTGCTCCTTGTAATGTCTTACTAGCATAATATATAGGTTGAAATCGTTTTTCAATCCTTTGTCCTAAAACGGCTCCCATTGCAAAATCACTTGCATCGCACATTAGTTCAAATGGTAGATTCCCATTTGGTGTTATCATGATTGGCGCATTAGTGAGTTTCTCTTTAAGAATATTAAAAGATTTGATACACTCATCTGAAAAGATGAATGGAGCATCCTTTTCTAGGAGTTTATTCATAGGGGTGGCAATTTTAGGAAAATCTTTTATGAAACGTCGGTAAAAACCGGCATGCCCTAGAAAACTCCTAACTCCTCTAACATTGGTGGGATGTGGAAGTTTAGCAATTACATCTACTTTAGCTCTATCCACTTCAATTCCTTCTTTTGAAATTTTATGTCCAAGAACGATGCCCTCTTTAACCATAAAATGGCATTTCTCCCAATTAAGTACTAGATTTGATTGTTCGCATCTAATAAGCATTCGTTCCAGATTAACTAGACATGATTCAAATGTATCACCGAAGACTGAAAAGTCATCCATGAAAACTTCCATGCATTCTTCTATCATGTCGTGAAAAATCGCCATCATACACCTTTGAAAGGTTGCAGGGGCGTTGCAAAGTCCAAATGGCATGCGTTTGTAAGCAAAAGTACCATAAGGGCACGTGAATGTGGTTTTCTCTTGGTCCTCGGGTGCTATTGGAATTTGAAAATATCCGGAAAATCCATCTAGAAAACAATAGTAACTATTTCCGGCTAATCTTTCCAACATTTGATCTATGAAAGGTAAGGGAAAGTGATCTTTTCTGGTGGCATCATTTAATTTTCTATAATCAATACATACACGCCATCCTGTTACAGTCCTAGTAGGAATAAGCTCATTTTTCTCATTTGTAATGACAGTCATGCCACCCTTCTTAGGCACGCATTGAACTGGACTTACCCATGAACTATCAGAGATTGGATAAATTAGACCTGCATCTAGCAGTTTAATAATCTCTTTCTTAACTACATCTTGCATATTAGGATTTAGTCTTCGTTGGCGTTGCACATACGTTTTATGACCTTCTTCCATAAGGATTTTATGTGTGCAATACGAAGGACTTATTCCTTTAATATCATGAATCTTCCATGCAATGGCTGGTTTATGAGCTTTCAACATAGAAATGAGTTGTGATTTCTCATTTTCAGTAAGAGAAGACGATATTATTACAGGTAATTCAGATTCACCATGTAAATAAGCGTATTCCAAATGGTTTGGAAGTGGCTTTAACTCTAATTTCGGAGGTTCTTCTATCGATGATTTGTATCGATATCTGTCTTCTTCTTTTAGCATTTGAATTTCTTCTGTTGTTGGTTCATATTAATTAGCTATAAGTGTAGCTAACATTTCAGCTTCATCAATTGGTTCATTACCTTCTCCTAAAGAACATTCTCCTGTTCCTTGTAATTCTGGAAATTTTTCTAATAATTCTGCATGTGCATCTATAGTTTGAATATAATAACATGTATCATCTGCAGATTGCGGTTGTTGCATTGCTCTATCAACTGAAAAGGTAACACTCTCGTCCTCTATACTTAGGGTCAATTTCTTACCGAACACGTCTATCATTGCTTTAGTCGTGTTTAAGAATGGTCTTCCTAATATGAGAGGAACTTGAGAATCTTCTTCCATGTCCAGAACAACAAAATCTACTGGAAATACTAAAGTACCAACTTTAACTAGCATGTTTTCCATTATCCCTCTAGGATATTTTATTGATCTATCGGCTAGTTGTATGCTTATTCTGGTTGGTTTCAATTCTCCAAGGTCTAGTTTAGCGTATAGTGAATATGGCATTAGATTTATACTAGCACCTAAGTCTGCCAATGCTTCTATTGAACTAAGACTTCCCAGAAAACATGGAATTGTGAAACTTCCTGGATCAGATAGTTTTTCTGGTATCTTATTCAACAGCACTGCTGAACAATTAGCATTCATAGTAACAGCCGAGAGTTCTTCCATTTTCTTTCTATTTGAGATTAGATCTTTCAAGAATTTAGCATATCTAGGCATTCCTGAAATCACATCAATGAAAGGAAGATTTACATTTATCTGTTTAAACATATCTAAGAATTTGGATTGCTCGGCTTCAAGTTTCTCTTTCTTCATTTTACTCGGGTAAGGAAGTGGTGGTTGGTATGGTTTAACATAAGGTTTAGCCTTAACTGTGTTATCTACATTAACCTTTTCAACTACCGATTCTTTTTCCTTATCTTGATCAGGTTGTGGTTCTTGTGGAGTAGGAATAGCTTCATCAGAAGTTACAAGTATTTCAGGTGGTTTAAGTGTTGTACCACTTCTTGTGGTAATGGCTTTAGCTGTTTCATTCCGGGGGTTAGCATTTGTATCACTAGGTAGACTTCCCGGTTTTCTTTCACCTATTAACCTTGCTAGGTTACTTACTTCTTGTTCCAGATTTTGAATAGAAGCTTGTTGATTTCTAAATGCTTGAGCATTTTGTTCATTAGTTTGTTTCTGAGATGTGAAAAACTGCGTTTGAGTTTCAACTAGCTTCGTCATCATATCTTCTAAATTCGGCTTTTTATCATCGGTTTGTTATGGTGGTTTGTTTTGAAAATTAGGTCTTTGCTGGTTGTAAGTATTATTGGATACTTGTTGATTGCTAGGACCTTGTTGGTTGTTGTATGGAATATTTCGGTTATAATTCTGGTTTTGGTTGTAAATCGGTCTTGGCGGTTGATAATTATTCTGATAATTATTTCCAGGCCTTTGGTTTATGTATGAAATATTCTCTCTTTATTCCATTGTTAATTCAATAATGAGACAATCTTTTGTCAAATGTGGTCCTCCACACTGCTCACAACTAATTCGTATTGAGTGAATATCTTTAGTCATCTTTTCCATTCATCTCTCGACAGCATCTATCTTTGCGGAAATGGAATCTAAGTCATGGCTAGAATCGACTCTAGCTGCTTTAGATGATCTAATGATATCTTTTTCTTGGTGCCACTCATGTGAGTGGGAAGCAGTGTTATCAATAATTTTGTAAGCATCAGTTTCGGTTTTCTTCATAATAGAACCACCAGCTGCTATATCTATGTCTTTTCTTGTAGTGATGTCGCATCCTTGGTAGAATATTTGTACTATTTGACAGGTATCTAAACCATGTTGCGGACATCCTCTTAACAACTTTCCAAATCTTGTCCACGCCTCATATAGAGTTTCATTCGGCTTCTGTGTGAATGTAACAATTTCTCCTTGAAGTCTTACGGCTTTAAATGCAGGAAAGAATTGTTTAAGAAATTTTTCAACTAAAACGTCCCATGTATCAATCGCCCCTTCAGGTAACGATTCCAACCAATCTTTGGCTTCTCCCTTTAAAGTCCAGGGAAATAACATGAGATATATCTGTTCATCCTCCACTTCTCGGATTTTAAATAGTGTGCAGATCCTATTAAAGGTACGTAGATGTTCATTTGGATCTTCCTTCGGCGCACCACTAAATTGGCATTGATTAGTCACCATGTGTAGAATTTGTCCTTTGATTTCATAATCTGGGGCATTAATGTCTGGATGAGTAATTGCGTGACCTTGGTCAGTGCGTTTAGCTCTCATTCGGTCTTCCATACTTAAAGGTTCCAGATTCTCCATAATTGAATTTGTTGAATCGGAATCACTAGAGGATTCTGATTTAATGGTTCGTTCCTCAACAATCTCTGTTTGAATGATTGGTGGTTCCGGAGGAAAATTTAGTGGTTCAGGATCTACGAATCGTTCCTGAATATTTTCCGAATTCTCAATTGTGAGGTCGGGTTCAAAAAATGGATTATCGGAAATTTGAACTAGAGTACTTGGTCGACTGGATGACGATTCTAAAGAAAAATCAACGGCGGTAATATTTGCTAAATGTCTTGATCTAGTTACAGGTGGTGAACGTACAAAAGGTGATGAACGTCTTGCTCGGTGCATTCACTGAATATCCTATTAGTTTTTAAAAGGAAAGAAAAATTATTATAAGTTATCCAATCAATAGACTTTTCTGATTTTGCCCACGTTTCGAATAGCCAAACGATGCAGCAGAGGGGCAGGATTCGTTTGGTCTCAATATAATTGAGTACTGTTTGGCTCCAATAACCCGGTCCACGTACAAATCCAACTATTACTACGAACCAGAAAATTTTGATGTCTATTAATTTAACTACTTAAAATAAATTTTCGTAATTTTAAGAAATTTAGATAAGAAGTAGATTAAAAAAACTATGTCCTAAAAACTAGAATAGCGAGAAATAAGAAAGAAAAAGAGTTCGTCGAAAAAGGTCGAAAAAGAAAAATGGTTGAAAAATAAAGGTGACGGAAAAATAAAAGAAACTTATAACACTTAAAAACACTTGACTAACCTAACCTTATTACTACAACTAACTTAAAATTATAATCGCAAATTGAGATTACTAATTGGAATGATAATTGATACATAGGTAAAAGTCGTCTAAAAATATTAAAGCTTACAGAAAAAACTAAATCCCAAATGAAAATAACTTAAAAAGAAACTAAAACTTAAAAAGGCGTCGCAAAGTTCTAAAGTACCTAAATCTTAGTCTAAAGAAAAAGCACTTAAGGAATTCTACGGCAAAGCCTAAAAATCTAGAAGTAAAAATAACTACGGCAAAAACTAAGTTTAAAACTAAATATGAGCTAAAAATACAAATATTACGCTAAAACGATTAAAAAGGGACAAAATATAAAAAATATACAAAAAGTTGTAAAAAGTTACAAATTTTTATAAAAATATTAATATTATTTATTTATTAAAACTATTAATTTTATATTTTAATTAAACTAATTTAACTAAATATATAAATTAAATAAAAAGAAACTTAAAATAAAATTAATTATAATAATAATAAGTATTTAGGGTTAATAATAATAATAATTAATAATTACTTCTAATTAAATGCAGATTAGGGTTTCTGTCGGTGTCAGGGTGTCTCCGCGAGTTGCGGTGCCCGAAGCAGAAAACTCCGCGAGTCGCGGGGTTCCAAAATTCAAATGACAGGTTGTTTAAAATTCGACGTGTTTTTTTTTATATATTTTCTGTTTTAAATTCTAAAATATTTATATAATAAAAACTTATATTTTAAAAACTAGAATAAAAATAGAACTACTTTATAATTTTATAAATAAAAATCTTAAAACTAGATTTATATATATATATATATTTTTTCGGTTTTTTTTATGTTTTAAATAAAAACAAAATACTTAAATAAAACTTATATAAAAATAAAGAAACTTTATAAAACTTAAATATTTAACAAAATCTTAAAAATACTTATATTTTTGTTTTTCTTTGTATATTTTCGAATATTTAAAACGTATTTTTATAAAAATGAATTTTAATAAAAGTAAACTAAAAATCTTTTTTTATTTAATTAGGGTTGCGCTTCCGGCTTTTAAGCTAAATTGTCCCCGGCAGCGGCGCCAAAAATACTTGATGTTTAAAGCTAAGGGGTATAAAATACTATTAATTTTTACAAAAAAATACTATTAAATACGATACAATTTTAGACAAGATATTTATTTATTTAGAGAATGGATATACTTAAACCTTGATACAACACTTATAGGCAGTGTACCTAATCGTACAGTAGTGTAGTTTTTAGTAAGTCCGGTTCGTTCCACTGGGAAAATCTTTAAACAAAGCTTAACGCTATATTAGTTTACTTTTATAAAAATACAAATATATATATATATAAGTAATATTATTATTATAAAGGGGGGATTTTTACCGTTTAATGACCGGTTTGTAAATTTTAAAACTTTAGTCGCAGTTAAAACCAAATGTAAAATAATAAATAAATACAAGACTTAATTTAAAGCGTAAAGTAAATAACGATAATGAAATTGCGAATAATAAAAGTGCGATAAAATAAACTTGCGATAATTAAAAAGTACGATAATTAAAAGTGCAATTAAATATAATAACAATAAAAATGCGATAATTAGAAGTGAAATTAAATATAAAATAAAAGAAATTAAATATGAAATAAAAGAATTATGCTTATTTAAACTTCCGTAATCATGATGTTTGACGTGTTGATTTTAGTTTTATGCCCATGGGTTAATTGTCTTTTGTCATGGATTATTTAATATGTCCGTCTGGTTTTTGTCCATAACAGTCCATCAGTCATAAATATAAAGTGCGAGTGTCCTCGTCAAATTATCCTTATACCCGAAGTTAAATATTCCAACTAATTGGGGACTTAAACTGTAACAAGATTTTAATACTTTGTTTAATAATTACACCAGGATGTCGACTGAGTGTAACCCAAGGTTTTAATATTTTGTTATCAATTATACCAAGTGTCCTTGTACATAATTTCACCCCTGTTTTAATTATTCTAGTGACTATTAATCCAATCCCGTGTCCGGTTAAATGAACGATTATTCGTACATATAAATACCCCGCCCATCGTTTCCGATCGAGTGTATATGGTAATTTATAGGGACGCCCAATTGTAAATCTTTATATTAACATTAACAAACTATCATTTAGTTAAACAAATATAAAGCCCATTAATAACCCATAGTCTAATTTCCACAAGTGTCGTTCTTTTGTCCAAACCCCAATTATGGTACAAAGCCCAATTACCCAATTTTAGTAATTAGCCCAACATCATGATTACTTCGGATTAAATAAGCATAATAATAACTTAGCTACGAGACATTAAATTAAAAAGGTTGAACATAACTTACAATGATTAAAAATAGCGTAGCGTTACACGGACAAAATTTCAACTTACACCCTTACAACATTCGCTAACATACCCTTATTATTAGGATTAAAATTAAAATTAAATTTAAAATATAAATTATAAATATAAATATTACGTATATAGATAGAGAGATGGATATATATTATATTTTTACGATCAGAATGCGCGAGCTTTATAGGCAGTTTCTAAATTTAGGGCTCCGCGACTCGCGTAATTTTTGCACTGCAAACTCCGCAACTCGCGGAGTTTGCTTTTACAGCTCACACAAGTTTGGAGCCTTTCTTGCCGACGGTTTATAATATATTATATAATATATAAATAATTATAAGAATTATTTAAATATTATATTATATTTATGTGCATAGTTGACTTGTAATTTTTAGTCCGTTACGTCGAGCGTTGAGAGTTGACTCTGGTCCCGGTTCCGGATTTTCGAACGTCCTTGCGTACAATTTAATATCTTGTACTTTGCGTTTTGAATCTTGTACTCTTGTAATTTCGAGACGTTTCTTATCAATAATTGGAACCTCTTTGATTGTATTTTGTACTTTTGAGCTTTTTGGTCGTTTGCGTCTTCAATTCGTCGAATCTGTCTTTTGTCTTCACCTTTTATTATTTAAACGAATATCACTTTTAAATAGAACAATTGCAACTAAAAACTTGTCTTTCTTGAGGAATAATGCTATGAAATATATGTTCGTTTTTAGCATTATCAGTATTCGGAGATGAAGCTAGTTAAATTTTAAACCATTGTCAAGCAGGACCAACAGGAGGGCATTATGGGCCTCAACTTACAGCAAGAAAAGTTTACGATGCTGGATTCTATTGGCCTACAATTTTCAAAGACACACACCTTCTTTGCAAATCCTTTGATGCATCTCAAAGGGCCGGAAAAATAAGTCAACGTGATGAAATGCCAGAAAATGTCATTCAAGTATGTGAAGTATTTGACGTTTGGGGTATTGACTTTATGGGTCCATTTCCAAAATCTCATAATAATATCTACATTCTCGTTGCCATTGATTATGTATCTAAATGGGCGGAAGCACAAGCTCTCCTGATTAACGATGCACGAGTTGTAGTTAACTTTTTAAAACGTCTTTTTGCAAGGTTCGGAACACCCAAAGCTTTAATAAGTGATCGGGGTACTCATTTCTGTAATAATCAACTTGAGAAAGTTCTCAAAAGATATGGAGTAACTCATAAAATCTCAACCGCTTATCATCCACAAACAAGTGGACAAGTTGAAAATACCAACCGAGCTTTAAAACGTATTCTAGAGAAAACCGTAGGATCAAATCCGAAGGAATGGTCCATGAAATTGGAGGATGCACTTTGGGCTTTTAGAACAGCCTATAAAACTCCAATTGGAACCACACCTTTTAGACTCATTTACGGAAAAACATGTCATCTTCCAGTAGAAATTGAATACAAAGCATTTTGGGCTTTGAAGACATGTAATCTTGATTTGCATAAAGCCGGACGTCTACGGTTAAGTCAATTAAACGAATTAGAAGAATTAAGACATGAAGCAATAAAAAATTCGTTAATCTATAAAGAAAGAACGAAGAAATGGCATGATAAAAGAATCAGAAGTTCAATAGAATTTAAAGAAGGAGACAGAGTTCTTCTTTTTAATTCACGATTCAAGCTATTTCCTAGAAAATTGAAATCAAGATGGTCTGGACCATTCATAGTCAAAAGAGTTTTCCCATACAGAACAGTAGAATTAATAAATTCAAATGGGATTCAATTTAAAGTTAATGGTCACAGAGTTAAACATTACATAGATAATCCAATGGAAGTTGAAGATGAAGTTAATCACAATTTCGACACCACAGCTGACTAAGTGTGGGAAGGTTCGAATCTTTTTAGGGAAATATATATTTCTGTTAGAGTTAGATATTCTGTTTTCGTGTAGTTCTCGAGAATGGAATCCGAATGGTCTTTCCCTAGCAGACCCTAAAGAACTAGTCTTCTCCCCCCATTCTGAATTTTTATTTTTTTTAGGTTTTACGAGATGAAGAATTCCTTTGATCTGAACCATGGTCTAATGCTACACGCTATGATTACTTAACGTAATAATGACATACTTTCGAGTGAACTGATATCATTCATAAGAGCCAAAATGGACGGAGTAAGAAAAGAACTCAGAAAAGATCATCATAAGATACATTTTGGTAAAGGAAAATCAAAATCCGCAACAAAGAGAAGAGCACGACACCTTGAAAGATGTTATAAATGTGGAAAATGGTCACACGAAGGTAAATGTTCAAATAATCAAATATATTCAAATATCGAATTTGTTACTCTATGCAGAGAAGGACCGTTTATATGTTTAGAAGAAAAGATATAAAAGATTCGAGATTATGCTTACGTAGCTATGGAGAACCAAATCACACGACTCTCATATGAGTCGGCTAAAGCAGGTCTCTGAGAATTCTTTCTCACAGGTAAGTATGTACAGTTTTTATTTTTTTATTGTTTTTAACCTTTTGATAATAAACGCTGAATCGTTCGCTATAAAGTATTAAATTGGTATTCAATAAAATTAGGTATGCGTAACCGAAATTATTGATATCATACAAAAATTTATTACATCAGTGCGAAATTTACCTTTTATTCTTAAGGTATAAATATCTTTAATCAATCAACCCAAAATATTTTAGAAATTTGTCAGGAGTAAAACTAGGAAATATAGCCGAAATTAATTTACTAAAAAGAGGGACGTATATTTTTGATAATATTTGATTGATTAAAGTGGGATAAAAGACCAAAAAGATTTTTTTTGTTTGTTTTTAAAATTAATATTAAGTTAATATTGTAAACTTTTTAAAATCAATATATTTAAGTTTGTAAATATTTGAAAAATTAATATTTTTAATATAAGTTTGTATGTATAAAAATGATATTTATATGAATTTTTAATTTTATGCATTTTAAATTTAAGTTTGGTGTGAATTTAAAAACAGAAATTTACTTTATTTCACTAAGTTAAAAATATGATTTTTAAAATTCGCCGTGAGTTGAAAACTATGTCGTTGAACCGAAATTGCTCTACCCAAGGGAGGGACGAGAATTTTTATTATCATTATTTTTAATCTTATTGAATTAAAGTAAGCCAAAAATAATAAAAAAAAACCCCAAAAATCTTTACTTTTAAAACCGCGCTTAAAACGTGACAAATTTTTAAAATTTTGTCGAGGGACGGACTAGGACAACGATCCGAAACGCCCTCATCCTAAAAAGAAACAAAATTTTAATTTTTAATTAATTATATATTTTATTAGTAATGGTTTTTATTAAAAATAAAAAAACAAAAAGCAGGGACCCCATGCGATCGCATGGAGTTTACCCTCATTTACCATGCGATCGCATGGACTCAAAAAACTGGTCAGGAACAAAAAGGCAGTCGAGTTCTGCTCTTCCCACTCCAACACACACATACACACAAACACTCTCCAAAATCCTCTCAATTTTCATCAAATTTTCACCAAAATTCACCAAATTTCTTGCTACAATCCGCTCTAATCATGAATTTGATAAGAAGTTTATCAAGAAGGGTAACAATTTCACCCCTAAACCTCTTTAAATTTGATTTTTAGTGTTCTTGAGTAATTTGGGGCTTTTTGATATAAACAGGTTATGGCCGATTTTTGTCATGAATTATTGCTAAATTAAGTAGTGTAACATGTTTAAGTAGCTAAATGATCCAAACTTTGATCCTAAACATGATTTTTGAGAATTAAAGTGGACTTTTTAGGTATAAAATTCATGAACTTGATTAAATTGATGTAAATGCCATTTGAAACTTGTTTAATTGCTAGTAATGGTTGTTTTAACATGTTATTTGAGTTGAATGCTTATGAACTTTGTAAACATTTTCAAATTACTTATTTGAAAAAGTGTAGAATTGTAAAAATTGTGAAAATATGCATAAGTTTAATTTTGATTAAACATGTTATTGTAATTGTTTCAAGTTATTATTTTGCTAACACTAATACATATTTGGATGCACAAAATTTGTGTTTAATGTGTTTTGCAGAGATTTACCAATACTGATGGTGCATCATCATCATCATCTAGACAACCTGCTCTAGAACCTGAACAAGAAATGCAATATGAACCTGAACAGGAGCAACAACAGGAACAACAACAACAACCTGATCAACACGTACCTTATTATGATCCGCAACAAGAATATGTTGATGCCTTCATAGTATTTCCGATGCATCCGATAGTAGCTCACCCAACGATTCATGAAGAACAGTTGCATCCCAATCTAAGATTTGATCGAAGCTGGAAAGATTACCCAACATATCAAAGTAACAAATTCAAATTGATACCGAAAAATGTAGAAGTGCCATGGGTAATCGATTGGGAGCCTTTGGAAAGGGTCCAACTGGTTAACTCAGTTAGACAACATTTGATTCAAAGGTATGGCATCTCTTATTTTCCCGATTAGGAACGTTTATTCACCATTCATAGGCCTGTATATAAGGAATGGTGTGTTGAGCTTATGAGTACTATTTCACTTAATGCAGATGTAGATAGGTTAGATGATAGAAGTTTTCTTAGATTTATACTTGGCCGTAGGATGTACAGGATGTCCATGCTGGACATGGCCAGGGCTTTACAGATATATACGCCCACTGAATTGCTATTACCCGATTGTACAAACTTGATTTATCATGGTGAAAGGGTAGATAGGAATTTTGATGCTAACGCCGTCTGGAGGCGTATGTCAGATTTTAATGTTTTTGGGCGAGTAAGAACACATACCTACTTAAATATTAACAAAGCCGAACTTCGTATAATTTATAGATTTCTGGCTAACTCGATTATACAGAGAGGTCACAACAAGGAGAAAATGACCTTACATGATTTATTTTACCTTAAGTGTATTCAAGACCCAAGAGGCTTTGTTAATATCCCTTACTGTGTTGGTTTTTATTTTTCTAAGATGGTGGAAGGAATACAGGAAGGGGGAATAATAGGAGGAGGTATTTTTGTTACTCTCATTGGAGAGTATTTGGGTGTCGATAGGGATCAAGGGGGTCCACTTATGGTATGTAGGGAACAGGTTGAGCTTTTAGGATTGCGGGTCTATCAGGGTGCTAAGGTATTAAAGAGCAGACGCAATCAGGCAATACCCTATGTTGGTCGTCATCCACAGGTAGAGAGAGGTTCAGATGAGGAAATGGAGGAAGCGGATGACATTAGGGATGTCATTAGGGAGGCTATGACTGACTTCTATCAGCGTGTAGATGAGGTAGAAATGACAAACGAGGAGAGACATAGACGATACGAGCAGTGGCAAGCCCGGAATGAGTATGAGCATTCCAGGCAACGACAGCATGATAGATGGGACTATCATCAACGTCAGATCATGAGTAGGCTATCACCTCAGGATCACTACGTACCGATCTGACCCGCTTACTATCCTCCACACCAGCCCGAGATGAGACCACCATATACTCTCTACAACCTCAATTAGGCATACCAGTACACCTATCACCAACCATGGAACCCGACCGACGACATGAACTGGAACCCCTATCCAGATTGATATAGTTCCCGTTGGTGATTTCTATGATTTTTATTTTTTATTTTTTATTATTTCTATTTATTTATGTTTAAACACATTATATTTTGATACTTTTATTGTAATGTTTAATATTTTTATTATGTTGTACTAATATTTCATATTTGATTTGAAAGTGGGATTTTAAGTCCCATTTCAAATTACCATGCATGTTATTATTTGTATGTATGTATATTGTCAAATGTACACAACAGGGTAAAACATCGCATTTTCAAAGACTGGCATTAAGTTCAGCAAAAGCTACTAATTTTGACGACAAAACGAAAAACAAATGTGATGTAACAACAAGACGGAATGAACAAATGATGTGCACCATTTATCATTCAACAAACAAACGCCAATATGTTTAGAAACTTTGGTAAAATTTAATCATTTTTCTACGCTAATCACCCTCAATAATTTAAATTGTTACTGATTTCTTGCAAATGAGGGCATTGTAAGATCTTAAGTGTGGGAAGGGGTTAAATTCTTTCGGATTTTTAAAATTTTTTTAACTTATACACTTGGTTACCATTAAAAAAATACTAGTAACGCAGTAGTTGTATTAGAATCTAGTGCTTTCTGATAATAAAGAACAGTCCTAGTCTTATATACTGACTACCCAATTCTAGTAAAATTTTTCAAAATTTTCAAATAAATGAATTCAAAATCATGTTTATACATATTTATGAACGATAAAACTAGGTGTTAATACCGAAATTATTGTTACCTCGGAAAAGACATAAATTGAGAAACAACCCAAAATGTTAGAATTCATTTAAAATGGAATAGAGGACAATAAAAAGGCAAAGAAAGGAAAATAAAAGCCAAGTGTGGGAAAAATTTACCAAGTTATTTAAAACATATATCACATATTTTTGTACAAATAACTGAAGATACTTTTGTTTTGGACAATTTTATCAGTTTTACCCAATCTCTTATAATATATTTGAAAGAAAATATGGATCTACACGATGAATCAATTCCATCATTAAAAGGAAGTAAAGTCTTCCGAAAAAGACACGCGCTTCTTGATTTAGGTCAGGAAGTTGTCGTCCAGTCCAGTTGTAGAGTCTACGAAAAACCTTGAAAATTTTTCTCAAAAATCAGCTGGAAATCCACGGACCTCAACATCAAACAGGGTCGCCAAGTGGTAAGACTTATCCTAACCATGAGAGGATCTGTCTCGTAAAATGGGGAGGGCGCCGTGCAAATTAGTTTGATAAGACTAATAAATCAGATCCCCAGAAGGGATAATCTCCTCAAAGATCAAAAATCAGCTTTTAAGACTGATATTACTCAATCCTAGAAATTGACCTTAAAGATTGAGAATTCAAACTCATGGAATTCGATGATATCTAAACTCGAGCTTAAACGAGAAAATATTTTGATCAAAACTACAAACCGATTTGTTTTCTGAAAATCCATTTTTAATGCGTTCATTACCATTGAACATAAAATCCTAGGAATTCACCTGAAATTCATTAGGTCACCTGAACCAAATCGGGTGTCAACCGTAAGAACGGTGGTTGCATTGCATGGTCGAAGACAGGACCTTGTGCCAGAGCGAAAAACTATAGGGTGATCCTTACTATTGCTCCTATAAAGGATAGTAATTGCATCTGACACGATATAGACCATAATCAAAAGCATGTCACGGGACATTGCCTTAACAGTTACTTGTTCAACGCTTTCCTTTACAACCGGACGGTAGTTTACCGAAAGGTAATATACGGAGCAAGTATACTGGACGTGTTGCTTTCCCAATACAAGGTAGCAAGTGGGTGACACAAAACCGCAAGTTTTGAGCTAAAATTTTCAAATCTGAAACCCACAAAACCCACAAAAACATTTTGCAAACAACGGTGAAGGGTTATTCCGAAAAACTTATCTAGGGTAAAAGCTAGATTGAAATTTCAAAAGATCAAATATTTTCATAAAGATCCAATTTCCTAAAGGATCTAAATTTTTATAGTCATGTGGGACTGTAAACCACAATGTTACTACCATTGTTCATACCGTCAAATCAAAATCACTGATGTACAAAGTGTGAAGAATAAAGAAGTGATTCTAGTATTTTTATTTCAAGACTATATTGCTTGAGGACAAGCAACGCTCAAGTGTGGGAATATTTGATAATGCTAAAAACGAACATACATTTCATAGCATTATCCCTCAAGAAAGACAAGCTTTTAGTTGAAATTGTTCTATTTACAAGTGATATTCGTTTAAATAATAAAAGGTGAAGACAAAAGACAGATTCGACGAATTGAAGACGCAAACGACTAAAAAAAGCTCAAAAGTACAAAGTACAATCAAAGTGGTTCAAATTATTGATGGGAAACGTCTCAAAATTACAAGAGTACAAGACGCGAAACGCAAAATACAAGATATTAAATTGTACGAAAGGACGTTCGAAAATCCAGAACCGGGACCAGAGTCAACTCTCAACGCTCGACGCAACGGACTAAAAATTACAAGTCAACTATGCACATGAATATAATATAATATATAATTAATTCTTAAAATTATATATATTATATTATTATATAAAATCGTCGGCAAGAAGAAAACAACCAAAGTTGAGCTGTCCCAGCTGGCCATGCGATCGCATGGCCTGGAAGAGTAATTTCCATGCGATCGCATGGCTCCTGTAGCAGGTCACACTCCTATAAATTTCGCGTGTTCTGGCCGATTATCAACACATCTTTTTCTCTTCTTCATCTATCAACGTGTATATATATATATATATATATATATATATATATATATATATATATATATATATATATATATATATATATATATTATAATTTTACTTTTAATTTTAATTTTAATTTTAATAATAAGGGTATGTTAGCGAATGTTGTAAGGGTGTAAGTCGAAATTCTGTCCGTGTAACGCTACGCTATTTTTAATCATTGTAAGTTATGTTCAACCTTTTTAAATTAATGTCTCGTAGCTAAATTATTATTATGCTTATTTAAGCCGAAGTAATCGTAATGTTGGGCTAAAATATTTAAGACGGGGTAATTGGGCTTTGTACCATAATTGGGGTTTGGACAAAAGAACGACACTTGTGGAAATTAGACTATGGGCTATTAATGAGCTTTATATTTGTTTAATTAAATGATAGTTTGTTAATTTAATATAAAGATTTACAATTGGACGTACCTATCAATAACCATATACACTCGATTGGACACGATGGGCGGGATATTTATAACTACTAATAATCGTTCATTTAACTGGACACCGGAATGGATTAATAGTCAATGGACTTATTAAAACAGGGGTGAATTATATACAAGGACACTTGGTGTAATTATAGTTTAAGTCCCCAATTAGTTGGAATATTTGACTTCGGATATAATTATAATTTGACGAGGACACTCGCACTTTATATTTATGACTGATGGACTGTTATGGACAAAAACCAGACGGACATATTGAATAATCCAGGATAAAGGACAATTAACCCATGGTAATAAACTAAAATCAACACGTCAAACATCATGATTACGGAAGTTTAAATAAGCATAATTCTTTTATTTCATATTTAATTGCACTTTTAATTATCGCACTTTTATTTACTGTCATTGTATTTAATTGCACTTTTAATTATCGTACTTTTTAATTATCGTAACTTTATTTATTATCGCAATTTCATTATCGTTATTTACTTTACGCTTTAAATTAAGTTATATTTATTTTTAATATTTTACATTAAGTTTTAACTGCGACTAAAGTTTTAAAATCGACAAACCGGTCATTAAACGGTAAAAACCCCCTTTTATAATAATAATATTACTTATTTATATATATATTTATATTTTTATAAATATAGTTAAAAATATAGCGTTAAACTTGGCAAGTTCCCTGTGGACGAAACGGACTTACTAAAAACTACACTACTGTACGATTAGGTACACTTCCTATAAGTGTTGTAGAAAGGTTTAGGTATATCCACTCTATAAGTAAATAAATAACTTGTGTAAAATTGTATCGTATTTAATAGTATTTTGTAGTAAAAAAAATATAACTATTTCGTATACACCTCTACGCACATCAGTTACACCTCTTCTTTAGTTACTACGATGACTTCCCTTCATTACATTCTTCGTCAACAAGCAGCTCACTACAACCTTTTGTGTCACCTGTGTTGTCATCATCCAGTCCCTCACGGTCTGCTCCATGTGATCTGTGCACTGACATCCCTTCTCCTTTGGTTCCAGCTAGTCCAGTCGCATCCGCGACTGATGCTGATGTTCCAGCTGCGGCTTCGGTCTCGACCACTGCTAGCACTTCTTTTACTCCACAACAGAGTCATTATATGCAGACTCGTTCAAAGAGTGGGATTTTTAAGCCAAGACATTTCGCGGACCTTACTCATCTCCAGTCATCTTCTCTACATCAGGCTCTTTTTACCTCACAAGAGCAGAAAGGATATAAATCCGCTGCTAAGGATCCAAAATGGTTTGATGTTATGCGTACGGAGATGACTGCTTTATAATAAAACTCAACTTGAGATTTAGTTCCTCGGCCTGTCAACTCCAATATTGTTGGTTCTAAATGGGTTTTCCTAACAAAGTTTCTTGGCGATGGTTCTATTGATAAATACAAAGCACGCTTAGTTGCTCAAGGATTTACTCAAGTGCCAGGCATCAATTATTCTTCTACATTTAGTCCTGTTGCTAAAGCTTCTACCATCCAAGTTATTTTTTCTTTAGCCGTTTTGAATAAAGAGCCACTACATTAACTTGACATGAAAAATGCTTTTTTGAATGGAAACCTCTCCGAGGTTGTTTATATGGAGCAACCTCCGGGTTTTGTGAGCATGCATTTTCCAAATCATGTTTTTCGGTTAAAAAGGGCTCTTTACGACTTGAAACAAGCACCTCGAGCTTCGTTTCAACGTTTAAGCTCCTTCCCTGTTGGTCTCAGGTTCTCGTGTAGTCGTGCTGACACTTCTTTATTCGTATTCAATAAAGATACTAGCATTCTATATCTTCTTTTCTACGTTGATGATATCACCCATTTGAATAAGGAATTTCTCATTACCGATGTTGGAAAACTTAATTATATTCTTGGACTTGAGGTCTCATATCTTCCATCCAGGATCTTTTTAAGTCAATCCAAGTATGCTCATGACATACTTTCTCGTGCTCAACTTCTGGATACAAAGCCCACAGCTACCCCCAAGGTTGGAGAACTCAGATCTCGGGATGATCACGTTTGGACATTTTTGGGGAGATCTCAGCATCTCGAAAAAATCTCGGGGAGATCTCGAACGTTGACTTACGTTGATTTTTTAGTTTTTTCGTATAAATTATATATATATATATATATATATATATATATATATATATATATATATATATATATATATATATATACATTTTTACGAGATTTTACAAGATTTTATGAGAAAATCTGAGAAATGAGCAAGAAAATTCGAGAAATCGTGGCTTTGACCAAGTTTAAACCCGTTGACTGGGAAATCTCGAGAGATGAACATCTCGTCTCGGTTGCCTTCTAAAAATGAGATCTCGGGGAGAAATAAGGAGATTTACAATAATGGCTACGACTTTATCAATTTCCACCTATCTCACATGCACCAGTCAGCCTTACTCGGATCCTACAAAGTATCGTTCCCTCGTTGGTGCACTCCAGTATCTTACAATCACTCATCCAGATCTTTCTTATGCGGTGAGTCAGTTCCTCCATGCTCCGACTAATGATCATATCCAGGCTGTGAAACGAATATTACGATATGTCAAAGGCTCTCTATCATATGGATTATCATTTCTTCATGCTTCATCTCCAAATATTTTGGGTTATTCGGATGCGGATTGGGCTCGATGCATCGAGACCCCTCGTTTACCTATGATATTCCATTTTTCTGGGAGGTAATTTTGTCTCCTGGAGTGACAAGAAGCAACCCACAGTGGCTCGGTCTAGTTGTGAATCTGAGTACCGAGTCATGGCAAATACAGCTGCTGAAATATTATGGCTTACTCATTTACTTCGAGAGTTACATGACTTACCTCCTGGTCGACCCACTTTGTTATGTGACAATCGAAGTGATATTTTTCTGAGTCAAAATCCAATCTCACATAAGCGTGCTAAGAATATTTATATTGATTACCAATTTTTAGGCGAATTTGTACTACTAAGAAAGCTTCACACTAAGTACGTCTCTACTCATCTTCAACTTGCAATTATCTTCACTAAAAGTCTTCCTCGCCCTTTGTTTGAAGACTTTCGATCTAAGCTTCGAGTTGGTTCACCCCCTCTTCGCTTAGGGGGTGGGGGGTGGGGGGGGGGGTAACGGAATATATTTATATTTAGTATATATTGTGCATAACTTTTAAATGTGTTGTATATATTATGTATATTTTATATTTGGGTACTTTGTTATGTTGTAATCTATATAAGTTGGTTAATACAATGAACACACATTAAGGTGTGATTTTATAATTGTTATAAAAACCAATTTTCTTTTTAAACGGGAAAACAAGTCAAGCTTTACACTAGACAAGTTTTTCGAGATTTAGGTTTAAAGGCTTGTGCTTTCAAAGCCATCCCGGTTTTGGAATGACCGCAAAGACAATTGCCAACCCAGTATATAATCTAGGATGAATTAGCTTCCAGTTCGAAGGCGATGAAAGGTCAATTGTCTTTGTTTAAAAGCCTTTGTGCATTCAAAGCCATCTCGGTTGTGGGTTGATCGCATGGGCAATTGCCAACCCCGTAAACATACCTTCCGATTCGAGGGCGAGGGGAAGAAAATTGCCTTGGGTGGAAGTTTGGTTGCCATCCACAACTAATCTAGTTGTGATTAGCTGCAAGGAATAAGTGCCAAACCGTAACAAAATCACTCCGGTGTTGAAGGAGTAAGATGGGATTGATACAGGAAAGCGGTTTGGGTTTACCCTACCAAACCAATTCGGGTGGAAAGCTCAAGGCTTTATCTTCCTTCGGTACCATAACATCATAAAATGATGTTTGTATGAAATGGCATGGATTAAGAAGATCTCATGCCAAGTGAAACAAAATTCAGAAGACTTTACTTCCTTAAGTGGGTGGACTTGATTTACTCTAAAGTGTTATAGTTTGAAACTTTAAACGCTTGGTTTTGGTTTTGTTTGGGTTCACGACCCAATCTGCTTACAAGTACCATGTCATCGTGAAATGATGAAGGTAGAAATTGAAATAGTTTAAGGAGAATTCTATTTCAATTGGACAAATACACGGAAGACTTGACTTCCTTAATGCATGGCTGGATTCATCCTAAAAGGTAATTTATGGCCTAATTTGACCAAATCTTTTTAACAATTCATACAAAACACTTGGAAAATTTTAAAATTTGGTCATAATTTTGTTTAAGAATAAGTCAACGAGAATTTATCCCCCCCCCCCCCCCACTTACACACACTTGAGATCATGTATTGCCCTCATTACATGAAATCGAAATAACATAATAAATTCGAGAGGACAAAAGTAAATGTAGGGGAATCGAAGGTACACGAGAACAAAGACCATTTCCATAAGAGATTGTCAAATTGCATGAAATCATCTTAACATATCCGCATCGCCAAACTTCCTTTAGCTTTGATTTTCATTAACGAGTCTTTATCTTCACTCGACATCATCTTCTCAATTTCCTATATGGGTGGTTCTCCCCCGCACTTTATCGAACGACGTGTGAAATCGATGGAAAAGGTTCCACGAATTAGGGAAGTGATCCAATCATTTACCCCTCGGGTGGTGTATAAGAAATCAAGAGTAATCTTCTCCATTTTCATGGAGAAGACAAGTCCACCTGAGAGTCAACGGAACTCTCTTCCACAAACAGTTTTCAATAAAAGGTTCATCTTCTTAACCGGTTTATACCAAAATGGATCATCAACCTCAAGTTGCAAAACCTCCTTAATATCTTCAATATCATACCCGAGAGGATTGTTAGACACTTTAAAAGTTTCGGGTATGATATTCTCACCATCAACTTCATCATCATCTTCACCTTCATCTTTACTATCATCAATGCCATCCACGAGTGGGTTATCATAGAATTTAAAAATATTGGGTGTTGGCAAAGTTTCAACCACTTCATCATCTTCATCATCTTTCTCATTGTCTTCATTATCTTCATCATCTTCATCATTACCCTTATCATCATATTTAACACAAACTAATCATGGGTATCGACATCTAATGACTCCTTGAACCCATTATTAACAACATCTTCATCATCTCCATCATTGGTTATCAAAGTATTGAGTACTAGTGCAATTTACACTACTTCGGTCTTGGAATAAAAGCTTACATCATCATCATCATCATCATCATCATCATCATCATCATCATCATCATCATCATCATAAAAGAATCAATTTCGTAACCTAGAAGTGGAGACTACGGGGGTGGTGGATGGTGAAATGGTGGTAGGCTCAAAGTTATCCACATCGGATAGATATTCCTAGGCCAGGTCTTCAAACAATGGGAGTAAGAGACTCATGGATTTCTCTAAATATTGGATGGACTTTTGTTGACTAGCTAAAAATTCCTTTAAATCTTTTCTTTCTTGGATGAGAGCCTCACTACGGTAAAAGTGGATCTTCATGAAGTTTGAGAATAGCTCTTGTAAATTCGAATCGATCTCCTCTTGTTGTTAATCGTGAAATTGATATTGAGAAAAATTTCATGTCGAGTTACCCCCCTCATAACCTTAGTCCATTGGTCGACCCATAAAGTCAAAATTAGAAATATGAGCATTATCACAAGGTTGATTCACGGGGACGAAATCATTCATATAAATACTATCATAACTCCCGTTATCACAATAACCATCTATAACCCTTGGGATCAACATTAACTTGCCAAGAATCCATATACCCATTATCATTTAAACCTAGCAAGCTTCATTCATATACCTATAACCACCATTCATACCCAAATATTAGCCATTTTTCATGTCCATATAACCTTCAACATCATTCATAACTAAATAATCATCATTCATATCCGTGTGACTCGAGTCTTCCATTAATTGTTGACCATCATTCATGGCTCTTGACATCAAATAGTCATACAAAGCATGATACTCCGCCATCTAGCTTAATCACAACACAAATATGTAAATGTTTTCCGAATACAAACAAATATAAACAAGAAAGTAACTTTTGCAAGAATAGAATTCTTACAAAAGGATCGAACAACTACTAGGAAATTTCAAAATCCAATTAAACACCGCTCCCCGGCAGCGGCGCCAAAAAGTTGATGGTTTCGTTTTGTGTTCAACTTATAATAATAAAAACAATGATCAAATAACCTAACAAATCAACACAAACGCCTGGGTAACAATGACCCGATCACTATAGCAACTAGCAAGTATTCAAACAAGTTTTGTTCCACAGGGAACAGTTTACATGAATCTCAAAACACTATTAATTATCCTAAGAGCAGGGGGATTTTAAAAGGGTTTTGAATTGAACTTAAAATTAAACTAAAGAGATTAACATATAAGAGAAAATGTGTCAACGCGATTGATCCACTCTTTGACATGAAGTTGCCCTTTACACTTAGTTAAATATCAATGTCCAAAACATATGGTTTCATTCCAATTAGTCAATCTTTATAAAACCTCAATCAATTAAAGTTCATTAACTCACGTAGACTCACTTCAAAAGATTAAAACTATGTTGAGTAAATCATTGAGACTCGGTCTTGAATTAAAATCACTTAAATTCTTAATCACAACAATCACTTGAAATGACTAACACTTCCGTGTTGACTAAAAACCCTTTTGAGAAACAATTAAATTAATGACACAGTCACTTGAAATTCCCAATATTAATTGTTTAGATCACCAATTGGTGTTGAAGCAAAAATTGCATCACAAATCAAATCACTAAGATAGTTTAAAAATCTATGTAATCAAAATGAAACTTAAAACAATCATGGCAATAGATCTTCAACTAAACACAATAATCAACACTTATTCAAACATCAATTTCAAAGATTAGGGAAAAATCCAAGCATTGAGTCTTACAATCAGGTAAACACATACTAATCTAAGCTAACATCATAAGATAAACAAGAACAAAATCAATTAAAACTAGAGTATTAATCATTACAACTAGAATAAAGGAGAACAATACCCAAATGATATTGAAACCAAAAGAAATGGAAAGGATGATGGAAATCTATCTTCTATAATATTCATGGAGCATCATCAATTAGGCTTAGATTTTCATAGAATCATGAAGTGGACCCTTTTAGGGCTCCATTTCGGACCCCAATCGCAGCTCCATTGGGTCCTCTTATCCATTTTCTTTTATAGAGGGTTAAAACAAGAAAGTTCTGATTCAACGAAAAAACGCCGTTCCAACTTTAAGGAGCGTCGCTCCTTAAAGCATGAAAAACACAGGAGCGTCGCTCTTGATTCCAGGAGAGCCGCTCCTTATAACTACTGCACTACTGACTTTGATTTCTTTACTTTTAGCACAAAGGAGTGCTGATTTTGACCTTAGGAGCGCCACTCTTGACCCAGGAACTTCATTTTCACTCCAAAACTTCACCTTTTTCATTTCTTAGGCTCAAGTCTTGATTCCTTTGCACAAATTTGGACTCTTAGACTATTTTTGCCTAGAACCGACTTAATACCACGAATTACTCAATAACAACCACTAATCTCATCAAAACACAATGGATGACTAAGGATATTGCTAGGATAATAATGTATAATTCGAGCAATATCAATGGCACAAGCCCAGCTTCAATCTAAATCATAACACATGTCAAAAACATAATAAGAGGACCGACGATCTGGCCTGACCTGCAACCCTACCTGATTAGACTAGAGTTTACCAATAGACCTTGCCAATTAATGTCACATAATATAGTCATATTGATGCAACACATGTGTCACTTATACTATACCATCAATACAGCAACAGAGGAGCCCAACCGTTCAGTCGAAGGTTGACCCATTCTGTCTGACAATGCCAAGAAGGTTTGCTACGTGCACATGTATACATATAGTCATAGTAAATCAACTACTAACCAATCATGACTAATATGGAAATAGATAGCAACTACACTTGCTACTAAACAATAATATCTGTGAGGATAATCCCACTCACCTGAAGTCAACAAGAACTTAGAGATCTAATTTTACCGAACCATCTTCTTACCTTTATCACCTTAGAATATCATATTCTGAGTTAGTACACGTTTCTAAATCATATTATATTTATTAAAACTGTAAAACACAAAAGTACGGATGTGTCCACAAAAACGTACAGATCTATCCACAGAAACATACGGATGTCAAACTGTTCCGTACAGATTAGTTTCATCAGTGGCAACTAGGAGATGGTGGTTTTAACCCTTAAATCTCGTTTCGAACTTGTTTTTCGTGTTTTTGACACAAAAAATCATGCAGAGACCTTGTATAATTTATAACTTAATTATTGCAAATACTACTTTTATCAAAGCAAACAACATATACAAAGATTTAAACATGGACACTTTTTGGTAACAAGACCCATCAAAACCATTTAAACAAATTAACATAAATTAAAAAAAATATTCACCTTGTTTCAAGTTGAATCACAACAATGAAATCCTAACACAAGTTTTGGATAAAAAAAACAAGAATCAAGAGTTAAGGGTGTGTATAGTTTTGGATTAAAAACAAGAATCAAGAGTTAAGGTTGTATATTTGTGCCGTGTTTTGTGAAAGATGAAAATGAAGAAGAGATATGGATTAAAAGCAAATAAGGTTTCCCTTCAAGGGACTGCCATACTCAACCCACACGGATATTTACCCGTTGTCACATACCGAAATTGAGACGACCCATCCTAATCCATAAGGACGAATACAATAACATATGATTACATTGCGAGGTAGTTGACCTCTAAATGATACATTTTACAAACATTGCATTCGTTTTTATAAGACAGACTTTCATTACATCGAAAGTTAACAGACATGCATACCATTTCATATTATATCAACCATCAATGACTTAATAATAATCTTGTTGAACTCAACGACTCAAATGCAACGTCTTTTGAAATATGCCATGAATGACTCCAAGTAATATCTTTAAAATGAGTAAATGCAATGCGGAAGATTTCTTTAATACCTGAGAATAAACATGATTTAAAGTGTCAACCAAAAGTTTGGTGAGTTCATTAGTTTATCATAATCAATCATTTTCATTAATATAATAGACCACAAGATACTCATATTTCGAAAACAATCTGTGCAGGTCTGCTCATTGCTGTAAAAATCATTCATATGAAGAACACCGGATAAACAAAACAATCTCACCAACGGTAGGTACTGCATCGTGCAATGCAAAAATTTCTCACCACGGGAAATACAATACAATCTCACCAACGGTAGCTAATGCATCGTGCAATGCAAAAATTTCTCACCGAGGGAAATACAATACAATCACACCAACGGTAGCTAATGCATCGTGCAATGCAAAAATTTCTCACCGATGGTAGCTAAAACGGTAGCTAATGCATCGTGCAATGCAAAAATTTCTCACCGATAGTAGCTAATAAATCGAACCATTTTGGTAGCTAATGCATCGTGCAATGCAAAAATTTCTCACCGATGGTCGCTAACACAATCTTTATAGATATCGAACCATTTCGGCAGCTAATGCATCGTACAATGCAAAAATTTCTCACCGATGGTCGATAATACAATCTTTACAGAAACCGAACCTCTGAATCCAAATAATTCTATCATAGAATGCAGTTTTTAGTACTTGTGTCTATTTCGTCAAACATTTATAAAAGCAGTTTATGTATTCTCAGTTCAAAATTTATCTCAAAAGCATTTAATAAAACAGTTATAAAAACAGCGCATGTATTCTCAGTCCCAAAAATGTAAAGAGTAAAAGGGTGATGTTAAAGCTAAGGGGTACGTGATTGTACTATATTTTACTACGAAATACGTTACAAATTATTACGCAAGTTTTAATTATTTATTTACAAATGGGATATACCTAAACCTTGCTACAACACTATAGGCAGTGTACCTAATCGTAGAGTAGTGTAGTTTTTAGTAAGTCCGGTTCGTTCCACAGGGAGCTGGCTTATTTCACACTATATTTTAAACAATTATATTCGTACAAAATATATTATATTAATAATATATAAAAGGGGGTTTTACCGTTTAATGACCGGTTTGTCGATTTTATATTTTAAGCGAAGCGTAAAGTAAATGACGATATTTAACTAACAATATAAAATAAATAACAATAATTAAAATGACAATAAATAAAAGTACGAGGAAATATGAAATAAAATATATTATGCTTATTTAAACTTTCGTAACCATGATGGTTGACGTGTTGATTTTAGTTTATTCCCATGGGTTAATTGTTCTTTGTCCTGGATTATTTAATATGTCCATACGGATTTGTCCATAATAGTCCATCAGTCATAAATATAAAGAGCGAAAGCCTTCGTCAAATTATTCTTATTCCCGAAGTCAAATATTCCAACTAATTGGGGATTCGAATTGTAACAAGGTTTTAATGCTTTGTTTAATGAATATACCAGGTTATCGACTGCGTGTAAACCAAGGTTTTACTACTTTATTAACAATTACACCAATTACCCTTGAATTTAATTCACCCCTGTTTCAACAAGTCTATTAACTATTAATCCAGTTCCGTGTCCGGTAAAATGAATAATTATTGGTATTTATAGATATCCCGCCCACTGTACCCAGTCAAGCGTATGTGGTTATATATAAATACGTCAAATTATAAGTTTGTATATTAAACTAACAAGTTATTGTTTAGTTAATATAAAACCCATTAATAGCCCACAGTCTAATTTCTACAAGTGTCGTTCTTTTATCCAAACCCCAATTATGGTACAAAGCCCAATTACCCAATTTTAATATTTTTAGCCCAACATCATGATTACTTCGGTATTAAATAAGCATAATAATAACTTAGCTACGAGACATCAATTTAAAAAGGAGAACATAGCTTACATTGATTATTTATCGCGTAGTGTTACACGGACAGAGCTCCGACTTTAAAACCCGTAAAATAACCTTTACATAACCCGAACTAATCTAATATAAAACTACCCTATACTATATATATTATATATATATTTATTTATTTATTTATTACAGAGTATCATTATTATTATTATTATTATTTATTTTTTAAACTCGGCAGAATGCATGGCCTTTTATAGGGATTTCTGATTTTTCAAACTCCGCGAGTCGTGGAGTTTTTGGCCTTCAAACTTCGCGAGTCGTGGAGTTTGATTTTCCAGCTCACATCAATTTGGAGCTTAGCTTTTCCGACATAATATATAAATAAATATAATATATAAATAATTTTAAGAATTATTTAAATATTATATTATATTTATGTGCATAGTTGACTTGTAATTTTTAGTCCGTTGCGTTGAGCGTTGAGAGTTGACTCATGTCCCTGTTCCGGATTTTCGAACGTCCTTGCGTATTATTTTATATCGTGTACTTTGCGTTCCGCAACTTGTACTCTTGTCATTTTTAGATGTTTCTCATCAATAAATTGAACCACTTGGATTGTATCTTGTACATTTGAGCTTTTTGGTCATTTGCGTCTTCAAATCGTCGTTTTCGCCTTTTGTCTTCGCACTTATTTAATATAAACGATTACAACTTAAAATAGGACAATTACTACTAAATAATTTACATATTGGGAGGATATTGCTACTAAATATATGTTCATTTGGAGCACTATCAAATATCCCCACACTTGAGCGTTGCTTGTCCTCAAGCAATATAAAACTTGAAATTAAATCACACGAATCACTTCTTTATTCTTCACACTTTATACATTAGTGATTTTGATAGGGCGGTATAAACAATGATAGTAACGATGTGGTTTACAGTCCCACATGACTATAAAAATTTAGATCCTTTAAGGAAATTGGATCTTTATGAAAACATTTGATCTTTTGAAAATTAAATCTAGCTTTTACCCTAGATAAGTTTTCCGGAATAACCCTTCACCGGTGATGCAAAATATTTTTGTGGGTTTTGTGGGTTTCAGATTTGAAAATTTTAGCTCAAAACTTATGGTTTTGTGTCACCCACTTGCTATCCTTGTGTTAGGAAAGCAACACATCCAGTTTACTTGCTCCGTATATTACCTTTCGGTAAACTACCGTCCGATTGTAAAGGAAAGCGATGAACAAGCAACTGTTAAGGCAATGTCCCGTGACTTGCTTTTGATTATGGTCTATAAACGTGTCGGATGCTAGTACTATCCTTTGTAGGAGCAATAGTAAGGATCATCCTATAATTTTTTCGTTCTGGCACAAGGTCCTGTCTCCGACCATGCTATGCAACCACCGTTCTTACGATTGACACCCGATTTGGTTCAGGTGACCTAATGAATTCCATGTGAATTCCTAGGATTTTACGTTCAATGGTAATGAACGCATTGAAAATGGTTTTTCAGAAAACAAATCGGTTTGTAATTTTGATCAAAATATTTTCTCGTTCAAGCTCGAGTTTAGATATCATTGAATTCCATGAGTTTGAATTCTCAATCTTTAAGGTCAATCTCAAGGATTGAGTAATATCAGTCTTAAAAGCTGATTTTTAATCTTTAAGGAGATTATCCTTTCTGGGGATCTGATTCATTAGTCTTATCAATTTAATTTGCACGGTGTCCCCCCCATTGTACGAGATAAATCCTTCTCATGGTTAGGATAAATCTGACCACTTGGCGACCCTGTTTGATGCTGAGGTCCGTGGATTTCCTGCTGATTTTAGTGATGACTTTTCTAGATTTTTCGTCAACCTACAGCTGGTCTGGAAGACAACTTCTTGACCTAAATCAAGAAGCGCGTGTCTTTTTCAGAAGACTTTACTTCCTTTTAATGATGGAATTGATTCATCGTGTAGATCCATCTTTTCTTTTCTTTCATCGGGTAAAATAGTTAATTTAGTCCAAAACAAAAGCACATGCAATAAATGAAATGTCCCGTTCTTATTGATTAAAAACGTTCCATATTAATTGATTTCGTTGCGAGGTTTTGACCTCTATATGAGACGTTTTTCAAAGACTGCATTCATTTTAAAACAAACCATAACCTTTATTTCATCAATAAAGGTTTAAAAAGCTTTACGTAGATTATCAAATAATGATAATCTAAAATATCCTGTTTACACACGACCATTACATAATGGTTTACAATACAAATATGTTACAACAAAATAAGTTTCTTGAATGCAGTTTTTACACAATATCATACAAGCATGGACTCCAAATCTCGTCCTTATTTAAGTATGTGACAGCGGAAGCTCTTAATAATCACCTGAGAATAAACATGCTTAAAACGTCAACAAAAATGTTGGTGAGTTATAGGTTTAACCTATATATATCAAATCATAATAATAGACCACAAGATTTCATATTTCAATACATATCCCATACATAGAGATAAAAATCATTCATATGGTGAACACCTGGTAACCGACATTAACAAGATGCATATATAAGAATATCCCCATCATTCCGGGACACCCTTCGGATATGATATAAATTTCGAAGTACTAAAGCATCCGGTACTTTGGATGGGGTTTGTTAAGCCCAATAGATCTATCTTTAGGATTCGCGTCAATTAGGGTGTCTGTTCCCTAATTCTTAGATTACCAGACTTAATAAAAAGGGGCATATTCGATTTTGATAATTCAACCATAGAATGTAGTTTCACGTACTTGTGTCTATTTTGTAAATCATTTATAAAACCTGCATGTATTCTCATCCCAAAAATATTAGATTTTAAAAGTGGGACTATAACTCACTTTCACAGATTTTTACTTCGTCGGGAAGTAAGACTTGGCCACTGGTTGATTCACGAACCTATAACAATATATACATATATATCAAAGTATGTTCAAAATATATTTACAACACTTTTAATATATTTTGATGTTTTAAGTTTATTAAGTCAGCTGTCCTCGTTAGTAACCTACAACTAGTTGTCCACAGTTAGATGTACAGAAATAAATCGATAAATATTATTTTGAATCAATTCACGACCCAGTGTATACGTATCTCAGTATTGATCATAACTCAAACTATATATATTTTGGAATCAACCTCAACCCTGTATAGCTAACTCCAACATTCACATATAGAGTGTCTATGGTTGTTCCGAAATATATATAGATGTGTCGACATGATAGGTCGAAACATTGTATACGTGTCTATGGTATCTCAAGATTACATAAAATACAATACAAGTTGATTAAGTTATGGTTGGAATAGATTTGTTACCAATTTTCACGTAGCTAAAATGAGAAAAATTATCCAATCTTGTTTTACCCATAACTTCTTCATTTTAAATCCGTTTTGAGTGAATCAAATTGCTATGGTTTCATATTGAACTCTATTTTATGAATCTAAACATAAAAGTATAGGTTTATAGTCGGAAAAATAAGTTACAAGTCATTTTTGTAAAGGTAGTCATTTCAGTCGAAAGAACGACGTCTAGATGACCATTTTAGAAAACATACTTCCACTTTGAGTTTAACCATAATTTTTGGATATAGTTTCATGTTCATAATAAAAATCATTTTCTCGGAATAACAAATTTTAAATCAAAGTTTATCATAGTTTTTAATTAACTAACCCAAAACAGCCCGCGGTGTTACTACGACGGCGTAAATCCGGTTTTACGGTGTTTTTCGTGTTTCCAGGTTTTAAATCATTAAGTTAGCATATCATATAGATATAGAACATGTGTTTAGTTGATTTTAAAAGTCAAGTTAGAAGGATTAACTTTTGTTTGCGAACAAGTTTAGAATTAACTAAACTATGTTCTAGTGATTACAAGTTTAAACCTTCGAATAAGATAGCTTTATATATATATGAATCGAATGATGTTATGAACATCATTACTACCTTAAGTTCCTTGGATAAAGCTACTGGAAAAGAGAAAAATGGATCTAGCTTCAACGGATCCTTGGATGGCTCGAAGTTCTTGAAGCAGAATCATGACATGAAAACAAGTTCAAGTAAGATCATTACTTGAAATAAGATTGTTATAGTTATAGAAATTGAACCAAAGTTTGAATATGATTATTACCTTGTATTAGAATGATAAGCTACTGTAAGAAACAAAGATTTTTTGAGGTTGGATGATCACCTTACAAGATTGGAAGTGAGCTAGCAAACTTGAAAGTATTCTTGATTTTATGTAACTAGAACTTGTAGAATATATGAAGAACACTTACAACTTGAAGATAGAACTTGAGAGAGATCAAAATAGATGAAGAAAATTGAAGAATGAAAGTGTTTGTAGGTGTTTTTGGTCGTTGGTGTATGGATTAGATATAAAGGATATGTAATTTTGTTTTCATGTAAATAAGTCATGAATGATTACTCATATTTTTGTAATTTTATGAGATATTTCATGCTAGTTGCCAAATGATGGTTCCCACATGTGTTAGGTGACTCACATGGGCTGCTAAGAGCTGATCATTGGAGTGTATATACCAATAGTACATACATCTAAAAGTTGTGTATTGTACGAGTACGAATACGGGTGCATACGAGTAGAATTGTTGATGAAACTGAACGAGGATGTAATTGTAAGTATTTTTGTTAAGTAGAAGTATTTTGATAAGTGTATTGAAGTCTTTCAAAAGTGTATAAATACATATTAAAACACTACATGTATATACATTTTAACTGAGTCGTTAAGTCATCGTTAGTCGTTACATGTAAATGTTGTTTTGAAACCTTTAGGTTAACGATCTTGTTGAATGTTGTTAACCCATTGTTTATTATAACAATTGAGATGTTAAATTGTTATATTATCATGATATTATAATATATAACATATCTTAGTATGATATATATACAGATAAATGTCGTTACAACGATAATCGTTACATATATGTCTCGTTTCGAAATCATTAAGTTAGTAGTCTTATTTTTACATATGTATTTCATTGTTAATACACTTAATAATATATTTACTTATCATTTAACATAATTAACCAAGTGTATCAATATCTTAATATGATTCATATGTACCTAGTAAGACGTTGTTATAACGATAATCGTTATATATATCGTTTTCGAGTTTCTTAACTTAATAGTCTCATTTTTATGTATATAACTCATTGTTAAAATATCTAATGAGATACATACTTATAATAAAATCATGTTAACTATATATATAACCATATATATGTCATCGTATAGTTTTTACAAGTTTTAACGTTCGTGAATCACCGGTCAACTTGGGTGGTCAATTGTCTATATGAAACATATTTCAATTAATCAAGTCTTAACAAGTTTGATTGCTTAACATGTTGGAAACATTTAATCATGTAAATATCAATCTCAATTAATATATATATACATGGAAAAGTTCGGGTCACTACAATAAACTTTACAGAAACATGTGCTAGATAGTTTTTAATTGAATAACTAGGTACATTCTCCCCACACTTAGTTTCTTTCTTTGCCTTTTTATTCTCCTTTATTCCATTTTAAATGAATTCAAGCATTTTAGGGTGTTTCTCCATTTATGTCCTTTCCTAGGTAACGATAATTTCGGTATTAACACCTAATTTTCATCGTTCATAAATATGTATAAACATGATTTTGAATTCATTTAGTTTAAAATTTTTCAAATTTTCACAAAATTTGGCAAATAAAACCAAGTGTGAACCCGAGAGAATTTATAATCCTTCCCCACACCTAAGATCATGCAATGCCCTCATTTGCATGAAATCAGACTCTAATTATAAATTCATGAGGGTGATTAGTGTAGAAAAGTGATTGAAAATACCCAGTTTGTAATTACAAAGCTCGTCGAATGATAGTTGGTTCGCCTCATCGTTCATTCCTTCTTGTTTTATCACACATGTTTTTCTTCAAAAACGGTTGCTTTTCTGAACTATTATCTAAGTTTTGAAAATACGTCTTTTATCCTAACTCATCATGCATTTTTATTAATGAGTTATGCACTAACCCGAACCCCTAATTTAACGTTAAGTGGGGGTAAACTTCCCCACACTTAGCTGACGACATGTGAAGTCGGTAGAATAAGTTCCACGAATTAAAATAGTGAGCCAGTTATTTACATCTCGGGTGGTGTATAATATATCAATGGGTTTAAAGTTTAGACTCGCCCGATTGTCACTACTTAATTCTTTTTGAAGTGTAGCTTTTAGTAAATAGATATATCTCTTTTCTGGTTCTTGGTCAAATGGATCGATATACACCGACATACTTATTTCTATAGGGTGGACAATTCCTAATATTTCCTTCCTTTTATTCTCGTGATCAAAGTTTTCACCTCTATTACCCGATTGGGTGAAATCTGAGGTGTCATTATCTATTAAAGCTCGTAGTTCATCTTTGGTAGATGACTCGTCTATTGAGAATATTGGGTTGGAAAGTTGTGGAATAGTGAATTTCGGGATCGAAGTAGATTCTTCTTCATTAACGGTACTTATCGGTCCCACTATTTTGGTCTCGGGGGTAAAATTTTCAACGTTATCGTTTTTCCAAGAGTACCAATTTGTCACCCTTACTTCTTCTTCATTCATTGATTGGTCGATGATTTCGTCGGTAGAGGCTAATGTGTCGATATGTTGTGAAATTGGTAAAGCTGAATAAAAAGTATCATCGGGATAGTTGGTGATTTCGGAGCTCTCGAATTCATCAAAATTCGATGATATGAGATTTTCTTGCACATGACTCCTCAGATCAACAGGTGTGTAATCTGATAGAGTTTCAGCTTGGGAATTTACAAACTCTCTCATTTGTTCATTTTGAGCATCAAGTTCTTCGAGTTTGATTTTCATATAATCTAAAGAATTTTCAGGCACATAATTTTCCTCGTCTACTGGTTGTTGAGTTTGGATATATTCTTAGGAATAATCCCAATTAGAATTGTATTCCTCATAATCATTCCATTCAGGTTCCATGGGTGCGTAATTTTCCATAGGAACGTAATAATAACATTCCCATGTTGAATGATAATCTCCACAGATTTCACAACCAGTTATTGTTTCGTCATTCGTGATCCAAGATTGACTGAACGAATTGTCATCAACACCCATTTGAAAGTATTGATTTAATTGATTTTGGATATCAAAAAGAGTTTCCATAGCCTTGTTTTCAAAATTTTCTATTTTATTGAGATGGCCAAATTTTAGCTACAATGTGGTGCATTTACTAATTATCCTATTAGTTATAAAAATAGAAAAACTTATATAAGTTGTCCAATTAATAGACTTTTCTGCTTTTGCCCACGTTTCGAATAGCCAAAAGATGCAGCAGGGAGCCAGAGCCCTTTAAATCGGAAGCTCACAACTCAGCCACTAACAAATCCAACTATTACTACGAAGCAGAAAATTGTCAACGTCCATTAATTTAACCACTTAAATAATTTTTCTTTCCGTTTGAGATATTAGATAAGAAATAGAGAAAATTTCTAAGTCCTAAAAACTAAAGCTTCGAGAAATAAGAAAGAAAAAGAATGCGCGTCGAAAAACGTCGAAAAATAAAAATAAGAAAATAGCGCGTCGTAACTTAAAAGTCTAAAAATTAAATCTAAAAAGTTGCGCCTAAAGGTCTAAAGGTAAATGTAATTTTATTCAGAAAACGGCAATTACTTAAAGGCACTAAAATCTATTTAAAACTAAAGCGAAAAACGGCGTCGCAAAATTCCAAAGCGCCTAAATCTTAATCTCAAGAAAAAGCACTTAAGGGATTTTACGGCAAAGCCTAAAAAAAAAAACTAGAAATAAAAATAAACTACGGCAAAAACTAATCTTAAAACTAATTACGAACGAATAAACGATAAAAATACAAATTATAATTAGAATGATAAAAATACAAATTTTATAAAAATATTATTTTTATATTATATTTTATAAAATTATTAATTTAAATATATATTTAATAATACTAATTAATATTTGAAATACAAATTAATTTAAAAACTAAAACTAAATATTAATATTAATATTAAATATAAACCTAATTAAGTTTTAATAATAATAATTAAATTATACTCGTAATAAATGCCAAATTAGGGTTCTGGGTGCGTCTGTCAGGGCGGCTCCGCGAGTCGTGGAGTTTTAAGCCTGAAAACTCCGCGAGTCGTGGAGTTTGAAAAACGTGTTTTTTTTTAAATTTTATATTGTTTTTCTAAAAATATATATAAATATATTTATACAAAACTAAATTAAAAATATAGCGTTTCGCCGAGTCCCCGGCAGCGGCGCCAAAAACTTGATGTTAAAGCTAAGGGGTACGTGATTGTACTATATTTTACTACGAAATACGTTACAAATTATTACACAAGTTTTAATTATTTATTTACAAATGGGATATACCTAAACCTTGCTACAACACTATAGGCAGTGTACCTAATCGTAGAGTAGTGTAGTTTTTAGTAAGTCCGGTTCGTTCCACAGGGAGCTGGCTTATTTCACACTATATTTTAAACAATTATATTCGTACAAAATATATTATATTAATAATATATAAAAGGGGGTTTTACCGTTTAATGACCGGTTTGTCGATTTTATATTTTAAGCGAAGCGTAAAGTAAATGACGATATTTAACTAACAATATAAAATAAATAACAATAATTAAAATGACAATAAATAAAAGTACGAGGAAATATGAAATAAAATATATTATGCTTATTTAAACTTCCGTAACCATGATGGTTGACGTGTTGATTTTAGTTTATTCCCATGGGTTAATTGTTCTTTGTCCTGGATTATTTAATATGTCCATACGGATTTATCCATAATAGTCCATCAGTCATAAATATAAAGAGCGAAAGCCTTCGTCAAATTATTCTTATTCCCGAAGTCAAATATTCCAACTAATTGGGGATTCGAATTGTAACAAGGTTTTAATACTTTGTTTAATGAATATACCAGGTTATCGACTGCGTGTAAACCAAGGTTTTACTACTTTATTAATAATTACACCAATTACCCTTGAATGTAATTCACCCCTGTTTCAACAAGTCTATTAACTATTAATCCAGTTCCGTGTCCGGTAAAATGAATAATTATTGGTATTTATAGATATCCCGCCCACCGTACCCAGTCAAGCGTATGTGGTTATATATAAATACGTCAAATTATAAGTTTGTATATTAAACTAACAAGGTATTGTTTAGTTAATATAAAACCCATTAATAGCCCACAGTCTAATTTCCACAAGTGTCGTTCTTTTATCCAAACCCCAATTATGGTACAAAGCCCAATTACCCAATTTTAATATTTTTAGCCCAACATCATGATTACTTCGGTATTAAATAAGCATAATAATAACTTAGCTACGAGACATCAATTTAAAAAGGAGAACATAGCTTACATTGATTATTTATCGCGTAGTGTTACACGGACAGAGCTCCGACTTTAAAACCCGTAAAATAACCTTTACATAACCCGAACTAATCTAATATAAAACTACCCTATACTATATATATTATATATATATTTATTTATTTATTTATTGCAGAGTATTATTATTATTATTTATTTTTTAAACTCGGCAGAATGCATGGCCTTTTATAGGGATTTCTGATTTTTCAAACTCCGCGAGTCGTGGAGTTTTTGGCCTTCAAACTCCACGAGTCGTGGAGTTTGATTTTCCAGCTCACATCAATTTGGATCTTAGCTTTGCCGACATAATATATAAATAAATATAATATATAAATAATTTTAAGAATTATTTAAATATTATATTATATTTATGTGCATAGTTGACTTGTAATTTTTAGTCCGTTGCGTCAAGCGTTGAGAGTTGACTCATGTCCCGGTTTCGGATTTTCGAACGTCTTTGCGTATTATTTTGTATCGTGTACTTTGCGTTCCGCAACTTGTGCTCTTGTCATTTTTAGACATTTCTCATCAATAAATTGAACCACTTGGATTGTATCTTGTACATTTGAGCTTTTTGGTCATTTGCGTCTTCAAATCGTCGTTTTCGCCTTTTGTCTTAGCACTTATTTAATATAAACGATTACAACTTAAAATAGGACAATTACAACTAAATAATTTACATATTGGGAGGATATTGCTACTAAATATATGTTCATTTAGAGCACTATCAAAGGGAATCAAATGAACTCACAATACTGTATTTTATAGTAATTTATGCATATGATGGTATTGAACAAGAGCTAGGTTGGCCTCGGATTCACGAACCTATATTAGTATATGTTGGTCAAATGAAAGTCTAACAATTTAGGTCAGGTCATAGTGTATCACAATCCTAATGCTCGAGATTATCATGCAAAAGTCAACAAAAGTCAATCTGACTAAAAATGATTTCCAAAATTTATACGTGTTTATTATATAACTCAAATATAGTCGTTTTATATATATTTAAATATATTTATCAGATTTTATTAAAGTAAGTAATAAAAGTCATTTGTTAATAAAATTTATATATGATAAAAATATTCTTTTATATAATAAAATTTATAAAGTTTACTTAATATCATAAAAATATAGTGGTATGTATTATTAATGTAATTATATTACGTGTGGTGAAAATATATTTGTAACACATATTTAAATACTATAGATAATAAAAATAATGAATAAAAATTGTATTATTTTGAAATAATAATAATTATTATTATTTTACTAATAATAGTAATAACAATATTTATTTACTAATGATGATATTATAAAATGATAATTTTTAATAATAATAATACTAAAATGATAATAATAATGATATTTTATAATAACAATAATATTTCTATTAAAACGATAATTTTGATAAACTGATAGTTTTAACTTTAACGATACTTTTAATAATAATAATAATGATAATAATAAAAATGATATTTTATCTGAATCATAATCTTAACATTATTTTAACTGAATCATGTTACTTATACTCATTATTTCTTACTCGACTTGTTTAATAGCTTTTAGTCCTTTTTTAAATCGCATTCATAATGATAATATTATTAGTCATAATAATTAGATGATATTAATATTAATTTTTAATGATAATGATACTAATAATAATAAATATTATAATAACATTAATGATATTGCTAATAACTATTTTAATGATAAAAATAATAATGATAATAATAATAATAATGATAATGTTAATAATAATCTTAATGATAATAACGATAATAATACTAATAATAATAACAATTTTAATGATAATATTTATATTGATAATGATAATAAATATAATAATTAGATATTAATAATAACGACGATAATAACGACGATTGTAATAATAATAATCATTTTTAATAATAATACTAAGATTAATGATCATTCAGTTGACTATATCTTTTAAACCGTTCATCGAAATCATACGCTTTCTAAATGAAAAGTTATTAATTTTCCGCCAGCTTTCCAACGACATGCATATCATATACCTTATCTCAATTGCATATGTATCAAATTCGTGATTTATCATAACTATCTAACGACAAAAATTAAACATTCAAGCATGCATAATCATATATACTCGCGCACTAGTCAGGGATACACTATTAATATATAAAAGTTAAGTTATGAGTGCTCACGTATCAATATTGTGATTAAATATTGCAGGAAAGTACGTAGATGTAACGGATATGATAAACACTAGTTTGACTTACGAGAAATACCCCTGAGCCATACCCATAACTTCCATAGCTATACCCATAATTTCATTAGCTCTATCCTGCTCGTAATGGTGTATCCTATCATATACACGCATAAAGGCCCAATATTCGCATGAAATTAGCATCATAAACACTGAGAATAATAGTTTTGTGAAATTATCCGTCAAGCGTTCTCTGCTGTACAGGCTGCTTCCGTCATGCATAAGCCATGAAGGCTGCCTAGTGCTTAAGCCCTGGCCAGAGGGCGCCCCATTTAGCATAAATTTCGGATCACGAATTCTAACGACCCGTCCTAATCCATCTGGACGAATACATTACATTTGGTTACATTGCGAGGTACTTGACCTCTATATGATACATTTTACAAACATTGCATTCATTTTTTTAAAAGACAAACTTTCATTTCATCGAAGCTTGACGGCATGCATACCAATTCATAATATATCCAGCTATAAACGACTTAATAATATTCTTGATGAACGCAACGACTCGAATGCAACGTCTTTTGAAATATGTCATGAATGACTCCAAGTAATATCTCTAAGATGAGCAAATGCACAGCGAAAGATTTCTTTCATACCTGAGAATAAACATGCTTTCAAGTGTCAACCAAAAGGTTGGTGAGTTATTTAGTTTAACATAAATAATTATTTCTATCATTTTAATAGACCACAAGATTTTCATTTTTTTTCATTTCTCATAAATATACGTCCCATGCATAGAGACAAAAATCATTCATATGGATTGAACACCTGGTAATCGACATTAACAAGATGCATATAGAATATCCCCATCATTCCAGGACACCCATCGGACATGATAATTTTGAAGTACTAAAGCATTCCAAATTCCAGAATGGGGCTTGTTGGGCCCGATAGATCTATCTTTAGGATTCGCGTCAATTAGTAGATCGATTTACTAATTCTTAGGCTACCAAGCTAAAAGGGGCATATTCGGCTTCGATCATTCAACCATATAATGTAGTTTCGATTACTTGTGTCTATTTCGTAAAACATTTATAAAAATTGCGCATGTATTCTCAGGCCAAAAATATAAAGGGTAAAAAGGCAAATGAAACTCACCATACTGTATTTTGTAGTAAAAATACATATGACTAAATTGAAAAATTTAGGGTTGGCCTCGGATTCACGAACCTAAGTCATTTATATATATATTAACACACATAATTGTAATCGAACAAATTTATATATATATATACAAATTTATTAGTTATATCATTTTTATATTAATAACCTATATGTTTCATATATTCATTTTATATATTTATAATAAATAAAATTATAAATTTTGTTATGTTATATGTATTAAATATACTTTTGTGTGTGTATATATATATATATATATATATATATATATATATATATATATATATATATATATATCGTTTGTTTGTTAAAATTATAATAATACTAAAATAATATTAATAATGATAAAAATAATAATAATGATAATAAAGTTAAAAATGTTACTTTTAATATTAATGATAAAAGTGATAACTTTAATAAAAATGATACTTTTAATAAAGATGTTAATTTTATTAATAATAAATACTAAATAATGATTTTTCTAATAATAATAATGATACTAATATTTATATTAATAACTATAACGATAATAAAACTACTAATAATAATACCAATACTCATGATAATAATAATAATCTTAATAATCCTATTAATGATAATGATAATAATAATAATAATCATAATTTTTATATTTAGTATTAGTTTAATAATAATAATAATAATAATAATAATAATAATAATAATAATAATAATAATAATTATAATAATAATAATAATAATTATAATTATAATTATAATAATAGTAATAATAGAAATAATTATGGAATACAACCTTTGAAGACACAAGCATTTAAAAAGAACCGCCACTGCTCAGGCTCGAACCCAAGACCCCTTGATTAACAAACGCCACACTAAACCATTGATCTATTTTAGTTTTCCTGACTCAAACCCATATGAATTATTAATAACCCGTATTCGTTTTCTGTTTCATTTTCTTCTTCTTCTTCACATCATCATGATTCATTCATAAACACAATCATACATCACCCTTATTATCATAATCACCGCCATTATCATCCACTTACTTCATCTAGTGTCCCATTTTAGTTCCACCGAAGTAAATGGTTCACAACCCAGTAAATGAACATATCCGACATGATTCGGCCTCATTAACTAATTAAACTCATGGCAAAATGGATTAAGAGTTCATTTGGTCAAAGTATTACTTGTTTATTTAAGATTTCGTGGACTTGAATTCTCTCCTAGAGCCCAATCCATAACCTATATTCGTTTAACCTATACGTTGGAACTTAGGATTCTAAGTGAGGCATCATTTATCCCGATCCCACCACTAACTTATCATCCCATTTCTTTATAATCCAATCATAAGTTTACTTTAGTCTCCACCTTCTAAAATTCACGTTCACATAGTCTCCAATATCATTCTTATTATTGTAATATGAATAAGCAAAGTATACAACGAATTGCGGCAGTTTACAAGGGATAGAAAACGAAATAAACAGCGGCAGCTTGTCCATGATGAAAAAAATAAAATAAAAGAGAATATAACGGTTTCGGTTGATCTTGGTGATAGACTGCAATAGAATAATTACGCATACTATAGCATTTGCAAAAGAAGACAGCGTACCATGGTAGCAGTAGCAGAAATCTCAGTTTGTGTAGAGTGACGAGTAAGTGATGGTCCTGGGGTTGGTATCCGAAAGAAAGAAAGAAGAAAAAATTTTTTTGGTGATGATTGTTCGATAATAGTGGTTTAGTGGAAGTATTTTGATGGTTCATACTTTTCGAAACAGAAGTCTGATGGTGGTGGTTTGGGCTGTTGTTGGGTTCGAATAGATCAGAAAACAAGAAGCAGACTGCAGCTGCAGTAGCATCGAAATAGCAGCAGCAGGAAGTTGAAGTAGAAAGAAAAAAAAATGGAATTTGGTTCTCCTTTGGCTTGGTGACTTCGATGATCGAATCAACGTAGTAGCAAATAAAAGTAGAAACCGAATATGAAGGTGTTCTTAAGTTTTTAAATTTTATTTTTCTGTTATAGCTTGAATTACCCTAGTAGAGTACTATATAGATATTATAGATATCATTACAGCTCATGGAATTCGTTTGTTAGCTTAATTGATTCAACACTCTTCAAATCAGGAATAGAAGGAAAATTAAACAATTAAAAAGGCGTACGAATTCCTAACAAAATTTGTTATGTTGTGGTTGTTTGGAATCAAATTTTGTACTGGGTTCAGACAGAAATCAAGATTATCTATAGTATAAAAGAGATTGAAAACTGAATACGTACATTATCTATATTTATTTTTATTTATACCGTATTTATATATTCTTATATATGTGTACCTGTATTTAGTTAATTGTATATAATCTGTAATCGTATTTGTATATGTATTTTTGTATATCTGAATATATATCAGTATATGTGTATAGATATATCTGCTGTATAAGTATTTATATATGTATAATTGTATTTCACATATGTTTATGTATATGTATCTGCAAATATATAAGTGTATTACTAATAATTTTAATACTAATAATAGGTATTTAAATAATAAGACAATTAATAATAATGATAATAATATCACTAATTCTAATAATTAATAATTAATAATTAAATAATAATACTAATAAGAGTATTAATGATTTTATTAATAACTAATAAATAATATTATTACTAATGATTTTGATAACAATTATAATAACATGTATAAAAATAGTATTGTTAATAACAATAATGCTAATAATACTTAATATTATTAATAATAATATTGATGATAGTAATACTATATCAATCCATATATATCAAATTCATATCATTATATTTAAATGATATTAATATTACTAATATTCTTACCATTATTGGAATAACAATATTTATATAACAACTATATTCATACTTGTATTATATATATGTATCATTACTTATATTATATATTATCTGTTGTTGAGTATTTATTACTTTATCAATTTTATTTATATTATCATATACATATAATTGTAATTATCTACCGAAATCATATATTTAATATAAATTCCATTTAAGTACATCTTAATGATTTTATGTTTTATTTTACATATTTAATTTTTAAGGTTTAAATTATATTTTAAAATTTCAAGTTATTATATATATACCTACGTTATATATATATATATATATATATATATATATATATATATATATATATATATATATATATATATATATATATATATATATATATATATATATATATATATATATATATATATATATATATATATATATATATATATATATATATATATTACAAACAATTGTTCGTGAATCGTCAGTAATGGTCAAGGGTTATCTGAATTCATATAAATTTCAAAAGTTTTTGAGAATCAACCTTACAGACTTTGCTTATCATGTCAAGATCACATAAAGATTAAGTTTAAATTTGTTCGAAAATTTCCGGGTCGTCACAGTACCTACCCGTTAAAGAAATTTCGTCCAGAAATTTGATTGGGATGGTCATGGCTGACAATTAAGTATGTTTTCATTTCTCATACAAGCTGGAAATTAGAGTTTTATCACCATTGAGTGATATGGATAAATCAACTCGATTATGTGAAGAGTACGAGTGAAGTTATCGCAAAAGAATAAAGTTTCGTCCTAACTTTTGCCGTTGTCTTGGTTGAATTCTGGAATTTAAAGAAAATCTTGGAAATCTATAAGATCTGATTCTTCGGGATTCATGGAAATTAAGATCCTCTTTGGTTAAATGCGATAATCTGTTTCGATTTCTCTGTCGGGTATTTCACTATAAATCCCCCCTCTTCATTTCTTTATTTTCATAGTTCACACCTTATATTATTTCTCCCTCAATTCAAACTTTTGTTTTCTCTTCTCAACTGTAAGTCGAACGGTTAATGATCCAGAATTCGTAGATATGGATTTCGGAATGAACATAGTTAATGTTCTAAGACGGAAATTGTAATGGCACGGTCTGGATTTGTCAAATTACCAGAATATCCGAAAAAGACTGAGTCATCAAGAAGATATTTTCTTGATATTTTTAGAGGTTAAATAGAATACAAGAGTCGTGTAACATGGTACATGATGATGTTATGATCTGTAAATCATCACGTTCCATTAGAAACTCAGCATGACTTACTGTAATATAATCACATTGATCAAGTGTCATTATATTATACTAACTCATGCTTCAGTTCCCAATACTACTTCAAAAGCATTCTTATTTTAAACTCGAAGGTTTATAGAATACAGAAACTAAAACAGTTTCCTTTTATGATATAACACAGATAGCGCGGAGAGATAATTAATATTGGACGAGAATATTTATGAAGGTATCTTCATATTAATAATGAAAGATACGATAATATCTTAGAATTTTTGAATCAAATTGTGATGAAGAAATTCATTCATGATGATTTAGAGCGATTAAGGATCAAGGTGTTCGTTAAAGATTTCATCAGAAACATAATCATCAGGATTCTTTTATGTACAAGTTTACACCTTGTTCAGAGTCTTTTTCATGATTTGCTAAATTCATTTTTCAGTATCAAAATCTTTGAGCTTTTTCAACACTCCATTCTTTATCATCAAACTTTTGACTGTTAAGGCAGTCTTCAGTTTTCACTGCTTCAACAGTTTTTTTCAAAAACTCAAGAAAACTGATTCATAGGCTAAAGCGCTTTTCAGAAATTCAGAATTGAAGTTCGTAAATCCAGGAGATAGAAGTTATATATAAATTTATATATATATATATATATATATATATATATATATATATATATATATATATATATATATATATATATATATATATATATATATATATATATATATATATATATATATATATATATATATATATATATATATATATATTATTGTTGTCATAGAATTGCTGAGAAATTCGAGATTATCGATTGATTCCTCCCGATATTGGGTAGGGTAATTATTGTTACAAGATGCCGATGAGTTCATGATAGGGTTTTAATGAACAAATATAATGGTTCTTCGGAAAGATTTAAACCAATGAGTAATGAAGTTACTAGTAAGTTTACTGCAAATGTGGTGGAATATAAACGGTTCCATGGTAACGAAAACGAAGAGACAACGTATATATCAAGGTCATAATAAGGTTGTTTCGAATGAAAGGTCGAAGTTGATTTGCTGAAGCTGTGACAAAATTGGTTAATTTAAAAAAGAATTGCAATGTTATTTTCGGTAATAACAATGTCAAAGGAGCTAGTACAGATATGTGTTAAACGTTTACTCAGGTTCCGAGTGTTTTCAGGTGAATAACTATATGCATCAATCTTTTCTTCGGTAGATGAAGTGCGGTTGGTTCATCCTCTCGATTGAGTTGTTTTCAAGAATCATGAAAGGTTTGAACGCAGATTGTAATCGTCAAGATACCAATGAGGTTTAAGATGAAATCAAGTGGCAAACTTGAATAATTGTTTAGTTTCGTATGTTATAATTAATATTTTAATTCATTTTAATTGTCCAATCTTGGTAGTCCACAGTTTGCAGTCCACAGTCAATAACTCAATAATTCATATATAGTTTATAATATTCGAATTAATTAATACGTATCGTGACCCGTGTACATGTCTCAGACTCTATCACAACTCAAAGTATATATATTATTGTAGAATCAACCTCAACCCTGTATAGCTAACTCCAGCATTACTGCATATAGAATGTCTATGGTTATTCCAAATAATATATATAGATGCGTCGATATGATATGTCAAAACCTTGTATACGTGTCCCGATATTTAAAGTGCGTAAAATAAATAATAGAAATTAAATGACGATAAATAAAATTGCGAGAATATAAATTGCGATAATTGAATTGCGATAAATAAAATGTAAGCAGTTAGCTAGGAACAGTTAGCTAGGAACAGTTAGCTAGGATTTTGTCAGCGTAAATTCTTAACAAAATTTCTCATAGTTAATTTGTTTGTTTCTAACAAATTTTATTTTGTCAAATGTTTTCTTCATTATGCCACTTGTTGGATTATGATAGGTCAAAATCCAAATATGAAATTGAATGAAATTGGTTATTATGCGGTGAACGGATACGTATATCTGTGGATGTAAGTAGGATAGTAAATGACTGTTGAATCAGATTGGAAGAATGTACAGTATAACATGTTAATATGAAAACTAAATATTTCCTCGGGTATTACCTACCCATTAAAATATTTTCACCATTAACAGTTTGTACGAAAGAATTTTTAATTACAATCTTTATGAAAACATATATACATATATATTTTCTTCAGATGTAATCATGGATTTAATGAGTTAATATGATATTAAACTCATTTGCTTTTTCGGTTTGAGCTAGAATAAGTAATCTCTAAACCTATTAGGAACCACATATTCTTCGCAGAATATTAATGAAGTTATGGATTAATACTTCATTGTTCATTGTTATTGGTACTCCTTGGTATCTATGGTGCGTACGACGTTGATGCTCGAGGTACAGATTGTGATGTCGAGGTGTGGGATGCAGATGTTGCTGTTGGTGGTACTACCGGTGCTGGTGATGTTGCTGAAACTGGTAAATTTTGCACCATATTCTCCCAATTGTTTACTTGAGCGTGAAGTTCGCTAACTTCTTTTATTATTCCGGGATGATTGTCGGTCAAAACGAGCGGATAAATAAGGTGTAGAATTGTGGATAGAATATAACCGTGTCGAACTTCTCTGGAAATGAGGCTGAAAATGGTGTTTCGGATAGATTCGCCGGTAAGTGCTTCAGGTTGTTTGCCAAAAGGCAATTTGGTTGGTGGAAAGGATTGCCTTCTTCGCGTCTCCATTGATTAAGTCAACTACAAACCCATCAGATGAATTGGGGATGGCTAATTGATTGATTCATTCTGGTGACACCGCTTTCGGAGCTTACGTGAATATCCATGTCGGAATAGCTGTCGGAATTACTATCGGAATAGCTATTGAAATCTGAGGGACTCGAACTGGTTGAGGGATTCATCTCGTACGATCAGATGAAGGATTTTCGATAAAAAATAGTTTATAGGATGTAGATTAGTACCCTGCAATACATAATTTACATATGCATATATAATACTAAAATTCCATAAGTTACGGAGGAATCTACGGAAGCTGTCAGGCAAAGGTAACAATAATAGATACGTTAAGATATGAATTTATCTATATACTGTCTATGCAATAGAAGCAGTAAGACATGTCTAGACTAAGAATGATAAGCAGGTAATTTTCTAAGGATGATAAGCAGATGATTTCCGACTAGAAATGATAAGCAAAACTTTTTGACATGCAATTAAGGTTGAAGTCCAGACTCACTAATGCATCCCAATGACTATCAGTTAGACACATTAATGCAGACCTGGTTCGCTAAGACCACCGCTCTGATACCAACTCTAACGACCCGTCCTAATCCATCTGGACGAATACATTACATTTGGTTACATCGTGAGGTACTTGACCTCTATATGATACATTTTACAAACATTGCATTCATTTTTTTAAAAGATAAACATTTTAATTTCATCGAAGCTTGACGGCATGCATACCAATTCATAATATATCTAGCTATAAACGACTTAATAATATTCTTGATGAACTCAATGACTCGAATGTAACGTCTTTTGAAATATGTCATGAATGACTCCAAGTAATATCTCTAAGATGAGCAAATGCACAGCGGAAGATTTCTTTCATACCTGAGAATAAACATGCTTTCAAGTGTCAACCAAAAGGTTGGTGAGTTCATTAGTTTAACATAAATAATCATTTTCATCATTTTAATAGACCACAAGATTTTCATTTTTTTCATTTCTCATAAATATACGTCCCATGCATAGAGACAAAAATCATTCATATGGATTGAACACCTGGTAACCGACATTAACAAGATGCATATAGAATATACCCATCATTCCGGGACACCCATCGGACATGATAATTTCGAAGTACTAAAGCATTCCAAAATCCAGAATGGGGCTTGTTGGGCCCGATAGATCTATCTTTAGGATTCGCGTCAATTAGTAGATCGGTTTACTAATTCTTAGGCTACCAAGCTAAAAGGGGCATATTCGGCTTCGATCATTCAATCATATAATATAGTTTCGATTACTTGTGTCTATTTCGTAAAACATTTATAAAAATTGTGCATGTATTCTCAGCCCAAAAATATAAAGGGTAAAAAGGCAAATGAAACTCACCATACTGTATTTTGTAGTAAAAATACATATGACTAAATTGAACAATGCAGGATTGGCCTCGGATTCACGAACTTAAATCATTTATATATATATATATATTAACACACATGATTGTAATCGAACAAATTTATATATATATATATATATATATATATATATATATATATATATATATATATATATATATATAAATTTATTAGTTATATCATTTTTATATTAATATCCTATATGTTTCATATATTCATTTTATATATTTATAATAAATAAATATATAAATTTTGTTATGTTATATGTATTAAATATACTTTTGTATATATATATATATATATATATATATATATATATATATATATATATATATATATATATATATATATATATATATATATATATATATATATATATATATATATATATCGTTCATTTGTTAAAATTATAATAATACTAAAATAATATTAATAATGATAAAAATAATAATAATGATAATAGAGTAATAAATGTTACTTTTAATATTAATGATAAAAATGATAACTTTAATAAAAATGATACTTTTAATAAAGATGTTAATTTTAATAATAATAAATACTAAATAATGATTTTTCTAATAATAATAATGATACTAATATTTATATTAATAACTATAACGATAATAAAATTACTAATAATAATACCAATACTCATGATAATAATAATAATCTTAATAATCCTATTAATGATAATGATAATAATAATAATAATAATCATAATTTTAATATTCAGTATTAGTTTAATAATAATAATAATAATAATAATAATAATAATAATAATAATAATAATAATAATAATAATAATAATTATAATAATAATTATAATAATAGTAATAATAGAAATAATTATGGAATACAACCTTTGAAGACACAAGCATTTAAAAAGAACCACCACTGCTCAGGCTCGAACCCAAGACCCCTTGATTAACAAACGCCACACTAAACCATTGATCTATTTCAGTTTTCCTGACTCAAACCCATATGAATTATTAATAACCCGTATTCGTTTTCTGTTTTATTTTCTTCTTCTTCTTCACATCATCATGATTCATTCATAAACACAATCATACATCACCCTTATTATCATAATCATCACCATTATCATCCACTTACTTTATCTAGTGTCCCGTTTTAGTTCCACCGAAGTAAATGGTTGTCAACCCAGTAAATGAACATATCCGACATGATTTCGCCTCATTAACTAATTAAACTCATGGCCCAATGGATTAAGAGTTCCTTTGGTCCAAGTGTTACTTGTTTATTTAAGATTTCGTGGATTTGAATTCTCTCCTAGGGCCCAATCCATAACCTATATTCGTTTAACCTATACGTTGGAACTTAGGATTCTAAGTAAGGCATCATTTCTCCCGATCCCACCACTAACTTATCATCCCATTTCTTTATAATCCAATCATAAGTTTACTTTAGTCTCCACCTTCTAAAATTCACGTTCACATGGTCTCCAATATCATTCTTATTATTGTAATATGAATAAGCAAAGTATACAACGAATTGCAGCAGTTTATAAGGGATAGAAAATGAAATAAACAGCGGCAGCTTGTCCTTGATGAAGAAAATAAAATAAAAGAGAATATAATGGTTTCGGTTGATCTTGGTGATAGACTGCAATAGAAAAATTACGCATACTATAGCAGTTACAAAAGAAGACAGCGTACCATGGTAGCAGTAGCAGAAATCTCAATTTGTGTAGAGTGACGAGTAAGTGATGGTCCTGGGGTTGCTAACCGAAAGAAAGAAAGAAGAAGAAAAAATTTTGGTGATGATTGTTCGATAATAGTGGTTTAGTGGAAGTATTTTGATGGTTCATACTTGTCGAAATAGAAGTCTGATGGTGGTGGTTTGGGCTGTTGTTGGGTTCGAATAGATCAGAAAATAAGAAGCAGACTGCAGCTACAGTAGCATCGAAATAGCAGCAGCAGGAAGTTGAAGTAGAAAGAAAAAAATGGAATTCGGTTCTCCTTTGGCTTGGTGACTTCGATGATCGAATCAACGTAGTAGCAAATAAAAGTAGAAACCGAATATGAAGGTGTTCTTAAGTTTTTAAATTTTATTTTTCTGTTATAGCTTAAATTACCCTAGTAAAGTACTATATAGATATTACAGATATCATTACAGCTCATGGAATTCGTTTGCTAGCTTAATTGGTTCGACACTCTTCAAATCAGGAATAGAAGGAAAATTAAACAATTAAAAAGGCGTACGAATTCCTAACAAAATTTGTTATGTTGTGGTTGTTTGGAATCAAATTTTGTACTGGGTTCGGACAGAAATCAAGATTATCTATAGTATGAAAGAGATTGAAAACTGAATACGTACATTATCTATATTTATTTTTATTTATACCGTATTTATATATTCTTATATATGTGTACCTGTATTTAGTTAATTGTATATAATCTGTAATCGTATTTGTATATGTATTTTTGTATATCTGAATATATATCAGTATATGTGTATAGATATATCCGCTGTATAAATATTTATATATGTATAATTGTATTTCACATATGTATATGTATATGTATATGTATATGTATATGTATATGTATATGTATATGTATATGTATATGTATATGTATATGTATATGTATCTGCAAATATATAAGTGTATTACTAATAATTTTAATACTAATAATAGGTATTTAAATAATAATACAATTAATAATAATGATAATAATATCACTAATTCTAATAATTAATAATTATTAATTAAATAATAATACTAATAAGAGTATTAATGATTTTATTAATAACTATTAAATAATATTATTACTAATTATTTTGATAACAATTATTATAACATGTATAAAAATAGTATTGTTAATAACAATAATGCTAATAATACTTAATATTATTAATAATAATATTGATGATAGTAATACTATATCAATCCATATATATCAAATTCATATCATTATATTTAAATGATATTAATAATACTAATATTGATATCATTATTGGAATAACAATATTTATATAACAACTATATTCATACTTGTATTATATATATGTATCATTACTTATATTATATATCATCTGTTGTTGAGTATTTATTACTTTATCAATTGTATTTATTACTTTATGAATTTTATTTATATTATCATATACATATAATTGTAATTATCCACAGAAATCATATATTTAATATAAATTCCATTTAAGTACATCTTAATGATTTTATGTTTTATTTTACATATTTAATTTTTAAGGTTTAAATTATATTTTAAAATTTCAAGTTATTTTATATATACCTCCGTATATATATATATATATATATATATATATATATATATATATATATATATATATATATATATATATATATATATATATATATATATATATATATATATATATATATATATATATATATATATATATATATATATATATATATTTACAAACAATTGTTCGTGAATCGTCGATAATGGTCAAGGGTTATCTGAATTCATATAAATTTCAAAATTTTTTGAGAATCAAGCTTACAGACTTTGCTTATCATGTCGAGATCACATAAAGATTAAGTTTAAATTTGTTCGGAAATTTCCGGGTCGTCACACCAATAACAGAACATATCATCATCTGACACGTGTCCCCGAACAATCCGGTGGATCTATCACTATAAATAGACCCCTTGGGTCGTCATTTTTCACATTCAGACATTCTGACAACTTGTGAGCAGAGACTTCACCTTTCTCTCTCACATAGTACTTTCTCTCACTAGAAGTCATCCGGCTAACAGCTAAACGCTAAACGGACAACAGATTGATTAAGCCACCCCACAGATTTCCAGATCTGTGTACCGGGTCTGCAGGGATTATTTCCCATGGGTAAAAATCAATCGGCAACACTCCCCCACTCTTAGCTAGATCACTTCTAGTATTGTGTTGGCACACTAAGCCTTACCTCATAAGGAAATAGGTGTTAACAATGGCGCCATCCACTAATGCAAAGAACACGTGAAACGGAAAAGAAACAAAAACAACTAAAGCTCCATTCATAAATGTACTTGAAGCAGTCAACAATCCATTAACTGAAGACATGATAACTGAAGAAGATGTACCTGTTCCGCCACTGGACGGTACGATTGAAGAAACAGTTGCTGAAACTGCAGAAAGGCTTAAGCGTTTGGCAACTAATTCAGAGAAAAGGCCAGTAATCGAAGAAACAACAACTAAAAGTGCAGAAAGGCTTCCAAATCTTGTTACTAATCCAGAGAGGCGACCATTGATGCAACCACGGTGATGTCCATCATTTATAACTTTTCGACGGATGGCGCATGGCAAAGATAAGCAAATCATGAAAAAGCAATCTATATCAAAGTACAAGTTATCCAGACTACTTGACAAGCTGGGCAGTCTTATTGATGACTCTGAGGATGATAATGACTCGAGCTATATTAATAATGATTCTGACGATGAGATTGATGACAAAGATGAGTTCACGTCTGAGAAGCAAGCAGTATTGCTTTTAAATGACATCCTTAAGCAGACAACTAAGGAAAAATATAAGCAACGCTTAGCACAGCCCGCCGTCCGTGCTGTGGCTGTGGATAATTTTTTCGCTCTAATCACTGGAGAACAAGCTACAAAACCACCAGCTATGGCAGAGTCCACTCAATGTTTTATTGATCGAATTGCTAACTATCCGTTGCCTAAAAATCTTGGCATACTGGCAATTGGAGTTTATGACGGTACAACGGATCCTGAAGATTTTCTTACTATGTTTGAGGGTGCAATGAGGTTACAGCATTGGGATGACGAGGTAGCTTGTCTGATGTTTCCAATGGTGTTGCAGAAAATGGCAAGGGAATGGTTTGCAAGCTTACCGTCAAGGATTATTACAAGTTATTTGGATCTTCGTGCAAAGTTTGTTATGCAATATCAAAATCTTCGTAGCTGCACTTTGACACATCTTGATGCACATGAGATAACGATGCATCATAATGAGTCCTTGAGTAATTTCATGAAGCGATACACGCTTGAAGCACAAAAGATACCTGATTGTCCAGAGTCACAGCTAGTGTCCGGTTTCATTTTCTGTTTGGATCAGCGAAGGTTTAGTGCACTTGTTCATACATTAAGGTATGACTTACCAAAAACTCTGCATCAGGCATTGGAAGTTGCACAAAAACATGTTTGAGCTGGTGAGCGAGGACTAAGCAAGTTTGATGGTAGCAGCAGTAGCAAACCGCACAACAGAGGGCGGTACTTTGACAGAAATCAGAGGAGGAATGACAATTCCAATGGTGGATGGAGAGGCAATAATCATCCCAATGATTTTCATCATAATAGAAGGCCAATAGAGAGGCATCCATTGATAATGGCGCTGACTAAAACTCCAAAAGAAATTCTTTTCACTGAGCCAATCCGGACTACTTTCAATCCTCCAGCACCTATGGAGGAAAGAGAGGGTCCAAAAGGTGAACTATGGTGTGACTTTCATGAGGCATGGAGTCATGATACAGATAATTACAAATCTCTGATGAGAGAAATCATCGTAAAGATCAAAGCAGGAGAGTTAAACCACTTGTTGCTTGGAAAACAATATAGGAGAAATGATCCTCGCAGGAAATTTGGATGGCAGAAGAATGATGGTGGAAGAGGTCGTTGAGGTGAGAACAGAAGAAGGGAAGAGCATGGCGGAAGAGATAATAGAAACCAGTATGGAGACCGGATCACGGAGCGTGAGCCAACTCCAGATGTTGTAATCAAGATGGTGTGGTTGAATGGTAGTCACTATGAGGACTGTGAGCAGTCAAATAACAATGTTGATGGCTGGAGATATGCTCCAATCATTTTTCAACCAATTCAAAATTGGGCCTTGTCCGTTCAGCCAGTGGTCATTTCAGCAGAAATTGCAAACAAGTTCATCAGCTGTATCTATACGGATACTGGTAGTGAAGCTGATATTATTTATTGGTATTGTTTGAAGTCTTTTCCAAGGCATGTGCAGGGTAGAGCTAGGAAGACGAGTTTGAAGGTTTCAGGATTGACGGGGGCACCGGTGAACGCCCTGGGGCGAATTCATTTGGAGGTTGTTATGGGAACATTCCCATTACTAAGAACTGAAACAATTGATTTCACTATTCTGGATGGTAATTCTCGATTCAATGTCCTTTTTGGAAGGACAGCGTTGGCTAAATTTGGAGCAATTACATCAACTGCTCATGCAGAAATCAGATTCCCAACTCCTAACGGAGTAGCTGCTATACATTCACAGTATGTGGCACCAACTAGGGAACGTTCCACATTTGTAAATTTGCTAGACGGCAGAACAAATCAGAGAAGGCGTAATCGGTTGTTTAGAGAGGATGAAGTTCAGGAATTTTTCATACCATGATCAAACTTTCAAGTCGGATAGCGCTGGGTGCTTGGCGTGTGAAGACCAGTTTGTTAGCATTTTCTGAAGAGCAGAATTTATCAATTTACTGTAAACCATTGTGGTTATTTTACAGTGCCTATGTTTACAATAGCATACATTAAATGTTCATGATGTACTAATTAGGCTTGATCCACCTAAATTCGTCATTAATTGTTTATGTACTGCACAGTATCGATCAATAAAATTTTATACTTTTCTTATGCAAAGTGCTTCCTGTGACAAATGTAAAACATTGCATTTATATCCTGCCCACAGAAGGAGAGTATTTTTATACCTCCGATGACGGAAGCTTTTGTGCTCACAGGGGATCGGCTAGAAAACGTTAAAGTTTTACTAGAACGCACCGAGGCAAAATACAAAAATCAGATACTTGTCATGACAAACATTATAAAAAACTTACTTCACAGAACGAAAGAAGTTTCTATATTATTTGAAGGCAAAAATATTTCACAATTCTTCCTCATAAACTTTATGACGGAAGGCGTATGACGGGCAGGTTATTAATTCATAACCACTATTTAAAAATACTTCAAAACTATTCCTCATAAACTTTATGACGGAAGGCGTATGGCGGGAAGATTATTACTTTATAATCACTAACCAAAAATATTCCATAATTGGTCATCATCAATGCGTATGATGGACTCTGATGTCCTACAAATTATTTGAAGGCACGATCTTTGCAGAAGTGTAATTTCAATTAGATATTATTAATTCAGCAGAAGTTAAAAATGCAAGGCATCCACAAAAGAATTACCTCAAACACTTTTCAAAATGCTTTGTTCAGTTATACAATGTACAATTGTACATAAAAAATTTATCATATGTTCATAGCAGATTTGTTTTAAAGCAACATCAAAATATTTGGAGCAAGCATACAAACAAACATAATCATAAACATAGCCATTGTTCAGAAATAGCAAAGTTTATTACAAGCATTGTTCAGAAATTTTTTACATAATTCATGAAAAATCCACATTAAGGACATCCTGGGCAGACGACTCTTCTCTGCTGCACGCACCTCATCATAAACATCAATTTTAAGATTGATCAATTTGTCCTTAGCGTCTTCAACTTTCTCCAGGGTTCCAGGAAGAATAAGATTAGCAATTGCAGGAAGGAGAGTCTGGTTTGGGGCAAGGCCTCTAGTTAACTTGTCCGCAACATCGAAATGGAATGGGTGCGAATAGCATCAACATAGTCATTGTAAGGATCCCCAACAAGCTTGGATCCAAGAACTTTAGCTATCACACCCGGTATTCCCTTCTTTAGCTCCGCAAAGTTACCCTCACCGGCCTCCGCCCTCCGAAGAAGCTCAGCAGACTTTTCCCTTTCAACATTCAGCTGCTTCTCCAGATCACTAACCTTCACCAGCTCTTCCTCAACTTTCTTCCTTTCAGCCTCCACCAATTTATCCTTCTCCTCTTGCATGGCAGCAGCAGCATCTTGAGCATTTTTCAACTCAGTTTCTTTAGCTTTTACCGTTTTTTGATTGTCAACCAAGGCACGTTCAGCATTAATAGCTCTCTTGCGAGCATTTGCACCTTCGTCCATCTCAGTACGGGCTATGGCAAGCACAGACTCCTGATGCTTCTGCAGTTGTAGAGAAGACCCTAGATGATTGATCAACAATACAGTAGTTGTAGCGGTTGATTCCCTAAGTTGATCAGAGTGGAGAGCATTGAAATGTGGTTTTAGTTCAGGGATAGCATAACCCTACAACGGAAAAATGGCATGATCAATATTGACAATTCATGTAAATAGAATGCAAGCATATAATTGCAACATAATTTATCATTAATACCTGAAGAAGAGTTGAAAAATCTTTCCCCTTAGTGGCAGGGTTATCAATGAGCGCCTGCATCGTGCTCACATAAGTAGGAATGGATGGATCTTGAACATTTGATGATGTGACAGGAGGGATAGTGGTGCTGGGGGGGTGGAGAATGATAGGAGGCATCGTCTTCCGACCTCTGCTCATGGAATTCAGCTTCATCAAATAGAGTAAAGTTCTGCTCAAGAGTTTTCAGAACTTTATCTCCTTGACTTTCAAGATTCTCTTCCGGCCTCTGCTCATCACCTTCATCAGTTTTTCCTTGGTTATCATCAGAATCTACTAAAATCACTAACATAAACAAATTAGCATTATGAACAAATATAACAGTTATAAGCAAAGATATATGCAATATCAAGAAAGGGCAGAGTGGGCATACTTCTTCTGCGTTTCAGCTTTGGGCTTCCCTCAGTGCTTTTTGCCCTCTTAGAGCCTATGCTCTTCTTGCATGTCTTTTTGATTGTAAGAGGAGTGGGGAGCATCTCACCAGTAATGTCAACCGAGCCTGTTGTTTGCTGCTCAGTGGTGGTGTCCTCCGTTGTCCGTTCAGACTCGGACTCACTATCAGAACTGCTAGTACTGCTTTCTTCCCCCTTTTCAATAGCAGCAGCAGCAGCCTCAGTCTCAGCTACAATCCTCTCTACCTCTAGCTCGGCAGGCATCTTATCACGGGCAGTGATAACCACATCATCCTCAAGGTCGAGGGATAACAGAGCAGAACGAACAAGCATTTCGGTATTTGCTGCAAAAATTAAACAAAGACAAAAATAGCAATATAAGCAACAATAACATACAGTAGATAGACATTTATGTATTTTAGGATGATCATATCACATCCTACCCTTATTTTTCTGATGGAGTACTGGCACAGAAGTAGTTGGCCATTCATGTCTTACTCTGCTCAACACAAGAATCCCCTCATACTTTTCATATGATCTGGGCGGAAGGTAGAGATATTTCAGACGATCCACTATTCGTCTCTCTGCATTGGTTATCTTAACACCCTTTCCCACACTAGGATCTAAAGGCTTCCATTTTCGGACAACGAAATACTCTTCCGGAATTACTATCTCGTCAACAAAGAAAAATGGACTCTTCCAGTGTTTCAAGTTTGACACTTTATTAGTAGCAACAAAATGTGCATTTCGTTTATTGTCAATAGTAAGCCAACACTGGCTAATCATACGAATTCTGAACAGATAGATAAAAACTTTAAGGCGAGGTTTAATGTTGATTGCATTGAAGTACATTTCAAACAGGATAATTTTTTGAAGGCCATGAGGATGCATTTGGCTAAGGCATGCTTTATAATATCTAAGGATGCGGAGGAGAAATTTAGTAAGAGGAACACAGAGATTGCCGTGAATAAGTTGTAAAGCGTATAAAGAAATTTTTCCGGTAGGAGGATCGTTGGCAGTTTGCCTGTTGGTACGAAGAATAGGGTTGTATTGATTAAGATGATGAAAACCAATCTTCAAGCTGTCCAAATGGCTTGCCGATAATGATGATGCCATTGTGCTAACCTCGGGCAGATCAGTGGTTTCTGGAGAAGAAACCTCAACGTGTTCTTGGCCAGTACTCGGTGCAGAAGCCATGGTAATAAAGTAAAAAGATATCAACAAGAAAGAAATAGCAGTAAGATGAAGTGTAACTGACCTAGGAAGACGATAAATGATGTGTGCGAGGTGGTGTATAAAATAGTTATAATTTTTACAAGGAAATACTATTAAATAAGATAAAATTTTACACAAGTTATTTATTTATTTATAGAGTGGATATACCTAAACCTTGCTACAACACTTATAGGCAGTGTACCTAATCGTACAGTAGTGTAGTTTTTAGTAAGTCCGGTTCGTTCCACAGGGAGACTTAGCCAAGTTTAACGCTATATTTTTTAACTTATAATTGTAAAAATACAAAAATATATATAAGTAGTATTATTATTATAAAAGGGGGTTTTTACCGTTTAATGACCGGTTTGTCGATTTTAAAACTTTAGTCGCAGTTAAAACCTAATGTAAAATATTAAATATATAAAAGACTTAATTTAAATCGTAAAGTAAATAACGATAATGAAATTGTGATAAATAAAAATGCGATGAATAAAAAGTACGATAATTAAAGAGTACGATAATTAAAAGTGCAATTAAATACAACGACAATAAATAAAAGTGCGATAATTAAAAGTGCAATTAAATATGAAATAAAGGAAATTAAATATGAAATAAAGGAATTATGCTTATTTAAACTTCCGTAATCATGATGTTCGACGTGTTGTTTTTAGTATATTCCCATGGATTAATTGTCCTTTGTCCTGGATTATTTGATATGTCCATACGAATTTGTCCATAATAGTCCATCAGTCATAATCATAAAGTGCGAAAGTCTTCGTCAAATTATTCTTATTCCCGAAGTCAAATATTCCAACTAATTAGGGATTCGAATTGTAACAAGGTCTTAATACTTTGTTTAATGAATACACCAGGTTATCGACTGCGTGTAAACCAAGGTTTTACTACTTTGTTAATAATTACACCAATTACCCTTGAATGTAATCCACCCCTGTTTCAACAAGTCTATTAACTATTAATCTAGTTTCGTGTCTGGTAAAATGAACAATTATTGGTATTTATAGATATCCCGCCCACCGTACCCAGTCAAGCGTATGTAGATATATATAAATACGTCAAATTATAAGTCTATATATTAAATCAACGAGGTATCATTTAGTTAATATAAAACCCATTAATAGCCCATAGTCTAATTTCTACAAGTGTCGTTCTTTTATCCAAACCCAAATTATGGTCCAAAGCCCAATTACCCAATTTTAGTATTTAGCCCAACATCACGATTACTTCGGCATTAAATAAGCATAATAATAACTTAGCTACGAGACATTAATTTAAAAAGGTTGAACATAACTTACAGTGATTAAAAATAGCGTAGCGTTACACGGACAGAATTTCGACTTACACCCTTACAACATTCGCTAACATACCCTTATTATTGGAATTTAAAATTAAAATTAAAAATATAATATATATATATATATATATATATATATATATATATATATATATATATATATATATATATATATATACGAGTGATGGAAGAGAAAAAGATGGATATATTTTGGCCAAAACACGTTGAATTTATAGGACCTGGGCTGGATTTTTCATCCATGCGATCGCATGGAATTAACTCTTTCAGGCCATGCGATCGCATGGCCAGCTGGTGAAGTTCACATGTCTTTGTTTTCTAGTTTGCCGACGGTTTAATAAATAAATATAATATATAAATAATTTTAAGAATTATTTAAATATTATATTATATTTATGTGCATAGTTGACTTGTAATTTTTAGTCCGTTGCATCGAGCGTTGAGAGTTGACTCTGGTCCCGGTTCCGGATTTTCGAACGTCCTTGCGTACAATTTAATATCTTGTATTTTGCGTTTTGCTTCTTGTACTCTTGTAATTTTGAGACGTTTCTCACTAATAATTTGAACCACTTTGATTGTACTTTGTACTTTTTAGCTTTTTGGTCATTTGCATCTTCAATTCGTCGAATCTGTCTTTTGTCTTCACCTTTTATTATTTAAACGAATATCACTTGTGAATAGAACAATTGCAACTAAAAGCTTGTCTTTCTTGAGGGATAATGCTATGAAATATATTCATTTTTAGCATTATCAAATATTCCCACACTTGAGCGTTGCTTGTCCTCAAGCAATATAGTCTTGAAATAAAAATACTAGAATCACTTCTTTATTCTTCACACTTTGTTCATCAGTGATTTTTATACGGCGGTATGAACAATGGTAGTAACGATGTGGTTTACAGTCCCACATGACTATAAAAATTTAGATCCTTAAGGAAATTGGATCTTTATGAAAACATTTGATCTTTTAAAAATACGATCTAGCTTTTACCCTAGATAAGTTTTCCGGAATAACCCTTCACCGGTGTTTGCGAAATGTTTTTGTGGGTTTGGTGGGTTTCAGATTTGAAAATTTTAGCTCAAAACTTGTGGTTTTGTGTCACCCACTTGCTAACCTTGTATTGGGAAAGCAACACGTCCAGTATACTTTCTCCGTATATTACCTTTCGATAAACTACCGTCCGGTTGTAAAGGAAAGCGTTCAATAAGCAACTGTTAAGGCAATGTCCCCGGACATGCTTTTAATTATGGTCTATAACGTGTCGGATGCAATTACTATCCTTTGTAGGAGCAATAGTAAAGCTCACCCTATAGTTTTTCGGTCTGGCACAAGGTCCTGTCTTCGACCATGCTATGCAACCACCGTTCTTACGGTTGACACCCGATTTGGTTCAGGTGACCTAATGAATTCCAGGTGAATTCCTAGGATTTTACGTTCAATGGTAATGAACGCCTTGAAAATGGGTTTTCAGAAAACAAATCGGTTTTAATTTAATCAAAATATTTTCTCGTTCAAGCTCGAATTTAGATATCATCGAATTCCATGAGTTTGTAATTCTCAATCTTTAAAGTCAATCTCTAGGATTGAGTAATATCAGGCTTAAAAGTTGATTTTTAATCTTTAAGGAGATTATCCTTTCTGGGGGTCTGATTCATTAGTCTTATCAAGCTAATTTGCACGGCGCCGTCCCCATTTTACGAGACAGATCCTCTCATGGTTAGGATAAGTCTGACCACTTGGCGACCCTGTTTGATGCTGAGGTCCATGGATTTCCAGCTGATTTTCGAGAAAACTTTTCTAGATTTTTCGTCAACCTACAGCTGGTCTGGACGACAACTTCCTGGCCTAAATCAAGAAGCGCGTGTCTTTTTCAGAAGACTTTACTTCCTTTTAATGATGGAATTGATTCATCGTGTAGATCCATCTTTCTTTCAAATATATTACAGTAAATCGGGTAAAACTGATCAGTTTAGTCTAAAGCAAAAGCATCTTCAGTTATTTGTACAAAAATATGTAATATATGTTCAAAATAACTTGGTAAATTTTTCCCACACTTGGCTTTTTTTTCCTTTCTTTGCCTTTTTATTATCCTCTATTCCATTTTAAATGAATTCTAATATTTTGGTTTGTTTCTCAATTTATGTCCTTTCCGAGGTAACAATAATTTCGGTGTTAACACCTAGTTTTATCGTTCATAAATATGTATAAACATGATTTTGAATTCATTTAATTGAAAATTTTGAAAATTTTACTAGAATTGGGTAGTCAGTATATATGACTAGGGTTGTTCTTTATTATCAGAGAGCACTAGATTCTAATACAACTACTACTTTACTAGTATTTTTAATGGTAACCAAGTGTTTAAATTTAAAATTAAAAATCCGAAAGAATTTAACCCCTTCCCACACTTAAGATCTTGCAATGCCCTCATTTGCAAGAAATTAGTAACAATTTAAATTATTGAGGGTGATTAGCGTAGAAAAATGATTAAATTTTACCAAAGTTTACAAACATATTGGCGTTTGTTTGTTGAATGATAAATGGTGCACATCATTTGTTCATTCTGTCTTGTTGTTACATCACATTTGTTTTTCGTTTTGTCGTCAAAAGTACTAGCTTTTGCTGAACTAAATGCCAGTCTTTGAAAATGCGTTGTTTTACCCTGTTGTGTACAATTGACAATATACATACATACAAATATAAACATGCATGGTAATTTGAAATGGGACTTAAAATCCCACTTTCAAATCAAATATGAAATATTAGTACAAAATAATAAAAATATTAAACAATACATTAATGTATCACAATATCATATGTTTAAACATAAATAAAAATCATAAAAAGATAAAAATCATAGAAATCACCAACGGAACTATATCAATCTGGATAGGGGTTCTAGTTCATGTCGTCGTCCGGGTTCCATGGTTGGTGATAGGTGTACTGGTAGGCCTGGTTAGGGTCGTAGAGAGTATATGGTGGTCTCATCTCGGGCTGGTGTGGAGGATAGTAAGCGGGTCGGGTCCGAACGTAGTGATCCTGAGGTGACAGCCGGCTCATAATCTGTCGCTGATGATAGTCCCATCTATCATGCTGTCGTTGCTTGGAATGCTCGTAATCATTCTGGGCTTGCCACTGCTCCATCCGACTAAATCTCTCCCCGTTTGTCATATCTACCTTGTCTACACGCGGGTAGACTTCAGTCATAGCCTCCCTAATGACATCCCTAATGTCATCCGCTTCCTCCATTTCCTCATCTGAAACTCTCTCTACCTGAGGATGACTACCTTCATAGGGTACTGCCTGGTTGCGTCTGCTCTTTAATACCTTAGCACCCTGATAGACCTTCAATCCTAAAGCTCAACCTGTTCCCTACATTCCAAAAGTGGACCCCCTTGGTTCCTATCTACACCTAAATACTCTCCAATGAGAGTAACAAAAATACCTCCTCCTATAATCCCCCCTTCCTGTATTCCTTCCACCATCATAGACAAATAAAAACCAACACATTAGGGGATATTAACAAAGCTTCTTGGGTCTCGAATACACTTTAGGTAAAATAAATCATGTAAGGTCATTTTCTCCTTGTTGTGACCTCTCTGTGTAATCGAGTTAGCTAGAAATCTATGAATTATACGAAGTTCGACTTTGTTAATATGTAAGTAGGAGTGTTTTCCTCCTAGCGTAAAAACATTATAGTTTGACATACGCCTCCAGACGGAGTTTGCGTCAAAATTCCTATCTACCCTTTCACCACGATAAATCAAATTCATACAATCGGGTAGTAGTAATTCACCAGGAGTATATATCTGTAAAGCCCTGGCCATGTCCAACATGGACATCCTGTACATCCTACGGCCAAGTATAATTCTAAGAAAACTTCTATCATCTAATCTATCTACATCTACATTTAATGCTATAGTACTCATAAGCTCAACACACCATTCCTTATATACAGGCCTACGAATGGTGAATAGATGTTCCCAATCGGTAAAAGAAGAACTGCCATATCTTTAGATCAGATGCTCCCTAACTGAGTTAGCTAGTTGGACCCTTTCCAAAGGATCCCAATCGATTACCCTTGGCACCTCTACATTTTTCGGTAGCAGTTTGAATTGGTTAATTTGATATGCCGGGTAATCCCTCCAGCTTCTATCGAATCTCAGATTAGGATGCAACGTGTGTTCATGAATTGTTGGGTATTCTACTGGTGGATGCATCGGAAATACTGTGAAGGCATCAACAAATTGTAGCGGATCATAATAAGGTACTTGTTGATCAGGCTGTTGTTGTGGTTCCTGTTGTTGCTCCGGTTCAGGTTCATATTGCATTTCAGGTTCAGGTTCCGGAGCAGGTTGCCTGGATGATGATGTTGCACCATCAGTATCTGTAAATCTCTGTAAAACACATTAAACACAAAATTTGTGCATCCAAATATGCATTAGTGTTAGCAAAATAACAAATTGAAACAATTACAATAACATGTTAAATCAAAATTAAACTTATACACATTTTCACAATTTTTACAATTCTACACTTTTTTAAATAAGCATATATGAAAATGTATATAAAGTTCATAAGCATTCAACTCAAATAACATGTTAAAACATCCATAACTAACAATTAAACAAGTCTCAAATGGCAATTATATCAAATTAATCAAGTTTATGAATTTTGGACCTAAAAAGTCCACTTTAATTCTCAAAAATCATGTTTAGGATCAAAGTTTAAATCATTTAGCTACCTAAACATGTTACACTACTTAATTTAGCAATAATTCATGAAAAAAATCGGCCATAACCTGTTTATATCAAAAAGCCCCAAATTACTCAAGAACACAAACCCTAGATTTCTAAAAATTTTGAAGTTTTTGGCTTCAAATCATGTTAAATAGCATCAATCTAGGTTATACATGCATAAAATACTAACAATTTAACTCTAATTACACTAGAAATTAACAAAATCAAATTAGGAAAATATAGCTCAAGAACACTAAAAATCAAATTTAAAGAGGTTTAGGGATATAATTGTTACCTTTCTTGATAAACTTCTGAACAATTTCATGTTTAGAGCGGATTGTAGCAAGAAATTTGGTGAATTTTGGTGAAAAAAATGATGAAATTTGAGAGGTTTTTGGAGAGTGCTCGTGTATGTGTGTGTGTAGAGTGGTGCAGAGCAGAACTCGCTGAGTTTTTGTTCCTGGCCTGAAATCCAGCACCATGTGATCGCATGGTCCTGAAGGCCAAATCCCATACGATCGCATGGGGTTCGGGTACAGTAACATTTTGCTTTTTTTTTTTTTTTTTTATAAAAACCTTATACTAATGAAACATATAATTAATTAAAAATTAAAATTTTGTTTCTTTTTAGGATGAGGGCGTTTTGGATCGTTGTCCTAGTCCATCCCTCGACAAAATTTTAAAATTTGTCAATTCAAAGCGCGGTTTTAAAAGTAAAGATTTTTGGGTTTTTTAAATGTTTTTGGCATACTTTAATTCAATAAGGTTAAAGATAATGATAATAAAAGTTCTCGTCCCTCCCTTGGGTAGAGCAATTTCGGTTCAACGACCTAGTTTTCAACTCACGATAAATTTTAAAAATTATATTTTTAACTTAAAGAAATAAAGTAAATTTTTGTTTTTAAATTCACACCAAACTTAAATTTAAAATGCATAAAATTAAAAATTCATATTATTAATACAAACTTTATATTAAAAATTTTGTTTTTAAACATACAAACTTATTTTAAACATATTAATTTTTCAAATATTTACAAACTTAAATATATTGATTTTAAAAAGTTTACAATATTATTTTAATATTAATATATTAATAAACAAAGTAAAAATAAAATTAAAAATCTTTTTGGTCTTTTATCCCACTTTAATCAATCAAATATTATCAAAAATATACGCCCCTCTTTTCGGTAAAGTAATTTCGGCTATATTACCTAGTTTTACTCCTGACGAATTTCTGAAATATTTTGGATTGATTGATTAAAGATATTTATACCTTAAGAATAAACGGTAAATTTCGCAGTGATATAATAAATTTTTGTATGATATCAATAATTTCGGTCGCAAAACCTAATTTTATTGAATATCAATTTAATACTTTATAGCGAACAATTTAGCGTTTATTATCAAAAGGCTAAAAGCAATAAAATAAAAATAAAAAATGTACAAACTTACCTGTGAGATAGAATTCTCAGTGACCTGCTTTAGCCCACTCATAAGATAGTCGGACTAATTGGTTTTCCATAGCTACATAGGCATAACCTCGAACATTCAATGATTTTTCTTCAAAACATATAAACGGTCCTTCTCTGCATAAAGTAACAAACTTGGTATTGGAATATGTCTGATTCGTCGAGCATTTTCCTTCGTGTGACCATTTTTCACATTTGTGACATCTTTAAAGGTGTTGTGCTCTTCTTTTCGCTGCGGATTTTGATTTTCCTTTACCAAAATGTAACTTATTATGTTCATTCCTGAGTTCTTTTCTTACTCCATCCAATTTGGCTCTTATTACTGATACCAGGTCACTCGGGAGTGTGTCATTATTACGTTTAGTGATCAAAGCGTGTAGCATTAGACCATGGTTTAGATCAAAGGAATTCTTCATCTCGTAAAACCTAAAAAAATAAAAATTCAGAATGGGGGGAGAAGACTAGTTCTTTAGGGTCTGCTAGGGAAAGACCATTCGGATTCCATTCTCGATAACTACACGAAAACAGAATATCTAACTCTAACAGAAATACATATTACCCTAAAAAGATTCGAACCTTCCCACACTTAATTAGATGTGGTGTTGAAATTGTGATTGACTTCATTGTCAACTTCCATCGGATCATGTACGTAATGTTTAACTCTGTGACCATTAACCTTAAATTCAATCCTATTTGAATTTATTAATTCTACTGTTCCATATGGGAAAACTCTTTTGACAATGAATGGTCCAGACCATATTGATTTCAATTTTCCAGGAAATAGCTTGAATCGTGAATTAAAAAGAAGAACTCTATCTCCTTCTTTAAATTCTTTTGAACTTCTGATTCTTTTATCGTGCCATTTCTTCGTTCTTTCTTTATAGATTAACGAATTTTTGTATGCTTCATGTCTCAATTCTTCTAATTCGTTTAGTTGACTTAATCGTAGACGTCCAGCTTCATGTAAATCAAGATTAGATGTCTTCAAAGCCCAAAATGCTTTGTGTTCAATTTCTACTGGAAGATGACATGCTTTTCCGTAAACGAGTTTAAAAGGTGTGGTTCCAATTGGGGTTTTGTAGGCTGTTCTAAAAGCCCAGAGTGCATCCTCCAATCTCATGGACCATTCCTTCGGTACGGTTTTCTCTAGAATACGTTTTAATGCTCGGTTGGTATTTTCAACTTGTCCACTCGCTTGTGGATGATAAGCAGTGGAGATTTTATGAGTTACTCCATATCTTTTGAGAACTTTCTCAAGTTGATTATTACAAAAATGAGTACCCCGATCACTTATTAAAGCTTTCAGTGTTCCAAACCTTGCAAAAAGACGTTTTAAGAAGTTGACTACAACTCGTGCATCGTTAATTGGGAGAGCTTGTGCTTCCGCCCATTTAGATACATAATCAATAGCAACGAGAATGTAGAGATTATTATGAGATTTTGGAAATGGACCCATAAAGTCAATACCCCAAATGTCAAATACTTCACATACTTGAATGACATTTTGTGGCATTTCATCACGTTGACTTATTTTTCTGGCCCTTTGACAAGCATAACAGGATTTTCAAAGAAGGTGTGAGTCTTTGAAAATTGTAGGCCAATAGAATCCAGAATCGTAAAATTTTCTTGCTGTGAGCTGAGGCCCATAATGCCCTCCTGTTGGTCATATGTGACAATGGTTTAAGATTTGACTGGCTTCATCCCCGAATATGCATCGGTGTATTATTCCATCGGGACAACTTTTAAACAAATGTGGATCTTCCCAGAAATAGTGTTTTATATCGCTAAAGAATTTCTTTCGTTTTTGGTACGATAATCCTTTTTCAAGGAATCCACATACTAAGTAGTTTCCATAGTCTGCAAACCATGGAATTTCATTATAATCTATCTTCAATAGATATTCATCAGGAAAGTTGTCATGTATTGCCGATTCATTTAGAACTTCTAATTCAGGATTTTCAAGACGAGAAAGATGATCAGCGGTGAGATTTTATGCTACCTTTTTATCTTTGATTTCAATATCGAACTCTTGTAAGAGTAAGATCTAACGGATTAATCTTGGTTTGGCATCTTGTTTCAAAAATAGGTATCTAAGAGCAGAATGGTCAGTATAGACCACCGTTTTAGCTAGAACGAGATATGAACGAAATTTGTCAAAAGCAAAGACAATAGCAAGGAGTTCTTTTTCAGTAGTTGTGTAATTTTTTTGTGCTCCTTGTAACGTCTTACTAGCATAATAAATAGGCTGAAATCGTTTTTCAATCCTTTGTCCTAAAACGGCTCCCATTGCAAAATCACTTGCATCGCACATAAGTTCAAATGGTAGATTCCAATTTGGAGTTATCATGATCGGCGCATTAGTGAGTTTTTCTTTAAAAATATTAAAAGATTTGATGCATTCATCTAAAAAGATGAATGGAGCATCCTTTTCTAGGAGTTTATTCATAGGAGTGGCAATTTTAGAAAAATCTTTTATGAAACGTCGGTAAAAACCGGCATGCCCTAGAAAACTCCTAACTCCTCTAACATTGGTGGGATGTGGAAGTTTAGCAATTACATCTACTTTAGCTCTGTCCACTTCAATTCTTTCTTTTGAAATTTTATGACTAAGAACGATGCATTCTTTAACCATGAAATGGCATTTCTCCCAATTAAGTACTAGATTTGATTGTTCGCATCTAATAAACATTCGTTCAAGATTAACTAGACATGTTTCAAAAGTATCACCGAAGACTGAAAAGTCATCCATGAAAACTTCCATGCATTCTTTTATCATGTCGTGAAATATCGCCATCATGCATCTTTGAAAGGTTGCAGGGGCGTTGCAAAGTCCAAATGGCATGCGTTTGTAAGAAAAAGTACCATAAGGGCACATGAATGTGGTTTTATCTTGGTCCTCAGGTGCTATTGGAATTTGAAAATATCGGGAAAAACCATCAAGAAAACAATAGTAACTATTTCCGGCTAATCTTTCCAACATTTGATCAATGAAAGGTAAGGGAAAGTGATATTTTCTGGTGGCGTCATTTAATTTTCTATAATCAATACAAACACGTCATCCTGTTACAGTCCTAGTAGGAATAAGCTCATTTTTCTCATTTGTGATGACAGTCATGCCACCCTTCTTAGGTACGCATTGAACTGGGCTTACCCATGGACTATCAGAAATTGGATAAATTAAACCTGCATCTAGCAGTTTAATAATTTCTTTCTTAACAACATCTTGCATGTTTGGATTTAGTCTTCGTTGGCGTTGCACATACGTTTTATGACCTTCTTCCATAAGGATTTTATGTGTGCAATACGAAGGACTTATGCCTTTAATGTCATGAATCTTCCATGCAATAGCTGGTTTATGAGCTTTTAATACAGAAATGAGTTGAGATTTTTCATTTTCAGTAAGAGAAGACGATATTATTACAGGTAATTCAGATTCACCATGTAAATAAGCATATTCCAAATGGTTTGGAAGTGGCTTTAACTCTAATGTCGGTGGTTCTTCTATCGATGATTTATATCGATATCCGTCTTCTTCTTTTAGCATTTGAATTTCTTCTGTTGTTGGTTCATATCCATTAGCCATAAGTGTAGCTAATATTTCAGTTTCATCAATTAGTTCAGTTCCTTCTCCTAAAGAACATTCTCCTGTTCCTTGTAATTCTGGAAATTCTTCTAATAATTCTGCATGTGAATCTATAGTTTGAATATAATAACATGTATCATCTGTAGATTGTGGTTGTTGCATAGCTCTATCAACTGAAAAGGTAACACTCTCATCCTCTATACTTAGGGTCAGTTTCTTACCGAACACGTCTATTATTGCTTTAACCGTGTTTAAAAATGGTCTTCCTAATATGAGAGGAACTCGAGAATCTTCTTCCATGTCCAGAATAACAAAATCTACTGGAAATACTAAAGTACCAACTTTAACTAGCATGTTCTCCATTATCCCTCTAGGATATTTTACTGATCGATCGGCTAGTTGTATACTTATTCGTGTTGGTTTCAATTCTCCAAGGTCTAGTTTAGTATATAATGAATACGGCATTAAATTTATACTAGCACCTAAATCTGTCAATGCTTCTATTGAACTAAGACTACCCAGAAAATATGGAATTGTGAAACTTCCTGGATCAGATAATTTTTCTGGTATCTTATTCAACAGTACTGCAGAACAATTAGCATTCATAGTAACAGCCGAGAGTTCTTCCATTTTCTTTCTATTTGTGATTAGATCTTTCAAGAATTTGGCATATCTAGGCATTCCTGATATCACATCAATGAAAAAAAGATTGACATTTATCTATTTAAACATATCCAAGAATTTGGATTGCTCGGCTTCAAGTCTTTCTTTTCTCATTTTACTTGGGTAAGGAAGTGGTGGTTGGTATGGTTTAACATAAGGTTTAGCCTTAACTATGTTATCTTCATTAACCTTTTCAACTACCGGTTCTGTTTCCTTATCTTGCTCAGATTGTGGTTCTTGTGGAGTAGGAATAGCTTCATCAGAAATTAGAGGTATTTCAGGTGATTTAAGTGTAATACCACTTCTTGTGGTAATGGCTTTAGCTGTTTCATTCGGGGGTTAGCATTTGTATCACTAGGTAAACTTCCCGGTTTTCTTTCACATATTAACCTTGCTAGGTTACTCACTTCTTGTTCCAGATTTTGAATAGAAGCTTGTTGATTTCTAAATGCTTGAGCATTTTGTTCATTGGTTTGTTTCTGAGATGTGAAAAATTGTGTTTGAGATTCAACTAGCTTTGACATCATATCTTCTAAATTTGGCTTTTTATCATCGGTTTGTGGTGGTTTGTTTTGAAAAATAGGTCTTTGCTGATTGTAAGTATTATTGGATACTTGTTGATTGCTAGGACCTTGTTGGTTATTGCATGGAACATTTCGATTATAATTCTGGTTTTGATTGTAGATTGGTCTTGGCGGTTGATAATTATTCTGATAATTATTTCCAGGCCTTTGGTTTATGTATGAAACATTCTCTCTTTGTTCCATTGTTAGTTCAATACTAAGACAATCTTTTGTCAAATGTGGTCCTCCACACTGCTCACAACTAATTCATATTGAGTGTATATCTTTAGTCATCTTTTCCATTCGTCTCTCGACAACATCTATCTTTGCGGAAATGGAATCGAAGTCATGGCTAGAATCGGCTCTAGCTGCTTTAGATGATCTAACGATATCTTTTTCTTGGTGCCACTCATGTGAGTGGGAAGCAGTGTTATCAATAATTTTGTAAGCGTCAGTTGCAGTTTTCCTCATAATGGAACCACCAGCTGCTATATCGATGTCTTTCCTTGTAGTGATGTCGCATCCTTGGTAGAATATTTGTACTATTTGACAGGTGTCTAAACCATGTTACGGACATCCTCTTAATAACTTTCCAAATCTTGTCCACGCCTCATATAGAGTTTCATTTAGCTTTTGCGTGAACGTAACAATTTCTCCTTGAAGTCTTACCGCTTTAGATGCCGGAAAGAATTGTTTAAGAAATTTTTCAACTAAAACCTCCCATGTATCAATCGCCCCTTCAGGTAACGATTCTAACCAATCTTGGGCTTCTCCCTTTAAAGTCCAGGGAAATAACATGAGATAGATCTGTTTATCCTCAACTTCTCTGATTTTAAATAGAGTACAGATCCTATTAAAGGTTCGAAGATGTTCATTTGGATCTTCCTTCGGCGCACCACTAAATTGGCATTGATTAGTTACCATGTGTAGGATTTGTCCTTTGATTTCATAATCTGGCGATTTAATGTCAGGTTGAGTAATTGCGTGACCTTGGCCAGTGCGTTTAGCTCTCATTCGGTCTTCCATACTTAGAGGTTCTAGATTCTCCATAATTGAATTTGTTGAATCTGAATCACTAGAGGATTCTGATTTAATGGTTGGTTCCTCTACAATCTCTGTTTGAATGATTGGTGGTTCTGGAGGAAAGATTAATGGTTCAGGATCTCTGAATTGTCCCTGAATATCCTCCGTTTCGAATAGCCAATAGATGCAGCAGGTAGCCAGGACCCTTTAAATCGGAAGCCCACAACTCAGCCACTAACAAATCCAACTATTACTAAGAAGCAGAAAATTTGGATGTCTATCAATTTAACCACTTAAAATAATTTTTCGTTGAAATTTAAAGAAATTTTAGAGAAGAAATAGAAGAAAAATCTAAGTCCTAAAAACTAGAGCGGCGAAAAATAAGAAGGAAAAAGAGCGCGTCGAAAACGTCGAAAAATAAATAGTCGAAAAATAATAAAAAGAACGTAGCGCGTTGAAACTTAAAAGTCTAAAAACTAAAAATTAAAAGTTGCGTCTAAAGGTATTAAAGCTTAAAAGAAAAACTATATCCCAAATGGCAATAACTTAAAAAGGTACTAAAATATAAAAACGGTGTCGCAAAATTCTAAAGCACCTAAATCTTAGTCTAAAGAAAAAGCACTTAAGGGATTTTACGGCAAAGCCTAAAAATCTAAAAATAAAAATAACTATGGCAAAAACTATGACTTAAAACTAAATACGAGCGAAAAATACAAATATTACGCTAAAACGAATAAAAAGTTACAAAATATAATAATAAACTTAAAGTTGTAAAAAGTATAATTTTTATAAAAATATTATTTTTATATTATTTATTTTATAAAACTATTAATTTTATAATTTATTAAAACTAATTAATACTTAAAATATAAATTAAAACTAAAAACTAAAACTAAAATTAAATTAATTATTTAATTAACTAACCCTAATTAGGGTTTAGAATAATAATAATAATAAATACTCCGTAATTAATGCAGGAATCAGTCAACTGTGGCGTGTCAGGTATGTTCATGCGATCGCATGGACTTTTGCCTTCTGGCTCATGCGGTCGCATGAGCTAGGGTTTCGGGCCAGGTCCTGGGCTGCTACAGTTCCGGGCTGCTACAGTTCCGGGCCGAATGTTTTTATTATTTTTTTTGTTTTATAATTATATAAATTATTTATATAAAATAAATAAAAATTTAAATTTTAAAAACTAAAATAGAAAATAAAAGTACTTTATAATTTACGTATTTTAAACAATTCTTAAAAATATATACTTTATTTTGTTATTCTTTTTATATTTTTATATTAAAATGTATTTTTACAAAAACGTATTTTTACAAAAGTAAACTAAAAATCTTTTTTTTATATATATAGCGTTTTGCTTCTGGCGTTTTAGTGTCCCCGACAGCGGCGCCAAAAATACTTGATGTGTGCGAGGTGGTGTATAAAATAGTTATAATTTTTACAAGGAAATACTATTAAATACGATACAATTTTACACAAGTTATTTATTTATTTATAGAGTGGATATACCTAAACCTTGCTACAACACTTATAGGCAGTGTACCTAATCGTACAGTAGTGTAGTTTTTAGTAAGTCCGGTTCGTTCCACAGGGAGACTTAGCTAAGTTTAACGCTATATTTTTTAACTTATAATTGTAAAAATACAAAAATATATATAAGTAGTATTATTATTATAAAAGGGGGTTTTTATCGTTTAATGTCCGGTTTGTCGATTTTAAAACTTTAGTCGCAGTTAAAACCTAATGTAAAATATTAAATATATAAAAGACTTAATTTAAATCGTAAAGTAAATAACGATAATGAAATTGCGATAAATAAAAATGCGATAAATAAAAAGTACGACAATTAAAGAGTACGATAATTAAAAATGCAATTAAATACAATGACAATAAATAAAAGTGCGATAATTAAAAGTGCAATTAAATATGAAATAAAGGAAATTAAATATGAAATAAAGGAAATTAAATATGAAATAAAGGAATTATGCTTATTTAAACTTCCGTAATCATGATGTTCGACGTGTTGTTTTTAGTTTATTCTCATGGGTTAATTGTCCTTTGTCCTGGATTATTTGATATGTCCATACGAATTTGTCCATAATAGTCCATCAGTCATAATCATAAAGTGCGAAAGTCTTCGTCAAATTATTCTTATTCCCGAAGTTAAATATTCCAACTAATTGGGGATTCGAATTGTAACAAGGTCTTAATACTTTGTTTAATGAATACACCAGGTTATCGACTGCGTGTAAACCAAGGTTTTACTACTTTGTTAACAATTACACCAATTACCCTTAAATGTAATCCACCCCTGTTTCAACAACTCTATTAACTATTAATCCAGTTCCGTGTCCAGTAAAATGAACAATTATTGGTATTTATAGATATCCCGCCTACCGTACCCAGTCAAGCGTATGTTGATATATATAAATACGTCAAATTATAAGTCTATATATTAAATCAACGAGGTATCATTTAGTTAATATAAAACCCATTAATAGCCCATAGTCTAATTTCTACAAGTGTCGTTCTTTTATCCAAACCCCAATTATGGTCCAAAGCCCAATTACCCAATTTTAGTATTTAGCCCAACATCACGATTACTTCGGAAATAAATAAGCATAATAATAACTTAGCTACGAGACATTAATTTAAAAAGGTTGAACATAACTTACAATGATTAAAAATAGCGTAGCGTTACACGGACAGAATTTCGACTTACACCCTTACAACATTCGCTAACATACCCTTATTATTGGAATTTAAAATTAAAAATATAATATATATATATATATATATATATATATATATATATATATATATATATATATATATATATATATATATATATATATGTATATATATATATATATATATGTATACGAGTGATGGAAGAGAAAAAGATGGATATATTTTAGCCAAAACACGTTGAATTTATATGACCTGGGTTGGATTTTTCATCCATGCGATCGCATGGAATTAACTCTTTCAGGCCATGTGATCGCATGGCCAGCCGGTGAAGTTCACATGTATTTGTTTTCTAGTTTGCCGACGGTTTAATAAATAAATATAATATATAATTAATTTTAAGAATTATTTAAATATTATATTATATTTATGTGCATAGTTGACTTGTAATTTTTAGTCCGTTGCGTCGAGCGTTGAGAGTTGACTCTGGTCTCGGTTCCGGATTTTCGAACGTCCTTGCGTACAATTTAGTATCTTGTATTTTTCGTTTTGCTTCTTGTACTCTTGTAATTTTGAGACGTTTCTCACCAATAATTTGAACCACTTTGATTGTACTTTGTACTTTTTAGCTTTTTGGTCGTTTGCGTCTTCAATTCGTCGAATCTGTCTTTTGTCTTCACCTTTTATTATTTAAACGAATATCACTTGTGAATAGAACAATTGCAACTAAAAGCTTGTGTTTCTTGTGTAGTGACCCGAACTTTTCCATGTTTTTATATATTAAATGAAATTGATATTTACATGATTAAATGTTTCCAACATGTTAAGCAATCAAACTTGTTGAGACTTGATTAATTGAAATAGGTTTCATATAGACAATTGACCACCCAAGTTGACCGGCGATTCACGAACGTTAAAACTTGTAAAAACTATATGATGACATATATGGATATATATATATATATATAGTTAACATGATATTATGATAAGTAAACATATCATTAAGTATATTAACAATGAACTACATATGTAAAAACAAGACTACTAACTTAATGATTTTGAAACGAGACATATATGTAACGATTATCGTTGTAACGACATTTAATGTATATATATCATATTAAGATATATTAATACATCATGATATCATGATAATGTAATAATTTAATATCTCATTTGATTTAATAAACAATGGGTTAACAACATTTAACAAGATCGTTAACCTAAAGGTTTCAAAACAACACTTACATGTAACGACTAACGATGACTTAACGACTCAATTAAAATGTATATACATGTAGTGTTTTAATATGTATTCATACACTTTTGAAAGACTTCAAGACACTTATCAAAATTCTTCTACTTAACAAAAATGCTTACAATTACATCCTCATTCAGTTTCATCAACAATTCTACTCGTATGCACCCGTATTCGTACTCGTACAATACACAGCTTTTAGATGTAGGTACTATTGGTATATACACTCCAATGATCAGCTCTTAGCAGCCCATATGAGTTACCTAACACATGTGGGAACCATCATTTGGCAACTAGCATGAAATATCTCATAAAATTACAAAAATATGAGTAATCATTCATGACTTATTTACATGTAAACAAAATTACACATCCTTTATATCTAATCCATATACCAACGACCAAAAACACCTACAAACACTTTCATTCTTCAATTTTCTTCATCTAATTAATCTCTCTCAAGTTCTATCTTCAAGTTCTAAGTGTTCTTCATAAATTCTACAAGTTCTAGTTTCATAAAATCAAGAATACTTCCAAGTTTGCTAGCTTACTTCCAATCTTGTAGAGTGATCATCCAACCTCAAGAAATCTTTATTATTTATAGTAAGATATCTTTATAATATAAGGTAATACTCATATTTAAACTTTGATTCAATTTCTATAACTATAACAATCTTATTTCGAGTAGAAATCTAACTTGAACTTGTTTTTGTGTCATGATTCTGCTTCAAGAACTTTCAAGCCATCCAAGGATCCTTTGAAGCTAGATCCATTTTTCTCATTTCCAGTAGCTTTATCCAGAAAACTTGAGGTAGTAATGATGTTAATAACATCATTCGATTCATACATATAAAGCTATCTTATTCGAAGGTTTAAACTTGTAATCACTAGAACATAGTTTAGTTAATTCTAAACTTGTTCGCAAACAAAAGTTAATCCTTCTAACTTGAGTTTTAAAATCAACTAAACACATGTTCTATATCTATATGATATGCTAACTTAATGATTTAAAACTTGGAAACACGAAGAACACTGTAAAACCGGACATACGCCGTCGTAGTAACACCGCGGGCTGTTTTGGGTTAGTTAAATAAAAACTATGACAAACTTTGATTTAAAAGTTATTCTTATGGGAAAATGATTTTTCTTATGAACATGAAACTATATCCAAAAATCATGGTTAAACTCAAAGTGGAAGTATGTTTTCTAAAATGGTCATCTAGACGTCGTTCTTTCGACTGAAATGACTACCATTACAAAAATGACTTGTAACTTATATTTCTGACTATAAACCTATACTTTTTCTATTTATATTCATAAAATAGAGTTCAATATGAAACCATAGCAATTTGATTCACTAAAAACGGATTTAAAATGAAGAAGTTATGGGTAAAACAAGATTGGATAATTTTTCTTGTTGTAGCAACGTGAAAATTGGTAACAAATCTATATTAATCATATCCTAGCTAACTTATATTGTATTATACATGTATTCTAATATATTATGTAATCTTGGGATACCATAGACACGTATGCAAATGTTTTGACATATCATATCGACCCATGTGTATATATTATTTGGAACAACCATAGACACTCTATATGCAGTAATGTGGGAGTTAGCTATACAGGGTTGAGGTTGATTACAAAAACATATATACTTTGAGTTGTGATCTAGCCTGAGACGTGTATACACTGGGTCGTGGATTGATTCAAGATAATATATATCAATTTTTTCTGTACATCTAACGTTGGACAACTAGTTGTAGGTTACTAACAAGGACAGCTGACTTAATAAACTTAAAACATCAAAATGTATTAAAAGTGTTGTAAATATATTTGTAATATACTTTGATATATATGTACATATTTGTTATAGGTTCGTGAATCGACCAGTGGCCAAGTCTTACTTCCCGACGAAGTAAAAATCTGTGAAAGTGAGTTATAGTCCCACTTTTAAAATCTAATATTTTTGGGATGAGAATACATGCAGGTTTTATAAATGATTTACAAAATAGACACAAGTACGTGAAACTACATTCTATGGTTAAATTATCGAAATCGAATATGCCCCTTTTTATAAAGTCTGGTAATCTAAGAATTAGGGAACAGACACCCTAATTGACGCGAATCCTAAAGATAGATCTATTGGGCCTAACAAACCCCATCCAAAGTACCGGATGCTTTAGTACTTCAAAATTTATATTATATCCGAAGGGTGTCCCGGAATGATGGGGATATTCTTATATATGCATCTTGTTAATGTCGGTTACCAGGTGTTCACCATATGAATGATTTTTATCTCTATGTATGGGATGTATATTGAAATATGAAATCTTGTGGTCTATTGTTACGATTTGATATATATAGGTTAAACCTATAACTCACCAATATTTTTGTTAACGTTTAAAGCATGTTTATTCTCAGGTGAATATTAAGAGCTTCCGCTGTTGCATACTAAAATAAGGACAAGATTTGGAGTCCATGTTTGTATGATATTATGTAAAAACTGCATTCAAGAAACATATGTCGATGTAATATATTTCTATTGTAAACCATTATGTAATGGTCGTGTGTAAACGGTATATTTTAGATTATCATTATTTGATAATCTACGTAATGTTTTTGAAACCTTTATTGATAAAATAAAGGTTATGGTTGTTTTAAAAATGAATGCAGTCTTTGAAAAACGTCTCGTATAGAGGTCAAAACCTCGCAACGAAATCAATTAATATGGAACATTTATAATCAATATGAACGGGACATTTCAGTTGGTATCCCAGCGTTGGTCTTAGAGAACCAGAAAATTTGCATTAGTGTGTCTTATTGAGTTTGTTAGGATGCATTAGTGAGTCTGAACTTCGACCGTGTTTTCTTTAAAAATGATTGCTTAACATTTTTGTTGGAAACTATATATTTTTAACATGTGAATATTATGTGATATATTAATCTCTTAACGTGTTTGATATTATGTGATAGATGTCTACCTCTAGAACAAGTCTCATTGACTCACCTAATAATAATGAAGAGTCAAATGTAAATTGGAATGATTCGTGGACTGATTCACAAGTTCCTGAAGAGGAACCGGAAGAAGAGTCAGAACCGGAAGAAGAATCGGAACCGGAAGAAGAATTGGAACCGGAAGAAGAAATAGAACCAGTGGGGGAAATAATAAAACGGTTAAGTAGAAGAAAATCCTCAACCAACCGACCAAAGTTAATTATGGTCAATGGTGTTTCCGCCAAGGAAGCAAAGTATTGGGAGAATTACCAATTCTCAGATGAATCGAATCCCGACAAGGATTCCGATGATGTTATAGAAATTACCCCAACACAATTTAATAAGGCAAAAGAGAACAATAAGGGAAAGGGCATAAAAATAGAGAAATTTGATTCCAAACACGATGAACTTTATATGTATCGTCAACACCCGTATTTTTTAAGTTGTGACAATAACCCGGGAACCTCTAAACCACCAGGTTTTTCTAAACCAATGTGGAAAACGACGGCTCGTATTAGGGGAACATCATATATCCCTAGAAACTTAGCAAAACGAACCAAAACTGAAGAAGAAGAAATGAGCGAGTCGGAATAAGATAGTTGTATTCGTGTGGTGTAATATATGTAATATAGTGTGCTTATGCTTTATGATATATGTAAAAATTGCTTGTATTAATAAGTATTTTTTTATGAATCTAACTCTTGTCTATTTTACAGTATAAAAACACAAAATGGATAGACAACCCAATATTTTAAGAGACCTACCCGGAGACATGATTGATGAAATCTTGTCTAGAGTCGGTCAGAATTCCTTGGCACAACTATTTAAGGCGAGATCAGTTTGTAAGACATTCGAAGAACGTTCCAAGAATGCCTTGATTTATAATAGGCTTTCGTTCGAAAGATGGGGGATATCACATTGGGAAATCCATAAGTTACGATGTGTTTACTTTGACGCATATATTGCGGGGAACCCAAATGCTATTTTACGCAACGGGTTAAGAAATTATTTTGACTCAATATATCCGAATATAGGACTTCGTGATTTAGAAAAAGCGGCTAACATGCAACATAAAAAAGTATGTTATGCTTACGGGTTAGTAATGTTCGCTTCTCACCAAAGTGAGAACAAGAACATCGGGCTACAACTATTAAACAAAACGTTCCCACAAGTGACGGAGTCGGTAATTGGGGTAAGAAATGAGGTTTTTAGGTTATTACGAGACTGTTAGTCATTACGTAACCTTTATCCTTTTGACGACGTTACAACACATTGTCTTACTATCGGTCACAACGGTTATGTTCCACAAAACCAAGGATGGGAAGTGGTATTAGTAAAACCAGAATGCATGACTTGTTTCTGGACGTATGAATTACATGTCTTTATTGCCTTTGCTGAACGCCTTATTTATTAACTAGAATTATCTTCGCAACTACTTTGTATCAAAGTTTTATGTGCTATATTTCATGCTATATGTAAAAAAAAGCGGTATTGTAAGTTTGCAAGTTATTGTATAAAGGTTTGAATATGATATATTTTTTTTTGTGATTAGTTTTTCATATAGAATTGTAGTAGTTGAAATGGTATGTTAGCTACTAAGTATGAACTTAACGGGTAGGTACTACCCGAATTAAAGAGTATAAAACCCTAATATGAAGAAAAAGCTTTTATAAATAAGTTCATATTACGCTACGAAATACTATTGACTACTCTTGATATTCTATATGATTAACTCGTTTCATTTGACTATTTTGAAGGAAATGGCACCGACTACTCGACACACCTTGAATATGAGCGAAGAGGAATTTCGTGCCTTTCTTGCTTCAAACATAGCCACAGTACAGGCTGCGCTACATACCAACAATAACTCCGAATCTAGCAATGCAGCTAACGGCACAAGAAATCGTGTAGGATGCACCTACAAAGAATTCACTGCCCACAAACCTTTGGAATTTGATGGAACCGAAGGACCGATCGGATTGAAACGGTGGACCGAGAAGGTCGAATCGGTGTTTGCCATAAGTAAGTGTACTGAAGAGGACAAAGTGAAGTACGCTACGCATACCTTCACAGGTACTGCGTTAACATGGTGGAATACCTATCTAGAGCAAGTGGGACAAGATGATGCTTACGCACTACCGTGGTCAGCATTCAAGCACTTGATGAACGAGAAGTACCGTCCCAGAACTGAGGTCAATAAGCTCAAGACAGAACTTAGAGGGTTACGAACCCAAGGATTTGATATTACCACGTACGAAAGACGATTCACAGAATTGTGTCTATTGTGTCCGAGAGCATTCAAAGATGAGGAAGAAAAGATCGACGCGTTTGTAAAAGGATTACCGGAAAGAATCCAAGAAGATATAAGTTCACACGAGCCCGCCTCCATACAACAGGCATGTAGAATGGCTCACAAACTAGTGAATCAGATTAAGGAAAGAATTAAAGAACAGGCGGCTGAAGAGGCCAATGTGAAGCAAGTCAAAAGAAAGTGGGAGGAAAACGGTGATAAGAATCACCAATACGACAACAACAGCAATTACAACAATAATCGCAACAACTATCCCAACAATCGCAACATCAATCGCAACTACAACAAATGGCCCAACAACAACAACAACAACAGCAACTACAATAATCATCCCAACAACAATAACAACCGCAACAACAACAACAATAACAATCAGAAGCAGCTATGCTAAAGGTGTGAAAAGTATCACTCGGGGTTCTGCACCAAATTTTGCAACAAGTGTAAAAGAAATGGTCATAGCGCGGTGAAGTGTGAGGTCTACGGACCAGAGGTTAACAGAACGAAAGGAACAAATGGTGTCGGAATGAGTAATGGCAGAGCAAGTAGTGTCGGAGCAAGTTATGCCAATGTAGTTTGTTATAAATGTGGAAAACCGGGCCACATTATTAGAAATTGCCCGAACCAGGAGAACACGAATGGACAAGGACGTGGAAGAGTTTTCAATATTAATGCGGCAGAGGCACATGAAGACCCGGAGCTTGTTACGGGTAGGTTTCTTATTGACAATAAATCTGCTTACGTTTTATTTGATTCGGGTGCGGATAGAAGCTATATGAGTAGAGATTTTTGTGCTAAATTAAGTTGTCCATTGACACCGTTGGATAGTAAATTTTTGCTCGATTTAGAAAACGGTAAATTAATTTCAGCAGATTATATATACCGAAATCGAGAAATTAAACTGGGTAGCGAAATATTTAAGATTGATTTGATACCCATAGAGTTAGGGAGTTTTGATGTAATAGTTGGCATGGACTGGCTGAAGAAGGTGAAAGCAGAGATCGTATGTTATAAAAATGCAATTCGCATTGTACGAGAAGAAGGAGAACCCTTAATGGTGTACGGAGAAAAGGGCAACACGAAGCTACATCTTATTAGTAATTTGAAGGCACAAAAACTAATAAGAAAAGGTTTCTATGCTATTCTAGCACACGTCGAGAAAGTACAAACTGAAGAAAAGAGCATCATTGATGTTCCCGTCGCAAAAGAATTTCCCGATGTATTTCTGAAAGAATTACCGGGACTACCTCCACATCGATCTGTTGAATTTCAAATAGATCTTGTGCTAGGAGTTGCACCAATAGCTCGTGCTCCTTATAGACTCGCACCCAGCGAGATGAAAGAACTGCAAAGCCAACTGCAAGAACTATTAGAACGTGGTTTCATTCAACCAAGCACATCACCATGGGGAGCTCCTGTTTTGTTTGTCAAGAAGAAGGATGGTACATTTAGGTTGTGTATTGACTACAGAGAGTTGAACAAACTTACCATCAAAAACCGTTATCCACTGCCGAGAATTGACGACTTATTTGATCAACTACAAGGCTCGTCGGTTTATTCGAAGATCGATTTAAGTTCTGGATATCATCAAATGCGAGTAAAGGAGGATGATATTCTAAAAACTGCTTTTAGGACGCGTTATGGTCATTACGAGTTTATGGTTATGCCGTTTGGATTGACTAACGCACCAGCTGTGTTCATGGACCTTATGAACCGAGTGTGTGGGCCATATCTTGACAAGTTTGCCATTGTTTTCATCGATGACATACTTATTTACTCAAAGAATGATCAAGAGCACGAAGAACATTTGAGAAAAGTGCAAGAAGTATTGAGGAAAGAAAAACTGTAACACTAAGTTTTCAAAGTGTGCATTTTGGTTGGAAGAAGTTCAATTCCTCGGTCACATAGTGAACAAAGAAGGTATCCAGGTAGACCCGGCAAAGATCGAAACCGTTGAAAAGTGGGAAACCCCAAAAACTCCGAAGCATATACGTCAATTTTTAGGATTGGCTGGTTACTACAGAAGATTCATCCAAGATTTCTCCAAAATAGCAAAACCCTTGACTGCATTAACGCATAAAGGGAAGAAATTTGAATGGAAGGATGAACAAGAGAAGGCGTTTCAATTATTGAAGAAAAAGCTAACTACGGCACCTATATTGTCATTGCCTGAAGGGAATGATGATTTTGTGATTTATTGTGACGCATCAAAGCAAGGTCTCGGTTGTGTATTAATGCAACGGACGAAGGTGATTGCTTATGCGTCTAGACAATTGAAGATTCACGAGCAAAATTATACGACGCATGATTTGGAATTAGGCGCGGTTGTTTTTGCATTAAAGACTTGGAGGCACTACTTATATGGGGTCAAAAGTATTATATATACCGACCACAAAAGTCTTCAACACATATTTAATCAGAAACAACTGAATATGAGGCAGCGTAGGTGGATTGAATTGTTGAATGATTACAACTTTGAGATTCGTTACCACCCGGGGAAGGCAAATGTGGTAGCCGACGCCTTGAGCAGAAAGGACAGAGAACCCATTCGAGTAAAATCTATGAATATAATGATTCACACTAACCTTACTACTCAAATAAAGGAGGCGCAACAAGGAGTTTTAAAAGAGGGAAATTTAAAGGATGAAATATACAAAGGATCGGAGAAGCATCTTAATATTCGGGAAGACGGAACCCGGTATAGGGCTGAAAGAATTTGGGTACCAAAATTTGGAGATATGAGAGAAATGGTACTTAGAGAAGCTCATAAAACCAGATACTCAATACATCCTGGAACGGGGAAGATGTATAAGGATCTTAAGAAACATTTTTGGTGGCCAGGTATGAAAGTCGATATTGCTAAATATGTAGGAGAATGTTTGACGTGTTCTAAGGTCAAAGCTGAACATCAGAAACCATCAGGTCTACTACAACAACCTGAAATCCCGGAATGGAAATAGGAAAACATTACCATGGATTTCATTACTAAATTGCCAAGGACTGCAAGTGATTATGATACTATTTGGGTAATAGTTGATCGTCTCACCAAGTCAGCACACTTTCTGCCAATAAGAGAAGATGACAAGATGGAGAAGTTAGCACGACTGTATTTGAAGGAAGTCGTCTCCAGACATGGAATACCAATCTCTATTATCTCTGATAGGGATGGCAGAATTATTTCAAGATTATGGCAGACATTACAGCAAGCATTAGGAACTCGTCTAGACATGAGTACTGCCTATCATCCACAAACTGATAGGCAGAGCGAAAGGATGATACAAACGCTTAAAGACATGCTACGAGCATGTGTTATTGATTTCGGAAACAGTTGGGATCGACATCTACCGTTAGCAGAATTTTCCTACAACAACAGCTATCATTCAAGCATTGAGATGGCGCCGTTTGAAGCACTTTATGGTAGAAAGTGCAGGTCTCTGATTTGTTGAAGTGAAGTGGAGGATAGACAGATTACAGGTCCGAAGATAATACAAGAAACTACCGAGAAGATCATTCAAATTCAACAACGGTTGAAAATCGCCCAAAGTCGACAAAAGAGCTACGCCGACATTAAAAGAAAAGACATAGAATTTGAAATTGGAGAAATGGTCATGCTTAAGGTTGCACCTTGGAAAGGTGTTGTTCGATTTGGTAAACGAGGGAAATTAAATCCAAGGTATATTGGACCATTCAAGATTATTGATCGTGTCGGACCAGTAGCTTACCGACTTGAGTTACCTCAACAACTTACGAATGTACATAACACTTTCTACGTCTCGAATTTGAAGAAATGTTTTGCTAAAGAAGATCTCCCTATTCCGTTGGACGAAATCTAAATCAATGAAAAACTTTAATTCATTGAAGAACCCGTCGAAATAATGGATCGTGAGGTTAAGAGACTTAAACAAAACAAGATACCGATTGTTAAGGTTCGATGGAATGCTCGTAGAGGACCCGAGTTCACCTGGGAGCATGAAGATCAGATGAAGAAGAAATACCCGCATCTATTTCCAGAAGATTTGTTAACACTTTCAACAGCTTAAAATTTCGGGACGAAATTTATTTAACGGGTAGGTACTGTAGTGACCAGAACTTTTCCATGTTTTTATATATTAAATGAAATTGATATTTACATGATTAAATGTTTTCAACATGTTAAGCAATCAAACTTGTTAAGACTTGATTAATTGAAATAGGTTTCATATAGACAATTGACCACCCAAGTTGACCGGCGATTCACGAACGTTAAAACTTGTAAAAACTATATGATGACATATATATGGATATATATATATATAGTTAACATGATATTATGATAAGTAAACATATCATTAATTATATTAACAATGAACTACATATGTAAATACAAGACTACTAACTTAATGATTTTGAAACGAGACATATATGTAACGATTATCGTTGTAACGACATTTAATGTATATATATCATATTAAGATATATTAATACATCATGATATCATGATAATGTAATAATTTAACATCTCATTTGATTTAATAAATAATGGGTTAACAACATTTAACAAGATCGTTAACCTAAAGGTTTCAAAACAACACTTACATGTAACGACTAACGATGACTTAACGACTCAGTTAAAATGTATATACATGTATTGTTTTAATATGTATTCATACACTTTTAAAAGACTTCAATACACTTATCAAAATACTTCTACTTAACAAAAATGCTTACAATTACATCCTCGTTCAGTTTCATCAACAATTCTTCTCTTATGCACCCGTATTCGTACTCGTACAATACACAGCTTTTATATGTAGGTACTATTGGTATATACACTCCAATGATTAGCTCTTAGCAGCCCATGTGAGTCACCTAACACATGTGGGAACCATCATTTGGCAACTAGCATGAAATATCTCATAAAATTACAAAAATATGAGTAATCATTCATGACTTATTTACATGTAAACAAAATTACACATCCTTTATATCTAATCCATATACCAACGACCAAAAACACCTACAAACACTTTCATTCTTCAATTTTCTTCATCTAATTAATCTCTCTCAAGTTCTATCTTCAAGTTCTAAGTGTTCTTCATAAATTCTACAAGTTCTAGTTTCATAAAATCAAGAATACTTCCAAGTTTGCTAGCTTACTTCCAATCTTGTAGATTGATCATCCAACCTCAAGGAATCTTTATTATTTACAGTAAGATATATTTATAATACAAGGTAATACTCATATTCAAACTTTGATTCAATTTCTATAACTATAACAATCTTATTTCGAGTGGAAATCTTACTTGAACTTGTTTTCGTGTCATGATTCTGCTTCAAGAACTTTCAAGCCATCCAAGGATCCTTTGAAGCTAGATCCATTTTTCTCATTTCCAGTAGCTTTATCTAGAAAACTTGAGGTAGTAATGATGTTCATAACATCATTTGATTCATACATATAAAGCTATCTTATTCGAAGGTTTAAACTTGTAATCACTAGAACATAGTTTAGTTAATTCTAAACTTGTTCGCAAACAAAAGTTAATCCTTCTAACTTGACTTTTAAAATCAACTAAACACATGTTCTATATCTATATGATATGCTAACTTAATGATTTAAAACCTGGAAACACGAAGAACACTGTAAAACCGGACATACGCCGTCGTAGTAACACCGCGGGCTGTTTTGGGTTAGTTAATTAAAAACTATGATAAACTTCGATTTAAAATTTGTTCTTCTGGGAAAATGATTTTTCTTATGAACATGAAACTATATCCAAAAATCATGGTTAAACTCAAAGTGGAAGTATGTTTTCTAAAATGGTCATCTAGACGTCGTTCTGTCAACTGAAATGACTACCTTTATAAAAACGACTTGTAACTTATATTTATGACTATAAACCTATACTTTTTTTATTTAGATTCATAAAATAGATTTCAATATGAAACCATAACAATTGTATTCACTCAAAACAGATTTAAAATGAAGAAGTTATTGGTAAAACAAGATTGGATAATTTTTCTTGTTGTAGCAACGTGAAAATTGGTAACAAATCTATATTAATCATATCCTAGCTAACTTATATTGTATTATACATGTATTCTAATATATTATGTAATCTTTGGATACCATAGACACGTATGCAAATGTTTTGACATATCATATCGACCCATGTGTATATATTATTTGGAACAACCATAGACACTCTATATGCAGTAATGTGGGAGTTAGCTATACAGGGTTGAGGTTGATTCCAAAAATATATATACTTTGAGTTGTGATCTAGCCTGAGACGTGTATACACTGGGTCGTGGATTGATTCAAGATAATATATATCAATTTTTTTCTGTACATCTAACGTTGGACAACTAGTTGTAGGTTACTAACAAGGACAGCTGACTTAATAAACTTAAAACATCAAAATGTATTAAAAGTGTTGTAAATATATTTTGAATATACTTTGATATATATGTACATATTTGTTATAGGTTCGTGAATCGACCAGTGGCCAAGTCTTACTTCCCGACGAAGTAAAAAATCTGTGAAAGTGAGTTATAGTCCCACTTTTAAAATCTAATATTTTTGGGATGAGAATACATGCAGGTTTTATAAATGATTTACAAAAAGGACACAAGTACGTGAAACTACATTCTATGGTTGAATTATCGAAATCGAATATGCCCCTTTTTATTAAGTCTGGTAATCTAAAAATTAGGGAACAGACACCCTAATTGACGCGAATCCTAAAGATAGATCTATTGGGCCTAACAAACCCCATCCAAAGTACCGAATGCTTTAGTACTTCGAAATTTATATCATATCCGAAGGGTGTCCCGGAATGATGGGGATATTCTTATATATGCATCTTGTTAATGTCGGTTACCAGGTGTTCACCATATGAATGATTTTTATCTCTATGTATGGGATGTATATTGAAATATGAAATCTTGTGGTCTATTGTTACGATTTGATATATATAGGTTAAACCTATAACTCATCAACATTTTTGTTGACGTTTAAAGCATGTTTATTCTCAGGTGAATATTAAGAGTTTCCGCTATTTCATACTAAAATAAGGACAAGATTTGGAGTCCATGTTTGTATGATATTATGTAAAAACTGCATTCAAGAAACATATGTCGATGTAATATATTTCTATTGTAAACCATTATGTAATGGTCGTGTGTAAACAACATATTTTAGATTATCATTATTTGATAATCTACGTAATGCTTTTGAAACCTTTATTGATAAAATAAAGGTTATGGTTGTTTTAAAAATGAATGCAGTCTTTGAAAAACGTCTCATATAGAGGTTAAAACCTCGCAACGAAATCAATTAATATGGAACATTTATAATCAATATGAATGGGACATTTCAGTTGGTATCCCAGCGTTGGTCTTAGAGAACCAGAAAATTTGCATTAATGTGTCTTATCGAGTTTGTTAGGATGCATTAGTGAGTCTGGACTTCGACCGTGTTTTCTTTAAAAATGATTGCTTAACATTTTTGTTGGAAACTATATATTTTTAACATGTGAATATTATGTGATATATTAATCTCTTAACGTGTTTGATATTATGTGATAGATGTCTACCTCTAGAACAAGTCCCATTGACTCACCTAATAATAATGAAGAGTCAAATGTAAATTGGAATGATTCGTGGACTGATTCACAAGTTCCCGAAGAGGAACCGGAAGAAGAGTCGGAACCGGAAGAAGAATTGGAATCGGAAGTAGAATCGGAACCGGAAGAAGAAATAGAACCAGTGGGGGAAATAATAAAATGGTTAAGTAGAAGAAAATCCTCAACCAACCGACCAAAGTTAATTATGGTCAATGGTGTTTTCGCCAAGGAAGCAAAGTATTGGGAGAATTACCAATTCTTCGATGAATCGAATCCCGACAAGGATTCTGATGATGTTATATAAATTACCCCAACACAATTTAATAAGGCAAAAGAGAACAATAAGGGAAAGGGCATAAAAATAGAGAAATTTGATTCCAAACACGATGTACTTTATATGTATCGTCAACACCCGTATTTCTTAAGTTGTGACAATAACCCGAGAACCTCTAAACCACCAGATTTTTCTAAACCAATGTGGAAAACGATGGCTCGTATTAGGGGAACATCATATATCCCTAGAAACTTAGCAAAACGAACCAAAACCGAAGAAGAAGAAACGAGCGAGTCGGAATAAGATAGTTGTATTCGTGTGGTGTAATATATGTAATATAGTGTGCTTATGCTTTATGATATATGTAAAAAATGCTTGTAGCAATAAGTATTTTTTTATGAATCTAACTCTTGTCTATTTTACAGTATAAAAACACAAAATGGATAGATAACCCAATATTTTAAGAGACCTACCCGGAGACATGATTGATGAAATCTTGTCTAGAGTCGGTCAGAATTCCTCGGCACAACTATTTAAGGCGAGATCAGTTTGTAAGACATTCGAAGAACGTTCCAAGAATGCCTTGATTTATAAAAGGCTTTCGTTCGAAAGATGCGGGATATCACATTAGGAAATCCATAAGTTACGATGTGTTTACTTTGACGCATATATTGCGGGGAACCCAAATGCTATTTTACGCAACGGGTTAAGAAATTATTTTGACTTAATATATCCGAATATAGGACTTCGTGATTTAGAAAAAGCGGCTAACATGCAACATAAAGAAGTATGTTATGCTTACGGGTTAGTAATGTTCGCTTCTCACCAAAGTGAGAACAAGAACATCGGGCTACAACTATAAAACAAAACGTTCCCACAAGTGACGGAGTCGGTAATTGGGGTAAGAAATGAGGTTTTTAGGTTATTACGAGACTGTTGGTCATTACGTAACCTTCATCCTTTTGACGACGTTACAACACATTGTCTTACTATCGGTCACAATGGTTATGTTCCACAAAACCAAGGATGGGAAGTGGTATTAGTAAAACCAGAATGCATGACTTGTTTCTGGACGTATGAATTACGTGTATTTATTGCCTTTGTTGAACGCCTTATTTATTAACTAGAATTATCTTCGCAACTACTTTGTATCAAAGTTTTATGTGCTATATTTCATGCTATATGTAAAAAAAAAAGCGGTATTGTAAGTTTGCAAGTTATTGTATAAAGGTTTGAATATGATATTTTTTTTTTTGTGATTAGTTTTTCATATAGAATTGTAGTAGTTGAAATGGTATGTTAGCTACTAAGTATGAACTTAACGGGTAGGTACTACCAGAATTAAAGAGTATAAAACGCTAATATGAAGAAAGAGCTTTTATAAATAAGTTCATATTACGCTATGAAATACTATTGACTAATCTTGATATTCTATATGATTAACTCGTTTCATTTGACTATTTTGAAGGAAATGGCACCGACTACTCGACACACCTTGAATATGAGCCAAGAGGAATTTCGTGCCTTTCTTGCTTCAAACATAGCCACAGTACAGGCTGTGCTACATACCAACAATAACTCTGAATCTAGCAATACAGCTAACGGCGCAAGAAATCATGTAGGATGCACCTACAAAGAATTCACTGCCTGCAAACCTTTGGAATTTGATGGAACCGAAGGACCGATCGGATTGAAACGGTGGACCGAGAAGGTCGAATCAGTGTTTATCATAAGTAAGTGTACTGAAGAGGACAAAGTGAAGTACGCTACGCATACCTTCACAGGTACTGCGTTAACATGGTGGAATACCTATCTAGAGCAAGTGGGACAAGATGATGCTTACGCACTACCGTGGTCAGCATTCAAGCACTTGATGAACGACAACAACAACAACAACAACAACAGAAACTACAACAATCATCCCAACAACAATAACAACCGCAACAACAACAACAATCAGAAGCAGCTATGTCAAAGGTGTGAAAAGTATCACTCGGGGTTTTGCACCAAATTTTGCAACAAGTGTAAAAGAAATGGTCATAGCGCGGTGAAGTGTGAGGTCTACGGACCAGGGGTTAACATAACGAAAGGAACAAATGGTGTCGGAACGAGTAATGGCAGAGCAAGTAGTGTCGGAGCAAGTTATGCCAATGTAGTTTGTTATAAATGTGGAAAACCGGGCCACATTATTAGAAATTTCCCGAACCAGGAGAACACGAATGGACAAGGCCGTGGAAGAGTTTTCAATATTAATGCGGCAGAGGCACATGAAGACCTGGAGTTTGTTACGGGTACGTTTCTTATTGACAATAAATCTGCTTACGTTTTATTTGATTCGGGTGCGGATAGAAGCTATATGAGTAGAGATTTTTGTGCTAAATTAAGTTGTCCATTGACGCCGTTGGATAGTAAATTTTTACTCGAATTAGCAAACGGTAAATTAATTTCAGCAGATTATATATGCCGAAATCGAGAAATTAAACTGGGTAGCGAAATATTAAAGATTGATTTGATACCCGTAGAGTTAGGGAGTTTTGATGTAATAGTTGGCATGGACTGGCTGAAGAAGGTGAAAACAGAGATCGTATGTTATAAAAATGCAATTCGCATTGTACGAGAAGAAGGAGAACCCTTAATGGTGTACGGAGAAAAGGGCAACACGAAGCTACATCTTATTAGTAATTTGAAGGCACAAAAACTAATAAGAAAAGGTTGCTATGCTGTTCTAGCACACGTCGAGAAAGTATAAACTGAAGAAAAGAGCATCAATGATGTTCCCGTCGCAAAAGAATTTCCCGATGTATTTCCGAAAGAATTACCGGGACTACTTCCACATCGATCTGTTGAATTTCAAATAGATCTTGTGCCAGGAGCTGCACCAATAGCTCGTGCTCCTTATAGACTCGCACCCAGTGAGATGAAAGAACTGCAAAGCCAACTGCAAGAACTATTAGAACGTGGTTTCATTCGACCAAGCACATCACCATGGGGAGCTCCTATTTTGTTTGTCAAGAAGAAGGATGGTACATTTAGGTTGTGTATTGACTACAGAGAGTTGAACAAACTTACCATCAAAAACCGTTATCCACTGCCGAGAATTGACGACTTATTTGATCAACTACAAGGCTCGTCGGTTTATTCGAAGATCGATTTACGTTCTGGATATCATCAAATGCGAGTAAAGGAGGATGATATTCTAAAAACTGCTTTTAGGACGCGTTATGGTCATTATGAGTTTATGGTTATGCCGTTTGGATTGACTAACGCACCAGCTGTGTTCATGGACCTTATGAACCGAGTGTGTGGGCCATATCTTGACAAGTTTGCCATTGTTTTCATCGATGACATACTTATTTACTCAAAGAATGATCAAGAACACGAAGAACATTTGAGAAAAGTGCTAGAAGTATTGAGGAAAGAAAAACTGTACGCTAAGTTTTCAAAGTGTGCATTTTGGTTGGAAGAAGTTCAATTCCTCGGTCACATAGTGAACAAAGAAGGTATCCAGGTGGACCCGGCAAAGATTGAAATCGTTGAAAAGTGGGAAACCCCAAAAACTCCGAAGCATATACGTCAATTTTTAGGATTGGCTGGTTACTACAGAAGATTCATCCAAGATTTCTCCAAAATAGCAAAACCCTTAACTGCATTAACGCATAAAGGGAAGAAATTTGAATGGATGGATGAACAAGAGAAGGCGTTTTAATTATTGAAGAAAAAGCTAACTACGACACCTATATTGTCATTGCCTAAAGGGAATGATGATTTTGTGATTTATTGTGACGCATCAAACCAAGGTCTCAGTTGTATATTAATGCAACGGACGAAGGTGATTGCTTATGCGTCTAGACAATTGAAGATTCACGAGCAAAATTATACGACTCATGATTTGGAATTAGACGCGGTTTTTTTTGCATTAAACACTTGGAGGCACTACTTATATAGGGTCAAAAGTATTATATATACCGACCACAAAAGTCTTCAACACATAATTAATCAGAAACAACTGAATATGAGGCAGCGTAGGTGGATTGAATTGTTGAATGATTACGACTTTGAGATTCGTTATCACCCGGGGAAGGCAAATGTGGTAGCCGACGCCTTAAGCAGAAAGGACAGAGAACCCATTCGAGTAAAATCTATGAATATAATGATTCACACTAACCTTACTACTCAAATAAAGGAGGCGCAACAAGGAGTTTTAAAATAGGGAAATTTAAAGGATGAAATACCCAAAGGATCGGAGAAGCATCTTAATATTCGGGAAGATGGAACCTGGTATAGGGCTGAAAGAATTTGGGTACCAAAATTTGGAGATATGAGAGAAATGGTACTTAGAGAAGCTCATAAAACCGGATATTCAATACATCCTGGAACGGGGAAGATGTATAAGGATCTTAAGAAACATTTTTGGTGGCCAGGTATGAAAGCTGATATTGCTAAATATGTAGGATAATGTTTGACGTGTTCTAAGGTCAAAGCTGAACATCAGAAACCATCAGGTCTACTACAACAACCTGAAATCCCGGAATCGAAATGGGAAAACATTACCATAGATTTCATTACTAAATTGCCAAGGACTGCAAGTGGTTATGATACTATTTGGGTAATAGTTGATCGTCTCACCAAGTCAGCACACTTTTTGCCAATAAGAGAAGATGACAAGATGGAGAAGTTAGCACGACTGTATTTGAAGGAAATCGTCTCCAGACATGGAATACCAATCTCTATTATCTCTGATAGGGATGTCAGATTTATTTCAAGATTCTGGCAGACATTACAGAAAGCATTAGGAACTCGTCTAGACATGAGTACTGCCTAGCATCCACAAACTGATGGGCAGAGCGAAAGGATGATACAAATGCTTGAAGACATGCTACGAGCATGTGTTATTGATTTCGGAAACAGTTGGGATCGACATCTACCGTTAGTAGAATTTTCCTACAACAACAGCTATCATTCAAGCATTGAGATGGCGCCGTTTGAAGCACTTTATGGTAGAAAGTGCAGGTCTCCTATTTGTTGGAGTGAAGTGGGGGATAGACAGATTACAGGTCCGGAGATAATACAAGAAACTACCGAGAAGATCATCCAAATTCAACAACGGTTGAAAATCGCCCAAAGTCGACAAAAGAGCTACGCCGACATTAAAAGAAAAGACATAGAATTTGAAATTAGAGAAATGGTCATGCTTAAGGTTGCACCTTGGAAAGGTGTTGTTCGATTTGGTAAACGGGGGAAATTAAATCCAAGGTATATTGGACCATTCAAGATTATTGATCGTGTCAGACCAGTAGATTACCGACTTGAGTTACCTCAACAACTTGCGAATGTACATAACACTTTCCATGTCTCGAATTTGAAGAAATGTTTTCCTAAAGATGATCTCACTATTCCATTAGACGAAATCCAAATCAATGAAAAACTTCAATTCATTGAAGAACCCGTCGAAATAATGGATCGTGAGGTTAAGAGACTTAAACAAAACAAGATACCGATTGTTAAGGTTCGATGGAATGCTCGTAGAGGACCCAAGTTCACCTGGGAGCGTGAAGATCAGATGAAGAAGAAATACCCGCATCTATTTCCAGAAGATTCGTTAACACTTTCAACAGCATAAAATTTCGAGACGAAATTTATTTAACGGGTAGGTACTGTAGTGACCCGAACTTTTCCATGTTTTTATATATTAAATGAAATTGATATTTACATGATTAAATGTTTTCAACATATTAAGCAATCAAACTTGTTAAGACTTGATTAATTGAAATAGGTTTCATATAGACAATTGACCACCCAAGTTGACCGGCGATTCACGAACGTTAAAACTTGTAAAAACTATATGATGACATATATATGGATATATATATAGTTAACATGATATTATGATAAGAAAACATATCATTAAGTATATTAACAATGAACTACATATGTAAAAACAAGACTACTAACTTAATGATTTTGAAACGAGACATATATGTAACGATTATCGTTGTAACGACATTTAACGTATATATATCATATTAAGATATATTAATACATCATTATATCATGATAATGTAATAATTTAACAACTCATTTGATTTAATAAACAATGGGTTAACAACATTTAACAAGATCGTTAACCTAAAGGTTTCAAAACAACACTTATATGTAATGACTAACGATGACTTAACGACTCAGTTAAAATGTATATACATGTAGTGTTTTAATATGTATTCATACACTTTTGAAAGACTTCAAGACACTTATCAAAATACTTCTACTTAACAAAAATGCTTACAACTACATCCTCGTTCAGTTTCATCAACAATTCTACTCGTATGCACCCGTATTCGTACTCGTACAATACACAGCTTTTAGATGTAGGTACTATTGGTATATACACTCCAATGATCAGCTCTTAGCAGCCCATGTGCGTCACCTAACACATATGGGAACCATCATTTGGCAACTAGCATGAAATATCTCATAAAATTACAAAAATATGAGTAATCATTCATGACTTATTTACCTGTAAACAAAATTACACATCCTTTATATCTAATCCATATACCAACGATCAAAAACACCTACAAACACTTTCATTCTTCAATTTTCTTCATCTAATTAATCTCTCTCAAGTTCTATCTTCAAGTTCTAAGTGTTCTTCATAAATTCTACAAGTTCTAGTTTCATAAAATCAAGAATACTTCCAAGTTTGCTAGCTTACTTCCAATCTTGTAGAGTGATCATCCAACCTCAAGGAATCTTTATTATTTACAGTAAGATATCTTTATAATACAAGGTAATACTCATATTCAAACTTTGATTCAATTTCTATAACTATAACAATCTTATTTCGAGTAGAAATCTTACTTGAACTTGTTTTCGTGTCATGATTCTGCTTCAAGAACTTTCAAGCCATCCAAGGATCCTTTGAAGCTAGATCCATTTTTCTCATTTCCAGTAGCTTTATCCAGAAAACTTGAGGTAGTAATGATGTTCATAACATCATTCGATTCATACATATAAAGCTATCTTATTCGAAGGTTTAAACTTGTAATCACTAGAACATAGTTTAGTTAATTCTAAACTTGTTCGCAAACAAAAGTTAATCCTTCTAACTTGAATTTTAAAATCAACTAAACACATGTTCTATATCTATATGATATGCTAACTTAATGATTTAAAACCTGGAAACACGAAGAACACTGTAAAACCGGACATACGCCGTCGTAGTAACACCACGGGCTGTTTTGGGTTAGTTAATTAAAAACTATGATAAAATTTGATTTAAAAGTTGTTCTTCTGGGAAAATGATTTTTCTTATGAACATGAAACTATATCCAAAAATCATGATTAAACTCAAAGTGGAAGTATGTTTTCTAAAATGGTCATCTAGACGTCGTTCTTTCGACTGAAATGACTACCTTTACAAAAATGACTTGTAACTTATATTTTCGACTATAAACCTATACTTTTTCTGTTTAGATTCATAAAATAGAGTTCTACATGAAACCATATCAATTTGATTCACTTAAAACGGATTTAAAATGGAGAAGTTATGGGTAAAACAAGATTGGATAATTATTCTTGTTGTAGCAACGTGAAAATTGGTAACAAATCTATATTAATCATATCCTAGTTAACTTATATTGTATTATACATGTATTCTAATATATTATGTAATCTTGGGATACCATAGACACGTATGCAAATGTTTTGACATATCATATCGACCCATGTGTATATATTATTTGGAACAACCATAGACACTCTATATGCAGTAATGTGGGAGTTAGCTATACAGGGTTGAGGTTGATTCTAAAAATATATATACTTTGAGTTGTGATCTAGCTTGAGACGTGTATACACTGGGTCGTAGATTGATTCAAGATAATATATATCAATTTTTTTCTGTACATCTAACGTTGGACAACTAGTTGTAGGTTACTAACAAGGACAACTGACTTAATAAACTTAAAACATCAAAATGTATTAAAAGTGTTGTAAATATATTTTGAATATACTTTGATATATATGTACATATTTGTTATAGGTTCGTGAAGTGGCCAAGTCTTACTTCCCGACGAAGTAAAAAACTGTGAAAGTGAGTTATAGTCCCACTTTTAAAATCTAATATCTTTGGGATGAGAATACATGCAGGTTTTATAAATGATTTACAAAATAGACACAAGTACGTGAAACTACATTCTATGGTTGAATTATCGAAATCGAATATGCCCCTTTTTATTAAGTCTGGTAATCTAAGAATTAAGGAACAAACACCCTAATTGACGCGAATCCTAAAGATAGATCTATTGGGCCTAACAAACCCCATCTAAAGTACCGGATGCTTTAGTACTTCGAAATTTATATCATATCCGAAGGGTGTCCCGGAATGATGGGGATATTCTTATATATTCATCTTGTTAATGTCGGTTGTCACGACCCGGAAAATTTCGACTAATTTTAAACCCAACACTCGATACGATGTAATATTTTTGTCACGATTAGCCAAGTCTGTTAGGTTGAATCTCAAAGTTTTTGAAGTGTTTCATATATTCATTTGACCTTGACCATTTCCGATGATTCACGAACAATTAATTTTAAATATAAACATGTATATTTAAATATAAAAATTTGAGATTTTTTTTAGAAACACTTTTATATGCAAACTATTTAGCAATGGACACGTTATAGTCATCCGTGTAAAACCGTCGGTAGATATTTACACTTTACTTTTGATAAATCACGTTTTAAGAATATATAAATATATTTTATTATCTATTATTTTCTTACTTTTGAAATCACACACAAACCATTGACCCGTGAATTTAATTGAACATCTTGTGAATTATTATTTTTGCATTAGTTGTCTTCCATCACCTTTTTGACTATATAAACACATGTATACATACGTGCATATGTGCACTTGATTAAATTACAATCACCACCTCACACCCTATATTCTCTCATCCTCTCTATCACACATATCTATTTTCTGTTTCTTTATCTTTCTGAATATAACCGAGACACCATCACCCTTCATATTAAAACCATCACTTTAGACCATCTACTCATCTTCTTCTTTTTCTGTTGTAATCACTCGAACACCACAACAACAATTAACATGGTTAAATTGTTGAGTTATATCGTTTCTGTTTCGAACTTCAACCCATTATTATCTCAACCACCTTGCAAATCAAGACCACCACTAGTTGTTGTTTCTATTCGAATGTAAACAAAACCCAAACACCATTTTATTCGAACCCGGTTACAAACCCAAACCACTAGTTATGCCATGTTCCTTTCGGTTAACCACTACCATCCTCCTCCTTTCTTTGTTTTCTTTCCTACGTGAACCAGACAACAAGCATGACCACTTTCTGTCTCCTTTCTATTTCGATCCAAGACCTTCATCATCTTTAAACCAGTAAACCACCATGAAAGTAACACCCCTACTGCGGTCTTTCTCTCCACGCTTAAACACCACACTTCACCTTCCACCGAGATCCATCGGCAATCATGAATCAACCTCATCATCAAATACCACCACTCACCATTTAACCCACCATAACTGCCAACCATCAGCCACCCTTCACCCAACGGCTACCATCCTAATCCACCATACCCGTGAGCACAAATCAAAGTACACCCATCATTTTGTCAAATGATAGCTACTTAATCAACCCAACCCACATCAAACCAACACCTTTACCTTCTCTTCCTTAACAAGCATCATCACCTTCGTTGAACACTATCACCACCTTAACACCATCACCACCAAGAACAACCACCACTAACCGACTCTCTTTATATCTCTCTCTATCATATTTTTTTTCTGTTGAGTTGTGAACCCAAAAACCATCGAAGGTTTAACTGCTACTGTTAACCGTCATCGAAGACCACCATCACTATTCTAACTTCCGCAGAAACGTTGTGTTTTCTTATCTGTATACGGTACCAAAACCACCATCAGCTCTATCATAAATCACTTACAAACCCACCAACTTCTATACGTTCCTATGACTGTCGTTGTAGCCATTTCAAGTAACCTGGTTACGATTTAAATTAAAACCACGATATGTTCCTGTTACGAGAGGAATACACAATCATAAACCAATTTAATTATTACCCTTTAATCATTTGGACGGTTTATTTTTTGTTTTGGGGATGCTACTGGCCGACACCCATTATATAAAGGCACCCACTTGTTGAATTGTGATGTAAGTTTGGATATAGATAGGGATACCAGCATAATTAATTTATTCTCTGCCATCCATATTACCAACTAAACTTATATACTATATTGGGCTTTAACATAGACTTGAAGACAACATGGCCGAGAATTTGGTTTAGTTTTGGGCTAAAATATTCTAGGTTCTATGTGGATCGATCATATATTGGGTTATTTGGGCCGAGACACATATTACGTTTCCTGTTGGGACGAATTGTGGGGATTATGAAAATAAACGATGAAGTATGATGCGTATGAATCCATATATAATGATGTTGTGAAGATGAGAGGGAGATGGTGATGACATCAATGATATATAATGATGATGATTAGGTACGATGATGATGAAAGGATCTCTGTACGTTTTGAATTGTTGAATTAATCTAATCTAATAACAAGAGTTATTTTCTGATTTAATGGTACAACTTAAATCGTTTAGAAGCTGAACGTTTTTGGTGATTAATCCCCTATGCGAATTTGAAAAGCTGGAAAAGAAGAAGGAGAACCGAGAACAGATAGATATATGTTATATGTTTTATTTTCGGGGTATAAAATCAGAATAATAGAAACAGAAGGATGGTTAGGAGTGTTGTTGGGGAACGGGAGGTCACGGGTTCGAGTCCCGTTTCAGGCATTTATTTTTGGAAGCTAGTTTAAGGTAGTTATTATTATTATTATTATTATTATTATTATTATCACATTAACATTATTATCATATTGAAAATAAATATTATTATTATGACTAATAAAGTTATCATTTTAAAACTATCATTAATATTATTATTGAATTTATCATTATTATCAAACTTATAATTTTTATTAAAAACTACTATTAACAGTATCATTCTTAAAATTAACATATTATTAATAATATTATTACTATCATTATCATTATTATCCTTAATCTAGTATTATTACAATTATTAATTTAACAAATAATTGATCTTTAAATAAAATATATATTAATACACATAATATAATTATATTAATATATTTATTTATTTAAAATAGTTAAAAACGAATATATTTTATTAAATAATGAAACCTATAAGTTGTTAATATAAAAATGATATAACTAATAAATTTATAAATATATTTATTCGTTCGATTTCAATTATACGTGTTAATATATATATCATAATATAGGTTCGTGAATCCGAGACCAACCCTATACTTGATCAATGTCGTCATATGTATTTTTACCACAAAATACAATACGGTGAGTTTCATTTGCTCCCTTTTTAATTGCTTTTGCAATATATATTTTTGGGACTGAGAATACATGCGTTGCTTTCACAAATGTTTTACGCAATAGACACAAGTACTCAAAATACATTCTACGTTGAGTTGTACCATGGCATATTTCTTTATACTTGGTAGCTAATATTTACGTGAGGAGCGTAAACGCGAATCCTGTTGATAGATCTATCGGGCCTGACAACCCCAACCGGGCTGGACGACCAGTTTTAAACGGTTGCACAGTACTTCGTTTCGTTACTACACTTGGTACGGTGTAGGGTTTATTTAAGAATATGCTGCTGTGATTTAAATGTTAAGTATGGTTACCAAGTGCTCAACGACTTTTTCATACACTTGCGAGTGTATTATGTTTATAAATATGAAATCTTGTGTTCTATTAAAATAATAGATATGATTGTTATGATAAACCTATGAACTCACCAACCTTTTGGTTGACACTTTAAAGCATGTTTATTCTCAGGTACGATTTAAGTCTTCCGCTGTGCATTTGCTCATTTTAAAGACATTACATGGAGTCATTTCTGGCATATTTAGGGGAGTACCTCGCAATAGGACCAGATGTTAATGATTTTGTCCAGGGGGATAAGGACGGGTTATTACATTTGGTATCAGAGCGTTGGTCTTAACGAATCAGGCCTTGCATTAGTGTGTCTAATTAGGAGTTGTTAAGATGCATTAGCAAGTCTGGACTTCGACCTTAGCTGCATATTATAAGTATTGTTTATGATTCCTAGTGGAAAATTACCTGCTTATTATTCCTAAGTCTAGACATGACTTTCTGCACTTATTTGATAGATAGTGTATAGATAAATTCATATCTTAGCGTATCTATTATTGTAGACTTTATCTGACACGTTTCCTTAATTTCCTCCGTAATCTACGGGATCTTCTATACTGAACATAAGTATTCTATATAATTAGAATATCATCCGATATCTGAAAATCTTTTCATATCGAAAAATCCTTTATTCAATCATACGTAATGGAACTCACCACTAGTTCAAGTCCCTCAGATTTCAATATGGAGTTTCACTTCAGCTCCGAAAGCAGCGTCACCAGAATGAATCAATCAATCAGCCATCCCCAATTCATCTAATGGGTTCGTAGTCGATTTAACCAATAGAGACAAGAAGAACGCGATCCTTTTCACCCACCAACCTGCACCCTCGGCGAAGAACCTGAAACGCTTACCGGTGAACCTGTTCGAAACACCATTTTCAACCTCATTTCTCGAATATCTCGCCACGATTATATTCTATCCACAATTCTAAACCTTAATCATCCGCTCTTGCCGACCAATAATCATCCCGAAGTAATAGAAGGAGTCAACGAACTTCGCACCCGAGTTGTAGTTTTAAAAATATGGGGCAAAACGTACCAGCTTCAGCAACATTACCGGCACCAACAGCACCATCAATAACAGCACCAGTACCATCAACAACCCATGCCTCAACATCTCATTCTGTACCTTGAGCATAATCATCGTTCTACGTATTGTTCTATCTACTTTATCTTCATTCTACATATCGTTCTACATAGATTATCTTCGCTTTACATATCGTTCTACCTCAATTATCTTCGTTTGACATGGTTATTATGAAATCTCTAATGTTTTAGAGATTATGTACTCTAGTTCTGACCGTAAATCAGATGAGTTTAATATCATATTAACTCATTAAAATCCATGATTACATCTGAAGAAAATATATATGCAAGTATATTTTCATAAAGATTGTAATTAAAAAATTCTTTTGTACAAACTGTTAATGGTGAACATATTTTAACGGGTGGGTAATACCCGAGAAATATTTAGATTTCACAGTAATAAGTTACACTGTACACTCTTCAGTTCTAATTCAGCAGTCATTAACAAAGCTGCTCAAGTCCGCACATATACGTATCCGTTCACAAAAAAAAAAACAACTATTTTCATTCAAATTCAATTTCATATTTGGATTTTGATCTATCAAAATTCAACAAGTGGCATAATGAAGAAAACATTTGACAAAATAAAATTTGTTAGAAACAAACTGATTAACTAATTGAAATATTGTTAAGATTCCACGCTAACTATTCCTAGCTAACTGTTCCCAGCTAACTGGTTACATTTTATCGCAATTTACATTATCGCAATTTACATTATCGCAATTTACATTCTCGCAATTTTATTTATCGTCATTTAATTTCTGTTATTTATTTTTACGCACTTTAAATGACGGGACACGTATGCAAGGTTTCGACTTATCATATCGACCCATCTATATATATATTTCGGAACAACCGTAGACACTCTATATGTGAAGCTGGGAGTTGGCTATACAGGGTCGGAGTTGATTCCAAAATATATATATACTTTGAGTTGTGATCGACACCGAGACCGGTACACGGGTCACGATACGTATTATTTAATTCGAATATTATATATTAAATTATATATGAATCATTGAACCATCAGACTATTAGACTGCTAACTTTGGACGATTAAAATGAATTAAAATATTGGTTATAACATATGAAACTAAATAATTCTTCAAGTTTGCCACTTGATTTTATCTTAAACCTCATTTGTATCTTGATAATTCCAATTTGCGTTCAAACCTTTCATAACTCTTGAAAACACCTCGATCGAGAGGATGAACCAGCCGCACTTCATCTACGGAAGAAAAGATTGATGCATATAGTTATGCACCTGAAAAACTCTTGGAACCTGAGTAAAGGTTTAACACATATCTGCGCTAGCTCCTTTGGCGATATTACTACCGAAAATCACTTTGCAATCCCTTTCCAAAGTAGCCAATTTTGTCACAGCTCCAGCAAATCAACTTTGACTTTTCGTTAGAAACAACCTTATCAAAATCTTGATATATCTGCGTGCTCATTTATCGTTACCGGAGGACCTTTTATATTCCACGATATTACCATCAGCGTTTAATCATCTAAAAACACAATTCTCCTGAAACCACCTCAGTTTGATAATCGATGACCCAGATCCGTTAACTTTGAAAATGCTGACGAAGCAGCATGTTGTAGATGGTCTTAATGGCCAAAAGTTGATGATAAAGAAGGAAGTGTTAGGAACGCTCGATAGAAAAATTTGGTAGAGAAAGCCTTGCTCCAAAGTCATGTTAAAATCCTTGCGGAAACGTTTTCTACATCATCCTTCGATCTAGAAATTTCAAAAATATCTTCAATATTTCTGAAGATATCTTCATAAATATCTTCGTTCAAAGTTATCTATCTTCTCGTGCTATCTATGTTACTGTTTCAGTTTCTATCCTTCTATAAAATTTGAGTTTAAATTATGGATGATTTTTGAAGAAGTGTAGGGAATTGAAGCATGGGTTAGTATAATATAATGACGCCGGGCCAACGTGATTATATTACAGTAAGTCATGCTAAATTTCTAATGTAACGTGATGATGATTCACAGACCTTATCCTTATCATGTGTCATGTTACACGACTCTGTCATTCTACTTAATCTCTAAGCATATCATGGAAATATTTCCATTGATATTTCTGTTCTTCAGTGATTCCGACAGTCTGCTAATAAATCGTGCGATTACATTTTCTTTCTGATTAGGAGATTTCTTTAAATTCCTTGAATTCTGAAAATCAACCATGACTACGTCAGAAGTTAAGATGAACCTCTAATCACTTCATCTCACGATTTAGTGATAGCTTCATTCGTACGCTTCAAGAAATCAAATCGCTTTATCTATATTATTCAATATTAATAAAACTCTATTTAACAACTCAGATTCGTCATGAAAACATTTTTATTGTTAGCCATGACGACCTCACTCAAATTTCGGGGACGAAATTTCTTTAACGGGTAGGTACTGTCACGACCCGGAAAATTTCGACTAATTTTAAACCCAACACTCGATACGATGTAATATTTTTGTCACGATTAGCCAAGTCTGTTAGGTTGAATCTCAAAGTTTTTGAAGTGTTTCATATATTCATTTGACCTTGACCATTTCCGATGATTCACGAACAATTAATTTTAAATATAAACATGTATATTTAAATATAAAAATTTGAGATTTTTTTTTAGAAACACTTTTATATGCAAACTATTTAGCAATGGACACGTTATAGTCATCCGTGTAAAACCGTCGGTAGATATTTACACTTTACTTTTGATAAATCACGTTTTAAGAATATATAAATATATTTTATTATCTATTATTTTCTTACTTTTGAAATCACACACAAACCATTGACCCGTGAATTTAATTGAACATCTTGTGAATTATTATTTTTGCATTAGTTGTCTTCCATCACCTTTTTGACTATATAAACACATGTATACATACGTGCATATGTGCACTTGATTAAATTACAATCACCACCTCACACCCTATATTCTCTCATCCTCTCTATCACACATATCTATTTTCTGTTTCTTTATCTTTCTGAATATAACCGAGACACCATCACCCTTCATATTAAAACCATCACTTTAGACCATCTACTCATCTTCTTCTTTTTCTGTTGTAATCACTCGAACACCACAACAACAATTAACATGGTTAAATTATTGAGTTATATCGTTTCTGTTTCGAACTTCAACCCATTATTATCTCAACCACCTTGCAAATCAAGACCACCACTAGTTGTTGTTTCTATTCGAATGTAAACAAAACCCAAACACCATTTTATTCGAACCCGGTTACAAACCCAAACCACTAGTTATGCCATGTTCCTTTCGGTTAACCACTACCATCCTCCTCCTTTCTTTGTTTTCTTTCCTACGTGAACCAGACAACAAGCATGACCACTTTCTGTCTCCTTTCTATTTCGATCCAAGACCTTCATCATCTTTAAACCAGTAAACCACCATGAAAGTAACACCCCTACTGCGGTCTTTCTCTCCACGCTTAAACACCACACTTCACCTTCCACCGAGATCCATCGGCAATCATGAATCAACCTCATCATCAAATACCACCACTCACCATTTAACCCACCATAACTGCCAACCATCCGCCACCCTTCACCCAACGGCTACCATCCTAATCCACCATACCCGTGAGCACAAATCAAAGTACACCCATCATTTTGTCAAATGATAGCTACTTAATCAACCCAACCCACATCAAACCAACACCTTTACCTTCTCTTCCTTGACAAGCATCATCACCTTCGTTGAACACTATCACCACCTTAACACCATCACCACCAAGAACAACCACCACTAACCGACTCTCTTTATATCTCTCTCTATCATATTTTTTTTCTGTTGAGTTGTGAACCCAAAAACCATCGAAAGTTTAACTGCTACTGTTAACCGTCATCGAAGACCACCATCACTATTCTAACTTCTGCAGAAACGTTGTGTTTTCTTATCTGTATACGGTACCAAAACCACCATCAGCTCTATCATAAATCACTTACAAACCCACCAACTTCTATACGTTCCTATGACTGTCGTTGTAGCCATTTCAAGTAACCTGGTTACGATTTAAATTAAAACCACGATATGTTCCTGTTACGAGAGGAATACACAATCATAAACCAATTTAATTATTACCCTTTAATCATTTGGACGGTTTATTTTTTTGTTTTGGGGATGCTACTGGCCGACACCCATTATATAAAGGCACCCACTTGTTGAATTGTGATGTAAGTTTGGATATAGATAGGGATACCAGCGTAATTAATTTATTCTCTGCCATCCATATTACCAACTAAACTTATATACTATATTGGGCTTTAACATAGACTTGAAGACAACATGGCCAAGAATTTGGTTTAGTTTTGGGCTAAAATATTCTAGGTTCTATATGGATCGATCATATATTGGGTTATTTGGGCCGAGACACATATTACGTTTCCTGTTGGGACGAATTGTGGGGATTATGAAAATAAACGATGAAGTATGATGCGTATGAATCCATATATAATGATGTTGTGAAGATGAGAGGGAGATGGTGATGACATCAATGATATATAATGATGATGATTAGGTACGATGATGATGAAAGGATCTCTGTACGTTTTGAATTGTTGAATTAATCTAATCTAATAACAAGAGTTATTTTCTGATTTAATGGTACAACTTAAATCGTTTAGAAGCTGAACGTTTTTGGTGATTAATCCCCTATGCGAATTTGAAAAGCTGGAAAAGAAGAAGGAGAACCGAGAACAGATAGATATATGTTATATGTTTTATTTTCGGGGTATAAAATCAGAATAATAGAAACAGAAGGATGGTTAGGAGTGTTGTTGGGGAACGGGAGGTCACGGGTTCGAGTCCCGTTTCAGGCATTTATTTTTGGAAGCTAGTTTAAGGTAGTTATTATTATTATTATCATTATTATTATTATTATTATTATTATTATCACATTAACATTATTATCATATTGAAAATAAATATTATTATTATGACTAATAAAGTTATCATTTTAAAACTATCATTAATATTATTATTGAATTTATCATTATTATCAAACTTATAATTTTTATTAAAAACTACTATTAACAGTATCATTCTTAAAATTAACATATTATTAATAATATTATTACTATCATTATCATTATTATCCTTAATCTAGTATTATTACAATTATTAATTTAACAAATAATTGATCTTTAAATAAAATATATATTAATACACATAATATAATTATATTAATATATTTATTTATTTAAAATAGTTAAAAACGAATATATTTTATTAAATAATGAAACCTATAAGTTGTTAATATAAAAATGATATAACTAATAAATTTATAAATATATTTATTCGTTCGATTTCAATTATACGTGTTAATATATATATATCATAATATAGGTTCGTGAATCCGAGACCAACCCTATACTTGATCAATGTCGTCATATGTATTTTTACCACAAAATACAATACGGTGAGTTTCATTTGCTCCCTTTTTAATTGCTTTTGCAATATATATTTTTGGGACTGAGAATACATGCGTTGCTTTCACAAATGTTTTACGAAATAGACACAAGTACTCAAAATACATTCTACGTTGAGTTGTACCATGTCATATTTCTTTATACTTGGTAGCTAATATTTACGTGAGGAGCGTAAACGCGAATCCTGTTGATAGATCTATCGGGCCTGACAACCCCAACCGGGCTGGACGACCAGTTTTAAACGGTTGCACAGTACTTCGTTTCGTTACTACACTTGGTACGGTGTAGGGTTTATTTAAGAATATGCTGCTGTGATTTAAATGTTAAGTATGGTTACCAAGTGCTCAACGACTTTTTCATACACTTGCGAGTGTATTATGTTTATAAATATGAAATCTTGTGGTCTATTAAAATAATAGATATGATTGTTATGATAAACCTATGAACTCACCAACCTTTTGGTTGACACTTTAAAGCATGTTTATTCTCAGGTACGATTTAAGTCTTCCGCTGTGCATTTGCTCATTTTAAAGACATTACATGGAGTCATTTCTGGCATATTTAGGGGAGTACCTCGCAATAGGACCAGATGTTAATGATTTTATCCAGGGGGATAAGGACGGGTTATTACATCGGTTACCAGGTGTTCACCATATGAATGATTTTTATCTCTATGTATGGGATGTATATTGAAATATGAAATCTTGTGGTCTATTGTTACGATTTGATATATATAGGTTAAACCTATAACTCACCAACATTTTTGTTGACGTTTAAAGCATGTTTATTCTCAGGTGAATATTAAGAGCTTCCGCTGTTGCATACTAAAATAAGGACAAGATTTGGAGTCCATGTTTGTATGATATTATGTAAAAACTGCATTCAAGAAACATATGTCGATGTAATATATTTCTATTGTAAACCATTATGTAATGGTCGTGTGTAAACAGTATATTATAGATTATCATTATTTGATAATCTACGTAATGCTTTTGAAACCTTTATTGATAAAATAAAGGTTATGGTTGTTTTAAAAATGAATGCAGTCTTTGAAAAACGTCTCATATAGAGGTCAAAACCTCGCAACGAAATCAATTAATATGGAACGTTTATAATCAATATGAACGGGACATTTCATCTTGAGGGATAATGCTACGAAATATATGTTCGTTTTTTGCATTATCAAATATTCCCACACTTGAGCGTTGCTTGTCCTCAAGCAATATAGTCTTGAAATAAAAATACTAGAATCACTTCTTTATTTTTCACACTTTGTACATCAGTGATTTTTATACGGTGGTATGAACAATGGTAGTAACGATGTGGTTTACAGTCCCACATGACTATAAAAATTTAGATCCTTAAGGAAATTGGATCTTTATGAAAACATTTGATCTTTTGAAAATACGATCTAGCTTTTACCCTAGATAAGTTTTCCAGAATAACCCTTCACCGGTGTTTGCGAAATGTTTTTGTGGGTTTCAGATTTGAAAATTTTAGCTCAAAACTTGCGATTTTGTGTCACCCACTTGCTAACCTTGTATTGGGAAAGCAAAACATCCAGTATACTTGCTTTGTATATTACCTTTCGATAAACTACCGTCCGGTTGTAAAGGAAAGCGTTGAACAAGCAACTGTTAAGGCAATGTCCCCTGACATGCTTTTAATTATGGTCTATAATGTGTCGGATGCAATTACTATCCTTTGTAGGAGCAATAGTAAAGCTCACCCTATAGTTTTTCGGTCTGGCACAAGGTCCTGTCTTCAACCATGCTATGCAACCACCGTTCTTACGGTTGACACCCGATTTGGTTCAGGTGACCTAATGAATTCCAGGTGAATTCCAAGGATTTTACGTTCAATGGTAATGAACGCATTGAAAATGGATTTTCAGAAAACAAATTGGTTTTAATTTGATCAAAATATTTTCTCGTTCAAGCTCGAGTTTAGATATCATCGAATTCCATGAGTTTGTAATTCTCAATCTTTAAAGTCAATCTCTAGGATTGAGTAATATCAGGCTTAAAAGATGATTTTTAATCTTTAAGGAGATTATCCTTTCTGGAGGTCTGATTCATTAGTCTTATCAAGCTAATTTGCATGGCGCCCTCCCCATTTTACGAGACAGATCCTCTCATGGTTAGGATAAGTCTGACCACTTGGTGACCATGTTTGATGCTGAGGTCCGTGGATTTCCAACTGATTTTCGAGAAAACTTTTCTAGATTTTTCGTCAACCTACAGCTGGTCTGGATGACAACTTCCTGACCTAAATCAAGAAGCGCGTGTCTTTTTCAGAAGACTTTACTTCCTTTTAATGATGGAATTGATTCATCGTGTAGATCCATCTTTCTTTCAAATATATTACAGTAAATCGGGTAAAACTGATTAGTTTAGTCTAAAGCAAAAGCATCTTCAGTTATTTATACAAAAATATGTAATATATGTTCAAAATAACTTGGTAAATTTTTCCCACACTTGGCTTTTATTTTCCTTTCTTTGCCTTTTTATTGTCCTCTATTCCATTTTAAATGAATTCTAATTTTTTGGTTTGTTTCTCAATTTATGTCTTTTTTGAGGTAACAATAATTTCGGTGTTAACACCTAGTTTTATCGTTCATAAATATGTATAAACATGATTTTGAATTCATTTAATTGAAAATTTTGAAAATTTTACTAGAATTGGGTAGTCAGTATATAAGACTAGGGTTGTTCTTTATTATCAGAGAGCACTAGATTCTAATACAACTACTGCTTTACTAGTATTTTTAATGGTAACCAACTGTTTAAATTTAAAATTAAAAATCCGAAAACATTTAACCCCTTCCCACACTTAAGATCTTGCAATGCCCTCATTTGCAAGAAATTAGTAACAATTTAAATTATTGAGGGTGATTAGCGTAGAAAAATGATTAAATTTTACCAAAGTTTACAAACATATTAGCGTTTGTTTGTTGAATGATAAATGGTGCACATCATTTGTTCATTCTGTCTTGTTATTACATCACATTTGTTTTTCGTTTTGTTTTCAAAAGTACTAGCTTTTGCTGAACGTAATGCCAGTCTTTGAAAATGCGTTGTTTTACCCTGTTGTGTACAATTGACAATATACATACATACAAATATAAACATGCATGGTAATTTGAAATGGGACTTAAAATCCCACTTTCAAATCAAATATGAAATATTAGTACAAAATAATAAAAATATTAAACAATACATTAAAGTATCACAATATCATATGTTTAAACATAAATAAAAATCATAAAAAGATAAAAATCATAGAAATCACCAACGGAACTATATCAATCTGGATAGGGGTTCCAGTTCATGTCGTCGTCCGGGTTCCATGGTTGGTGATAGGTGTACTGGTAGGCCTGGTTAGGGTCGTAGAGAGTATATGGTGGTCTCATCTCTGGCTGGTGTGGAGGATAGTAAGCGGGTCGGGTCGAAACGTAGTGATCCTGAGGTGACAGCCGGCTCATAATCTGTCGCTGATGATAGTCCCATCTATCATGTTGTCGTTGCTTGGAATGCTCGTAATCATTCCGGGCTTGCCACTGCTCCATCTGACTAAATCTCTCCCCGTTTGTCATATCTACATCGTCTACCCGCTGGTAGACGTCAGTCATAGCCTCCCTAATGACATCCCTAATTTCATCCGCTTCCTCCATTTCCTCATCTGAAACTCTCTCTACCTGAGGATGACTACCTTCATAGGGTACTGCCTGGTTGCGTATGCTCTTTAATACCTTAGCACCCTGATAGACCTTTAATCCTAAAGCTCAACCTGTTCCCTACATTTCAAAAGTGGACCCCCTTGGTTCCTATCTACACCTAAATACTCTCGAATGAGAGTAACAAAAATACCTCCTCCTATAATCCCCCCTTCCTGTATTCCTTCCACCATCTTAGACAAATAAAAACCAACACATTAAGGGATATTAACAAAGCTTCTTGGGTCTCGAATACAGTTTAGGTAAAATAAATCATGTAAGGTCATTTTCTCCTTGTTGTGACCTCTCTGTGTAATCGAGTTAGCTAGAAATCTATGAATTATACGAAGTTCGGCTTTGTTAATATGTAAGTAGGAGTATTTTCCTCCTAGCGTAAAAACATTATAGTTTGACATACACCTCCAGACGATGTTTGCGTCAGAATTCCTATCTACCCTTTCACCACGATAAATCAAATTCATACACTCGGGTAGTAGTAATTCACCAGGAGTATATATCTGTAAAGCCCTGGCCATGTCCAGCATGGACATCCTGTACATCCTACGGCCAAGTATAAATCTAAGAAAACTTCTATCATCTAATCTATCTACATCTACATTTAATGCTATAGTACTCATCAGCTCAACACACCATTCCTTATATACAGGCCTACGAATGGTGAATAGACGTTCCCAATCGGTAAAAGAAGAACTGCCATACCTTTGGATCAGATGCTCCCTAACTGAGTTAGCTAGTTGGACCCTTTCCAAAGGATCCCAATCGATTACCCTTGGCATCTCTACATTTTTCGGTAGCAGTTTGAATTTGTTACTTTGATATGCTGGGTAATCCCTCCAGCTTCTATCGAATCTCAGATTAGGATGCAACGAGTGTTCTGGAATTGTTGGGTATTCTACTGGTGGATGCATCGGAAATACTGTGAAGGCATCAACAAATTCTAGCAGATCATAATAAGGTACGTGTTGATCAGGCTGGTGTTGTGGTTCCTGTTGTTGCTCCGGTTCAGGTTCATATTGCATTTCAGGTTCAGGTTCTGGAGCAGGTTGCCTGGATGATGATGTTACACCATCAGTATCTATAAATCTCTGCAAAACACATTAAACACAAAATTTGTGCATCCAAATATGCATTAGTGTTAGCAAAATAATAAATTGAAACAATTACAATAACATGTTAAGTCAAAATTAAACTTATACACATTTTCACAATTTTTACAATTCTACACTTTTTTAAATAAGCATATATGAAAATGTATACAAAGTTCATAAGCATTCAACTCAAATAACATGTTAAAACATCCATTACTAACAATTAAACAAGTCTCAAATGGCAATTATATCAAATTAATCAAGTTTATGAATTTTGGACCTAAAAAGTCCACTTTAATTCTCAAAAATCATGTTTAAGATCAAAGTTTAAATCATTTAGCTACCTAAACATGTTACACTACTTAATTTTGCAATAATTCATGAAAAAAATCGACCATAACCTGTTTATATCAAAAAGCCCTAAATTGCTCAAGAACACAAACCCTAGATTTCTAAAAATGTTGAAGTTTTTGGCTTCAAATCATGTTAAATAGCATCAATCTAGGTTATACATGCATAAAATACTAACAATATAACTCTAATTACACTAGAAATTAACAAAATCAAATTAGGAAAAATATAGCTCAAGAACACTAAAAATCAAATTTAAAGAGGTTTAGGGATGTAATTGTTACCTTTCTTGATAAACTTCTGAACAATTTCATGTTTAGAGCGGATTGTAGCAAGAAATTCGGTGAATTTTGGTGAAAAAAATGATATTTGAGAGGTTTTTGGAGAGTGCTCTTGTATGTGTGTGTGTGGAGTGGTGCAGAGCAGAACTCGCTGAGTTTTTGTTCCTGGCCGGAAATCCAGCACCATTCGATCGCATGGTCCTTAAGGCCAAATTCCATGCGATCGCATGGGGTTCGGGTACAGTAACATTTTGCTTTTTTTTTTTTTTATAAAAACCTTATACTAATGAAACATATAATTAATTAAAAATTAAAATTTGTTTCTTTTTAGGATGAGGGTGTTTCGGATCGTTGTCCTAGTCCGTCCCTCGACAAAATTTTAAAATCTGTCAATTCAAAGCGCGGTTTTAAAAGTAAAGATTTTTGGGTTTTTTAAATGTTTTTGGCATACTTTAATTCAATAAGGTTAAAGATAATGATAATAAAAGTTCTCGTCCCTCCCTTGGGTAGAGCAATTTAGGTTCAACGACCTAGTTTTCAACTCACGACGAATTTTAAAAATCATATTTTTAACTTAACGAAATAAAGTAAATTTTTGTTTTTAAATTCACACCAAACTTAAATTTAAAATGCATAAAATTAAAAATTCATATTATTAATACAAACTTTATATTAAAAATTTTGTTTTTAAACATACAAACTTATTTTAAACATATTAATTTTTCAAATATTTACAAACTTAAATATATTGATTTTAAAAAGTTTACAATATTATTTTAATATTAATATATTAATAAACAAAGTAAAAATAAAATTAAAAACTTTTTGGTCTTTTATTCCATTTTAATCAATCAAATATTATCAAAAATATACGCCCCTCTTTTCGGTAAAGTAATTTCGGCTATATTACCTAGTTTTACTCCTGACGAATTTCTGAAATATTTTGGGTTGATTGATTAAAGATATTTATACCTTAAGAATAAACGGTAAATTTCGCAGTGATGTAATAAATTTTTGTATGATATTAATAATTTCGGTCGCAAAACCTAATTTTATTGAATATCAATTTAATACTTTATAGCGAACAATTTAGCGTTTATTATCAAAAGGCTAAAAGCAATAAAATAAAAATAAAAACTGTACAAACTTACCTGTGAGATAGAATTCTCAGTGACCTGCTTTAGCCCACTCATAAGATAGTCGGATTAATTGGTTTTCCATAGCTACATAGGCATAACCTCGAGCATTCAACGATTTTTCTTCGAAACATATGAACGGTCCTTCTCTGCATAAAGTATCAAACTCGGTATTGGAATATGTCTGATTCGTCAAGCATTTTCCTTCGTGTGACCATTTTCCACATTTGTGACATCTTTAAAGGTGTCGTGCTCTTCTTTTCACTGCGGATTTTGATTTTCCTTTACCAAAATGTAACTTATTATGTTCGTTCCTGAGTTCTTTTCTTACTCCGTCCAATTTGGCTCTTATTACTGATACCAGGTCACTCGGGAGTGTGTCATTATTACGTTTAGTAATCAAAGCGTGTAGCATTAGACCATGGTTTAGATCAAAGGAATTCTTCATCTCGTAAAACTTAAAAAAATAAAAATTCAGAATGGGGGAGAAGACTAGTTCTTTAGGGTCTGCTAGGGAAAGACCATTCGGATTCCATTCTCGATAACTACACGAAAACAGAATATCTAACTCTAACAGAAATACATATTACCCTAAAAAGATTCGAACCTTCCCACACCTAATTAGATGTGGTGTTGAAATTGTGATTGACTTCATTGTCAACTTCCATCGGATCATGTACGTAATGTTTAACTCTGTGACCATTAACCTTAAATTCAATCCCATTTGAATTTATTAATTCTACTGTTCCATATGGGAAAACTCTTTTGACTATGAATGGTCCAGACCATCTTGATTTCAATTTTCCAGGAAATAGCTTGAATCGTGAATTAAAAAGAAGAACTCTATCTCCTTCTTTAAATTCTTTTAAACTTCTGATTCTTTTATCGTGCCATTTCTTTGTTCTTTCTTTATAGATTAATGAATTTTCGTATGCTTCATGTCTCAATTCTTCTAATTCGTTTAGTTGACTTAATCGTAGACGTCCAGCTTCATGTAAATCAAGATTAGATGTCTTCAAAGCCCAAAATGCTTTGTGTTCAATTTCTACTAAAAGATGACATGCTTTTCCGTAAACGAGTTTAAAAGGTGTGGTTCCAATTGGGGTTTTGTAGGCTGTTCTAAAAGCCCAGAGTGCATCCTCCAATTTCATGGACCATTCCTTCGGATTTGATCCTACGGTTTTCTCTAAAATACGTTTTAATGCTCGGTTGGTATTTTCAACTTGTCCACTCGTTTGTGGATGATAAGCAGTGGAGATTTTATGAGTTACTCCATATCTTTTGAGAACTTTCTCAAGTTGATTATTACAAAAATGAGTACCCCGTCACTTATTAAAGCTTTCGGTGTTTCAAACCTTGTAAAAAGACGTTTTAAGAAGTTGACTACAACTCGTGCATCGTTAGTTGGGAGAGCTTGTGCTTCCACCCATTTAGATACATAATCAATAGCAACGAGAATGTAGAGATTATTATGAGATTTTGGAAATGGACCCATAAAGTCAATACCCCAAATGTCAAATACTTCACATACTTGAATGACATTTTGTGGCATTTCATCACGTTGACTTATTTTTCCGGCCCTTTGACAAGCATCACAGGATTTGCAAAGAAGGTGTGCATCTTTGAAAATTGTAGGCCAATAGAATCCAGCATCGTAAACTTTTCTTGCTGTGAGCTGAGGCCCATAATGCCCTCCTGTTGGTCCTATGTGACAATGTTTTAAGATTTGACTGGCTTCATCCCCAAATATGCATCGGCGTATTATTCCATCGGGACAACTTTTAAACAAATGTGGATCTTCCCAGAAATAGTGTTTTATATCGCTAAAGAATTTCTTTCGTTTTTGGTACGATAATCCTTTTTCAAGGAATCCACATACTAAGTAGTTTGCATAGTCTGCAAACCATGGAATTTCATTATAATCTATCTTCAATAGATATTCATCAGGAAAGTTGTCTTGTATTGCCGATTCATTTAGAACTTCTAATTCAGGATTTTCAAGACGAGAAAGATGATCAGCGGCGAGATTTTATGCTGCCTATTTATCTCGGATTTCAATATCGAACTCTTGTAAGAGTAAGATCTAACTGATTAATCTTGGTTTGGCATCTTGTTTCGAAAATAGGTATCTAAGAGCAGAATGGTCAGTATAGACCACCGTTTTAGCTAGAACGAGATATGAACGAAATTTGTCAAAAGCAAAGACAATAGCAAGGAGTTCTTTTTCAGTAGTTGTATAATTTGTTTGTGCTCCTTGTAACGTCTTACTAGCATAATAAATAGGCTGAAATCATTTTTCAATCCTTTGTCCTAAAACGGCTCCCATTGCAAAATCACTTGCATCGCACATAAGTTCAAATGGTAGATTCCAATTTGGAGTTATCATGATCGGCGCATTAGTGAGTTTTTCTTTAAGAATATTAAAAGATTTGATGCATTCATCTGAAAAGATGAATGGAGCATCCTTTTCTAGGAGTTTATTCATAGGAGTGGCAATTTTAGAAAAATATTTTTTGAAACGTCGGTAAAAACCGGCATGCCCTAGAAAACTCCTAACTCCTCTAACATTGGTGGGATGTGGAAGTTTAGCAATTACATCTACTTTAGTTCTGTCCACTTCAATTCCTTCCTTTGAAATTTTATGACCAAGAACGATGCCTTCTTTAACCATGAAATGGCATTTCTCCCAATTAAGTACTAGATTTGATTGTTCGCATCTAATAAGCATTCGTTCAAGATTAACTAGACATGTTTCAAAAGTATCACTGAAGACTGAAAAGTCATCCATGAAAACTTCCATGCATTCTTCTATCATGTCGTGAAAAATTGCCATCATGCACCTTTGAAAGGTTGCAGGGGCGTTGCAAAGTCCAAATGGCATGCATTTGTAAGCAAAAGTACCATAAGGGCACGTGAATGTGGTTTTTTCTTGGTCCTCGGGTGCTATTGGAATTTGAAAATATCCGGAAAAACCATCAAGAAAACAATAGTAACTATTTCCGGCTAATCTTTCCAACATTTGATCAATGAAAGGTAAGGGAAAGTGATATTTTCTGGTGGCGTCATTTAATTTTCTATAATCAATACAAACACGCCATCCTGTTACAGTCCTAGTAGGAATAAGCTCATTTTTCTCATTTGTGATGACAGTCATGCCACCCTTCTTAGGTACGCATTGAACTGGGCTTACCCATGGACTATCAGAAATTGGATAAATTAAACCTGCATCTAGCAGTTTAATAATTTCTTTCTTAACAACATCTTGCATGTTTGGATTTAGTCTTCGTTGGCGTTGCAAATACGTTTTATGACCTTCTTCCATAAGGATTTTATGTGTGCAATACGAAGGACTTATGCCTTTAATGTCATGAATCTTCCATGCAATAGCTGGTTTATGAGCTTTTAATACAGAAATGAGTTGAAATTTTTCATTTTCAGTAAGAGAAGACGATATTATTACAGGTAATTCAGATTCACCATGTAAATAAGCATATTCCAAATGGTTTGGATGTGGCTTTAACTCTAATGTCGGTGGTTCTTCTATCGATGATTTATATCGATATCTGTCTTCTTCTTTTAGCATTTGAATTTCTTCTGTTGTTGGTTCATATCCATTAGCCATAAGTGTAGCTAATATTTCAGTTTCATCAATTGGTTCAGTTCCTTCTCCTAAAGAACATTCTCCTGTTCCTTGTAATTCTGGAAATTCTTCTAATAATTCTGCATGTGAATCTATAGTTTGAATATAATAACATGTATCATCTGCAGATTGCGGTTGTTGCATAGCTCTATCAACTGAAAAGGTAACACTCTCATCCTCTATACTTAGGGTCAGTTTCTTACCAAATACGTCTATTATTGCTTTAGCCGTGTTTAAAAATGGTCTTCCTAATATGAGAGGAACTCGAGAATCTTCTTCCATGTACAGAATAACAAAATCTACTGGAAATACTAAAGTACCAACTTTAACTAGCATGTTCTCCATTATCCCTCTAGGATATTTTACTGATCAATCGGCTAGTTATATACTTATTCGTGTTGGTTTCAATTCTCCAAGGTCTAGTTTAGTATATAATGAATACGGCATTAAATTTATACTAGCACCTAAATCAGCCAATGCTTCTATTGAACTAAGACTACCCAGAAAACATGGAATTGTGAAACTTCCTGGATCAGATAATTTTTCTGGTATCTTATTCAACAGTACTGCAGAACAATTAGCATTCATAGTAACAGCCGAGAGTTCTTCCATTTTCTTTCTATTTGTGATTAGATCTTTCAAGAATTTGGCATATCTAGGCATTCCTGATATCACATCAATGAAAGGAAGATTGACATTTATCTATTTAAACATATCCAAGAATTTGGATTGCTCGGCTTCAAGTCTTTCTTTTCTCATTTTACTCGGGTAAGGAAGTGGTGGTTGGTATGGTTTAACATAAGGTTTAGCCTTAACTATGTTATCTTCATTAACCTTTTCAACTACCGGTTCTGTTTCCTTATCTTACTCAGATTGTGGTTCTTGTAGAGTAGGAATAGTTTCATCAGAAATTACAGGTATTTCAGGTGGTTTAAGTGTAATACCACTTCTTGTGGTAATGGCTTTAGCTGTTTCATTCCGGGGGTTAGCATTTGTATCACTAGGTAAACTTCCCGGTTTTCTTTCACCTATTAACCTTGCTAGGTTACTCACTTCTTGTTCCAGATTTTGAATAGAAGCTTGTTAATTTCTAAATGCTTGAGCATTTTGTTCATTGGTTTGTTTATGAGATGTGAAAAATTGCGTTTGAGATTCAACTAGCTTTGACATCATATCTTCTAAATTTGGCTTTTTATCATCGGTTTGTGGTGGTTTGTTTTGAAAAATAGGTCTTTGCTGATTGTAAGTATTATTGGATACTTGTTGATTGCTAGGACCTTGTTGGTTGTTGTATGGAATATTTCAGTTATAATTCTGGTTTTGATTGTAGATTGGTCTTGCCGGTTGATAATTATTCTGATAATTATTTCCAGGCCTTTGGTTTATGTATGAAACATTCTCTCTTTGTTCCATTGTTAGTTCAATACTAAGACAATCTTTTGTCAAATGTGGTCCTCCACACTGCTCACAACTAATTCTTATTGAGTGTATATCTTTAGTCATCTTTTCCATTCGTCTCTCGACAGCATCTATCTTTGCGGAAATGGAATCGAAGTCATGGCTAGAATCGGCTCTAGCTGCTTTAGATGATCTAACGATATCTTTTTCTTGGTGCCACTCATGTGATTGGGAAGTAGTGTTATCAATAATTTTATAAGCGTCAGTTGCGGTTTTCTTCATAATGGAACCACCAGCTGCTATATCGATGTCTTTCCTTGTAGTGATGTCGCATCCTTGGTAGAATATTGGTACTATTTAACAGGTGTCTAAACCATGTTGCGGACATCCTCTTAATAACTTTCCAAATCTTGTCCACGCCTCATATAGAGTTTCATTTGGCTTTTGCGTTAACGTAACAATTTCTCCTTGAAGTCTTACGGCTTTAGATGCCGGAAAGAATTGTTTAAGAAATTTTTCAGCTAAAACGTCCCATGTATCAATCGCCCCTTTAGGTAACGATTCTAACCAATCTTTGGCTTCTCCCTTTAAAGTCCAGGGAAATAACATGAGATAGATCTGTTCATCCTCAACTTCTTTGATTTTAAATAGAGTACAGATCCTATTAAAGGTTCGAAGATGTTCATTTGGATCTTCCTTCGGCGCACCACTAAATTGGCATTGATTAGTTACCATGTGTAGGATTTGTCCTTTAATTTCATAATCTGGCGCATTAATGTCAGGTTGAGTAATTGCGTGACCTTGGCCAGTGCGTTTAGCTCTCATTCGGTCTTCCATACTTAGAGGTTCCAGATTCTTCATAATTGAATTTGTTGAATCTGAATCACTAGAGGATTCTGATTTAATGGTTGGTTCCTCTACAATCTCTGTTTGAATGATTGGTGGTTCCGGAGGAAAGATTAATGGTTCAGGATCTCTGAATTGTCCCTGAATATCCTTCGGATTCTCAATTGTGAGGTCGGGTTCAAAAAATGGATTATCGGAAATTTGAATTGGAGTACTTGGTCGACTGGATGACGATTCTAAAGAAAAATCAACGGCGACAATATTGGCTAGATGTCTTGATCGAGTTACAGGTGGTGAACGTACAAAAGGTGGTGAACGTTTTGCTCGGTGCATTCACTGAATATCCTATTAGTTATAAAAGATAAAAATTATATAAGTTATCAAATTAATAGACTTTTCTACTTTTGCCCACGTTTCGAATAGCCAATAGATGCAGCAGGTAGCCAGGACCCTTTAAATCGAAAGCCCACAACTCAGCCACTAACAAATCCAACTATTACTACGAAGCAGAAAATTTGGATGTCTATCAATTTAACCACTTAAAATAATTTTTCGTTGAAATTTAAAGAAATTTTAGAGAAGAAATAGAAGAAAAATCTAATTCCTAAAAACTAGAGCGGCGAAAAATAAGAAGGAAAAAGAGCGCGTCGAAAAACGTCGAAAAATAAATAGTCGAAAAATAATAAAAAGAACGTAGCGCGTTGAAACTTAAAAGTCTAAAACCTAAAAATTAAAAGTTGCGTCTAAAGGTATTAAAGCTTAAAAGAAAAATTATATCCCAAATGGCAATAACTTAAAAAGGTACTAAAATATAAAAACGGCGTCGCAAAATTCTAAAGCACCTAAATGTTAGGCTAAAGAAAAAGCACTTAAGGGATTTTACGGCAAAGCCTAAAAATCTAAAAATAAAAATAACTATGGCAAAAACTATGACTTAAAACTAAATACTAGCGAAAAATACAAATATTACGCTAAAACGAATAAAAAGATACAAAATATAAAAATAAACTTAAAGTTGTAAAAAGTACAATTTTTATAAAAATATTATTTTTATATTATTTATTTTATAAAACTATTAATTTTATAATTTATTAAAACTAATTAATACTTAAAATATAAATTAAAACTAAAAACTAAAACAAAAACTAAATTAATTATTTAATTAACTAACCCTAATTAGAGTTTAGAATAATAATAAATACTCCGTAATTAATGCAGGAATCAGACAACTGTGGCGTGTCAGGTATGTTCATGCGATCGCATGGACTTTTGCCTTCTGGCTCATGCGGTCGCATGAGCTAGGGTTTCGGGCCAGGTTCTGGGCTGCTACAGTTCCGGGCCGAATGTTTTTATTATTATTTTTTTTGTTTTATAATTATATAAATTATTTATATAAAATAAATAAAAACTTAAATTTTAAAAACTAAAATAGAAAATAAAAGTACTTTATAATTTATGTATTTTAAACAATTCTTAAAAATATATACTTTATTTTGTATTTCTTTTTATATTTTTATATTAAAACGTATTTTTACAAAAACGTATTTTTAAAAAGTAAACTAAAAATCTTTTTTTTATATATATAGCGTTTCGCTTCCGGAGTTTTAGTGTCCCCGACAGCGGTGCCAAAAATACTTGATGTTTGCGAGATGGTGTATAAAATAGTTATAATTTTTACAAGGAAATACTATTAAATACGATACAATTTTACACAAGTTATTTATTTATTTATATAGTGGATATACCTAAACCTTGCTACAACACTTATAGGCAGTGTACCTAATCGTACAGTAGTGTAGTTTTTAGTAAGTCCGGTTCGTTCCACATGGAGACTTAGCCAAGTTTAACGCTATATTTTTTAACTTATAATTGTAAAAATACAAAAATATATATAAGTAGTATTATTATTATAAAAGGGGGTGTTTACCGTTTAATGACCGGTTTGTCGATTTTAAAACTTTAGTCGCAGTTAAAACCTAATGTAAAATATTAAATATATAAAAGACTTAATTTAAATCGTAAAGTAAATAACGATAATGTAATTGTGATAAATAAAAATGCGATAAATAAAAAGTACGACAATTAAAGAGTACGATAATTAAAAGTGCAATTAAATACAATAACAATAAATAAAAGTGCGATAATTAAAAGTGCAATTAAATATGAAATAAAGGAAATTAAATATGAAATAAAGGAATTATGCTTATTTAAACTTCCGTAATCATGATGTTCGACGTGTTGTTTTTAGTTTATTCCCATGGGTTAATTGTCCTTTGTCCTGGATTATTTGATATGTCCATACGAATTTGTCCATAATAGTCCATCAGTCATAATCATAAAGCGCGAAAGTCTTCATCAAATTAATCTTATTCCCGAAGTCAAATATTCCAACTAATTAGGGATTCGAATTGTAACAAGGTCTTAATACTTTGTTTAATGAATACACCAGGTTATCGACTGCGTGTAAACCAAGGTTTTACTACTTTGTTAACAATTACACCAATTACCCTTGAATGTAATCCACCCCTGTTTCAACAAGTCTATTAACTATTAATCCAGTTCCGTGTCCGGTAAAATGAAAAATTATTGGTATTTATAGATATCCCGCCCACCGTACCCAGTCAAGCGTATGTGGATATATATAAATACGTCAAATTATAAGTCTATATATTAAATCAACGAGGTATCATTTAGTTAATATAAAATCCATTAATAGCCCATAGTCTAATTTCTACAAGTGTCGTTCTTTTATCCAAACCTCAATTATGGTCCAAAGCCCAATTACCCAATTTTAGTATTTAGCCCAACATCACGATTACTTCGGCATTAAATAAGCATAATAATAACTTAGCTACGAGACATTAATTTAAAAAGGTTGAACATAACTTACAATGATTAAAATTAGCGTAGCGTTACACGGACAGAATTTCGACTTACACCCTTACAACATTCGCTAACATACCCTTATTATTGGAATTTAAAATTAAAATTATATATATATATATATATATATATATATATATATATATATATATATATATATATATATATATATGTATACGAGTGATGGAAGAGAAAAAGATGGATATATTTTGGCCAAAACACGTTGAATTTATAGGACCTGGGCTGGATTTTTCATCCATGCGATCGCATGGAATTAACTCTTTCCGGCCATGCGATCGCATGGCCAGCTGGTGAAGTTCACATGTCTTTGTTTTCTAGTTTGCCGACGGTTTAATAAATAAATATAATATATAAATAATTTTAAGAATTATTTAAATATTATATTATATTTATGTGCATAGTTGACTTGTAATTTTTAGTCCGTTGCGTCGAGCGTTGAGAGTTGACTCTGGTCCTGGTTCTGGATTTTCGAACGTCCTTGCGTACAATTTAATATCTTGTATTTTGCGTTTTGCTTCTTGTACTCTTGTAATTTTGAGACGTTTCTCACCAATAATTTGAACCACTTTGATTGTACTTTGTACTTTTTAGCTTTTTGGTCGTTTGCGTCTTCAATTCATCGAATCTGTCTTTTGTCTTCACCTTTTATTATTTAAACAAATATCACTTGTGAATAGAACAATTGCAACTAAAAGCTTGTCTTTCTTGAGGGATAATGCAATGAAATATATGTTCGTTTTTAGCATTATCAATAAACCTTAAAGAGTTGAAAGTTGAAGAAAGCGATGAAGATTTGGGAAGAAATGTGTTTTTTGGATCTTGGCAAAGGTAAAAAAAAGTGAAGATAAAAGGGTAATTTTGATAAACTGATAGTTTTAACTTTAATGATATTTTATAATAACAATAATATTTCTATTAAAACGATAATTTTGATAAACTGATAGTTTTAACTTTAACGATACTTTTAATAATAATAATAATAATGATAATAATAAAAATGATATTTTATCTGAATCATAATCTTAACATTATTTTAACTGAATCATGATACTTATACTCATTATTTCTTACTCGACTTGTTTAATAGCTTTTAGTCCTCTTTTAAATCGCATTCATAATGATAATATTATTAGTCATAATAATTAGATGATATTAATATTAATTTTTAATTATAATGATACTAATAATAATAAATATTATAATAACATTAATGATATTACGAATAACTATTTTAATGATAAAAATAATAATGATAATAATAATAATAATGATAATGTTAATAATAATCTAAATGATAATAACGATAGTAATACTAATAATAATAACAATTTTAATGATAATATTTATATTGATAACGATAATAAATATAATAATTAGATAGTAATAATAACGACGATAATAACGACGATGGTAATAATAATAATCATTTTTAATAATAATACTAAGATTAATGATCATTCCGTTGACTATATCTTTTAAACCGTTCATCGAAATCATTCGCTTTCTAAATGAAAAGTTATTAATTTTCCGCCAGCTTTCCAACGACATGCATATCATATACCTTATCTATATCATATACCTTATCTCAATCGCATATGTATCAAATTCGTGATTTATCATAACTATCTAACGACAAAAATTGAACATTCAAGCATGCATAATCATATATACTCGAGCACTAGTCATGGATACACTATTAATATATAAAAGTTAAGTTATGAGTGCTCACATACAATATTGTGATTCAATATTGCAGGAAAGTACGTAGACACAACGGAGATGATAAACACTAGTTTGACTTACGAGCAATACCCCTTAACCATACCCATAACTTCCATAGTTATAACCCATAATTTCTTTAGCTTTATCCTGCTCGTAAAACCCATTTTGAAATAGCTCGTACGTACCTTCGTCGTAATATTTTATATATAATACTAATAATAGTAATCCTAATACTAATAATAATAATAATATTATTAATAATAATAATATTATTAATATTAATAATATAAATATAAGTACAGAGAGATATAGATTTGATATATGTGTGTAATTATGAACGAAACGAGTTTGATTTATAAATGATTTCAGTACCTCGACTCCATGTGATCACATGGAGTCCATTTGATAAAATCATGCGATCGCATGATGTTGTTCACCAGCTCACTTTCTTGTTTTACTCTGCCGACACCACGTTTTAATTATATAATATATTTAATCTTTATAATTAATTAAATATTATATTATATTTACCCGCATAGTTGACTTATAATTTTAATACCGATGATTCACACGTTGTCACTCGACTTACGTGCTGGTTTCGGTTTTTCAAACGTCTTTTCGTACGCTTAGAAAACTAGCACTTTACGTTACGCGACGTGTGCCTTTATTAATACTTCGACCCAATCATCGATAGACTATATTACCCAAAGTATAATCTTTACATTTGAGTGTTGTGGTCATTTGCTTCTATAAATCAAAATCTCGTTATTTATCAAAGTATGTTTAATAATATTATTTTAAATCCAAAACGTTTTATGACCAAGTTAATATTATATTTCATTACTTCGTAAAATATAAATATATTTTCATTTAGAAATATAAACTTTTATATTTTAGAAATATTTATTTACTACTCTAATATTTAGTTTTTCAAAAACTAATTATATTTCAAAGTTTAATATATATAAATTAAAATCGTTTAAACAATAGATATTATTATATCACCTAACGTTTACGCTCTAAAACTTAATTTAATATAATTCATTTATGCGCCAACGTTTATTTTAACTCCTCAAATGTTTTAAATAACATATCTAAAAATCAATCGAATTAAATAAAGAAGTGTTACTACTATCTACTTAACTAATTTGAAATTATATATATTCAAAAATTACAAACACGTTTTAAATACACGTTGCAAGTTATTTATATATTCAACAACCAATATTCTAATTCACATTATTTAAACAAGGACATTTTAATAATCAAGTTTTATTATATCGAAAAACGTTTTTGTACACTCGTAACTAAATCAATTGATTATTATGAAATTTAGGCTTCCACTAACTTTTGTCTAATTTTTGTTATTTAACACTTTGTTCACCTATGTAGATCACTTTACCAATTATTCTGAATATCGTTAAAAAGAAAGGTTTCCTAAATCAAAGTGGACCTCTCAACAGAGACTCGTAATCATACAATGTATATGATAAATCAATCATTTGATATTATCTTCTAATTCCATCGATAACCATATTGAGACAAATATGTTCATGTAAAGTATTATACGTTTAATACTTTATTAATATTCTCAAGTTATTATGTATACACATACCTATATATACATATTCATATCCAATTAAATAATGGTTCGTGAATCGTCGAAATTTCATCGAGGTTAAATGAATGTATGAACATAGTTTAAAATCCTTGAGATTCAACTTAACAATCTTTGCTTATCATGTCGGAATAATATAAAGATAATGTTTAAATTTGGTCGGAAATTTCCGGGTTGTCACAGATCTATCTTTAGGATTCGCGTCAATTTGGGGGTCTGTTCCCAAATTCTTAGGCTACCAAGCTAAAAAGGGGCATATTCGGCTTCGATCATTCACCCATATAATGTAGTTTCATTTACTTGTGTCTATTTCGTAAAACATTTATAAAATTGCATGTATTCTCATTCCAAAATATTAGATTTTAAAAGTGGGACTATAACTCACTTTCACAGATTTTTACTTCATCGGGAAGTAAGACTTGGCCACTGGTCGATTCACGAACCTATAACAAATATGTACATATATATCAAAGTATGTTCAAAATATATTTACAACATTTTTAATACGTTTTAATGTTTTAAGTTTATTAAGTCAGCTGTCCTCATTAGTAACCTACAACTAATTGTCCATAGTTAGATGTACAGAAAATAAGGTGATATATATTATCATGAATCAATCCACGACCCAGTGTATACACGTCTCAGGCTAGATCACAACTCAAAGTACATATATTTTTGGAATCAACCTCAACCCTGTATAGCTAACTCAAACATTACTGCATATAGAGTGTCTATGGTTGTTCCAAATAATATATATAGATGGGTCGATATGATATGTCAAAACATTTGCATACGTGTCTATGGTATCTCAAGATTACATAATATATTAGAATACATGTATAATACAATATGAGTTAGCTAGGATATGATTAATATAGATTTGTTACCAATTTTCATGTAGTTATAACAAGCAAAAATATCCAATCTTGTTTTACCCATAACTTCTTCGTTTTAAATCCGTTTTGAGTGATTCAAGTTGCTATGGTTTCATATTGAACTTAAGTTTATGAATATATACAGAAAAAGTATAAGTTTATAGTCGGAAATACAGGTTAAAAGTAGTTTTTGTAAAGGTAGTCATTTCAGTCGAAAGAACGACGTCTAGATGACCATTTTGGAAAACATACTTCCGCTTTGAGTTTAACCATGATTTTTGGATATAGTTTCATGTTCATAAGAAAAATCATTTTCCCAGAAAAACAACTTTTAAATCAAATTTTATCATAGTTTTATATTAACTAACCCAAAACAGCCCGCAGTGTTACTACGACGGCGTATATCCGGTTTTACGGTGTTTTTCGTGTTTTCAGGTTTTAAATCATTAAGTTAGCATATCATATAGATATATAAAATGTGTCTAGTTGATTTTAAAAGTCAAGTTAGAAGGATTAACTTTTGTTTACGAACAAGTTTAGAATTAACTAAACTATGTTCTAGTGATTACAAGTTTAAACCTTCGAATAAGGTAGTTTTATATATATGAATCGAATGATGTTATGAACATCATTACTACCTCAGGTTTTGTGGATAAACCTACTAGAAATGAGAAAAATAGATCTAGCTTCAAAGAATCCTTGGATGGCTTGAAAGTTCTTGAAGCAAAATCATGACATGAAAACAAGTTCAAGTAAGATTTTCACTCGAAATAAGATTATTATAGTTATAGAAATTGAATCAAAGTTTAAATATGAGTACTACCTTGTATTAGAGATATATATTACTGTAAATAAGAAAGATTTCTTGAGTTTAGATGATCACTTGAAATGGATTTGCAAGATTGAAAGCAAGCTAGCAAACTTGGAAGTGTTGTTGTGTTCTTGAGTAGTTGTTTTGTATCTTGGTTTATGTATGGATTTATGAACTAGATTGAGCTAGATTTTGATGAAGATGATGAAGAACACTTAGAACAATGTAAGAACACTTGAGAGAGAGTAATTTGATTCAAGAAAAATTGAAAATGAATGTGTTTGTGTACTCCTCCATTCACGTGAATCTTAAGCATCCATATAGGCTCCATTAGTTTGTTATTTTGTGAGATATTTCATGCTAGATGTTAAATGATGGTTTCCACATGGTTAGGTGACTCACATGGGCTACTAAGAGCTGATCATTGGAGTGTATATACCAATAGTAAATACATTTAGAAGCTATGTATTGTACGAGTACAAATACGAGTGTATACGAGTAGAATTGTTGCTGAAAAATGAATGAGGATCTAATTGTACGCATTTTTGTTAAGTAGAAGTACTTTGATAAGTGTCTTGAAGTCTTTCAAAAGTGTATGAATACATATTAAAACACTACATGTATATACATTTTAACTGAGTCGTTAAGTTATCGTTAGTCGTTACATGTAAGTGTTGTTTTGAAACCTTTAGGTTAACGATCTTGTTAAATGTTGTTAACCCATTGTTTATTGTATCTAATGAGATGTTAAATTATTACATTAGTAAGATATTATGATGTATTAATATATCTTAATATGATATATATACAATTAAATGTCGTTACAACGATAATCGTTACATATATGCCTCATTTCGAAATCCTTAATTTAATAGTCTTGTTTTTACATATGTAGTTCATTGTTAATATACTTAATAATATATTTACTTATCATTTATCATGTTTAACAAAGTGTATCAATATCTTAATATGATTCATATGTACTTAGTAAGACGTTGTTATAACGATAATCGTTATATATATCGTTTTCGAGTTTCTTAATTCAATAGTCTCATTTTTGTGTATATAACTCATTGTTAAAATACCTAATGAGATAATTACTTATCATAATATCATTTTAACTATATATATATATATATCCATAAATATGTCATCATATAGTTTTTGCAAGTTTTTACGTTCGTGAATCACCGGTCAACTTGGGTGGTCAATTGTCTATATGAAACCTATTTCAATTAATCAAGTTTTAACAAGTTTGATTGCTTAACATGTTGAAAACACTTAATCATGTAAATATCCATTTCATTTAATATATATAAACATGGAAAAGTTTGGGTCACTACAGTACCTACCCGTTAAATAAATTTCGTCCCGAAATTTTAAGCAGTTGGAGGTGTTGACGTATCTTCTGGAAATAGGTGCGGGTATTTCTTCTTCATCTAATCTTCTCGTTCCCAGGTGAACTCAGATCCTCTACAAGCATTCCATCGAACCTTAATAATTGGTATCTTGTTTTGCTTAAGTCTTTTAACCTCACGATCCATTATTTCGACGGGTTCTTCGATGAATTGAAGTTTTTCGTTGATTTGGATTTCGTCTAACGGAATAGTGAGATCTTCTTTAGCAAAACATTTCTTCAAATTCGAGACGTGGAAAGTGTTATGTACGTCCGCGAATTGTTGAGATAACTCAATTCGGTAATCTACTGGTCCGACACGATCAATAATCTTGAATGGTCCAATATACCTTGGATTTAATTTCCCTCGTTTACCAAATCGAACAACACCTTTCCAAGGTGCAACTTTAAGCATGACCATCTCTCCAATTTCAAATTCTATATCTTTTCTTTTAATGTCAGTGTAGCTCTTTTGTCGACTTTGGGCAGTTTTCAACCGTTGTTGAATTTGGATGATTTTCTCGGTAGTTTCATGTATTATCTCCGGACCCGTAATCTGTCTATCCCTCACTTCACTCCAACAAACCGGAGACCTGCACTTTCTACCATAAAGTGCTTCAAACGGCGCCATCTCAATGCTTGAATGGTAGCTGTTGTTGTAGAAAAATTCTGCTAACGGAAGGTGTCGATCCCAACTGTTTCCGAAATCAATAACACATGCTCGTAGCATGTCTTCAAGCGTTTGTATCGTCCTTTTGCTCTACCCATCAGTTTGTGGATGATAGGCAGTATTCATATCTAGACGAGTTCCTAATGCTTGATGTAATGTCTGCCAGAATCTTGAAATAAATCTGCCATCCCTATCAGAGATAATAGAGATTGGTATTCCATGTCTGGAGACGACTTCCTTCAAATACAGTCGTGCTAACTTCTCCATCTTGTCATCTTCTCTTATTGGCAGGAAGTGTGCTGATTTGGTGAGACGATCAACTATTACCCAAATAGTATCAAAACTACTTGCAGTCCTTGGCAATTTAGTGATGAAATCCATGGTAATGTTTTCCCATTTCTATTTCGGGATTTCGGGTTGTTGAAGTTGACCTAATGGTTTCTGATGCTCAGCTTTGACCTTAGAACACGTCAAACATTCCCCTACGTATTTAGAAATATCGGCTTTCATACCTGGGCACCAAAAATATTTCTTGAGATCTTTGTACATCTTTCCCGTTCCAGGATGTATTGAGTATCTGGTTTTATGAGCTTCTCTAAGTACCATTTCTCTCATATCTCCAAATTTTGGTACCCAAATTCTTTCAGCCCTATACCGGGTTCCGTCTTCCCGAATATTAAGATGCTTCTCCGATCCTTTGGGTATTTCATCCTTTAAGTTTCCCTCTTTTAAAACTCCTTGTTGTGCCTCCTTTATTTGAGTAGTAAGGTTAGTGTGAATCATTATATTCATAGCTTTTACTCGAATGGGTTCTCTGTCCTTTCTGCTCAAGGCGTCGGCTACCACATTTGCCTTTCCCGGGTGGTAACGAATCTCAAAGTCGTAATCATTCAATAATTCAATCCACTTGCGCTGCCTCATGTTCAGTTGTTTCTGATTAAATATGTGTTGAAGACTTTTGTGGTCGGTATATATAATACTTTTGACCCAATATAAGTAGTGCCTCCAAGTCTTTAATGCAAAAACAACCGCGCCTAATTCCAAATCATGCGTCGTATAATTCTGCTCGTGAATCTTCAATTGTCTAGACGCATAAGCAATTACTTTCATTCGTTGCATTAATACACAACCGAGACCTTGCTTTGAGGCGTCACAATATATCACAAAATCATCATTCCCTTCAGGTAATGACAATATAGGTGCCGTATTTAACTTTTTCTTCAACACATAAAACGCTTTCTCTTGTTCATCCTTCCATTCAAATTTCTTCCCTTTATGCGTTAATGCAGTCAAGGGTTTTGCTATTTTGGAAAAATCTTGGATGAATCTCCTGTAATAACTAGCTAGCCCTAAAAATTGGCGTAGGTGTTTCGGAGTTTTCGGGGTTTCCCACTTTTCAACGGTTTTAATCTTTGCTGGATCCTCCTGAATACCTTCTTTGTTCACTATATGACCAAGGAATTGAACTTCTCCCAACCAAAATGCACACTTTGAAAACTTAGCGTACAGTTTTTCTTTCCTTAACAACTCTAGCACTTTTCTCAAATGTTCTTCATGCTCTTGGTCATTCTTTGAGTAAATAAGTATGTCATCGATGAAAACAATGACAAACTTGTCAAGGTATGGTCCATACACTCGGTTCATGAGGTGCATGAACACAGCTGGTGCGTTAGTCAACCCAAATGGCATAACCATAAACTTGTAATGACCGTAACGCTTCCTAAAAGTAGTCTTTGGAATATCATCCTCCTTCTCCCGCATTTGATGATACCTAGAATGTAAATCAATCTTCGAATAAACCGACGAGCCTTGTAGTTGATCAAATAAGTCGTCGATTCTCGGTAGTGAGTAGCAGTTCTTGATGGTAAGTTTGTTCAACTCTCGGTAGTCGATACACAACCTAAATGTACCATCCTTCTTTTTGACAAACAAAACAGGAGCTCCCCACGGTGATGTGCTTGGTCGAATGAAACCACGCTCTAAAAGTTCCTGTAACTGACTTTGTAATTCTTTCATTTCACTAGGTGCGAGTCTGTATGGAGCACGAGCTATTGGTACAGCTCCTGGTACAAGGTCTATTTGAAATTCAACGGATTGATGTGGGGGTAATACCGGTAATTCTTTCGAAAATATATCGGGAAATTCTTTTGCGACGGGAACATCACTGATGTTCTTTTCTTCAGGTTTAACTTCCTTGATGTGTGCTAGAATGACGTAACAACCTTTTCTTATTAGTTTTTGCGCCTTCAAACTACTAATAAAGTTTAATTTCGCGTTGTTCTTTTCTCCGTACACCATTAAAGGTTTTCCTTTTTCACGCATAATGCGAATCGCATTTTTGTAACAAACAACCTCTGCTCTTACCTTTTTCAACCAGTCCATGCCAATTATAACATCAAAACTCCCTAACTCGACTGGTATTAAATCAATTTTAAACATTTCATCCCCTAGTTTAATTTCTCTATCCCAACATATATTATCTGCTGAAATTAATTTACCGTTTGCTAATTCGAGTAAAAATTTACTATCCAAATGCGTCAATGGGCAACTTAATTTAGCACAAAAATCTCTACTCATATAGCTTCTATCCGCACCCGAATCAAATAAAACATAAGCAGATTTATTGTTGATAAGAAACGTACACGTAACAAGCTCCGGGTCTTCCTGCGCTTCTGCCGTATTAATATTGAAAACTCTTCCGCGGCTCTGCCCATTAGTATTCCCCTGATTCGGGCAATTACTTCTAATGTGGCCCGGTTTTCCACATCCATAACAAACAAAGGCGGCGTTACTTGTTTCGCCACTATTTGTTCCTTTAGTTCTGTTAAACTTTGGTCCGTAGACCTCACACTTTTTAGCACCATGGCCAGTTCTTTTACACTTGGTGCAAAATGTCGTGCAGAACTCATTTTGGTGGTACTCTTCACACCTTTGGCATTTTTGGTTTTTGTTGCCATTGTTGTTGTTGAGATTGTTGTTGGGATTTTTATTGTTTTTGAAACGATTGTTGTAGTTGTTGTTGTTGTTGGGACGTTTGTTGTAGTTATTGTTAGGATTGCGGTTATTGTTGCGATTGTTGTTGCGGTTGTTATGATTATTATTGTGATTATGGTTGTGATTGTTGTTATTGTTGTATTGGTGACCCTTGTCACTAGTTTCTTCCCACTTTCTCTTGAGTTGTTTCGTGTTGGCTTCTTTGGCCGCCTACTCTTTAATTCTTCCTTCAATCTGATTTATGAGTTTATGAGCCATTCGACTTGCCTTTTGTATGGAAGCGGGCTCGTGTGAACTCACATCTTCTTGAATCCTTACTGGTAACCCTTTTACAAACGCGTCGATCTTCTCTTCTTCATCTTCGAACGCTCCCGGATACAATAGGCACAACTATGTGAATTGTCGTTCATATGTGGTTATGTCGAACCCTTGTGTTCGTAACTCCCTAAGTTCTACCTTGAGCTTATTGATTTCGTTTCTAGGACAGTACTACTCGTTCATCAATTGCTTGAATGCCGAACACGGTAGTGCGTAAGCAGCATTTTGTCCTACCTGTTCAAGATAGGTGTTCCACCACGTTAATGCAGTACCTATGAAGGTATGCGTAGCGTACTTAACTTTGTCCTCTTCAGTACACTTACTTATGGCAAACACCAATTCGACTTTCTCGGTCCACCGTTTCAATCCAATTGGTCTTTCTGTTCCATCAAATTCCAAAGGTTTGCAGATAGTGAATTCTTTGTAGGAGCATCCTACACGATTTCTTGTGGAATTAGTTCCACTGCTAGATCCAGAGTTATTGTTATTTTGCATCGCAGCCTGTACTGCGGCTATGTTTGCTGCAAGGAAAACACGGAAGTCTTCCTCGCTCATGTTCAAATTCTGACGAGTCATCGGTGCCATTTCCTTCAAAAATAGCCAAAAGAATTGAGTTAATCATATAGAATTTTAAGAGTAGTCAATAGTATTTCGTAGCATTATATGAACTTATTTATAAAAGCTTTTTCTTCATATTAGCATTTTATAGTTTTAATTCGGGTAGTACCTACCCGTTAAGTTCATACTTACTAGCTACTATACAACTCAACTACTACGCTTCTATATGAGAAACTTATTACAATAATATTTCGCGTTCAAACTTTATACAAATTTTACAAACTTACAATACCGTTATTATACATATAGGATGAAATATAGCACATAATAACTTTACTACTTGGCAGCTATAAAGGCAATTCTAGTTAATACGCAAGTTGTTCAGCAAAAGAAATAAAGACACGTAATTCATAAGTCCAGAAACAAGTCATGCATTCAGGTTTTACTAAGACGACTTCCCATACTTGATCTTGTGGAAAGTAACCGTTATGAACATTGGCTAGGCAGCATGTTGTCATGTCGTCAAAAGGATGAGGGTTTCGTAATGTCCAACAGCCTCGTAGCAATCTAAAAACCTTGTTTCTTACCCCAACTACTGAGTCCGTCACTTGTGGGAATGTTTTATTTAAAAGTTGTAACCCGATGTTCTTTTTATCACTTTGGTAAGAAGCGAACATCACTAACCCTTAAGTAAAACATGCTTCTTTATATTGCATGTTAGAAGCTCTTTCTAACTCACGAAATCCTATGTTGGGATATGTTGAGTCAAAATAGGTTCTTAACCCGTAGCGTAAAACTGCATTTGGGTTCCCCGCATTTAACGCTTTAAAGAAAACACGGCGTAACTTACAGTCTCCCCAATGTGATATACCCCACCTATCAAAGGAAAGCCTTTTATAAACTAAGGCATTTCTAGAAAGTCTTTCAAATGTGTGACAAGTTAATTTCTCCATAACTAAATGTGCTGATGAATTCTGACCGACTCTAGACAAGATTTCATATCCTCTGGTAGGTCTTCTAAAATATTCGGTTGTCTACCCTTAACGTCCATTTTGTTTTTATACTGTAAAATAGACAAGGATTAGATTCGCAAAAGATAATTAAAAAACAATACAAGCAATTTTTACATAGAACATAAAAGTACAAGCACACTACAATACATATAATACACAACATGATTACAACCCTCTAATCTGAATCACTGGTTTCTTCTTCTTCGGACTTGGTTCGTTTTCCTATTTTCTAGGGATATATGGTGTTCCTCTAATATGAGCCATCGTTTTCCACAATGGTTTAGAAAAACCTGGTGGTTTAGAGGTTCCCGGGTTATTGTTACAATTTAGGAAATACAGATGTTTCCGATACATATAAAGTTCATCGGGGTCGGAATCAGGTTTCTCTATTTTTATACCTTTTCCTTTATTATTTTCTTTTGCTTTATTAAATTGGGTCCAGGAAATTTCTACAACATCATCGGAATCCTCATCGGGATCCGATTCATCGGAAAATTGGTAATCTTCCCAATAATTTGCTTCCTCGGCGGAAACACCATTAACCATTTTTAACTTTGGTCCGTTGGTTGAGGATTTTCTTTTATTTAATCGATTTACTGTAGGTATCAATATTTCTTCCTCCGAAACCTCTTCTTCTTCTGGTTCCTCCTCTTCTGGTTCCTCTTCTTCCGGTTCCTCCTCTTCCGGTTCCTCCTCTTCCGGTTCCTCTTCGGGAATTTGTGAATCTTCCCAAAGTATATTCGACGCTTCATTATTATTAGGTGAGTCGATGGGATTTGTACTAGTGGTAGACATCTATCACTCAATATCAAACACATTAAGAGGTTAATATATCACATAATAATTACATGTTAATAATATATAGTTTCCAACAAAAGTGTTAAGCAATCGTTTTTAAAGAAAACACGGTCGAAGTCCAGACTCACTAATGTATCCTAACAAACTCGATAAGACACACTAATGCAAATTTCTGGTTCTCTAAGACTAACGCTCGGATACCAACTGAAATGTCCCGTTCATATTGATTATAAACGTTCCATATTAATTGATTTCGTTGCGAGGTTTTGACCTCTATATGAGACGTTTTTCAAAGACTGCATTCGTTTTTAAAACAAACCATAACCTTTATTTTATCGACAAGGTTAAAAGGACACCACCTAGATTATCCAGAAATGATAATCTAAAAATATCACACTTACACACTACCAATACATATTGGTTTACAATATTAATATGTTACAACAAAGTAAATCTCGAATGCAGTTTTAAACAATATTATACAAACATGCTGACACCAAATCTTGTCCATATTTTAGCATGCAACAGCGGAAGCTCTTAATAATCACCTGAGAATAAACATGCTTTTAAATGTCAACAAAAATGTTGGTGAGTTATAGGTTTAACATATATATTTATCAAATCGTAATAATAGACCACAAGATTTCATATTTCAATATACATCCCATACATAGAGATAAAAATCATTCATATGGTGAACACCTGGTAACCGAAATTAACAAGATGCATATAGAATATCCCCATCATTCCGGGACACCCATCGAACATGATAATTTCGAAGTACTAAAGCATTCCAAATTCCAGAATGGGACTTGTTGGGCCCGATAGATCTATCTTTAGGATTCGCGTCAATTTGGGGGTCTGTTCCCAAATTCTTAGGCTACCAAGCTAAAAAGGGGCATATTCGGCTTCGATCATTCACCCATATAATGTAGTTTCATTTACTTGTGTCTATTTCGTAAAACATTTATAAAATTGCATGTATTCTCATCCCAAAATATTAGATTTTAAAAGTGGGACTATAACTCACTTTCACATATTTTTACTTCGTCGGGAAGTAAGACTTGGCCACTGGTCGATTCACGAACCTATAACAAATATGTACATATATATCAAAGTATGTTCAAAATATATTTACAACATTTTTAATACGTTTTAATGTTTTAAGTTTATTAAGTCAGCTGTCCTCGTTAGTAACCTACAACTAGTTGTCCATAGTTAGATGTACAGAAAATAAATTGATATATATTATCTTGAATCAATCCACGACCCAGTGTATACACGTCTCAGGCTAGATCACAACTCAAAGTACATATATTTTTGGAATCAACCTCAACCCTGTATAGCTAACTCAAACATTACTGCATATAGAGTGTCTATGGTTGTTCCAAATAATATATATAGATGGGTCGATATGATATGTCAAAACATTTGCATACGTTTCTATGGTATCCCAAGATCACATAATATATTAGAATACATGTATAATACAATATGAGTTAGCTAGGATATGATTAATATAGATTTGTTACCAATTTTCACGTAGTTATAACAAACAAAAATATCCAATCTTGTTTTACCCATAACTTCTTCGTTTTAAATCCGTTTTGAGTGATTTAAGTTGCTATGGTTTCATATTGAACTTAAGTTTATGAATATAAATAGAAAACATATAAGTTTATAGTCAGGAATATAGGTTACAAGTCATTTTTGTAAAGGTAGTCATTTCAGTCGAAAGAACGACGTCTAGATGACCATTTTGGAAAACATACTTCCACTTTGAGTTTAACCATGATTTTTGGATATAGTTTCATGTTCATAAGAAAAATCATTTTCCCAAAAGAACAACTTTTAAATCAAAGTTTATCATAGTTTTATATTAACTAACCCAAAACAGCCCGCAGTGTTACTACGACGGCGTATATCCAGTTTTACGGTGTTTTTCGTGTTTTCAGGTTTTAAATCATTAAGTTAGCATATCATATAGATATATAAAATGTGTCTAGTTGATTTTAAAAGTCAAGTTAGAAGGATTAACTTTTGTTTGCGAATAAGTTTAGAATTAACTAAACTATGTTCTAGTGATTACAAGTTTAAACCTTCGAATAAGGTAGTTTTATATATATGAATCGAATGATGTTATGAACATCATTACTACCTCAGGTTTTGTGGATAAACCTACTGGAAATGAGAAAAATAGATCTAGCTTCAAAGGATCCTTGGATGGCTTGAAAATTCTTGAAGCAAAATCATGACATGAAAACAAGTTCAAGTAAGATTTTCACTCGAAATAAGATTGTTATAGTTATAGAAATTGAATTAAAGTTTGAATATGTGTACTACCTTGTATTAGAGATATATATTACTGTAAATAAGAAAGATTTCTTGAGTTTAGATGATCACTTGAAATGGATTTGCAAGATTGAAAGCAAGCTAGCAAACTTGGAAGTGTTGTTGGCGTGTTCTTGAGTAGTTGTTTTGTATCTTGGTTTATGTATGGATTTATGAACTAGATTGAGCTAGATTTTGATGAAGATGATGAAGAACACTTAGAACAATGTAAGAACACTTGAGAGAGAGTAATTTGATTCAAGAAAAATTGAAAATGAATGTGTTTGTGTACTCCTCCATTCACGTGAATCTTAAGCATCCATATAGGCTCCATTAGTTTGTTATTTTGTGAGATATTTCATGCTAGAAGTTAAATGATGGTTTCCACATGGTTAGGTGACTCACATGGGCTACTAAGAGCTGATCATTGGAGTGTATATACCAATAGTAAATACATTTAGAAGCTATGTATTGTACGAGTACAAATACGAGTGTATACGAGTAGAATTGTTGATGAAAATGAATGAGGATCTAATTGTACGCATTTTTGTTAAGTAGAAGTACTTTGATAAGTGTCTTGAAGTCTTTCAAAAGTGTATGAATACATATTAAAACACTACATGTATATACATTTTAACTGAGTCGTTAAGTTATCGTTAGTCATTACATGTAAGTGTTGTTTTGAAACCTTTAGGTTAACGATCTTGTTAAATGTTGTTAACCCATTGTTTATTGTATCTAATGAGATGTTAAATTATTACATTAGTAAGATATTATGATGTATTAATATATCTTAATATGATATATATACAATTAAATGTCGTTACAACGATAATCGTTACATATATGCCTCGTTTCGAAATCCTTAAGTTAGTAGTCTTGTTTTTACATATGTAGTTCATTGTTAATATACTTAATAATATATTTATTTATCATTTATCATGTTTAACAAAGTGTATAAATATCTTAATATGATTCATATGTACTTAGTAAGACGTTGTTATAACGATAATCGTTATATATATCGTTTTCGAGTTTCTTAATTCAATAGTCTCGTTTTTGTGTATATAACTCATTGTTAAAATACCTAATGAGATACTTACTTATCATAATATCATGTTAACTATATATATATATATATATATATATATATATATATATATATATATATATATATATATATATATATATATATATATATATATATATATGTCATCATATAGTTTTTGCAAGTTTTTACGTTCGTGAATCACCGGTCAACTTGGGTGGTCAATTGTCTATATGAAACCTATTTCAATTAATCAAGTTTTAACAATTTTGATTGCTTAACATGTTGGAAACACTTAATCATTTAAATAACCATTTCATTTAATATATATAAACATGGAAAAGTTCGGGTCACTACAACACATGCACATAACCAAAAGTGATGGTAGACATCTTGACACACACACACACACACACACACACACACACACACACACACACACACACACACACACATATATATATATATATATATATATATATATATATATATATATATATATATATATATATATATACAAGTTTACTAATCAACGCTTACTCTAGCAAAAGACCAAACCAAATGAGGCTTAAAATAAAAAACTGATGCCACACGGTTTGGTTCCACAGTTGACCGCAGGTCAGACCGCGGAAGTCCTGTACCCTGATTTATGAAACCAGGTACATGGTCGACTCCACGGCTGACTGTGGATCGACCGCAATACGTTCTGTCCAAATCTCTTGATCAAATAAAGTTTAACCACTTCGAGGCATCTATAATTCATGAAACCTGTTGTAACATGCTTAGAATAGTTGCCCTCTTCATATCCAAAAGAGTTTTGGTCACTAGAACGCTAATCTTGGTTAATCACACCTAATGACACCTTAATGAAGTTTTAGCCTTGATTAAGGATAACAAATAAGTGTTACAGGATAAATTGTGCTCCTAAAATGTATTTGGACATACTTAGGATGGTCATCAAGTCCCAACCAAGAGTTGCTCCTTCCTTGTACATGTGTTGGACATTAATGTATACTTATACATTAATCTTGCAAAGTGCCACATTGCAAGTAAACTTACATAACGTTAGTATATTGCTATGGTCATCACTATGTGTTTAATCCTAGATTAATTGCTAAGTGATCTCTTGCTAGTCATTACATAAGTATTACTTGACTACTTGCTATTATTACATGAGTATTATTTGACTATGTACTAAATGTCAACTTGCTAGTAGTTGCTTAATATATATAAATTAACTTTGTCTTGCTATAAGCCATAAGTCAGGTAATTGCAAATGCATGTTTAGCTTACTCAAATGCATTAAGTGTAACTTGGTTGATAACAATGGATGAGTCATAATCAAATTGTCTTTAAGTGCTTATAGAATTATTAACACACATATTGAGATATCAAAAGAGACATGTTAAGTTTAGCAACATGTCTAAGAATGGTCTAGTCTCGATTAACATAATATCCTACAGCATGTTTAATTGAACTTACTTGTTTCACTAGGTAAGACATCATAAACACGTCTAATTAATCCATGTGCAAGCTTAAAGATAAATAATATCATCCTTAGTGATTAATTAGGATATTGTCATCAATGACATGTTGACAAACCAATAGAACTTAAGCAAGTGTGTTAAAAACAAACAAAAGATTACGACAAATCTGAGATTACTTCAATTGGTTATCAAGACTTGTATCTAAGAATGTTGAACTTCCCTCTTTGGTTATGACAAGTCAGTATCAAAAGAATACAAACAAGGAGAATCATGCATTTAATGCATATAGTACTTGTATATGATGTTGAGTATCTTTTGCAGGTATTAAATGAAGTAAAGAGGTCAAAAGAACCAGGTTTGAAAGGATTCAAACGGCCATACAATGGCTAGATGAAAATGACCCGACAATGTGCGGTTGACCCATGGTCGATCGTGGGCTGAGCCGCAGCAACGGCTAATTTTTTTTGTCTCTATCTATAAATAGCAAGACTTGGAGAGCTTTGAAGATTAGATCATCTTGCATGCTTCAACTCTAATTCATCAGAGAATCACAAGATCATAACTCATATATATTTGTGATTAGCAAGAGAATTTCTATGATCTCATAGATTGTAGAAGTGTTGTAAACATACTATCAAGTTTCTATCTTTGTGAGTTTACTTAGTGTTGTATTATCCTTTGAATTGTCTTAGGATTTTCATCACTAAAAGGGTGAGTCTTGTACTTTGTAACTAGAGGCATAAGCTAGCTTAGCTATCATCTTTCTTAAAGGGAACTAGGAAGTTGTGTAATTCCATTGGGGATTAATACTTGTCCAAGGTGAAGAAAAGTTGATCTAAGTTAGAGGTAATCTTTTAAAGGGATAGAAAGATTAGGTTTGTTGTCTACAAAGAGTACAAGACTTGTAAATCGGATCTCCACTGGTTTGGAGTAAAGGCTTAGTGAAGCAAAACTCCTGATTAGTGAATCGGGGAGTGGATTAAGGTGGATTAGTTAACATCTACCCGAACCACTATAAATCCTTATGTTTATGTTCCTTAGTTTACTTTCTGTATTACTTCAAACATAAACACCACACACATTGAGTTTTAGTGGATTAAGTTGATCAAGGATTAATCAAATCTCTTTGATCATCGAAAAAGTTTTAAAAATCGTATTTAAGTGTCATGTTTTGACTTTTAAAGTTCGTTTTGGATATTTTTATTAATATTCGATGAGAATTATATGACTCAATTTAATTTTAAATATTGTTTTATTATTTCAACTTTCATCAAATATTATATAGTAAAAATAAAAAATTGAAGTCAATGTTAAAAGAAAAAGATTTTTAAAAATCAAACATAACACTTATTACAGGGAGGTGATCTTTATACCACTATTTTTACCCATAAACTACTAAATCACTAAATATAATTTAAAACATTGTACAATAGCTAAATATTATATTTAGTTGCGTGTAATAAAAAAGTGATAGGTGGCGTTTAGTTTGGAGATTTGAAATTTCAAGATTTAAAATTTCATGGGATTTCAAATCTTGCTTGTTTGGTTCGGGATTTGAAAACGAATAACGTAAACCAAAAACGTAAACGTGAACTAAAACGTGAATATAAATGTGAGATAAAACGTTAGCGTAAAACGTAAACGAAAAACGAAAAACGTAAACATTAAGTAAAACGTAAACATAAAACGTTAAATCAAAACGTAATAAATAAATGTAAAAGTAAAACGTAAACGTGAAGACGTACATAGAGGTAAACGCAAAACGTTAAACGTAAAGGTAAAATGTAAACGTTAAGTAAAACGTAAACGTTAAGTAAAAGTAAACGCAAAATGTAAAACGTAAATGTAAATGTAAATGTAAACGTAAAATGCAAACGTAAAATGCAAATGTAAACGTAAAAAATAAACGTTAAGTAAAACTTAAAGGCAAACGTAAAACGTAAGACATAACACGTAAAATTAAAAATATAAAACATAAACGTAAACGCAATATGTAAAATGTAAACGTAAATGTAAAAACTAAACGTAAACGTAAACGTAAATTGTAAAACGTAAACGTATAACGTAAATCGTAATGCATAAAACATAAATCGTAAAACAACAACAACAACAACAACAACAACAACAACAAAACCCAATACCACAATGAGTGGTGTATGGGGGAGGTGAGATGTAGACAATCCTTCCCCGATCCGAGAATAGAAACAAGTCCTTTCTCTACCCAGAAAGTAGAGAAAGTCATCCCTCTCTCTATTCGACGAATAAAGAGATTGCTTCCGAGTGGACCTCCGGCCAGTGAGTAAAAAGTTTTTTTTTTTTAGTAAAAAAAAATAAAAATAAAAATAACATTGAGACGCCATGAAAATTAAAATAAATCGTAAAACGTATAACATAAATGATGAGAACATAAATTTTCAAATCCTTCACTATTAGTGAAGGATTTAGAAATTCCTTCTTCATGACTAGATTTCAAAGTTCAGAGACACTTGAAATCCTCCGACCTAATATAGGATTTTATGAAATTAAGAATTTTAAATTCTCCAAAAGCGCACACATAGTGTAAAGATGTCACCTGTTACTACGGGACGAGAAGTGTTTATCTGTACGAATTAGCATATGCCCGTCACACACGCCAGCAAAATCAACAGGGACCAGCCGAAAAAGAAAAAGGAATCTAGACGGATCATTTTGATGGGTATTATTATTAATTATTATTGTTAGTGATAATGAATAATGATCATGATAAGCAATTTATTTAATTAATTTTAAAATCTTAGATAAGTAAATAATAGTCTTCCCATTTAAGTTAAGTTTGTTGAAGTTGGCAGCAAGGCAGGTTGGTTCACAAATCAAGTGGGTAAGCGGCCAATATCTTATCTATAAACTATAATTATAAACATTTCATTTTTCAATCATTTATTTCATATTATAGTCTTTAAAACTAAATATATTCCTTTAACCTTTTTTTTATATATATAATAATCGAATAAACAACGAAAGATTTTTTCATTTAAAGTGTCTCAGATATGCACAATTTAACTGAATTATGATCCTTTTCAACTTTTACTATATATATCATTGTAAGATTGTAAGATGTAAGATGTAAGATTGTAAGATGTGTTGCTAATAAAACTAAATTTGAAACTTACCGTAAGATTATCAAGATTTTATTTTATATTAGATAATCGTTAATTAATGGTATAATTCTAAAGGCATAAAAAGGTGAAAGGTGGTGGGGGGACAATAAAGATGAAAAAAGAAAGTTGTGAAAATTGTTATTCTTATTCATATTAATAATAAATCTTCTTTGAAACCAACCCATTTCAAAATTTCATAATTTTTCTACCATTAACTCTTTCTCTGTGTTTCTCTCACACATATACATACATCATACATACACACTTAGTGTGTATGTATGTAAAGAAAGTTACTGTTGTTATGAGGATATTGTGTTTTGTGTAGAATTTGATCAACTTTCAAGCAGCTTTTTTAAAAGTTTTTCTAGAAATCTTATGGGAATCTTTTATTAGTTAAGGTAAGATTTTGCTCTTAATTATATGTTTTTCTCATATAAGTTATGTTTATTGATTATAGAACTAATTACATGCATTTCCTTCTTTTAATTCTTTTTCTTTTCATACTGTAATTTAATTTAATTTACTTTATTATTATTATTCATTATTTAAATATTTATTATTACTGATCTTAATTTGTTTATGTAAATTTGATATCTTTTATTTCAACAGATGCTACATAATTTTGATTATTCCAGCATACATATGTGTTGCATGCTTGTGCTTTCTTTTCCTGTTACTAGCTTACTTGAAACTAATTAGTGATCATTTTGTAGTAAATATGGATCTAGATGCCAGATTTATTTTCAGATTTTAAAATTTTCCAACATACAGATCTCTGTTTTTGTTATGTTTCCAAAACCAACAAGGTATTCGCTATTCATATTTTACTAAGATGTACGCGGTCTATCAGGATAATATGCGGCCGTTTTCTACCGTTTTTATGTTGAATATGATCATATATGGAGGATATCATGCTATTTTTTTTATAGAGAATTTTGAGTGATCATATAGCAATCAGCCTTCATGTCACCTATGTTGATTTCTTCTAAAATTGACCCATAAAAGAAATCTTTTATTTGATTTATTATTGTAATTGTAGTATTGTTCTATGTGTTGATCTGTTTATTTACAGGGTAAAATAGTAATGCTGGGAACACATGGGGAGAAAAGGGAGTTGGTTTTCAGCAATCAAGAAGGTTTTTACATCCAACTCCAAAGACAAACTACCATATGTAAGTAAACACATCAGCTTACTTGTGGGTATAACAAGATTTATAATAAATTCCTCCGTTATGACTTTGATTCATTTTCACGTTTTCTTGATCATGGTATGGTTCGAAAACAGGAAATAGAAAAGAAAAATACACACGAAAAGAAAAGTCGCACAAAATTAAAACATGGAGAAAGTAGATCATTCAATATTCCTTTATTTCGAGAGCCAAGTAGTATCGAAAAAATATTGGGCGAAGTTGATCAACAGTTGTTATTTATTGGTAATCCTACACCTGTTGAGCAACAAGCAACAACATCAACAATTCAACAACCTTTATATTCAAGTCGACCCGCTTCACCAAGAGTCACTTCTAAACGGGTCGATTCTCCTAGGGGGGCAATTTCCCCTAGGAGTTCGCCCCCTAGAGTTGTTCAAAGGCGTAGAGAGATCAGTTATAGACCAGAGCCAACTGTACGGCATCATCACTTTTCGGCCACCATTATTCAGGCGGCGTATAGAGGTTATATGGTAAGATTTTGTTGTTTATGATGCGTGTTTTGAAAGTGATTATGTGATATTCAACAATCAGATTAAATTTATGTGTTTAATATGTTAGTTGTAGGAGATATAGTATGTTGGATGTTGGATGTGTTTTTTACTGTTAGTTGCTTGAAGTTGCTTTAATCATATCATATGCTGTTTAAGTGTTTGACGATATCGAGTATATATGAAAGTGACAGTTAAATGACCAAAAATGTTGTTTTTGTGATAAAAGGAGGGACCTGTTAGGAAATGGAATAAAAGTCTGTTGACAATTAGGTTACATGAAAGGTAATAAGTTATTTGAGTTGTACGATTATTATTATTATTATATGGTTTAAAACTGATTATTATTATTATTTAGTTCTGAGGTTATCTGCTTAAAAATTGAACAGATATCAATGTACTTATTTTCAAATACTTATTTCTTCTGAAAAGCGGATCGGAAAGTATTTAAGAGGGTGTTTTGATCTACATATGTGTGGAAAAATATGGATTTTACTAACAACAGCCCTTAGGGCGGGCTGGCATTAAAGCACTTGTAGTTGGTTAGTAAAATATGGATTTTACCAACATCAGCCCTTAGTAGTTAGTTATTAATTTTATGGTGGCGATTACCTAATTGTACGAGTGTGTTGATAGTATATATAAAATGTAAATGTAATATTTAACATATATTTTACTTTATTGACTATTACGTAAATATTACATATACTATTTTACAATATTGACTGAGAGGATTCGATGTCAAAATTACCGTTCTAATTTTTTTTTTACAATATTGACTATTACATAAAGATTACATATACTATCATGTTTTATGTATGTTAACGACAATCTTATGAATTGTCGTTAGTAAAATCTGACTAATTGATCTTCCAATTCTAATTGATCTTTCAATTCATGTAAAACTGATTATTGCGAATTCAAGTCATTATAATCAATTAATCATACAATGGTTGCTGAATTAAATGCAGTCACTTTTTGTAATTAGTTGTGTATTTTGTAAAGGCACGAAGGAGTTTTCGAGCTTTGAGGGGTCTTGTGAGGCTGCAAGGAGTAGTAAGAGGCCAAAACGTGAAGCGACAAACTGCAAACGCCATGAAACAGATGCAACTTTTGGTCAGAGTTCAAACTCAGATTCAGTCAAGAAGAATACAAATGCTAGAAAACCTGCAACCTGAACGCCAAACGAACAAAAACGATAAAGACGGGGATAATTCACTTGGCAAATGGAACTTCAATAACCTAGTAAGTTTTTTTTTATTTTTAACTTTTTTTTTTTTTTTTTTATCTATTAATAATAAGTGGATTAAAAAAATCTGGCAATCTTAGGCGACCTGCTTGGACTTGTACCTAATACCCAACCCGCCCATTTCACCACCTCCTGATACCTAGTTTTAGAGAAGTGATATTTTGAAATGATGATTGTTTAATAAATTTGAAAATGGAATTAATGCAGAGTGAGATGGGCGATGAACACTGGGACGATAGCTTGATAACAAAAGAAGAACGAGAAGCTAGGCTACGAAGTAAAATGGAAGCCGTGATCAAAAGAGAACGGGCCATGGCCTACGCATACTCCCACCAGGTACTCGTTAAACTATCATCTCATAGTCTTCGTTTTTGTTTTAAAAAAAAAAATACAAAGTTTAACCCGGTTTTAATTGTTTAAGTTATGGAAAGCAACACCAAAATCGGCCCAAAACACTTTGGCTGACATCCGATCCGGTGGATATCCATGGTGGTGGAACTGGTTAGAACGACAACTACCTTCAAACGAACCAACAAACCCGCCCATATTCACACCCACACCACCACGCCCAAACCACGAACGCAAAACAAGCCCACGTCCTCAATCAAGCACGTTAAGACAAACCGATTTCACCTTCGAAAATCTTGACACACCAACACCAAAGTCATCAAAGTCAACCGTTCCAACTAAAACTCGACCTTTTCTCACTCCAACGCGGACCCCACCTTCCACAACCCCGAACCTAATGAAATATCACAAGTCAAAAGGTAGTGCAACCCCTTCCCCTTACCCAATGAAAGACGACGATAGTTTAATGAGCTGTCCACCTTTTTCGGTTCCAAACTATATGAGTCCTACGGTATCGGCTAAAGCTAAAGTTCGACCAACTAGTAATCCTAAAGACCGTGTTTCTAGCAGTACTGAAGCTAGCGAGACATCAACAAAACGGAGATTTTCATTCCCTTTAACGCAGAATATTGGGTCGTCGTTTAAGTGGAACAAAAAATCTTCAAGTAAAGAGTTAGTGACGTCACCAGCTCCTACTGTGATGCAAAAACATAAGTCTCCAAAGTCTATTGGAGATAGGAGTATTGATTCAACTACTTCTATGCCTGCTGCATTTGGAAGGAGACCATTTAACAGATTTGTGTGATTTTTTTTTAATTGTTTGTCAAGTGTTTTGCTTTTTTTAATTGTTTGAGTTATTTGTTTTGGTTATGTTTTTTTATATGTTGGTTAAGTGAGTGTATGATCATTTCTATATACTGAATGATAACAAAATACTTTGATGTGTATAATAATGAACAAACAGTTCTTATTTTCCATTTGGGTTTATTTTGCTATCTACCATTGCAAATGGTGTTGGGCTAAATATTTATTTTTGGTATGGTAGTGGAATAAATCATCTTGAGATGAGCCCAGTTTAACTTTATTTTGCTATCTAGCATTGCATAATGGTGTTGGGCTAAATATTTACAAATATATATATATATATATATATATATATATATATATATATATATATATATATATATATATATATATATATATATATATATAATCAAGAGAGAACCACTATTTTGGGGGGAAATGTGGGAAGTAATTTTTTTTTTTTTTTTTTGAATTTTTTTTTTCAGACATCAAGATCAGATGAATTTTTTTTCCCCACAAGTAGTAATCCTTGGATTTGAGATAAGCTGATATGGCCAAAACGGACGGTTTTATTTGTGCGGTGTCGTTAGGTCGCAACACGTCAGAATCAGCTACCAAGAGGGGGGGTACTGTTTTAAATTTATATTTAGCGGGGCCTAAATCGTAATACTCCTTATTATGAGTAAGGAAAGTATGACCTAGAGTCGTATTTTTAAGATATCGGTAGAATCGAACTTATATTAAAGCTTAAGATAGTTATGAAGGAGTAGTGGTTACCTAATTTTGGGTTTTTCTAGTTTATAAGACAGATAAAGTAAATGCAATAAAATTCGTAATTCTGATAAGGTTAAAGTAAGTGCATACTATGATTTCATCAGTTATTCTGCCGAGATTATGGAATGCTGGCTCATGAATAGGCAGAGGCCTTGTATTCATTACACTGGCCCTAAACGCCACTGTCGTAAGACATGTCACTGGGGTAATGCGATAGGCTTGAAGATTCTGAATAAACAGCAACGTCCCTTACCCCCGACGCCCGTGCAGTCTGACTACAGGCATACATGTTCAGACGGCTCATCCAATTGAGCGACTCGGTTGGGTGACGTATTAACATTCCACAAAGGTCTAAACTTTCTTAAGCATAATAGAATACAAGGTTTACCATATCCGAGAGATGTGATGTGTTTCAATGCTTTCATTAATGATTGGTTTTAAAAGATAGTTAGGCCCTTAAAAAAGAGTTCAACCATAAAGAACACTGTAACGACCCGGCAAAAACGTCATTGACCGCGTCGTTAACTTAGGTCCCGTTACGTGGTCATAGTCCCTAAATGAGACGCGTTTGACCAAAATTATGTCGCATTCATTTGAAACGTGTAAGACTTACAAAGTTTAGTTACCAAACGGTTCGACAAAGAGTTTAAGTTTACAAAAGTTATAAAGTATAAATGAAATAATTTGTGACATAATATAAGTTGTAAATCTCGAATGCTATCAATAGCGTATGTATGTATGTATGCTTGACCCCAAGCAAGTAATCAAAGTGTATGCATGTATGCTTGACCCCAAGCAAGTATAAGTGTACGCGGAAGCATGTATCAAGTAGCTAAGTATGAACCTGAGAAACATATAGAAAACTGTCAACGAAAAACGTTGGTGAAATCATAGGTGTATTTGTAAAGTATGTTTTTGAACCACAAGATTTACTATAAATTGATTATCAAGCGTATACATCTCAAAAGATGTTATTTGTATCACTAGCACCCAATTACCAAAGCTTAACTGAATCTTACCTCTGCATAATAGTGTTAGAACCTACACTATATACCGAAAATACGTTTCATCCATCCGGATGAGGGTCCGTCAAACCCGTATGGCCACACAACATAAGTTCTCGCTTACACCCTACAAGTGTAACTAATGATAATTGGACTTGAGAATTTTTGTTCTAACTCGTATGTATCTTTGCTTTCGTATTTGTGTTCAAAGTATAAAAGTATAAACCGTATATGTTTCTCATCCCATGTTTAAAAGTATAAAAGTTGTTGAAAAGATGGAACTATGATCTCACCGTAGTTGCATGCCAAAGTACTTGAAATTAAACGTTGTGCAAACGAAAGTTGCTTAGCCTTGACCTAAACAAATAAGTCGTATCAATTACCGGTTACGACACAAGGTCAGTCGAAATGTGTTCAATTAGTCCTATGGCTCTTTACGACTCGATTAATATAGCATGTGAATCAAGTTGTCAAGTTTCATGCGAGAATCAGGTATAAAAGCATGTTTGAACGATTGCATAAGTATTTGGTTAAGTTTGATTAAAAGTCAACTTTGGTCGGGTCAAAGTCAACGAAAAAGTCAACACGTTCGGATCGGGTCTCGAACAATTTTTCTGAGTTTTATAATCATATATGAGCATGTTAGAACAAGTTACATGTTAATCGGAGGTGCGTAGCATAGTTGGAATTAAAAGAAAAATGGCAAAACTGGACAGCCCTTGACAGACCATCTGGACGGCGTCCAGAATGGCTGGACGGCGTCCAGCAGTGAAGGGCTGGACGGCGTTTAAGGGTTTGGGACGGCGTCCAAATGTATTACAGATTTCTGCTGCTGCAATTTGACAAGTCTCGAACCAAAACACAAACAAACACAAATTGTGAACCGAAAACAGTTAAAATGCATATCATACATCGTTAGAAAGGTATTTTAACGAGGAATACTAAACACATATCGTCAAACAATTACATCATTTTAAATGACCAAATCCTCGTCGAATGATCGTTAAAAGTTCATCATTCAAGTTTCAAGTTCGTAAAACGCATTTCATGATTCGGGAACTTACTACACATATATAAAATGCCGCTTCGTAGGTAATTACGCATACAATACAACTAAACACTTACAAATAACATTGCAAAGCATTTAATGCATCGAATGTTCATTTTAAGATCTATCAAACCCTAACCAAGAATCACAAAATCAATAATCATGTTAATGTAAGGTTTTCATGTCATCCAACATGCCAAAACGAAGCTAATGATGCTAGTAACACTTTTAACACATAAGGTTTAACATCTAACAACATTTAATCAACCAAAATCAAGGATTTAATAAACCCATTTCAAGTGTTCATGCTAGTTACACCAAATAACAAGATCAAGCATACAAATTACATACACGACATCACAATGAGCCATAGACACTAATTAACACCATTTCAAGTCTAAAGGTCTAATATATGAAAATTATAGATTTTGAAAAGCTTGCCCCAAGCTATGAAATTGATACCAAATTGAAGAGGATGAAGAGAGGATCCCAAAAGTACAATTTGTTTTGATGTTTGCTTGCTTGAATTGAAATAGATGATGAATTTAGGATTTGGAGTTTGAGAGCACAAATAATGAAAGTAGTAGGAAGAAGTGGGAGGTTGAAGAGAATGAATGGATGAGATGGTGGGTTGACTAGTTGACCTAGTCAACTAGTTTGCCCACTTGACAACCTTAGTCCCTCGAGTTTAAAGCGAGTGCGTGAATTAACCAAACGAATTATTTTAAAAACGCTAAAGTAAACGATAGATGTTATAATCCAATAACGGGAATATCAAGTACATTAGTTAACGAAAAGTACGAATATAGATGACGAAAGATATTATTATATAAAAAAACGGGCGTTAAAATGAATTAATGGAAAAATGCGGAATGTTACATTACCTACACCTTAAAAGAAATTTTGTCCCAAAATTTAGTTGGAAGTAGTAGTCGTTGTCTCTTCCTCGAAATCTTGCGTTGCCGATTCTACGAATGAGTGAAGGTACTTCCTTGGGCATTTCAACGAACTTTGAAAATTGGGGTTTTACGTTGTTTTAGAGTTTTGTTTCACGATTCATAATTTCAACCGGTTCTCCTAGGAGGTGGAGTGTATCGTCGGAAGTAAGCTCATCGAAGAGGATAACAAGTTCTTGTTTCGCAAGACAAGTCTTTAAGTTTGATACACATAATGTAGGATGAACGGAATTTGTTTAAGTTGGGAGTTCGAAACGGTAAGCAACGGGTCCAATACGCCCCAAGATTTTAAAAGGATTAAAGTATCACGGATTTAGCGTTCTACGTTTTCCGAAACGGATTACACCTTTTCAAGATGCGACTTTTAACGTAAAGCAGTTACCCACTTGGAATGCGAAAGGTTTACGTCTAACATCGGCATAGCGGCGATTTCGGGCCGTCTTGGGTCTTTCTTGGATTTGAACGATCTTAACGGTTATTTCGTGAATGAGTTCAGGTCCGGTGGTTTGCTTGTCACCTACTTCGGTCCAACGAATAGGAGAACGACATTTGCGGCTATATAAAGTTTTGAAAGGTGCGCCGTTAATACTCGAATGATAACTATCGTTGTAAGAGGAAATCAATTAAAGGCAACAATACAAGTTCGTGATATGTTTTCCAAGGTTTGAATCGTATGTTTGCTTGGTCCGTCGGTGTATGGATGATACGCGGTACTCATGTTTAAACGTGTTCCCAAGGCTTCTTGTAAGGCACTCCGAAATTTAGAAGTGAAACGAGTATCTCAATCTGAAATAAATAACAATGGCACACCGTGTCGAGATAGAATTTCCTATAATGTATAGTCGTACAAGTCTTTCCCCATCTTGTCGATTTTGAAAGGCGTTTGTTAGAACAAGATTCTTATTGGTTTTCGAAAAACGTTTGTTAGGACTATTCACCCTCGTGGCGAATACTAGTATAACGTGAAGAGTCTCTCTCTCCATTGAGAATTTAGATAAAGGATTTCCTTACACCGAAGTACGAGTGTAATGCGAGGGAAGTTTCCGCCTCGATGTGAGCATATCAAGCGTTTCGTAGTTCGTCGATAAAAGTGTGCAAAGACGAGATAGTATACACGTGTAACATACGTTTTGAAGTTGAAAGAATTAGTCATTCGTTCAAGAGCATAAATAGGATTTGGAAATATAAAGATGTGTCCCTGGTATGGTTGTTATCAATATTCTCGAAGTTTTCGGATGTCAACAAAGAAAAATAAAGTCATGTACATGGCACATGATGGTGATTAGGTTGATCGAGTCCAATCACCATCACGAGTCATTAGAACTTTGGTATGACTTACCATAATATAACTACGTTGATTGAGTGTCGTTATATTATGCAAACTCATACCTCCATTCCCACATCACTCCATAGAATCAAGTTCGTGTAATCGTGAAGATTTAAAATAAACAAAATGCAACGGCATCTCTAACGTGACTCGTATCGAACCGAAAGAATTTGTACAACTCTGAAGAAGCGTTTCCCGATGGAAGTGTATAAACGATTGTTCACGTCAATGCGGTTCAAGTCAACCAATGATGTCCTTAGGTACAAAAGGAGTAACGAATTATGATAACGAGTAGTACACAACCGTAGTGATAAGTATTGATGACGATACTCTCCTAGAGTATTGGGGGTAGTAACAAGAAGTGGTAGATAGTGAAGAACACCGGTGTAACATCGGTAGTGGCTAGTGATTTCCATAGTGGTGGAAACTTTATCGTACACGTGGATAATAAGCTGGGACGGTGGTGAATAACAACCCGGGAGACAAAGTTCCCGATCTAGTGTAACTGGTGAAGTCGTCGTCATCCTTACGCGTATGAATCTTGAATTCACGTGTGTTACCAGAAAGTGGCAGAATACAGATTCGTATGATGAAAGTTTGGTACCATTATGGGGTTCACCTAAGAATGATTCAAGTATAAATGCACAGGTAGTCAAGTAAGTACTATCTATAGCAAATGCAAGTCAGAATGCAATGATTAACTATCCGGTTGTAGTCTAGATTCACTAATGCGTCCTAACGACTCTGTCAGACACACTAATACACATCCTAGATCCCTACAACTAACACTCTGATACCATCTGTAACGACCCGGCAAAAATGTCATTGACGGCGTCATTAACTTTGGTCCCGTTACGTGGTCATAGTCCCTAAATGAGACGCATTTGACCAAAATTATGTCGCATTCATTTGAAACGTGTAAGACTTACAAAGTTTAGTTACCAAACGGTTCGATAAAGAGTTTAAGTTTACAAAAGTTATAAAGTATAAATGAAATAATTTGCGACATAATATAAGTTGTAAATCTCGAATGCTATCAATAGCGTATGTATGTATGTATGCTTGACCCCAAGCAAGTAATAAAAGTGTATGCATGTATGCTTGACCCCAAGCAAGTATAAGTGTACGCGGAAGCATGTATCAAGTAGCCAAGTATGAACCTGAGAAACATATAGAAAACTGTCAACAAAAAACGTTGGTGAAATCATAGGTGTATTTGTAAAGTATGTTTTTGAACCACAAGATTTAATATAAATTGATTATCAAGCGTATACATCTCAAAAGATGTTATTTGTATCACGAGAACCCAATTACCAAAGCTTAACTGAATCTTACCTCTGCATAATAGTGTTAGAACCTACACTATATACCGAAAATACTTTTCATCCATCAGGATGAGGGTTCGTCAAGTCCGTATGGCCACACAACATAAGTTCTCGCTTACACCCTACAAGTGTAACTAATGATAATTGGACTTGGGGATTTTTGTTCTAACTCGTATGCATCTTTGCTTTCGTATTTGTGTTCAAAGTATAAAAGTATAAACCGTATATGTTTCTCATCCCACGTTTAAAAGTATAAAAGTTGTTGAAAAGATGGGACTATGATCTCACCGTAGTTGCATGCCAAAGTACTTGAAATTAAACGTTGTGCAAACGAAAGTTGCTTAGCCTTGACCTAAACAAATAAGTCGTATCAATTACCGGTTACGACACAAGGTCGGTCAAAATGTGTTCAATTAGTCCTATGGCTCTTTACGACTCGATTAATATAGCATGTGAATCAAGTTGTCAAGTTTCATGCGAGAATCAAGTATAAAAGCATGTTTGAACGATTGCATAAGTATTTGGTTAAGTTTGATTAAAAGTCAACTTTGGTCGGGTCAAAGTCAATGAAAAAGTCAACACATTCGGGTCAGGTCTCGGACAATTTTTTGAGTTTTATAATCATATATGAGCATGTTAGAACAAGTTACATGTTAATCGGAGGTGCGTAGCATAGTTGAAATTAAACGAAAAAGGGCAAAACTGGACAGCCCTTGACAGACCATCTGGACGGCGTAAAGAATGGTTGGACGGCGTCCAGCAGTGAAGGGCTGGATGGCGTCCAAGGGGTTGGGACGGCGTCCAAATGTATTACAGATTTCTGCTGCTGCAATTTGACAAGGCTCGAACCAAAACACAAACAAACACAAATTTTGAACCGAAAACACTTAAAATGCATATCATACATCGTTGGAAAGGTATTTTAACGAGGAATACAACTAAACATATATCGTCAAAGAATCACATCGTTTTAAATGACCAAATCCTCGTTGAATGATCGTTAAAAGTTCATCATTCAAGTTTCAAGTTCTTAAAACGCATTTCATGATTCGGGAACTTACTACACATATATAATATGCCGTTTCGTAGGTAATTACGTATACAATACAACTAAACACTTACAAATAACATTGAAAAGCATTTAATGCATCGAATGTTCGTTTTAAGATCTATCAAACCCTAACCAAGAATCACAAAATCATAATCATGTTAATGTAAGGTTTTCATGTCATCCAACATACCAAAACGAAGATAATGATGCTAGTAACACTTTTAACACATAAGGTTTAACATCTAACAAAATTTAATCAACCAAAATCATGGATTTAACAAACCCATTTCAAGTGTTCATGCTAGTTACACCAAATAACAAGATCGAGCACACAAATTACATACTCGACATCACAATGAGCCATAGACACTAATTAACACCATTTCAAGTCTAAAGGTCTAATTTATGAAAATTAGAGATTTTGAAAAGCTTACCTCAAGCTATGAAATTGGTACCAAATTGAAGAGGATGAAGAGAGGATCACAAAAGTACAATTTGTTTTGATGTTTGCTTGCTTGAATTGAAATAGATGATGAATTTAGGATTTGGAGTTTGAGAGCACAAATAATGGAAGTAGTAGGAAGAAGTGGGAGGTTAAAGAAAATGAATGGATGAGATGGTGGGTTGACTAGTTGACCTAGTCAACTAGTTTGCCCACTTGACAACCTTAGTCCCTCGAGTTTAAAGCGGGTGCGTGAATTAACCAAACGAATTATTTTAAAAATGCTAAAGTAAACGATAGATGTTATAATCCAATAACGGGAATATCAAGTACATTAGTTAACGAAAAGTACGAATATAGATGACGAAAGATACTATTATATATAAAAAAAAATGGGCGTTAAAATGATTTAACGGAAAAATGCGGGATGTTACAAACACCATGGCCAAGCCAGGTTGACTTCCATGAACACGTTCGGTTATCTTAACGGTCCAATCCTTTATGTGTTTAAATAAACAGTTCCTTAATTAACTAAGAATCCCTCAAGCGGGGTGCAATGCTTGAGACCGCATTATGGTGCAGTGTACTAATCAACACTGACCGTGTTCCATGGCCTTACTTAGCAGAGGTACAACTTACAACAACCGCTGTGCTTTAGCATGCACGTACAAAGTTTATATGCTTGATGACTACACTAGCATGGTCTGAGACCGACAATGTACTAAAGATCTAGTCAGATGTTTTATTATGAAAGAGTCCTCAGTTGAAATCCAAAGCTTGATAGACTTACTACAACCGGTGTGCCTCAGTCGATCTTACGTTGTATCCGATAGACTTCTCTTACCAAGGGGTGACACAGATAGTGTACTCTGAGGGGTTCGCGACTTCCCAATAACAGAGCCAATAGCTACGTTCTGTTAGTTAGAAAAGCGATTGAGTTTAAAGCATAATCAGAAAGCATTCTAACAACATACACAAACTATAACATTATTTTGGCATTATAACTGGCTATATCATAGCATACACTAAAGATAACTACTCGCTAATCATGGCAAAAACATCACAGAACATAATGATAGAAGACATTATATAAAGATAAGGGATAGAAGTACCAGTAGATTAAACGAGTTTCGAATACAAAAGTGACAACTTCAAACTCCAGACCGCTCCTAATACAATCTTCGGCGTTCTTCTCCGGGTACTAGGTTTCTCGCACAGAGTCGAAGACCTTGAAAGTATGACTAATATTATACAAGAGAGAGCAAGAAGTGAATTGAAGTGTGTGTTGGAATGAATGACAAAGACCCTTTAAATAAGCATAAAATTTCCCTGCAAACGGCTGGCAGGCCGTTTGGTAGGCCGTTTGCACGAGCCGTTTGCAAGGGCCGTTTAACTTGGGTGTATGGCAGGCCGTTTGTGAGCCAGGTAAGCCGTTTGGCAGGCCGTTTGGTAGTTCATTTGGCTTGCTGATTCCCTAGATCGTAACTTGATTTCTTGTCTTTCACCGTTTTCACTCTAGAATCTTTGTTTTAGCTCCGATTCTCTTCATTCTTTTTGCACCATCTTCGTAATTACTTGTTCTACAATTCTAATTGATGAAGTGGGTATTTTGCTGATAAAGTTCAAATATTTCTTGCTTTTTGGCCTTAATACCGGGGTGAAAACGTGACTTTTTAGCCGATATCATAAGCCTCAAATCTTAATTTCCATACATCAATGTCTTTTTTTTTTATCAAAGATTGGTGCTTCTTTCACCAATTCTTCCAAGTATCCCATAGTTTGAGTTGATCCAAGAATCGTTGACTCAAGTTTTTGTACAAAACGAATTTTGACACTTTAAAAAACGTTTATAGAGCAATGATTGAGCAATCGCTCTGATACCAATTGTAAGTAACTAGAGGGGGGTGAATAGTTACTTAATACATTTTTAACAAATTTTCGATTGATCACCAAATTCGATTAACTATGATCAACCAATTCGACTCAAACTTGATGTGTGTGGTGTGTATGTTCAAAATGATAAGTAAAGTAATGTAAAGAACATAAACACAAGGATTTATAGTGGTTCAGGTGGATGTTAACTAATCCACCTTAATCCATTCCCCGATTACACTAATCGGGATTTCTTGCTTCATTAAGCACTTTTCTCCAAATTCGGTGGAGATCCGATTTACAAGTCTTCAACTTCTTTGGTAGACAATAAACCTAATCTTTCTATTCCTTTGAAAGACCAACTCCAACCTAGATCAACTTGTCTTTACCTTGGACAAGTATTAATCTTCAAATAAGATTAATCAACTTTCTAAGTCCCTTTAAGGAAGTAGATCACTAAGCTAGCCTATGCTTCTACTAATTGAAGTTACATGACTCATAAACTTTGCAATGATGATCCTAAGACAATACTAGGACATACATTACACTAAGTAAACTCACAAGATAAATGATTTTGATTAGTAAGTTTAAACCAACCAAATTCTATATCTATAAGATCACAGAATCTTCTCTTGCTTGATCACATTTAAGTAGTAATAAAAGCACTTATGATCTCTGGAAATAAGCCTTTGAACTATGCAAGAGGGTCAGCTTCAAATGCTCTTCAATACTTTCCTTTTATAGTGAGATTCAAAAACTAGCCGTTGTCACACGGTTAGAGACACGGTCGACCATGGTTCGACCTTGCGTGCTCCAGTCTAAAATTATGTATCCGTTATATAGCTGTTGGACTCAGATTAGAACATCACATTTTGGAACCTTTACTCCATCTAGCACCTTCAAAAGAAACCCAACATCATATACAAGTACTGTATGCATTAAGTGTGTGGGATTTGGTCTTATTGAGTGAAAATGACATAACACTCCAAAAGTGGTAAACCCAACATTCTTGGAGAAGTGTCTTGATTGATAATTTGGGTAATCTCAGTTTGGTCAAGACTTAGTTAGCCACATTAATGCATTTTGTTCAATCCTAAAGACTAGTCAACATGTCATTAACTTCCTAGTTTCAATTAATCACAAGTCATGTTCATTTTAAGATTAAGTAGAGATTAATTGAATGATGTCTTTCTAAAATAAGCATTAAGTATGTAAAGACATCAATGTTAAGTCATACTTGGACAAGTAAACACAATGTGTTACTTAGTCAAGACCAAATAGACAATTGACCATTATTCCTTTGTGAACCATGTTACACTTAATTTATTGGATTAAACTAGTTACTTGAATCCTAGTATTCTAACTAGTAAACACATAGCAAGCATAGTAATCAAGTTGGAAAATTGATGAGTATTAAACATATTAGCAAGTAGCATGTAATACTCACACATATCAAGAGATAGTTATTCTAAAATCAATCATATAGATATTTGCACAACACTATGGTTTAAGCTTTTAGCAAGCTTACTTGCAATATAACATATTGCATGATGAATGTGTAAGCACACATTAATGTCTAACAAATGCACAAGGGAAGAGCAATCTCTAGTTGGGACTTGGTGACTATCCTAAATGTATCTAAGTGTATTTTAGGATTACAAGTCTTTACTAGTTACACTTGAAAACATTGTTCTTCATTTAGCCTTAATTAGTCACTAAGTCATCTTTAATTGTAATTAGTGTTCTAGTGACATAAGCTTAAGTGTGTTGGTACTTGGTGATCATCCGTAGGAAATCTAGATAAGTTTTAAGATCACAAGTTGTTGATTAACACCTATGTGTTATGCCTAATCATGGTTAATTTGTCATTAAGATGTAATCAAGCGTAATTAACCAAGATTAGTGTTTTTATGACCAAAACTCAATTGAGTATGGAAAGGACATATATTCTAAGCATGTTGAGAAAGAATTCATGAATTATAGATGTCGAGAAGTAGTCAAACTAAATTTGATCAAAAATGCTGACAGAGGATTATGCGGTCGCACTGCGGTTGACCGTGGTGGCGACCGTGCAACTTTTTTTTCTTCACACAACTGCGTTGCAATTCAGTCTGGACTTCTACGGCTAAGTATACGGTCGACCGTACTTTGACCGTGTACTTTGCTGATGTGATGACCCAGCAATTTCTGACCAAATTTAAACTTTATCTTTAAAAGATTTAATGTTTTCGACATGATAAGCAAAGTCTGTAATGTTGAGTCTCAAAGTTTTGGAACTATATTCATGTAATCAATTATTCTTTGACTGTTCTCGAAGATTCACGAACAATATATATATAACTATATATAACTATATATATATATATATATATATATATATATATATATATATATATATATATATATATATATGATTTCAAGTTATTTAGTAAACGATAGTAACATTCGATTATTGATTCGATTGATATTTAGATAATTTAACTAAAACGTTTAAGATTCGTTACGCGACCTGTTCGAGATACCACTTTCTCTCTCATTTCCAGAATATCTCGTCACGATAATATGCTATCTCAAATTCTGGATCTTATTCATCCGCTCGTCCGAACCGCCAATCATCCCGGTGTAGTAGAAGAAGTCAACGAGCTTCACGCTCGGGTAGTCACTTTGGAGAATATGGTCCAAAGGTTACAAGCACCAGCAACATCACCGGCATCAACAGTACCACCGACAACAACACCAACAATACCATTACCACCACAAACAACATCCGCATCGCAAACCTCAACTTCACAATATGTTCCACGAGCATCAACGTCATACGCACCGTAGTTACCAAGAAATACCAGCAACAATAACCGATGAAGTATTAACTCATTTCCCCTGAAGAAATTTTATGTATATTTAATATATATGAATTTTGAAATCAAAATAAATTTTTTCGTACTAAGCTATTACGTGTGAATCTTAACTGGTAGGTACTACTCGGTTAGTTCATATTACTAATATGCAATGATGTACATCCTTCCTTAACAACGTAATCAGTGTTAACTACAATCTCTGTCAACCCAATGAATTCCATTTCATAATAAACCAAGTGTATTAATCAATTACATAATTGATTTTACATTTTCAATTTCGATATACTCGAAACTTTCCAGAAAACATCATCTGTGCCTTGTAAGGTTCACAAAAATTCCACGAGCACCAACATCCTTCACCGAGGAATATCAATAATAATAAATAATGAAGTATTGATTTCATTAGTGAAAAACTCCGCAAAGATTATGTAATCTTTAATGTTTTAGAGATTAATCATTTCTAAGTCAAGCCGAAAATCAAATGAGCTTAATATGATATTAACTCATTAAATCCGTATTACATCTGAAGAAATATACATACATATATTTTCATAAAGACTGTAATGAAAATTCTTTTGTACAAAATATTACTTGTGAAATCTTTAACGGGCAGGTAATTCCCGGGAAATATATAAGTTCACAATTAATATTTTATACTGTACATTCTTCAACTTTGATTCAAAAATTATTAACTATGCTCACAGCGATATACAATCGTTTCCATAAAAATTCAATTACATATTCTAATATTGATGGATCAGAATCCAAGTCAAGATTTAACGGGTGACATCGTTCTTAGATCTCTACATCTTTCAAAGCTATACTTTGACTTCAAAACTGTGCAAGATCCTTTAATGTTGTTAATACCAAAAATAATCTTGCAATTCTTTTCACGATATCAATTTTCATCACACTTCCAACCAGTCAACTTCGACTTTTCAGATTAACTTTATTGTAACCTTGACATATACGTTCTTGTTACTGGGGAAACTTTCGTGTTCCATCACATTAGCAGTAAATTTACCAACAACTTCATTTATCCTTGATGTTTCAAAAAATCATTATACTCATAGAAACCCTATCATGTACTCATCCACATCTTGTAACAATAATTGCCATATCAACTACCGGGAATTAGCAATCAGTATTTTGAATCTCGCAGCAATTCTACGCCAACAGTTATATATATACATATAATGTCTATCTCCTAGACTTACTTACTTCGAATGTGAAGTTTTTAAAAAACACCACAAACTATGAAACTAGTCCTCCGAATTTTGGAAAAATGCTAATGAAGCAGTAAAAACTATAAACGACCATAACAGTCGAAAGTTGGATGATAAAGAGTAGTGTGTTGGAAAAGCACAGAAAAAGAGAAGGTTTAGAACTGGAAAATGGATTGAGCAAACTATGAAGAAGGCTGTGGACAAATCACAAAGACTAAACGTGCCTTCAAAGAATCCAAATGATTCAGTGTCTACTGAAGTCATTAACGAATACCTTGCTCCTGACTCTAAACCTTCACAGAAAAATCTTCTTCACCATCTGTTGATATTAGAAATTCTAAGATAATATCATATCTTTCATTATAAATATCTCCGATATTTCTGAAAAAATCTTCGTAACTATCATTGTCCGAGATTATTTATCTCTTCACGCTATCTGTGTTATATCATAAAAAAAACTGTTTTAGTTTCTAGATTCTGAAAAATTCGAATTTAAAATACGAATGTTTTTGAAGTAATGTTGGAAATTGAAGCATGAGTTAGTATAATATAATGACACTTGATCAACGTGATTATATTACAGTAAGTCATGCTGAGTTTCTAATGGAACGTGATAAAGGTTCACAGATCCCACCCTCATCATGAACCATGTTACTTAACTCTTTCATTCTATATAATCTCTAAATATATCAAGAAAATATATTTCTTGATGATTCGGTCTTTTCCGGATATTCTGGTAATTTGACAAATCAAGATCATGCCATTACAATTCCCTTCTTAGAACATTAACTATGTTCATTTCAAAATCCATACCTACGAATTCTGGACCATTATTCGCTTAACTTGAAGGCGGGAAGAGAGAACGAAAGCATGAAGCTCCGAAATATAATGGAGAATATAAAGCCCGATAACAACTCCAAAATTACAAACCGTGTATATCAATGCGTATAGCAATATAAAGACACGGGAGAATGAAAAACACTATAACCCCAAGGTAATGGTAGAAGAAAATAACTTCCTCTGGTGGTAGATGAAAAAGAAGAATGACAGATATAAAAGTTAGGAGTATATCAAGAATCAGAACTGGATGAAGCATTTCACAATCTTTTGGAAGTATGAAATAAGGAAGAAGATGTAGGAGTGGTGAAAATAATGAAACGAAAGTGGTTAATTTATAGCGAAATATCAGACATAGCAATCGAGGCAGATTACGCATTTAATCAAAGGAAATCCTAATTTCCGCAATTACCGAAGAATCAAATCTTATTTAGATTATGAAAATTTTCCTATTCCTTAAAATTCCGAAAATCAATCGTTACTACGTCAAGAGTTAAAACAAATCTCTATTCTCCATTTCACTCTATTACGATAACTTCCCTCATACGCTTCGAGTAATCGGATTGCTTTGTCCATATTATTAAACGGTGATAAAATTCTATTTATCAACTCATATTCGTCATGAAAACATTTTTATTGTTAGCCATGACGACCTCACTCAAATTTCGGGACGAAATTTCTTTAACGGGTAGGTACTGTGATGACCCGAAAATTTCTGACCAAATTTAAACTTTATCTTTAAATGATTTAATGTTTTCGACACGATAAGCAAAGTCTGTAATGTTGAGTCTCAAAGTTTTGGAACTATATTCATGTAATCAATTATTCTTTGTCTGTTCTCGAAGATTCACGAACAATATATATATAACTTAATGTGCATATATATATATATATATATATATATATATATATATATATATATATATATATATATATATATATATATATATATATATATATATATATATATGATTTCAAGTTATTTAGTAAACGATAATAACATTCGATTATTGACTCGATTGATATTTAGATAATTTAACTAAAACGTTTAAGATGAACCAGTAAAATCACTATTTGCTACAGTAAAAAAAACTTTGCTATAGTAAAACACTATTTCAAAATGAAAATGTATATATGTATATGTATATACTACGAGACGATAATTTATAGAAGCAAATAACCAAAACACTTAATTGATTAAAGCTACACTTTGAGTGACATAGTTTATCAATGCTTAAGTTTAATTTTTGATAAAGGTACACGTCGCGTAACGAAAAGTACTAGTTTTCTAAGCGTACGAAAATGCGTTCGAGAAACCGGGACATAAGTTGAGTGACGACGTACGACTTGTTGGAACAAAAGTTACAAGTCACCTATACACGAGAATATAATATAATATATAATTAATTAATTTAAATTATATATATTATATATTAATAAATAAATATGTCGATGAGGAAGAGTTAAAAACATGTGTGAGCTGGAAAAGGGATCCATGCAATCGCATGGCATCCCCTCACATTAACCATGCGATCGCATGGTGGTGTTTGGTGGCCAACATCTATAAATCGAACATTTTTCTGATTTCTGATTCATTCTTCATTCCTCCGTATTATTATTTATTATATTTATATTATTATTATTATTATTATTATTATTATTATTATTATTATTATTATTATTATTATTATTATTATTATTATTATTATTATTATTATTATTATTATTATTATTATTATTAATCTTAATATTATTATTAGTAGTATATATACATAAAATACTACGACGAGGTCATGAGCGTATCACTTTCAAAACGAGTTTTCGAGCGGGATAGAGCTAAGGAAACTATGGGTTATAGTTATGGAGGTTATGGGTAATGCTCATGGGTATTGTTTGCAAGTCAAACCTAGTGTTTGTCATCTCAATTGCGTCTACGTACTTTCCTGCAATATTGAATCACAATATCGATACGTGAGCATTCATATCTTATCTTTTATATATTAATTGTGTATCCATGTCTAGTGCTCGAGTATATATATTTATGCATGCTTGTATGCTAAATTTTGTCATTAAACAGTTTATGATGAATCACGAATTAAATACATATATTACTGATAAAAGGTATATGATACGCATGTTTTTGGAAAGCTGGCGAAAAAACAATAATTTTTCATTTAGAAATCGCGTAATTTCGATGAACGGATTAAAAGATATGGTCAATTGAATTATGATTGACGTTAATTAGAATTGCTTTTGAATCTGCAATTAATATTTAAACAAGTTGTTTGTAAGATTGATAAATTGGATTTTTGAATATTACCAACCGAGTAAATAAATCCTTATATAAGGTACGTCTCGTTTTGCTGAACTATTGTAAAAATTGACCTTTTGAAACGACTTTGGATAACTTTTGTATGTCGATCTCGAGCATTAGGATTATGATACACTATGACCAGACCTAGTGATGTTATGCGAGGTGTATATAAAATAGCTTAAATTTTACTATGAAATACTATTAAATACGATACAATTTTACACAAGATATTTATTTATTTATTGAATGGATATACTTAAACCTTGCTACAACACTTATAGGCAGTGTACCTAATCGTACAGTAGTGTAGTTTTTAGTAAGTCCGGTTCGTTCCACAGGGAATCTTTTAATCAAAGCTTAACGCTATATTAGTTTTATTTTATAAAAATACAAATATATATATAAGTAATATTATTATTATAAAGGGGGGTTTTTACCGTTTAATGACCGGTTTGTCGATTTTAAAAACTTTAGTTGCAGTTAAAACCTGATGTAAAATAATAAAAATAAATATAACTTAATTTAAAGCGTAAAGTAAATAACAATAATGAAATTGCGATAAATAAAAGTGCGATAAAATAAAATTGCGATAATTAAAAAGTACGATAATTAAAAATGCAATTAAATACAATAACAATAAATAAAAGTGCGATAATTAGAAGTGCAATTAAATATAAAATAAAGGAAATTAAATATGAAATAAAATAATTATGCTTATTTAAATTTCCGTAATCATGATGTTTGACGTGTTGATTTTAGTTTTATGCGCATGGGTTAATTGTCCTTTGTCCTGGATTATTTAATATGTCCGTCTGGTTTTTGTCCATAACAGTCCATCAGTCATAAATATAAAGTGCGAGTATCCTCGTCAAATTATCCTTATACCAGAAGTTAAATATTCCAACTAATTGGGGACTTAAACTGTAACAAGACTTTAATACTTTGTTTAATAATTACACCAGGTTATCGACTGCGTGTAACCTAAGGTTTTAATACTTTGTTAACAATTATGCCAAGTGTCCTTGTACATAATTTCACCCCTGTTTTAATAATTCTAGTGGCTATTAATCCATTCCCGTATCCGGTTAAATGAACGATTATTCGTACATATAAATATCCCGCCCATCGTGTCCGATTGAGTGTATATGGTTATTTATAGGGACGTCCAATTGTAAATCTTTATATTAAAATTAACAAACTATCATTTAGTTAAACAAATATAAAGCCCATTAATAGCCCATAGTCTAATTTCCACAAGTGTCGTTCTTTTGTCCAAACCCCAATTATGGTACAAAGCCCAATTACCCAATTTTAGTAATTAGCCCAACATCATGATTACTTCGTTTTAAATAAGCATAATAATAACTTAGCTACGAGACATTAAATTAAAAAGGTTGAACATAACTTACAATGATTAAAAATAGCGTAGCGTTACACGGACAGAATTTCGACTTACACCCTTACAACATTCGCTAACATACCCTTATTATTAGGATTAAAATTAAAATTAAAATTAAAATTAAAATATAAATATAAATATAAATATTTACGTATAGATATAGAGAGGATGGATATGTGATATTTTTTTACGTCGAACTGCGCTGGCTTTTATAGGAATTTTCGTCCAGGGGAGCTCCGCGACTCGCGGCATTTTTTTGCCTTCAAACTCCGCGAGTCGCGGAGTTTTTTTTACAGCTCACCCAGCTTTGGCTCTTTGTTTGTCGACGATTTTTAAATATATTATAATATATATATTAATTTTAAGAATTAATTATATATTATATTATATTCATGTGCATAGTTGACTTGTAATTTTTAGTCCGTTGCGTCGAGCGTTGAGAGTTGACTCTGGTCCCGGTCCCGGATTTTCGAACGTCCTTGCGTACAATTTAATATCTTGTACTTTGCGTTTTGAATCTTGTACTCTTGTAATTTCGAGACGTTTCTTATCAATAATTGGAACCTCTTTGATTGTCTTTTGTACTTTTGAGCTTTTTGGTCGTTTGCGTCTTCAGTTCGTCGAATCTTCCTTTTGTCTTCACCTTTTATTATTTAAACGAATATCACTTGTAAATAGGACAATTGCAACTAAAAGCTTGTCTTTCTTGAGGAATAATGCTATGAAATATATGTTCGTTTTTAGCATTATCACCTAGTTTGTTAGACATTTATTGACCAACATATGTTCTCTAGGTTGAGATCTACGGTTATTTGGTATTCCGAGTTTCGGTCACATTTTGGTGAACGACTTTATATGCTGCTAAGGTGAGTTTAATTTGCTCCTTTTTTAATTGCTTTTGCAATCTATATTTTTGGGCTGAGAATACATGCACTTTATTTTAAACGCAATGGACACAAGTACATACTAAATTCTACACCGAGTTTGAACCGAAAATCCCTTAGCTTTGGTAACTAGTAACTGCCCGTTATAAGAACTGGTGGGCGCGAGTAGTTGTATATGGATCCATAGGACTTGACATCCCCGTCTGTTGCAGGTATGGAAACTCTAGCCTAAACTATAAAACAGACGTATGCTATTTGAGTTTAGTACACATTGGATTGCGTGTATTGTACATGTTGGTTGCATGTATGTTAAAACAGGGGTACTTATTATATATACGTTTAAGTTTAGTTACCAGGGTGCTCAATCTTGTAGAATATTTTGATAAACGTTTCTGGATGAAACAACTGAAATCTTGTGATCCACCTTTATGTACAGATTATGCAAAACATTAAAACTATGAACTCACCAACCTTTGTGTTGACACTTGTTAGCATGTTTATTCTCAGGTTCCCTAGAAGTCTTTCGCTGTTTGCTTATATGTTAGACAAGCTATGTGCATGGAGTCTTACATGGCATATTTTTCAAGGAAACGTTGCATTCACCAAATTATCACCATGTATCTTATTTTGACTGCATTGTCAACGGAAGTACTATTGTAAACTATTATTTACGGTGATTGTCTATATGTAGAAATCATCAGCTATCGAAAACCTTTGATTTAAATATTCATTTATGGTGTGCCTTTTCAAAAGAATGCAATGTTTACAAAACGTATCATATAGAGGTCAAATACCTCGCAATGAAATTGATGAATAACGTGTTCGTCCATATGGATTTGGAGCGATCGTCACAACTGATCTTTATTTTCATTCTTTAAGTTTTGTTTGACTTGGTCATTTGCAAGATCAAGTATGGATTAGTGACCTTGCATGTTTTATGTTAAGATGTCGATCATCACTTATGCATATATATGTGTCATCATCAAAACATATTATTTGGTTAAGCATCATACTTAACTTTGTCGGTTAGTCCATTAACCAACATTCTGAACAACATTCTCCCCCGTTTTGATGATGACAAACATATGACAAACATACAAGTGATGAGGGACATTTTGCTATAAATACGCAAGTGTTGACATCACTTGTATCCATATTTCTCCCCTTTTTGTCGAAGCAAACAGGTTAGCTCCCCCTAGAACTATGCTCACCCTTAGAGCAAAGCTCCCCCTTAAATTGTGCATGATGGAAAATATTTATTAAATCATAACAAGCACACATTTTATTCATAGCAAACTCGAAACATAGTTAATTCATGTAGTATATTTCTCAATGGAGATTTTTACATGAATGTCAAATAAGTTCAGTCATCATGATGAGAGGAGTGACCTTTGTCCTTGTCTTCAAGCCGGGACAATCTTCGACCAAGTTTTAGGATGTTTCCATGGATCACACTGTTTTTCCCTTGCGTCGAGAGAGAGCAAAAATTGGGTGGATTTTCCAGAGGAGGTTCTTGAACATGTTTGGTTGAGGCTGATGTGTCAAAAGTGTGTGCAGTAGTGCTTAATCTTTTATTTCAACTTTTAAATTTATAAAACCTTTATTAATACACTTTAACACCCTAACGAGCAACAAAACCCGGTCAGATGTAGTATTTTAGGTTATCGTCCCAAGAGAGCGTGGAAGCAGATAAGAGTTGTTTATTATATAGCTTAGCTTTTATTAAAGAACTAAAGATAGATTTTTATATGTTTTTATAGTTGTTGATTCTTATCTCTTAGGAAAGAGATGATTGAAAATAGGTAATCAAAATAACAAAATAATAAAGCAAGAAATAAAGATTTAAAATAAACAATTATAAAAGAGAAGTGATTACAAGGACGTGTGAATCATAAGGGAAATATATTAATTATTTCATAACTTATATTAACAAATATCAGGATAACAATCATAGACCAATCATTATCCCTAAAAGGTTAAGCTAAATGTCGCATATCATTCATAAGGTAGGACCTAAAGCATACTAGCAAATGTCTTCATTCATGGCATTCAAATAATCACATGATAAATATTACCTAAACCTGATGTGGATCCAAGGCAACATTTAATTAGACGGACAAATTATATAAGCTAATAAACTTAATCAGAGCAATTCAAGTTACTAGCTGAATATTAATCTTAATCAAGTTCTCATGCAATTGACAATTAAACACACATAAACAAAGGTTCTTCGATTAAGCCTAGCAATATCAAACTCTATTATATAAGCGTAATTCCAATCAAACAAGTTTATCACTATTATACTGTTTAACCTAGTTGCATGCAATTCAATTTAACAAGTTTGATGGACTAGATCTAAACAAGTAGCATGAATCGAATAATAGATCATCGAATCAAGTATTAATCAACCCTAAAATCATGTTATCTAATCATTAAGCATGACAAACAAGTATATTAAAGCATAACAGATTCAAAACAGTACAAATATCATCACTGAAACTCGACCATACAGATCTGGAAAACAACCAGAAACTGTACGGATGAAGCACGAAGCTGGCGGCTTCCTTCCAACCAAGCCGGCGGCTTGGAAGGTGAGGCTGGCGGCTTCATCTTATTCCCAGATGAAGTTCAGTTTTCATTCAAGTAACCACTATGAACGTTTAGTTCATGGTTGGAGATGAACAGAAGCAGTTAACAATAAATAAAATCATAATTAAAGTAGAAATAAGAATCAAAAGTGATAATACCTTGAATAATTGAAAGAAACTTGAAATAATCTTGATCACAAAGTGTATAGAGACTAAAAACTAACCCTAAAACCTAACTAATTCGTAAATTGAAAGTGCAGAATGAAAAGGTACATTGAAAACTGTAGAATTCGGCCAGTATTTGTAGACCTCGAAAACTGTGCCAAGCCGGCGGCTTCGTACGAAGCCCCCCGGCTTCCTTGGGCGGTGACTTTTTCTCCTCTCAATACTTGATCGTTACGCTTAAGAAAATGAGTTTTAGGTCCAAGCCGGCGGCTTCGGATGTCAAGCCGGCGGCTTCACTTCAGATCTGAACTTGGAGGCCAAGAAAAACGTGCACGGCAAAAATATTGACTTTTTGACCGAATTCAGCGGCTTCCTTTGGCCAAGCCGGAGGCTTCCTATTGACCAAGCAGGAGGCCTCCTCCACTATTTTGTAGATTTTTGTCTTGCGGTCGTTTTGACAGGTGGCTCGTCAAAAACGGAGTCCGGATGCTCAAGATATGGCCAAAAAGGTGACAGCACTCAGATTTTCAGCATTTCTTCAACACTTACTTTCTTTTTCCTGTTTTTAGTCCTGTTTTAACACAAAACATTAAAATTAACTTTTTCCTATTTTTACCCATTTTTGTATGTTTAGTATCAAAATGACTTTAAAATACCAAAATAACTCCTCAAAATGTATTAAAAAACATGTATAATTTAGGAGTTATCAGAGGCTCTGCATATCGGGTACGAAGAGACTTGAGTGGAATGATGAAAAGGAGATGTCATTCCAACATATGTGAATAGTTTGGTCAGGTGGAGACCATATGGAAGAGACATATGGAAATGTTGAGCTGCATGTTGCATTCTTGATGCCATGAAGTATGCAACATTTACTTTAGACAACTTCAGAAGACACCATAAAAGGGTGATTTCATTTGCATCAAGTCGATCCAGTTGTGACGCCCCGTACAAAATCAACGTGTACTGATCATCAACAACAGGATCATTACAAGGTCAAATACTATATGCTGTTTGAAAATAAGTTTTGCATTCATGAAAAGATTACGTTTTACAAAAGATAACGTGCTTCTACGAATAGAAAGCATAAACATAAGTACGTGACTCAAAGGTCATTACAAAGCCATTATTCAAAAATAACATAAGTTGTGAATGCAAGATAAAAGTTCCATGATTGAGACATCTCTAAGTAATGCAGCGGAAGTCTAACACAGCGGGTCTAACAGCAGTCTAACAACGGAAGCAACAACGTCTAAGCACCTGAGAAAAACATGCTAAAAAGTCAAAACGAATGTTGGTGAGCGATAGTTTTTTTTTTGTAAACAACAATGTAATGTAGACTACAAGATTTCGTTTTCAAAATAGTATGAAAAGTATATGCTTATCCATGGACACCTGGTAACTAACTTAACGTAAAAATAATATATTACCCCCTAAAAGTACACTTGGCGAGTGCGTATGTTCTCGAAGTATTAAACACCCGTTGAATGCTAGCGCGACTAACCCGAGTGGGGATGTCAAACCCTATGGATCCATATCTAAGATTCGCGTCTACCGGTTCAAAAACCAATAGTTAAACATTACCGTGCTAAGGGAAAAGTTTATGCCGTTATATAACCCACACATATATAAAGTTTAAGTACCTGTGTCAAGTAAGTAAAACATAAAAAGCGCATGTATTCTCAGTCCCAAAAATAGTAAAGTAGAAAGGGAGCTATAACTCACAGTGATAAATGAGGTAAAGGTCGATATGAAAAGTATGCAAGTAGTAAGTCGGTCCGAAAGGTCCTCAACCTAAGTCAAAGGTTACTAAGTCAGTATATTGTCCCAAAAGGTTTAAAGTAAATAAATTAAGTCTTAAGTATCATCATCATCATTATCATTCGTAAAAGATAAAGTAAGTTTTCAACAAGAATAGAGATCGAAACAAAATGCTTACTTCGGACAGCTGCTACGACCTCTATAAAAACCGAAAAGATGCGTGGTTAGTGGCCAAGGCTCCATATGTGAGTCCTCGTACCGCTATCCAATTTTAAGATCCTAACTCGATGTCGTTTGACCGTGGCGACGGTTCAAGCGCGAGTAGGTCAGAATTTTTCAGCACGTCGTTACAAAGGCGTAGTGATTTTCGGGAGGCTATAAATCCTAAACCGTATATCGCATTTAGGCGAGTCTTAAACGAAAATTCATCCAATCAAAACGAACTATCTGAAAATTAACTTTCCAGAAGTCCCAGGTGTCTGATCAGACCCCGAAAAACAGTAAACAAGTGCTCCGGTGGGTTTCTTGGTGCTTGATGCTCATCACGGTTCTCATCCTTGATGCGTGTAAGCTTTAAGTGTACAACTCTTTGATGTTTTAGCATCACTTTGACCAAGGTTTAACCATCAACACACAATGTCAAGACTAAGAAGTAATACAACTCTCTTAAGAGTTTTAGAAGGATGATGAACCAAGGTTACATCATGTTCTTAGTCTTAACACAAATACAAGTTCTATTCAAGATTAAAGCTACAAAGTTTGATTCAATCAAACAAGCAAGACATAAAGTTGATAAATCAAAGTAATGGAACCCTAAGCTAGAGAGCTTAGATTCCTTAACAAATAATTATGAGATTTCAAAGCTAGAAAGCTTGAATCTTTTATGTTCTTGAAGATCTTTAAAGCAAGAAGCTAAGTTTCATGAAGATCATAAACACAAGTTTTGATCTTTTTGCAAAAACAAAGTGATCTTAAGCTATAAAGCTTAGATCCATCAAAGTAATGAAGATTCAAAGCTAGAAACCTTGAATCTTTTATGTTCTTGAAGATCCTTAAAGCAAAAGGCTAGATCTTCAAGTTTCATGAAGATCATAAACACAAGTTTTGATCTTTTAAACAAAATAAAGAGATCATAAACTAGAAATCTTAGATCCAACAAAAGTAATGAAGATTCAAAGTTAGAAAGCTTGAATCTTTCATGTTCTTGAAGGATTCAAATCAAAGTTTGAATCTACAAGATATAACAAGATCAAAAAGCTAAAAAGCTTGATCTTTCTATGATGATGATGTCGTGATTATGAGAAGAAGAAGAACAACAACAACAAAATTTAAAACTTACAATTTTTAGTGTGAGAAAGACTAGAGAGAAAATTAGAGAGCAAGTGTGTGTAAAATGAGAATGAGATAAAGTGTGAAATGGGTGAAATAAGCTTGGTATTTATAGTGGTGGTGAGGCCTCATGGCCGTGGGTTTGGGGGGGGGGGGGGGCAAGGGGATAAATTTTTGCTTTTTACTTGGTGGTGGTCTAAAGGTGGTGCTTATTGTAGGGATCCCATGCAACATTTGTAGTAATGGTTAACAAAAATGCTAGTATGTTGGCTCATCTTAATGGATTTTTGTCCTATATCTTAATGGGTCATAAACTTATTAAAATTGGGCTAACTTAAGAGTCCATTAGCTAGAGTAGGGTGGGCTTAAGTCCAATAAGGTAGAAAGTCCACTAAGACTAACTAGTGTGCATTAGTAAGTTACTAAGCATAATTAAGCAACCAATAAGCCAAGTAATTGTCATTAGAAAATAACAATTAGTATTACATAGTCATAATATTCCAATTATGACAAAAGTTAAAAGTGTACCAAAATACATAGCTCGTTCTAAACGTCAAATGACACTAACGGTCATAAAAGCATTCGAGGATCAAGTTAAGTAACTACGTACTTAATAACACGTTCTAAAATATAAACGAAAGTAATCAACATGAAATAAGATCCCATAATATAATCTAACATAGTACGCAAAAATACGCAGTTTCGTGAAAGTAACAAGCACAAATATAAGTCGAAAAATTCGGGTCGTTACATTACCCACCTGTTAAAGAAAATTTCATCCCAAAATTTTAAACTGAGGTAGACGGTAGAGTTGTGAAGAGGTGAGGATACTTCTGCTTCATTTGATCCTCTCGCTCCCAAGTAAACTCGGGTCCTCGTTTAGCATTCCAACGGACTCAGACAGTTGGAATCTTGTTGCGTTTCAAGGTTTTGACCTCACGGTCCATAATTTCAACAGGCTTTTCCACGAAGTGGAGTTTGTCATCAATCGTCAGCTCCTCAAGAGGTATGACAAGTTCTGGTTCAGCAAGACATTTCTTCAGATTCGATACGTGGAAAGTGGGATGAACTGAGCTCAACTGAGTCGGAAGATCCAAACGGTAAGCAACGGGTACAACACGCTCTAAGATTTCGAAAGGACCAATATATCGCGGATTTAGCTTCCCACGCTTTCCGAAATGGATTACACCTTTTCATGGTGTGACTTTCAACATTATACGGTCACCTACTTGGAATTCATGATCTTTACGTTTAAGGTCGGCATAGCTCTTTTGACGATCACGGGCAGTCTTGAGCCTTGCTTGAATTTGGACAATCTTCTCGGTTGTTTCATGAACGAGTTCAGGTCCGGTGATTTGCTTTTCACCTACTTCGGCCCAACATATAGGAGAACGGCACTTGCAGCCATACAAAGCTTCGAAAGGTGCGGCCTTAATGCTCGAATGATAACTATTGTTGTAATAGAATTTGGCTAGGGGTAAATGCTTCTCCCAAGCTTTTCTGAAATCAATAACACAAGCTCGTAACATGTCCTCCAAGGTTTGAATCGTGCGTTTGCTTTGTCCGTCGGTTTGCGGGTGATACGCGGTACTCATATCTAAACGTATTCCCAAAGCTTCTTACAAAGAACGCCAAAATCTAGAAGCGAAACGGGCATCTCGGTCTGATATAATCGATAAGGGCACATCATGACGAGAAACAATTTCCTTTATGTATAGCTGTGCGAGTCTCTCCATTGTATCAGTTTTCTTCATGGATAGGAAGTGAGCAGATTTGGTAAGACGGTCAATAATAACCCAGATGGTATCATATCCTTCTACCGTCTTCGGTAGCTTCATGATGAAGTCCATCGTTATTCCTTCCCACTTCCATTGCGGGATTTTGGGTTGCTGAAGTAACCCGGATGGCCTCTGATGTTCAGCTTTGATCTTGGAACAAGTTAAACACTTTCCAATGTAAACAGCAACATCCTTCTTAAGGTTTGGCCACCAATATTTCTCCTTGAGGTCGTGGTACATCTTACCAGCTCTGGGATGAATCGAATACCTTGACTTGTGAGCTTCCTCTAGAATTAGGCTTCGTAAATCCCCATAACTAGGCACCCAAATTCTTCCGGAAAAATATCGGAGTCCAGTCTCCTTGACCTCAAATCGAGAGATGAAAATGTTTAAATGTTCTCGAGAAATATTCTTCTCTTTGAGAGCCTCCTCTTGGGCTACACGGATTTAACTATTGAGATTCGTGTAGATGGTGATATTCAAGGCTCGGACACGAAGAGGTACCATTCTCTCCTTTCAGCTTAAGGCATCGGCTTCAACATTTGCCTTGCCAGGATGGTAACGAAGTTCACAATCATAATCGTTCAAAGTCTCGATCCACCGTTGCTGTCTCATGTTCAGCTTCTGATCGAAAATGTGTTGGAGGCTTTTGTGGTCGGTGAAAATAGTATTCTTGGTTCCATAAAGATAGTTTCTCCACAGATTGGGTGCAAAGACAACGGCTCCAAGTTCGAGATCGTGAGTCATGTAGTTTCGCTCGTGAATCTTCAATTGTCAGGAGGCGTAAGCAATAACCTTCTTCCGTTGCATAAATACACACCCAAAACCTTGTCGGGAGGCATCGCAATACACAACGAAGTCATCACTGCCTTCGGAAAGGGATAAGATATGAGCGGTGGTTAACTTCTGCTTCAGGGTTTGGAATGCCGACTCTTGCTCGGTTTCCCAAACGAACTTCTTCCCCTTGTGAGTTAGCGCAGTCAAAGGACGCACAATCAAAGAGAAACCTTCAATAAACCTACGATAATAACCGGCGAGGCCTAAAAATTGGCGGATATGAGTAGGAGTAGTGGGGGTTTCCCACTTGCTGATGGCTTCGATCTTTGCGAGATCGACTTTGATACCCTAATTGCTCACGATATGACCGATAAATTGAACCTCCTTCAACCAGAATTCACACTTGGAGAATTTGGCATAGAGTTGCTCTCATCTCAAGAGTTCAAACACGAGTCGAAGATGTTGCTCATGTTCCTCTTCGCTTTTTGAATAGATTAGGATATCATCTATGAAGACGATAACGAACTTGTCCAGATACGGCTTGCATACGCGATTCATGAGATCCATAAACATGGCAGATGCGTTAGTTAAACCGAATGGCATCACCAGAAACTCATAGTGACCATAACAAGTTTGGAACGCAGTCTTCAGTACATCGCCCTCCTTCACCCTCAACTGGTGATAACCTGATCGCAAATCGATCTTGGAGTAAATGCTAGATCCTTGCAGCTGATCGAATAGATCGTCAATCCTGGGAAGGGGATACCGGTTCTTGATCATCAACTTGTTTAGTTCACGATAATCGATACACATGCGGAAAGATCCGTCCTTCTTCTTCACAAAAAAACAGGTGCGCCCCAAGGCGATGAACTCGGTCGAATAAATCCATGGTCTAGCAATTCCTGTAGTTGACTCTGCAACTCTTGCAGTTCGGAAGGTGCAAGTCGATAAGGTGTGTGGGCTACAGGTGCAGCTCTCGGCACTAGATCAATCTGGAATTCCACTGATCGTGGCGGAGGTAATCCCGGCAATTCTTCTGGAAAGACGTCGGGAAATTCGTTCACAATCGGTACATCCTTCACGCTTTTCTCCTCAGCCTCCAACTTCTTCACATGTGCCAAAATAGAAAAATGCCCTTTTCTCATGACCTTTTGTGCCTTCATGCAACTAATAAGGTTCAGCTTTGGGCTACATATATCCCCGTAAACAATTAATGGCTCACCATCTTTGCGAGGTATACGGAGAATCTTCTCACCATAGATAACTTCTGCTTTCACCTTGGACAGCTAGTCCGTACCTACTATCACATCAAAGCTCCCCAACTTAATGGGTATCAAATCAATCTCGAAATCCACACCAACTAAGTTTATAATACCTCCTCGGCCAATTTGGTCAACTTTCTCAAGTTTTCCATTGGCTACCTCAACAAGATGACTCTCCTCTAAAGGAACTAATGACCAATCTATCTTAGAGCAAAAGTGTCTACATACATAACTCCTATCGGCACCAGTATCAAATAAGACAGAAGCTAATAGTTTATTGATAGTGAATGTACCTGTAACCAAGTCAGGATCTTCGCGGGCATCTCTGGCAATCATGTTGAAGACTTTTCCACGTGCTGGCCCACCATCCTTCTTCTTGTTAGGACATTCATTCTTGAAGTGGCCCTGCTGACCGCACTCAAAATGTAGAGACCCGTCCTAATCCATCTGGATGAATACATTACATTTGGTTACATCGCGAGGTACTTAACCTCTATATGATACATTTTACAAACATTGCATTCGTTTTAAAAGACAAACTTTTATTACATCGAAAGTTGACTGGCATACATACCATTTCAGAATATATCCAATCTATAATTGACTTAATAATAATCTTGATGAACTCGACGACTCAAATGCAACTTCTTTTGAAATATGTGACGAATGACTCCAAGTAATATCTCTAATATGAGCAAATGCACAGCGGAAGATTTCTTTCATACCTGAGAATAAACATGCTTTCAAGTGTCAACCAAAAGGTTGGTGAGTTCATTAGTTTATCATAATCATTTATTTTCATCATTTTAATAGACCACAAGATTTTATATAATGACACGCGTAACTCACGAATTAAAATTCATTCATATGGTGAACACCTGGTAACCGACCTTAACAGGATGCATATAGAATATCCCCATCATTCCGGTACTCACATCGGACATGATAAATTCGAAGTACTAAAGCATCCGTAACTCGGATGGGGCTCATTGGGCCCGATTGATCTATCTTTAGGATTCGCGTCAATTGGTGGCAATTATCATAAACGCCAATTCTTAGGCTACCTAGCTAAAAAGGGGCATATTTGGTTTGATAATTCAACCATAGAATGTAGTTTCGATCACTTGTGTCTATTTCGTAAAGCATTTATAAAAGCAGCGCATGTATTCTCAGTCCTAAAAATATATATTGCAAAAGTATTTAAAATGGGAGCAATTTAAACTCACAATACTGTATTTTGTAGTAAAAATACATAGGACGGCATTGAACAACTGAACAATGCATGATTGGCCTCAGATTCACGAACCTATATCATTTATATCTATATTAACACATATAATTGAAATCGAACGAAATTTTATATTATTAGTGATATATTTGTTATTTTAGTAAATTATATGTTATATGTATTAAATATGATTTTATGTAACTAATTTTTATTTGGTAAATTAATATTAATAAAAAGTTGTATTAGCTTATAATAATAATAATAATAATAATAATAATAATAATAATAATAATAATAATAATAATAATAATAATTTTTAATAATAAAATAATTACAATAATAATAATAATAATAATAATAATAATAATAATAATAATAATATTATTAATGGTAATCAAAATAATGATAATAAAAATATTGTTAGTAAAAATAATAATAATGATTGTAAAATAATGATACATATAATAATAGTAGTTTTTAATAAAATGATAAGTTTAATAATAACGATAATGAAAACATTAATTTTGAATATAATACTTAATAATAATAATAATAATAATAATAATAATAATAATAATAATAATAATAATAATAATAATAATAATAGTAATAATAAGATAATAATATTAATAAATAAATGAATAGATAAGTAACTACCTCAAAGGAGTACCCCTAAAAAAATGCCCAAGTCCGGAATTGAACCCGCGACGTCCCGCTAACCTGATAACATCCTTAACCATTAATCTATGGGTTTCAATTCTGAAATAACACCCAACTTAAATTGTTTTTAACCTTTACTTCTGCATCCTTCTTCTTCTTTAAAAATAAAACTATGCCTGAGGCAGGGCTCAAACCCGTGACCTCTCGAATAATGCAAACACACCTAACCATTAAGCTGCCATGTTACTTTCTTGTAATATCCCTTTTGTTTAAATATTTAATTATGCGAACTGACTTCATCATTAACTTAAACTATAACCAACTTGATCACTAAACTCATGATATAATTTCTAACATCATCATCATTATATCGATATTATTATAGCATCATTATTTAACTCGCCATCAACATTATCTTAACTATCATCATCACTTTTCTCTAACCTTTGTAATCTTCAAGATTCTCAGATCAAACCTTCATTGTGATACCATTACCATATATCATTTATCATCCTCCATCTAATCGTATTTCGTTATCATAATAACCCCATTCATCATCATCTTTCCATTATATTTTCATCACCCTTACTATCATGATCATTTGGATAATTCTTATCGTCATCATCATATCAATTAACTCGTTATCATCAACATCACTTCGTTCTACTATTTTGTTACCAACACCAATACTAGTCGATATCATCTTCTTTAATTATGTGATATCACTATCCTAATATCCTAATCACCATTGAATCATCACTATATATTATCTTGGCCCATCAAAATAATGAAAGTGAGTAATTTGGTCGATAAGCTTTCGACAGTCTTTCTCCCCACTTGTTTTTAACTAAATGTATTTTACACATGTATTGATAATTCATTTGATGAGTATGTGTCTTGACCCACCACAAGAACCAAACACTAAACAATGAAAAGGCATATACACGTGAATTTTCATCATCAAGTCTTCCACCATCTTTAACTTTATTTAATCATTTACCTCAAGTTTAAAATAAATGGTACAAGGGCTTAATGGGAGGTGGAATCCCTTGTTTGTAAACATCAACCAAAGAAGAGAAAAAAAAATTATGCCAATTGATTTAAATCATCACCCTCATCCACGTACATCATGTTTTAACTTTACGCTCAATAATGGATTGTGGCTTTATGCAAGTGATGGATGTCGGCCACAAAAGCAAAGCAAAAAAAAAAAAATAACACGCCATAATGATATTCTCTAATAACTTTAATATCTAGCATCTTATTAAAATACTAACATATGTTGTAAGCTTTACAAATAGATTTGTTTGGTTCGGTGGTGGTGTTACCGAAGGTAAAGAGAGATAGTGAGAGAGAGAAAAATAGAAAAATGGGGGTGGTGTATGGTGGTTGTCTAGATATTGAAGGTGGTGGCCGTTTGCTTGAGATATCAAGGTTGGTGTTGCCATGGTGGTGATGGGAGTCTCGGTTGCAGCAGAAATAAAAAAAAAAAGGTGGTAATTTGAAGAGATAAAGATAGTAGTGATTACATGATGGTGGTGGTGGCTCTCAACGGTTGTGGTGGTCTCGTGGTGTGGGTTTGCTGCGTTCACAAAAAAGAAAACAAAACAAGTAAAATTTATCGAGTAAGGTGATTCGAGCATTATGGTCTTGTGGCGTTTTGGGTTATCGAAACAGTAGCAGTAACGAACATGAAGGGTCACGTAGGTGGTTTAGCGATGGTGATCTTCATTGGTTATCAAAGTAGTGAAGATGATTATGGAAGTAATGTCGGTTGTAGGGTGATCGAATAGAACTTATAGCATTGAGTATTTAATCAACAATGATGGTGAAGTTGAAAGTTTATAAAGCGGTCATGGGTGTTCACGGTTGTATAAGGTGAAGAAGGTGTAACTCGTTGGTTCATGGTTTGAGAAAAGTGGGTTTTGATAATGTGGGTTTGTGTTGGGTTGTATCGAACAAAAATATGGTTGTTTGATTACAGAGAAGTAAAAGGAATCATAATAAGGAAGTGTTTGAGTTATGCTGTAACAAGACTTGGTTGTTTGTTGTATAGATTGAATGCATTCGACAAGGAGAATCAATCAGGACAGAAATGTATAAAAAGTTAAATAAAAGTTGAATGTGACCTTCAACTGAATTTGTATCCTTCTGTAATTGAATTTGTGAATGCAACAGTAGTAGAGACAGAAAAATAAAGATTGTAAAGTTTGATGGTGATATGAAACAGATTTTTGATTCTGTAATTGATCTGATATTGTAATTCTTATTTAATTAATAATTAATAATTATAATATATATTATTATTCATAATACTTTTCATATTAATAATCATAAAACTAATAGCAATAATATTAATAACAAGTATATAATAAGGTTAGTAATGATATTAATAATATTACTAACAATAATAATATCAATTCTAATAATAATAAAAATGATAATTTTATTAATAATGTTATATTTTAATAAAAATTATAGTCTTAAGAATGATAATAATAATTTATAATCTATTTAACTCACAACTACTTTATAATTCCAATCATTCTTATGATAAGATTTATATTTAAGATCTTCATTTTGATAACCCTAAAATTATTAGAATTTTATTAATTGAAATTATATCAGCAATAATAATAATAATATAGGTAATAATAATAATATTATAACAACTATATTTTATATCTTGTATTTTACTTATTTGGTTTAAGCAATCAAATCATATATTATTATTTCAACTATAATATATATATATTTTATATATTTATATATATATATATACATACATATATACACACACACACACACACACACACACATATATATATATATATATATATATATATATATATATATATATATATATATATATATATATATATATATATATATATATATATATATATATATATATATATATTAAAAATCAACTGTTCGTGAATCGTCGGGAATAGTCAAAGGTCAATTGCACATTTGAAAATATTTCAAAATTTTTCAGACTCAATATTACAGTCCTTGCTTATCGTGTCGAAATCATATAAAGATCAAGTTTAAATTTGGTCAGAAATTTCCGGGTCGTCACAGTACCTACCCGTTAAAGAAATTTCGTCCCGAAATTTGAATGTGGTCGTCATGGCTAACAATAAAAATGTTTTCATGACGAATATGAGTTGATAACTAAAGTTTTATCATTATTGATTAATATTGATAAAATGATTCGGCTACTTGAAGCGTACGAGTGAAGCTGTTACAAAAGATTGAGATGAGAAATTTAAGATTTGTCTTACTTTTGACGTACTCACGTTTGAATTCCGGAATTCAAGGGATTTAAAAAAAAATCTTGGAAATCTATAAGATCTTATTCTTCAGGATTTATGGAAATTAAGATCTCTTTAATTAAATGCGATCATCAGTCTTGATTGCTCTGTATGGTATTTCCACTATAAATGAACTTCTTCCGTTCCATTATTTTCCACCACTCCCATTTTCTATACTTTAATTCATACTTCCAAATCATCTGTCAGTATGCTTCATCCAGTTTTAATTCTGGATATATTCCTGACTTTCATATCGATCATTCTCCTTTTTCATCTACCACCGGAGGAATCTGTTTACTTCTACTATGCTCTTGGGTTTATAGTATTTTTAGTTCTTCCGAGTCTTTATATTGCTATACGCATTGACATACACGGCTTGTAATTTCTGTGTTTTTGTCGAGTTTTATATGTTCCTTTATGTTTCGGAGCTCTTTGCCTTTTTATTCTCCTCTCGACCTCTAGTAAAGCGAGTAACGGTCCAGAATTCGTAAGTATGGAGTTTCGAATGAACTTAATGTTCTAAACAAGAAAGAATGTAATAGCACGATTTGATTTATCAAATTACCAGAATCACTGAGAATAGAACTATCAAGAATATATTTTCTTGATATGTTTAGAAGTTAAGTAGAATGAAAGAGTTATTTAACATGACACATGTGATGGTATGATCTGCTATGATCCATCATCATGTTTCATTAGAAACTCAGCATGACTTACTGTAATATAATCACGTTGGCCAAGCGCCATTATATTATACTAACTCATGCTTCAATTTCCAACACTTCTCCATAATTCATTCATAATTTATACTTAGATTTTACAGAAGTTTCCAATATAATGGAATACAGAAAGCACGAAGAGGTAGATAATTTCAGACGAGAATATTTATAAAAATATCCTCAGAAATATCGAAGATATTTATGATGATATTTTGGAATTTCTAAGTTCGAAGATTGATGGAGAAGATTTACCGCAAGATTTAACATGAGTTCGGAGTAAGATATTCTCTAAAGATTTTATCGGATCCAGAATTACCTGGATTCTTTAAATATAGGGTTTGGTCCTTGTATTTGTCCTTGGTCTCCTTCATGGTTAGCTCAATCAGTTTTTAGTACCAAATTTTCTATCAAGTGTTCCCAACTCTCCATTATTTATCATCAAACGTTTGGCCATTTAGACCATCTACAATTTTGTTGTTTCCTCTTCATTTAATGCTACCATATCTGAATCATCGGTTATCAATCCGAGGTGGTTTCAAGAGGATTGTGTTTTTAGATGATTAACACTGATTGTAATCGTCAAGATGCAAAGGATGTTTAAGATGAAATCAATTTACAAAGGATGTTTAAGATGAAATCAAGTGGCAAACTTGAGGAATTATTTAATTGTAGTAGGTGTAACTTATTAACGATATTTTAAATCAAAATGTTATAATTAATATTTCCTACTCTTTTAACACTTTTTAATTGTCCAATGATAGTAGTCCAATAGTCCAATAGTTCAACCAAGATTAGTATATTATAAGGGAATATTCATAACGGATATAGGAACAGTTAGCTAGGAACAGTTAGCTAAGATTTGGTTAGTATAAATTTAAATTTTTACGTAGTTAATTAATTGGTTACTAATCAATTTTATTTTGTCCATTATATTCTTCATTATGCCACTTGTCAAATCTTGACTTGGATTTTGATCGGTCAAAATCCAATTATGAAATTGAGTTCGGATGAAAAATAGTTGTTCTTGGATGAACGGATACGTATATATGTGGATTTGAGCAGTATTGTTGATGACTGATGAATCTGCATTGAAGAATGTACGGTGTAACGTATTAATGTGAAATCTAAATTTTCCTCGGGTATTACCTACCCGTTAAAATATTCTCATCATTAATAATTTGTACAGAAGAATTTTAATTACGATCTTTATTAAAATATACTTACATATATATTTTCTTCAGATGTAATCATGGATTTGATGACTCGATAAGATATTAATCTTATTTGATTTACCATTAGAACTAGAATACATAATCTCTAAAGCATTATAGATTACATAATTGCCAGGTAGAACGAAGATAAATGATGTAGAACGATACTTAGAACGATGATTATGCTCGAGGTACAGAATGAGATGTTGACGCGTGTGATGTTGAAACTTAGGTTGTTGGTAGTACTAGTGTGGATGTTGGTGGTACTGTTGGTGTTGGTGATGTTGCTGAAGCTGGTAAGTTTTGCACCATATTCTCCAAATTGATTATTCAAGTGCGAAGCTCTTTGACTTTTTCCATTATTTCGGAATGATTGTCAGTCGAAGCGAGCGGATGAATAAGATTTAGAATAGTAGATATTAAGTAATTGTTGCGAGTTATGAGGGTAAATATGGTGTTTCGAACTGGTTTGCCGGTATAGAAGGTGATGTCGATGCTGGTGCTGTGGATGTTGCTGTCGGTGGTACAAGTGCTGTTGGTGCTGAGGTTGGTGATGATGTCGATGTAATAAATATAGCTTGTAAATCACGCACCATTCTTTTCAGGGATTCTATCCTACCCTCTATCATTTCTATCCACCCACTCATCTGATTCGATAAATCTTGATTATCAATTCGAAGTTCCCTAACTTCTTCTATTATTCCCCTTTAATTGGTATTCGGAAGTAGAGGTTGAATATCTTCTGAGATTGCAGTAATGCGACCTTCGAGGTGGAAAATTTTGTCAAGAAGGGTGAAAACAGTGTTGCGCATAGGTTCACCGGTGAGTACATCATTTTCTTCGATGTTAGGTGGTAAGTTTGGTTCACGGTAGGGTTCGCCTTCTTCATTTCTCCATCGAGTGAGTAAGTCTCGTACCCACCCCCATCTCCTCCAGAAAGAAAAATAGCTAAATGGTTGAGGCACTTCTGGTTCATTGACTTCGGAGTCTGCTTCAATATACATCTCGAAATCACTTCCAGAACTAATGGAATCCAAGCTAGATGTAGGATCCATCTTACACGATCAGTTAGAAGATTTTTGATATGGAATGATTTTCGGATATCGGATGATATTTTAATTACATAGAATACCTAATACATATATATAGTACATAAGGTCCCGTAGATTGCGGAGGGAATTAAGGGAACGCGTCGGACAAGGTCTAATGTGATTGGATATGAATTTGTCTGTACACCATCTATGCAATAATTGCAATAAGACTTGCCGAGACTGAAAACGATGGATAGATATTTTTCGACAAAGAATGATAACCAAAACTTTTAACATGCAGACCAGGTTCAAGTCTAGACTCATTAATATAACCTAACAACTACTAGGTCGAAGTCCATACTCACTAATGCATCCTAACAACTACCTGTTAGACACACTAATGCAAGACCTGGTTCGCTACGACCACCGCTCTGATACCACCTTTAGAGACCCGTCCTAATCCATCTGGATGAATACATTACATTTGGTTACATCGTGAGGTACTTGACCTCTTTATGATACATTTTACAAACATTGCATTCGTTTTAAAAGATAACTTTCATTACATCAAAAGTTGACAGGCATGCATACCATTTCAGAATATATCCAATCTATAATTGACTTAATAATAATCTTTATGAACTCGACGACTCAAATGCAACGTATTTTGAAATATGTCATGAATGACTCCAAGTAATATCTCTAATATGAGTAAATGCACAGCGGGAGATTTCTTTCATACCTGAGAATAAACATGCTTTCAAGTGTCAACCAAAAGGTTGGTGAGTTCATTAGTTTATCATAATCATTTATTTTCATCATTTTAATAGACCACAAGATTTCATATAATGATACGCGTAACCCGCGAATTAAAATTCATTCATATGGTGAACACCTGGTAACCGACCTTAACAGGATGCATATAGAATATCCCCATCATTCCGGGACTCACATCGGACATGATAAATTCGAAGTACTAAAGCATCCGTAACCCGGATGGGGCTTGTTGGGCCCGATAGATCTATCTTTAGGATTCGCGTCAATTGGTGGCAATTATCATAAACACCAATTCTTAGGCTACCAAGCTAAAAAGGGGCATATTCGGTTTGATAATTCAACCATAGAATGTAGTTTCGATCACTTGTGTCTATTTCGTAAAGCATTTATAAAAGCAGCGCATGTATTCTAAGTCCCAAAAATATATATTGCAAAAGCATTTAAAAAGGGAGCAAATGAAACTCACAATACTGTATTTTGTAGTAAAAATACATAGGACGGCATTGAACAACTGAACAATGCAGGATTGGCCTCAGATTCACGAACCTATATCATTTATATCTATATTAACACATATAATTGAAATCGAACGAAATTTTATATTATTAGTGATATATTTGTTATTTTAGTAAATTATATGTTATATGTATTAAATATGATTTTATGTAACTAATTGTTATTTGGTAAATTAATATTAATAAAAAGTTGTATTAGCTTATAATAATAATAATAATAATAATAATAATAATAATAATAATAATAATAATAATAATAATAATAATAATAATAATAATAATAATAATAATAATAATAATAATAATAATATTATTATTAAATAATAATAGTAATAATTTTTAAAAATTAAAATAATTACAATAATAATAATAATGATTATAATAATATTATTAATGGTAATCAAAATAATGATAATAAAAATATTGTTAGTAAAAATAATAATAATGATTGTAAAATAATGATACATATAATAATAATAGTAGTTTTTAATAAAATGATAAGTTTAATAATAACGATAATGAAAATATTAATTTTGAATATAATACTTAATAATAATAATAATAATAATAATAATAATAATAATAATAATAATAGTAATAATAGTAATAATAATAATAAGATAATAATATTAATAAATAAATGAATAGATAAGTAACTACCTCAAAGGAGTAACCCTAAAAAAAATGCCCAAGTCCGGAATTGAACCCGCGACGTCCCGATAACATCCTTAACCATTAATCGATAGGTTTCAATTCTGAAATAACACCCAACTTAAATTGTTTTTAACCTTTACTTCTGCATCCTTCTTCTTCTTTGAAAATAAAACTATGCCCGCGGCCAGGCTCGAACCCGTGACCTCTCGAATAATGCAAACACACCTAACCATTAAGCTGCCATGTTACTTTCTTGTAATATCCCTTTTGTTTAAATATTTAATTATGCGAACTGACTTCATCATTAACTTAAACTATAACCAACTTGATCACTAAACTCATGACATAATTTCTAACATCATCATCATTATATCGATATTATTATAGCATCATTATTTAACTCACCATCAACATTATCTTAACTATCATCATCAGTTTTCTCTAACCTTTGTAATCTTCAAGATTCTAGGATCAAACCTTCATTGTGATACCGTTACCATATATCATTTATCATCCTCCATCTAATCGTATTTCATCATCATAATAACCCCATTCATCATCATCTTTCCATTATCTTTTCATCACCTGATAATGCTAAAAATGAACATATATTTCATAGCATTATCCCTCAAGAAAGACAAGCTTTTAGTTGCAATTGTTCTATTTACAAGTAATATTCGTTTAAATAATAAAAGGTGAAGACAAAAGACAGATTCGACGAATTGAAGACGCAAACGACCAAAAAGCTCAAAAGTACAAAGTACAATCAAAGTGGTTCAAATTATTGATGAGAAACGTCTCAAAATTACAAGAGTACAAGACGCAAAATGCAAAATACAAGATATTAAATTGTACGCAAGGACGTTCGAAAATCCGGAACCGGGACCAGAGTCAACTCTCAACGCTCGACGCAACGGACTAAAAATTACAAGTCAACTATGCACATAAATATAATATAATATTTAAATAATTCTTAAAATTATTTATATATTATATTTATTTATTAAAACGTCGGCAAATAAACAAACAAAGACCTGTGAGCTGGAAAAGCAGGCCATGCGATCGCATGGCCTGGAAGAGCATTTTCCATGCGATCGCATGGCAGTAGGTGGCTGGCCACATGCTAATAAATTTCGCAGTTTGGTGATCATATATCCATATATCTTTCCTCTATCTCTCACTCGTATAATATAAATATATATTATAATTTTAATTTTAATTGTAAATTCTAATAATAAGGGTATGTTAGCGAATGTTGTAAGGGTGTAAGTCGAAATTCTGTCCGTGTAACGCTACGCTATTTTTAATCATTGTAAGTTATGTTCAATCTTTTTAATTTAATGTCTCGTAGCTAAGTTATTATTATGCTTATTTAATGCCGAAGTAATCGTGATGTTGGGCTAAATACTAAAATTGGGTAATTGGGCTTTGGACCATAATTGGTGTTTGGATAAAAGAATGACACTTGTGGAAATTAGATTATGGGATATTAATGGACTTTATATTAACTAAACGATACCTCATTAATTTAATATATAGACTTATAATTTGACGTATTTATATATAGCCACATACGCTTGACTGGGCACGGTGGGCGGGATATCTATAAATACCAATAATTGTTCATTTAACCGGACACGGAACTGGATTAATAGTTAATAGACTTGTTGAAACAGGGGTGGATTACATTCAAGGGTAATTGGTGTAATTGTTAACAAAGTAGTAAAAACTTGGATTACACGCAGTCCATAACCTGGTGTATTCATTAAACAAAGTATTAAGACCTTGTTACAATTCGAATCCCCAATTAGTTGGAATATTTGACTTCGGGAATAAGAATAATTTGACGAAGACTCTCGCACTTTATGATTATGACTGATGGACTATTATGGACAAATCCGTATGGACATATCGAATAATCCAGGACAAAGGACAATTAACCCATGGAAATAAACTAAAAACAACACGTCAAACATCATGATTACGGAAGTTTAAATAAGCATAATTCCTTTATTTCATATTTAATTTCCTTTATTTCATATTTAATTGCACTTTTAATTATCGCAATTTTATTTACCGTTATTTTATTTATCGCACTTTTATTAATCGCAATTTCATTATCGTTATTTGCTTTACGTTTTAAATTAAGTCTTTTATATAATTAATATTTTACATTAGGTTTTAACTGCGACTAAAGTTTTAAAATCGACAAACCGGTCATTAAACGGTAAAAACCCCCTTTTTATAATAATAATATTACTTATATATTTTTGTATTTTTACAAATATAGTTTTTAAAAATATAGCGTTAAGCTTGTTTAAAAGATCCCTGTGGAACGAACCGGACTTACTAAAAACTACACTAATGTACGATTAGGTACACTGCCTATAAGTGTTGTAGCAAGGTTTAGGTATATCCATTCTATAAATAAATAAATATCTTGTGTAAAATTGTATCGTATTTAATAGTATTTCCTTGTAAAAATATATCTATTTTATACACCACCTCGCACACATCATCACCCTTACTATCATGATCATTTGGATAATTCTTATCGTCATCATCATATCAATTAACTCGTTATCATCAACATCACTTCGTTCTACTGTTTTGTTACCAAAACCAATACTAGTTGATATCATCTTCTTTAATTATGTGATATCACTATCCTAATATCCTAATCACCATTGAATCATCACTATATATTATCTTGGCCCATCAAAATAATGAAAGTGAGTAATTTGGTCGATAAGCTTTCGACAGTCTTTCTCCCCACTTGTTTTTAACTAAATGTATTTTACACATGTATTGATAATTCATTTGATGAGTAATTGTCTTGACCCACCACAAGAACCGAACACTAAACAATGAAAAGGCATATACACGTGAATTTTCATCATCAAGTCTTCCACCATATTTAACTTTATTTAATCATTTACCTCAAGTTTAAAATAAATGGGACAAGGGCTTAATGGGAGGTGGAATCCCTTGTTTGTAAACGTCGACCAAAGAAGAGAAAAAAAAAATTATGCCAATTGATTCCAATCATCACCCTCATCCACGTACATCATGTTTTAACTTTACACTCAATAATGGATTGTGGCTTTATGCAAGTGATGGATGTCGGCCACAATAGCAAAGCAAAAAAAAAAAAAACACGCCATAATGATATTCTCCAATAACTTTAATATCTAGCATCTTATTAAAATACTAACATATGTTGTAAGCTTTGCAAATAGATTTGTTTGGTTCGGTGGTGGTGTTACCGAAGGTAAAGAGAGATAGTGAGAGAGAGAAAAATAGAAAAATGGTGGTGGTGTATGCTGGTTGTCTAGATATTGAAGGTGGTGGCCGTTTGCTTGAGATATCAAGGGTGGTGTTGCCATGGTGGTGATGGGAGTCTCGGTTGCAGCAGAAATCAAAAAAATAAATAAAAGGTGGTAATTTGAAGAGATAAAGATAGTAGTGATTACATGATGGTGGTGGCGGCTCTCAACGGTTGTGGTGGTCTCGTGGTGTGGGTTTGCTGCGTTCACAACAAAGAAAACAAAACAAGTAAAATTTATCGAGTAAGGTGATTCGAGCATTATGGTCTTGTGGCGTTTTGGGTTATCGAAACAGTAGTAGTAACGAACATGAAGGGTCACGTAGGTGGTTTAGCGATGGTGATCTACATTGGTTATCAAAGTAGTAAAGATGATTATGGAAGTAATGTCGGTTGTAGGGTGATCGAATAGAACTTATAGCATTGAGTAGTTAATCAATAATGATGGTGAAGTTGAAAGTTTATAAAGCGGTCATGGGTGTTCACGGTTGTATAAGGTGAAGAAGGTGTAACTCGTTGGTTCATGGTTTGAGAAAAGTGGGTTTTGATAATGTGGGTTTGTGTTGGGTTGTATCGAACAAGAAGATGGTTGTTTGATTACAGAGAAGTAAAAGGAATCATAATAAGGAAGTGTTTGAGTTATGCTTTAACAAGACTTGGTTGTTTGTTGTATAGATTGAATGCATTCGACAAGGAGAATCAATCAGGACAGAAATGTATAAAAAGATAAATAAAAGTTGAATGTGACCTTCAACTGAATTTGTATCCTTCTGTAATTGAATTCGTGAATGCAACAGTATTAGAGACAGAAAAATAAAGATTGTAAAGTTTGATGGTGATATGAAACAGATTTTTGATTCTGTAATTGATCTGATATTGTAATTCTTATTTAATTAATAATTAATAATTATAATATATATTATTATTCATAATACTTTTCATATTAATAATCATAAAACTAATAGCAATAATATTAATAACAAGTATATAATAAGGTTAGTAATGATATTAATAATATTATCAACAATAATAATATCAATTCTAATAATAATAAAAATAATAATTTTATTAATAATGTTATATTTTAATAAAAATTATAGTCTTAAGAATGATAATAATAATTTATAATCTATTTAACTCACAACTACTTTATAATTGCAATCATTTTTATGATAAGATTTATATTTAAGATCTTCATTTTGATAACCCTAAAATTATTAGAATTTTATTAATTGCAATTATATCAGCAATAATAATAATAATAAAGGTAATAATAATAATATTATTATAACAACTATATTTTATATCTTGTATTTTACTTATTTAGTTTAAGCAATCAAATCATATATAATTATTTCAACTATAATATATATATATATATATATATATATATATATATATATATATATATATATATATATATATATATATATATATATGTATATATATATATATATATATGTGTATATATATATATATATATATATATATATATATATATATATATATATATATATATATATATTAATAATCAACTGTTCGTGAATCGTCGGGAATAGTCAAAGGTCAATTGCACATTTGAAAATAGTTCAAAATTTTTAAGACTCAATATTACAGTCCTTACTTATCGTGTCGAAATCATATAAAGATCAAGTTTAAATTTGGTCAGACATTTCCTGGTCGTCACACAAAACACTTCCTTGGTCCATTCGGGTTTTTCCTCACAGCTGGGGTAGTGATCTTACAATCTCTACCGACGTGTCCAGTCCTTTTACACATCTCACACACTACATTATAGTATCCAGTATGATGCTTGTAGCATCTCTTACACAGAGGAAGGCTACCTTTGTAGTTAGGGTTAGGGCTAGGGGTCCTCCAGTCGTTGTTTCCCTTAAAGTTCTCATGCCTCTTAGCTGGGTTCTGATCAAAACCTTTTCTCTTACTTCCGTCCCACTTACGTTTCCCATTACTAGCTCCCGATTCTGATTTCACCTTCTCTGGCTCTTGGTGGGTAATTTGATTCATCAGGGTGTGCGCCATGCGCATAGCTTCCGGGACATTTGTTGGTTTCGAAGAGGTGACATTTCCTTGGAAGTCCTTGGGGAGTCCCCACAGATACCGTTCCATTCTTTTGAACTCAGGAGTAACCATTGTAGGGCACATCAAGGCTAACTCCAAGTACTCTTGGTTATAGCCATCAAGGTCAGTTCCTACGACTTTCAGTTCCCAAAACTCCGCTTCCATTTTTTGAATTTCGGTTATGGGGCAGTACTCCTCGATCATAGCCCTCTTAAACTCTTCCCAGGGTGTTGCATACGCTTCATCAATTCCCCGAGCCTGGGCACACGTGTTCCACCACGTCAAAGCGCTATCTGACAACGTGCATGATGCGAACTTGGTCTTATTCACTTCGGAGCAGTTACTCACACGGAACACAGATTCCAACTTTTCAAACCATCTCGTCAACCCAACTGGTCCTTCCGTTCCACTGAAATTGTGGGGCTTGCAACTCTGAAATTCCTTATAAGTGCACCCGTTCTGAGCAATCCGGTTCGCCATTGGAGCTTGTGCAGGGTTGGCATTCGCTATAGCTGCGGCTACTCGAGCAGCTATCATCTCCTCAATTTGTGCTGCGGTGGGCATTTCTCTTGGACCTCTTCCGTTTGCCATCGGTCTTCCAAACAAAAATTTCGACTTAAGTCAAAATCCATTAATCAACAATGTCATAGCATAAGGCAAACAACATGGAACCAACACAAAACACGTTAACTAAGCATGGCAAACAGCAGCAGATAGCACAAAAACCAACATGTAATAACTTAAACAAAACGCCGTACAACAGTTCAGACAACAGTAATTCCATTCATAATAAGAAAAGTTGCATACAACTTCATAAGGTTTCGTACAATACAAGAATGAAAAACATGAATCTACTAACAGAATACATAATGAAATCTAATACAACAGTCCTAGGGTGAGGGTGGGTAAATGATGTCCATCATGTGGGACACCTGGTCCTCGAGCTCAGTCAGCCAAGCACGGAGGGCATGCACTTCCCTCGTCAGCTCCTCGATGGTGGGTGGTGCCGGTGGTGCAGATGGTCCAGATGGTGCAGATGTATCACTAGAAGTAGATGGCACAGTGCGGGGACCTTACGCACAAATGGATCAGCAGGGTACGGCACAACCCGCCTACGAGCTGTGATCCTAACCAACTGTCCATGTGCGTTCACGAACAGCTTACCTCCATTAACCACTGGAATAACAGTACCATCGTAACGGTACCGCTTCTTCGGCGGGATAGAGGGTGGCTGCACGGGCTCCTCCTCGGGATCCTCCTCAGAATCCTCCTCGGGATCCTCCTCGCTGGGGTCATCGGATGATGAACCGTCTGAATCGTCTGAAGGTAGTGCAGGTACATCACGGGTGGGAGAGAGTGTCTGGCCGGTGTTCATGAGTTGATATCTGCCAGGTGTAATCGGTACGACTCGTCCATCAGCGGTGCGTCTAACCCAATGTCCACGCTCGTTACAGAAGGGACCGTCCCCGTTTCCCCCAGGGATTACAGTACCATCAGAATGATGTTGTGGCCCCAAGGGTCTAGGGCTGGGTGGAGCTGGAATCTCCTCAGGATCCTCGTCTCTGTCTGAGATGTCCATTAGGTCAGGTGCGTGTCTATTATCTCCAGAAGATGAATTTCCAGAGTCACCGGAGGGTAGCGGTGAGTCAGCAACAATAGTAGGCGGGGTAGCAGACGGGGTAGCAGACGTATCTGAGTCACTCTCAAAGTCAAAGGTCATGGGAAGCATGTCTGACATCTGAACAAGGAAAAATAACATTTTCCATGTCAGTAAGACACATAGCAAGCACGTAATCAGGCATAGTAACTACAGCAGCCTAGATCGTCTACAGCAGTACATATCATGGCAATGTTAACAGTATTAAACAGAAGTAACATGCAATCAAAAGTAGATAGTAGCATACAGTAACGAGAATAAGCAATAGCATACAACAAATTCACATAGCAGTAAAAGTAAGCAGTAGCATGCAGCAAGTTCATACAGTAGTAAAAGTAAGTAGTAGCATGTAACAGTTTCGTAGAAACAAGTAAACAAGCAAGTTATAGATTAGTCCTATTAGTGAATCATACTCGACTCGGTCAAGACGCACTAATGCTGTAGAGACCCGTCCTAATCCATCCGGACGAAGTCCATATTGATTATAAACGATTCACAACAGTTGATTACATCGCGAGGTACTTGACCTCTATATGATACATTTTACAAACACTGCATTCGTTTTTGAAAAGACAATCTTTCAATACATCGAAAGTTGACAACATGCATACCATTTCGTAATATATCTTACTATAATTGACTTAATAATAATCATGATGAACTCAATGACTCGAATTCAACGTCTTTTGAAATATGTCATGAATGACTCCAAGTAATATCTCTAAGATAAGCAAATGCACAGCGGAAGATTTCTTTCGTACCTGAGAATAAACATGCTTTAAAGTGTCAACCAAAAGGTTGGTGAGTTCATTAGTTTAACATAAATAATCAGTTCATAATTTTAATAGACCACAAGATTTCATATTTCCATTTCTCATAAACATACGTCCCATGCATAGAGACAAAAATATCATTCATATGGATTGAACACCTGGTAACCGACATTTACAATATGCATATAAGAATATCCCCATCATTCCGGGATCCTCCTTCGGACATGATATAAATTTCGAAGTACTAAAGCATCCGGTACTTTGAATGGGGCTTGTTGGGCCCGATAGATCTATCTTTAGGATTCGCGTCAATTAGGGTGTCTGTTCCCTAATTCTTAGATTAACAGACTTAATAAAAAGGGGCATATTCGATTTCGATAATTCAACCATATAATGTAGTTTCAATTACTTGTGTCTATTTCGTAAACAGTTATAAAAAGTTGCGCATGTATTCTCAGCCCAAAAATATGAAGGGTAAAAAAAGGCAAATGAAACTCACCATACTGTATTTTGTAGTAAAAATACATATAACGATATTGTACAATGCAGGGTTGACCTCAGATTCACGAACCTCAAAAAGACGCCTTAAAAAGAAAAATTTGCCGTGTACGGGACTCGAACCTGCGACCTCCCGCTAAACCCACACCTCTCATAACCATTCTTCTATTTATGTTTATCTATAATAATATGAACCCCTTATCTATTTATATAATTCGTCTTCACCAGGGAGTATTAAATGGGTCTCGGCCCAAGAATAGGAGCACGACCCAATTATAAACCGAAGCCCAGTCAGGAAATTAGAAGCCCAATCGTAAGTTGTTTATGGATAAAAAATAAAGGCTGCAGCAGCCTAGATTCGAACCGCAGACCCCTCGTTAATCAACACAACTCCTAAACCCACTGATCTAACTCGCTCTTACTGATTTATAACACATCCGAAACTATTAAACCCGTATAATTATGCCATCCTTCTTCTCATACAATCAGTTATCATTATCTATTCTTTATCCAATCGTAACAATGATCTTTATCAACTCATTATCATAATCATCATCATTTAAACACCTCATCATCATCATCATCAAGCATCGTCATCATCATCATATCATTATCCACACCTTCATAACCTCATACGATCATTATCATCATCACCAAAGAATCGTTCGTGAATTTTAAACATTTTCACTCGTCATCAATTGTATACCAAACATCATCGTACATCATCACTTACATTTAATATCGTAATAGTATCTTGATCAACACTATTCATCGTCTTCTTCCTCGTTCATCTCAGTGTTGCAGGTTCATTGAGACAAAAGCAAGAAACAGAAAAAGTACCGCAGCAGTAGCATCAACACGAGGGTGGTGGTTTTGCGGTGAACAACATTAGCAAGGATGGGGTCGTAAAAGTTTGATCAAGTGAGTTTGTTTGGTTATAGCAGCAGCTGCAAGGGAGATGCAAAAAGACCAGTAGCAGTGGCTGCAGTGATCGATCAACAAAAAAATAATAATATAAGAATTATAAAGGTGATGTTTTGCTGGGGTTTTCCGTAGGTGGTGTATGGTGGTTGCAGTGGTTCCATGGCTGCAAAAATAGAAAATTTAAAAGTGTAACAATAGGTGCACTTGTGAGTTTGCAGAAGAGAGAGAAAAGAAGAGAGAGAAGAGAGGTGGTTCTTGGTTGTCGACGGTGATGGAAGGTGTGGGTTTTAGGAGGATAGTGGTTTGATTGTAGTGGTCAATGGTGGATCATGTGGATGGTGATCGTGTAGATATTCATGATGGTAGTGAGCTGAATGATGGTGGCCATGGTGGTGGTTTATGGTGATTATGGTGGCCGGTGTGAGTAAACTCGAATTAAGAAATAGAAAGACATTAGGTTGTAGCAATTTGTTATTTGGTTGACGTTGGAGAGGGATGGAGGTTTAAACCAAACAAGAAGGTGGAGGTGGTGAACGTGGTGGTAGTGGGTGGAGATGACTGACGTGGTCTAATGGTGGCAATCGGAGGTTGTGGCAGGGAAATTGTGGTCGATGGTTGATATGGTAAAGAAGTAGGAGAACATAAATCTATATGTAGTATGTATCTTATGTATAAGTATATTATATTTATATAAATTAATTTTAGTGGAAAACAACTTCACAAACAGTAATAACTTAACATTCATGACAATTTGTTGGTTGTATACTACCGACAGTTTTCACGGAGTGTGTCCAATGCTAAACAGTTAACGTATAAAAGTGTTCCTAAAAATCCCAAATTTTTAGATTAAATGTATTTAATTATTTCACTCATTAACTGTTTGAAACCTGATCAAAAAGGTTCGAAAAATATTTATTTTCTGTTCCAATTTATATGTACGGAGTATTAATATTCAAACTTAAAAAGGTAAAAATATATTTAACAAATCGAGGATCTTTGCAATCAATTTACAGTTCAACTTTTATTTCAATCCGTCATGAACAAGTACTATATCTATATTAAAACTAACAAAACGTCAACCGAGTGTTACTAACGTTTACTAATTAAGCCCGAAATCATTTATTTTTAATATATTCACATTCTATATATAAACAGTTTTAAAAATAGCAAGTTTAATTACTAAACAAATATATTATATATTTTTAAACAAATAGATTTAATATAACTTTATATATTTATAAGTAATATTTATATACATAATTATATATATCTATATATTTATAAATATAGTTTCCATTATATCGCATATTATTTTACATATTTAATTCTAACAGTTTAATCATATATTATTTCAACAATATCTATATGCATCTATTTATATAGTTGTTCGTGAATCGTCGGGAATAGTCGAAGGGTTAAATAAATATATGACACAGTTCAAAACTTTTTTTTTTTCGAGACTTAACATTACAGTCTTTGCTTATCATGTCGGAAACATATAAAGATTAAGTTTAAATTTAGTTGGAAATTCCCGGGTCGTCACAGTACCTACCCGTTAAAGAAATTTCGTCCCGAAATTTGAGTGAGGTGGTCATGGTTAACAATAAAAATGTTTTCATGACGAATATGAGTTGATAAATAAAGTTTTATCATCATTGAGTAATATGGATAAGACAATTCAATTACTCGGAGAGTACGAATGAAGTTATCACTAAATAGTGTAATGAGAAAGACAAGTTTCATCATAACTTTTGACTAGTCATGGTTGAATTCCGGAATTCAAAGGATTTAAAGAAGATCTTTGAAATATAAAAGATTTGATTCTTCGGTATTTATGAAAATTTAAGATCTCTATAAATTAAATGTGATTATCTGTCTCGATTGCTTTATCTGGTATTTTTACTATAAATGAACTTCTTCCGTTCCATTAATTTCACCATTTCAATACTTTCTTTCTCGATCCATACTTTTAATGATTGTGAATATGCTTGATCTAACTCTGGTTCTTAACCTCATTCTGACTATCGCAACAATCATTCTTCTATTCCAACTCCCACCAGAGGAATCTGTTTACTTCTACTTCGCTCTTGGGGTGATTGTGTTACTCCCGTGTCTTTATGTTGCTATTCGTATTAATGTACACGGTTGGTAATCTTCGTGTTGTTATTGGGCTTTATATTTTCTCTTATATTTTGGAGCTCTTTTGCCTTTTTATTCTCTTCCCGACCTCTAGTAAAGCGAGTAATGGTCCAGAATTCATAAGTATGGAGTTTCGAATGAACTTAATGTTCTAATCAAGAAAGAACGTAATAGCACGATTTGATTTGTCAAATTATCAGAATCATTGAGAATAGAACTATCAAGAATATATTTTCTTGATATGTTCAGAAGTTAATCAGAATGAAAGAGTTATGTAACATGGCACATAATGACGTTATGACCTGTGAATCATCACGTTCCATTAGAAACTCAGCATGACTTATTGTAATATAATCACGTTGATCAAGTGTCATTATATTATACTAACTCATGCATCAGTTCCCAACATTACTTCAATAACATTCATATTTTAAGCTAGAAAGTTTACAGAATATAGAAACTAACAGTTTCTATATGATGTAACACTGATAGCACTAAGAGGTTAATAATTTCAGATAAGAATAGTTATGAAAATATCTTCAGAAATATGGAGGATATTTATAATGAAAGATACGGTGATATCTTGGAATTTCTAATATCGAAGGATGGTGAAGAAAATTTGTCCACAAGAGTTTGGAGTCAGAAACAAGGTACTCACTAAAGATTTCATCAGAAACAGAATCATCAGGATTCTTAATGTACATGTTTAGTCCTTGTGATTTGTTCAGAGACTCCTTCGTGGTTAGCTCAATCAGTTTTTCAGTTTCAAACTTTTTCTGAGCTTTGCCAACATACAATTCTTTATTATCAACTTTTGGCTGTTGAGGTCGTTTATAGTTTTTGTTGCTTCATTCCACTTTTCAAAAATTCAGAGTATTAATTCACAGACTGGGTGTTTTTTAGAATTTCGGAATGGAAGATCATAGTTCTAAGAGATGAATGTTATATGGATACATATAAGTGTTGATGTGGAAACGTTGCGAGGCTCACAATACAGATTTGCTGTTTCCAGGTAATTGGTATGGCAATTCTTGTTACAAGATGCGGATGAGTACATTATGAGACTTCAATAGATAAATATAGTGATTTGTCAGAGAGATTTAAACCAAGGAGCGACGAGGTTGCTGGTACATCTGCTGGTAATATGGTGGAATATAAAAGGTTCCCCGGTAACAATAAGAGAGCACGCATACATATCAAGATTATAATAAGGTTAATCCAAATGAAAAGTCAAAGTTAACTTGTTGGAGCTGTGACAAAATTGGCTAATTTGAAAAGGCATCGCAAAGTTATTTTCGGTAATAACAATGCCAGAGGAGCTAGCACAGATACATGTTAAACATTTATTCAGGTTCTGAGTGTTTTCAGGTGCATAACTATATGCATCAATCTTTTCTTCCGTAGATGAAGTGCGGTTGGTTCATCCTCTCGTTTGAGGTGTTTTCAAGAATCATGAAAGGTTTGAACGTAGATTGTAATCGTCAAGATACAAATGAGGTTGGAGATGAAATCAAGTGGCAAACTTGAAGAGTTGTTTAGTTTCATATGTTATGTCCAATATTTTAATTCATTTTAATTGTTCAATGTTATTAGTCCACAGTCGATAGTCCACAGTTGATAGTCCAATAATTCCTATATAATTTAATATATAATATTTTAATTAATTAATACGTATCGTGACCCGTGTACATGTCTCAGACTCGATCACAACTCAAACTATATATATTATTGTAGAATCAACCTCAACCCTATATAGAGAACTCGATCATTACTGCATATAGAGTGTTCATGGTGATTCTAAATAATATATATAGATGCATCGATATGATATGTCAAAACCTTGTATACGTGTCCCGATATTTAAAGTGCGTAAAATAAATACAGAATTTAAATGACGATAAATAAAATTGCGAGAATATAAATTGCGATAATTAAATTGCGATAAATAAAGCGTAACCAGTTAGCTAGGAACAGTTAGCTAGGAACAATTAGCGTAGATTCTTAACAATATTTCAATTAGTTAATTCATTTGTTTCTAACAAATTTTATTTTGTCAAATGTTTTCTTCATTAAGCCACTTGTTGGATTCCGATAGGTCAAAATCCAAATATGAAATTGAATGAAAATTGTTATTCTGCGGTGAACGGGTATGTATATCTGTGGATGTAAGTAGGATTGTAAATGAATGTTGAATCAGATTCGAAGAGTATACAGTGTAACTCATTAATGTGAAATCTAAATATTCCTCGGGTATTACGTACCCGTTAAAATATTTTCACCATTAACAGTTTGTACGAAAGAATTTTATTACAGTCTTCATGAAAATATATATGTGTATATTTTCTTCAGATGTAACATAGATTTAATGAGCTAATATTAAATTAGACTCATTTGATTTACGGTTGAAACTAGAATTGAATAATCCCTAAAACTTTAGAAATTACATAACTTTTACAGAGTATTTCTTCAATGTATTAGAAATTATGAATCAATACTTCATTATTTATTGATGCATGATGTTGGTGTTTGTGGAATCCTTGTGAATTTCACAAGGTACGAATGATATCATCTGAAAAGTTTCGAGTACATCGATGATGAAAGTGTAAAATCAACATATATTTGAATAATACATTTGATTTATTATGAGATAGAATTTGTTGAATTTAAAATAGAGATTGTAATTAACGATGGCTAAGTTTGCTGACAAAGGATGTAATCATAGCATATTAGTAATATGAATTAACCAAGTAGTTAAAATTCACACATAATAGCTTAGTACGGAAAGATTTATGATGGTTTCAAAATTTATATATATGTAAGATATACATATAAATTCTTCGGAGGACTTGAGTTAATTTTTCATAGCTCATTGATACAATATTCTCGTTGTTGATTCATAATGATGTCCACGGTGATTATTGAACTGACGGAGTTTGTGATGTTTAGGTGTTGATGATTCTGACGATGTTGACGGCACTGACTGTCCTGATGATGCTAACGCTACTGTTGATGCTGTTGGTAAAACAAGTCTAACTTGTAAATCACGCGCCATTCTTGTCAAAATTTCTATTCTTCCTCCTATCATTTTGGTTCATTCATCTGATTTATGGTTAGTGCTAGAATAGATAATCTCTAAGACTTTAGAGATTACATAATTGCCGCAGAACATTTCTCTAATGAAGTTATGAATCAATACTTCATCGTTTGTGGTTGTTGGAATTCCTTGGTATCTAGAGGGCATAAGACATCGATGCTTGTGGGACAGATTGTGAATTTGAGGTTTGCGATGCGGTTGTTGTTGGTGGTGGTAATGGTTATGATGCTGGTGCTGCTGCTGGTGTTTGTAACCTTTGCACCATATTCTCCAAAGCCACTACCCGAGCGCGAAGCTCGTTGACTTCTTCTATCACACCGGGGTGATTGTCGGTTCGGACAAGCGGATAAATGAAATCTAGAATTTGATGTAGTATGTAGTCGTGGTGAGACACTCTGGAAATGAGAGAGAAAATGGTATTTCGGATAGGTTCGCCGGTAAGTGCTTCAGGTTCTTCGCCAAGAGGGCAATGTGGCGGATGAAAAGGATCACCTTCTTCTTGTCTCCAATGATTGAGGAGGCTACGAACCCATCCCCAGTTCATCCAAAATAGATGATGGCTGATTGGTTGATCCATTCCGGTCACACTGCTTTCGGAGCTTGAGTGAGATTCCATTTCGGAATCCGAGAGACTTGAACTAATGACGAATTCCATTTCGTACGATTTGAATAAGGGATTGATTTTTGATTATTGGATGGTACTCTAACTATATAGAATATCTATATATATAGAGCAAAAGGTTTCGTAGATTACGGCGGAATTTACGAGATATGTCAGGTAAAATTTACAGTAATAGATACGATAAGATATGATTTAGCAGATACGATAAGATATGAATTTTGTCTATACACTATTCATGCAATCAATGCAGCAAGATGTGTCTAGACTAAGAATGATAAGCAGATAATTTTCGACACCAAATGATAAGCAAAACTTTTTGACATGCAGACCAGGTTCAAGTCCAGACTTATTAATATAATCTAACAACTACTAAGTCGAAGTCCAGACTCACTAATGCATCCTAACAACTCCTAGTTAGACACACTAATGCAAGACCTGGTTCGCTACGACCACCGCTCTGATACCAACTGTAGAGACCCGTCCTAATCCATCCGGACGAAGTCCATATTGATTATAAACGATTCATAACAGTTGATTACATAGCGAGGTACTTGACCTCTATATGATACATTTTACAAACATTGCATTCGTTTTTGAAAAGACAATCTTTCAATACATCGAAAGTTGACAACATGCATACCATTTCGTAATATATCTTACTATAATTGACTTAATAATAATCTTGATGAACTCAACGACTCGAATGCAACGTCTTTTGAAATATGTCATGAATGACTCCAAGTAATATCTCTAAGATAAGCAAATGCACAGCGGAAGATTTCTTTCGTACCTGAGAATAAACATTCTTTAAAGTGTCAACCAAAAGGTTGGTGAGTTCATTAGTTTAACATAAATAATCAGTTCATAATTTTAATAGACCACAAGATTTCATATTTCCATTTCTCATAAACATACGTCCCATGCATAGAGACAAAAATATCATTCATATGGATTGAACACCTGGTAACCGACATTCACAATATGCATATAAGAATATCCCCATCATTCCGGGATCCTCCTTCGGACATGATATAAATTTCGAAGTACTAAAGCATCCGGTACTTTGGATGGGGCTTGTTGGGCCCGATAGATCTATCTTTAGGATTCGCATCAATTAGGGTGTCTGTTCCCTAATTCTTAGATTACCAGACTTAATAAAAAGGGGCATATTCGATTTCGATAATTCAACCATATAATGTAGTTTCAATTACTTGTGTTTATTTGGTAAACAGTTATAAAAAGTTGCGCATGTATTCTCAGCCCAAAAATATAAAGGGTAAAAAAAAGGCAAATGAAACTCACCATACTGTATTTTGTAGTAAAAATACATATAACGATATTGTACAATGCAGGGTTGACCTCGGATTCACGAACCTCAAAAAGACGCCTTAAAAAGAAAAATTTGCCGTGTACGGGACTCGAACCTGCGACCTCCCGCTAAACCCACACCTCTCATAACCATTCTTCTATTTATGTTTATCTATAATAATATGAACCCCTTATCTATTTATATAATTCGTCTTCACCAGGGAGTATTAAATGGGTCTCGGCCCAAGAATAGGAGCACGACCCAATTATAAACCGAAGCCCAGTCAGGAAATTATAAGCCCAATCGTAAGTTGTTTATGGATAAAAAATAAAGGCTGCAGCAGCCTAGATTCGAACCGCAGACCCCTCGTTAATCAACACAACTCCTAAACCCACTGATCTAACTCGCTCTTACTGATTTATAACACATCCGAAACTATTAAACCCGTATAATTATGCCATCCTTCTTCTCATACAATCAGTTATCATTATCTATTCTTTATCCAATCGTAACAATGATCTTTATCAACTCATTATCATAATCATCATCATTTAAACACCTCATCATCATCATCATCAAGCATCGTCATCATCATCATATCATTATCCACACCTTCATAACCTCATACGATCATTATCATCATCACCAAAGAATCGTTCGTGAATTTTAAACATTTTCACTCGTCATCAATTGTATACCAAACATCATCGTACATCATCACTTACATTTAATATCGTAATAGTATCTTGATCAACACTATTCATCGTCTTCTTCCTCGTTCATCTCAGTGTTGCAGGTTCATTGAGACAAAAGCAAGAAACAGAAAAAGTACCGCAGCAGTAGCATCAACACGAGGGTGGTGGTGGTTTTGCGGTGAACAACATTAGCAAGGATGGGGTCGTAAAAGTTTGATCAAGTGAGTTTGTTTGGTTATAGCAGCAGCTGCAAGGGAGCTGCAAAAAGACGAGTAGCAGTGGCTGCAGTGATCGATCAACAAAAAAATAATAATATAAGAATTATAAAGGTGACGTTTTGCTGGGGTTTTCCGTAGGTGGTGTATGGTGGTTGCAGTGGTTCCATGGCTGCAAAAACAGAAAATTTAAAAGTGTAACAACAGGTGCACTTGCGAGTTTGCAGAAGAGAGAGAAAAGAAGAGAGAGAAGAGAGGTGGTTCTTGGTTGTCGACGGTGATGGAAGGTGTGGGTTTTAGGAGGATAGTGGTTTGATTGTAGTGGTCAACGGTGGATCATGTGGATGGTGATCGTGTAGATATTCATGATGGTAGTGAGCCGAATGATGGTGGCCATGGTGGTGGTTTATGGTGATTATGGTGGCCGGTGTGAGTAAACTCGAATTAAGAAATAGAAAGACATTAGGTTGTAGCAATTTGTTATTTGGTTGACGTTTGAGAGGGATGGAGGTTTAAACCGAACAAGAAGGTGGAGGTGGTGAACGTGGTGGTAGTGGGTGGAGACGACTGACGTGGTCTAATGGTGGCGATCGGAGGTTGTGGCAGGGAAATTGTGGTCGATGGTTGATATGGTAAAGAAGTAGGAGAACATAAATCTATGTGTAGTATGTATCTTATGTATAAGTATATTATATTTTTATAAATTTATTTTAGTGGAAAACAACTTCACAAACAGTAATAACTTAACATCCGTGACAATTTGTTGGTTGTATACTACCGACAGTTTTCACGGAGTGTGTCCAATGCTAAACAGTTAACGTATAAAAGTGTTCCTAAAAATCCCAAATTTTTAGATTAAATGTATTTAATTATTTCACTCATTAACTGTTTGAAACCTGATCAAAAAGGTTCGAAAAATATTTATTTTCTGTTCCAATTTATATGTACGGAGTATTAATATTCAAACTTAAAAAGGTAAAAATATATTTAACAAATCGAGGATCTTTGCAATCAATTTACAGTTCAACTTTTATTTCAATCCGTCATGAACAAGTACTATATCTATATTAAAACTAACAAAACATCAACCGAGTGTTACTAACGTTTACTAATTAAGCCCGAAATCATTTATTTTTAATATATTCACATTCTATATATAAAAAGTTTTAAAAAATTGCAAGTTTAATTACTAAACAAATATATTATATATTTTTAAACAAATAGATTTAATATAACTTTATATATTTACAAGTAATATTTTTATACATAATTATATATATATATATATTTATAAATATAGTTTCCATTATATCGCATATTATTTTACATATTTAATTCTAACAGTTTAATCATATATTATTTCAACAATATCTATATGCATCTATTTATATAGTTGTTCGTGAATCGTCGGGAATAGTCGAAGGGTCAAATAAATATATGACACAGTTCAAAACTTTTTTTTTTCGAGACTTAACATTACAGTCTTTGCTTATCATGTCGGAAACATATAAAGATTAAGTTTAAATTTAGTTGGAAATTCCCGGGTCGTCACAAATGCAACATAATTCCCTACAACCTGGCTCTGATACCAAATGTGACGCCCCGTACAAAATCAACGTGTACGGATCATCAACAACAGGATCATTACAAGGTCAAATACTATATGCTGTTTGAAAACAAGTTTTGGATTCATGAAAAGATAACATTTTACAAAAGATAACGTGCTTCTATGAATAGAAAGCATAAACATAAGTACGTGACTCAAAGGCCATTACAAAGCCATTATTCAAAAATAACATAAGTTGTGAATGCAAGATAAAAGTTCCATGATTGAGACATCTCTAAGTAATGCAGCGGAAGCCTAACACAGCAAGTCTAACAGCAGTCTAACAGCGGAAGCAACAACGTCTAAGCACCTGAGAAAAACATGCTAAAAAGTCAACACGAATGTTGGTGAGCTATAGTTTTTTTTGTAAACAACATTGTAATGTAGACTACGAGATTTCGTTTTCAAAACAGTATGAAAAGTATATGCTTATCCATGGGCACCCGTTAACTAACTTAACGTAAAAATAATATATTACCCCCTACAAGTACACTTGGCGAGTGCGTATGTTCTCGAAGTATTAAACACCCGTTGAATGCTAGCACAACTAGCCCGAGTGGGGATGTCAAACCCTATGGATCCATATCTAAGATTCGCGTCTACCGGTTCAAAAACCAATAGTTAAACGTTACCGTGCTAAGGGGAAAGTTTATGCCGTTATATAACCCACACATATATAAAGTTTAAGTACTCGCGTCAAGTAAGTAAAACATAAAAAGCGCATTTATTCTCAGTCCCAAAAATAGTAAAGTAGAAAGGGAGCTATAACTCACAGTGATAAATGCGGTAAAGGTCGATATGAAAAGTATGCAAGTAGTAAGTCGGTCTGAAAGGTCCTCCACCTAAGTCAAAGGTTACTAAGTCAGTATATTGTCCCAAAAGGTTTAAAGTGAATAAATTAAGTTTTAATTATCATCATCATCATTATCATTCGTAAAAGATAAAGTAAGTTTTCAACAAGAATAGAGATCGAAACAAAAGGCTGACTTCGGACAGCTGCTACGACCTCTATACAAACCGAAAAGACGAGTGGTCAGTGGCCAAGGCTCCGTATGTGAGTCCTCGTACTGCTATCTAATTTTCAGATCCTAACTCGATGTCGTTTTACCGTGGCGACGGTTCAAGCGCGAGTAGGTCAGAATTTTCAGCACTTCGTTACAAAGGCGTAGTGATTTTTGGAAGGCCATAAATCCTAAACCGTATATCGGATTTAGACGAGTATTAAACGAAAAGTCATCTAATCGAAAAAAACTATCTGAACATAAACTTTCCAGAAGTCCCAGGTGTCTGATCTGGCCCCAAAAATAGTAAAGAATTGCTCCAGTGGGTTTCTTAGTGCTTGATGCTCATCACGGTTCTCATCCTTGATGCGTGTAAGCTTCAAGTGTACAACTCTTTGATGTTTTAGCATCACTTTGACCAAGTTTCAACCATCAAAACACAATGTTAAGACTAATAAGTACTACAACTCTCTTAAGAGTTTTAGAAGGATGATGAACCAAGGTTACATCATGTTCTTAGTCTCAGCACAAATACAAGTTCTATTCAAGATTAAAGCTACAAACTTTGATTCAATCAAACAAGCAAGACATAAATTTGATAAATTAAAGTAATGGAACCCTAAGCTAGAGATCTTGGATCCCTTAACAAATAATTATGAGATTTCAAAGCTAGAAAGCTTGAATCTTTTATGTTCTTGAAGATCTTTAAAGCAAGAAGCTAGATCTTCAAGTTTCATGAAGATCATAAACACAAGTTTTGATCTTTTAGCAAAAACAAAGTGATCTTAAGCTATAAATCTTAGATCCATAAAAGTAATGAAGATTCAATGCTAGAAAGCTTGAATCTTTTATGTTCTTGAAGATCCTTAAAGCAAAAGGCTAGATCTTCAAGTTTCATGAAGATCATAAACACAAGTTTTGATCTTTTAAACAAAATAAAGAGATCATAAGCTAGAAAAATTAGATCCAACAAAAGTAATGAAGATTCAAAGCTAGAAAGCTTGAATATTTAATGTTCTTAAAGGATTCAAATCAAAGTTTGAATCTACAAGATATAACAAGATCAAAAAGCTAAAAAGCTTGATCTTTCTATGGTGATGATGTCGTGATTATGAGAAGAAGAAGAATAAAATTTAAAACTTACAATTTTTATTGTGAGAAAGACTAGAGAGAAAATTAGAGAGCAAGTGTGTGTAAAATGAGAATGAGATCAAGTGTGAAATCGGTGAAATAAGCTTGGTATTTATAGTGGTGGTGAGGCCTCATGGCTGTGGGTTTTGAGAGGGGGGGATAAGGGGACAACTTTTTGCTTTTTACTTGGTGGTGGTCTAAAGGTGGTGCTTATTGTTGGGATCACATGCAACATTTGTAGTAATGGTTAACAAAAATGCTAGTATGCTGCCTCATCTTAATGGATTTTTGTCCTACATCGTAATGGGTTATAAACTTATTAAAATTGAGCTAACTTAAGAGTCCATTAGCTAGAGTAGGGTGGGCTTAAGTCCAATAAGGTAGAAAGTCCACTAAGACTAACTAGTGTGCATTACTAAGTTACTAAGCATAATTAAGCAACCAATAAGCCAAGTAATTGTCATTAGAAAATGACAATTAGTATTACGTAGTCATAATATTCCAATTATGATAAAAGTTAAACGTGTTCCAAAATACATAGCTCGTTCTAAACGTCAAGTGACACTAACTGTCATAAAAGCATTGGAGGATCAAGTTAAGTAACTACATACTTAATAACAAGTTCTAAAATATAAACGAAAGTAATCAACATGAAATAAGATCCCAGAATATAATCTAACACAGTACGCTCAAATACGCGATTTCGTGCAAGTAACAAGCACAAATATAAGTCGAAAAAGTCGGGTCGTTACACCAGTAATTCCCCCTTTCCAATAAACAATTGCAGTAATGATCTGTTGCCATAGATCATATGTTGATGCAAGATGTTGACAAAGAAATCCGTCCCTTTTGATATATTCGGGTTTGAGTGTTCCATTGCACAGAATATCTAGAACACTGTCTCTTTTAACCCATTCAGGAAATTCATTAACTGAATTTGGTTTTAGCAAGAATGTTCATCCTTCATTCAGAACATCCATAATATTTCCAAATTCTTTAAGAGTTAATGAGTAATTTCTTCCATAAAGATAAAATGAGATTTTCTCATTATTTTGTGAGAGTTGAAAATTCTCATAGAGTTCATTGATGTGAAGTGGATAGAGTGGTCCTCTTAGGTTTAGAAAAGTATCCCACTTGATGTTTGAGAGATTTTCAAGAGAGAAGGTAGTTAGATGATGTGTGAGAACCTCTCTTCCTTCAACAATAGATCTCATGTAAAGAATTTTGGTTTGCAGAGAAATTTTTAGAATAAGTGATGAGAGTGTGAATTGGTTAATTGCCTTTGTCTTTATAGACAAATAATGAATGTTATCACTCTTCATTGATCTCTAGCAAATTTGGTGGGGTAGGTAGAGGAATTGAAAACTCTTTGACTGAAATATCAATGTGCATTTTTGGAATCTATTGATTATTGAACTTGTGTAAGAGAGTTGGGACAAAACAATTTTGTCAGACGTTCTGTGGTCGAATCACGGTCGACCGTAGGAGTAGCCGCACATAAACAGATTCATCTTTTTACATGTGCATGTAAGTAAGATTAATTTAAACACATAATAAACATAACATCCTAAATTGTCTTAAACACAATTGTTTAATACCAATATTTAAGCACTCACAATTCACACATAAGCATTCAACCAGGTTTTTATTACCTTACTCTAAACACACAAATTATATCCTCCTGCATGAAATTGTTTTCACAAAATCCTTCAATGCCTTTTTGAACTTGGAGTGATTCTCACTGAATTCTCTTCCCGCTTAAGAATTCTATCAACTTTGGTTTCAAAGTTTGAGTTCATGAATTCTTGATGCTCCTGCAAGTTTGCCTCCTCATCTTCCATTTCTTCTGCATCTGATTCCTCATATGGTTGATAGTTTTCAATTTCATCTAGATCTTCTTGAAGACTTGATCTTCTTCCACGAGAGGTTTCTGGTAGATGGCCACTTCGAATGATGGTCAACTTGTCGATTGGTTTAAACGAAGGTTGTTGAACGATGGAGTGAGAGAGTTCGAGATGATTGAACAAACTGTTCAGATGCATACCATATGGAAGAGACCTAGTTGATTCGGTCATCAAGTTGTTCATTCGATATGCCATTAGAAAAGCCACATTGATTTCTTCATTGAGTTCAATTGCCCACATAACATATATTTGAGTGACATGAATGTGAGAGTGGTTTCCTAGCCTGTAGTAGATGTTGTGATCAATGATTTTATTTAGAATATCAAGATATGAACGAAGATCCTTTCCTGTTAGTCTCTTAGATAAAATTACAGAGTGATTGGCTTCAGGTTTGCAGAGCATGGTTAATACATCAGTGGCTTGAATGAATTCAGGTAAATGTTCTAGCTTGTGTCTTCTGCTGTAGAACTCCCTTCCCCCGGTAGGTACACCCAGAATTTCACTAAAGGTTTCGAGGGGGTATTCCCACCATTTTGTGTTGAGATGAAACCTCACAACCTTTGTTTCGGAGTTAAAGCTGAAGTTAGCATACAATTATCTTATTAGTTCAGGATATACGGGTCCGTTGATCAGCACGAATGATGCTAGATTTCTTTGGAACAGCTTGTCGATTATTTCAGGAAATGCTTCAATGTTCACAATTCTTCCTTCTGCGATTGTTCTTGTTTTGAGCCACTTCTTGTTGTAGAGTGTGCGTTTTCTTGCATCAGCTGGTGGATTATATCTTTCTTCACCACCTCTTGATTGGGCATCCTTAGTTCTTGCCATTTTCTACACAATGATACTTCAAATTAATTCAATGTGTATGTATAATTCAATTGTAGGCAACAAGTTTTGCAAACTTTAATTATCATCAATACTTGGATGTTTTGATGTTAATGTTCTTCACATTTTCACTCTTCATTAGTGTCAATGAGTTTGCAACAAGATTATGATTTTCACAAAGTTCATATGTTTTCTAGACTTTTAAGATCATCATCAACACATGTTTTGACATCTAACATTATCACACTCAATATGCAACAATGTTATTTATATCATATGAACAATGATTCTATGAAAATCTAACCTAGATGTATAATGAACTCTAGAATCATCCAAAGTTAAATTAGTGCATAGATAGGCATCGTTACAATCGTTTCTAAGTTGTTCTCAAGAACAATTTTGATTGTTTGCATTAATTTGAGTTTTGGTACATTCTAGTTAGGGTTTCTTCATAACACTAGTTCATCATACAAACACAATTGAATGCTAGGAAAGCAAGGATTAATAATACCGAAAGTAGGAATTGAGATGGAAGGAATGCGTGTTCTTCTTTGTGCGGTCGATATCCTCAGCCGTGCAGAGAGTATTTGTTTTGAAGTGAGTTTGAATGAGATGAAAAGTGCGGGTTTTATTAGATTTAAAGCATAGTCAAACCACGCACGATCGAAGCACGGTCGACCGTGGTGTTAGCCGTGGGAGAAAATTCCAGACGTTTGAAATAGGTTTCTACGGTCGAGTCTGCGGTCAGCCGTGATGCAGTCGTGGATCACCTGATCACAAATTTCTTCACTTATTCTTCTCTTGAGCGCGTTTTGACGATTCTTAGGTTCTATAGAATACTTGAGGACAAGTTTTCTTTTCCTAACATTCAATGATCACATCCTACCGATGTTTCATCATCAATGACACGTAATATACTATATTTATATGTATATATATATATATATTTATATATATATTTTATATGTATATATATATATATATATATATATATATATATATATATATATATATATTTCTATATTCAATTATACACATAGTATACACAAAACGCATCAATCTTGTATTTAGCATGCAATTCATAGTTTCACACAAACACACAATCCTAATACAAGTAGGCTTCCTTCAACAATCCTTTTAAAATCATTTTCAAAAACAATTTTGCATTTGTATGAAAAACCTTTCATTGATTCAAAGTCTTTTAAAAGGTTATTCTCATTAGTATTTTGATCATTGGTTTTGATTAATTTTAAGGTTACCCAATCATTGACTTATCCCTTCCATTGAATTGCTAGTTTGCCCCATTTTTTCATGTTCTCAATTTTCCTAATAATAGACAATGGACTTTGATTACAAGATTTGTATTTGCTAGAGTCGTGACATAAATTCATTCCAAGTTTATCTTTTGATGAATCATAGATAGTCGTCTTTTCAAGCCTTCTTTTCAAAGTGTTGTTTTTATCAATTAAAACTTTGTTAAGTCGCTTAACTTTGTGTAATTCTTTTTCTAAAAGTTTTACCTTGTCACGACTACTATCATACACAAACTTAATAGTCTTGTAATCATCTAGCAATTCTTCATAATTAGAAGGATAGAATACATGTACCTCATTGCAATCCATGCTTGAGACATCATCTTCTTTGAAGGGAGAATCGACCGCTTCTTCACTTTGACCATCTTAATTTAAATCATTCCAAGAACCCATTAGGAAAAAATCTTTATTTCCATCCAAACCCTTTTCTTGAAAATCTCCAAGCTTCTTCAAATTCTCTCTTACCCTTTTACCCTTTAGACTCCTAGAGTTTTCTTCTTCTTGAGAGCATAGTGAATCCCAACATTCCTTTGCATTTTCACATGAGATTATCTTCATTTTTTCTTCACTAGGAAGAACTTCATCAAGTAGTGAAATAGCATCAAGTTGTTTCAAAACTTCATTGCTTTGAAATGTTGACTTCACTAGTCTTGAACTTGCTTGTGGAACAAAGTCTCCTACTTTGATTATTCTTCACAAGTAGTAATTCTTGGATTTGAGATAAGCCTCAAATATTAATTTCCACACATCAATGTCTTCTTTATCAAAGATTGGTGCTTCTTTCACCAATTCTTCCAAGTATCCCATAGTTTGAGTTTATCCAAGAATCGTTGACTCAAGTTTTTGCACAAAACGAATTTTGACACTTTCCAAAACGTTTATAGAGCAATGATTTAAGCAACCGCTCTGATACCAATTGTAAGTAGCTAGAGGGGTGTGAATAGTTACTTAATACGTTTTTAACGAATTTTCGATTGTTCACCAAATTCGATTAACTATGATCAGCCAATTCAACTCAAGCTTGATGTGTGTGGTGTGTATGTTCAAAATGATAAGTAAATTAATGTAAAGAACATAAAAACAAGGATTTATAGTGGTTCGGGTGGATGTTAACTAATCCACTTTAATCCACTCCCCGATTACACTAATCGGAATTTCTTGCTTCACTAAGCACTTTTCTCCAAATCCGGTGGAGATCCGATTTACAAGTCTTTAACTTCTTTGGTAGGCAACAAACCTAATCTTTCTATCACTTTGAAAGACCAACTCCAACCTAGATCAACTTGTCTTCACCTTGGACAAGTATTAATCTTCAAATAAGATTAATCATCTTCCTAAGTCCCTTTTAGGAAGTAGATCACTAAGCTAGCCTATGCTTCTACTAATTGAAGTTACAAGACTCGTACACTTTGCAATGATAATCCTAAGACAATACTAGGAGATACATTACACTAAGTAAACTCACAAGATAAATGATTTTGATTAGTAAGTTTACAACAACTAAATTCTATATCTATAAGATCATAGAATCTTTTCTTGCTTGATCACATTTGAGTAGTAATTAAAGCACTTGTGATCTCTGGAAATAAGCCTTTGAAATATGCAAAAGGTTCAGCTTCAAATGCTCTTCAATGCTTGCCTTTTATAGTGAGATTCAAAAACTAGCCGTTGTCACACGGTTGCAGGCACGGTTGACAGTGGTTCGACCGTGCATGCTCCAGTCCAAAATTATGTATCCATTGTATAGCCGTTGGACTCAGATTTGAACATCACATTTTGGAACCGTTACTCCATCTAGCACCTGCAAAAGAAACCCAACATCTTATACAAGTACTATATGCATTAAGTGTGTGGGATTTGGTCTTATTGAGTGAAAATGACATAGCACTCCAAAAGTGGTAAGCCAAACATTCTTGGAGAAGTGTCTTGATTGATATTTTGGGTAATCTCAGTTTGGTCAAGACTTATTAGCCACATTAATGCATTTGGTTCAATCTTAAAGACTAGTCAACATGTTATTAACTTCCTAGTTTCAATTAATCACAAGTCATGTTCATTTTAAGATTAAGTAGAGATTAATTGAATAATGTCTTTCTATAATAAGCATTAAAGTCCAGGGAAATAACATAAGATATATCTGTTCATCCTCTACTTCTCTTATTTTGAATAAAGTACAGATTCTATCAAAAGTACGAAGATGTTCATTTGGATCTTCCTTCGGTGCACCACTAAATTGGCATTGATTAGTTACCATGTGTAGGATTTGTTCTTTGATTTCATAATCTGGTTCATTAATGTCAGGTTGAGTAATTGCGTGACCTTGGCCAGTGCGTTTAGCTCTCATTCGGTCTTCCATACTTAGAGGTTCCAGATTCTCCATGATTGAATTGGTTGAATCTGAATCACTATAGGATTCTGATTTAATGGTTGGTTCCTCGACAATCTCTGTTTGAATGATTAGTGGTTCTGGAGGAAAGATTAATGGTTCAGGATCTCTGAATTGTCCCTGAAATTCTCCGGATTCTCAATTGTGAGGTCGGGTTCAAAAAATAGATTATCGGAAATTTGAATTGGAATACTTGGTCGACTGGATGACGATTCTAAAGAAAAATCAACGGCGACAATATTTGCTAGATGTCTTGATCGAGTTACAGGTGGTGAACGTACAAAAGGTGGTGAACGTTTTGCTCGGTGCATTCCCTAAATATCCTATTAGTTATAAAAATAAAAATTATGTAAGTTATCAAATTAATAGACTTTTCTGATTTTGCCCACGTTTCGAATAGCCAATAGATGTAGCAGGGAGCCAGAACCCTTTAAATCGGAAGCTCACAACTCAGCCACTAACAAATCCAACTATTACTACGAACCAGAAAATTTTGGATGTCTATTAATTTAACCGCTTAAAATAATTTTTCGTTGAAGTTTAAAGAAATTTTAGAGAAGAAATAGAAAATTCTATGTCCTAAAATCTAGAGCGGTGAAAAATAAGAAAGAAAAAGAACGCGTCGAAAAACGTCGAAAAATAAAAGGTAGAAAGATAATAAAAAGAACGTAGCGCGTCGAAACTTAAAAAGGAACTAAAAACTAAGAATTAAAAGTTGCGTCTAAAAATATTAAAGCTTAAAAGGAATACTATATCCAAAACGGCAATAACTTAAAAAGTACTAAAATATAAAAACGGCGTCGCAAAATTCTAAAGCACCTAAATCTTAGTCTAAAGAAAAGGCACTTAAGGGATTTTACGGCAAAGCCTAAAAATCTAGAAATAAAAATAACTATGGCAAAAACTATGACTTAAAACTAAATACGAGCGAAAAATACAAATATTACGCTAAAACAAATAAAAAGATACAAAATATAAAAATAAACTTAAAGTTGTAAAAAGTACAATTTTTATAAAAATATTATTTTTAAATTAATATTTTATAAAAGTATTAATTTTATAAGTAATAAAACTAATTAAAACCTAAAAATACAAATTCAATTAACTAAAACTAATTAATATTTTAATTAAATCCTAATTAATAATAATAATAAATTAAACAACCCTAATTTCGTAATTAATGCTGCAGTATTTGACCTGTCAGAAACCTCCGCGAGTGCGGATGCCAACTGGCAAAAAGTACCGCGAGTGCGGATACCTCAGGTTCAGATCAGATGCAGTTCGAATTTTGCAGGCTCAGTTTGTTTTATTAAAATTTTTTTTTACTTTTTATTTTAATTTTCTATTTTATAAAATATTTATATAAAATAAATAAAAACTTATAATTTTAAAAATAGAAATAGAATTACTTTATAATTTTATATATTTTAAAAAATTCTTAAAAATATATAGACATTTTTTTTATATTTTTGTATTTTTAATATTTAAAACGTATTTTTACAAAAATAAACTAAAACTTAAATTTTTTTTTATATATATAGCGTTGCGCTTTCGGCGTTTAATTCTCCACGGCAGCGGCGCCAAAAACTTGATGTGCGTAGAGGTGTATATAAAATAGTTTATATTTTTACAAGGAAATACTATTAAATACGATACAATTTTATACAAGTTATTTATTTATTTATAAAGTGGATATACCTAAACTTTGCTACAACACTTATAGGCAGTGTACCTAATCGTACAGTAGTGTAGTTTTTAGTAAGTCCGGTTCGTTCCACAAGGAGACTTAAACTAGTTCAACGCTATATTAGTTTTAATTGTAAAAATATAAATATATTTATATAAGTAATATAATTATTATAAAAGGAGGTTTTTTACCGTTTAATGACCGGTTTTTCGATTTTAAAACTTTAGTCGCAGTTAAAACCTAATGTAAAATATTAAAAATAACTTAAATTAAAGCGTAAGATAAATAACAATAATGAAATTGCGATAAAAATGGGATAAAATAAAATTGCGATAATTAAAAAGTACGATAATTAAAAGTGCAATTAAATACAATGACAATAAATAAAAGTGCGATAATTAAAAGTGCAATTAAATATGAAATAAAGGAATTATTCTTATTTAAACTTCCGTAATCATGATGTTTGACGTGTTGATTTTAATTTATTCCCATGGGTTAATTGTCCTTTGTCCTGGATTATTTAATATGTCCGTCTGGGTTTTGTCCATAACAGTCCATCAGTCATAAATATAAAGTGCGAGTGTCGTCGTCAAATTATCCTTATATTCGAAGTCAAATATTCCAACTAATTGGGGACTTAAACTGTAACAAGGTCTTAATACTTTGTTTAATAATTACACCAGGATATCGACTGCGTGTAACCCAAGGTTTTAATACTTTGTTAACAATTACGCCAAGTGTCCTTGTACATAATTCACCCCTGTTTTAATAAGTCTATTAACTATTAATCCATTCCCGTGTCCGGTTAAATGAACGATTATTCGTACATATAAATATCCCGCCCATCGTGTCCGATCGAGTGTATATGGTTATTTATAGGTACGTCCAATTGTAAATCTTTATATTAAATTAACAAACTATCATTTAATTAAACAAATATAAAGCCCATTAATAGCCCATAGTCTAATTTTCACAAGTGTCGTTCTTTTGTCCAAACTCCAATTATGGTACAAAGCCCAATTACCCCGTTTTAATATTTTAGCCAAACATCATGATTACTTCGATTTAAATAAGCATAATAATAACTTAGTTACGAGACATTAATGAAAATAATATAAACATAACTTACAGTGGGTATTAATAGCGTAGTGGTACACGGACAGAGTTCTGACTTACAAAACCTTAAAACATTCGACTAAACCAACCTTATTATTATCACTAACTTAAAATTAAAATTACAAATTGAGATTACGACTTGGATTGATAATTGATACATATATTATGTATATAGAGTAGGAAAATAGAAAAAGATGTAAAAAATTCGATCAGAATGCGCGACTTTTATAGCCCCACAATTCACTGTAGACCTCCGCGAGTCCGGATATTTTGTTCACAAAAGTTCCGCGAGTGCAGAGGTATGGAATACAGCTCATCTCTTTATTTAAACGTGGGTTGCTGTATTTTTTAATATATATAATATATATATATATATATATATATATATATATATATATATATATATATATATATATATATATATATATATATATATATATATATATATATATATAATTTATATAATTATATATATATTATATTATATTCTTGTGCATAGTTGACTTGTAATTTTTGTTCCGTTGCGTCGCGCACTGAAAGTTGGTTCATGTCTCGGTTCCAGATTTTCGAACGTCCTTGCGTACTATTTAATATCTTGTACTTTGCGTTTTGCGTCTTGTACTCTTGTAATTTTGAGACTTTTCTTATCAATAATTTGAACCACTTTGATTGTACTTTGTACTTTTTAGCTTTTTGGTCGTTTGCGTCTTCAAATCGTTGAATCTGTCTTTTGTCTTCACCTTTTATTATTTAAACGAATATCACTTGTAAATAGAACAACCCCAACTAAAAGCTTGTCTTTCTTGAGAGATAATGCTATGAAATATATGTTCGTTTTTAGCATTATCAAATATTCCTACACTTGAGCGTTGCTTGTCCTCAAGCAATATAGTCTTGAAATAAAAATACTAGAATCACTTCTTTATTCTTCACACTTTGTACATCAGTGATTTTGATTTGGCGGTATGAACAATGGTAGTAGTGATGTGGTTTACAGTCCCACATGACTTATGAAAATTTAGATCCTTAAGGAAATTGGATCTTTATGAAAACATTTGATCTTTTGAAAATTCAATCTAGCTTTTACCCTAGATAAGTTTTTCGGAATAACCCTTCACCGGTGTTGCAAAATGTTTTTGTGGGTTTGGTGGGTTTCAGATTTGAAAATTTTAGCTCAAAACTTACGGTTTTGTGTCACCCACTTGCTAACCTTGTATTGGAAAAGCAACACATCCAGTATACTTACTCCGTATACCCCCTTTCGGTAAACTACCGTCCGATTGTAAAGGAAAGCGTTGAACAAGCAACTGTTAAGGCAATGTCTCCTAACATGCTTTTAATTATGGTCTATAATGTGTCGGATGTAATTACTATCCTTTGTAGGAGCAATAGTAAATCTCACCCTATAGTTTTTCGGTCTGGCACAAGGTCCTGTCTTTGACCATGCTATGCAACCACCGTTCTTACGGTTGATACCCAATTTGGTTCAGGTGACCTAGTAAATTCCAGGTGAATTCCTAGGATTTTACGTTCAATGGTAATGAACGCATTAAAAATGGGTTTTCAGAAAACAAATCGGTTTGTAATTTTGATCAAAATATTTTCTCGTTCAAGCTCGAGTTTATATATCATCGAATTCTATGAGTTTGAATTCTCAATCTTTAAGGGTCAATCTCAAGGATTGAGTAATATCAGTCATAAAAGCTGATTTTTGATCTTTTAAGGAGATTATCCTTTCTGGGGGTCTGATTCATTAGTCTTATCAAGTTAATTTGCACGGCGTCCTCCCTATTTTACGAGACAGATCCTCTAATGGTTAGGATAAGTCTGACCACTTGACGACCCTGTTTGATGCTGAGGTCCGTGGATTTCCTGCTGATTTTAGTGATGACTTTTCTAGATTTTTCGTCAACCTACAGCTGATCTGGACGACAACTTCCTGACCTAAATCAAGAAATGCGTTTCTTTTTCGTAAGACTTTACTTCCTTTTAATGATGGAATTGATTCATTGTGTAGATCCATCTTTCTTTCAAATATATTACAGTTTTCCGGGTAAAATGGTTAATTTTGTCCAAAACAAAAGTGTCTTTGTACAAAATATGTGATATATGTTTTAAAGAACTTGGTAAATTTTTCCCACACTCGGCTTTTATTTTCCTTTCTTTGCCTTTTTATTGTCCTCTATTCCATTTTAAATGAATTCTAACATTTTGGGTTGTTTCTCAATTTATGTTCTTTCCGAGGTAACAATAATTTCGGTGTTGACACCTAGTTTTATCGTTCATAAATATGTATAAACATGATTTTGAATTCATTTATTTGAAAATTTTGAAAAATTTTACTAGAATTGGGTAGTCAGTATATAAGACTAGGGCTGTTTTTAATTATCAGAGAGCACTAGATTCTAATACAACTACTGCGTTACTAGTATTTTTAATTGTAACCAAGTGTATAAGTCTAAAAAAATTTAAAAATCCGAAAGAATTTAACCCCTTCCCACACTCAAGATCTTGCAATGCCCTCATTTGCAAGAAATTAGTACAATTTAAATTATTGAGGGTGATTAGCGTAGAAAAATGATTAAATTTTACCAAAGTTTCCAAACGTATTGGCGTTTGTTTGTTCTTTTTTTTTTTTGCATACTTTAGATCAATAGGATTAGAAATAATGATAATAAAATTTCTCGTCCCGCCCTCGGTTAAAGCAATTTCGGTTCAATGACCTAGTTTTCAACTCACGACGAATTTTAAAAATCATATTTTTAACTTAACGAAATAAAGTAAATTTTTGTTTTTAAATTCACACCAAACTTAAATTTAAAATGCATAAAATTAAAAATTCATATTATTAAAATTCACATCAAACTTTTATTATATTTTTGTTTTTAAAAACATACAAACTTATATAAAAAAATATTAAATTTTCAAATATTTACAAACTTAAATATATTGATTTTAAAAAGTTTACAATATTAGTTTAATATTTATTAATTTTAAAAATATGGTAAAAATTAAAAAAAAAAATCTTTTTGGTTTTTTTTCCCACTTTAATCAATCAAATATTATCAAAAATATACGCCCCTCTTTTCGGTAAAGTAATTTCGGCTATATTACCTAGTTTTACTCCTGACGAATTTTTGAAATATTTTTGAGTAGATTGATTAAAGATGTTTATACCTTAAGAATAAACGGTAAATTTCGCAGTGATGTAATAAATTTTTGTATGATATCAATAATTTCGGTTATAAAACCTAATTTTATTGAGTATCAATTTAATACTTTATAGCGAACAATTTAGCGTTTATTATCAAAAGGTTAAAAGCAATAAAATAAAAATAAAAACTGTACATACTTACCTGTGAGATAGAATTCTCAGTGACCTGCTTTAGCCCACTCATATGATAGTCGGACTAATTGGTTTTCCATGGCTACATAGGCGTAACCTCGAGCATTCAACGATTTTTCTTCTAAACATATGAACGGTCCATCTCTGCATAAAGTAACGAATTCGGTATTGGAATATGTCTGATTTGTCGAGCATTTTCCTTCGTGTGACCATTTTCCGCATTTGTGACATCTTTCAAGGTGTCGTGCTCTTCTTTTCGCTACGGATTTTGATTTTCCTTTACCAAATTGTAACTTATTATTTTCGTTCATGGATTCTTTTCTTACTCCGTCCAATTTGGCTCTTATTACTGATACCAGGTCACTCGGGAGTGTGTCATTATTACGTTTAGTGATCAAAGCGTGTAGCATTAGACCATGGTTTAGTTCACAGGAAGTCTTCATCTCGTAAAACCTAAAAAAAATAAAAATTCAGAATGGGGGGAGAAGACTAGTTCTTTAGGGTCTGCTAGGGAAAGACCATTCGGATTCCATTCTCGGAAACTACACGAAAACAGAACATCTAACTCTAACAGAAATACATATTATCCTTAAAAAGACTTGATTCTCCCCACACTTAGTTAGCTGTGGTGTCGAAATTATGATTAACTTCATCTTCAACTTCCATTGGATTATCTATGTAATGTTTAACTCTGTGACCATTAACTTTAAATTCAATACTATTTGAATTTATTAGTTCTACCGTTCCGTACGGGAAAACTCTTTTGACTATGAATGGTCCAGACCATCTTGATTTTAATTTTCCAAGAAATAGCTTGAATCGTGAATTGAAAAGAAGAACTATGTCTCCTTCTTTAAATTCTTTTGAACTTCTGATTCTTTTATCATGCCATTTCTTCGTTCTTTCTTTATAGATTAATGAATTTTCGTATGCTTCATGTCTTAATTCTTCTAATTCGTTTAGTTGACTTAATCGTTGACGTCCGGCTTCATGTAAATCAAGATTACATGTCTTCAAAGCCCAAAATTCTTTGTGTTCAATTTCTACTGGAAGATGACATGCTTTTCCGTAAACGAGTCTGAAAGGTATGGTTCCAATTGGAGTTTTGTAGGCTGTTCTAAAAGCCCAGAGTACATCCTCCAATTTCATGGACCATTCCTTCGGATTTGATCCTACGGTTTTCTCTAGAATACGTTTTAAAGCTCGGTTGGTATTTTCAACTTGTCCACTTGTTTTTGGATGATAAGCAGTGGAGATTTTATGAGTTACTCCATATCTTTTGAGAACTTTCTCAAGTTGATTATTACAAAAATGAGTACCCCGATCACTTATTAAAGCTTTCGGTGTTCCAAACCTACCAAAAAGACGTTTTAAAAAATTGACTACAACTCGTGCATCGTTAGTTGGGAGAGCTTGTGCTTCCGCCCATTTAGATACATAATCAATGGCAACGAGAATGTAGAGATTATTATGAGATTTTGGAAATGGACCCATAAAGTCAATACCCCAAATGTCAAATGCTTCACATACTTGAATGACATTTTGTGGCATTTCATCACGTTGACTTATTTTTCTGGCCCTTTGACAAGCATCACAGGATTTACAAAGAAGGTGTGCGTCTTTGAAAATTGTAGGCCAATAGAATCCAGCATCGTAAACTTTTCTTGCTGTGAGTTGAGGCCCATAATGCCCTCCTGTTGGTCCTGTGTGACAATGGTTTAAAATTTGACTAGCTTCGTCTCTGAATACACATCGGCGGATTATTCCATCGGGACAACTTTTAAACAAATGTGGATCTTCCCATAAATAGGGTTTTATATCACTAAAGAATTTCTTTCGTTTTTGGTACGACAACCCTTTTTCAAGAAATCCACATACAAAATAGTTTGCATAGTCTGCAAACCATGGAATTTCATTATAATATATCTTCAATAGATATTCATCAGGAAAGTTGTCTTGTATGGCCGATTCATTTAGAACTTCTAATTCGGGATTTTCAAGACGAGAAAGATGATCAGCGATGTGATTTTCTGCTCCCTTTTTATCTCGGATTTCAATATCGAACTCTTGTAAGAGTAAGATCCAACGGATTAATCGTGGTTTAGCATCTTGTTTCGAAAATAGGTATCTAAGAGCAGAATGGTCGGTATAGACCACCGTTTTAGCTAGAACGAGATATGAACGAAATTTGTCGAAAGCAAAGACAATAGCAAGGAGTTCTTTTTCAGTAGTTGTGTAATTCTTTTATGCTCCTTGTAACGTCTTACTAGCATAATATATAGGTTGAAATCGTTTTAAAATCCTTTGACCTAAAACGGCTCACATTGCAAAATCACTTGCATCGCACATTAGTTCAAACGGTAGATTCCAATTTGGAGTTATCATGATCGGCGCATTAGTGAGTTTCTCTTTAAGAATATTAAAAGATTTGATGCATTCATCTGAAAAGATGAATGGAGCATCCTTTTCTAGGAGTTTATTCATAGGAGTGGCAATTTTAGAAAAATCTTTTATGAAACGTCGGTAAAAACCGGCATGCCCTAGAAAACTCCTAACTCCTCTAACATTGGTGGGATGTGGAAGTTTAGCAATTACATCTACTTTAGCTCTATCCACTTCAATTCCTTCCTTTGAAATTTTATGTCCAAGAACGATGCCTTCTTTAACCATGAAATGGCATTTCTCCCAATTAAGTACTAGATTTGATTGTTCACATCTAATAAGCATTCGTTCAAGATTAACTAGACATGATTCAAAAGTATCACCGATGACTGAAAAGTCATCCATGAAAACTTCCATGCATTCTTCTATCATGTCGTGAAAAATTGCCATCATGCACCTTTGAAAGGTTGCAGGGGCGTTGTGAAGTCCAAATGGCATGCGTTTGTACGCAAAAGTACCATAAGGGCACGTGAATGTCGTTTTCTCTTGATCTTCGGGTGCTATTGGAATTTAAAAATATCCGAAAAAAGCGTCAAGAAAACAATAGTAACTATTTCCGGCTAATCTTTCCAACATTTGATCAATGAAAGGTAAGGGAAAGTGATCTTTTCTGGTGGCGTCATTTAATTTTCTATAATCAATACAAACACGCCATTCTGTTACAGTCCTAGTAGGAATAAGCTCATTTTTCTCATTTGTGATGACAGTCATGCCACCCTTCTTAGGTACGCATTGAACTGGGTTTACCCATGGACTATCAGAGATTGGATAAATTAAACCTGCATCTAGCAGTTTAATAATTTCTTTCTTAACAACTTCTTGCATATTTGGATTTAGTCTTCGTTGGCGTTGCACATACGTTTTATGACCTTCTTCCATAAGGATTTTATGTGTGTAATACGAAGGACTTATTCCTTTAATATCATGAATCTTCCATGCAATAGCTGGTTTATGAGCTTTTAGCACAGAAATGAGTTAAGATTTTTCATTTTCAGTAAGAGAAGACGATATTATTACAGGTAATTCAGATTCACCATGTAAATAAGCGTATTCCAAATGGTTTGGAAGTGGCTTTAACTCTAATGTCGGTGGTTCTTCTATCGATGATTTATATCGATATCTGTCTTCTTCTTTTAGCATTTGAATTTCTTCTGTTGTTGGTTCATATCCATTAGCCATAAGTGTAGCTAACATTTCAGTTTCATCAATTGGTTCAGTTCCTTCTCTTAAAGAACATTCTCCTGTTCCTTGTAATTCTGGAAATTCTTCTAACAATTCTGCATGTGAATCTATAGTTTGAATATAATAACATGTATCATCTGCAGATTGCGGTTGTTGCATTGCTCGATCAACTGAAAAGGTAACACTCTCGTCCTCTATACTTACGGTCAGTTTCTTACTGAACACGTCTATTATTGCTTTAGCCGTGTTTAAGAATGGTCTTCCTAATATGAGAGGAACTCGAGAATCTTCTTCCATGTCCAGAATAACAAAATCTACTGGAAATACCAAAGTACCAACTTTAACTAGCATGTTTTCCATTATTCCTCTAGGATATTTTACTGATCGATCGGCTAGTTGTATGCTTATTCGTGTTGGTTTCAATTCTCCGAGATCTAGTTTAGCGTATAGTGAATATGACATTAAATTTATACTAGCACCTAAATCTGCCAATGCTTCTATTGAACTAAGACTACCCAGAAAACATGGAATTGTGAAACTTCCTGGATCTGAATGTTTTTCTAGTATCTTATTCAACAGCACTGCAGAACAATTAGCATTCATTGTAACAGCCGAGAGTTCTTCCATTTTCTTTCTATTTGTGATTAGATCTTTCAAGAATTTAGCATATCTAGGCATTCCTGAAATCACATCAATGAAAGGAAGATTGACATTTATTTGTTTAAACATATCTAAGAATTTGGATTGCTCGGCTTCAAGTCTTTCTTTTCTCATCTTACTCGGGTAAGGAAGTGGTGGTTGGTATGGTTTAACATAAGGTTTAGCCTTAACTGTGTTATCTTCATTATCCTTTTCAACTACCAGTTCTGTTTCCTTTTATTGATCAGATTGTGGTTCTTGTGGAGTAGGAATGGAATCATCAGAAATTACAGGTATTTCAGGTAGTTTAAGTGTAATACCACTTCTCGTAGTAATGGCTTTAGCTGTTTCATTCCGGGGGTTAGCATTTGTATCACTAGGTAAACTTCCCGGTTTTCTTTCACCTATCAACCTTGCTAGGTTACTTACTTCTAGTTCCAGATTTTGGATAGAAGCTTGTTGATTTCTAAATGCTTGAGCATTTTGTTCATTCGTTTGTTTCTGAGATGTGAAAAATTGAGTTTGAGAATCAACTAGCTTTGACATCATATCTTTAAAATTTGGCTTTTTATCATCGGTTTGTGGTGGTTTGTTTTGAAAAATAGGTCTTTGCTGGTTGTAAGTATTGTTAGATACTTGTTGATTACTAGGACCTTTTTGGTTGTTGTATGGAATATTTCGGTTATAATTCTGGTTTTGATTGTAGATTGGTCTTGGCGGTTGATAATTATTCTGATAATTATTTCCAGGCCTTTGGTTCATGTATGAAACATTCTCTCTTTGTTCCATTGTTAGTTCAATACTGAGACAATCTTTTGTCAAATGTGGTCCTCCACACTGCTCACAACTAATTCTTATTGAGTGAATATCTTTAGTCATCTTTTTCATTCGTCTCTCAACAGCATCTATCTTTGCGGAAATGGAATCTAAGTCATGGCTAGAATTGGCTCTAGCTGCTTTAGATGATCTAACGATATCTTTTTCTTGGTGCCACTCATGTAAGTGGGAAGCAGTGTTATCAATAATTTTGTAAGCATCAGTTGCGGTTTTCTTCATAATGGAACCACCAGCTGCTATATCGATGTCTTTCCTTGTAGTGATGTCGCATCCTTGGTAGAATATTTGTACTATTTGACAGGTGTCTAAACCATGTTGCGGACATCCTCTCAATAACTTTCCAAATCTTGTCCACGCCTCATACAGAGTTTCGTTTGGCTTTTGTGTGAACGTAACAATTTCTCCTTGAAGTCTTACGGCTTTAGATGTCGGAAAGAATTGTTTAAGAAATTTTTCAACTAAAACGTCCCATGTATCAATCGCCCCTTCAGGTAACGATTCTAACCAATCTTTGGCTTCTCCCTTTAAAGTCCAGGGAAATAACATGAGATATATCTGTTCATCCTCCACTTCTCTTATTTTGAATAAAGTACATATTCTATTAAAAGTATGAAGATGTTCATTTAGATCTTCCTTCGGTGCACCACTAAATTGGCATTGATTAGTTACCATGTGTAGGATTTGTCCTTTGATTTCATAATCTGGCGCATTAGTGTCAGGTTGAGTAATTGCGTGACCTTGGTCAGTGCGTTTAGCTCTCATTCGGTCTTCCATACTTAGAGGTTCCAGATTCTCCATGATTGAATTTGTTGAATCTGAATCACTATAGGATTCTGATTTAATGGTTGGTTCCTCGACAATCTCTGTTCGAATGATTGGTGGTTCTGGAGGAAAGATTAATGGTTCAGGATCTCTGAATTGTCCCTGAATATTCTCCGAATTCTCAATTGTGAGGTCGGGTTCAAAAAATGGATTATCGGAAATTTGAATTGGAATACTTGGTCGACTAGATGACGATTCTAAAGAAAAATCAACGGCGACAATATTTGCTAGATGTCTTGATCGAGTTACAGGTGGTGAACGTTTTGCTCGGTGCATTCACTGAATATCCTATTAGTTATAAAAATAAAAATTATATAAGTTATCAAATTAATAGACTTTTCTGATTTTTTCCACGTTTCGAATAGCCAATAGATGTAGTAGGGAGCCAGAACCCTTTAAATCGGAAGCTCACAACTCAGCCACTAACAAATCTAACTATTACTACGAACCAGAAAATTTTGGATGTCTATTAATTTAACCGCTTAAAATAATTTTTCGTTGAAGTTTAAAGAAATTTTAGAGAAGAAATAGAAAATTCTATGTCCTAAAATCTAGAGCGGCGAAAAATAAGAAAGAAAAAGAACGCGTCGAAAAACGTCGAAAAATAAAAGGTAGAAAGATAATAAAAAGAACGTAGCGCGTCGAAACTTAAAAAGGAACTAAAAACTAAGAATTAAAAGTTGCGTCTAAAAATATTAAAGCTTAAAAGGAATACTATATCCAAAACGGCAATAACTTAAAAAGTACTAAAATATAAAAACGGCGTCGCAAAATTCTAAAGCACCTAAATCTTAGTCTAAAGAAAATGCACTTAAGGAATTTTACGGCAAAGCCTAAAAATCTAGAAATAAAAATAACTATGGCAAAAACTATGACTTAAAACTAAATACGAGCGAAAAATACAAATATTACGCTAAAACAAATAAAAAGATACAAAATATAAAAATAAACTTAAAGTTGTAAAAAGTACAATTTTTATAAAAATATTATTTTTAAATTAATATTTTATAAAAGTATTAATTTTATAAGTAATAAAACTAATTAAAACCTAAAAATACAAATTCAATTAACTAAAACTAATTAATATTTTAATTAAATCCTAATTAATAATAATAATAAATTAAACAACCCTAATTTCGTAATTAATGCTGCAGTATTTGACCTGTCAGAAACCTCCGCGAGTGCGGATGCCAACTGGCAAAAAGTACCGCGAGTGCGGATACCTCAGGTTCAGATCAGATGCAGTTCGAATTTTGCAGGCTCAGTTTGTTTTATTAAAATTTTTTTTTACTTTTTATTTTAATTTTCTGTTTTATAAAATATTTATATAAAATAAATAAAAACTTATAACTTGAAAAATAGAAATAGAATTACTTTATAATTTTATATATTTTAAACAAATTCTTAAAAATATATAGACATTTTTTTTATATTTTTGTATTTTTAATATTTAAAACGTATTTTTACAAAAATAAACTAAAACTTAAATTTTTTTTTTATATATATAGCGTTGCGCTTTCGGCGTTTAATTCTCCCCGGCAGCGGCGCCAAAAACTTGATGTGCGTAGAGGTGTATATAAAATAGTTTATATTTTTACAAGGAAATACTATTAAATACGATACAATTTTACACAAGTTATTTATTTATTTATAGAGTGGATATACCTAAACCTTGCTACAACACTTATAGGCAGTGTACCTAATCGTACAGTAGTGTAGTTTTTAGTAAGTCCGGTTCGTTCCACAGGGAGACTTAAACTAGTTCAACGCTATATTAGTTTTAATTGTAAAAATATAAATATATTTATATAAGTAATATAATTATTATAAAAGGGGGTTTTTTACCGTTTAATGACCGGTTTGTCGATTTTAAAACTTTAGTCGCAGTTAAAACCTAATGTAAAATATTAAAAATAACTTAAATTAAAGCGTAAGATAAATAACAATAATGAAATTGCGATAAAAATGGGATAAAATAAAATTGCGATAATTAAAAAGTACGATAATTAAAAGTGCAATTAAATACAATGACAATAAATAAAAGTGCGATAATTAAAAGTGCAATTAAATATGAAATAAAGGAATTATTCTTATTTAAACTTCCGTAATCATGATGTTTGACGTGTTGATTTTAATTTATTCCCATGGGTTAATTGTCCTTTGTCCTGGATTATTTAATATGTCCGTCTGGTTTTTGTCCATAACAGTCCATCAGTCATAAATATAAAGTGCGAGTGTCCTCGTCAAATTATCCTTATATTCGAAGTCAAATATTCCAACTAATTGGGGACTTAAACTGTAACAAGGTCTTAATACTTTGTTTAATAATTACACCAGGATATCGACTGCGTGTAACCCAAGGTTTTAATACTTTGTTAACAATTACGCCAAGTGTCCTTGTACATAATTCACCCCTGTTTTAATAAGTCTATTAACTATTAATCCATTCCCGTGTCCGGTTAAATGAAGGATTATTCGTACATATAAATATCCCGCCCATCGTGTCCGATCGAGTGTATATGGTTATTTATAGGTACGTCCAATTGTAAATCTTTATATTAAATTAACAAACTATCATTTAATTAAACAAATATAAAGCCCATTAATAGCCCATAGTCTAATTTTCACAAGTGTCGTTCTTTTGTCCAAACCTCAATTATGGTACAAAGCTCAATTACCCCGTTTAATATTTTAGCCCAACATCATGATTACTTCGATTTAAATAAGTATAATAATAACTTAGCTACGAGACATTAATGAAAATAATATAAACATAACTTACAGTGGGTATTAATAGCGTAGTGGTACACGGACAGAGTTCCGACTTACAAAACCTTAAAACATTCGACTAACCCAACCTTATTATTATCACTAACTTAAAATTAAAATTACAAATTGAGATTACGACTTGGATTGATAATTGATACATATATTATGTATATAGAGTAGGAAAATAAAAAAAGATGTAAAAAATTCGATCAGAATGCGCGACTTTTATAGCCCCACAATTCACTGTAGACCTCCGCGAGTGCGGATATTTTGTTCACAAAAGTTCCGCGAGTGCGGAGGTATGGAATACAGCTCATCTCTTGATTTAAACGTGGGCTGCTGTATTTTTTAATATATATATATATATATATATATATATATATATATATATATATATATATATATATATATATATATATATATATAATATATATATATATAATTTATATAATTATATATATATATTATATTATATTCTTGTGCATAGTTGACTTGTAATTTTTGGTCCGTTGCGTCGCGCACTGAAAGTTGGTTCATGTCTCGGTTCCGGATTTTCGAACGTCCTTGCGTACTATTTAATATCTTGTACTTTGTGTTTTGCGTCTTGTACTCTTGTAATTTTGAGACGTTTCTCATCAATAATTTGAACCACTTTGATTGTACTTTGTACTTTTTAGCTTTTTGGTCGTTTGCGTCTTCAAATCGTCGAATTTGTCTTTTGTCTTCACCTTTTATTATTTAAACGAATATCACTTGTAAATAGAACAACCTCAACTAAAAGTTTGTCTTTCTTGAGAGATAATGCTATGAAATATATGTTCGTTTTTAGCATTATCATCATCCCCTTTATCTTTGTAGAATGGGATATCCGTTCCTTAGGCATTTTATAGCTTCTATACTTCTTGTTGAAAAGACACGTCAACCACCTAACGCCATCCTCACCAAGGCATCGCCATTGGAATTTGATCTAGTCCAACAGCTATGTTTCTCCCCATCTTTCGTAGTGTCGATCTTACTTCTTCCGGACTGATCCTCCTACATAAATTGTTGTTGTAGATTATCCTATATCCAAGTCCTACAGATCCTCTCGATGCCCGGGACCTCCACCAATGAAAAGAGATAAGAAATACCCTTCTCATCTGTTTCTAATTTCATCTTCCTTCACTATGGTTGACTGACTCCATTTTTGATTAACTTGATGTTATCTATATCCCTCCTCCTGCGCTCCCTAGCTTTTATAATCGTGTAGATATCATTTGCTCCTTTTTAGAGTCTAATTTCTTATACAAATCTTCCTACGCTTTATCTAGAACCCTCCTCCTTCACTCCGTTGCTTTTACAATGAAGTAAAGATAAAAATACTTATTAAGGGGTACTCATACTCATATAAGCAGTGGCGAAACTACTTGGGGAACAGGGGGCGCCCGCCTCCAGTGAATTTTTTTTCAGTGTAAAAATTTTGGGTTTTTTGACTTTGCCCCAGTGAATCTTTTTTTTTTTGCCCCAAAACCTACATATTTTGCCTCCAAAACCTTCAAATTTTGCCCAAAATTCTCCAATGTTTGCCCCAAAACCTTCAAATTTTGGCCCAAAACCTTCATCTTTTGCCCAAAAACCTTCATAATTTGTCAAAATCCTCAATTTTTAGCCTCAAATCTCCATATTTTGTCTAGAAAAATTTCTACTATTTTAGATTTTTTTTTTCACCCCCGATGAAAAAAATCGTAGTTACGCAACTACATATAAGTATAACTTATCATAAGCTCTAAGATTTTAATAAGTTAATTTTCTTATTTTTAAGATTTTTTTTAATAATGTGTTATATACTCCGTAATTGTTTATCAAACCTGTTTCAATTTTATTTTTTATTTTTTTGAAAGGCAAATAAAACTTTTGCATTAACCACGAAGGATATGATACAATAATGCTATGGAGATCCTCACAATAAATGAATCTAACGTGCTTCAAATTTAATGAATTAAAGTTATTGTAAACTCATATATAAACTAAGCTTAAAACCCCTCTCAAAAGCAATATTTACTATAAATTCGTCACCTATTAGGTAATTAGGAAATTAGGTAATTATATGCATATATCTCTCTATGCAGAATTCATGTACCCTTGCAGCCTTGCTATTTTACTCAATAAAGTTGTTTGCCTCTCCAAAAAAAATAAACAAAATTAGGCAATTATATAAAAAGGTAGTGATAATTTACATACTTATTTGTGGTGTATATATAAAGGGAGATGATTCTCACACACTGTTTTTTGATCATCACACACCAATTTACTTGAACTCCTCCCTAATAATAGGGTAAAAGGGTGTATGAGGATCAAAAAACAGTGTGTGAGAATTATCCCCATATATAAATATCTACTCTATAAGTATTATTAAAGTAAAAAACTTATACTGTGTAAACTATGAATGAATTGACCTATCAAATCTTCCATTGAATGAGATGAAAAAGACAACCAAATAAGTCCTCAGTTGGGCCAGATATAATATTAAATATCACCTAACTATAATTCATCATTAGTTATTATTAATTTTTTTTTTAACGGCAAGCTTGCATCAGTTCGGACCGAAGTCTAGTCATCATTTGGACACACACGCGCGTTCGGGCAGGAAACCCGAACCACACTCAGGGGATCCGACCCTTAAACCATCCCATACGGGGCAGGCGGGCCGGACCTTAGTCCCGGAGCGGGTCGGTAAAACCTTCCCTTTGGGCCACCCTCAAAGAATTTCTTTCAAATAATATCCTTTGTAGGTGACGAGGCTCGAACCTGAGACCTCTAGCCCGGCGGGGGTGCTAGTCACCACCGCATGTCCACTGAGCCAAAGCTGCGGGGACATTCATCATTAGTTATTACGATACGTTTAATAATAAACAAACTATTATGTCAACGCAAACTATTATTCATTAAGTCAACGCAAAGTATATTATATAAACGAAAAACGTTTTAAAAAGAAAACGTTTCAACCAAAAGATACAACACAAGAATGAGATAAAGAGGTTCGAACCTAAAGAGCGAGACAAAACGACCTATTATTATATAACACTGGGCAGGGGCGGATCTACCTTGGGGCAATCGGGATCATCCGCCCTCGACGATCGAAAATTGTTCGCGAATTTCTTTTACTTAAATATAAATAAAAATGATACTGATGCTATGAATTATATAATAATGTACGAAATATACTAAAATCTTGCTATAGATCAGTTTGTTAGCGCTCCCTATTAACAGCTTGATGGTACCAAGTTCGAGTCTTGTTGTAAAATGTATAAGAAATGTAGAACAATGAAGTTATTAGCTTAGTTGGTTAGTGTCTCTTGTTTGTGAACCATATGTTTCAAGTTCAAGACTTGTAGTAGTCATTTTTTACACAATTTTAGTTAGTTTTTTTTATTATCATCAAACTTTTGCCCCCGTCGAAAAATATTTCTGGATCCGCCACTGACACCGGGTCTTCTTCCCAACAAAAAGAACCGTGAGCCTAACAAAACGGATTAAAACAACAACAAACAACGAGCCATAATATCAAAAGGCAACCCAACTTAAACTACAAACAAAAGCTCTAAAAAGCGGAACAAACAAACGATCACTCTACGGAACCGACTTCTTTATTTTACCGTTAATGATCTCCCGATCAATCATTTTCCCGTTCCCTTCCTCCTTATAATAAGTGAGTTTTTTATAATAATATTCTCGATTTAGCACTTATATGAGGCACTTATATGAAATAAATAACTAACAATCAATGTTATAATAATAATAATAATAATAATAATAATAATAATAATAATAATAATAATAATAATAATAATAATAATAATAATAATAATAATAATAATAATAATAATAATAATAATAATAATAATAATAATAATAATAATAATAATAATAATAATAATAATAATAATAATAATAATAACTACTTATAGAATGCATGTTAAAATGTATATGTAAGCAGACAAAATCTAAGGCAGTGAAGGTTTAGAGAATTGTAAGTGGAAGTGCTTGAGTTTGGGGTCGAAAAGGGTGTTAGATGGTGAAGGTTTTTTGATCAATTTAGGAATGGAGGTTTGAATTCGGACGTGGTCGGAATCAAATCAACGTTTGCATTTAAAACTAAGGCGGATGATGATATCAACAACAAAAACATTAATGCTTGATTTGTAGGGCCTTGGTTCTCTTCTGTTTAGATGTTTGCTTAGTTCGTCTTCTTTCGTTTGTATTTTCGTTTTGTATCATCACAGAGAGGCTCGGGTCTTGAAAGCGTTTCTTGGTTGTTTTGTATGAGTTATGTATTCTGTCTTCGAGCCTCGGTCGTGGATGCTGGTTGTGTTTCTTTGTTTTCTTGTGTCTCTTCGAGCGCAAGATTTGTTATAAAGTTTTTGTTTCTTTGGCAAAAAAAAGCACACAAAATCTTGTATGTTCATATGGTATGTCCTTATCGTATGATAAGATCGGATTAATTGTGGGGCGTTAATGTGTGCAATTCACTCGGTTACGGTTCTCACCGCTCGGGGACTCGTTACCTACGATTTTACTTGCTAGTAAGGATCCGATGTGGTTGGCGCGCGCGCGGGGGGGGGGGGGGGGGGGGGGGGGGGATTGTTCAATACGAACTAAAAAAATGGTAAGTCAAAAAATGCTAACCTAGTCCAACTTAATTGTTGGACTTGGAGAATTCCAATAGCATGCATTAATTGCATGGGAAGTCCAATTAACTAACAATGTTCATTTTTTTAAGTTAAATCTCATCATGTGCGTTGCACATGAGGGTATAACAGTCATTCCAAAGAATATGACGCTTTCTTTAAAAAGTACTTGTACCATATGATGTATTATCTGTACTATCCTTTAGAGTGTTCCCAATGATGATAGCACTTCCTTTCAGCAATTCCTTCTCAGTTCTAAACTCATGACTAAACACTACCAACAATGACATACTTCCTCATAAAAATTTAAACCCACTATATTAATTAATTAATTAAATGTACAAGTATAGAAGCAAATAATACAAGTTAAATATACATATACTCCATCCACAAACATTTCAAATAAGGACATGGCAACAGACGAAATGGAGGGTTAAAGTCTGGACGGCTCCCTGGGCTAATTGCTGCCAACAGCGCCCTCCTGGGCTAATCGCTGGACAAGGTGGAAGACTCCATTGTTGAGAACACTCTTATCAACATCAATATCGATTATCATCATCAACCCAATTTCACTCGATCAATTTCACTCGATCAATAACTTCTTATCTGACACGGTTAAAGATTTAAAAATCAATTAAACTCACAAATTAGTATATGTAATTTTAACAACTATCATCACACATAAATATTTGCCCAACTCCAAAATATCAAAATTTTCTTTCTGATTTTTGCAAGAGGTGGTTTGCAACAGGTGATGCAACAAAAAAAAAATTTTGTTCAAACCCGCAACATAACATTTTGCTCTTCTGATTTTTGGAAGATTTGATTTAAAAAGTTTTATTATTGTGAGGATTTTAATTAAGGAACAAGAAGAATTTGGGAAAAACATCTTCATTTTTCATTTTTATATTTTATTTTAAACCATTCAACCTTCACATTTTAAAATTCTTTCCAACAACATTTTTATAATTAGTTTACCAACTTTTTATTTATTTACCTATATTATTCATTAGTATATAATTAAAAGAAACAAAACGAAAACTACAGTACGTTTTATCAACAATTGTAAGAGGTGTTGGTATGTTAAAATGTGTTACTGCCTATTGGTTTATGTTAGACTCATTAACATTAAAATATTTTTATTAAAAATATATAATTATGTACTACAAAAAAAAAATTTCGTACGCGGTAGAGCGGTGGTCGCTGCAATGCGTGGCTGACCACTTGTTGTTCTTATACATTTGTGTTGTTAATATAATAATAAGGATAAAAATGCTAATGACAACCATAAAGATTGTCTTTATGAAGTAATTTGTGTAAAAAATTGTGGTACATTTTGTTGGTTAAAATTATGTGATGTTTGTTTTTTAAGATATTCATGTCTGAAGATCTGCGGGTCATGTCTGTGAGAAGATGTGGCATAAAGGTTTGTATGTTGAATAATGAAGACTGTTTGCTTTTATGTCTGCAAAATATCTCAATCCTGTCTGGAACACTTACAAACATATTTTTAAGTCTGCGAGTTTGTAAACAGAACAAGACATTATTTTATCTTATATTCTCGGGAAAAAAATTAGTCTGCAGTAAAAAGGTCTACCGGTGCATACATAAGACATAATAAGATCTGAATACTGAAAAACAAACACCTTAGTTTTTTCTAAGAAGTGAGTAGTTGTTTAAATTGTACAATCATAATATGCATGTAATAACTTTTTTATGATAACTATAAGGGTTGTCATAGATAATTAAATATTTTTGATTATGTATTATTTATATTTATTTTTTGTTCTTTTATTTTTATTCCTAGTGATTATCCTCTAGAAGTATATATCTTATTTTATATTATAAATATAATTAATATTAATATTTAATTAAAATGATCACTACGTCCAAAATAATTCTTGTTTCAAAAGAACGTCTTTAAGCATATTATTAACATATACTTTTTGGACCAGCAATCTCAATTATATGGGTGCTAGAACTTATCGATCAAAATAATATTGCGCGCTTTGTGAAGTTATTTATTGATTATGATATAATTACTATTTTAAATTTAAATACATGTTAGGGTAATGATATCTCAATCACTATTTTGTAATAATCACTATAAATATGTATATGTTATAATTCAGTAGGCTTATAACTACCTTTAGTGGCCTAGTTCTTGACTGTAGACTAATAAGTATATAGAGAGAATATGAGAGAATACATATTTTTAGTGTGTCTTTTATAAACTCATAACACACATATTTATACTCAAAAAATCTACTATACAATATCTATAATAATAATAAAATTAACATCCAATTTAACTTTTATAACACTCCCCCTTGGATGACAATTTTATTAGAGAATAACTAGTACTGCCTCGTTAAAAACCTTGCTAAAGAAAACCCATTGAGATAAAACTTTAGCTAAGGAAAAAAGAGTGCAGCATAGAGTTGACTCCCCCTCAAGTAGGCAACGCCTGATTTGTTACATCTTCTGAACATGCCTCATGCCAATATTATGAATGTGTGCTCTGAAAATAGCAGTTGGAAGTGCTTTGGTGAAAAAGGTCAGCAGAGTTTTTGCTGGACTGAACATATCTCATTTCAATCTGGTTGTCCTTAATGAGATTTTGAGTGTATGAGAAGAATCTAGGAGGTATGTGTTTTGTTCGGTCACTTTTGATATACCCTTCTTTCATCTGTGTTATGCAAGCTACATTATCTTGATAGATAGTTGTTGGACTTTTATCGCGTTATAGTCCACAAGAATCAGTAATGAGTTGTGTCATTGATCTCAACCAAAAACATTCCCGAGTAGCTTCATGTAATGCAATCACTTCGGCATGATTTGATGATGTTGCAACAAGTGTTTGTTTTTGAGAACGCCATGATATTGCGGTACCTCCATTTAGGAATACATATCCATTTTGAGATTTAGCTTTATGTGGATCAGATAAATAACCTGCATCTGCATAACCAACCAAATCTTGTTTCGATTCGTTAGAATAAAATAATCTTAAATCAGTAGTTCCTCGAAGGTATCGAAATATGTGTTTGATCCCATTCCAGTGTCTTTTGGTAGGAGCTGAGCTGAACCTTGCCAACAAATTAACTGCAAAAGAAATGTCAGGTCTTGTACAATTTGTAAGATACATAAGAGCTCCAATTGCACTAAGATATGGTACTTCTGGTCCTAGGATATCTTCATGATCTTCACAGGGACGAAATGAATCAGTGTCAACATTAAGTGATCTAATAACCATAGTAGTACTTAATGGTTTTGCATTGTCCATATTAAAACGTTTTAAAATCTTTTCAGTATATGTTGTTTGATGTACAAGTAAACCATTAGGCATATGTTCAATTTGTAAACCAAGGCAATACTTGGTTTTTCCGAGATCTTTCATTTCAAATTCTTTCTTTAGAAGTTGAATGGCTTCATGGATCTCTTTATTTGTACCTATGATATTAAGATCATCAACATAAACAGCTATGATCACATATCCGGATGTTGTTTTCTTAATGAAAACACATGGACAAATAAGATTATTGGTATACCCTTTGCTTATCAAGTAATCACTTAATCGTTTATACCACATGCGACCCGATTGTTTCAACCCATATAAAGACCTTTGTAACTTGATTGAGTACATTTCTTTGGGTTTTGCATTGGTTGCTTCTGATACCTTAAATCCTTCAGGTATCTTCATATATATATATATATATATATATATATATATATATATATATATATATATATATATATATATATATATATATATATATATATATATATATCACTATCAAGTGATCCATAAAGATAAGCAGTCACAACATCCATGAGATGCATTTCTAAATTTTTAGAAACTGCCAGGCTGATTAAGTATCTAAAAGTAATTGCATCCATAACAGGAGAATAAGTTTCCTCATAATCAATTCCTGGTCTTTGAGAAAAACCTTGAGCTACAAGTCTAGCTTTATACCTTGTAACTTCATTTTTCTCATTTCTTTTTCGCACAAAAACCCATCTATATCCCACAGGTTTCACATCTTTAGGTGTGAGAATGATAGATCCGAAAACTTTTCTTTTATTGAGCGATTCAAATTCAGCTCGTATTGCTCCTTTCCAATGATCCCAATCATGTCTATTTTGACATTCTATGACAGATTTTGGTTCTGGATCATCATCATCATTCATGATGTCATATGTAACATTATATGAAAATATCTCATCAAGATTTTTCATTTCATTTCGGTTCCATAATATTTTTGAATGTGCATAATTGGTTGAAAATTCCGTATTGACATCATCAATCTCTTCTGCAGAAGGAGTATTGATTTGTAGTTCTTCTTGAACACTTTCTTTTACCTCATTATCAGCTGATTTTCTTTTTCGAGGATTTTTATCTTTGGAACCAATTGGTCTCCCACGTTTCTGGCGTGGCAAAGACTCAAGAATGACATTATTGCCAGTTTTTGGAATTTCAATTCGAGCTGGAGCATTTGCTGCTGGTATATATGATTTAGTCACTCTTTTTGTATCTGTAAATGCATCAGGCAATTTATTCGCAATTTCTTGCATATGCATTATTTTTTGAACTTCGGTCTCGCATTCTTTTGTGCGAGGATCAGGATACATTAATTGAGGTTCACACCATGAAACATCATTTTCTTTATTTTTTATTTCTCCCCCTAATCTAGGGAATAATGTTTCATTAAAGTGACAATCAGCAAAACGTGCTGTAAAAACATCACCCGTCATGGGTTCAATATATCTTATTATTGAAGATGTTTCATATCCAACATATATTCCCATCCTTCTTTGAGGACCCATTTTAGTGCGTTGTGGTGGTGCGATAGGGACATAAACCGCACAACCAAATGTTCTAAGATAGAAAATATTTGGCTATCGACCAAAATTAAGTTGGTAATGGAGAATATTTATGACTTGCACTTGGTTTAATGCGAATTAATGTCACATCATGTAAATTTACATGTCCCCATATAAATATTGAGAGTTTTGTACTCATTTCCAATTGTCTAGTTATTAGCTGCAAGCGTTTATCTATTGATTCAGCTAAACCAATTTTTGTGTATGCACATGAGCAACTGGATGTTCAACAACAATTCCTGTAGACATATAATAATCATTAAATGCTTGAGATGTTAACTCACCAGCATTATAAAGTCTCATCCTTTTTAATGGTGTAATCAGAATAATGTGTTCTCAATTTAATAATTTGTGCAAGAAACTTTGCAAATGCCATATTACGGCTTGATAACACACAAACATGAGACCATGCGTTAGATGCGTCTATTAGAAAAATGGTCCACATGATGGATGAATTGGTCCATATATATCCCCTTGAATTCTTTCAAGAAACATTGATGATTATTTCTCAATGTGCTTTTCATTAATCGCCATATGTGCTTTTCATTAATCACCATATGTGTTTTTCGTTAATCACTATATGTGCTTTTCATTAATCACTATATGTGCTTTTCATTAATCACCATATGTGATTTTCATTAATCACCATATGTGCTTTTCATCATATATCATTTTCACCATATGCGCTTTTAATCATATGTGCTGCGCTTTTTGTCATATGCACTTTTCATTATATGCGCTTTTAATTATATGCGCTGTGCTTTTCATCATATGCGCTTTTTATCATATGCGCTTTTTATCATATGCGTTTTTCGGTGCTACATAGATATTTCTCATTTTCGATTATCATTGACTGATAATCATATCCATTATGATATATATCAGAGAAACTTAACAAATTTCTCTTTGATTTGGGAGAAAACAAGACATTGTTTACCAAAAAATTCGTACCATTTGGTAATATGAAATTTTGCCTTTTTCGTTCCTTATATCAAGTTTGCAAGAGCTGAAATAGTATTTATAATTCCTTCATTTGATTTAAATCAATGAAATATTTCTTAGATTTGATCATAGTGTGTATGTTACTACTATCTGCAATACATAGGTCTTTACCATTTAATTGATGTTGTATTTTAGCAGGATTCATACTAAAACTTCAAATAAGATAAGCAAATAATGAGTTATATTTCAGCAAGATAATCAAATTATATTACCTGCAAACAAGTTATAATCTGAAGTACATAAAAGATAACACTTAATAAAACATATGCGTTATGGTCTAAAACCATTTATTTATGAGTGATACATAAAAAACTAGGCATCTTAGAAAATTCAAACCATTCAAGTCTCAAGGTAGCTCAGGGTTAATTTAATCAAGATTTGTCAACAGATTCACTCTCGTTTTCTTTTCTTTTAGGACTTATTTGTAGAGCTAAACAAGATGTTCATGTATTCAAGAAATACTAGACTGATGATCCACGTTACCAGATCATTAATAAGAATCTCCGGAATTCTTATAAGAGCGTCTACTAATATCTTTAATTTTATTCTTTCATGGATCACCGTTATTTTTTTTTTGATAATTAATATCGTATCTATCTTTGAGTATTTTCCATAATACACTTGGATTTTCGATCATATAATATGTAGATTCTAAGGACTCGTCAATATGTTTGCTAAGAAAAATACTTACTATTGCTTTCTCTTGTTCGGTATAATTGTTATTTTCATTCAGGGTTTCTAAAATACCGTTTGATTCGAGATGTTTTTCTACATTCATAACCCATGTTAAGTAGTTGTTCCCACTTGTTCTAAATGAGCAAATTTAAGCCTTTTCAAATTCGACATTTTCTACTATCAAAAAGATGAATAACATAAATCATAATCATAATCAACTTCTATTCATAGACAAATAATAAAATGAAATTAGAATCATTTTAAATTCATAAGTAGCAAACAACAGAATAATGGTATGATTTCAAATAATAAAACCACAAGGGCATGATAGAATATAGGTTCACCCGGTGGTATATTAGCAACAATGATGATAGTTAATATGACCAATACAATAGGAAAAATCATCCTTGTGTGAATCATTTTTACAAAACTTTTTGAGAGTAGTAATCTGAAAAATGAAGATTGATTTGTGAAAATGTGAAAACGGAGATGTTTATTTTATATTTGAAAAATATAGTTGTTATAACGTCGTCAGTTGACATTAACAACCGTTATGTATATATGACCGTTGTAACGTCGTTAGTTGACGTTAACGAATAAAGTCACTATATCAAAACGCGTATGAGTAATATAAAGGACAAGATTTTTTTTTCTTATTTTAACTTTTAAGATTTACTTTTAATAAAAATACAAACTACTTTTTCTTATTTTAACTTTTAAGATTTACTTTTAATAAAAATACAAACTACTTTTTCTTATTTTAGCTTTTAAGATTTATTTTTAATAAAAATACAAACTACTTTTTCTTATTTTAACTTTTAAGATTTACTTTTAATAAAAATACAAACTACTTTTCTTATTTTAACTTTTAAGATTTACTTTTAATAAAAATACAAGCTACTTTTCTTATTTTAACTTTTAAGATTTACTTTTAATAAAAATACAAACTACTTTTTCTTATTTTAACTTTTAAGATTATAAATTTAAGAATAAACATTAGTATGCATGAAATAAATAATGATTAATTGCATAAGTAATCATAAATGTTAGATAACATATAAAGACCCCATCGTATTCGTATTGATCGGAATTAATCTCGACCCATGGTACCGTGTTGTCAAATGACGTGTTGCGTACATAAAGTACCGTGTTGTCAAATGACGTGTTGCGTACAATCATGAGGTCTTATTAACATAAATGTAAATGTTAGTGACGTTAATAAGAGTTAGATTACAGAAAATATAATTCAGGCGGTATAACCGACCATATATAACTTAAATAACATAAATATAAATGTTAGTGAATTTAATAAAAGTTAGATTACAGAAATATAATTCAGGTGGTATAACCGACCATATATAACTTAAATAACATAAATATAAATGTTAGTGAAGTTAATAAAAGTTAGATTACAGAAATATAATTCAGACGGTATAACCGACCATATATAACATAAATATAAATGTTAGTGAAGTTAATAAAAGTTGGATAATTTCTTACCTTGATTAGTGACGTGTGCTTGCTTAGATAAACCTTGATTATACAGAGCACTTCGTGCTGATAACGTGTTATAATTCAGTAGGCTTATAACTACCTTTAGTGGCCTAGTTCTTGACTGTAGACTAATAAGTATATAGAGAGAATATGAGAGAATATGAGAGAATACATATTTTTAGTGTGTCTTTTATAAACTCATAACACACATATTTATACTCAAAAAATCTACTATACAATATCTATAATAATAATAAAATTAACATCCAATTTAACTTTTATAACAGTATAAATAATTTATACGGTATAATCATTTTTTTTGAAAAAGCCAAAAATTTTTATTACTCAAACAGAAGTATTATAGAAGGCCTCACATGCTTGTAGTGTTGAAAAAACTCGATTACTCACCGATTAATCTCTGATTAATCATTTTTAAGAGCAATCCGTTCCGATTTCGAAAAATCCGTTTAATTAAACGGTCAACGTCAATTGATGAATCAAAACCGAATTTGGTAACCAAAATCGATCGAAGTCAGAAATGGTTAACATTTTAACATGAATTTAAACTAGAACTTTATAGTTTTTGAGTAAAATGAACAATTCTAGACAATTATCTTAAAGTTTTTTTTTTTTTATATTTATGGTTTTTTCCTATATTTACACATATAATTTTTGAAATATAATATTTAAATGTATACAGTACAATCCAATTAATCCCCAAATTGCCGATTAATCTTTCCAAAGTCCCGACCGATTAATCTCCGAATAACGAATGTTGCAACCTTGCATGCTTGTATACACATAATTACACTTACAGGAAGCATGGAAGGCAAAATACTATATACAGGACTAACAAAGAGGACTAACAAAGAGGACTAACAAAGAACTTCACGAAATATACTTAAAAAGGACACATCACGAACTAGCCAATGCCCGACCTTGAAGCATATGATCCAAGATAATACCGCGGATTGATGAGCCATTGATGCCACTCAATATGAAGCGGTTTAGCACGTCTAGCTATCCATTCAAAAGATTTGATTTGAATTTCGCTCAACAAATTCGGACCGGACCATGATTTGTTTCGAAAAACCCTTTGATTCTTATTTTTCCAAAAAAGATAAACACAAACTCATTCCACCGCTTGCCATAATTTTCTACCCACCGAAGCTTGAGAACCACTACCATTCCCGTTTAACAACTCACTGATGCTCCAGTTAGAAAAACCGTGCGTCCCCCACACTTACAAACTCGATCCCAAATATCGATCGTGTGTTTACAGAAAATCATTACATGTTCGACCGTTTTGATATCCTCATTGCACATGGGGCATCGAATATTATCGATGTCAATGCCCCTTTATCTAGCTCAACCCGAACTGGCAATCTTCTACGCTTACTCCTCATGAACAAAATTCAACGATAAGGGAAAAAATTATTTTTCATTGTCTCCTCATCATTATCATTTATTTCTAGCATCTGACTATCAAGAAGATTTGCGAGATTTTTTGTTTTAAACGTACCGTTACTTTCATGTATCCAGACCCACTTATCATGCTCCTGATTTGAAAAGGGGATGTTGATAATGCTAAAAACGAACATATATTTCATAGCATTATCCCTCAAGAAAGACAAGCTTTTAGTTGCAATTGTTCTATTTACAAGCGATATTTGTTTAAATAATAAAAGGTGAAGACAAAAGACATATTCGACAAATTGAAGACGCAAATGACCAAAAAGCTCAAAAGTACAAAGTACAATCAAAGTGGTTCTAATTATTGCTGAGAAACGTCTCAAAATTACAAGAGTACAAGATACGATAAGCAAAGTACAAGATATTAAATTGTACGCAAGGACGTTCGAAAAACCGGAACCGGGACCAGAGTCAACTCTCAACGCTTGACGCAACGGACTAAAAATTACAAGTCAACTATGCACATGAATATAATATAATATATAATTAATTCTTAAAATTAATATATATATTATATTATATATTATAAACGTCGGCAAACAAGAAAACAAACTCATGTGAGCTGATACCTACCTCAATGCGATCGCATGGCCTGTAGGCTTATTTTCCATGCGATCGCATGGCCTTGAAATCCAGGCGACACCCCTATAAATTCGCAGTTTGGTTGATCAAATATATATCTTTTTCTTCTCTTCTCTCAACGTATAAATAAATAAATATATTATAATTTTAATTTTAATTTTAATAATAAGGGTGTGTTAGCGAATGTTGTAAGGGTGTAAGTTGAAATTCTGTCCGTGTACCGCTACACTATTTTTAATCATTGTAAGTTATGTTCAACCTTTTTAATTTAATGTCTCGTAGCTAAGTTATTATTATGCTTATTTAAGACGAAGTAATCATGATGTTGGGCTAAAATATTTAAAATTGGGTAATTGGGCTTTGGACCATAATTGGGGTTTGAATAAAAGAACGACACTTGTAGAAATTAGACTATGGGCTATTAATGGGTTTTATATTAACTAAATGATACCTCGTTTATTTAATATATAGACTTATAATTTGACGTATTTATATATAACCACATACGCTTGACTGGGCACGGTGGGCGGGATATCTATAAATACCAATAATTGTTCATTTTACCGGACACGGAATTGGATTAATAGTTAATAGACTTGTTGAAATAGGGGTGGATTACATTCAAGGGTAATTGGTGTAATTGTTAACAAAGTAGTAAAACCTTGGTTTATACGCAGTCGATAACCTGGTGTATTCATTAAACAAAGTATTAAGACCTTGTTACAATTCGAATCCCCAATTAGTTGTAATATTTGACTTCGAGAATAAGAATAATTTGACGAAGACTTCCGCATTTTATGATTATGTTTGATGGACTATTATGGACAAATCCGTATGAACATATCGAATAATCCAGGACAAAGGACAATTAACCCATGGTAATAAACTAAAAACTACACGTCGAACATCATGATTACGGAAGTTTAAATAAGCATAATTCTTTTATTTCATATTTAATTGCACTTTTAATTATCGCACTTTTATTTATTTTCATTGTATTTAATTGCACTTTTAATTATCGTACTCTTTAATTATCGCAATTTTATTTTATCGCAATTTTATTTATCGCAATTTCATTATCGTTATTTACTTTACGCTTTAAATTAAGTTATCATTATTTTTTTTATTAGGTTTTAACTGCGACTAAAAGTTTTAAAATCGACAAACCGGTCATTAAACGGTAAAAACCTCCTTTTATAATAATAATACTACTTATATATTTTTTTTGTATTTTTACAATTATAAGTTAAAAATATAGCGTTAAGCTTGGCTAGAGTTCCCTGTGGACGAACCGGACTTACTAAAAATTACACTACTGTACGATTAGGTACACTGCCTATAAGTGTTGTAGGAAGGTTTAGGTATATCCACTCTATAAATAAATAAATCACTTGTGTAAAATTGTATCGTATTTAATAGTATTTCCTTGTAAAAATTATAACTATTTTATACACCACCTCGCACACATCAAGTATTTTTGGCGCCGCTGCCGGGGAAATCTTACTTAAACACCGGAAACGCAACGCTATATATAAAAAATATAATTTTTTTTTATTAAGTTCTTTATATAAAAAAATATACGTTTTAAATAAAAATACAAAAATATAAAAAGAAAATATAAAAAATCTATATATTTATTTTTAAGAGTTGTTAAATATATATAAAGTTAAAAAGTATTTTTATTTTAGTTTTTAAAATTAAATTTGTATTTAAGTTATATATATATTTTATATAATCTAAAACAGAAAACAAAAAAAAATAATAAAATAATAATAAAAACATTCGGCCTGGTACTGTAGCAGCCCATAACCTGGCCCAAAACCCTAGCTCATGCTACCACATGAGCCCGAAGGCAAAAATTCATGTGATCGCATGAACGTACCTGACACGCCAGGTTTGACCCTAATTCTGCATTAATTACGGAGTATTATTTATTATTATTAATAAAACCCTAATTAGGGTATTGTTATTATATTATTTAGTTTATTTTGTATTTTTTTAGTTTTAATTAGTTTAATTAGTTTTAATAAATTATAAAATTAATAGTTTTATAAAATAAATAATATAAAAATAATATTTTTATAAAAATTGTACTTTTTACAACTTTAAGTATATTTTTATATTTTGTACCCTTTTAATCGTTTATTCATAATATTTGTATTTTTTGCTCGTATTTAGTCTTAAGTCATAGTTTTTGCCATAGTTATTTTTATTTCTAGATTTTTAGGCTTTTCCGTAAAATCCCTTAAGTGCTTTTTCTTTAGACTAAGATTTAAGTGCTTTAGAATTTTGCGACGCCGTTTTTATATTTTAGTACTTTTTAAGTTATTGCCATTTGGGATATAGTTTTTCTTTTAAGCTTTAATACCTTTAGACGTAACTTTTAATTCTTAGTTTTTAGTTCCTTTTTAAGTTTCGACGCGCTACTTTCTTATTTTTATTTTTCGACGCCTATTATTTTTCGACCTTTTATTTTTCGACGTTTTTCGATGCGCTCTTTTTTCTTTCTTATTTTTCGCCGCTCTAGTTTTTAGGACTTAGAATTTTCTATTTCTTCTCTAAAATTTCTTTAAATTTCAACGAAAAATTATTTTAAGTGGTTAAATTGATAGACATCCAAATTTTCTGCTTCGTAGTAATAGTTGGATTTGTTAGTGGCTGAGTTGTGAGCTTCCGATTTAAAGGGTTCTGGCTCCCTGCTACATCTATTGGCTATTCGAAACGTGGGTAAAAGCAGAAAAGTCTATTAATTTGATAACTTATATAATTTTTATCTTTTATAACTAATAGGATATTCAGTGAATGCACCGAGCAAAACGTTCACCACCTTTTGTACGTTCACCACCTGTAACTCGATCAAGACATCTAGCAAATATTGTCGCCGTTGATTTTTCTTTAGAATCGTCATCCAGTCGACCAAGTACTCCAATTCAAATTTACGATAATCCATTTTTTGAACCCGACCTCACAATTGAGAATCCGGAGAATATTCAGGGACAATTCAGAGATCCTGAACCATTAATCTTTCCTCCGGAACCACCAATCATTCAAACAGAGATTGTAGAGAACCAACCATTAAATCAGAATCCTCTAGTGATTCAGATTCAACAAATTCAATTATGGAGAATCTGGAACCTCTAAGTATGGAAGACCGAATGAGAGCTAAACGCATTGGCCAAGGTCACGCAATTACTCAACCTGACATTAATGCACCAGATTATGAAATCAAAGGACAAATCCTACACATGGTAACTAATCAATGCCAATTTAGTGGTGCACCGAAGGAAGATCCAAATGAACATCTTCGTACCTTTAATAGGATCTGTACTTTATTTAAAATCCGAGAAGTGGAGAATGAACAGATATATCTCATGTTATTTCCCTGGACTTTAAAGGGAGAAGCCAAAGATTGGTTAGAATCGTTACCTAAGGGGGCGATTGATACATGGGGCGTTTTAGTTGAAAAATTTCTTAAACAATTCTTTCCGGCATCTAAAGCCGTAAGACTTCAAGGAAAAATTGTTACGTTCACGCAAAAGCCAAACGAAACTCTATATGAAGCGTGGACAAGATTTGGAAAGTTATTAAGAGGATGTCCGCAACATGGTTTAGACACTTGTCAAATAGTACAAATATTCTACCAAGGATGCGACATCACTACAAGAAAAGACATCGATATTGCAGCTGGTGGTTCCATTATGAAGAAAACCGCAACTGATGCTTACAAAATTATTGATAACACTGCTTCCCACTCACATGAGCGGCATCAAGAAAAAGATATCGTTAGATCATCTAAAGCAGCTAGAGCCGATTCTAGCCATGACTTAGATTCCATTTCTGCAAAGATAGATGCTGTCGAGAGACGAATGAAAAAGATGACTAAGGATATTCACTCAATAAGAATTAGTTGTGAGCAGTGTGGAGGACCACATTTGACAAAAGATTGTCTCAGTATTGAACTAACAATGGAACAAAGAGAGAATGTTTCATACATAAACCAAAGGCCTGGAAATAATTATCAGAATAATTATCAACCGCCAAGACCAATCTACAATCAAAACCAGAATTATAACCGAAATATTCCATACAACAATCAAAAAGGTCCTAGTAATCAACAAGTATCTAACAATACTTACAACCAGCAAAGACCTATTTTTCAAAACAAACCACCACAAACCGATGATAAAAAGCCAAATTTAGAAGACATGATGTCAAAGCTAGTTGATTCTCAAACTCAGTTTTTCTCATCTCAGAAACAAACCAATGAACAAAATGCTCAAGCATTTAGAAATCAACAAGCTTCTATTCAAAATCTGGAACAAGAAGTGAGTAACCTAACAAGGTTAATAGGTGAAAGAAAATTGGGAAGTCTACCTAGTGATACTAATGCTAACCCCCCGGAATGAAATAGCTAAAGCCATTACCACAAGAAGTGGTATTACACTTAAACCACCTGAAATACCTGTAATTTCTGATGAAGCTATTCCTACTCCACAAGAACCACAACCTGAACAAGATAAGGAAACAGAACTGGTAGTTGAAAAGGTTAATGAAGATAACACAGTTAAAACTAAACCTTATGTTAAACCATACCAACCACCACTTCCTTACCCGAGTAAAATGAGAAAAGAGAGACTTGAAGCCGAGCAATTCAAATTCTTGGATATGTTTAAACAAATAAATGTAAATCTTCCTTTCATTGATGTAATTTCAGGAATGCCTAGATATGCTAAATTTCTGAAAGATCTAATCACAAATAGAAAGAAAATGGAAGAACTCTCGGCTGTTACTATGAATGCTAATTGTTCTGCAGTGCTGTTGAATAAGATACCAGAAAAATTATCTGATCCAGGAAGTTTCACAATTCCATGTTTTCTGGGTAGGCTTAGTTCAATAGAAGCATTGGTAGACTTAGGTGCTAGTATAAATCTAATGCCATATTCGCTATACGCTAAACTAGACCTTGGAGAATTGAAACCAACACGAATAAGCATACAAATAGCCGATCGATCAGTAAAATATCCTAGAGGGATAATGGAGAACATGCTAGTTAAAGTTGGTACTTTAGTATTTCCAGTAGATTTTGTTATTCTGGACATGAAAAAAGATTCTCGAGTTCCTCTCATATTAGGAACACCATTCTTAAACACGGCCAAAGCAATAATAGACGTGTTTGGTAAGAAACTAACCCTAAGTATAGAGGACGAGAGTGTCACCTTTTCAGTTGATAGAGCCATGCAACAACCGCAATCTGCAGATGATACATGTTATTATATTCAAACTATAGATTCACATGCAGAATTGTTAGAAGAATTTCCAGAATTACAAGGAACAGGAGAATGTTCTTTAGGAGAAGGAACTGAAACAATTGATGAAACTGAAATGTTAGCTACACTTATGGCTAATGGATATGAACCAACAACAGAAGAAATTCAAATGCTAAAAGAGGAAGACAGATATCGATACAAATCATTGATAGAAGAACTATCGACATTAGAGTTAAAGCCACTTCCAAACCATTTGGAATATGCTTATTTACATGGTTAATCTGAATTAACTGTAATAATATCGTCTTCTCTTACTGAAAATGAAAAATCTCAACTCATTTCTGTGCTAAAAGCTCATAAACCAACTATTGCATGGAAGATTCATGATATTAAAGGAATAAGTCCTTCGTATTGCACACATAAAATCCTTATGGAAGAATATGTGCAACGCCAAAGAAGAATAAATCCTAATATGCAAGATGTTGTTAAGAAAGAAATTATTAAACTGCTAGATGCAGGTTTAATTTATTCAATTTCTGATAGTCCATGGGTAAGCCCAGTTCAATGCGTGCCTAAGAAGGGTGGCATGACTGTCATCACAAATGAGAAAAATGAGCTTATTCCTACTAGGACTGTAACAGGATGGCGTGTTTGTATTGATTATAAAAAATTAAATGACGCCACCAGAAAAGATCACTTTCCCTTACCTTTCATTGATCAAATGTTGCAAAGATTAGCCGGAAATAGTTACTATTGTTTTCTTGATGGTTTTTCCGGATACTTTCAAATTCCAATAGCACCCGAGGACCAAGATAAAACCACATTCACGTGCCCTTATGGTACTTTTGCTTACAAACGCATGCCATTTGGACTTTGCAACGCCCCTGCAACCTTTCAAAGGTGCATGATGGCGATTTTTCACGACATGATAGAAGAATGCATGGAAGTTTTCATGGATGACTTTTCAGTCTTCGGTGATACATTTGAATCATGTCTAGTTAATCTTGAACGAATGCTTATTAGATGCGAATAATCAAATCTAGTACTTAATTGGGAGAAATGCCATTTCATGGTTAAAGAAGGCATCGTTCTTGGACATAAAATCTCAGATGAAGGAATTGAAGTGGATAGAGCTAAAGTAGATGTAATTGCTAAACTTTCACATCCCACCAATGTTAGAGGAGTTAGGAGTTTTCTAGGGCATGCCGGTTTTTACGGACGTTTCATAAAAGATTTTTCTAAAATTGCCACTCCTATGAATAAACTCCTAGAAAAGGATGCTCCATTCATCTTTTCAGATGAATGTATCAAATCTTTTAATATTCTTAAAGAAAAACTCATTAATGCGCCGATCATGATAACACCAAATTGGAATCTACCGTTTGAACTAATGTGCGATGCAAGTAATTTTGCAATGGGAGCCGTTTTAGGACAAAGGATTGAAAAATGATTTCAACCTATATATTATGCTAGTAAGACGTTACAAGGAGCACAAACGAATTATACAACTACTGAAAAAGAACTCCTTGCTATTGTCTTTGCTTTTGACAAATTTCGTTCATATCTCATTCTAGCTAAAACGGTGGTCTATACCGACCATTCTGCTCTTAGATACTTATTTTCGAAACAAGATGCTAAGCCAAGATTAATACGTTGGATCTTACTCTTACAAGAGTTCGATATTGAAATCCGAGATAAAAAGGGAGCAGAAAATCTCGCCGCTGATCATCTTTCTCGTCTTGAAAATCCCGAATTAGAAGTTCTAAATGAATCGGCCATACAAGACAACTTTCCTGATGAATATCTATTGAAGATAGATTATAATGAAATTCCATGGTTTGCAGACTATGCAAACTATTTAGTATGTGGATTCCTTGAAAAAGGATTATCGTACCAAAAACGAAAGAAATTCTTTAGTGATATAAAACACTATTTCTGGGAAGATCCACATTTGTTTAAAAGTTGTCCCGATGGAATAATATACCGATGTGTATTTGGAGATGAAGCTAGTCAAATCTTAAACCATTGTCACACAGGACCAACAGGAGGGCATTATGGGCCTCAACTCACAGCAAGAAAATTTTACGATGCTGGATTTTATTGGCCTACAATTTTCAAAGACGCACACCTTCTTTGCAAATCCTGTGATGCTTGTCAAAGGGCCGGAAAAATAAGTCAATGTGATGAAATGCCACAAAATGTCATTCAAGTATGTGAAGTATTTGACATTTGGGGTATTGACTTTATGGGTCCATTTCTAAAATCTCATAATAATCTCTACATTCTCGTTACCATTGATTATGTATCTAAATGGGCGGAAGCACAAGCTCTCCCAACTAACGATGCACGAGTTGTAGTCAACTTTTTAAAACGTCTTTTTGCTAGGTTCAGAACACCGAAAGCTTTAATAAGTGATCGGGGTACTCATTTTTGTAATAATCAACTTGAGAAAGTTCTTAAAAAAAATAGAGTAACTCATAAAATCTCCACTGCTTATCATCCACAAACAAGTGGACAAGTTGAAAATACCAACCGAGCTTCAAAACATATTCTAGAGAAAACCGTAGGATCAAATCCGAAGGAATGGTCCATGAAATTGGAGGATGCACTCTGGGCTTTAAGAACAGCCTATAAAACTCCAATTGGAACCATACCTTTTAGACTCGTTTACGGAAAAGCATGTCATCTTCCATTAGAAATTGAACACAAAGCATTTTGGGCTTTGAAGACATGTAATCTTGATTTACATGAAGCCGGACGTCTACGATTAAGTCAACTAAACGAATTAGAAGAATTAAGACTTGAAGCATACGAAAATTCGTTAATCTATAAAGAAAGAACGAAAAAATGGCATGATAAAAGAATCAGAAGTTCAAAAGAATTTAAAGAAGGAGACAGAGTTCTTCTTTTCAATTCACGATTCAAGCTATTTCCTGAAAAATTGAAATCAAGATGGTCTGGACCATTCATAGTCAAACGAGTTTTCCCATACGGAATAATAGAGTTAATAAATTCAAATGGGATTGAATTTAAAGTTAATGGTCACAGAGTTAAACATTACATACATGGTCCGATGGAAGTTGACAATGAAGTCAATCATAATTTCACCACCCAAGAAAATCCTCAAAATGAAAACATAAATATGTTATCAATAACATATGAAAAATCAAAATTGGAAAATAGGGAGGATTCAAATTGGAGTGATGAAGAAGAATTCTTATACAAACCTCCCATACCAAGAAATGAAGAAAAATGTGAACAAGAAGTTCAAATAGAAGTGAAAGAACCAAGAAAAGAACACCCGAAAAAGGTTTACAAACCAACTCGACTTACTAAAGCAGGAGACCCGGGTGAATTTATCATTTCTTGCTTGCTTAATGATGGTGCTGTATATAATGGACTCGCAGATTTAGGAGCAAGTGCAAATATTATGCCTCTTTCCTTATACAAAAGATTAGGTATGGGTAAATTAAAACCAACCAAATAGGTGTTCAATCATTTGACCTAACCATTAAACACCCGGTTGGAATAGCAAATAATTTACTTGTTAACGTGGGAAGTTTGACCTTTGTGGCAAAATTCATAGTTATTAATATGGAGGAAAACCCTGATATTCCTCTAATTTTAGGTCGCCCATTTTTAGCAACCACCGAGGCGTTCATTGAAGTAAGAGAAGGTAGAATGACACTTAGGGATGGTGATAAATCGATCACCTTTGTGAACCGAAAGTTTAGATCTCCACCAACCAAAACTGTTAAACCAATAAAAATGCATAAGTGTGGGGAAGATGAAGAAACACTTAATAATGATCCGATCACAAAGAACCCCGTTGATGATAAGAAATTAGATGAACCCGTTTTTAACAGTTCAACGAAGAAACTTTATAAACGGATTCACGATGCTAAGATTAAGGGAAACTTTAAGTTATGTAACCGATTAGTATCCAATTTATCGCCAAAAGAAAAGGCGATGTTAGTTGAATTTTTGAAAGTTACGGAGGAAATCAACAAATGGATTGAAGCAAAAGTCAGAGATATACAAGTTGTTGATGATCCAATTGAAAATGAAGTCAATCACAATTTCAACACCACATCTAACTAAGTGTGGGGAGGTTCCAATATTTTTAAGGTAATACGTATTTCAGTTAGAGTTAGATATTCTGTTTTCGTGTAGTTCTCGAGAATGGAATCCGAATGGTCTTTCCCTAGCAGACCCTAAAGAACTAGTCTTCTCCCCCCATTCTGAATTTTTATTTTTTTTAGGTTTTACGAGATGAACTCTTCCTGTGAACTAAACCATGGTCTAATGCTAGACGCTTTGATCACTAAACGTAATAATGACACCCTTCCAAGTGAATTGGTATCATTAATCAGAGGCAAATTGGACGGAGTAAGAAAAGAACTCAGAAACGAAAATAATAAGTTACATTTTGGTAAAGAAAAATCAAAATCCGCAGCGAAAAGAAGAGCACGACACCTTGAAAGATGTCACAAATGCGGAAAATGGTCACACGAAGGTAAATGTTCAAATAATCAAACATATTCAAATACCGAATTTGTTACTTTATGCAAAGATGGACCGTTCATATGTTTCGAAGAAAAATCGTTGAATGCTCGAGGTTATGCCTATGTAGCTATGGAAAACCAATTAGTCCAACTATATTATGAGTGGGCTAAAGTAGGTCACTGAGAATTCTATCTCACAGATAAGTTTGTACAGTTTTTATTTTTATTTTATTGTTTTTAACCTTTTGATAATAAACGCTAAATCGTTTGCTATAAAGTATTAAATTGTTATTCAATAAAATTAGGTTTTGCGACCGAAATTATTGATATCATACAAAAATTTATTACATCACTGCGAAATTTACCGTTTATTCTTAAGGTATAAATATCTTTAATCAATCAACCCAAAATATTTCAGAAATTCGTCAGGAGTAAAACTAGGTAATATAGCCGAAATTACTTTACCGAAAAGAGAGGCGTATATTTTTGATAATATTTGATTGATTAAAGTGGGATAAAAGACCAAAGAGATTTTTAATTTATTTTTACTTTGTTTTTAAAATTAATATTAAAATAATACTGTAAACTTTTTAAAATCAATATATTTAAGTTTGTAAATATTTGAAAAATTAATATGTTTAAAATAAGTTTGTATGTTTAAAAACAAAATTTTTAATATAAAGTTTGTATTAATAATATGAATTTTTAATTTTATGCATTTTAAATTTAAGTTTGGTGTGAATTTAAAAACAAAAATTTACTTTATTTCGTTAAGTTAAAAATATGATTTTTAAAATTCGTCGTGAGTTGAAAACTAGGTCGTTGAACCGAAATTGCTCTACCCAAGGGAGGGACGAGAACTTTTATTATCATTATTTTTAATCTTATTGAATTAAAGTATGCCAAAAACATTAAAAAAAAACCCAAAAATCTTTATTTTTAAAACCGCGCTTAAAAATGACAAATTTTAAAATTTTGTCGAGGGACGGACTGGGACATCGTTCCGAAACGCCCTCACTCCTAAAAAAGAACAAATTTTTAAAAATTAATTTAAATATATGTTTTATTAAGTAGGGGTTTTTTTAAAAAAAAAAAAAAAAAAAAAAAGCAAAAATGGTATTGTACCCGGACCCCATGCGATCGCATGGGGTTTGCACTGGAGCCTCATGCGATCGCATGAAGCTGGAATTCAGGCCAGGAACAAAAGAACCAGCGAGCTCTCTGTATTCTCACAAACACACACACATATACGAGCATACTCTCCAAAACACCCCTAATTTCATCATTTTTTCACCAAAATTCACCAAATTTCTTGCTACAATCCGCTCTAAACATGAAATTGTTCAGAAGTTTATCAAGAAAGGTAACAATTTCAACCCTAAACCTCTTTAAATTTGATTTTAAGTGTTCTTGAGCTATATTTTTCCTAATTTGATTTTATTAATTTCTAGTGTAATTAGAGTTAAATTGTTAGTATTTTATGCTTGTATAACCTAGATTGATGCTATTTAACATGATTTGAAGCCAAAAACTTCAAAATTTTTAGGAATCTAGGGTTTGTGTTCTTGAGCAATTTGGGGTTTTTTGATATAAACAGGTTATGGCCAATTTTTGTCATGAATTATTGCTAAATTAACTAGTGTAACATGTTTAGGTAGCTAAATGATCCAAACTTTGATCCTAAACATGATTTTTGAGAATTAAAGTGGACTTTTTAGGTCCAAAATTCATGAACTTGATTAAATTGATGTAAATGCCATTCGAGACTTGTTTAATTGTTAGTAATGGATGTTTTAACATGTTATTTGAGTTAAATGCTTATGAACTTTGTAAACATTTTCATATATGCTTATTTGAAAAAGTGTAGAATTATAAAAAATTGTAAAAATGTGTATAAGTTTAATTTTGATTTAACATGTTATTGTAATTGTTTCAATTTGTTATTTTTCTAACACTAATGCATATCTGGATACACAAATTTTGTGTTTAATGTGTTTTGCAGAGATTTACAGATACAGATGGTGCAACATCATCATCCAGGCAACCTGCTCCAGAACCTGAACCTGAAATGCAATATGAACCTGAACCGGAACAACAACAGGAACCACAACAACAGCCTGATCAACAAGTACCTTATTATGATCCGCTACAATTTGTTGATGCCTTCACAGTATTTCTGATGCATCCACCAGTAGAATACCCAACAATTCCTTAACACACGTTGCATCCTAATTTGAGATTCGATAGAAGCTGGAGGGATTACCCGGCATATTAAAGTAACAAATTCAAACTGATACCAAAAAATGTAGAAGTGCCAAGGGTAATCGATTGGGAGCCTTTAGAAAGGGTTCAACTTGCTAACTCAGTTAGACAGCATTTGATCCAAAGGTATGGCAGCTCTTCTTTTACCGATTGAGAACGTCTATTCACCATTCGTAGACCTGTATATAAGGAATGGTGTGTTGAGCTGATGAGTACTATAGCATTAAATGTCGATGTAGATAGATTAGATGATAGAAGTTTTCTTAGATTTATACTTGGCCGTAGGATGTACAGGATGTCCATGCTGGACATGGCCAGGGCTTTACAGATATATACTCCTAGTGAATTGCTACTACCCGATTGTATGAATTTGATTTATCGTGGTGAAAGGGTAGATAGGAATTTTGATGCGAACGCCGTCTGGAGGCGTATGTCAAACTATAATGTTTTTACACTGAGAGGAAAACACTTCTACTTACATATTAACAAAGCCGAGCTTCGTATAATTCATAGATTTCTGGCTAACTCGATTACACAGAGAGGTCACAACAAGGAGAAAATGGCCTTACATAATTTATTTTACCTAAAGTGTATTCGAGACCCAAGAATCTTTGTTAATATCCCCTAATGTGTTGGTTTTTATTTGTCTAAGATGGTGGAAGGAATAAAGGAAGGGGGATAATAGGAGGAGGTATTTTTGTTACTCTCATTGGAGAGTATTTGGGTGTAGATAGGGACCAAGGGGGTCCACTTTTGGAATGTAGAGAACAAGTTGAGCCTTTAGGATTAAAGGTCTATCAGGGTGCTAAGGTATTAAAGAGCAGACACAACCAGCCAGTACCCTATGAAGGTAGTCATCCTCAGGTAGAGAGAGTTTCAGATGAGGAAATGGAGGAAGCGGATGACATTAGGGATGTCATTAGGGAGGCTATGACTGACGTCTACCAGCGTGTAGATGAGGTAGATATGACAAACGGGGAGAGATTTAGTCGGATGGAGCAGTGGCATGCCCGGAATGATTACGAGCATTCCAGGCAACGACAGCATGATAGATGGGACTATCATCAGCGTCAGATTATGAGCCGGCTGTCACCTCAGGATCACTACGTCCCAACCCGACCCGCTTACTATCCTCCACACCAGCCCGAGATGAGACCACCATATACTCTCTACGACCCTAACCAGGCCTACCAGTACACCTATCACCAATCATGGAACCCGGACGACGACATGAACTGGAACCCCTATCCAGATTGATATAGTTCCTATTGGTGATTTCTATGATTTTTATCTTTTTATTATTTCTATTTATTTATGTTTAAACATATGATATTGTGATACATTAATGTATTGTTTAATATTTTTATTATTTTGTACTAATATTTCATATTTGATTTGAAAGTGGGATTTTAAGTTCCATTTCAAATTACCATGCATGTTTATATTTGTATGTATGTATGTTGTCAATTGTACACAACAGGGTAAAACAGCGCATTTTCAAAGACTGACATTAAGTTCAGCAAAAGCTACTGATTTTGACGACAAAACGAAAAACAAATGTGATGTAACAACAAGACGGAATGAACAAATAATGTGCACCATTTATCTTTCAGCAAACAAACGCCAATATGTTTGGAAACTTTGGTAAAATTTAATCATTTTTCTACGCTAAACACCCTCAATAATTTAAATTGTTACTGATTTCTTGCAAATGAGGGCATTGCAAGATCTTAAGTGTGGGAAGGGGTTAAATTCTTTCGGATTTTTAAAATTTTAAATTTAAACACTTGGTTACCATTAGAAATACTAGTAACGCAGTAGTTGTATTAGAATCTAGTGCTCTCTGATAATAAAGAACAGCCCTAGTCTTATATACTGACTACCCAATTCTAGTAAAATTTTTCAAAATTTTCAAATTAAATGAACTCAAAATCATGTTTATACATATTTATGAACGATAAAACTAGGTGTTAACATCGAAATTATTGTTACCTCGGAAAGGACATAAATTGAGAAACAAACCAAAATATTAGAATTCATTTAAAATGGAATAGAGGACAATAAAAAGGCAAAGAAAGGAAAATAAAAGCCAAGTGTGAGAAAAATTTACCAAGTTATTTTGAACATATATCACATATTATTGTACAAATAACTGAAGATGCTTTTGCTTTAGACTAAACTAATCAGTTTTACCCGATTTACTGTAATATATTTGAAAGAAAGATGGATCTACACGATGAATCAATTCCATCATTAAAAGGAAGTAAAGTCTTCCGAAAAAGACACGCGCTTCTTGATTTAGGTTATGAAGTTGTCGTCCAGACCAGCTGTAGGTTGACGAAAAATCTAGAAAAGTCATCTCTAAAATCAGCAGGAAATCCACGGACCTCAGCATCAAACAGGGGCGCCAAGTGGTCAGACTTATCCTAGCCATGAGAGGATCTGTCTCGTAAAATGGGGAGGATGCCGTGCAAGTTAGCTTGATAAGACTAATGAATCAGACCCCCAAAAAAGGATAATCTCCTTAAAGATCAAAAATCAGCTTTTAAGCCTGATATTACTCAATCCTTGAGATTGACTTTAAAGATTGAGAATTACAAACTCATAGAATTCAATGATATCTAAACTCGAGCTTGAACGAGAAAATTTTTTGATCAAAATTACAAACCGATTTATTTTCTGAAAACCCATTTTCAATGTGTTCATTACCATTGAACGTAAAATCCTGGGAATTCAACGAAATTCATGAGGTCACCTGAACCAAATCGGGTGTCAACCGTAAGAACGGTGGTTGCATAGCATGGTCAAAGACAGGACCTTGTGTCAGACCGAAAAACTATAGGGTGATCCTTACTATTGCTCCTACCAAGGATAGTAATTGTATCCGACACGTTATAGACCATAATTAAAAGCATGTTAGGGGACATTGCCTTAACAGTTGCTTGTTCAACGCTTTCCTTTACAACCGGACGGTAGTTTACCTAAAGGTAATATACGGAGCAAGTATACTGGATGTGTTGCATTCCTAATACAAGGTTAGCAAGTGGGTGACACAAAACCGCAAGTTTTGAGCTAAAATTTTTAAATTTGAAACCCACCAAACCCACAAAAACAATTTGCAAACACCGATGAAGGGTTATTCCAGAAAACTTATCTAGGGTAAAAGCTAGATTTAATTTTAAAAAAAAAATCAAATGTTTTCATAAAGATCCAATTTCCTAAAGGATCTAAATTTATATAGTCATGTGGGACGGTAAACCACAACGTTACTATCATTGTTCATACCGCCATATCAAAATCATTGATGTACAAAGTGTGAAGAATAAAGAAGTGATTCTAGTATTTTTATTTCACGACTATATTGCTTGAGGACAAGCAACGCTCAAGTGTGGAAATATTTGATAATGCTAAAAACGAACATATATTTCACAGCATTATCCCTCAAGAAAGACAAGCTTTTAGTTGCAATTGTTCTATTTACAAGCGATATTTGTTTAAATAATAAAAGGTGAAGACAAAAGACATATTCGACAAATTGAAGACGCAAATGACCAAAAAGCTCAAAAGTACAAAGTACAATCAAAGTGGTTCGCCAATGGGGCTTTGCCTCATTGGTCACCATGTTAACATGGTGTTCGAGGAGACCAAGGGTTCGAGTCTCGGGGGGGGGGGGGGGGGGGATTTTCGTGAATTAACTCTAACCACTAACATTGCCTTTCAAAAAAAAAAAAAAAAAAAAAAAAAAAAAAAAAAAAAAAAAAACAATCAAAGTGGTTCTAATTATTGCTGAGAAACGTCTCAAAATTACAAGAGTACAAGATACGAAACGCAAAGTACAAGATATTAAATTGTACGCAAGGACGTTCGAAAAACCGGAACCGGGACCAGAGTCAACTCTCAACGCTCGACGCAACGGACTAAAAAGTACAAGTCAACTATGCACATGAATATAATATAATATATAATTAATTCTTAAAATTAATATATATATTATATTATATATTATAAACGTCGGCAAACAAGAAAACAAACTCATGTGAGCTGATACCTACCTCCATGCGATCGCATGGCCTGTAGGCTTATTTTCCATGCGATCGCATGGCCCTGAAATCCAGGCGACACCCCTATAAATTCGCAGTTTGGTTGATCAAATATATATCTTTTTCTTCTCTTCTCTCAACGTATAAATAAATAAATATATTATAATTTTAATTTTAATTTTAATAATAAGGGTGTGTTAGCGAATGTTGTAAGGGTGTAAGTTGAAATTCTGTTCGTGTAACGCTACGCTATTTTTAATCATTGTAAGTTATGTTCAACCTTTTTAATTTAATGTCTCGTAGCTAAGTTATTATTATGCTTATTTAAGACGAAGTAATCATGATGTTGGGCTAAAATATTTAAAATTGGGTAATTGGGCTTTGGACCATAATTGGGGTTTGGATAAAAGAACGACACTTGTAGAAATTAGACTATGGGCTATTAATGGGTTTTATATTAACTAAATGATACCTCGTTGATTTAATATATAGACTTATAATTTGACGTATTTATATATAACCACATATGCTTGACTGGGCACGGTGGGCGGGATATCTATAAATACCAATAATTGTTCATTTTACTGGACACGGAATTGGATTAATAGTTAATAGACTTGTTGAAACAGCGGTGGATTACATTCAAGGGTAATTGGTGTAATTGTTAACAAAGTAGTAAAACCTTAGTTTACACGCAGTCGATAACCTGGTGTATTCATTAAACAAAGTATTAAGACCATGTTACAATTCGAATCCCCAATTAGTTGGAATATTTGACTTCGGAAATAAGAATAATTTGACGAAGACTTCCGCATTTTATGATTATGATTGATGGACTATTATGGACAAATCCGTATGAACATATCGAATAATCCAGGACAAAGGACAATTAACCCATGGTAATAAACTAAAAACAACACGTCGAACATCATGATTACGGAAGTTTAAATAAGCATAATTCTTTTATTTCAAATTTAATTGCACTTTTAATTATCGCACTTTTATTTATTTTCATTGTATTTAATTGCACTTTTAATTATCGTACTCTTTAATTATCGCAATTTTATTTTATTGCAATTTTATTTATCGCAATTTCATTATCGTTATTTACTTTACGCTTTAAATTAAGTTATATTTATTTTTTTTTCATTAGGTTTTAACTGCGACTAAAAGTTTTAAAATCGACAAACCGGTCATTAAACGGTAAAAACCCCCTTTTATAATAATAATACTACTTATATATATTTTTGTATTTTTACAATTATAAGTTAAAAATATAGTGTTAAGCTTGGCTAGAGTTCCCTGTGGACGAACCGGACTTACTAAAAACTACACTACTGTACGATTAGGTACACTGCCTATAAGTGTTGTAGCAAGGTTTAGGTATATCCACTCTATAAATAAATAAATCACTTGTGTAAAATTGTATCGTATTTAATAGCATTTCCTTGTAAAAATTATAACTATTTTATACACCACCTCGCACACATCAGATGTCCCTTAGATCCAACAGCAGCCTGTTCAGCTCATCTTGAATTCGCCGGCTAGGTTCACGACTCCAATTCGAATGAAATTCCCAATTTAACCCCTTTCATGAAAGACGATCACTGATTGTAGCTGCTTTGACACTTTCCAACTTAAATAAACGATTGTATCTGGTCTTCAAGCAGTTTCCTCCTAACCAAGCTTCATCCGAAAAAGAGGTAGATGATCCCACACATATGATATACTTGAAGGCATCGACAAGATTAAAGTTGAATTTGTTCATTAGTTTTGCAATCGAGATAATGTTTTTTCAAGGAGAAACTCTACCTAAATTGCTTGCGTTACCCATGTAGCCCAACCCGCCCTGTTGCCCATACAAACTTTTAATAAAGTTAACCCAAAGAGCATCCTTTTCATTTCGGAATCTCCACGACCATTTACGAATAAGCCCCCAATTTTTTGCTTTTAAAGACCCGACATTTAACCCCCTTATTTAATGACCCGTACTAATCCATCTGGACGAATACATTACATTTGGTTACATCGCGAGGTACTTGACCTCTATATGATACATTTTACAAACATTGCATTCGTTTTGAAAAGATAAACTTTCCTTACATCGAAAGTTGACGATATGCATACCATTTCATAATACATCCAACTATAATTGACTTAATAATAATCTTGATGAACTCAACGACTCGAATGCAACGTCTTTTGAAATATGTCATGAATGACTCCAAGTAATATCTCTAAAATGAGCAAATGCACAGCGGAAGATTTCTTTCATACCTGAGAATAAACATGCTTTAAAGTATCAACCAAAAGGTTAGTGAGTTCATAAGTTTAACGTAAACAATAAAATTCATCATTTTGATAGACCACAAGATTCAAATACAGTACACCGATCTCGTGTACGAAACCATTTTTTATAATGCTTAGCAGAGTAGGTTCGTATCCTTTTCTCCCCCGTAGGTTGCCTCGCGATTTTTAAATAATCGTGCACATATCTCGTGCACAAAACTAATACACATAACCTGTGTATAAAAATCATTCTCTCGATACATAACATTCATTTCGATTTTATTGCTCAACATGGTAACCGATCTTAACATATAATGCGCATCAATAATAATATCCTCAAAACAGAACATCTCGTCTGTATAATAATAATAAACTTCGAAGTACTAAACACCACGCCCACTAGCTCTTCCGTCTAGTGAACATTCTGGGTGTGGGTGTTAAACCCGGTAGCTACCTTTAGGATTCGCGTGAATTAGGGCCATACCGGTTTCTAATTCTTAGGTTACCAAGCAATAATAATCAGGGGAAAAATATTCACATCAATTGGTGGCAATTATCATGTCCACATAATTCAATAATAATCCACAGAACTTCTGTCTGCATAATAATTCATTAGAGGAATGTTTTTCTTGTGTCTATCTCGTCAAACATTTATAAAAGCATTTCATGTATTCGTAGTTCAAAAATATATTTCAAAAGCATTTAATAAAGCAGTTGTAAAAATAGCGCATGTATTCTCAGTCCCAAAAATGTAAAGTGGAATCAAATGAACTCAAGATCCAATATTTTGTAGTAAAAATATGCATACGACGAAACTGAACAATGCAAGGTTTGGCCTCGGATTCACGAACCTATATCAAGTATACGAAACTGAACAATGCAAGGTTTGGCCTCGGATTCATGAACCTATATCAAGTATGTATATTAACACATATAATAATATTCAAATAAATATAAATTTTTGATATTAGTAATATACTTGTGATATTAAATTTATTATTAATAATTACTTACAATATTTATTTTATATATTCTATTAAATTATCAAAATAATATATTATATACTTTATTAAAATCTTTTGAATAAGTACTTAGTATTAATATTTTTAAATACTCATAATTTTTAATATGATAACATTTTTAATAAATTCGAGCTATATTAAAACGTAATTGAACAAAAAGTATTTTATTAGTAAAAATAGTATACTTATTATATATACTTCCATATATCTAATATTTGTATCTAATTTATAATATTTATCTTTTTAGTTTAAGATCATAAAATTTAGTGAAAGTTTATATACGAAATACATTTAAAACTATAGTTATAGTTAGTAATATTAATTATAATAACAATAATGATAAAAATAATACTAACTTTAATAAAAAGATAAATTTAAAAATAGTGATACTTTTAGTAATAATGATAATAATAATAATACTGATAATAATAATAATAATAACTATAATAGTAAATTTACTACTAATGATAATAATGATAATAATTTTTAAAATAATAATACTAATAATAATTATCATATTAATAATAAGGATGATGCTAATAATGATATTGTTAGTAATAATAATACTCATAATGTTTAGTTAATAATAATAACAATAATAATAATAATAATAATAATAATAATAATAATAATAATAATAATAATAATAATAACAATAATAATAATAATAATAATAATAATAATAATAATAATAATAATAATAATAATAATAATAATAATAATAATAATAATAAGAATAATAATAATGATAATAATGATAAAAAATGCTACCTCAAAAGAAAATGGCTTAAAAATAATGCCCCAGTCCGGGCTCGAACTCGAGACCTCTCGCTAACCCGACAAACATTCAAACAATCCCTCCATCCATTATTTTCTGATTTATTCTAATCCTAAAATTTATAAAACCCATATTTCTGTATTCTTCTTCTTATAAACTAATCGACACTTTCATCATCTAACTTCATTTCATCATTATCATTATTATAACAGTCCTTCATCTTCAACATCCTTATCGTCGTACATCAACATCTGAATCCTAATTATCATCTTCATTTTCGTGACCTATAATCATAATTTGTAATCGCCATTCATCACTCCGTCGGTCATCATCATAATCATCATCATAATCCTAATCATCCTCGTTACACTATTCCTCGTCTTTAACATTGTGATATATCATCACTGTTATCATCGTCAACCCTCTCACTGTCCAATGTTACTTGATGAAAATATAATAGTGAACATAGAACATCACTAGCAGCGAATTAATTGTGATATTGTGTTGTGGTTTTCACGATGGAATAACAGAAACAAACGAGTGACAACAACAATTGTTCCTAACATAAACGTACGGTTTATAGCAGCTATGTTACTCTAGTTTTTACAGCCCACATTAAAGCCCAATAACTAACTAAATTTTGCAGCCCATTTAAGATCCGCCATGGTGGGCTTCAATATGTCAAACAAATTCCTGTTTAAATGAAAAACCCAACAGACACGGTAAATAGGTTTTAAAGTTCTTTTGGATTTTTGTTCGGTACCTCGAAGATGGGTTTTGTAGTCGTTTATCGACTGAAGCAGAAAAACAGGAAGGGAAAGAAAAAAAATAGTAAGAGAGATAGATAGGTGTTTCATGATGGTGTTCTATCGTACAGAATTAATTAAGTAGCAGCAATATTTAGAACAGTGATCGAAATTTATGGAGGTTCGATGGTGATGATCGAATAGGAAACTGAAAACAGAAGCAGTCGTTGTAGCAGTAACATTAACTAGATGGTTGTTGTGGTGTTGTTTATGTACCGGTTGTAGGAAAGGGAAAGTAACAGGTGATCGTTGGTGATGTGGTGTTTATGGGTTGCACTTGAAAGTAACCAAGCAGCTGTATCAACAACATGATGATGAGTGGTGATTAGTTTGATGAAGATGATGGTTCTAGGTGGAAAGTGGGTGAGCTTGACCTGAACCGGAACAGAAAAAAAATGCAACAACAGTGGTTTCTTCCGGTTGTGATGGTGGATTAAGTTAATGATAGCGGTGATGGTGTTTGACGGCAGTAAAATGCAGCAGCAGTGTTGCACTTCAAATAAAACATGAACAATAATCAGCGAAAAAAATGGAGTTTATATAATGATTATGGTGATTTCGATGGTGATGTTTTTGGACAGAGAGAGGAAGAGAGAGATAGAGGTGGAATCTTGATAACGGTGGTGACTGGTAATTGAGCTGTGGTGGTCATAGGGTGGAACAGGGTGGTGGCCGTGGGATGAAGGAGGGTGATAGATGTCATCATGTAAGTGTATGTGTGTTATGACTCTCATATGTAAATGTATATATAGATATAGATTTAGTGAAGAAACAAAAAGCAAAAAAAATCAACTAGTAATCAAAATTAAACTTACGTATGAAATGCAATGAAAACAAGTGGGAGTAATATAATAGGCATATATATGTAAAAGTAATATATGTGGGATCCAATCAATTTTCATTTATGATTATGATGCATATTATTGAGTCTGTGTTTTAAATTGGATTTAAGCTGCCGACAGTTTATATGGAGTAGGTATATCGTGGTTCGATGTTAAACAGTGACGGATAAAAAGTGTTCAGAAAAATCTCATATTTTTAAATTAACTATATTTATTTATTTTGGTCATTATGGTATAAAATTCGATCCTTAGTTTATTAAATAAAAATTACATCAATTGTCCCTCTCATTTATGGGTGAAATATAAAAAGTGTTAAAACTTAACAAATAGTTCCTAAATACATTTTTAATAAGCCTAAAAATTATAGCACTCATTTTCGTATCACCGTTTATTTTAAAATTACATAAATTTGAATTTAACTTGCTTAATATCAATCGAAACATCAAACGAGTATTACAATCATTTAATATTTATTTTTAATATACTTTATTTATATATAGAGATATATTTTAAGTAATAATTATTATAGTATCCTATTTTTATTTTTATTTACATAAATAAATAAATAAATTTTTGTAACAACATAATACAATATTTAAAATTATGTTTCCAATTATTATTTATATATGTATATATATATATATATACACCTATCAAGTTATAATTAATTGTTCGTGAATCGTCGGAACTGGTCGAAGGTCAAATGATTTCATAAAATAGTTCAAAAATTATGAAATTCAATTTAGTAGACTTTACTTATCATGTAGAAACCATATAAAGATTAAGTTTAAATTTGGTCGAAAATTTCTGGGTCGTCACAGTACCTACCCGTTAAAGAAATTTCATCTCGAAATTTGAGTGTGGTTGTCATGGTTAACAATAAAAATGTTTTCATGACGAATATGACTAATAACTAGAGTTTTATTACTATTGAGTAATATGAATAAGATAATTCGACTACTCGAAGAGTACGAGTGAAGCTATCATAAAAGAGTGAAATGAATAAATGCATATTCGTCTTGTCTGGTGACGTAGTCACGGTTGGTTTCTGGGAATCAAGGAATTTAGAGGAAATCTTCGTAATAAGATATGGTTCTTTGGTATTTAAGGAAATTAGAATCCTATTTGGTTAAATGCGATGATCGGTTTCGATTGTTCTGTCTGATTTTTCACTATAAATCCACTCTCTTCATTTCTTTTATATTTTTACAGCTCATACATTTGTTTTCTCTTCCCGACTTTAAATCAAGCGAATAATGGTCGAGAATTCATAGATATGAAATTTGAAATGAACGTTCTAAGAGAGATTGTAATAGCACGATCTTGATTCGTTAAATTGCCAGAATTCAAGAGAAAAAATAGAACTATCAGGAAGATATGTTCTCGATATGTTTGAAGATTTGGTAGAATGTAAGAGTCGGGTAACATGGCCACATGATGACGTTAAGGTCTGTGAATCATCACGTTCCATTAGAAACTCAGCATGACTTACTGTAATATAATCACGTTGATCAAGTGTCATTATATTATACTAACTCATGCTTCAGTTCCCAACATTTGATGACCCGGAGATTTCTGACCAAATTTAAAATTAATATTTGTATGATTAACATTTCCGATACGATAAGCAAAGTCTGTAAAACTGAATCTCAAAATTTTTGAACTACTTTCATATATTCAAATACCTTTCGCTTGTTCTTGACGATTTGTGAACAATTATATGTATATAGATACATATATATACTATAACTTGAAAATGTAACAATGTATTAATTGTTTGATACCGTACATTAAACTTATTGGTTTAAATATTTATTTGAATATATATGATAAGTTGGAATATTAATTGTATGAATAACTTGCGATGTATATTTAAAACGTGTTTATGAATGTTGAAAATATATATTAACTTGGTCATAAAACGATTTGTTATTATATAATATATATATTAACAAATAGCGAGACAATGATTTATAGAAGTAAATGACCAAAACACTCGAAAGTTTAAGATACACTTTGAATGATATAGTTTATTGATAATTTAAGATTATATTTTGACAAAGGTACGAGTCACAAAACGTAAATTGCGAGTTTTCTAAGCGTACGAAAATGCGTTCGAGAAACCGGAACCGGGACATAAGTCGAGTGACAACGTACGAGTCATCGGAACGAAAATTACAAGTCAACTATGCACATGAATTTAATATAGTATATAATTAATTATTTAAATTATATATATTATATATATTTTATTTAAATATGTCGACAAACAAAACAACAAATGATTGTGAGCTGGATTAGAGGGCCATGCGATCGCATGAGAAATAGACATAAAACCCATGCGATCGCATGGGGGTCAGAAATCAGAATTCTTCTATAAATTGGACAGTTTGTCGACACTCACACACATATATCTCTCCACCTATGCTCTCTATATTTATTATTATTATTATTATTATTATTATTATTATTATTATTATTATTATTATTATTATTATTATTATTATTATTATTATTATTATTATTATTATTATTATTATTATAAATCTTATTATTATTATTAGTAGTGTTAGTATTATTATTAGTATTATTATACATAAAATACTACGACGAGGTCATGAGCAAGTTATTTTCAAAACAAGCTTTTCGAGCGGGATAGAGCTAAGGAAACTATGGGCTATAGCTATGGAGGTTATGGGTAATGTACGTGGGTATTATTCGCAAGTCTAACCTAGTGTTTATCATCTCTGTTGCGTCTACATACTTTCCCTGCAATATTGAATCACAATATTGATACGTGAGCATTCATATCTTATCTTTTATATATTAATTGTGAATCCATGTCTAGTGCTCAAGTATATATATTTATGCATGCTTGTATGCTAAATTTCATCGTTAAACAGTTTATAATGAATCACGAATTAAATACATGTATTGCTGGTAAAAGGTATATGATATACATGTTTTTGGAAAGCTGGCAAAAAATCAATAACTTTTCATTTAGAAATCGCATAATTTTGATGAACGAATTAAAAGATATGGTCAACTGAATTATGATTGACGTTAATTGGAATTGCTTTTGAATCTGCAATTAATATTTAAATAACTTGTTTGTAAGATTGATAAATTGAATTTTTGAATATTACCAACCGAGTAAATGAATCCTTATATAAGGTACGTCTCGTTTTGTTGAACTATTGCCAAAATAACTTTTTGAAACGACTTTGGATAACTTTTGTATGTCGATCTCGAGCATTAGGATTGTGATACACTATGACCTGACCTAGCTTGATAGACATTTATTGACCAACATATGTTCTCTAGGTTGAGATCTACGGTTATTTGGTAATTCGAGTTTCGGTCACATTTTGGTGAACGACTTTATATGCTGCTAAGGTGAGTTTCATTTGCTCCCTTTTTAATTGCTTTTGCAATCTATATTTTTGGGCTGAGAATACATGCACTTTATTTTAAACGCAATGGACACAAGTACATACTAAATCCTACACTGAGTTTGAACCAAAAATCCCTTATCTTTGGTAACTAGTAGCTGCCGGTTATAAGAACTGGTGGGCGCGAATAGTTGTATATGGATCTATAGGGCTTGACATCCCCGTCTGTTCCAGGTATAGAAACCCTAGCCTGAACTATAAAACAGACGTATGCTATTTGAGTTTAGTACATGTTGGTTTGCGTGTATTGTACATGTTGGTTGCATGTATGTTAAAACAGGGGTACTTATTATAACGTTAAAGCTTAGTTACCAGGGTGCTCAATCTTGTAGAATATTTTGATAAACGTTTCTGGATGAAACAACTGAAATCTTGTGATCCACCTTTATATACAGATTATGCGAAACACTAAAACTATGAACTCACCAACCTTTGTGTTGACACTTGTTAGCATGTTTATTCTCAGGTTCCCTAGAAGTCTTCCGCTGTTTGCTTATATGTTAGACAAGCTATGTGCATGGAGTCTTACATGGCATATTTTTCAAGGAAATGTTGCATTCACCAAATCATCACCATGTATCTTATTTTGACTGCATTGTCAATGGAACTACTATTGTAAACTATTAATTACGGTGATTGTGTATATGTAGAAATCATCAGATGTCGAAAACCTTTGATTTAAATATTCATTTATGGTGTGCCTTTTCAAAAGAATGCAATGTTTACAAAACGTATCATATAGAGGTCAAATACCTCGCAATGAAATCGATGAATGACGTGTTCGTCCATATGGATTTGGAGCGATCGTCACAGTTGGTATCAGAGCGTTGGTCCTAGTGAACCAGGTCTTGCATGAGTGTGTCTAACTGATAGTTGTTAAGATGCATTAGTAAGTCTGGACTTCGACCGTGTCTACATGTTAAAAGTTTTGCTTATCATTTCTTGTCGGAAATTACATGCTTATCATTCTTAAGTCTAGACACGTTTTCCTGCATTTATTGCATAAATAGTGTATAGACGAAAATTCATATCTTAGCGTATCTGTTACTGTAAACTTTTCCTGACACCTTCCGAAAATTTCTCCGTGATTTATGGAATTTGGTATTATATATACATACGTAAATTATGTATTGAAGAATACCAAACTAAATTCTATAATCTAATTCATATCAAAAATCATCTCCCTAATTATACAAGATGGATCCCGTATCTAGTTCAAATTCCTTAAACTCTGACAGCTATTCCGATATGGATATTCACCTGAATTCCGAAGACAGTGTAACCGGAATGGATCAACTAATCAGCCATCACCTATTCTGGATGAATTGGGGATGGGTTCGTAGCCTGCTTAGTCATTGGAGACAAGAAGAAGGTGATCCCTTCCATCCACCACATTGCCCTCTTGGCGAAGAACCTGAAGCACTTACCGGCGAAGCTGTTCGTAATACCATTTTCTCTCTCATTTCCAGAGTATCTAGTCATGATTATATACTATCTCACATTCTAAATCTTATTCGTCCGCTTGTCCAAACCGACAATCATCCCGGTGTAATAGAAGAAGTCAACGAGCTTCGCGCTCGGGTAGTGACTTTAGAGAATATGGTGCAAGGGTTACAAGCACCAGCAGCATCACCGGCATCAACAGTACCACCATCATCAACACCAATAGTATCATTACCACCACCAACAACAACATCCACATCCCACACCTCAACATCACAATCTGTACCTCGAACATCAACGTCATACGCATCATAGATACCAAGGAATACCAACAACAACAAATGATGAAGTATTAATTCATAAATTCATCAAAGAAATATTCTGCAGAGAATATGTAGTTTCAAAAAGTTTTAGAGATTATATATTCTAGTCTTAGTCGAAAACCAGATGAGATTAATATTATGTTAACTCATTAAATCCATGATTACATCTAAGGAAACTATATATATAGGTATATTTTCATAAAGATTGTAATTAAGAAAATTATTTTGTACAAACTGTTAATGGTGAGAATATTTTAACGGGTAGGTAATACCCGAGGGATATATAAATTCACAATTAATATGTTACATTCTTCGATTCTGATTCAACAAATCATCAACTATACTCACTACTTTCACAACAATATATATTCTTTTATAAAAATCAAAGCAACCATCCTCATCCAAATTTGATTACATATTTTGATTTTGACAAATCAAAATCCAAGTCAAGATTTAACAAAAGACATCACTCTTAGATTCCTACATCTTTCGAAGCTATACTTTGACTTCAAAACTGTGCTAGAACATCATAGAACCCAGAAAAGTATTTGTATCATTCAAATTCCTAGAACATCATATGAATATTAACGATTACAATCTATGTTCAAATCCATCGAAATTCCTGAAGACACTTCAAATAATGAATCATCGAGATGATGATCCAACCACATGTTACCGCAGTCTTGTACCTGAAAAACCCTCGAAATCAAAGTCATAGTTTAACACGTATCCGTGTCAGACCCTTTGGCATTTATTAGCTAAAATAACTTTTCAATCCCTTTTCAAAATAGACAGTTTTGTCACCACTCCAGCAAATAACCTTCAATTGTTCATTCGAATAAGCCTTATTATAACGATTACCCCTTCATCATTGTTACCGGGAAACCTTTCATATTTCACCACATTAGCAGTTTACTTATCAACAACTTCATTGATCATTAAGCTTCTCCGAAAAATCACGATAATTATTCATTGAAACTCTATCAAGTACCCATATACAACTTGTAACAACAATTGTCATACCAACTACTGGGAATTAGCAAATCAGTATTTTGAATTTCGTAGCAATTTTTCGCCAACAGTTATATATATACATATAACGTTTACCTTCAAGACTTACAGACTTCGAATGTGAAGTTTCTGAAAAACACCTTAAACCGCGAACTAGTTCTCGAAATCTTGAAAAATGCTGATGAAGCAGCAAAAACTGTAAACGACCTTAACAGTAAAAAGTTTGATGATAAAGGATAGTGTTCTGGCAAAGCTCAGAAAAAGAGAAAGTTTGGAACTGGAAAACGGATTGAGCAAATTATGAAGGAGGCTGTGGATAAATAACAAGGACGAAACCTACCTTCAAAGAATCCAAATGATTCAGTATCTGCTGAAGCCATTAACGAATATCTTGCTTCCGAATCTAAACCCTTGCGGACAATATTTTTCATCATCCTCTGATATTAGAAATTCTAAGATATCATCGTATCTTTCATTATAAATATCCTCCGTATTTCTGGAGATAATTCCATAATCATTCTTATCGGAAATTAATTTTCTCCTAATGATATATGTGTTACATCATAAAAGAAACTATTTTAGTTTCTAAATTCTGAAACCTTCGAGTTTAAAATATGAATATTTTTGAAGTGGTGTTGGGAGCTGAAGCATGAGTTAGTATAATATAATGACACTTGATCAACGTGATTATATTACAGTAAGTCATGCTGAGTTTCTAAATGGAACGTGATGATTCACAGATCATAACGTCATCATGTGCTATGTCATACGACTCTTGTATTCTAGTTAATCTTCAAAATATCCAGAAAATATTTCTTGATGATTCTGTCTTTTCCAGGGTATTTTGGTAATTTAACAAATCAAGATCGTGCCATTACCATTTTATTCTTAGAAAATTAACAATGTTCATTCTGAAATTCATATCTGCGAATTCTGGACCATTACAAGCAATGCTTAGTCACAAGAAGAAGAAACGAAGGGACAAAACTCCAAAATAGAAATTGGGGTATAAATCGCAGCAAATAAAAGAAAGCATTAACTGAAGATGACAATAATTATAGAAGACAGAAGCAGGAACTTTGAAATATAAGGGAGAATATAAAGCCCGATAAAAATACATAAATTACAAACCGTGTATATCAATGTTTATCACAACATAAAGACACGGGAGAATTAAAAGCACTATAACCCCAAGGGCAAAGTAGAAGTAAGCAGATTCCTCCGGTGGTAGATGAAAAAGAAGAATGACAGATATGAAAGTTAGGAGTATATCAAGAATCAGAACTGGATGAAGCATTTTTCACAATCTTTTAAAAATAGAAAATGAGGAAGAAGATGTAAGAGTGATGAAAATAATGAAACGGAAGAGGTCAATTTATAGCGAAATATCAAACATAGCAATCGAGACAAATTACGCATTTAATCAAAAGAAATCTTAATTTCCTTAAATTCCGAAGAATCAAATGTTATTTAGATTATGAAGATTTTCTATTCCTTAAATTACGAAAATCAATCGTTAATACGTCAAGAGTTAAGAGGAATCTCTATTCTTCATTTCACTCTTTTGCAATAACTTCTCTCATACGCTTCGAATAATCGGATTGTTTTATCCATATTATTCAACGGTGATAAAACTCTATTTATCAACACATATACGTCATGAAAACATTTTTATTGTTAGTCACGATGACCTCACTCAAATTTCGAGACGAAATTTCTTTAACGGGTAGATACTTTGATGACCCGAAAATTTCTGACCAAATTTAAACTTAATCTTTGTATGATTAACATTTCTGATACTATAAGCAAAGTCTGTAAAACTGAATCTCAAAATTTTTGAACTACTTTCATATATTCAAATACCTTTCGCTTGTTCTTGACGATTTGTGAACAATTATATGTATATAGATACATATATATATATACTATAACTTGAAAACGTAACAATGTATTAATTGTTTGATACCGTACATTAAACTTATTGGTTTAAATATTTATTTGAATATATATGATAAGTTGGAATATTAATTGTATGAATAACTTGCGACGTATATTTAAAACGTGTTTACGAATGTTGAAAATATATATTAACTTGGTCATAAAACGATTTGTTATTATATATATATTAACAAATAGCGAGACAATGATTTATAGAAGTAAATGACCAAAACACTCGAAAGTTTAAGATACACTTTGAATGATATAGTTTATTGATAATTTAAGATTATATTTTGACAAAGGTACGAGTCACAAAACGTAAATTGCGAGTTTTCTAAGCGTACGAAAATGCGATCGAGAAATCGGAACCGGGACATAAGTCGAGTGACAACGTACGAGTCATCAGAACTAAAATTACAAGTCAACTATGCACATGAATTTAATATAATATATAATTAATTATTTAAATTATATATTATATATATTATATTTAAATATGTCGACAAACAAAACAACAAATGATTGTCAGCTGGATCAGAGGGCCATGCGATCGCATGAAAAATAGGCATAAACCCCATGCGATCGCATGGGGGTCAGAAATCAGAATTCTTCTATAAATTGGACAGTTTGTCGACACTCACACACATATATCTCTCCATCTATGCTCTCTATATTTATTATTATTATTATTATTATTATTATTATTTATTATTATTATTATTATTATTATTATTATTATTATTATTATTATTATTATTATTATTATTATTATTATAAATCTTATTATTATTAGTAGTAGTGTTAGTATTATTATACATAAAATACTACGACGAGGTCATGAGCAAGTTATTTTCAAAACAAGCTTTTCGAGCAGGATAGAGCTAAGGAAACTATGGGCTATAGCTATGGAGGTTATGGGTAATGTACGTGGGTATTATTCGCAAGTCTAACCTAGTGTTTATCATCTCTGTTGCGTCTACATACTTTCCCTGCAATACTGATACGTGAGCATTCATATCTTATCTTTTATATATTAATTGTGTATCCATGTCTAGTGCTCGAGTATATATATTTATGTATGCTTGTATGCTAAATTTTGTCGTTAAATAGTTTATAACGAATCACGAATTAAATACATGTATTACTGGTAAAAGGTATATGATATACATGTTTTTGGAAAGCTGGCGAAAAATCAATAACTTTTCATTTAGAAATCGCGTAATTTCGATGAACGAATTAAAAGATATGGTCAACTGAATTATGATTGACGTTAATTGGAATTGCTTTTGAATCTGCAATTAATATTTAAATAACTTGTTTGTAAGATTGATAAATTGAATTTTTGAATATTACCAACCAAGTAAATAAATCCTTATATAAGGTACGTCTCGTTTTGTTGAACTATTGCCAAAATAACTTTTTGAAACGACTTTGGATAACTTTTGTATGTCGATCTCGAGCATTAGGATTGTGATACACTATGACCTGACCTAGCTTGATAGACATTTATTGACCAACATATGTTCTCTAGGTTGAGATCTACGGTTATTTAGTAATCCGAGTTTCGGTCACATTTTGGTGAACGACTTTATATGCTGCTAAGGTGAGTTTCATTTGCTCTCTTTTTAATTGCTTTTGCAATCTATATTTTTGGGCTGAGAATACATGCACTTTATTTTAAACGCAATGGACATAAGTACATACTAAATCCTACACTGAGTTTGAACCAAAAATCCCTTAGCTTTGGTAACTAGTAGCTGCCGGTTATAAGAACTGGTGGGTGCGAATAGTTGTATATGGATCCATAGGGCTTGACATTCCCGTCTGTTCCAGGTATAGAAACCCTAGCCTGAACTATAAAACAGACGTATGCTATTTGAGTTTAGTACACGTTGGTTTGCGTGTATTGTACATGTTGGTTGCATGTATGTTAAAACAGGGGTACTTATTATAACGTTAAAGCTTAGTTACCAGGGTGCTCAATTTTGTAGAATATTTTGATAAACGTTTCTGGATGAAACAACTGAAATCTTGTGATCCACTTTTATATACAGATTATGCGAAACACTAAAACTATGAACTCACCAACCTTTGTGTTGACACTTGTTAGCATGTTTATTCTCAGGTTCCCTAGAAGTCTTCCGCTGTTTGCTTATATGTTAGACAAGCTATGTGCATTGAGTCTTACATGGCATATTTTTCAAGGAAACGTTGCATTCACCAAATCATCACCATGTATCTTATTTTGACTGCATTGTCAACGGAACTACTATTGTAAACTATTAATTACGGTGATTGTCTATATGTAGAAATCATCAGATGTCGAAAACCTTTGATTTAAATATTCATTTATGGTGTGCCTTTTCAAAAGAATGCAATGTTTACAAAACGTATCATATAGAGGTCAAATACCTCGCAATGAAATCGATGAATGACGTGTTCGTCCATATAGATTTGGAGCGATCGTCACACAACACTACTTCAAAAACATTCATATTTTAAATGTGAATCTTTCAGAATTTAGAGACTAAAACAGTTTCCTTTCTGATGTAACACTGATATCGCGAAGAGATAATTGATTTCAGATAAGAATAGTTATGAAATTATATTCAGAAGTATCGAGGATATCTATAATGCAAGATACGATGAATCTTAAAATTTCTAATATCGATGGATGATGATAAAGATTTTGTCTGTAAAGGTTTAGAGTCAGGAGCAAGGTAGTCGTTAATGACTTCAGCAGATACTGAATCATTTGGGTTCTTTGAAGGCAGGTTTAGTCTTTGTGAATTGTCTACAGCCTTCTTCATAGTTTCGCATAATTCGCTTTTCGGTACTAAATTTTCTCTTTTTCTGAGTTTTGCCAACACACTATTCTTTATCATCAAAATTTTGACTGTTACGGTTGTCTACAGTTTCTACTGTTCATTCAGCTTTTTCAAAGTTCAGTGTATTGGTTCGTAGACTGGGCGATTTTTCAGAATTTCAGAATTGAAAATCATAATTCCACGAGTTATACGTTATATATAACTGTTGAAGTGAAAACACTGTGAGATTCGAGATTGATGATTGATGATTCCCAGTAGTTGGTATGGCAATTATTGTTACAGAATGTAGGTGAGTACATGATGGGGTTTCATGAATAATATATAGATATTTTTCAGAGAGACTAAAGCCGAAGTTGCTGGTACATCTGCTGATAATGTGGTGGAATATAAAAGGTTCCTTAATAACGATGACGAAAAGCAAACTTATATATCAAGGTTATAATAAGGTTAATCTGAATGAGAGTCGAAGTTGATTTGTTGGAGTTGTGACAAATTTTGCTACTTTGGAAAGGGATTGCAAAGTTATTTTCGGTAATAACAACGCCAAAGGAGCTAGCACAGATACGAGTTAAACGTTTACTCAGGTTCCGAGTGTTTTCAGGTGCATGACTATATGCATCAATCTTTTCTTCCGTAGATGAAGTGCGGTTGGTTCATTCTCTCAATTGAGGTGTTTTCAAGAATCGTGAAAGGTTTGAACGCAGATTGTAATCGTCAAGTTATAAATGAGGTTTAAGATGAAATCAAGTGGCAAACTTGAAGAAATGTTTAGTTTTACATGTTATAATTAATATTTTAATTCATTTTAATTGTCCAATGTTGGTAGTCCACAGTTAGTAGTCCACAGTTAGTAATTCAACAATTCATATATATAATATTCGAATTAATTAATACGTATCGTGACCCAATGTATACATGTCTCAGACTCGATCACAACTCAAAGTATATATATTATTTTAGAATCAACCCCAACCCTGTATAGCTAACTCGAACATTACTGCATATAGAGTGTCTATGGTTATTCCAAATAATATATATAGATGCGTCGATATGATATGTCAAAACATTGTATACGTGTCCCGACATTTAAAATGCGTAAATAACAGTATTTAAATGACGATAAATAAAGTGCGTAAAATAAATATCATAAATTAAATGACGATAAATAAAATTGCGAGAATTAAATTGCGATAAAATAAATTGCGATAATTAAAATGTAATAAGGAATTAGCAGTTAGCTAGGAACAGTTAGCTAGGATTTTGTTAGCATGGTTTGTTAACAAAATTTCTCATAGTTAATTTGTTTGTTTCTAACAAATTTTATTTTATCAAATGTTTTCTTCATTATGCCACTTGTTGGATTCTGATAAGTCAAAATCCAAATATAAAATTGAATGAAAAAGGTTACTCTGCAGTGAACGGATTCGTATATCTGTGGATGTAAGTAAAATAGTAAATGACTGTTGAATCAGATTCGAAGAATAAACAGTGTAACTTATTAATGTGAAATGTAAAAATTCCTCGGGTATTACCTACCCATTAAAATATTTTCACTATTAACAGTTTGTACAAAAGAATTTTTAATTACAATCTTTATGAAAATATACTTACATATACATATATATATATATATATATATATATATATATATATATATATATATATATATATATATTTTCTTTAGATATGATATAGATTTAATGAGTTAATATGATATTAACCTCATTTGATTTTTCGGTTGGAACTAGAATAAATAAACTCTAAAACATTAGAGATTACATAATCGTCAAGAAGAACGAAGATAAATAATGTAGAACGATACGTAGAACGAAGATAACTGATGAAGATTATGCTCGAGGTATAGATTGCGATGTTGAGGCGGGTGATTGATAATGCTAAAAACGAATATATATTTCATAGCATTATCCCTCAAGAAAGACAAGCTTTTAGTTTCAATTGTTCTATTTACAAGTGATATTCGTTTAAATAATAAAAGGTGAAGACAAAAGACAGATTCGACGAATTGAAGACGCAAACGACCAAAAAGCTCAAAAGTACAAAGTACAATCAAAGTGGTTCAAATTATTGATGAGAAACGTCTAAAAGTTACAAGAGTACGAGCCGCAAAACACAAAGTACAAGATATTAAATAGTACGAAAGGACGTTCGAAAATCCGGAACCAGGACCAGAGTCAACTCTCAACGCGCGACGCAACCGACTAAAAATTAAAAGTCAACTATGCACATAAATATAATATAATATATAAATAATTCTTAAAATTATATATATATTATATTTATTTATTAAAACCGTCGGCAAATAAAAAAACAAAAGCATGTGAGCTGTAAAAGAAGGCCATGCGATCGCATGGCCAGGAAGACCAAAAACCATGCGATCGCATGGTGCACAGTATCAGCTTAGGTCCTATAAAGTTCGCGTGTTTTGGACGACAATAACACATCTTTTTCTATCCTCTCTATCTCTCGAGATATATATATATATATATATATATATATATATATATATATATATATATATATATATATATATATATATATATATATATATATATATATATATATATATATATATAATTTGTAATTTTAATTTTAATTTAAGATTAATAATAATAAGGGTATGTTAGCAAATGTTGTAAGTGTGTAAGTCGAAATTCTGTCCGTGTAAAGCTACGCTATTATTAATCATTATAAGTTATGTTCAACCTTTTTAAATTAATGTCTCATAGCTAAGTTATTATTATGCTTATTTAAATCGAAGTAATCGTGATGTTGGGCTAAATATTAAAGACGGGGTTATTGGGCTTTGTACCATAATTGGGGTTTGGACAAAAGAACGACACTTGTGGAAATTGGACTATGGGCTATTAATGGGCTTTATATTTGTTTAATTGAATGATAGTTCGTTAATTTAATATAAAGATTTACAATTGGATGTACCTATAAATAACCACATACACTCGATTGGACACGATGGGCGGGATATTTATAAGTACTAATAATCGTTCATTTAACCGGACACGGGAATGAATTAATAGTCAATGGACTTATTAAAACAGGGGTGAATTATATAGAAGCAAAATTGGTGTAATTATAGTTTAAGTCCCCAATTAGTTGGAATATTTGACTTCGGATATAAGGATAATTTGACGAGGACACTCGCACTTTATATTTATGACTGATGGACTGTTATGGACAAAAACCAGATGGACATATTGAATAATCCAGGACAAAGGACAATTAACCCATGGTAATAAACTAAAATCAACACGTCAAACATCATGATTACGGAAGTTTAAATAAGCATAATTCCTTTATTTCATATTTTATCGCACTTTTATTTACTGTCATTTTATTTATCGCACTTTAATTTATCGTACTTTTTAATTATCGCAATTTTATTTACCGTCATTTTATTTATCGCACTTTAATTTATCACACTTTAATTATTGTAATTTACTTTACGCTTTAAATTAAGTTATTTTTATATTTAATATTTTACATTAGGTTTTAACTGCGACTAAAGTTCTAAAATCGACAAACCGGTCATTAAACGGTAAAAACCCCCTTTTATAATAATAATACTACTTATATATATATATATATATATATATATATATATATATATATATATATATATACAAATATAGTTTTAAAAATACAGCGTTAAACTTGGCTAGTTCCATGTGGACGAACCAGACTTACTAAAAACTACACTACTGTACGATTAGGTACACTGCCTATAAGTGTTGTAGCAAGGTTTAGGTATATCCACTCTATAAATAAATAAATAACTTGTGTAAATTATATGGTATTTAATAGTATTTTCTTGTAAAAATATAAGCTATTTCGTATACATCTCTACACACATCAAGTATTTTTGGCGCCGCTGCCGGGAATCTCTTAAACACCGAAGCGAAACGCTATAAAAAATTAGTTTTTAATATATTTTTGTAAAAATATAATATTTCTTATTTTGTAAAAATATTTTGTTAAATATATAAAATATAAAAACATATATATATATATATATATATATATATATATATATATATATATATATATATATATATATATATATATATATATATTACTATATCTTTATGTTTTAAATTTAAAAAGTTTGTATTTTTTTTAATTACAAAAACTAATAGGTAAAAAAATATATATATAAGTTTTATAAATATTTTATAAGATAAAAAACAGAAATATAAAACAGAAAAAAATATATATATAAAAGTAATCGGGCCTGACACTGTTGAAGCCCAAACTTCTGGCCCGGATCCAAGAACCATGCGATCGCATGGCCAGAACAAAGAAACCTCATGCGATCGCATGAGGTGAAAAGACATGTCTGGTACCTTGGATCCATCGAATTAGGGTTAAGATTTAATTATTATTATTATTAATTAATTAAGATTAGGGTTTAATTTAATATTAATTAGTTTTAGTTAATTTGTATTTTTAAGTTTAATTAGTTTTATTAATATATAAAAATTAATACTTTTATAAAATAAATATAAAAATAATATTTTTATAAAAATAAGTAATTTTATCACTTTTTTTATCTTTTTATATTTCGCATCTTTTTAATCGTTTATTCGTAAATTGTATTTTTATCATTCATAATTAGTTTTAAAACTAGTATTTTGCCGTAGTTATTTTTATTTCTAGATTTTTAGGATTTGTCGTAAAATCCCTTAAGTGCTTTTTATTTAGACTAAGATTTAGGTGCTTTAGAATTTTGCGACGCCGTTTTTAGTTTTAGTACCTTTTTAAGTTATTTCATTTTTGGATATAGAATTTCTTTAAGCTTTAATACCTTTAGACGTAAGTTTCAAATTTTAGTTTTTAGACTTTTGAGTTTCGACACTTTACTTTCTTTTTATTATTTTTCGACGCTTATTTTCTTATTTTTATTTTTCGACGTTTTTCGACGAGCTCTTTTTCTTTCTTATTTCTCGACGCTCTAGTTTTTAGGACATAGAATTTTCTATTTCTTCTCTAAAATTTCTTTAAACTTCGACGAAAAATTATTTTAAGCGGTTAAATTGATAGACATCCAAAATTTTCTGGTTCGTAGTAATAGTTGGATTTGTTAGTGGTGAGTTGTGGGCTTCCAATTTAAAGGGTCCTGGCTACCTGCTGCATCTATTGGCTATTCGAAACGTGGGCAAAATCAGAAAAATCTATTAATTTGATAACTTATATAATTTTTTATTTTTTATAACTAATAGGATATTCAGTGAATGCACCGAGCAAAATGTTCACCACCATTTATTCATTCACCACCTGTAACTCGATCAAGACATCTAGCCAACATTGTCGCCGTTGATTTTTCTTTAGAATCGTCATCCAGTCGACCAAGTACTCCAATTCAAATTTCCGATAATCCATTTTTTGAACCCGACCTCACAATTGAGAATCCGGAGGATATTCAGGGACAATTCAGAGATCCTGAACCACTAACCGTTTCTCCTGAACCACAAATCACTCATCCAGAGATTGTCAAGGAAGAAACCATTAAATCAGAATCCCTTAGTGATTCAGATTCAACAAACTCAATCATGGAAAATCTGGAACCTCTAAGTATGAAAGACCGAATGAGAGCTAAACGCACTGGCCAAGGTCACGCAATTACTCAATCAGACATTAATGCGCCAGATTATAAAATCAAAGGACAAATCCTACACATGGTAACTAATCAATGCCAATTTAGTGGTGCGCTGAAGGAAGATCCAAACGAACATCTTCGTACCTTTAATAGGATCTGTAAACTATTTAAAATCCGAGAAGTGGAGGATGAACAGATATATCTCATGTTATTTCCCTGGACTTTAAAGGGAGAAGCCAAAGATTGGTTAGAATCGTTACCTGAAGGGGCGATTGATACATGGGATGTCTTAGTTGAAAATTTTCTTAAACAATTTTTTTCGGCATCTAATGCCGTGAGACTTCAAGGAGAAATTGTTACGTACACGCAAAAGCCAAATGAAACTCTATATGAGACATGGACAAGATTTGGAAAGTTGTTGAGAGGATGTCCGCAACATGGTTTAGACACTTATCAAATAGTACAAATATTCTACCAAGGATGCGACATCACGACAAGAAATGACATCGATATAGCAGCTGGTGGTTCCGTTATGAAGAAAACTGCAACTAAAGCTTACAAAATTATTGATAACACTGCTTCCCACTCACATGAGTGGCACCAAGAAAAAGATATCGTTAGATAATCTAAAGCAGCTAGAGCCGATTCTAGCCATGACTTAGATTCCATTTCCGCAAAGATAGATGCTGTCGAGAGACGAATGGAAAAGATGACTAAAGATATTCACTCAATACGAATTAGTTGTGAGCAGTGTGGAGGACCACATTTGACAAAAGATTGTCTCAGTATTGAACAAACAATGGAACAAAGAGAGAATGTTTCATACATGAACCAAAGACCTAGAAATAATTATCAGAATAATTATCAACCGCCAAGACCAATCTACAATTAAAACCAGAATTATAACCGAAATGTTCCATACAACAACCAATAAGGTCCTAGCAATAAACAAGTATCTAATAATACTTACAATCAGCAAAGACCTATTTTTCAAAATAAACCACCACAAACCGATGATAAAAAGCCAAATCTAGAAGACATGATGTCAAAGCTAGTTGAATCTCAAACTCAATTTTTCACATCTCAGAAACAAACGAATGTACAAAATGCTCAAGCATTTAGAAATCAACAAGCTTCTATTCAAATTTTGAAACAAGAAGTAAGCAACCTAGCAAGGTTGATAGGTGAAAGAAAACCTGGGAGTCTACCTAGCGATACAAATGCTAACCCCCAGAATGAAACAGCTAAAGCCATTACCACAAGAAGTGGTATTACACTTAAACCACCTGAAATACCTGTAATTTCTGATGACTCTATTCCTACTCCACAAGAACCACAATCTGAGCAAGAGAAGGAATCAGAACCGGTAGTTGAAAAGGTTAATGAAGATAACACAGTTAAGGCTAAACCTTATGTTAAACCATACCAACCACCACTTCCTTACCTGAGTAAAATGAGAAAAGAAAGACTTGAAGCCGAGCAATCCAAATTCTTGGATATGTTTAAACAAATAAATGTAAATCTTCCTTTCATTGATGTAATTTCAGGAATGCCAAGATATGCTAAATTTCTGAAAGATCTAATCACAAATAGAAAGAAAATGGAAGAACTTTCAGCTGTTACTATGAATGCTAATTGTTCTGCAATGCTGTTGAATAAGATACCAGAAAAATTATCAGATCCAGGAAGTTTCACAATTCCATATTTTCTGGGTAGTCTTAGTTCAATAGAAGCATTGGCAGACTTAGGTGCTAGTATAAATTTAATGTCATATTCACTATACGCTAAACTAGACCTCGGAGAATTGAAACCAACACGAATAAGCATACAACTAGCCGATCGATCAGTAAAATATCCTAGAGGAATAATGGAAAACATGCTAGTTAAAGTTGGTACTTTGGTATTTCCAGTAGATTTTGTTATTCTGGACATGGAAGAAGATTCTCGAGTTCCTCTCATATTAGGAAGACCATTCTTAAACACGGCTAAAGCAATAATAGACGTGTTCAGTAAAAAACTGACCGTAAGTATAGAGGACGAGAGTGTTACCTTTTCAGTTGATCGAGCAATGCAACAACCGCAATCTGCAGATGATACATGTTATTATATTCAAACTATAGATTCACATGCAGAATTGTTAGAAGAATTTCCAGAATTACAAGGAACAGGAGAATGTTCTTTAGGAGAAGGAACTGAACCAATTAATGAAGCTGAAATGTTAGCCGCACTCATGGCTAATGAATATGAACCAACAACAGAAGAAATTCAAATGCTAAAAGAGGAAGACAGATATCGATACAAATCATCGATAGAAGAACCACTGATATTAGAGTTAAAGCCACTTCCAAACCATTTGGAATACGCTTATTTACATGGTGAATCTGAATACCTGTAATAATATTGTCTTCTCTTACTGAAAATGAAAAATCTCAACTCATTTCAGTGCTAAAAGCTCATAAACCAGCTATTGCATAGAAGATTCATGACATTAAAGGCATAAGTCCTTCATATTGCACACATAAAATCCTTATGGAAGAAGGTCATAAAACGTATGTGCAATGCCATTGAAGACTAAAACGTATGTGCAATGCCAACGAAGACTAAATCGTAATATGCAAGATGTTGTTAAGAAAGAAATTATTAAACTGCTAGATGCAGGTTTAATTTATCCAATCTCTGATAGTCCATGGGTAAGCCCAGTTCAATGTGTACCTAAGAAGGGTGGCATGACTGTCATCACAAATGAAAAAAATGAGCTTATTCCTACTAGTACAGTAACAGGATGGCGTGTTTGTATTGATTATAGAAAATTAAATGATGCCACCAGAAAAGATCACTTTCCCTTACCTTTCATTGATCAAATTGTGGAAAATTAGCCGGAAATAGTTACTATTGTTTTCTTGACGGTTTTTCCAGATATTTTCAAATTCCAATAGCACCCGAGGACCAAGAGAAAACCACATTCATGTGCCCTTATGGTACTTTTGCTTACAAACGCATGCCATTTGGACTTTGCAACGCCCCTGCAACCTTTCAAAGGTGCATGATGGCGATTTTTCACGACATGATAGAAGAATGCATGGAAGTTTTCATGGATGACTTTTCAGTCTTCGGTGATACATTTGAATTATGTCTAGTTAATCTTGAACGAATGCTTATTAGATGCGAACAATCAAATCTAGTTCTTAATTGGGAGAAATGCCATTTCATGGTTAAAGAAGGCATCGTTCTTGGTCATAAAATCTCAAAGGAAGGAATTGAAGTGGATAGAGCTAAAATAGATGTAATTGCTAAACTTCCACATCCCACCAATGTTAGAGGAGTTAGGAGTTTTCTAGGGCATGCCGGTTTTTACCGACGTTTCATAAAAGATTTTTCTAAAATTGCCACTCCTATGAATAAACTCCTAGAAAAGGATGCTCCATTCATCTTTTCAGATGAATGCATCAAATCTTTTAATATTCTTAAAGAAAAACTCACTAATGCACCGATCATGATAACTCCAAATTGGAATCTACCGTTTGAACTAATGTGCGATGCAAGTGATTTTGCAATGGGAGCCATTTTAGGACAAAGGATTGAAAAACGATTTCAACCTATTTATTACGCTAGTAAGACATTACAAGGAGCACAAACAAATTACACAACTACTAAAAAAGAACTCCTTGCTATTGTCTTTGCTTTTGACAAATTTCGTTCATATCTCGTTCTAGCTAAAACAGTGGTCTATACCGACCATTCTGCTCTTAGATACCTATTTTCAAAATAAGATGCCAAACCATGATTAATCTGTTGGATCTTACTCCTACAAGAGTTCGATATTGAAATCCGAGACAAAAATGGAGCAGAAAATCTCGCTACTGATCATCTTTCTCGTCTTGAAAATCCTGAATTAGAAGTTCTAAATGAATCGGCCATACAAGATAACTTTCCTGATGAATATCTATTGAAGATAGATTATAATGTAATTCCATGGTTTGCAGACTATGCAAATTACTTAGTATGTGGATTCCTTGAAAAAGGGTTGTCGTACCAAAAACGAAAGAAATTCTTTAGTGATATAAAACACTATTTCTAGGAAGATCCACATTTATTTAAAAGTTGTCCCGATGGAATAATACGCCGATGTGTATCGGAGATGAAGCTAGTCAAATCTTAAACCATTGTCACACAGGACCAAGAGGAGGGCATTATGGGCCTCAACTCACAGCAAGAAAAGTCTATGACGCTGGATTCTATTGGCCTACAATTTTCAAAGACGCACACCTTCTTTGCAAATCCTGTGATGATTGTCAAAGGGCCAGAAAAATAAGTCAACGTGATGAAATGCCACAAAATGTCATTCAAGTATGTGAAGTATTTAACGTTTGGGGTATTGACTTTATGGTTCCATTTCCAAAATCTCATAATAATCTCTACATTCTCGTTGCCATTGATTATGTATCTAAATGGGCGGAAGCACAAGCTCTCCCAACTAACGATGCACGAGTTGTAGTTAACTTCTTAAAACATCTTTTTGCAAGGTTCGGAACACCGAAAGCTTTAATAAGTGATCGGGGTACTCATTTTTGTAATAATCAACTTGAGAAAGTTCTCAAAAGATATGGAGTAACTCATAAAATCTCAGCCGCTTATCACCCACAAACAAGTGGACAAGTTGAAAATACCAACCGAACTTTAAAACGTATTCTAGAGAAAACCGTAGGATCAAATCCGAAGGAATGGTCCATGAAATTGGAGGATGCACTCTGGGCTTTTAGAACAGCCTACAAAACTCCAATTGGAACCACACCTTTTAGACTCGTTTACGGAAAAGCATGTCATCTTCCAGTAGAAATTGAGCACAAAGCATTTTGGGCTTTGAAGACATATAATCTTGATTTACATGAAGCTGGACATCTACTGTTAAGCCAACTAAATGAATTAGAAGAATTAAGACATGAAGCATATGAAAATTCGTTAATCTATAAAGAAAGAACGAAGAAATTGCATGATAAAAGAATCAGAAGTTCAAAAGAATTTAAAGAAGGAGACAGAGTTCTTCTTTTCAATTCACGATTCAAGCTATTTCCTCGAAAATTGAAATCAAGATGGTCTGGACCATTCATAGTCAAAAGAGTTTTCCCATATGGAACAATAGAGTTAAAAAATTCAAATGGGGTTGAATTTAAGGTTAATGGTCACAGAGTTAAATATTACATAGATAATCCAATGGAAGTTGAAGATGAAGTTAATCACAATTTCGACACCACAGCTAACTAAGTGTGGGAAGATTCAAATCTTTTTAGGGTAATATGTATTTCTGTTAGAGTTAGATATTCTGTTTTCGTGTAGTTTCTGAGAATGGAATCCGAATGGTCTTTCCCTAGCAGACCCTAAAGAACTAGTCTTCTCCCTCCATTCTGAATTTTTATTTTTTTTTAGGTTTTACGAGATGAAGAATTCCTTTGATTTGAACCATGGTCTAATGCTACACGCTTTGATTACTAAACATAATAATGACACACTCCCGAGTGACCTGGTGTCAGTAATAAGAGGCAAAATGGAAGGAGTAAGAAAAGAACTCGGAAAAGATCATCATAAGATTCATTTTGGTAAAGGAAAATCAAAATCCGCAACAAAAAGAAGAGCACGACACCTTGAAAGATGTTATAAATGTTGAAAATGGTCACACGAAGGTAAATGTTCAAACAATCAAACATATCCAAATACCGAATTTGTTACTTTATGCAGAGAAGGACCGTTCATATGTTTAGAAGAAAAGATATTGAAGAATCGAGGTTACGCTTATGTAGCTATGGAGAACCAAATCACACGACTCTCCTATGAGTCGGCTAAAGCAGGTCTCTGAGAATTCTATCTCACAGGTAAGTATGTACAGTTTTTATTTTTTTTATTTATTGCTTTTAACCTTTTGATAATAAACGCTGAATCGTTCGCTATAAAGTATTAAATTGGTATTCAATAAAATTAGGTATGCGTAACCAAAATTATTGATATCATACAAAAATTTATTACATCACTGCGAAATTTACCTTTTATTCTTAAGGTATAAATATCTTTAATCAATCAATTCAAAATATTTTAAAAATTCGTCAGGAGTAAAACTAGATAATATAACCGAAATTACTTTACCGAAAAGAGGGGCGTATATTTTTGATAATATTTGATTGATTAAAGTGGGATAAAAGACCAAAAAGATTTTTAATTTTATCTTTACCTTGTTTTTAAAATTAATATATAAATATTAAATTAATATTTTAAACCTTTTAAAATCAATATATTTAAGTTTGTAAATATTTGAAAAATTAATATTTTTAATATAAGTTTGTATGTATAAAAATATTAATGATATTTATATGAATTTTTAATTTTATGCATTTAAGTTTGGTGTGAATTTAAAAACAAAAATGTACTTTATTTCATTAAGATAAAAATGTGATTTCTAAAAATTCGTCGTAAGGTCGTTGAACCGAAATTGCTTTACCCGAGGGAGGGACGAGAAATTTTATTATCATTATTTTTTAATCTTATTGAATTAAAGTATACCAAAAACATTAAAAAAATCCAAAAATCTTTGCTTTTAAAACAACGCTTTAAAGTGACAAATTTTAAAATTTTGTCGAGGGACGGACTAGGACAACGATCCGAAACGCCCTCATTCTAAAAGAAACAAAATTTTAAATAATTTAATTATTTGTTTCATAAGTATAAGATTTTTATATATATAAAAAAAAAATACCAGACCCCATGCGATCGCATGGGGTTCCCTTGTAAAATTCATGCGACCACCATTTACTCTCTACGACCCTAACCAGGCCTATTAGTATACCTATAACCAACCATGCAACCCGCCCGACGACATGAACTGGAACCCCTATCCAGATTGATATAGTTCCCGTTGGTGATTCTTAATTTCTTATTATTTCTATTTATTTATGTTTAAACATATAATAATGTGATACTTTAATGTAAGTTTTAATTTTTTTTATTATGTTGTACTAATATTTCTTATTTGATTTGAAAGTGGGATGTTAAGTCCCATTTCAAATTACCATGCATGTTATTATTTGTATGTATGTATATAGTCAATTGTACACAACAGGGTAAAACAGCGAACTTTCAAATACTGGCATTAAGTTCAGCAAAAGCTACTAATTTTGACGACAAAACGAAAAACAAATGTGATGTAACAACAAGACGGAATGAACAAATGATATGCACCATATATCATTCAACAAACAAATGCCAATATGTTTGGAAACTTTGGTAAAATTTAATCATTTTTCTACGCTAATCACCCTCAATAATTTAAATTGTTACTGATTTCTTACAAATGAGGGCATTGCAAGATCTTAAGTGTGGGAAGGGGTTAAATTCTTTCGGATTTTTAAAATTTTAAATTTAAACACTTGGTTACCATTAAAAATACTAGTAACGCAGTAGTTGTATTAGAATCTAGTGCTCTCTAATAATAAAGAACAGCCCTAGTCTTATATACTGACTACCCAATTCTAGTAAAATTTTTCAAAATTTTCAACTAAATGAACTCAAAATCATGTTTATACATATTTATGAACGATAAAACTAGGTGTTAACACCGAAATTATTGTTACCTAGGAAAGGACATAAATTGAGAAACAACACAAAATGTTAGAATTCATTTAAAATGGAATAGAGGAAAATAAAAAGGCAAAGAAAAGAATAAATAATTGAAGATACTTTTGTTTTGGACGATATTTATCAGTTTTACCCAGTTTATTGTAATATAAAAGGAAGTAAAGTCTTCCGAGAAAAAGACACGCGCTTCTTGATTTAGGTCAGGGAGTTGTCGTCTAGACCAGTTGTAGAGTTTACAAAAAACTGTGAAAAGTTTTCTCTAAAATCAGCTGGAAATCCACGGACCTCAGCATCAAACAGGGTCGCCAAGTGGTCAGACTTATCCTAATCATGAGAGAATCTGTCTCGTACAATGGGGGGCACCGTGCAAATTAGCTTATAAGACTAATGAATCAGATCCCCAGAAACGATAATCTCCTTAAAGATCAAAAATCAGGTTTTAAGACTGATATTACTCAATCCTTGGGATTGACTTTAAAGATTGAGAATTCAAACTCATGAAATTCGATGATATCTAAACTCGAGCTTGAACGAGAAAATATTTTGATCAAAATTACAAACCAATTTGTTTTCTGAAAACTCTATTTTCAATGCGTTCATTACCATTGAACGTAAAATCATAGGAATTTACCTGGAATTCATTAGGTCACCTGAACCAAATTGGGTGTCAACTGTAAGAACGGTGGTTGCATAGCATGGTCAAAGACAGGACCTTGTGCCAGACCGAAAAACTATAGGGTGATCTTTACTATTGCTCCTACAAAGGATAGTAATTGCATCCGACACGATATAGACCATAATCAAAAGCATGTCACGGGACATTACCTCAACAGTTGCTTGTTCAACGCTTTCCTTTACAACCGGACGGTATTTTACCGAAAGGTAATATACGGAGCAAGTATACTGGACGTGTTGCTTTCCTAATACAAGGTTAGCAAGTGGGTGACACAAAACCGCAAGTTTTGAGCTAAAATTTTCAAATCTGAAACCCACCAAACCCACAAAACAATTTGCAAATACCGGTGAAGGGTTATTCCGGAAAACTTATCTAGGGTAAAAGCTAGATTTAATTTTCAAAAGATCAAATGTTTTCATAAAGATCCAATTTCCTTAAGGATCTAAATTTTCATAGTCATGTGGGACTGTAAACCACAACGTTACTATCATTGTTTATACAGCCAAATCAAAATCACTAATGTACAAAGTGTGAAGAATAAAGAAGTGATTCTAGTATTTTTATTTCAAGACTATATTGCTTGAGGAAAAGCAACGCTCAAGTGTGAGAATATTTGATAATGCTAAAAACGAACATATATTTCATAGCATTATCCCTCAAGAAAGACAAGCTTTTAGTTGCAGTTGTTCTATTTACAAGTGATATTCGTTTAAATAATAAAAGGTGAAGACAAAAGACAGATTCGACGAATTGAAGACGCAAACGACCAAAAAGCTCAAAAGTACAAAGTACAATCAAAGTGGTTCAAATTATTGATGAGAAACGTCTAAAAGTTACAAGAGTACGAGTCGCAAAACACAAAGTACAAGATATTAAATAGTACGAAAGGACGTTCGAAAATCCGGAACCAGGACCAGAGTCAACTCTCAACGCGCGACGCAACGGACTAAAAATTACCAGTCAACTATGCACATAAATATAATATAATATATAAATAATTCTTAAAATTATATATATATATATATATATATATTATATTTATTTATTAAAACCGTCGGCAAATAAAAAAACAAAAGCATGTGAGCTGTAAAAGAAGGCCATGCGATCGCATGGCCAGGAAGACCAAAAACCATGCGATCGCATGGTGCACAGTATCAGTTCAGGTCCTATAAAGTTCGCGTCTTTTGGACGAAAATAACACATCTTTTTCTATCCTCTCTATCTCTCGAGATATATATATATATATATATAATTTATAATTTTAATTTTAATTTAAGATTAACAATAATAAGGGTATGTTAGCGAATGTTGTAAGTGTGTAAGTCGAAATTCTGTCCGTGTAAAGCTACGCTATTATTAATCATTGTAAGTTATGTTCAACCTTTTTAAATTAATGTCTCGTAGCTAAGTTATTATTATGCTTATTTAAATTGAAATAATCGTGATGTTGGGTTAAATATTAAAGATGGGGTTATTGGGCTTTGTACCATAATTGGGGTTTGGACAAAAGAACAACACTTGTGGAAATTAGACTATGGGCTATTAATGGGCTTTATATTTGTTTAATTGAATGATAGTTCGTTAATTTAATATAAAGATTTACAATTGGACGTACCTATAAATAACCACATACACTCGATCGGACACGATGGGCGGGATATTTATAAGTACTAATAATCGTTCATTTAACCGGACACGGGAATGGATTAATAGTCAATGGACTTATTAAAATAGGGGTGAATTATATACAAGGAAAATTGGTGTAATTATAGTTTAAGTCCCCAATTAGTTGGAATATTTGACTTTGGATATAAGGATAATTTGATGAGGACACTCGCACTTTATATTTATGACTGATGGACTGTTATGGACAAAAACCAGATGAACATATTGAATAATCCAGGAGAAAGGACAATTAACCCATGGTAATAAACTAAAATCAACACGTCAAACATCATGATTACGGAAGTTTAAATAAGCATAATTCCTTTATTTCATATTTTATCGTACTTTTATTTACTGTCATTTTATTTATCGTACTTTAATTTATCGTACTTTTTAATTATCGCAATTTTATTTACCGTCATTTTTTTTATCGCACTTTAATTTATTGCACTTTAATTATTGTCATTTACTTTACGCCTTAAATTAAGTTATTTTTATATTTAATATTTTACATTAGGTTTTAACTGCGACTAAAGTTTTAAAATTGACAAACCGGTCATTAAACGGTAAAAACCCCCTTTTATAATAATAATACTACTTATATATATATATATATATATATATATATATATATATATATATATATATATATATATATATATATATATATATATATATATATATATATGTACAAATATAGTTTTAAAAATATAGCGTTAAACTTGGCTAGTTCCCTGTGGACGAACCGGACTTACTAAAAACTACACTATTGTACGATTAGGTACACTGCCTATAAGTGTTGTAGCAAGGTTTAGGTATATCCACTCTATAAATAAATAAATAACTTGTGAAAATTGTATCGTATTTAATAGTATTTCCTTGTAAAAATATAAGCTATTTCGTATACACCTCTGCACACATCAGTGATGCAGATGTTGTTGTTGGTGGTACTGTTGGTGCCGGTGATGTTGCTGAAGCTGGTACGTTTTGTACCATATTTTCCAAGGCTACAACTCGGGCGCGAAGCTCGTTAAGTTATTACTACGGGATGATTGTCGGTAGAAATGAGCAAATGAATAAGGTTTAGAATCTGATTTATGATATAGTCGTGGCAAAATACTCTGGAAATGAGAGAGAAAATGGTGTTTCGAACAGGTTCGCCGGTAAGTGTTTTGGGTTTTTCGCCAAGAGTGCAGGTTGGTGGGTGAAAGGGATCGCCTTCTTCTCGTCTCCATCAGTTAAGTCGACTACGAACGCATCCTCAATTCGTCCAGAATTGAAGATGACTAGTTGGTTGATCCATTGCATTGACACTGCTTTCAGAGCTTAGGTGAATATCCATGTCGAAATAGCTGTCGGAATAACTATCGGAATAGCTATCGGAATCTGAGGGACTCGAACTGGTTGAGGGATTCATCTCGTACTATCAGATGAAGGATTTACGATAAGAAATAGATTATAGGATGTAGATTAGAACCCTGTAATACATAATTTACATATGCATATATAATACTAAAATCTCATAAGTTACGGAGGAATCTACGGAAGCTGTCAGGCAAAGGTAACAATAATAAATACGCTAAGATATGAATTTTTCTATATAATGTCTATGTAATAGAGGCAGTAAGACGTGTCTAGACTCTAAGGATGATAAGCAAATAATTTTCGACACTAAATGATAAGCAAAACTTTTGACATGCAGACACGGTCGAAGTCCAGACCCACTAATGCATCTAAACAACTATCAGTTAGACACACTTATGCAAGACCTGGTTCGCTAAGACCACCGCTCTGATACCAACTTTAATGACCCGTCCTAATCCATCTGGACGAATACATTACATTTGGTTACATCGCGAGGTACTTGACCTCTATATGATACATTTTACAAACATTGCATTCGTTTTGAAAATACAAACTTTCCTTACATCAAAAGTTGATGATATGCATACCATTTCATAATACATCCAACTATAATTGACTTAGTAATAATCTTGATGAACTCAATGACTCGAATGCAATGTCTTTTGAAATATGTCATGAATGAATCCAAGTAATATCTCTAAAATGAGCAAATGCACAGCGGAAGATTTCTTTCATACCTGAGAATAAACATGCTTTAAAGTGTCAACCAAAAGGTTGGTGAGTTCATAAGTTTAACGTAAACAATAAAATTCATCATTTTGATAGACCACAAGATTCAAATACAGTACACCTATCTCATGTACGAAACCATTTTTCATAATGCTTAGCAGAGTAGGTTCGTATCCTTTTCTCCCCCGTAGGTTGCCTCGCGATTTTTAAATAATCGTGCACATATCTCGTGCACAAAACTAATACACATAACCTGTGTATAAAAATCATTCTCTCGATACATAACATTCATTTTGATTTTATTGCTCAACATGGTGACCGACCTAAACATATAATGCGCATCAATAATAATATCCCCAAAACAGAACATCTCGTATGTATAATAATAATGAACTTCGAAGTACTAAACACCACGCCCACTAGCTCTTCCGTCTAGTGAACATTCTGGGTGGGGGTGTTAAACTCGGTAGCTACCTTTAGGATTAGCGTGAATTAACGTCATACCCGTTTCTAATTCTTAGGTTATCAAGCAATAATAATCAGGGAAAAAATATTCACATCAATTGGTGGCAATTATCATGTTCACATAATTCAATAATAATCCACAGAACTTCTGTCTGCATAATAATTCATTCGAGGAATGTTTTGCTTGTGTCTAACTCGTCAAACATTTATAAAAGCATTTCATGTATTCGCAGTTCAAAAAGATATTTCAAAAACATTTAATAAAGCAGTTGTAAAAATAGCGCATGTATTCTCAGTCCCAAAAATGCAAAGAGTAAAAGGGAATCAAATGAACTCACGATCCAATATTTTGTAGTAAAAATATGCATACGACGAAACTGAAGAATGCAAGGTTTGGCCTCGGATTCACGAACCTATATCAAGTATGTATATTAACACATATAATAATATTCAAATAAATATATATTTTTGATATTAGTAATATACTTGTGATATTAAATTTATTATTAATAATTACTTAATATATTTATTTTATATATTCTATTAAATTATCATAATAATATATTATATACTTTATTAAAATCTTTTGAATAAGTACTTAGTATTAATATTTTTAAATACTCATAATTTTTAATATGATAACATTTTTAATAAATTCGAGCTATATTAAAACGTAATTGAACAAAAAGTATTTTATTAGTAAATATAGTATACTTATTATATATACTTCCATATATCTAATGTTTGTATCTAATTTATAATATTTATCTTTTTAGTTTAAGATCATAAAATTTAGTTAAAGTTTATATACGAAATACATTTAAAACTATAGTTATAGTTAGTAATATTAATTATAATAACAATAATGATAAAAATAATACTAACTTTAATAAAAAGATAAATTTAAAAATACTGATACTTTTAGTAATAATGATAATAATAATAATACTAAAAATAATAATAACTATAATAATAAATTTACTACTAATGTTAATAATGATAATAATTTTTAAAATAATAATACTAATAATAATAATCATATTAATAATAAGGATGATGCTAATAATGATATTGTTAGTAATAATAATACTAATAATGTTTAGTTAATAATAATAATAATAATAATAATAATAATAATAATAATAATAATAATAATAATAATAATAATAATAATAATAATAATAATAATAATAATAATAATAATAATACAAATAATAATAATAATAATAATAATAATAATGATGATGATAATAATAATGATAAAAAATGCTACCTCAAAAGAAAATGGCTTAAAAATAATACCCCAGTCCGGGCTCGAACTCGAGACTTCTCGCTAACCCGACAAACATTCAAACAATCCCTCCATCCATTATTTTCTGATTTATTCTAATCCTAAAATTTATAAAACCCGTATTTTTGTATTCTTCTTCTTATAAACTAATCGACACTTTCATCATCTAACTTCATTTCATCATTATCATTATTATAACAGTCCTTCATCTTCAGCATCCTTATCGTCGTACATCAACATCTCAATCCTAATTATCAACTTCATTTTCGTGACCTATAATCATCATTTGTAATCGCCATTCATCACTCCTTCGGTCATCATCATAATCATCATCATAATCCTAATCATCCTCATTACACTATTCCTCGTCTTTAACGTTGTGATATATCATCACTGTTATCATCGTCAACCCTCTCACTGTCCAACGTTACTTGATTAAAATATAATAGCAAACATGGAACATCACTAGCAGCGGATTAATTGTGATATTGTGTTGTGGTTTTCACGATGGAATAACAGAATCAAACGAGTGGTAACAACAATTATTCCTAACATAAACGTACGGTTTATAGCAGCTATGTTACTCCAGTTTTTACAGCCCACATTAAAGCCCAATAACTAACTAAATTTTTTAGCCCATTTAAGATCCACCATGGTTAGCTTCAATATGTCAAACAAATTCCCGTTTAAATGAAAAACCCAACAGACACAGTAAACAGGTTTTAAAGTTCTTTTGGATTTTTGTTCGGTACCTCGATGATGGGTTTTGTAGTCGTTTATCGACTGAAGCAGAAAAACAGGAAGGGAAAGAAAAAAATAGTAAGATAGATAGATAGGTGTTTCATGATGGTGTTCTATCGTACAGAATCAATTAAGTAGAAGCAATATTTAGAACAGTGATCGAAATTTATGGAGGTTCGATGGTGATAATCGAATAGGAAACTGAAAACATAAGCAGTCATTATAGTAGTAACATTAACTAGATGGTTGTTGTGGTGTTGTTTATGTACCGGTTGTAGGAAAGGGAAAGTAACAGGTGATCGTTGGTGATGTGGTGTTTATGGGTTACACTTGAAAGTAACCAAGCAGCTGTATCAACAACATGATGATGAGTGGTGATTAGTTTGATGAAGATGATGGTTCTAGGTGGAAAGTGGGTGAGCTTGACCTGAACCGGAACAGAAAAAAAATGCAACAACAGCGGTTTCTTTCGGTTGTGATGGTGGCTTAAGTTAATGATAGTGGTGATGGTGTTTGACGGCAGTAAAACGCAGCAGCAGTGTTGCACTTCAAATAAAACATGAACAATAATCAGCGAAAAAAAATGGAGTTCATATAATGATTATGGTGATTTCGATGGTAATGTTTTCGGACAGAGAGAGAGGAAGAGAGAGATAGAGGTGGAATCTTGATGACGGTGGTGACCGGTGATTGAGCTGTGGTGGTCATAGGGTGGAGCAGGGTGGTGGCCTTGGGATGAAGGAAGGTGATAGATGTCATCGTGTAAGTGTATGTGTGTTATGACTCTCATATGTAAATGTATATATAGATATAGATTTAGTGAAGAAACAAAAAGCAAAACAAATCAACTAGTAATCAAAATTAAACTTACGTATGAAATGCAATGAAAATAAGTGGGAGTAATATAATAGGCATATATATGTAAAAGTAATATATGTGGGATCCAATCAATTTTCATTTATGATTATGATGCATATTTATGAGTTCGTGTTTTAAATTAGATTTAAGCTGCCGACAGTTTATATGGAGTGGGTATATCGTGGTTCGATGTTAAACAGTGACGGATAAAAAGTGTTCAGAAAAATCTCATATTTTTAAATTAACTATATTTATTTATTTTGGTCATTATGATATAAAATTCGATCCTTAGTATATTAAATAAAATTTACATCAACTGTCCCTCTCATTTATGGGTGAAATATCAAAAGTGTTAAAACTTAACAAATAATTTCTAAATACATTTTTAATAAGCCTAAAATTTATAGCACTCATTTTTGTATCACCGTTTATTAAAAAGTTACATAAATTTGAATTTAACTTGCTTAATATCAATCGAAACATCAAACGAGTATTACAATTATTTAATATTTATTTTTAATATACTTTATTTATATATAGAGATATATTTTAAATAATAATTATTATAATATCCTATTTTTTATTTTAGTTTACGTAAATAAATTTTAGTAACAACAACATACAATATTTAAAATTATGTTTCCAATTATTATTTATATATGTATGTATATATATATATATATATATATATATACACACACACACACACCTATCAAGTTACAATTAATTGTTCGTGAATTGTCGGAACTGGTCGAAGGTCAAATGATTTCATAAAATAGTTCAAAAATTTTGAAATTGAATTTAGTAGACTTTACTTATCATGTCGAAACCATATAAAGATTAAGTTTAAATTTGGTCGAAAATTTCCGGGTCGTCACACCTTATTATATAGACACAATATGGAAACCCATTTAACCCATGACATTTTAGAATCTTCCCCCGTCTCTTATATGCAATGTAGACGTCTCGAACGACCCCGTAGAGTTTGAAAAGGAGCCATAAATCAGAAATATTCCAAGATTCCAGAAAGTTAAAAATCATGAATGAAGAAACTTCAACTTTGTTAACCCTAGTCAAACGATCCCTTTGCATACCGTTGTACTGATTATAACCCATGTTCGTGAACCTTGATGACTGATTTGCCCTAAATCTGAAGCGCGAACGAACAGTTTGCCACTCTCCCTCACCCTCACTCTCTCTCACACAGTTAGCCATTTATCATGTCTTACTTATAATCAGTTAATATATAGTAATATATAATTGTGATATATATATATATATATATATATATATATATATATATATATATATATATATATATATATATATATATATTATAAAATATATAATATATAAGAACAAAAATTATTTAATCATTTAATTGCGTTCATCTGTTATTCTCGATTATTTATCTTTTAAATATTTTCAGATAAATTGTCTTAAAAAGTTGAAATTAAACATAGTAGTTACTAATAACCCTCTAAAGTGGTTAACAGTTTAAAAGAAAAGGTAAAATTACTAGTTTACCCTCGTGTACAGTAAACAAAGTCATCATAATTAGTATATAGCTATAATTGATGTCTAGACTTGTAGTTATTGAAAAATAATTGCTATAAAAAGATGTATGTTAAACAATTACATTGAAGTATAATCTTTATACACTTATTGACTTAGTATAATAATAAATAATAAATTTTTTTATTTATTTTCTTCGTTATATATTGTTGTATTCTTTTAATATCATTTGTACTTATTGTAGGTCCTCCTAGTAGAAGTACAAATTGTATATTAGGATTGATGGACGATTTTCTTTATTATTTTAATAAATCTGTCTAGAGAAATACATGGTATATGTCTAGAGAAATACATAGTATACCTGTATACGTCTATATTTTATCTCCTTTATATTCTAAATATGTGAGTTTATATTTTATATTATTAGTAACATAAATGGGTGGGTGTGTGAGAGAGAGTGTGAGGAGAGAGAGAGAGAGAGAGAGAGAGAGCAAAAAACACAAGCAACAAGGCTGGGTATGGATCGATGCCAGATCGATTCAAGGGAAGACGTCAGAACAATTCTACTAGATCAACTAGAAATCATTGGACCTCCTTCATGTTCTTTAACTATCCAGAGGAGTGGAACATGGCTAATTTGTGGAAGACCTTCAAGCCATACGGCAATCTAAAGGACATCTACATGGTGCGTAAGAGATTGAGGAATGGGCAACGTTTTGCTTATGCAAGATTCGGCGATGTGAATAATGTGGACAAGCTATTAACAGCACTTGAACACATCAAATTCGAAGGCTACCTTATTAGGGTTTTCAAAGCTTTTGACAGCGAAAAGGCCAAAGCATGGCCTAACAATGGCTACATGCGTGGGAGCAATAATGTGAACAATAAGGTTCCCATAAATGATGCTTTCACTTATGGCAGAAGTTTCAATGAGGTGGCGAGATCTCCGGTAAAAGATCTGAGATTTGACCTCAATAGCAAAAAGGATGATCTCAGATTCAAACTTATCGAGACTAAATTTCAACACAAAAAACAACAGGAGGATGAAGGTACGTGGAAAGACGTAAGAGAGGTGATGAAAAAGAAAGAAGATTGCAACCAGGAATTGTTTGGCAGAAGTATTGTGGTGGAACTTTGTCTGATTGAGCTCCAAAATCAACTTGAATCACTATGTCGGGCAGAAGGACTGGATGATTTCACTCATAACTATTTAGGTGGCATGGAAGTTTTGGTAGTCTGCAAAACTACAGAAGTTGCAGATGCTATACTCAACAATGAAAATCACGCTATTAGAAGATGCTGTACAACAATCAAAAGTTTTGATCTCAAGTACTGGCCGTCTGCAGGTAGGCTTGTATGGATCGATATCATGGGCGTCCCGGCAATGTGCTGGAATGAGCATACGTTCTATGAGATTGCAGCAAAATGGGGAAGGGTTATTGACATGGTAAATTGTAAAATCAAGTCCGAGAATCAAAACTTACTAGCTGGTCATGTTCTCGTGCACACAAAAGACATGAATCATGTCGATGGGTATGCAAAAATTATTTTCGATAATCTTATTTTCGTCTTTTCTACGGTGAAAGAAAATCCACATCGACTTATAAATCTCGAGCCAAACCTACCTAATTCCAAATGGGTCGACTGTGATGGCTCGGATTCAAGCTCCGATGAGGAATACATCAATGACACTTTCGATATTAATGATGAAGATGATGACGATGAAGAACTCCCTGGGGTAGATGATCTGGATCTAGGTCATAATTTCAACATTAATGACGAGTTCAATTCCCCGATGGTCAATCCGGTGAAAGATACGGTTCTGGTGATGGAAGATATTGAAGATGAGGAGTCTGGAAATTTAAATGTTACTTTGGATTCCAATGCAACCGTGGGTGCAGAGCTGCAAAACAGTAATGATGAGGTGGTGCAATGAAAAAGTCACCTTTTCTTGTTCCTGACAACACCGGTGATACTTGCTCATCTCCCAAAAACACTAGGGTTCACAACATTTCGTTTTTCTCTCCTATTGGGCCTAATAATGTGGCGGATGGCGTATTTAGTCCAATACGGTCTGGAGGATTGGACTTTGGGCCAGACAAAAATATAATAGAAAGCCCAACATCATTAAATAGTGATGGCCATGATTGTTTTCCAAAAGATGGGCCTGCAGGTGTAGGCTTAAATGATAACCATAATTCTGGCCCAATCCAAGACGCAACAAATAGATGTGAAGAGACCTGCTCGATTAAAAGGAAAAAATCCCAAAAATCAGCAAGTGGAAAAATGGCAAAGGTCAGAGTAAAAGGGATTGATGCCTGTCCAAACTCCACAACTGGAAAGCTTCATCTAGAATTTTGAATTTCAAACAAGCTGCAAGAAAGGACCCCTCAAGCAAAGGTCCAATCAGGTCGACTTGCACCTCGTGTGCATTTAGACCCAATTCCAATCAGGCCACCTCATCCAATTCGAGTGTATCCAGGCAAGTCTCCAATTCTAATAATAATTCTTTTTCAATAAATGAGGATGTAATTCAGGAATTTGGTAGAAAATTAGGATTGAAGTGGATGGAAAAACCCATCCGCTAGTCTTCTGTTTCTTGTCTAATTGCTTGTCGTTACCTTTTATTTGTTATGAAGATGCTATCTCTCAACATAAGGGGTTTCGGGTAGGGAAAAGAATGTAAAATCGGTTGGTTAAAACATCTGTGTCATTTTGAAAAACCAAACTTGGTTGCCCTCCAGGAAACCAAGTTACACTCTGTCAATGTAGATTGGATTTGTGGGATTTGGGGGAATAGGGACTGCAACTTCGTTCAGAAAGAAATGGTGGGATTGTCGGGCGGTCAAATTATTATCTGGGATAAAAATGAACTCGATGTAACTAACTCGTATGTTTCTAATTTCTGTATTGGTATTCGAGGTAGCTAGGTACGGAGTGGCGGTACTTTTAACATTGTAAATATCTACGAGCCCCATGATGATGTAAACAAACAAAGGCTGTAGGATTTGCTTCATGCTTCTGTTATATCAAATGCCAATGATGCTTGGGTCATATGTGGGGATTTCAATGAAGTAAGGGTAGCAGATGAAAGGTTGAACTGTAACTTTAGCAAAAGCAGGGCAAAAAAATTTAATGAGTTTATTAATAACGCTAAATTGATTGATATCCCGCTTGGTGGTATAAAGTACACCCGAATCAGTGATGACGGTCTCAAGTTCAGCAAGTTAGATCGCTTTCTAGTCAACGACGTCTTTCACTCTAAGTGGACTTGTCTCTCGGTCGTGGCACTAGAACGAAAACAATCTGACCATTGCCCCATTATCTTAAAGGATGATGTAAAAAACTTCAGCCCTAAACCCATCAAAGTTTTTGACGATTGGCTTGACATTGAGGGTGCGGATCAAGTGATAAAAGAGGCATAGGAATCTGATGGTGGGAATGGTCCGAGATTGGATTGTCGATTAAGGAATAAAATGAAAACAACTAAGCTTGCTTTAAAGGAGAAATGTAAACAAAAACTCGGGAATCTGGATGGGGAAATTGAGGCTTTTAAAGGAATTGCAAACGCTCTCGAATTGAAGGCAGAATCGGGGGTAATTAGTGATGAAGAAAGGATTCAATGGTTGAATGCTAGGAAGGAATGGCTTCAAAAGGAAAAGATCAAAGCTAATATGTTGAAGCAAAAAGCGCGGGTACGTTGGATATTAGAAGGAGACGAGAACTCCAAATTTTTCCACGCTATGATTAGAAGAGGGCATAACAGAAACAATATCTGGGGTCTTGCTATTAATGGAGTGTGGAATGAGGATCCCTCTGAAATCAAAGAGGCGGTTTTTAAACACTATAAGGAACTTTTTGAGGACCGCACAATTTCTAGACTTAGCCTCGGTGATTTATCTTACCCCTCTTTGTCGGTGGAAGAAGCGGAGCGCCTGGAAATACCAATTTGTGAAGAAGAAATCCTTGAGGCAATAAGTGGGTGTGGAAGCAACAAAGCCCCCAGGCCGGATGGCTTTAATTTAAGGTTTTTGAAAAAATATTGGGATGTCATCAAAAGCGATGTTGTTAATGCTATTTCTTGGTTTTGGAGCAATGGGGAATTTTCGAAGGGATGCAACGCTTCTTTTGTTACACTAATTCCGAAAAAAATTGATCCCATCAACCTTAGTGATTACCGACCCATTAGTCTCATTGGAAGTTTTTACAAAATTGTTGCGAAAATCCTTTCAAATAGGCTTCGAAAGGTCATGCCTAGGCTCGTTGGATCGGAACAAAGTGCTTTCTTAAAGGAACACTTCATTTTGGATGGCGTTCTTATAGCTAATGAATCTCTTGAATATATGAAGGCTCACAAGAAAAAAGGTATTATTTTCAAGGTTGACTTCGAAAAAGCTTTCGATAGTTTGAATTGGGATTTCCTCATTGAGGTCATGACTTCTATGGGTTTTGGGGCTAAATGGAGAAAGTAGATCATGTCTTGCTTAAGTTCGGCTAGCATCTCGATCTTGGTAAATGGTTCTCCTACTCGTGAGTTCTCAATGGGTAGGGGGTTCGTCAAGGGGATCCCTTGTCCCCTTTTTTATTTATCCTTGCCGCGGAAGGACTTAACATCCTTACAAAAGCGGCGGTAGATTGTGGACTTTTTAAAGGAGTTGAAATCGGGAAGGACAAAATATTGGTATCTCACTTGCAATATGCTGACGATACCATCTTCTTCGGTGAATGCTCTAGACTAAATGCACGAAACCTCCTTAATATCCTAAAGTGTTTTGAATTAGCCTCGGGTTTAAAGGTGAATCTTCAAAAGAGTTGTCTTTATGGTGTTGGTGTTAACTCGATTGAGGTTGAATATCTTGTGAGACGTATGGGATGTCAAGCTGGTAAATTCCCCTTTATCTACCTCGGCTTACCAGTTGGTGCAAAAATGAAGTTGTTGTGTGATTGGGGACCGGTAATCGAAAAATTCAAGAAAAAACTTTCGGTGTGGAAAATGAAAACGTTGTCCTATGGTGGAAGGTTAATTCTTTTAAAATCGATTCTTAGTAGTCTTCCCTTCTATTACTTCTCGCTCTTCCAGGCTCCGCCTTGTGTGCTTAATCTTTAAGAGAGTGTGAGATGCAACTTTTTTTGGGTGGGGATCTCTCGGGTTCTAAAATTGCTTGGGTAAAATAGGATTCTAATCTTTTACCTTACGTGTCGGGGGGGGGGGGGGGGGGGGGGGGCTTAATATTGGGTCACTCAAAAGCAAAAACCTTGCTCTTTTGGGCAAATGGTGGTGGAGGTTCAAAACCGAAACCAATAGCTTTTGGGTCAAAATTATCCGAAGCATTTATGGAATTGATGAATGCTTGCGGTCGGGAGATGAGCTTGCTCGCCTCTCGACCATGGGCACTTGGCACAATATGAAGCGACCCGTCCTAATCCATCTGGACGAATACATTACATTTGGTTACATCACGAGGTACTTGACCTCTATATGATACATTTTACAAACATTGCATTCATTTTTAAAAGACAAACTTTCATTACATCAAAAGTTGACGGCATGCATACCATTTCATAATATATCCAACTAAAATTGACTTAGTAATAATCTTGATGAACTCGAAGACTCGAATGCAACGTATTTTTGAAATATGCCATGAACGACTCCATGTAATATCTCTAATATGAGCAAATGCACAGCGAAAGATTTCTTTCATACCTGAGAATAAACATGCTTTAAAGTGTCAACCAAAAGGTTGGTGAGTTCATTAGTTTATCATAAAACAATAAAATTCATCATTTTGATAGACCACAAGATTTAAATCCTGCATGGTACAAATGGGCCCGAATCCTATACCCACCTGTAATGTACATGCGATATCTTTTAAATACAGTACACCTTTCTCGTGTACGAAATCATCTTTCATAAATATTAGTAACCGTACACATATCTTGTGCACAAAAAAAAATATATACATAACCTGTGTATAAAATCATTCTCTCGATACATAACATTCAATTTTCATTGCTTTCATAGCTTGGCTTGGTAACCGACCTTAACATATAATGCGCATAATAATATCCCCAAACCAGAACATCTCGTCTGTATAATAATCATATAAACTTTGAAGTACTAAACACCACGCCCACTAGCCCTTCCGTCTAGTGAACATTCTGGGTGGGGGTGTTAAACCCGGTAGCAACCTTTAAGATTCGCGTCAATTAGGCGTGCACTAATTCTCAAAATTAGTGATGTTCCCTAATTCTTAGGTTACCAAGCAATAATAATCAGGGGAAAAATATTCATATCAATTGTGGCAATTATCACATCCACATAATTCAATGGTGGCAATTATCACGTCCACATAATTCATTCGAGGAATGTTTTGCTTGTGTTTATCTCGTCAAAAATTTATAAAAGCATTTCATGTATTCGCAGTTCAAAATGTATTTCAAAAGCATTTAATAAAGCAGTTGTAAAAGTAGCGCATGTATTCTCAGTCCCAAAATTTAACGCCTTGATTCGAGTAAAATTTTTTTTTTTTTTTTTTTTTGAAAGGTTAAGTTACTGGCCGGACAAGGCATTTGCCGCGGCGCGGCCTGCCTTGTCGCGGCGCGGTACAACACGGGAAAACTTATGCTTCTTAACTCAGTTTCTGTTACCAACCTTAGTTCATTACCGCGGCGCGGAGCCCCTGGCCGCGGCGCGACATAACACGGGTCCAGGACCCTACCTGCAACATTTTACTAACACCAAATTTTTACACATTTTCTCATTCTCAAACACAAGCAAAACTGCATAAATCGTACACAAACTTAAAAAATCAGTTTCAAATATCATTAAATATTCACAAACATCTTTTAAACATCAAAACATATTTTCATGATCTAAACCATACTTTTGTCCCAAAACTTGACATATAACAAACATGACACATTCAAAATACTAGGCGTTGATAAGCGGTAACCGTAGAGCGTGTTTACAAAAAGGGACTTGCAATACCACTTACACCAATGCCAATGCTCCTCTAGTGCTTCAAACGGGCTCCTTACCCTCGCGATGAACCTTAGCTCCTAAAACATAAAAACAACATGGGGGTAAGCTTTTACACTTAGTGAGTTATAGGAAAGTAATAAAACACAAAACACAAAACATTTGGGCACAAATCATAACACTTATCCTTCAACCCATTGGTTGCTTGCATACATTCGGATCCAATTCATTCATACCATAGACATGGCTTACTAGGCCGAACCTAGTAATCATGCCTAAGCTAACCATAGACATACTAAATATGCCTAAGCTATCATCATCTCATACATAGACACTTAATGTGTCTAAGCTAACACAAACCATAGGCAAGATTACTAGCAATGTAATAACCTTGCCTAAGCTAAACATCAACCATAGATACAACTATTAGGTTAACCCAATAGTTCTATCTAAGCTACATAACTAGTGCACTTAGTCGTTTCTCTCTTGCACGGATGCAATCCGAGAACACTAAGCCACTCTTGACCCGCCCATATTACCCCCTATGAACTCACCTTGCTTAATTGAATTTCCTTGATCACTTGTAACTTCTTTTCCTTGATTAGCACCTATATATGAGCTAATCCCATTAATCACCACTTAATCAAAAACACAACTCTCATGCATTAATACACTATCATATACTTACACATACACTTAACCCCCTAGTCATAACAAGCATACAAGTAGCCTTTAAATCTCATTTTTCCTAAGATGACAATGTTACCAATTAAACTTCATACTTTAATCATGTACATCACTAACTCATCTCTTTTAGCTATACCATGCAACTTTTCCTTTAATCTTTTCATTATTCATCAAATGTGCATAATAATCCAATTTCATTACTAACACCCTTAAATTATCAAATAAACAAGTTCTATGACTTACAACAATAACACTAGCTCATACATGAACATCCTTCATCATAATTTCTAACTTGAACACATAAACTTCTCATTGAGACATTTTAACAAACACTTGGTGTGCATGACTAGAAATTTAACTAGAACAACACCAAATTCATCATATTCATACCATAAATCCATAATGCAAGTTCATACTAAATTCTTCTTCCAAAATCAATAACAATTACATTCTAACTCAAACAATTGTTCACAATTCAACAATAGCAACTTTCTTAAGCATAATCTCATCATTAACACACAATACAAGCAATACTTAAACATAAAATCCATACCTTGTCTTTTAGAGTTCAAGAACCCTAATTGTGCACAAAGAAGATGAAATTGGAAGATTAGAGCTTGCTAAAGTGATTAGGGTGTCTTAGATTTCACTAAATCAAGCTTGCATGGTTACAATTTTAACAATTGATGGATCCTCCTCTTCCCTTTGCCAATGTCGACATATACACACACAGGAGCACTCTTCTGTATTTTTTTTTTTTACATCTGATAATGAATTATCAGTGTTTAATTTCTTTTTATTAAAACAACTATGACTTAATTGCAATTTCTACCCTCCCCATCACATCTATAGTTAGGGAAGTCCTTAATCTTAACTTTGCACCATTAGTCCTTCTTAATTTAACCAATAGACTTAACCTTTGTCCATTTAACATAAAATAACCTTTACCATTTAATTTCTTAGCAATAAAAATTTACATAAAATAATACCTTAAATAATTCGGATGTTACAACTCTCCCCCTTTTGGATCGTTCGCGTCCTCGCGAACCATTCTTGGTGCAACGACAGATAATACTTCATGAGCCATTCTTCGGGTTCCCATGTACATTTGGAACCTTTTCTAAATTGCCATAATACCTTCAATAATATTACCGACTTATTTCTCAAGTGCTTAACCTTTTGATCCAAAATCTTTATCGGCTTTTCCGCATATCTTAGCTTATTATCAACCTCAATTTCATTCAAAGGAACATAGGTTGATTCATCCGCCAAACACTTTCTCAATTGTGACACATGAAACATGTCATGTATATTACTCAATTCATTGGGTAAAGCAAAACGGTAGGCTACCTTCCCAACCTTTGCCACTATTTCGAATGGTCCCACGAATCTTGGACCCAATTTTCCTCTCTTTCTAAAACGAATGATGCCTTTCCATGGAGAAACTTTTAGCATCACTTTATCACCTACTTGAAATTCTATCGGCTTTCTCCTTTTATCTACATAAGACTTTTGTCGATCTTGTGCAGCCTTCATTCTTTCACGAATTTGATCAATCATCTCGGTGGTTTGTTGCACTATTTCTGTGCTTCCTAATTCTCGTTGACCTACTTCGCCCTAACAAATCGGGGTTCTACACCTTCTTCCATACAACATTTCATAAGGTGCCATTCCTATTGTAGAGTGATAACTATTGTTGTATGAAAATTCAACTAACGGTAAATGAGCATCCCAACTACCACCAAAATCGATGACACATGCCCTCAACATGTCCTCGAGAGTTTGTATAGTCCGCTCACTTTGACCATCCGTTTGCGGGTGAAACGCGGTACTTACATGTAACTTAGTACCCATTTCCTCTTGAAACTTTCTCCAATATCGCGATGTAAATCGGGCGTCTCGATCCGAGACAATAGAAACCGACACTTCATGCCTTGCAACAACTTCTTTCATATACAACTTAGACATTGCTTCCGATGATGAAGCTTCTCTTATTGCCAAAAATAATGCACTCTTAGTCAATCTATCAACAATAACCCAAATTGCATCTTGTTGTCGAGGGGTCTTAGGCAACTTAGTTACTAAATCCATTGTAATGTGCTCCCATTTCCATACCGGTACTTCTAAAGGTTGCATCTTACCATAAGGCATTTGATGATCGGCTTTCACTTGAAGACAAGTAAGACACTTGTGCACATACTTAACTATATCCCTCTTCATTCCCGGCCACCAATAGTCTTTCCTTAGGTCTCTATACATTTTCGTAGCACCGGGGTGAATCGAATACTTAGATTTGTGAGCTAAGTCAAGGAGCTCACTTCTAACACCACTTTGCAAAGGTACCCAAATTCTCCCATATCTAAGCCTCAAACCACGAGAATCTACCACAAAATCATCAACTTGCCCATTTATCCTTTCTTTTCTCACATTTTCGGGCGATAATGCTTCACCTTGTGCAACACGAATATCATCGAATATTTGAGGTGATATTACCATAGCCAAACTTGTTATCTTAATCGGTTGATGACTCGACTTCCTACTAAGAGCATCCGCTACCACATTTGCTTTTCCGGGGTGATATAAAATCTCACAATCATAATCTTTCACCAAATCAAGACCTCTCCTTTGCCTATCATTCAAATCCCTTTGATCAAATAAATACTTTAAGTTCTTATGATCGGTATAAATGGAAAACTTAACACCATAAAGATAATGACGCCAAATCTTTAAAGCAAAAACTACGGCCGTCAATTCTAAATCATGCGTAGGATAACGTTTCTCGTGTTCCTTCAATTGTCGGGAAGCATAAGCTATGACCTTCCCATTTTGCATCAATACACACCCTAAGCCTTTCTTAGAAGCATCACAATAAACCGTCATGTTCTCATTCCCTTCCGGTAAAACCAATATAGGAGCTTGAACAAGCTTCTCCTTAAGGAGTTGAAACGCTTGTTCTTGCTTTTCTTCCCATCTCCATGGCACACTTTTACGAGTCAACTTGGTGAGTGGGGTGGCTATTCTAGAAAAATCTTGTATAAATCGCCGATAATACCCCGCTAAACCTAGAAAACTCCTAACCTCGGTAGGATTCGTAGGTGGTTCCCATCTCATAATTGCCTCTATCTTCACCGGATCAACACAAATACCCTTCTTGTTAATGACATGGCCCAAAAATTGAACTTCACGAAGCCAAAACTCGCACTTAGAGAACTTAGCAAACAATCTTTCTCTTCTTAAAGTCTCTAATACTTGTCTTAAATGTACCGTATGTTCCTCTTCACTCTTAGAATATACCAAAATGTCATCAATGAACACAATTACAAACCTATCAAGCATCGGTCGACAAACTCTATTCATCAAATCCATAAACGCGGCCGGAGCATTTGTTAATCCAAACGGCATAACCACAAACTCATAATGACCATACCTTGTTCGAAAAGCCGTTTTAGGGACATCTTCTTCCTTCACCTTCAATTGATGGTAACCCGACCTTAAATCTATCTTTGAAAAGAAACTAGCACCTTGTAGTTGATCAAACAAATCGTCTATCCTTGGCAACGGGTACTTGTTCTTAATAGTGACTTTATTCAATTCTCGATAATCAATACACATTCTCATAGTTCCATCCTTCTTTTTCACAAATAAAACCGGAGCTCCCCAAGGTGAACTACTAGGACGTATAAAACCTTTATCTATCAAATCTTGTAATTGAGTCATCATTTCTCTCATTTCCGACGGGGCTAATCGATAGGGAGCTTTGGCAATTGGCGTGGCCCCGGGTATCAAATCTATTCTAAACTCTACCTCTCGCTCGGGAGGTACACCGGGTAATTCACTTGGAAACACGTCCGGAAACTCGTTAACTATCGGTACATCATCTAATTCAACAACCTTTTTCGAATTATCAACAACATGTGCCAAAAACGCACAACACCCATGAGACAAAAATCTTTTAGCTCTAGCATACGTGCATATAGGAATAGCACGTGTAGCTCGTTCCCCATAGATCCATATAACTTTCCCACTCGGTGACTGAACTAACACAATCTTCTTACGACACAAAATTATCCCTTCGTTGTCATCTAACCAATCCATGCCCACAATTACTTGGAATTCCCCCATATGCATGGGTATTAAATCAATGACAAACTTTTCATCATCCAAAACAATTTCACATCCCTTAATGATGCTATATACCATCACGATCTTATTATCCGCTATTTCAACCTCTAATGGGTGTTCTAACATACTTGGAGTCATATTAAAATGTTTACAAAAAGAGTACGATACAAACGACCGCATAGCACCGGAATCAAACAAAACATGCGCAGGTAAAGAGTTACAATAAAGGTACCTGACACCACATTCAGGGACTCCTTCGCTTCGAGTGCGGTAATCTGATGAGCTCGGGCCCTTGGTCGGCTATCACTAGTCTTCGGTTCCGTCTTAACCTCTTTCTTAACACTACCACTAGCTAAATCCTTCTTGTATTCCGGACATTCGGCTTGAAAGTGACCTTTCTCAAAACAATAATAACATTGCTTACTTTTCTTAGGACATTCGGCGGCCCTATGTCCCGACTTTCCACAAGAGTAACAATCGGAGGTACCCGCTTTACATTCACCCGTATGATTTTTACCACATCTAGTACACAACTTGGCTTCTTTCCCACCGCTCTTACCCGACACAAAACCCCCTTTTGACTTGTGCGGGGATTCGGAACCAAACTTACCCTTCTTCGGACTAACATTATGCATCGCCTTAGAGTCTTGATCTAACTTCCGTTTAAACGCCGCCTTCTTCCTAAGTTCATGCTCTCTAACAAGTGCTCTATTCATCATCTCGGCTAAGGTCTTATAAGTGCTCTTGTTGATAAATTCACTTATCTCGGGATTTAACTTTTCATGATAATGATCCATCATCAACTTGGGACTTGACACGAAGTCCGGACAAAAACGAGACTTGTCATTGAACTCAGCATTAAACTCGGTCACCGACTTACTTCCATGCTCTATATTCATAAACTCGGATTTCAACCTACTAACCTCGGCGGGCGGAGCAAATTGAGTCATAAACATTTCACGGAATTTGTCCCATGAGAAACTTGTAGCCACGTCTCGCACATGAGACTTAACTATAAAATTCCACCACTCATAACCACTACCCTTCATTTGATGTGCCGCGTAAATTACCTTTAAATGCTCGGGGCATTCACATAACATAAAAGTTTCTTCAATTTCGTCTATCCACCTTTGACTAACGATTGGGTCAACCTTACCATGAAACTCGGGGGGATGGCAATTTGCAAAGTTCTTGTATTCAAAACGATCATCCTTCTTCTTTGGGGCTTCTACCTCTTCTTGTCTTACCCCACTACCGCCTTCACCTCTTAAGGTAGGGTTATTAGCAATAAGAGTCTTTAACTTCTCATCTAATTGATCATTGATCAATGTCTTGATCTTTTCTAACAAGGTTGGGGTATAACGTATCAAGGCTTGCCCTATTTGCCCCGAAATGTCATTTGGCATGTTAACTTCTTCCGATTCGTTTTGAGAGTCTTCTATAGACTCCGTGGATGGGGTGCGGACGTACTCATCATCCTCATCTTGACCTCGGTTTGGTGATACAATAGCCATTTCTAAAAATTACATTCAACCCATTAGTTCAAATACCGGTAACACCATTATTCATCAAAACCAAACAATCTGAAAGAATTCCTAACTCGATTCACCATGACCATAGTAGACGTCCATGTGTACTAGAATGAAGTAATAGCAATGGCCTGTTGTTATTACACCATTTCATTACACATCTAGTCTACCACGACATCAAGGCTAGCGAGTATCAAACTCCTTACATAAACCAATTCGTAATCTTATTCATTATTCTATGGGTCTTGTCAATGACTCTACCCTATGGAGCATGGCACAACTATACGACTTAAACACTTATGCAAGTCCTAAACCGCTTATCCTTTCACAACAATGGTTTAAGCCTAGATAATCCCTATCGTGGGTTATCCAAGTCCCTTAAACCACAGCTCTGATACCAACTTTTAACGCCTTGATTCGAGTAAAATTTTTTTTTTTTTTTTTTTGAAAGGTTAAGTTACTGGCCGGACAAGGCATTTGCCGCGGCGCGGCCTGCCTTGTCGCGGCGCGGTACAACACGGGAAAACTTATGCTTCTTAACTCAGTTTCTGTTACCAACCTTAGTTCATTGCCGCGGCGCGGAGCCCCTGGCCGCGGCGCGACATAACACGGGTCCAGGACCCTACCTGCAACATTTTACTAACACCAAATTTTTACACATTTTCTCATTCTCAAACACAAGCAAAACTGCATAAATTATACACAAACTTAAAAAATCAGTTTCAAATATCATTAAACATTCACAAACATCTTTTAAACATCAAAACATATTTTCATGATCTAAACCATACTTTTGTCCCAAAACTTAACATATAACAAACATGACACATTCAAAATACTAGGCGTTGATAAGCGGTAACCGTAGAGCGTGTTTACAAAAAGGGACTTGCAATACCACTTACACCAATGCCAATGCTCCTCTAGTGCTTCAAACGGGCTCCTTACCCTCGCGATGAACCTTAGCTCCTAAAACATAAAAACAACATGGGGGTAAGCTTTTACACTTAGTGAGTTATAGGAAAGTAATAAAACACAAAACACAAAACATTTGGGCACAAATCATAACACTTATCCTTCAACCCATTGGTTGCTTGCATACATTCGGATCCAATTCATTCATACCATAGACATGACTTACTAGGCCGAACCTAGTAATCATGCCTAAGCTAACCATAGACATACTAAATATGCCTAAGCTATCATCATCTCATACATAGACACTTAATGTGTCTAAGCTAACACAAACCATAGGCAAGATTACTAGCAATGTAATAACCTTGCCTAAGCTAAACATCAACCATAGATACAACTATTAGGTTAACCCAATAGTTCTATCTAAGCTACATAACTAGTGCACTTAGTCGTTTCTCTCTTGCACGGATGCAATCCGAGAACACTAAGCCACTCTTGACCCGCCCATATTACCCCCTATGAACTCACCTTGCTTAATTGAATTTCCTTGATCACTTGTAACTTCTTTTCCTTGATTAGCACCTATATATGAGCTAATCCCATTAATCACCACTTAATCAAAAACACAACTCTCATGCATTAATACACTATCATATACTTACACATACACTTAACCCCCTAGTCATAACAAGCATACAAGTAGCCTTTAAATCTCATTTTTCCTAAGATGACAATGTTACCAATTAAACTTCATACTTTAATCATGTACATCACTAACTCATCTCTTTTAGCTATACCATGCAACTTTTCCTTTAATCTTTTCATTATTCATCAAATGTGCATAATAATCCAATTTCATTACTAACACCCTTAAATTATCAAATAAACAAGTTCTATGACTTACAACAATAACACTAGCTCATACATGAACATCCTTCATCATAATTTCTAACTTGAACACATAAACTTCTCATTGAGACATTTTAACAAACACTTGGTGTGCATGACTAGAAATTTAACTAGAACAACACCAAATTCATCATATTCATACCATAAATCCATAATGCAAGTTCATACTAAATTCTTCTTCCAAAATCAATAACAATTACATTCTAACTCAAACAATTGTTCACAATTCAACAATAGCAACTTTCTTAAGCATAATCTCATCATTAACACACAATACAAGCAATACTTAAACATAAAATCCATACCTTGTCTTTTAGAGTTCAAGAACCCTAATTGTGCACAAAGAAGATGAAATTGGAAGATTAGAGCTTGCTAAAGTGATTAGGGTGTCTTAGATTTCACTAAATCAAGCTTGCATGGTTACAATTTTAACAATTGATGGATCCTCCTCTTCCCTTTGCCAATGTCGACATATACACACACAGGAGCACTCTTCTGTATTTTTTTTTTTTACATCTGATAATGAATTATCAGTGTTTAATTTCTTTTTATTAAAACAACTATGACTTAATTGCAATTTCTACCCTCCCCATCACATCTATAGTTAGGGAAGTCCTTAATCTTAACTTTGCACCATTAGTCCTTCTTAATTTAACCAATAGACTTAACCTTTGTCCATTTAACATAAAATAACCTTTACCATTTAATTTCTTAGCAATAAAAATTACATAAAATAATACCTTAAATAATTCGGATGTTACACAAAAATGTAAAGAGTAAAAGGGAATCAAATGAACTCAGGCATATAATTATTATAAAATAGTTAATAAAGCATTTGCATGTATTCTCAGCCCAAAAATGTAAAGAGTAAAAAGGGCAAATGAAACTCACCTAATGTATTTTGTAGTAAAAATACATAGAACGACATTGAACAAGTATTGAGTTGGCCTCAGATTCACGAACCTATATCATTAATGTATATTAACACATATATTTGTAATCGAACAAATTTATATATAATATATTTTAGTTTATATGTTATATGTTATATGTATTTAATTTGTATATATTTAAAATGATTAATATTTATACTTGTAGATATCTTAATATTTATATTAGTATTTTATCAATAATTTGTTATTTGTGATATTTATAAAAATAATGTTAATATGTTTAGTATATAATTATATGTAATATAAGTATAATATTTATTTGTTATAAAAATAATAATAAAAATGATAATTGAAATAGTAATGTTAATAAAAATTAAAATAGTAATGATAATAACAATGATAGTTTTTAATAATAATGTAAAGTAATAATAATATTATTAAAAATAATAATTTTTTTATATAAAAATCATTTCAATAATAATAATAATAATAATAATAATAATAATAATAATAATAATAATAATAATAATAATAATAATAATAATAATAATAATAATAATAATAATAATAGTAATAATAATAATGATAATGATAATGATAAATAATAATAATAAAAATAATAATAATAATTATAACAATAATAATAATAATAATAATAATATTATTATTATTATTATTATTATTATTATTATTATTATTATTATTATTATTATTATTAATATTAATAATAATCAATTAATAATAATGACTAATACTTAAAAATGGAAGTCCATTAAGAGCCCAAGTTTTGTTAATCCATTTAAAACCCCATTTGACCCATCTATTAATTGGATCCCAACAACCCCTTAAATAAATAAAAAAAATCGGTTATCTGTAAACGATTAAGGCGACTGACGCTGTACAGTGGTTAAGGTTTCGGTTGTTTCTCATTCACCATCGATCCATCATCATCATTGATCACCATCCATCAACAATTGATCAGATATCCGGTTCCTTAATTGGTGAATAGGTAATTGATTCAATAAATCCTTTTAATTTCTACATCTCCCTATTTATTTACTCAGTACTTTTTAAATGTATCAAACATGAATACTAACAATAGGTGTTATTGGTGGGTTTTGATGATAGTAGTCGAATAAGATGATAAGGATTTTGTGGTGTTCGAGTTTCAGGTGACCAGATTGGGTTTGATCAATGGACTCGTTAGTTCCTTGTTGTGATTGAGTATTTATGTCATAATAATTTATTCATTTTATGTAGTTTAAATGTAATCTTATATATCTGTTAATGAGAGAAATCATGTGCTTACAGTATTTCTTCTTCTGCTTTGAAAGTGCAACAGATAATTGTAATCAGCTGCAATACCAAGATATGTTTGAAGTAAAAGAAGATGGTGAGTTTAATTGGTATTCGTTGCTGTTTCAGTTGGGTGTTGGTAGTGAACCATAATCAAAACACCTAAAATTTAATATCCTCATGGTTGGTTTAGTGTTGTTGCAGGCTTAAAGATAGCAGCCTTAATATCGAACAAGGGGTGTTCTAGTGGTGTTCTTTTCAGTCCGTAACAAGAGCAGAGAAAAAAATACAACGAGTATTAGTGATGGTTGTGGAGGTGATGAGGATGGCGGGTGAAAGATTCTTATTTGGCAGTTCCAAGTCTTTGATAGTCAACATTCATCATCATTAAAATAGTAGTAGATGCACAAGTAGCTCAAATCAAAGGGTGCTCGGGTTGGATACTCTTTGGTCACAGAAAGTCCGGACAGCAACATAGCTTGCAGGAAGGAATCGAGTTGTATGACTTGATTAAATCAGGTACTAGCTTTCTTTAATCATTATCTTTCTTATCTTATGTTTCTTTCGTTTCTCAATTAAAAGAAACAGAAAGATAACAATTTGAAGTTGTGTTGGTGCTTGTATAGGAGAACAGAAGAAATACAGCTTAGCAGCAGCAAATTTAAGAGACGTTCGATGGTGGTTTGTTGTGGTGTTCCGGTGGTGGTTGATGAAGGTTGAAGGTGTTGATTGTCATGGTGGAAACCGAAGATGATGAAGGTTCGATGATAGACCAAGAGTGACGGTAGTGGACATTTAGATGAGGTGGTTTTGGTTGTTGGTGCTTAAATAGGTGATGTTTGTGTGTAATGGATATGTACATGTATATGTTTATACTATAGATAGATAAGATTTGTTAAAAGTAGATTGAGACGGATAACAAATTGTATTAAAGTAGAAAAGGATGGTTATTTTGTTGTAATGTATCGACTAATTGAGATAGATCAAAGATTGAATTAGCTGAGTGAGTTGTTTTATACAAAGAATTCTAGTCGACAGCCTTTTATAAATCAGACAACGAATAAGTAGAGCAGGTACAGATTTATAATTGAATTTGTTTGTTTGCTGAATGGAATCGTCTTTACTGAATTAGATTGGAAACAGAATCCTCAATTTAGAATAGTTCGATTAATACATGTAACAGAATCGTACGAGGGTCTCGATCATAAAAAGATTTATCAAAAAAAAAAAAAAAAATATATATATATATATATATATATATATATATATATATATATATATATATATATATATATATATAGGAAGTGCTGTGAGACAGAAATCTGTTTAGGTTTGTATATTAAATTCAGTATTTCCAATTTATAATATAAATGAAAACTATTAATATTATTAATACTAATAAGAATACTACCCTAATACAACAAATAATAATAATTGAAATAATAATAATGATAAATATATCAAAATAATATGAGTATTAATAAAAGTAATTATAGAGATGATAATAATAATATTAACGATGTTAATAATATAACAACTTATACTTATCGAATTTTATATATTATATTATATATATATACTTTATATAATAATATTAATGATACAAATATTGTAATAATATAATGATGATAATATTGATATAGCGAATTATAATTTTTAAATTGTAATTACATATAATATATTACCTTTTATTATATCCTAGCTATCTATTATATAATTTATTGAATCTTTGATATTTACATATCACAGTATATATAATACTACCTATGTATGGGATTCACATATATTTACATTTTTATTTACACACAAATGTTCGTGAATCATCGGGAATAGTCAAGGATAAAATGATTTCATGAAAGTATTTCAAAAATTCTTGAGACTCAATCTTACAAACTTTGCTTATTGTGTCGAATTCATGTTTATATTAAGTTTAAATTTGGTCGAAAATTTCCGGGTCGTCACAGTACCTTCCCGTTAAAGAAATTTCGTCCCGAAATTTGAGTGTGGTCGTCATGGCTAACAATATGTTTTCATGACGAATGTGAGTTGATAACTAAAGTTTTATCATTAATGATTAATATAGATAAAATGATTCGGCTACTTGAAGCGTACGAGTGAAGCTGTCACAAAAGATTGAGATAGAGATTTAGCTTTTGACGGAGTCACGTTTGAATTTAGGAAAATAAGGTTCATCTTAACTTTTGACGTTGTCTCGATTGAATTCCGGAATTCAAGGGATTTAAAGAAAATCTTTGAAGTCTATAAGATCTGATTCTTTAGAATTTAAGGAAATTAGGATCTCTATAATTAAATGTGATGATCTGCCTTGATTGCTCTGTCTGATATTTTCGTTATAAATTAAATCTTCCGTTCAATTATCCTCACCATTCCTATACTCTTTTTCTTAGTTCGTGCATCCAAAAGATTATGAAAAATGATAAATCCAGTTCTAATCCTGAATATTTTCCTAATTATCATTTCTGTCATCCTTCTTTTTCAATCTTGCACCAGAAAAAATCTGTTTACTTCTACTATTACCTTGGGGTGATACTATTCTTAATTATACCATGTCTTTATATTGCTATTCGTATTAATATCCACGGTTTGTAATTTTTGGCATTGTTGTTGGGCTTTATATCTTCCCTTATATTTCGAAGCTCTATGCTTTTGTTTTCTCTTCCCGACTTCAAGTCAAGCGAGTAATGGTCTAGAATTTGTAGATATAAAGTTTCGAATGATTATAATGTTCTAAGCAGGAAGGAACGTGATAGCACGATTTGATTTTCAAATTTATCAACATCACGGAAGATAGAACCATCAAGAATACATTTTCTTGATATGTTCAGGAGTTAAGTAGAATGAAAGAGTTATGTAACATGGCACATGATGACGTTATGATCTGTAAATCATCATGTTCCAATAGAACTTCCAGCATGACTTACTGTAATATAATCATGTTGGCCGGGCGTAATTATATTATACTAATCCATGCTTCAATTCCCAACACTTCTCCATAATTCATTCATAATTTATACTTAGATTTTACAGAAGTTTCCAATATAATGGAATACAGATAGCACGAAGAGGTATATAATTTCGGACAAGAATATTTATGAAAATATCCTCAGAAATATCGAAGATATTTATGATGATATTTTGGAATTTCTAAGTTCGAAGGTTGATGAAGAAAAATTTTTTCGCGAAATTTTAACATGACTTCGAAGCAAGATATTCTCTAAAGATTTCATCGGATCCAGAATTACCTGGATTCTTTGAATATAGGGTTTGGTCCTTGTATTTGTCCTTGGCCTCCTTCATGGTTAGCTCAATCTGTTTTTCAGTACCAAATTTTCTATCGAGCGTTCTCAACACTCCATTATTTTATCATCAACTCTTGGCTATTCAGGCCATCTAGAATTTTACTGTTTCGTCTGCATTTAATACTACGTTATCTGAATCATTGGTTATCAATCCGAGGTGGTTTCAGGAGAATTGTGTTTTTAGATGATTAAACGCTGATGGTAATATGGTGGAGAATATGAAAGGTTCCCCGGTAACAATAAAGAGCACGCATATATATCAAAGTTATAATAAGGTTGTTTCGAATGAAAAGTCGAAGTTGACTTGCTGGAGCTGTGACAAAATTGGCTAATTTGGAAAGAGATTTCAAAGTTAATTTTGGGTAATAATAATGCTAAAGGATCTAGCACAGATACATGTTAAACGTTTACTCAGGTTTTGAGAGTTTTCAGGAGCATAACGATATGCATTAATCTTTTCTTCTGTAGATGGAGTGCGGTTGGTTCATCCTCTCAATTGAGGTGTTTTCAAGAATCATGAAAGGTTTGAACATAGATTGTAATTGTCAAGACACAAATGAGGTTTAAGATGAAATCAAGTGGCAAATTTGAAGAATTGTTTAGTTTCATATGTTATAATCAATATTTTTAATTCATTTTAATAGTCCAATGTTGGCCCTCAGTTGATACTCCACAGTTAGTAATTCAATAATTCATATATAGTTTAATATATAATATTCGAATTAAATAATACGTATCGTGACACGTGTACATGTCTCAGACTCGATCACAACTCAAAGTATATATATTATTGTAGAATCAACTTCAACCCTGTATAGCTAACTCCAGCATTACTGCATATAGAGTGTCTATGGTTATTCCAAATAATATATATAGATGCGTCGATATGATATGTCAAAACCTTGTATACGTGTCCCGATATTTAAAGTGCGTAAAATAAATAACAGAAATTAAATGACGATAAATAAAATTGCGAGAATTAAAATTGCGATAAATAAAATGCGACAAATAAATTGCGATAAATAAATTGCGATAAATAAATTGCGATAAATAAAAGGTAATACGGAATTAACAGTTAGCTAGGAACAGTTAGCATGGATTCTTAACAAAAATTTTCTCATAGTTAATTTGTTTGTTTCTAACAAATTTTCTTTTGTCCAATGTTTTCTTCATTATGCCACTTGTTGGATTCTGATAGGTAAAAATCCAAATATGAAATTGAATGAAAATGGTTATTTTGCGGTGAACGGATACGTATATCGGTGGTTGTAAATAGGATAGTAAATGACTATTGAATCAGATTTGAAAGAACGTACAGTGTAACTTATTAATGTGAAATCTAAATATTCCTCGGGTATTACCTACCCGTTAAAATATTTTCACCATTAACAGTTTGTACAAGAGAATTTTTAATTACAACCTTTATGAAAACATATATACATATATATTTTCTTCAGATGTAATCATGGATTTAATGAGTTAATATGATATTAAACTCATTTGATTTACCGTTAGAACATGAATATATAATCTCTAAAACAGTAGAGATTACATAATTGCCATGTCGAACGAAGATAAACAATATATGCGTCAAAGTAAACACATCGTAACTTATGGGTTTCCCAGTGTGATATCCCCCATCTTTCAAATGAAAGTCTCTTATAAACCAAGACATTCTTGGAACGTTCTTCGAATGTCTTACAAACTGATTTTGCCGTAAATAGTTGTGCCGAAGAATTCTGACCGACTCTAGACAAGATTTCATCAATCATGTCTCCGGGTAGGTCTCTTAAAATATTGGGTTGTCTATCAATTTTGTGTTTTTATACTGTAAAATAGACAAGAGTTAGATTCATAAAAAAAAATACTTATTAATACAAGCAATTTTTACATATATCATAAAGCATAAGCACACTATATTTCATATATTATACCACACGAATACAACTATCTTATTCTGACTCGCTCGTTTCTTCTTCTTCGGTTTTGGTTCGTTTTGCCAAGTTTCTAGGGATATATGATGTTCCCCTAATACGAGCTGTCGTTTTCCACAACGGTTTAGAAAAACCTGGTGGTTTAGAGGTTCCCGGGTCATTGTTACAACTTAAGGGATTCGGGGGTTGACGATACATATAAAGTTCATCGGGGTTGGAATTAGATTTCTCTATTTTTATGCCCTTTTCCTTATTATTTTATTTTGCCTTTTTAAATTCAGTTGGGGTAATTTCTATAACATCATCGGAATTCTCGTCGGAATCCGATTCATCGGAGAATTGGTAATTCTCCCAATATTTTTCTTCCTTGGCGGAAACACCATTGACCATAATTAACCTTGGTCGGTTGGTTGAGGATTTTCTTTTACTTAACCGTTTTATTATTTTCCCCACCGGTTCTATTTCCTCCTACGGTTCCTCCTCTTCCTGTTCTGATTCTTCTTCCGGTTCTGATTCTTCTTCCGGTTCTTCTTCGGGAACTTGTGAATCAGTCCAATATATATTCGACTCTTCGTTATTATTAGGTGAGTCAATGGGATTTGTACTAGAGGTAGACATCTATCACACAATATCAAACATGTTAAGAGATTAATATATCACATAATATATACATGTTAATAATATATAGTTTCCAACAAAAATGTTAAGCAATCATTTTTAAAGAAAACACGGTCGAAGTCCAGACTCACTAATGCATCCTAACAAACTCGATAAGGCACACTAATGCAAATTTCTGGTTCTCTAAGACCAACGCTCGGATACCAACTGAAATGTCCCGTTCTTATTGATTAAAAACGTTCCATATTAATTGATTTCGTTGCGAGGTTTTGACCTCTATATGAGACGTTTTTCAAAGACTGCATTCATTTTAAAACAAACCATAACCTTTATTTCATCAATAAAGGTTTAAAAAGCTTTACGTAGATTATCAAATAATGATAATCTAAAATATCTTGTTTACACATGACCATTACATAATGATTTACAATACAAATATGTTACAACAAAATAAGTTTCTTGAATGCAGTTTTTACACAATATCATACAAGCATGGACTCCAAATCTCGTCCTTATTTAAGTATGCGACAGCGGAAGCTCTTAATAATCACCTGAAAATAAACATGCTTAAAACGTCAACAAAAATGTTGGTGAGTTATAGGTTTAACCTATATATATCAAATCATAATAATAGACCACAAGATTTCATATTTCAATACACATCCCATACATAGAGATAAAAATCATTCATATGGTGAACACCTGGTAACCGACATTAACAAGATGCATATATAAGAATATCCCCATCATTCCGGGATCCTCCTTCGGACATGATATAAATTTCGAAGTACTAAAGCATCCGTTACTTTAGATGGGGTTTGTTAGGCCCAATAGATCTATCTTTAGGATTCGCGTCAATTAAGGTGTCTGTTCCCTAATTCTTAGATTACCAGACTTAATAAAAAGGGGCATATTCGATTTCGATAATTCAACCATAGAATGTAGTTTCACGTACTTGTGTCTATTTTGTAAATCATTTATAAAACCTGCATGTATTCTCATCCCAAAAATATTAGATTTTAAAAGTGGGACTATAACTCACTTTCACAGATTTTTACTTCGTCGGGAAGTAAGACTTAGCCACTGGTTGATTCACGAACCTATAACAATATATACATATATATCAAAGTATGTTCAAAATATATTTACAACACTTTTAATATATTTTGATGTTTTAAGTTTATTAAGTCAGCTGTCCTCGTTAGTAACCTACAACTAGTTGTCCACAGTTAGATGTACAGAAATAAATCGATAAATATTATCTTGAATCAATCCACGACCCAGTGTATACGTATCTCAGTATTGATCACAACTCAAACTATATATATTTTGGAATCAACCTCAACCCTGTATAGCTAACTCCAACATTCACATATAGAGTGTCTATGGTTGTTCCGAAATATATATAGATGTGTCGACATGATAGGTCGAAACATTGTATATGTGTCTATGGTATCTCAAGATTACATAATATACAATACAAGTTGATTAAGTTATGGTTGGAATAGATTTGTTACCAATTTTCACGTAGCTAAAATGAGAAAAATTAACCAATCTTGTTTTACCCATAACTTCTTCATTTTAAATCCGTTTTGAGTGAATCAAATTGCTATGGTTTCATATTGAACTCTATTTTATGAATCTAAACAGAAAAGGTATAGGTTTATAGTCGGAAAAATAAGTTACAAGTCGTTTTTGTAAAAGTAGTCATTTCAGTCGAAATAACGACGTCTAGATGACCATTTTAGAAAACATACTTCCACTTTGAGTTTAACCATAATTTTTGGATATAGTTTCATGTTCATAATAAAAATCATTTTCTCAGAATAACAACTTTTAAATCAAAGTTTATCATAGTTTTTAATTAACTAACCCAAAACAGCCCGCGGTGTTACTACGACGGCGTAAATCCGGTTTTACGGTGTTTTTCGTGTTTCCAGGTTTTAAATCATTAAGTTAGCATATCATATAGATATAGAACATGTGTTTAGTTGATTTTAAAAGTCAAGTTATAAGGATTAACTTTTGTTTGCGAACAAGTTTAGAATTAACTAAACTATGTTCTAGTGATTACAAGTTTAAACCTTCGAATAAGATAGCTTTATATGTATGAATCGAATGATGTTATGAACATCATTACTACCTTAAGTTCCTTGGATAAACCTACTGGAAAATAGAAAAATGGATCTAGCTTCAACGGATCCTTGGATGGCTCGAAGTTCTTGAAGCAGAATCATGACACGAAAACAAGTTCAAGTAAGATCATCACTTGAAATAAGATGGTTATAGTTATAGAAATTGAACCAAAGTTTGAATATGATTATTATCTTGTATTAGAATGATAACCTACTGTAAGAAACAAAGATTTCTTGAGGTTGGATGATCACCTTACAAGATTGGAAGTGAGCTAGCAAACTTAAAAGTATTCTTGATTTTATGTAACTAGAACTTGTAGAATTTATGAAGAACACTTAGAACTTGAAGATAGAACTTGAGAGAGATCAATTAGATGAAAAAAATTGAAGAATTAAAGTGTTTGTAGGTGTTTTTGGTCGTTGGTGTATGGATTAGATATAAAGGATATGTAATTTTGTTTTCATGTAAATAAGTCATGAATGATTACTCATATTTTTGTAATTTTATGAGATATTTCATGCTAGTTGCCAAATGATGGTTCCCACATGTGTTAGGTGACTCACATGGGCTGCTAAGATCTGATCATTGGAGCGTATATACCAATAGTACATACATCTAAAAGCTGTGTATTGTACGAGTACGAATACGGGTGCATACGAGTAGAATTGTTGATGAAACTGAACGAGGATGTAATTGTAAGCATTTTTATTAAGTAGAAGTATTTTGATAAGTGTATTGAAGTCTTTCAAAAGTGTATAAATACATATTAAAACACTACATGTATATACATTTTAACTGAGTCGTTAAGTCATCGTTAGTCGTTACATGTAAGTGTTGTTTTGAAACCTTTAGGTTAACGATCTTGTTAAATGTTGTTAACCCAATGTTTATAATATCAAATGAGATTTTAAATTATTATATTATCATGATATTATCATGTATGAATATCTCTTAATATGATATATATACATTAAATGTCTTTACAACGATAATCGTTACATATATGTCTCGTTTAAAAATCATTAAGTTAGTAGTCTTGTTTTTACATATGTAGTTCATTGTTAATATACTTAATGATATGTTTACTTATCATAGTATCATGTTAACTATATATATATATCCATATATATGTCATCATATAGTTTTTACAAGTTTTAACGTTCGTGAATCACCGGTCAACTTGGGTGGTCAATTGTCTATATGAAACATATTTCAATTAATCAAGTCTTAACAAGTTTGATTGCTTAACATGTTGGAAACATTTAGTCATGTAAATATCAATCTCAATTAATATATATATATATATATATAAACATGGAAAAGTTCGGGTCACTACAGTACCTACCCGTTAAATAAATTTCGTCCCGAAATTTTAAGCTGTTGAAGGTGTTGACGAATCTTCTGGAAATAGATGCGGGTATTTCTTCTTCATCTGATCTTCATGCTCCCAGGTGAACTCGGGTCCTCTACGAGCATTCCATCGAACCTTAACAATTGGTATCTTGTTTTGCATAAGTCTTTTAACCTCACGATCCATTATTTCGACGGGTTCTTCGATGAATTGAAGTTTTTCGTTGATTTGGATTTCATCTAATGGAATAGTGAGATCTTCTTTAGCAAAACATTTCTTCAAATTCGAGATGTGGAAAGTGTTATGTACAGCCGCGAGTTGTTGAGGTAACTCAAGTCGGTAAGCTACTGGTCCGACACGATCAATAATCTTGAATGGTCCAATATACCTTGGATTTAATTTCCCTCATTTAACAAATCGAACAACGCCTTTCCAAGGTGCAACTTTAAGCATGACCATCTCTCCAATTTCAAATTCTATATCTTTTCTTTTAATGTCAGCGTAGCTCTTTTGTCGACTTTGGGCGGTTTTCAACCGTTGTTGAATTTGGATGATCTTCTCGGTAGTTTCTTGTATAATCTCTGGACCCGTAATCAGTTTATCCCCCACTTCACTCCAACAAATCGGAGACCTGCACTTTCTACCATAAAGTGCTTCAAACGGCGCCATTTCAATGCTTGAATGGTAGCTGTTGTTGTAGGAAAATTCTGCTAACGGTAGATGTCGATCCCAACTGTTTCCGAAATCAATAACACATGCTCGTAGCATGTATTCAAGCGTTTGTATCGTCCTTTCGCTCTGCCCATCAGTTTGTGGATGATAGGCAGTACTCATGTCTAGACGAGTTCCTAATGCTTGCTGTAATGTCTGCCAGAATCTTGAAATAAATCTGCCATCCCTATCAGAGATAATAGAGATTGGTATTCCATGTCTGGAGACGACTTCCTTCAAATACAGTCGTGCTAACTTCTCCATCTTGTCATCTTCTCTTATTGGCAGGAAGTGTGCTGATTTGGTGAGACGATCAACTATTACCCAAATAGTATCAAAACCACTTGCAGTCCTTGGCAATTTAGTGATGAAATCCATGGTAATGTTTTCCCATTTCCATTCCGGGATTTAGGGTTGTTGAAGTAGACCTGATGGTTTCTGATGCTCAGCTTTGACCTTGGAACACGTCAAACATTCTCCTACGTATTTAGCAACATCGGCTTTCATACCCGGCCACCAAAAATGTTTCTTAAGATCCTTGTACATCTTCCCCATTCCAGGATGTATTGAGTATCTGGTTTTATGAGCTTCTCTAAGTACCATTTCTCTCATATCTCCAAATTTTGGTACCCAAATCCTTTCAGCCCTATACCGGGTTCCGTCTTCCCGAATATTAAGATGCTTCTTCGATCCTTTGGGTATTTCATCCTTTAAATTTCCCTCTTTTAAAACTCTTTGTTGCGCCTCCTTTATTTGAGTAGTAAGGTTATTATGAATCATTATATTCATAAATTTTACTCGAATGGGTTCTCTGTCCTTCCTGCTCAAGGCATCGGCTACCACATTTGCCTTCCCCTGGTGGTAAAGAATCTCAAAGTTGTAATCATTCAATAATTCAATCCACCTACGCTGCCTCATATTCAGTTGTTTCTGATTAAATATGTGTTGAAGACTTTTGTGGTCGGTATATATAATACTTTTGACCCCATATAAGTAGTGCCTCCAAGTCTTTAATGCAAAAACAACCGCGCCTAATTCCAAATCATGCGTCGTATAATTTTGCTCGTGAATCTTCAATTGTCTAGAAGCATAAGCAATCACCTTCGTTCGTTGCATTAATACACAACCGAGACCTTGCTTTGATGCGTCACAATAAATCACAAAATCATCATTCCCTTCAGGTAATGACAAAATAGGTGCCGTAGTTAGCTTTTTCTTCAATAATTGAAATGCCTCCTCTTGTTCATCCTTCCATTCAAATTTCTTCCCTTTATGCGTTAATGCAGTCAAGGGTTTTGCTATTTTGGAGAAATCTTGGATGAATCTTCTGTAGTAACCAGCCAATCCTAAAAATTGACGTATATGCTTCGGAGTTTTTGGGGTTTCTCACTTTTTAACGGTTTCGATCTTTGCCGGGTCCACCTGGATACCTTCTTTGTTCACTATGTGACCGAGGAATTGAACTTCTTCCAACCAAAATGCACACTTTGAAAACCTAGCGTACAGTTTTTCTTTCCTCAATACTTCTAGCACTTTTCTCAAATGTTCTTCGTGCTCTTGATCATTCTTTGAGTAAATAAGTATGTCATCGATGAAAACAATGACAAACTTGTCAAGATATGGCCCACACACTCAGTTCATAAGGTCCATGAACACAGCTGGTGTGTTAGTCAATCCAAACGGCATAACCATAAACTCGTAATGACCATAACGCGTCCTAAAAGCAGTTTTTGGAATATCATCCTCCTTTACTCGCATTTGATGATATCCAGAACGTAAATCGATCTTCAAATAAACCGACGAGCCTTGTAGTTGATCAAATAAGTCGTCAATTCTTGGCAGTGGATAACGGTTTTTGATGGTAAGTTTGTTCAACTCTCTATAGTCAATACACAACCTAAATGTACCATCCTTCTTCTTGACAAACAAAACAGGAGCTCCCCATGGTGATGTGCTTGGTCGAATGAAACCACGTTCTAATAGTTCTTGCAGTTGGCTTTGCAGTTCTTTCATCTCACTGGGTGGGAGTCTATAAGGAGCACGAGCTATTGGTGCAGCTCCTGGTACAAGTTTAGAACATGTGTTTAGTTGATTTTAAAACTCAAGTTAGAAGGATTAACTTTTGTTTGCGAACAAGTTTAGAATTAACTAAACTATGTTCTAGTGATTACAAGTTTAAACCTTCGAATAAGATAGCTTTATATGTATGAATCGAATGATGTTATGAACATCATTACTACCTTAAGTTCCTTGGATAATCCTACTGGAAAAGAGAAAAATGGATCTAGCTTCAACGGATCCTTGGATGGCTCGAAGTTCTTGAAGCAGAATCATGACACGAAAACAAGTTCAAGTAAGATCATCACTTGAAATAAGATTGTTATAGTTATAGAAATTGAACCAAAGTTTGAATATGATTATTACCTTGTATTATAATGATAACCTACTGTAAGAAACAAAGATTTCTTGAGGTTGGATGATCACCTTACAAGATTGGAAGTGAGCTAGCAAACTTGAAAGTATTCTTGATTTTATGTAACTAGAACTTGTAGAATTTATGAAGAACACTTAGAACTTGAAGATAGAACTTGAGAGAGATCAATTAGATGAAGAAAATTGAAGAATGAAAGTGTTTGTAGGTGTTTTTGGTCGTTGGTTATGGATTAGATATAAAGGATATGTAATTTTGTTTTCATGTAAATAAGTCATGAATGATTACTCATATTTTTGTAATTTTATGAGATATTTCATGCTAGTTGCCAAATGATGGTTCTCACATGCGTTAGGTGACTCACATGGGCTGCTAAGAGCTGATCATTGGAGTGTATATACTAATAGTACATACATCTAAAAGCTGTGTATTGTACGAGTACGAATACGGGTGCATACGAGTAGAATTGTTGATGAAACTGAACGAGGATGTAATTGTAAGCATTTTTGTTAAGTAGAAGTATTTTGATAAGTGTATTGAAGTCTTTCAAAAGTGTATAAATACGTATTAAAACACTACATGTATATACATTTTAACTGAGTCGTTAAGTCATCGTTAGTCGTTACATGTAAGTGTTGTTTTGAAACCTTTAGGTTAACGATCTTGTTAAATGTTGTTAACCCAATGTTTATAATATCAAATGAGATTTTAAATTATTATATTATCATGATATTATCATGTATGAATATCTCTTAATATGATATATATACATTAAATGTCTTTACAACGATAATCGTTACATATATGTCTCGTTTAAAAATCATTAAGTTAGTAGTCTTGTTTTTACATATGTAGTTCATTGTTAATATACTTAATGATATGTTTACTTATCATAGTATCATGTTAACTATATATATATATATATATATATCCATATATATGTCATCATATAGTTTTTACAAGTTTTAACGTTCGTGAATCACCGGTCAACTTGGGTGGTCAATTGTCTATATGAAACATATTTCAATTAATCAAGTCTTAACAAGTTTGATTGCTTAACATGTTGGAAACATTTAATCATGTAAATATCAATCTCAATTAATATATATAAACATGGAAAAGTTCAGGTCACTACAGAACAAGTATAGGGTTGGCCTCAGATTCACGAACCTATATCATTAATGTATATTAACAAATATATTTGTAATCGAACAAATTTATATATAATATATCTTAGTTTATATGTTATATGTATTTAATTTGTATATATTTAAAATGATTAATATTTATACTTGTAGATATCTTAATATTTATATTAGTATTTTATCAATAATTTGTTATTTGTAATATTTATAAAAATAATGTTAATATGTTTAGTATATAATTATATGTAATATAAGTATAATATTTATTTGTTATAAAAATAATAATAAAAATGATAATTGAAATAGTAATGTTAATTAAAATTAAAATAGTAATGATAATAACAATGATAGTTTTTAATAATAATGTAAAGTAATAATAATATTATTAAAAATAATAATGTTTTTATATAAAAATCATTTCAATAATAATAATAATAGTAATAATAATAATTATAATGATAAATAATAATAATAATAACAATAATAATAATTATAATAATAATAATATTATTATTATTAATAATAATAATATTAATAATAATCAATTAATAATAATGACTAATACTTAAAAATGGAAGTCCATTAAGAGCCCAAGTTTTGTTAATCCATTTAAAACCCCATTTGACCCATCTATTAATTGGATCCCAACAACCCCTTAAATAAAATAAAAAAATTTCGGTTATCTGTAAACGATTAAGGCGACCGACGCTGTACAGTGGTTAGGGTTTCGGTTGTTTCTCGTTCACCATCGATCCATCATCATCATTGATCACCATCCATCAATAATTGATCAGATATTCGGTTCCTTAAATGGTGAATAGGTAATTGATTCAATAAATCCTTTTAATTTCTACATCTCCCTATTTATTTACTCAGTACTTTTTAAATGTATCAAACATGAATACTAACAATAGGTGTTATTGGTGGGTTTTGATGATAGTAATCGAATAAGATGATAAGGATTTTGTGGTGTTCGAGTTTCAGGTGACCAGATTGGGTTTGATCAATGGACTCGTTAGTTCCTTGTTGTGATTGAGTATTTATGTCATAATAATTAATTCATTTTATGTAGTTTAAAGGTAATCTTATATATCTGTTAATGAGAGAAATCATGTGCTTACAATATTTCTTCTTCTGCTTCGAAAGTGCAACAGATAATTGTAATCAGCTGCAATACCAAGATATGGTTGAAGTAAAAGAAGATGGTGAGTTTAATTGGTATTCGTTGCTGTTTCAGTTGGGTGTTGGTAGTGAACCATAATCAAAACACCTAAAATTTAATATCCTCATGGTTGGTTTAGTGTTATTGCAGGCTTAAAGATAGCAGCCTTAATATCGAACAAGGGGTGTTCTAGTGGTGTTCTTTTCAGTCCGTAACAAGAGCAGAGAAAAAAAATACAACGAGTATTAGTGATGGTTGTGGAGGTGATGAGGATGGCGGGTGAAAGATTCTTATCTGGCAGTTCCAAGTCTTTGATAGTCAACATTCATCATCATTAAAATAGTAGTAGATGCACAGGTAGCTCAAATCAAAGGGTGCTCGGGTTGGATACTCTTTGGTCACAGAAAGTACGGACAGCAACATAGCTTGCAGGAAGGAATCGAGTTGTATGACTTGATTAAATCAGGTACTAGCTTTCTTTAATCATTATCTTTCATTATCTTATGTTTCTTTCGTTTCTCAATTAAAAGAAACAGAAAAATAACAATTTGAAGTTGTGTTGGTGCTTGTACAGGAGAACAGAAGAAATACAGCGTAGCAGCAGCAAATTTAAGAGACGTTCGATGGTGGTTTGTTGTGGTGTTCCTGTGGTGGTTGATGGAGGTTGAAGGTGTTGATTGTCATGGTGGAAACCGAAGATGATGAAGGTTCGATGATAGACCAAGAATGACGGCAGTGGACATTTGGATGAGGTGGTTTTGGTTGCAGGTGCTTAAATAGGTGATGTTTGTGTGTAATGGATATGTACATGTATATGTTTATACTATAGATAGATAAGATTAGTTAAAAGTAGATTGAGACGGATAACAAATTGTATTAAAGTAAAAAAGGATGGTTAGTTTGTTGTAATGTATCGACTAATTGAGATAGATCCAAGATTGAATTAGCTGAGTGAGTTGTTTTATACAAAGAATTCTAGTCAACAGCCTTTTATAAATCAGACAACGAATAAGTAGAGCAGGTACAAATTTATAATTGAATTTGTTTGTTTGCTGAATGGAATCGTCTTTACTGAATTAGATTGGAAACAGAATCCTCAATTTAGAATAGTTCGATTAATACATGTAACAGAATCGTACGAGGGTCTCGATCATAAAAAGATTTATCAAAAAAATATATATAGGAAGTGCCGTGAGACAGAAATCTGTTTAGGTTTGTATATTAAATTCAGTATTTCCAATTTATAATATAAATGAAAACTATTAATATTATTAATACTAATAAGAATACTACACTAATACAACAAATAATATTAATTGAAATAATAATAATGATAAATATATCAAAATAATATGAGTATTAATAATAGTAATTATAGAGATGATAATAATAATATTAACGATGTTAATAATATAACAACTTATACTTATCGAATTTCATATATTATATTATATATATATACTTTATATAATAATATTAATGATACAAATATTGTAATAATATAATGATGATAATATTGATATAGCAAATTATAATTTTTAAATTGTAATTACATATAATATATTACCTTTTATTATATCCTAGCTATCTATTATATAATTTATTGAATCTTTGATATTTACATATCACAGTATATATAATACTACCTATGTATGGGATTCACATATATTTACATTTTTATTTACACACAAATGTTCGTGAATCGTCGGGAATAGTCAAGGATAAAATGATTTCATGAAAGTATTTCAAAAATTCTTGAGACTCAACCTTACAAACTTTGCTTATTGTGTCGAATTCATATTTAGATTAAGTTTAAATTTGGTCGAAAATTTTCGGGTCGTCACACAATATTATCCTTGCAGGTACCAAAATAGACGAAGCTCAAGTACCATTTTCACATTCTTTCAAGAAGTCAATTGGTGACGGAAGATCAACCCTATTTTGAAAGGATGTATGGTGCGGTTCAACATGTTTTAAGGATTTGTTCCCCAGGCTTTTTATGCTCGAATGCAACAATAATGTAATGGTCAGAGACAGATTTCCTCTGATTTCAAGCAGCAACAGCAGCCCACGGTCTGATGGCTGGCACAACAGCAGCAACAGTGACCAGCCTGGTGGTAACATCGATGGTGGTTCAGAATCAGCAGGCAGAAACAGCTCGGTTTCTTTTCGATGGTGCTGGTCACGGGTTTCGACAGGCCGAACAGCGGATGAGCTAGAAGAACTGTCAAATCTGCTTCGGTCTATCTCTATTGATTTTCGTGCAGGTGTTTCGTGGTCATGGAATCTCGCTAGCAATGGTGTGTTCACGGTCAAAAAACTCGCTTACCTTATTGATCAAAAGACTCTCATAAACCCCGTTGTCTCATCTCAACAAACATTGCGTAATAATCTCGTTCCCAAAAAGTGGAAATTTTTGTGTGGAGGCTAATGAAAAAAGGATTCCGGTTCGGGTAGAACTTGACAAGCGGGGTGTGGATCTACATAGTATCCGATGCCCCGTTTGTGATAGTGATCTCGAAACGGTTGACCACTTATTAGTCTCATGCAAATACTCGATGGATGTTTGGTCAAGACTCTTCAAATGGTGGAATCTAGCTTCTCCCCCCAATCAAAGTCTAAATGATATCTTACTCGGGAATTCAACAAGTGGTCTATCCCCTCATGGTTTGAAGATTTGGCAAGCCGTGACGTGGTCTTGTGCTTATTACATTTGGAAGTGCCGTAACCTTGCGGTTTTCCAAAACAAAGCTTGGACCCCCCCCCCCCCCGGTGGTGCTAAATGAAATTCAAGTGAGAACTTTCGAATGGGTTGCGAACCGATCAAAAGGCATAAAAATCGAATGGCTCAATTGGCTCACAAACCCTTCTTTATATTTAGTTTAGCTAAGTGGGGAGGGGTGCTTTCTTAGCCCCCTACCTATTTTTAGTGTTGTATGTTCAAGGTGTTTTTTCGAGTTGTATTCTTTGTTCTTTTTTTTTCGGTTAGTTCCGAATGCACTCTTTGTAATTATTCGATTGTTTGATTGGTAATATAATTCACCTTGCTTTTCAAAAAAAAAAAAAAAAATTTATTAGTAACATAAAAATTACATTGATTGCTACATGCATTAATCAAACATTTAACTTAATTAAGGTCACGTTTCATACAAAGGTAACATAAACATTAAATGTTACCTACCTATATCTTAACTAAGTTATGTTTTATTCTCGTGTGATACACATACACAATGAACTTAAAAAAGGGAGGTATTTAATATTTTATTTTGGTGGGGACGTGTAATTTAATTAAACTGTATCTTCTGTCATTAAAAAGAAACACATATGATAAGTTTCGATGATATCAAGGTACATGGAGAGATAGTGCAGGGGGTGTGTTGGCATTTAAGTGAATGTAGAAGGGTGCCAAGTGTAATATGTATTGTCACTTTCATTATTGTTGGCCACCCCCTCACTACTTGCTTGGATTTTGGCCGTTTCCCCCTTCACGCAACAGCCCTTTGGGCCCTTCTTTTTCACTGTTTTTACATTTTTACCCCTGGTCTTGTTTAAATTTTGATTTCCATTTTACCAAAATATATCCGAAGTTGAACTTTTTTTTTTTGAAAAGATGTCCGTAGTTAAACTAAAGGTGGTTTGATAAAACTGAATAATTTAGCGCTAAATGGTTCATAATGTGAATGATTCAAAGGTTCCGAATGAAGTTGATTCTGAATGAAAATAACCTGTTTGATAATCATTTTTAATGAACAATGTGAATGATGTAAAATTACCATATTAACATTTGACATGAATAAAAATTACAATATAGTTGTTTAATAAGTGTTCTTAATATAATTTAAAAAGCATATTACATAAATTTTAGGTTCTTAATCATTAAAGATAGTTCAAGCTCTGAATAGTTTAGTACTAAATGCTGAACCATTTAGCACCATCTATCATTCAGAATTCTGTAACAAACACACTGAATGCTTAATAGTTCAATATCCAGTGCTGAACTATTCAATTAAGAGGTATACAAACACACCCTAAATCTAGCTAAAACACCCTAAATCTAGGTAAAACATGTGAACACAAATTAGGGTATTTATATGGAGGCTCCAAGGAAAATTTTCATTACATTAACAAAAAGATATATGGTATGTATAACCTAACTAGATTATGAGCCCGTGCGATGCACGGCTGTTCAAAAAACCGTTATAGATCGACCTGTTGTTTTCGATAACTACATATTGATAACAAAATTATATTGATCACAACTTAAAGCATATTTAGACTAAGATAGATCGTTGATGTTTACATAGTTATAGTAAAAGTGAGATAAGTTTTTGTTTGACAAACTCTTCGGTATACACGTTCAATTTTTAATCTATATATTCAATATTTGTATTTATTTTTTTATTCGATTTATTTTATTAAACCTCTTTTCAGTTAATTTTTTTATTTATTTATTTGTTAATTATAGATTAATTGTAATTAGAAAATTTGAGGATTTAACATGTGTAAAATCCACTTGTCCTCATTCTCTATAATTACTCTCATGTTGACAACAATGCTTTAACACACTCTTTTTTATATAAGTATATATAGATTAATTGCTAATTGTCGTTAAAAGTTTATAGTTGAATCTTATATTTAAAATTATAAGTTGAGATATAACTTTTGAAATTAAATTCATCTTTAAAATATATTGACATTAAAATATAAAACACAAAGTATACTTATATTTATATGATATACAATAATATCATAATGATATAATGATTGTCTTATAATTGTGCTAAAATCATCTTAGCTTATATTTACAAAATGGAGTAATTATCTTACAGTTACTTTTAATAATGTTTTAAATCTAAGTTTCCCTTAACATTATATTATATATTATATATAATTATTGTAATATGAGTCAATAAGTTATAAACTTCAACCATTTAAACGTTTAAATGCTTAAATTGAATCGTTAACATATACGGAGTTTAAAAAAGTTCGTTTAAAATGTAGACAGAATACTTCATGCTTCGAATAATTATTCAAATTTTTTTTTGATTTATTATAGATCGATAATATATCAGTTGTATCTTATTTGTTTAATGTAAACTTGAACAAAGTTATTACAGTAATAATTAATAATGAAGTTTAAATTTTTTTTTTTTGAAAGATCAACAATTTTATTAAAAGATCAACAATTTTATTAAAACCAAAAGAAGATACAATGAGGGCCAAAGGCCATATACACGAGACTTACACAAGAGCATTTACAAGCGAATTAAACCCTACCGATCTAAGAAGTATATTCTAACTTTTACTCAGGGAAAAACCCTCCACCCGCAGGCTAACTCTCAGCTTTTTCTCACTTTAGAAAAAGCTGGGCCAATTATAATTACAGTACTAAACTATCTTAGCGACAAAGCAATTAAAACCGGCACCATTTAGGTAGTAACTAAGAGATCGCCTTCAAGAGAGGATGAAAAAACCCTGAATTATTAACCAATACCTTCTTTACTTGGCGGGTTAGCATCGAATTTTCTCGGGTTTGCTAGTCAATTATGCCAATCTAAACACCCATATTTTAGCCTTGATGAGATCCATTCAAATGATTTGATTTGAATTTCGGAGACAATTTTAGCGTTACAGAGCCTAGATTTATTAAACACATGATCGTTTCTATTTTTCCAAATGTAGTAACTCGTAACCCAAACAATAGCTTGCCAAATGGAGATTCCTGTTGTCGTATTAATCTGTGAGTTTGAGCCTTTTGTGAGCTCAGTTATATCCGCGAAAACTGTTGAGTTAAGGTTCCACCATTTAAAGATTCTGTCCCATATATCCGAAGCCGTTTTACAGTGGATGAAGGTGTGGTTTATGGATTCAATATCATCGTTGCAGACCGGGCATCTAACAGAATCCAGATCTATTCCCCTACGATCCAACTCAGATCTTACAGGTAGTTTATTCTGGGAGGCACGCCACATAAGGATACCCACTTTTTGTGGTAATAGATTATTTCTAATAGTAGGTTCGGCGTGAGTAACAACCGTGGAGTTTAGAAACTCGATCAATGATTTCGTGGAGTAAATTCCTGAGCCGCACAGTTTCCATACCCACTCGTCGACACTTTTTCCGGAGCATTTGAATAAAGAGAGCTGATTTTCAAGCCGCAGGAGTTCGGATGATGTACGCCATTTCGGGAGAGCCGTCCATTGCCATGAGAACTGTACGCGGCCCTCCGATTCGATCCAAAGCATCCTGTCCGAGACCTTTGCCATTTTGTCTGAATCGAGCCTGAATAAGCCAAATGTTTTCTTTAATGCTGTTCTTAATAAGCCAAATGTTTTCTTTTTGAATAATAAGTTAAGATAAGATGGATAACTAAACAATAACTACAATCTTTAATGCTGTTTTTAACATGGATAAGTTGTGGTTAATATTAATTTTTTGTGACAATTGTTTAAATATATAATATAAATATATAACATATAACATATAACATATAATATATTTAAATATTTTAAAACTAGTTTTAATTCTTTCAAGACGTGTAGATCGACAGGGACACGCAAATCATGTGTTGCTTTTGGCAACCCACCAAACCACCCCGTAAAAGTCAGATGTCTGTAAATCACCTCCACCAAGAAATCCAATATGTGACAGGAAAGAGTCTAGTCCGAAGGCATCCTCCAAGGGAACGTGATAGACCCGACGTACAAGTGGATTAGCCTATGCACAAGGCAAGCTAATGCAGCGCCATAGAAGCATACCCAAGAGTCAAAGGTAAATCATGATCTCGGGACTCGAACTTGCACCTGTTGTTCTTTCAAGCTTTCACACATGGAGCCCTAGCTTCAAAGTTTGAACATTTTAAATATAGTCATAAATTTCGTTAGAAATATTTTAGTTAAAATCAGACGTAAAAAGTAGTACTTTGAACAAAACATATTAAAAAAAAAAAAAAAATAAGTAGAATGTTGAATGGTAAGTAACTAAAAATCCAGGGGCATATATGCAAACTTACAATATATTTCTTTTTATAAACCTTGGGTTTGCTACTCTCCCCCTTTCTCACTTGTGTGGAGGAAAACAGAACTTGAATTAAACTTTGCCACTAATACACACACACACACACACATACTAAAAACTCACACAAATTCAATCAAAATCACAGAATCGATTAATCATGGCGATCCGATTTAATCCGGTGACGTTTCAATCGGATATTTATCGATCACCTTCATTTAAAAAAGCTACAAATCTCAGATCTCCTAAATACGCCATGGCTTCAACCGTAGGATCATCAACCCCAAAGTGAGTAGTATCATTTTATACTTTACATATTTATATTTATCTATGTATGTATATGTATATATATATTACAATTTTTTTTGTGTATTTGATTATTATATGTGTTTTGTTTCCGTAAATTGAGTTGTATTGTTGATTAGTTTGTTATTGTTACCGAATTAATTGTAATTAAAATTAAGTATGATCTTAAAATTTGACATCGTGATTGTGATTACGTTGTCGATTATACCGATGTACATTTTTCTAAATAGTGATTTACTGTAAAATTATATTGTTTTTTATTTAATTGGTGGATTTCTGGCATTTGGACTGTATTTGTTTGTATTTTTAGTAAATTTTATGCTGCAACCTAAGCATTTTGAAGCTAAAAGATGATTAATATAAAAATATTTATTAGTTAATTGTTTTAATTCTTTATCTATTTTGCTTCTTATAGTTGTGATTTTTTACATTGTTGATATCTAAAATAATTGATTACTGTGTACAGCATCTGTAATGTAATGTGACTGGATGTAGATATAGTTTACTGTATATTTAACATATATTTCTAACATACTGTGGAAATTGTTATTTTTTTGTTGTAACTGATTGATTATATTATCTTTTAATGAATTACATAGGTGGTGTATGTTTAAAGTAATGTGTTACTAGCTGCACTTGGTCGATAAATTAGCAAGTATCTTAAGAAATGTTTAGCTTTACTAATTTTACATGATTTCGTTTAGCTGTCATTATTTGCATTCGATTTCTCATTGCTCCTTGATTTTTATGCTTTTTTTTTCTTGCTTTATTGTACTTTGATTTCGTTTGGCTGTCATTATTTGCATTCGATTTTAAACTTTACAATGTAGGAAAAATAGCTAGTGTATATATGAAGTACTTGTTAAAACACTAAAATACATAGGATACTGCGAGTATTTAACTCCCTGCAATTTCCCCTTTCTTACACAGGGTTACCAAAAACCCTTTTACTCCACCACGAGAGGTTCATCTTCAGGTAACACACTCAATGCCACAACAAAAGATCGAGATTTTCAAATCAATCGAGGGTTGGGCTGAAGAGAACATATTGACCCACTTGAAACCAGTCGAGAAATGTTGGCAAGCACAGGATTTTTTGCCCGATCCTGCATCAGATGGATTTATGGAACAAGTGGCCGAACTTAGGGCGCGGGCTAAAGAGATTCCTGATGAATACTTTGTTGTTTTGGTTGGTGATATGATTACTGAAGAAGCCCTGCCTACGTACCAAACAATGCTTAATACTCTTGATGGTGTACGGGATGAGACCGGGGCTAGCCCGACTCCTTGGGCTGTTTGGACCCGGGCTTGGACCGCTGAAGAAAACAGGCATGGTGATCTGCTCCATATGTATCTGTATCTTTGTGGGCGGGTCGATATGAGGGAGATTCAGAAGACAATTCAATATCTCATTGGATCAGGGATGGTAAGTTCTTCATTTCCATATTAAATTTCTGTTTTGATATTTCTTCTTGTTTAGGATTAGTATTAGAGGTTTGTACACTGTTGAAATGGATGATATTTCGTATGGGTATAAATTGGCTGGATTCCTGGACTGCCTGGACTCGATTAATCACGTTTCATACTCCTAATCAAGGTTGTAAAAATCGCGAGTTGGTCACGACCTTGGAGGACAAGTTAGTCAAGTCGAGGACAAGACCAGTGGTAGACTTTTTGTAATAAATGAATTAAACATATATATTATACTTAAATATATGAAACATAAAACATAAATATTTCAAACAAACACAGATATATGTCACAAAATTTTATTTTTATAAAATATAATTTTTTGACCAAGTTTGGCTTTGACTGACTTGGCCTGACTTCGACTGACTTTTTTGTGTGAGTTTTAAAGTGTTTTTAGGATATTCGGGATGGGCTATTCCCCAAACCCACGCGTCAGCCGACTCGGCCGACTTTTACAACAGTGCTTCAAATAAATAATTTGTGTTAAATATAGTGGGAAAATGTATATATAGAGTAAGAAAACTCCTGTCCCTTGAATAAAGCTATGTAGTAGGTTTTTTATTTTAAAGTCGCACTATGGGTGACGTTGATATCATTGACCTCTTTTTTTTTTAGAGCTGACTTTTTGATATCGTTGACCTCTTTTTTTCAGAGCTGACTTTTTGATATCACATATTACAACCTATACCAAGTGAAAAATTTTCTTTTTTCCTCCTTAAAAATTCTTTATGAATCTTATCCTCTTTTTTTCTTCTTCGTTCAGAATTAGAGGTAATACAATGGGGTTGGAGAGGGTTCATAATGGGTTTACGTCATTTTGGATAATATTTGGTATTGTTCACGACGGATAACACTTTGTATGTGTCAATGGGCTAGGTCATGTCAGTTGGACTTGGACCACTTTCTGCTCATTTTATTATCTTAAAAAATTAAACAAAATTGAGTGGTACATATTATTGCATAAAATTTATAATACAATACTATTTTAGATTTTTTAATAAAGCAATGTAGCAGGGTGGTTGCTATTGTTTGGGTCACTTTTCACCTATTTCATCATATTGACTCGTATTTTTGTGTTAGTTTATTTCTATTTAACCTGTTTGACCTCTTCAAAATACAACATTGACCAGAATCAATTAAATTGTTCTTATCCTTTCAGGATCCTCGCACTGAGAATAATCCCTACCTTGGATTCATCTATACCTCTTTCCAAGAACGTGCAACCTTTGTCTCCCATGGAAACACAGCTAGGCACGCAAAGGAGCACGGGGACTTAAAACTCGCCCAAATTTGTGGTACAATCGCATCAGACGAAAAAAGGCATGAAACCGCATACACAAAAATCGTCGAAAAGCTCTTCGAAATCGACCCAGATGGCACTGTTCTTGCTTTTGCTGATATGATGAAGAAAAAAATCTCAATGCCCGCACACTTAATGTACGATGGTCGTGACGACAACCTGTTTGACCATTTCTCAGCTGTAGCCCAAAGACTCGGTGTGTATACTGCAAAAGATTACGCAGACATTTTGGAGTTTTTGGTGGGCCGTTGGAAAGTAGCAGATTTAACGGGGCTATCTGGTGAAGGACGTGGGGCACAAGACTATGTTTGCAAGTTGCCCGCGAGAATTAGAAGGCTCGAGGAGAGGGCTTCAGCTAGGGCTAAAGAAGGCCCAATGATGCCGTTCAGTTGGATTTTCGATAGACAGGTGAAGCTTTGAAAAGTGAAATAATAAGTTTGAGTTATAAGTTGACTGTTGCTCTTTATCATAAGTAGAGGTTAAAAACGAAATTTAGATGTTTCTTTTATGTAGTAGTGATGTGTTTTTTTTGTTTGTTGAATCTAAAATGTGTTGTGAGTTTGCGTGGTTGTAAACTTATGTTTGTTGGACATATTATTGAACTTGTTATGCCAATTTTGATGATGATGGTTATCGTCTATACTTTGTTTAAATCGGTTTTTAAATGTTGGTTCGATAATTGAGATGATGGCAGAAAACCCTGTTTTGGTTATCTGATTTTGAACCTGTTAAAGCTTTTTTGTAAAGGTCATAGCATAAGCAGAGTATGGTTCACTGAGCTTATGTGGCTGATTTGTTTTTATGGTATGTGTTATGGTGCGTTTGATATAACTGAACGAGGTTGAACTCATAATCTGAATGGTCATGCCAATAATTTTTTGATAGTCATTTTGAATTAACAATGTGAATGATATAAAATTACCATATTAAACTTTTATGTAAAATAAGAAAGCAATATAGTTGGTTGAAGTGTTTATGTAATTAAAAAAGATATTACACGAAATTGAGGTGCTTGATTGAAACGACCACGACTCAACCGGAAAGGAAAACGACAATATTTTTTTTTTTACAAAACAGCACTAGATGCGGCGCATCAAGGCATGATGCGGCGCATCCTTCAAATTCTGATTTGGGCAGAGGTCTTGGGATGCGGCACATCCTTTCTTTGCTGACCCATTTCGATCAATTTTTTACCACTTGACCCATTTCAATCGCCCAACTTGACACATGTCGTTTGACCAAACATAATTCACTTAATTACGTCAAACCACCAATTTCAACAAGATTACAAGTCCGTCAATAACTTAAGTTTTAGATGACTCATTACAAAATAAGTGGTAAATTCAACCAATTACACAATTCTTTGACTCAAGAGACCAAGACATCAAGAGCATAAATTCAAGGGGTTATTTTATTTCTACCCAGCCAAAAAAACTACTAGGAGTCTTCAAGCACAATATCTATTTTTGAAGTCACAAGCAAACGTCTACAAGCTACTTAATTACTTCCACATTCTTACTCTTTCTCTTATCCGTGTGCAAGCCTATAAAATGATAAAAACAATAAAGAGTAAACAATGCTTAGACCATTTTTAACAATGATTGGTGTATTGGCGTGTTTATGATTAGAGGTGGAGTGTTTGACAGGCGTGCTGGTAAACTGGTATATAATGAGTGGCGTGCTGAGTGGCGTGTTGATGGGTAGAGGTGAGGTATTTTCTAATTTCTTTTTCATTTTTTAATGTATGAATTTATCTAGTTTTAATTTTGTTTAATTAGTTATATTATTATTTTGTAATTATAAAAACAAACTATACTAATAAAACACACTTAAAATTAAACAAACGATTACAATAATATTAAAATTCCTAAAAGTAGAAAATATTAAAGTCCTAATACAATTACTACTTATTACAAATCCTAAAAACACAAAATTACAATTATCAAAGGTCTCATTCCATCGACGCTCCTGATTCCAAACTACTTCCAGAATCAAAAGGGACCGGATTAGTTTTCCACGTGCTTAATCCATAACATACAATCGAATTCGATTACCATTTTTCCTGGCTCGTTTTTTTAAGTTTCTTCCATACGTCAATACACGGGAACATCACTTCTGTATTCTCTTCGTCTAAATACCAAATACTCGAAAATGGGACCGGTATTTCTTTTTTGAGTAACTTCCCCAACTCTGAAATCTCAAAGTCATTAATATAGAAGTCGTTAAATTCCATGTGCATTCCGCCAACGTATGACTTCCAGTCGCTCGTTGGGTTACCTCCGAAACGTCGAACGAAGCTCTCATTGGTGCCATTGATGAAGTTGTGTATGTAGCAGAATGTATATGTATGTATGTATCAGAATGTATATGTTTGTGTGTATAAAAAATAGCTGATCAAGGGGATATATATATATATATATATATATATATATATATATATATATATATATATATATATATATATATATATATACATGCTAAAAATGCAACGGCTATTTATCTTCCGTATTTATTCACCAAACCAAACGGTCAAACACAAACATTCAACACCATACCCACCAATTGGATCCCGCCACGTATAACAACCCTCATTTTTCGACTCGGATTTTACTAAAATATCCCTAGGGTTGTTATATATACAATTAATTTAACGTTGACTGAATAGTAATTTTTAGTCAACAACGGTTGCTTAAATATATAATATGATTAAAATTAACTAGGTTATATTATATTAATTTATATAATATAACATAAATATATTAATTTAAGTATATAATGTTTATATTTACTTTTGTTATTTAGTTAATATATTATATAATTAACTATATAACAAATACAATTATATACAAATGTAATAATATTTATAAACTTAATAAAACTATAATTTAATAATTTTAATTAATTAAAATCATAATCAATTATAAAAAAAATACAAGAAATACCGAAATTAATTATTATATTATATTAAAATCATTTTTATTATTTAAGAAAAAGTAAAAATAAAATGTTAAATATTTTTAGAAATATATCAAATCATTTTCCAGATTTTCAAAAAAAAAATATATAAAAATCCCATTTAAAAGGGCTTCGGCCGAAAAAAATAAAAAAAATAATACTTTTGCTTTTTAATAAAAAAATTATAAAGATAAAATCCCACTTTTATTATTTTATTTTGTAGACGATTACATGACCTAAATTTTATTTCTTTTTATTTTTTTTAAAACCAACTAACATTTAATATATAACTTTTCCTTTTTATTTTTAATTATTTTATTTTTTTTACCTAATTTTTTTCCAAGTATAAATAGCCCTTCATTTTCTCATTTGAACTTGCACCCTAATACTCTCTTTTCTCTCTTTGAAGAATTACTCCTTGTAAGTATTCTTTTTATTTATTTATTTATTTATTTTGGTTTTATTTTTTATTTATAACCGATTCATTTTAATTATTGTTATAATTAATATGTAATTGAAAAAAATACAAGTAATATGTTATAATTAGTATTATATGTCACTGGAAATTATAAAAGTATTTTTATGAATTAATATATCGGATTTATATTTATTTTGTATTAAAAATCGAATTTATTAATATATATATGTATATACGATTTATATAATGAATAATTAGATAAAAATCGAAAAAAATATTTTTAAAGTTTTCCTAGCCTTAGTATGATATAATAATGATCAAAAGTATTTTTTTTTTTTACTTTTTGAGTATTATATATAATTAATTACGAATTATATATTAAATAAACATGAAAACAATGTAAATTCGTAATAAATATTAAAAAATAATAAAAATAATTATATTTTTTTTCTGAGATTATAAAACTTATATAAACAAGCGAGAATTATAAAAAATAATTTTTGAAGTCGAATTAATATTTTATCTTATTTAAACCTATTTATGATTAAAAATGAAAATAAATACTAAACTATAATAAAAATAATTATAAAATTTTTTCTGAGATTATTATATTTATATATGGCTGCAAAAATTATAAAAAATAAATAAATAGGTTGATTAGTATTTAATAGAAATTTACTTGTGTTTTATTCTAAACCGAGAGAATTAAAAAAGGAAATACAAAATAAATACAAAAGTGTATTAAATATGATATTATGAAATTTTTATATGACCACTAGGATATATAGATACTGTAAAAATTATAAAAATAAATTTTAAATTTAATTATCCTATTTATTTAATTATAGGCCGATTTGAATGGATAATTGATTAGAAAATATTAAATAAATAATATTTATGTATAAAATTCGATTTAATAATTTTTGTAACATTTTTACAGAATATAGAACTTGTAAAAATTATAAAATTATTTATTTAGGTCAATTTGATATTTATTACCTAATTAACTTTGATTAATATAAAATGAGAAAATATATAAAAAAAATATGGGAAATAAATACAAAAAACATGATAAAATTATTTTAGGAATTATCCTACTGATTTGTATAATTAATTAAGTTTATAAATTTTACGAATATAATGTTTAATGAATTAATTATCAAATTAACATGTATTAGTATAATTTTTGGTTAACATAAACATATATAATACATATACTAAATTAATATTATTATTATAACTTATGGACAATTATAAACTTGTAACTTCATAATTATTTAATTAATTAATTAATTAACTAAGTATACTATATAATAGTTATAAATATAAATAATAAAGTGTAATGTTTATAATGATAAATTAATAATAATAATACATTATTAAAAACATATATATTCAAACTTATATAATATATTTATTGTATAAGTAAAATATTCTAAGTGTCGTATTTCTATACGCACATAACAAGTGAAGGTTAATCAAAAGATAACGTACAATTCATGCGAACTTCACCGCTACTTACGGTCGTAAGTGAATGATGTCTAGGTTGCCATTTATGGGTAAGCTTGTGGATCTCGAATGCCATGACTTAGATTCTGGTCAAGAGTCCTGGGCCCCCGGTTACATCTAGTCATTCGTGACTAATTTGATAGCAACGAAGTTTGAGTAAAGTTGTACAACGTTTTGCTAATGAATATAACCCGAACTTATAAACTTTCCATAAGTTGAAACCTTCCTATTTTGGACTCTCACTATTAATATAATTCATTATATTAATAAACATACTCTTTGTCTGTTAGACATTTACTGACCGACCATTATACCTCTAGGTTGATATCCCGGTCACTTACTTGCTTTACTTTCCTTTCTTGCGTGGAATACTTCAACTGCTATTTAAGGTGATTTTCATAGCCCCACTTTTACTGTTTACTTAACTACTTATAACTTTCGGGGTGAGACACATGCTTGCTTTATAACTGTTTTACGTTTAGACACAAGTACTCAACTGTTATTATGTTGTCATGCTTTGCCATGCTAAATCCTCACCGTAATATCGTTAATTGCTACTTTGAAATGCAAACTTAATTATTGTGAGTAGGCCTATTGAGAGTAATGTATCTAACCATTTGACCTCTGGTCTTTGGTTACATAATCATGATTCAACGATACTGACAGTACAAGGTGTCAACAGGTAACTTTTGTTTAGTCGCGATATTACAAACTGCAACAATACTTTTAGATTGATATTTCTATATAAATCAACTTTAAACTAAATCTCGTGGTCTAATATTTTGGATATTATTTAAACCTATGAACTTCACTCAACCTTTTTGGTTGACACTTTAAGCATGTTTTGTCTCAGGTGATGATTAAGATGATTGTTATGACTGCTGCTTAATGATCTAAATGCGACTACATGGACTCTTCATTTCATCACATTTACTTTGCATTTTATAAACAATTACTATTTCATTTTGGATTTTGTGATGACCAGTCCAAATCCCTTTAGACGTAGTACATCATTCACCGATTTCATTTTGAGGTATTGATCTCTATATGATATATTTTGTAAACATTGCATTCTTTTGAAAGACACGCCATAAATGAATATATAAAATCCAAAGTTTTTAAAATCTGATAATTTCTACGTATAGACAATCCCCGTAAATAATAGTTTACAATAATACATTCATTGACAATACAGTCAAAATAAGATACATGAAGATGATTTTGTGAATGCAAAGTTTTCTCGAATAAAGCATTTATGACTCCATGCACATAGCTTGTATAACATATAAGCAAACATCGGAAGACTTCTAGGGACCTGAGAATAAACATGCTTTAAACTGTCAACACAAAGGTTGGTGAGATATAGGTTTTATAGTCAACATAAGATATAATAATAGACCACAAGATTTCGTGTTATAAACATTTATGCAAAGATATTCTATACGTTTGTTGAGCGCCCAGTAACTATACTTAACAGATGTTTTCCGTGCATATTCCCTTTTCAAAGTTATCTCTACACCGTACCAAGTGTAGTAAAACGAAGTACTAAACACCCGTTATTAACTAGTGCTAACTAGCCCGAGTGGGGTTGTCAAACCCAATAGATCTATCAATAGGATTCGCGCTTACATGTTAATCACATGTAACAAATAGTTACCAGACTATTAAGGATATATACAAAGGTACAACTCAACATAGAATATATATTTAAGTACTTGTGTCTATTTCGAAAAACAAAAGCTGCATGTATTCTCATCCCAAAATATTTGTAGAGTTTAAAAATGAGACTATATACTCACGGTAGTAAGATAGAGAAATAATAAGTTTTCAACTTATTAAAATATAGCCGACGTCCTTGGATTCACGAACCTATAACAATAATAACGATTCAGATAATAATACATGTGAACAAAATTAATATAGCAAGTTCATAGAATATTTATATAATATTTTTTTTAACATTTTATGTTAGTAGTCCATTGTTAGTTGTCCTTTGTTAGTAGTCCATTGTTAGTAGTCCAAAATAGTCCGAAAAGTCCAAAATAGTCCGAAAAGTCCAACAGTCCAATAATCGGTATATATATATATAATCTTAGAATTACCCCACGACGTATTGTGCACATATTGTCTTGCATCAATCTAGAGACGTGTTGACTTAGGATTTATCAAAATGTATTGTATACGTATTGTCATGGAACGTACCAAGATTATTATATATATACAATCTCGGAATCAACCAAGATTATAATATTTTGTTATACTAATGATAACATGTCCAACTATATATAGGATATAGAAAAAGTTAGCAAAGATATGGTTAATATAGTTTTTAAGGTGTTATTCATATGTACAAGTTATAAGTTCTTATAATATCTTAATATAACATCATAATACTTATAAATAAGTGTTATTAGAGTTAAGTTAGAAAGATTAGATTAGTTTTTCAAACAAGTTTAGAATCATCCAAACTATGTTCTTGTTGTTATTAGTTATGATGTCTTATATAGATAGCTATAAACATATGAATTGAACAAGAGTTTTGGTAAGGCTAATACCTTGATTTAAGAAAGAGAACTTGCTGAATATGAAGAGAATTTCTTGAGCTTAAAAGGCTTCTTGAAAGAGTGCTTAAAGAAGATCAACTTAAAAGCAAAACTTGAATTAAAGGAGGTGTTCTTGATTACTACTTCTATGGTGTTTATGGATTGTTTTTGTAACTAGTTTTTGTTGTAGATGATGAAGGCTTATTAGAACTTGAAGAGAGGATATTAGAGAGTGTTTTTAGAGAGAAAGAGTAGAATGAATGTAAATGTGTGTAAAAAAATATACCATGTAAGGTCTTTATATACTAGTTGTAATTTGTTGTTTTGTGAAAAATATCTAGTATAAGTTAAAAACCATTAGGTCATGCATGACATAATACATCAATAATTGTAGATTTCTATTCGTATATACTAATAGTAAATACTTCTAAAAGCTGTATAATACGCGTATAAATACCATATAAATATGTAATTGTAGATTTCTATTGGTATATACGAATAGTAAATACTTCTAGAAGCTGTGTATAATACGCGTATAAATACTGTATAAATACGAGTAGAATTCTTGAGAAAAATGAACGAAAATACGAATATAGCTATCCCTTATCTGTATTTGTATATTATTAAGTGTATTCAATACTTTTAAGGATGTATTTATACTCATAATACATTGTATGTAAATACATTTTAACATAAGTTAATTATGTCGTTTTAAAAAAATAACATATATATTGTTCGAAAACTCTTTAAATTAGTAGTATGAAAATGTATATATAATACCTTGTTAATATACTTAATGAGATATTTAATTATCAAATTTTCAAGTTAAATATAATATATATATATATATATATATATATATATATATATATATATATATATATATATATATATATAATTAATACAAGTTATGACGTTCGTGAATCGTAGGAATAAAAGGGTGACCAAAAGCTTGTGTAAAACTCTTTCCGGAAGTTCAAGACTTATTAAAATTCATTGCTTATCAAGTCAGAATTATTAAATCATGTAGATAGTATAATCAAGTATTCGGAAAAATCTGGATCGTCACAGTACCTACCCGTTAAAGAAATTTCGTCCCGAAATTTGACAGAGGTCGTCATGGTTGACCACAAGAATATTTTCATGAAGAATATGAGTTAAAATTTTGAGTTTTATTACCATCGAGTAATATAAATAAGATAATTCGATTACGCAAAGAGTATGAGTGAAGCTATCGTAAAAGAGTGAAATAAAGATTCGTCTTGACTTTGGATGTAGTCATGGTTGATTTTCGGATTTCAAGGAATGTAAAGAAAATCTTCGCAATCTATAAAAGATCTGATTCTTCGGTAATTAAGGAAATTAGGATCCTCTTTGATTAAATGCGGTGACCTGTCTTGATTTCTATGTCTGATATTTCGCTATAAATTAACCTCTCCCGTTCCATTATTTTTTCACCATTTTCATACTTTCTTCCCCAATTCATACTTCTAAAAGATTTTGAAAATGCTAAATCTAGTTCTGATCCTTGATATTTTCCTGGTTATCATATCTGTCATTCTTTTTTTTCATCTGCCACCGGAGGAATATGTTTACTTCTACTATTACCTTAGGGTTATAGTGTTTTTAATTCTCCCGTGTCTTTATATTGCTATACGTATTGATATACATGGTTTGTAATTTCTGTGTTGCCGTCGAGCTTTATATCTTCCCTTATATTTCGGAGTTTCATGCTTTTGTTTCTTTCCCGACTTTAAGTAAGCGATTAAGACGTTTCGGAATCGTAGTTTGAACCTTTGAATTTCGAATGAACATGACTAATGTTCCAAGAAAGAAGTTGTAATAGCACGATCTGATTTGTTAAATTATCAGAAGTCACGGGAAAAGATAGAACTATCAAGAACATACTTTCTTGATATGTTTAGAGCTTAAGTAGAATGAAAGAGTCATGTAGCATGGTATATAATGAGTGTAAGATCTGTGAATCATCACGTTCCATTAGAAATTTTGCATGACTTACTGTAATATAACCACGTTGGCCAGGCGCCATTATATTATACTAACTCATGCTTCAATTTCCAAACACTTCTCCATAAATTATTCATAATTTAAACTCGAAGGTTTTAGAAGTTTAGAAACTAAAACAGTTTCCTTTAATGTAATACAGATAGCGCAAAGAGATAAATAATTCCGGACAAGAATAGTTATGAAAATATCTTCAAAAATATCGAAGATATTTATAATGAAGATATGATGATATTTTGAAATTTCTAAAATTGAAGGTTGATGAAGAAAATTTTCTGTAAGGATTTAGAATAAGTAAAAAGCAAGGTATTCACTAAAGATTTCATCAAATACAGAATCATCTGGATTCTTTGAATACAGGTTTAGTCCTTGTGATTTATCCATAGCCTCCTTCATGGTTTGCTCAATCCGTTTTTCGGTACCAAAATTTTCGATTGAGCATTTCCAACACTCTATTCTTTATCACCAAACTTTTGACTGTTAAGGTCCTTTATAGTTTTTGCTGCTTCACCAGTTTTTCAAAACTCAAAGAACTAATTCGCAGGTTGGGGCGCTTTTCAGAATTTGAAGTTCGTAAGTCTAGGAAATAGACGTTGTATTTATATATAACTGTTGACGTAGAAACGTTGCAAATTTCGAGAATAATAACTGATGCTTCCCGGTATTTGGTATGGCAATTATAGTTACAAGATGCAGGTGAGTACACGATAGGGTTTCAATGTATAAATATAGTGATTTTTCAGAGAGACTTACGCCAAAAAGTATTGAAGTTGCTGGTACATTTACTGTTAATATGGTGGGGTATAAAAGGTTCCCCGATAACAATGACAGAAAGGGCAACCGTATATATTCAGGCTAATCCGAATGAAAAGTTGAAGTTGACTTATTGGTAGTGTGATATTACTGGATGCTTGGAAGAAGAGTAGCAAAATTATTTCTAGTGATAACAATGCCGAGGATCTAGCAGAGATAAGTGTTAAACTTTTACTTAGGTTCCGGGAGTTTTCCAGGTGCATGACTATGTGTATAAATCTTTCTTTCCGTAGATAACGTGTGATCGGTTCATTCTCTCGATTGTTCATTAATTGAAGTGTTTTCAAGAATCATGAAGGGTTTGAATGCAGGTTGTAATTGTCAATATACATATGATGTTCAAGATAAAATCATTTAGGATTTTGAATGAAATTAATATATTTCTGGGTTTTATGATAAGAGTGGCGTTCTAGGACAGTTTTGAATTCAAAGTATAGTTTTGAAAGATGTAGGGATCCAAGAGTGATGCTATCTGTTATATCTTGACTTGGATTCTGATCTGTCAAAATCAGAATATATAATTGAAATTGAATGAGAATGGTTGTTCTGATTTCTATGAAAAAATGTATATCGTTGTGAAGGTAGTGAGTATAGATAATGATTATTGAATAAATGAAGAATGTACAATGTAACATATTAATTGTGAACTTAAATATTTCTCGGGTATTACCTACCCGTTGAAATATTCTCATCATTAATAGTTTGTACAAAAGAATGTTTGATATAGAACGATATGTAGAACGATGATCATGCTGGAGGTACAGATTGTGATGTTGAGGCGTGTGATGTTAAGGCTTGGGTTGTTAGTGGTACTGGTATTGTTGGTGCTGATGCCGGCTGTGTCTGTGATGCCTGTAAGTTGTGCATCATATTCTCCAAAGCCACTACTGGAACACGAAGCTCATTGACTTCTTCTATCACTCCGGAATGATTGGCGGTTGGTACGAGCGGATGAATAAGGTTTAGAATGGTAGATATTACATAATCGTTGCTAGCTATTCTGGAAATGAGGGTGAAAATGGTGTTTCGGACTGGTTCGCCGGTAAGTGCTTCAGGTTCTTCGCCAAGAGGGAAATTTGGTGGATGGAAGGGATCGCCTTCTTCTTATCTCAATTGATTTAGTCGACTACGAAACCATCCCCAATTCATCCAGAATTGATGATGGCTAATTGGTTGATCCATTCCGGTTACACTGCTTTCGGAGCTCAGGTAGAAATCTATATCGGAATAGCTGTCAGACTCTGAGGAACTCGAACTGGTTGCAGGATCCATCTTGTACAATCAGGGAAATAATTTTTGATATGAAATAGATTATAGGACTTAGATTGGTATTCTTCAATACATAATTTACATATGTATATATAATCCCAACATCCCATAAGTTACGGAGGAATTTTCGGAAGATGTCAGACAAAGTTTACTTTAATAGATACGCTAAGATATGAATTTGTCTATACACTAGATATGCAATAAATGCAGTAAGACGTGTCTAGACTAAGAATGATAAGCAGATAATTTCCGACAAGGAAGAGGAATATATTGCTATAGAATTTCTCCCGTTAAAGTTCATACTTAATAGCTAACACACAATTTAACTACTACAATTCTATCATGAAAAACTAAATACATTAATACTTCACGCTTAAACTTTTGGTACAATATCTTACAATCATACAATACCACTATTTTACACACAACATGAAATATAGCACACGATAACTATAATACAAAGCAGTTGTTAAGACAATCCTAGTTAAACTCAAACCGTTCAGTAAAAACACGTAACTCATAGGACCAAAAACAAGACATGCATTCCGGTTTAATTAGTATTGTTTCCCAACCTATGTCCAGTGGAAAATAACCGTTGTGGCCCTTGATAGTACAGAACGTTGTGATGTCGTCGAAAGGATGGGGGTTACATAATACCCAACAGCGTCGTAACAAATCAAAAACCTTAGTCCTCACCTCAACCACTAAATCCGTTACTAGTGGAAATGTTCGATTGAGAATTTGTAATTCCAGGTTCTTTTTCTCTATTTGGTGTGAGGCAAACAAGACTAAACCATAAACATAACACGCTTCTGTAAGTTGCATATTTGTAGCTTTTTCTAATGAATGAAGCCCTATATTGGGATATATGGAATCGAAATAAGCCCTCAACCTATAGCGAAAAATTGCATTAGGGTTTCCAGAATACATAGCCATAAAGAAAATATGGGCCAACTTAGGGTCTCCCCAATGTGAGATACACCACCTATCAAATGAAAGCCTTTTATAAACCAAGGCATGCTCGGAATGCCTCTCAAATGCTTTGCAAACCGACTTTCCTATAAATAATTGGGCCGATGAATCTTGACCAACTCTAGACAAGATTTCAACAATCATCTCCGATGGTAGATCTTCTAACATATTCGGTTGTCTATCCCTAACATCCATTTTTGTAATTCGTTTTAAACTGTAAAAGAGACGAAAATTATACTTAGATTTATAAAAGAAGATGATGATAAATAACAAGCCATAACAAGCAATATTCACATATAGCATAGAAACACAAGCACGCTATAATACATATTTTACAAGCCATGGTAAAACTTATTAATTTCGAACTTTTCAATCGGACTCACTTGTTTCCTCCTCTTCTAACTTAGTTTGTTCTGCTAATTTCTTACCAATACCCATACCGCCCCTAATACGAGCAGTCCTTTTCACACTCTTTTCAGGAGGACCTAGTCTTATAGATGTTCCAAGTCGATAATTAAAGTTTAAGTGATACGGGTGTTTACGGTATGAACGGTCAGGGTTATTCCTAATAACTAATGGCCCATCGGGCTTGGGATCAGGTTTCTCTAGCTTGATAGATGGAGATTTCCCCTTTTTCTTTTTATTAAACTGAGCCGGTGTAATTTCTATCACTTCATCGGAATCCTCATCGGATTCTTTTTCGGTTCCTTAGGAAATTGGAAATCTTCCTAGTATTTTTCTTCCTCAGCTGAGACACCATCGACCATTTTTAACTTTGGTACATTGGTTAAAGATTTTGACTCAATATCTGAGTCGCTTGAATGACTACTGTAATCGGAGTCATTTGATAGCCTAGCATGATCGGATGAAGTCATCTAACATATAATAGCAAGCATGTTAAGAGATTAATATATCACATAATATTTACATGTTAAGTATATATAGTTTTCAACAAAATTTGTTAAGCAATCGTTTTAAAAAAAACAGACACGGTTGAAGTCCAGACTCACTAATGGATCATAACAAACTCGGTTAGACACACTGATTTAAATTTCTAGTTCTCTAAGACCAACGCTCTGATACCAACTGTGATGACCCGTCCAAATCCCTTTAGACGTAGTACATCATTCATCGATTTCATTGTGAGGTATTGATCTCTATTTGAGAATTTGTAATCCGAGGTTCTTTTTCTCTATTTGGTGTGAGGCAAACAAGACTAAACCATAAACATAACACGTTTCTTTAAGTTGCATATTTGCAGCTTTTTCTAATGAATGAAGCCCTATATTGGGGTATATGGAATCGAAATAAGTCCTCAACCCGTAGCGAAAAATTGCATTAGGGTTTCCAGAATACATAGCCATAAAGAAAATATGGGCCAACTTAGGGTCTCCCCAATGTGAGATACACCACCTATCAAATGAAAGCCTTTTATAAACCAAGGCATGCTCGGAATGCCTCTCAAATGCTTTGCAAACTGATTTTCCTATAAATAATTGGGCCGATGAATCTTGACCAACTCTAGACAAGATTTCAACAATCATCTCCGATGGTAGTTCTTCTAACATATTCGGTTGTCTATCCCTAACATCCATTTTTGTAATTCGTTTTAAACTGTAAAAGAGATGAAAATTATACTTAGATTTATAAAAGATGATGATGATAAATAACAAGCCATAACAAGCAATATTCACATATAGCATAGAAACACAAGCACGCTATAATACATATATTACAAGACATGGTAAAACTTATTAATTTTGAACTTTTCAATCGGACTCACTTGTTTCCTCCTCTTCTGACTTAGTTCGTTCTGCTAATTTCCTACCGATACCCATACCGCCCCTAATACGAGGAGTCCTTTTCACACTCTTTTCAGAAAGACCTAGTCTTATAGATGTTCCAAGTCGATAATTAAAGTTTAAGTGATACGGGTGTTTACGGAATGAACGGTCAGGGTTATTCCTGATAACTAATGGTCCATCGGTCTTGGGATCGGGTTTCTCTATCTTGATAGATGGAGATTTCCCCTTTTTCTTTTTATTAAACTGAGCTGGTGTAATTTCTATCACTTCATCGAAATCCTCATCGGGATGCTCATCCGGTTCCTCAGGAAATTGGGAATCTTCCCAGTATTTTTCTTCCTCAGCTGAGACACCATCTACCATTTTTAACTTTGGTACATTGGTTGAAGATTTTGACTCAATATCTGAATCGCTTGAATGACTACTGTAATCGGAGTCGTTTGATAGCCTAGCATGATCGGATGAAGTCATCTAACACATAATAGCAAGCATGTTAAGAGATTAATATATCACATAATATTTACATGTTAAGTATATATAGTTTCCAACAAAATTTGTTAAGCAATCATTTTATAAAAAACAGACACGGTCGAAGTCCAGACTCACTAATACATCCTAACAAACTCGGTTAGACACACTAATGTAAATTTCTGGTTCTCTAAGACCAACGCTCTGATACCAACTGTGATTGTTGGGGACCACGTCCCACCCAGTGCCTTCCCAGCTAACCGCTTGGTGACCACTGAGCGTACCTCAGACACTGATTTTACAGCCCGCCTCTCGGCGAAAGCCAATTATAAAAGGCCCGCGAGGAGTAAGAGCCAATGCTTCGTCACAGGTAACACTGTGAGAACCCCCTCTACGATTAAGCCAACGAGACAGCATTAAACTAGCTCTGATACCAACTGTGATAACCCGCCCAAATCCCTTTAGACGTAGTACATCATTCACCGATTTCATTTTGAGGTATTGATCTCTATATGATACGTTTTGTAAACATTGCATTCTTTTGAAAGACATGCCATAAATGAATATATAAAATCCAAAGTTTTTGAAATCTGATAATTTCTACGTATAGACAATCCCCGTAAATAATAGTTTACAATAATACATTCATTGACAATACAGTCAAAAAAAGATACATGATGATGATTTTGTGAATGCAAAGTTTTCTCGAATAAAACATGTATGACACCATGCACATAGCTTGTATAACATATAAGCAAACAGCGGAAGACTTCTAGGGACCTGAGAATAAACATGCTTTAAACTGTCAACACAAAGGTTGGTGAGATATAGGTTTTAAAGTCAGCATAAGATATAATAATAGACTACAAGATTTCATGTTATAAACATTTCTGCAAAGATATTATATACGTTTGTTGAGCGCCCAGTAACTATACTTAACAGATGTTTTCCGTGCATATTCCCTTTTCAAAGTTATCTCTACACTGTACCAAGTGTAGTAAAACGAAGTACTAAACACCCGTTATTAACTAGTGCTAACTAGCCCGAGTGGGGTTGTCAAACCCAATAGATCTATCAATAGGATTCGCGCTTACATGTTAACCACATGTAACAAATAGTTACCAGACTATTAAGGATATATACAAAGGTTCAACTCAACATAGAATATATATTTAAGTACTTGTGTCTATTTCGAAAAACAAAAGCTGCATGTATTCTCATCTCAAAATATTTGTAGAGTTTAAAAATGGGACTATATACTCACGGTAGTAAGATAGAGAAATAATAAGTTTTCAACTTATTAAAATATAGCCGACGTCCTTGGATTCACGAACCTATAACAATAACAACGATTCAGATAATAATACATGTGAACAAAATTAATATAGCAAGTTCATAGAATACTTATATAATAATTTTTTTTAACATTTTATGTTAGTAGTCCATTGTTAGTTGTCCTTTGTTAGTAATCCATTGTTAGTAGTCCAAAATAGTCCGAAAAGTCCAAAATAGTCCGAAAAGTCGAACAGTCTAATAATCGGTATATATATATAATCTTAGAATTACCCCATGGCGTATTGTGTACATATTGTCTTGCATCAATCCAGAGACGTGTTGACTTAGGATTTATCAAAATGTATTGTATAAGTATTGTCATGGAACGTACCAAGATTATTATATATATAGAATCTCGGAATCAACCAAGATTATAATATTTTGTTATACTAATGATAACATATCCAAATATATATAGGATATAGGAAAAGTTAGCAAGGATATGGTTAATATAGTTTTTAAGGTGGTCTTCATATGTACAAGTTATAAGTTCTTATAATATCTTAATATAATATCATAATACATATAAATAAATGTTATTAGAGTTAAGTTAGAAAGATTAGATTAGTTTTTCAAACAAGTTTAGAATCATCCAAACTATGTTCTAGTTGTTATTAGTTATGATCTCTTATATAGATAGCTATAAACATATGAATTGAACAAGTGTTTTGGTAAGGCTAATACCTTGATTTAAGAAAGAGAACTTGCTGAATATGAAGAGAATTTCGTGAGCTTAAAAGGCTTCTTAAAAGAGTGCTTAAAGAAGATCAACTTAAAAGTAAAACTTGAATTAAAGGAGGTGTTCTTGATTACTACATCTATGGTGTTTATGGATTGTTTTTGTAACTAGTTATTGTTGTAGATGATGAAGGCTTATTAGAACTTGAAGAGAGGATATTAGAGAGTGTTTTTAGAGAGAAATAGTAGAATGAATGTAAATGTGTGTAAAAAAATATACCATGTAAGGTCTTTATATACTAGTTGTAATTTGTTGTTTTGTGAAAAATATCTAGTATAAGTTAAAAACTATTAGGTCATGCATGACATAATACATCAATAATTGTAGATTTCTATTCGTATATTCCAATAGTAAATACTTCTAGAAGCTGTATAATACCCGTATAAATACCGTATAAATACATAAGTGTAGATTTCTATTGGTATATACCAATAGTAAATACTTCTAGAAGCTATGTATAATACGCGTATAAATATTGTATAAATACGAGTAGAATTCTTGAGAAAAATGAACGGAAATACGAATATAGCTATCCCTTATCTGTATTTGTATATTATTAAGTGTATTCAATACTTTTAAGGATGTATTTATACTCATAATACATTGTATGTAAATACATTTTAACATAAGTTAATTACGTCATTTTAAAAAAAATAACATATATATTGTTCGAAAACTCTTTAAATTAGTAGTATGAAAATGTATATATAATACCTTGTTAATATACTTAATGAGATATTTAATTATTAAATCATGTAGATAGTATAATCAAGTATTTGAAAAAATCCGAGTCGTCACAGATTTGATGTAAACACTTATTACTGCTTCCGCTGTTTTATTAATAAAGGTTTTATTTAAAACGTCTCATATAGAGTCGTTCTCATTTATACAACTGTGTTATGATATGAATAGTCACAAATACCCCTTGCCCTATTTGGGGGTTTGACAGAGTGGTATCAGAGCCCAGGCTGTTGTAGAGAACCAGGATTGCATTTTATGTGTGTCTTATGTGCTAGTTAGGTACTTTAGCAATCTTTAGGACTATAGCCTTTCCTGCCTTAGTTTTAATTGCCTATCTTTTATTATCTTGATATCTGTTACTTTTACTTCTTTCCTTACGTCTTCCTTAGAACACTTGTAACCTTCTCTCATTCTTTTAGGATGACTAGCATGAACCCTATCATCATTACCGACACCGAGGAATCTGATTTCAACAGATCTGTCCACACGCCTAGTTACCCTCCTATTTCACCACCCGCATCACCTATTTACACCCATGCTACACCACCTGCTTCTCCAACTTATACTCCAGTTACCCCACCTCTCTCACCTAAGGACGAGTCTTCTCCAGAAGATGAGGCTTATAATGGTGACACCGAGAATGACGCTTCGGACTCGGAAAATGAGGATGAGGTTGAGGAGAAACCCGAACCTCCTATTATTACCAAGACTCCTTCACCAAAAAGGAAGGAACCTGAGACACCTGCCACGTATATTGCTAGTTCTTCCAAACAGCCTAAAACATCTGAGTTTACTTACACCGAATACGACAATGCTATTATCCAGTGCAATATTATGAACCTACAAATGCATGTCGACAACATGAAGAAGTCCTCCTATGAACAATGGGTAAAGATGGAAAAACGTCAAGACTATCTACACAGTGATATAAGGAGAGTCTACGATATGTTCTCCCAAATGGTTACTAGACAAGACAAGAGGATTGCGGAGGTCGAGAAATCTATAATGTATCTTTTGGGCTACTTCAAGGATCAACACAAACCCTCCACTTCAAAGAAGAACTGATAATCCTTAGGATTTTCGTATCGTTCATCATTTCTATTTCATTTATGTAAAGGCATTGCCTATTGTACTTCTCATTTCCTTTGTGTAATAAGGATGATTTATCTATTCGTTGTTAATAACAAGTTAAGTGGGTTTTTATATATCTTGACTTATCTTGCCTTAGCCATATGTGTGTGATTATGTGATTATTATTGATGATAATTACAAATTATATCTATTGTACCATAACTCTTCAACTAATACTGTAATTATGTATTGAAGAACAAGCGCTGGAGGACGACAACCAAATGACAACACCAACCTTCCTAGCGTTACTCTCACAAGTGAACAATTTCAACAACTCCTCGCTGCCGCTCAAGGCAATAACAATAATCAAAACAACAATAACGGAAACCGATATCCTCCAAACTCGTGCTCGCATAAGGATTTCATGAATTGCAAGCCACCAACTTATAAGGGTACCGAAGGACCAGTGGAACTGACATGCCGGTTCAAAAAGATAGAATCTGTGTTTCGTCTGTGTAACTGCGGTGAAGCTGACAAGGTCAAGTACGCTACTGGAACTCTTTCTGGTGGAGCTTTGACTTGGTGGACCGCTTATGCTGGTATAGTTGGATGGACTGCTGCCCTAGCCATACCATGGAAAACATTAAAAACCATGCTTAATAGCAAGTATTGTCCTAGAAATCAAGTTCAGAAATTTGAAGTCGAATTCTGGGAGTTGAGAATGAAGAATCTTGAGGATGAGGAATATAATAACCGATTTCTGGAGGTAGCTGCACTATGCCCTAGTATGGTTACTCCTGAGAGCAAGAAAATTGAAAAATATATCATTGGCCTTCCTCCTCAGATTCAGGGAAATGTTATATCTGCTAGTAAGGAAACTATTGAGGCTACGATGTTGATGACTCAAAATCTAGTTATGGCTGCAAGAAGAAACTCCAATGAAAAATAGACTGAAGTGAAGGCTACTGATAATAAAAGGAAGTTTGAGCCTACTCAAGGTTCAGGTCAAAATTCAAATAAGAAGGTTGGTGATGCTACCAAAAGTGGTTATATTGGAACAAAACCGCTATGTAAACGCTGTGATAGGCATCATCATAGGTTGTGCACTGCTGAATGCGGAAGATGTAAGAAGATTGGTCACTTGACCAAGAATTGCAAAGTTGTTCTACCTACTGCAAATACAAATCCAACCGTGCCTACTTGCTACGGTTGTAGGGAAAAGGGGCATTACAAAAGCAACTGTCCTAAGAACAAGACTACAACAGTTGGTAGTGCTAAGGGAAGTGCATTTGTCATGACTACCGAAGAAGCCCGTAAAGAATATGAAGTCATAACGGGTACATTCCTTGTTAATAATTGTTATGTTACCGCTTTATTCGATACTGGTGCCGATAGAAGTTATGTGTCTACTGATTTCTGTACTTTATTTACTGAAAAACCAAGTACCCTAAATGCTAAGTGCCTCGTAGAAGTAGCAAACAGGAAGGTTATGAAAGTACACAAAATTTATAAAAGCTGTGACTTAATCTTAGCCAATAAACTCTTTAAGATTGACTTATTGCCAGTCGAGTTAGGAAGCTTTGATGTTGTTGTAGGAATGAATTGGTTGAGACCATTAAGAGCGGGAATAATGTGTTATGATAAGACTATTAATATACCTCTCGAAAATGGAGAAACCTTAGTCGTACAAGGAGAGAAGAGTGGTTGTAAACTCAACATTATATCTTGTATCAAAACCCGAAAGTACCTGATGAAGGGATATCAAGCCATTTTGGCTAATGTTAAGGAAGTCAAACCGAAAGAGAAACGAATTGAAGATGTTCCGGTGGTTAGAGAATTTGCTGAAGTTTTTCCTGAGGAACTCCCTGGTCTTCCACCTCAAAGACAAGTTGAGTTTCAAATCGATTTAACTCCCCGTGCTGCACCTGTTGCAAAGGCACCATACCGATTAGCTCCATCTGAAATGAAGGAATTATCCATCCAGCTACAAGAACTCTTAGAGAAAGGATTCATTCATCCTAGCTCGTCTCCATGGGGAGCACCCGTTCTTTTTGTCAAGAAGAAAGATGGTACGTTGAGGATGTGTATTGATTACCGGGAACTCAACAAGTTAATCATCAAGAACCGTTATCCACTTCCACGTATTGATGACCTATTTGACCAGTTGCAAGGGTCAAGTATTTATTAAAAAATTGATCTTAAGTCAGGTTATCATCAGTTAAGGGTCAAGGAAGCTGATATTTCTAAGACTGCTTTCCGAACTCGTTATGGACACTATGAATTTCTTGTCATGCCTTTTGGTTTAATCAACGCACCTACTGTATTCATGGATCTTATGAACCGTGTATGCAAACCCTACCTTGACAAGTTTGTGATTGTTTTCATAGATGACATCTTAATCTATTCCAAGAACGAGCAAGAATATGAACAACATTTACGTTTGATCTTAGAATTGCTAAAGAATGAGCAACTGTATGCCAAGTTCTCCAAGTGTGAATTCTAGTTACGAACAGTTCAATTTCTTAGACATGTAGTTAATAGTGAAGGAATACATGTCGATCCAGCTAAAATCACTGCTATTCAAAACTGGGAAGCGCCTGAGAGTGCGAAACAAATTCACTAATTCTTGGGACTTGCTAGTTATTATCGAAGGTTCATTGAAGGATTTTCCATTCTTGCTAAACCTGTCACTAAATTAACTCACAAGGGGAAGAAATTCGAATGGTCTAGTGAACAAGAATCTGCATTTAAGGCTCTAAAAGAAAAATTGACCACAGCCCCGATCTTATCACTTCCCGAGGGTAACGAAGATTTCATTTTCTACTGTGATGCCTCGAACCAAGGTTTTGGTTGTGTATTGATGCAACGACAAAAAGTTATTGCCTATGCATCTAGACAACTTAAGAACCATGAAAAAACTATACCACACACAACCTGGAATTAGGAGCTGTGGTATTTGCTTTAAAATTGTGGAGACATTATCTATATGGAACCAAATTCACGGTACTTACCGATCACAAAAGTCTCCAACACATTTTCGATCAGAAACAACTGAATATGAGGCAACGACAATGGATCGAATTATTAAACGATTATGACTGTGAGCTCAAGTATCATCCTGGCAAAGGCAATACTGTTGCCGATGCTCTAAGTCGCAAGGAACGTGAGAAACCTATTCGAGTTCAAGCTCTAAATATGGTCATTAAGACTAATCTTACAACTCGAATCCGCGATGGGCAACTTGAGGCATTGAAAGAAGAAAATGTCAAACTTGAGGGACTTGGAGGTCTCGAACGTCAATTGAAAACTAAGAAAAACGGAATGCGGTATTTTAATAACCGAATCTGGGTTCCATACTTCGGAAATCTGCGCAAACTAGTCTTGGATGAAGCACATAAGACTAGGTATCCTATTCACCCAGGCTCTAGTAAAATGTATCACGATGTGAAAGAATTTTATTGGTGGCCTCATCTGAAATCAGACGTTGCTGAATATGTGAGCAAGTGTCTAACTTGTTTGAAGGTTAAAGCCGAACATCAGAAACCATCTGGCTTACTTCAACAACCGGAAATCCCACAGTGGAAATGGGAAGGTATCACTATGGGCTTCATTAGTAAATTGCCCAAGACTTCTAGTGGCAATGATACTATTTGGGTCATAGTTGATCGTCTTACCAAATCTGCTCATTTCTTACCAATCAAGGAAACCGACTGTGACGACCCGGATTTTTTCGAATACTTGATAATACTATCTACATGATTTAATAATTCCGACTTGATAAGCAATGAATTTTAATAAGTCTTGAACCTCCGGAAAGAGTTTTACACAAGCTTTTGGTCACCCTTTTATTCCTACGATTCACGAACGTCATAACTTGTATTAATTATATATATATATATATATATATATATATATATATATATATATATATATATATATATATATATATATATATATATATTTAACTTGAAAATATGATAATTAAATATCTCATTAAGTATATTAATAAGGTATTATATATATATTTTCATACTACTAATTTAAAGAGTTTTCGAACAATATATATGTTACTTTTTAAACGACGTAATTAACTTATGTTAAAATGTATTTACATACAATGTATTATGAGTATAAATACATCCTTAAAAGTATTGAATACACTTTATAATATACAAATACAGATAAGGGATAGCTATATTCGTATTTCAGTTCATTTTTCTCAAGAATTCTACTCGTATTTATACGGTATTTATACGGTATTTATACGCAGCTTCTAGAAGTATTTACTATTGGTATATACCAATAGAAATCTACAATTACGTATTTATACGGTATTTATACGTGTATTATACGCAGCTTCTAGAAGTATTTACTATTGGTATATACGAATAGAAATCTACAATTATTGATGTATTATGTCATGCATGACCTAATGGTTTTTAACTTATACTAGATATTTTTCACAAAACAACAAATTACAACTAGTATATAAAGACCTTACATGGTATATTTTTTTAGACACATTTACATTCATTCTACTCTTTCTCTCTAAAAACACTCTCTAATATCCTCTCTTCAAGTTCTAATAAGCCTTCATCATCTACAACAAAAACTAGTTACAAAAACAATCCATAAACATCATAGAAGTAGTAATCAAGAACACCTCCTTTAATTCAAGTTTTGCTTTTAAGTTGGTCTTCTTTAGGCACTCTTTCAAGAATCCTTTTAAGCTCAAGAAATTCTCTTCATATTCAGCAAGTTCTCTTTCTTAAATCAAGGTATTAGCCTTACCAAAAATCTTGTTCAATTCATATGTTTATAGCTATCTATATAAGAGATCATAACTAATAACAACTAGAACATAGTTTCGATGATTCTAAACTTGTTTGAAAAACTAATCTAATCTTTCTAACTTAACTCTAATAACACTTATTTATATGTATTATGATGTTATATTAAGATATTATAAGAACTTATAACTTGTACATATGAAGAACACCTTAAAAACTATATTAACCATATCCTTGCTAACTTTTCCTATATCCTATATATATTTGGACATGTTATCATTAGTATAACAAAATATTATAATCTTGGTTGATTTCGAGATTGTATATATATAATAATCTTGGTACGTTCCATGATAATACGTATACAATATGTTTTGATAAATCCTAAGTCAATACGTCTCTGGATTGATGCAAGACAATATGTACACAATACGCCGTGGGGTAATTCTAAGATTATATGTATATCGATTATTGGACTGTTGGACTTTTCGGACTATTTTGGACTTTTCGGACTATTTTGGACTACTAACAATGGACTACTAACATAAAATGTTAAAAATTATTATATAAGTATTATTTGAACTTGCTATATTAATTTTGTTCACAAGTATTATTATCTGAATCGTTATTATTGTTATAGGTTCGTGAATCCAAGGACGTCAGCTATATTTTAATAAGTTGGAAACTTGTTAAAACTATACTTTTACGACAGTGAGTATATAGTCCCATTTTTAAACTCTACAAATATTTTGGGATGAGAATACATGCAGCTTTTGTTTTTTGAAATAGACACAAGTACTTAAATATATATTCTATGTTGAGTTGTACCTTTGTATATATCCCTAATAGTCTGGTAACTATTTGTTACATGTGGTTAACATGTAAGCGCGAATCCTATTGATAGATCTATTGGGTTTGACAACCCCACTCGGGCTAGTTAGCACTAGTTCATAACGAGTGTTTAGTACTTCATTTTACTACACTTGATACGGTGTAGAGATAACTTTGAAAAGGGAATATGCACGGAAAACATCTGTTAAGTATAGTTACTGGGCACTCAACAAATGTATAGAATATCTTTGCAGAAACATTTATAACATGAAATCTTGTGGTCTATTATTATATCTTATGCTGACTTTAAAACCTATATCTCACCAACCTTTCTGTTGACAGTTTAAAGCATGTTTATTCTCAGGTCCCTAGAAGTCTTCCGCTGTTTGCTTATACGTTATACAAGCTATGTGTATGGAGTCATATATGCTTTATTAGAGAAAACTCTGCATTCACAAAATCATCATCATGTATCTTATTTTGACTGTATTATCAATGAATGTATTATTGTAAACTATTATTTACAGGGATTGTCTATACGTAGAAATCATCAGATTTCAAAAACTTTGGATTTTATATATTCATTTATGGTGTGTCTCTCAAAAGAATGCAATGTTTACAAAACGTATCAAATAGAGATCAATACCTCACAATGAAATCGATGAATGATGTACTACGTCTAAAGGGATTTGGACGGGTCATCACAGTTGGTATCAGAGCGTTGGTCTTAGAGAACTAGAAATTTAAATTAGTGTGTCTAACCGAGTTTGTTATGATCCATTAGTGAGTTTGGACTTCAACCGTGTCTGTTTTTTTTAAAACGATTGCTTAACAAATTTTGTTGAAAACTATATATACTTAACATGTAAATATTATGTGATATATTAATCTCTTAACATGCTTGCTATTATATGTTAGATGACTTCATCCGATCATGCTAGGCTATCAAATGACTCCGATTACAGTAGTCATTCAAGCGACTCAGATATTGAGTCAAAATCTTTAACCAATGTACCAAAGTTAAAAATGGTCGATGGTGTCTCAGCTGAGGAAGAAAAATACTAGGAAGATTTCCAATTTCCTAAGGAACCGGAAAAGAATCCCGATGAGGATTCCGATGAAGTGATAGAAATTACACCGGCTCAGTTTAATAAAAAGAAAAAGGGGAAATCTCCATCTATCAAGATAGAGAAACCCAATCCCAAGCCCGATGGGCCATTAGTTATTAGGAATAACCCTGACCGTTCATACCGTAAACACCCGTATCACTTAAACTTTAATTATCGACTTGGAACATCTATAAGACTAGGTCCTCCTGAAAAGAGTGTGAAAAGGACTGCTCGTATTAGGGGCGGTATGGGTATTGGTAAGAAATTAGCAGAACAAACTAAGTTAGAAGAGGAGGAAACAAGTGAGTCCGATTGAAAAGTTCGAAATTAATAAGTTTTACCATGGCTTGTAAAATATGTATTATAGCGTGCTTGTGTTTCTATGCTATATGTGAATATTGCTTGTTATGGCTTGTTATTTATCATCATCTTCTTTTATAAATCTAAGTATAATTTTCGTCTCTTTTACAGTTTAAAACGAATTACAAAAATGGATGTTAGGGATAGACAACCGAATATGTTAGAAGATCTACCATCGGAGATGATTGTTGAAATCTTGTCTAGAGTTGGTCAAGATTCATCGGCCCAATTATTTATAGGAAAGTCGGTTTGCAAAGCATTTGAGAGGCATTCCGAGCATGCCTTGGTTTATAAAAGGCTTTCATTTGATAGGTGGTGTATCTCACATTGGGGAGACCCTAAGTTGGCCCATATTTTCTTTATGGCTATGTATTCTGGAAACCCTAATGCAATTTTTTGCTATAGGTTGAGGGCTTATTTGATTCCATATATCCCAATATAGGGCTTCATTCATTAGAAAAAGCTGCAAATATGCAACTTAAAGAAGCGTGTTATGTTTATGGTTTAGTCTTGTTTGCCTCACACCAAATAGAGAAAAAGAACCTCGAATTACAAATTCTCAATCGAACATTTCCACTAGTAACGGATTTAGTGGTTGAGGTGAGGACTAAGGTTTTTGATTTGTTACGACGCTGTTGGATATTACGTAACCCCATCCTTTCGACAACATCACAACGTCCTGTACTATCAAGGGCCACAACAGTTATTTTCCACTGGACATAGGTTGGGAAACAATACTAATTAAACCGGAATGCATGCCTTGTTTTTGGTCCTATGAGTTACGTGTTTTTACTGAACGGTTTGAGTTTAACTAGGATTGTCTTAACAACTGCTTTGTATTATAGTTATCGTGTGCTATATTTCATATTGTGTGTAAAATAGTGGTATTGTATGATTGTAAGATATTGTACCAAAAGTTTAAGCGTGAAGTATTAATGTATTTAGTTTTTCATGATAGAATTGTAGTAGTCAAATTGTGTGTTAGCTATTAAGTATGAACTTTAACGGGAGAAATTCTATAGCAATATATTCCTCTTCCTTGTCGGAAATTACCTGCTTATCATTCTTAGTCTAGACACGTCTTATTGCATTTATTGCATATCTAGTGTATAGACAAATTCATATCTTAGCGTATCTATTAAAGTAAACTTTGCTTGACATCTTCCGATAATTCCTCCGTGATTTATGGGATTTTGGTATTATATATACATATGTAAATTATGTATTGAAGAATACCAATCTAAATCCTATAATCTATTTCATATCAAAAATCATTTCCCTGATTGTACAAGATGGATCATGCAACCAGTTTGAGTTCCTCAGAGTCTCACAGCTATTCGAATATGGATTTCTACCGAAGCTCCGAAAGCAGTGTAACCGGAATGGATCAACCAATTAGCCATCATCAATTCTGGATGAATTGGGGATGGGTTTGTAGTCAACTAAATCAATGGAGACAAGAAGAAGGCGATCCCTTCCATCCACCAAATTTCTCTCTTGGCGAAGAACCTGAAGCACTTACCGGCGAACCAGTCCGAAACACCATTTTCACCCTCATTTCCAGAATAGCTCACAACAATTATGTAATATCTACTATTTTAAACCTTATTCATCCGCTCGTACCAACCGCCAATCATTCCAGAGTGATAGAAGAAGTCAACGAGCTTCGTGTTCGAGTAGTCGCTTTGGAGAATATGATGCACAACTTACAGGCATCACAGACACAGCCGGCATCAACAGCAACAACACCAGTACCACCAACAACCCAAGCCTTTGTAGTGACCCGAACTTTTCCATGTTTATATATATTAATTGAGATTGATATTTACATGATTAAATGTTTCCAACATGTTAAGCAATCAAACTTGTTAAGACTTGACTAATTGAAATATGTTTCATATAGACAATTGACCACCCAAGTTGACCGGTGATTCACGAACGTTAAAACTTGTAAAAACTATATGATGACATATATATGGATATATATATATAGTTAACATGATACTATGATAAGTAAACATATCATTAAGTATATTAACAATGAACTACATATGTAAAAACAAGACTACTAACTTAATAATTTTTAAACGAGACATATATGTAACGATTATCGTTGTAAAGACATTTAATGTATATATATCATATTAAGAGATATTCATACATGATAATATCATGATAATATAATAATTTAAAATCTCATTTGATATTATAAACATTGGGTTAACAACATTTAACAAGATCGTTAACCTAAAGGTTTAAAAACAACACTTACATGTAACGACTAACGATGACTTAACGACTCAGTTAAAATGTATATACATGTAGTGTTTTAATATGTATTTATACACTTTTTAAAGACTTCAATACACTTATCAAAATACTTCTACTTAACAAAAATGCTTACAATTACATCCTCGTTCAGTTTCATCAACAATTCTACTCGTATGCACCCGTATTCGTACTCGTACAATACACAGCTTTTAGATGTATGTACTATTGGTATATACACTCCAATGATCAGCTCTTAGCAGCCCATGTGAGTCACCTAACACATGTGGGAACCATCATTTGGCAACTAGCATGAAATATCTCATAAAATTACAAAAATATGAGTAATCATTCATGACTTATTTACATGAAAACAAAATTACATATCCTTTATATCTAATCCATACACCAACGACCAAAAACACCTACAAACACTTTCATTCTTCAATTTTCTTCATCTAATTGATCTCTCTCAAGTTCTATCTTCAAGTTCTAAGTGTTCTTCATATATTCTACAAGTTCTAGTTACATAAAATCAAGAATACTTTCAAGTTTGCTAGCTCACTTCCAATCTTGTAAGGTGATCATCCAACCTCAAGAAATCTTTGTTTCTTACAGTAGGTTATCATTCTAATACAAGGTAATAATCATATTCAAACTTTGGTTCAATTTCTATAACTATAACAATCTTATTTCAAGTGATGATCTTACTTGAACTTGTTTTCGTGTCATGATTCTGCTTCAAGAACTTCGAGCCATCCAAGGATCCGTTGAAGCTAGATCCATTTTTCTCTTTTCCAGTAGGTTTATCCAAGGAAATTAAGGTAGTAATGATGTTTATAACATCATTCGATTCATACGTATAAAGCTATCTTATTCGAAGGTTTAAACTTGTAATCACTAGAACATAGTTTAGTTAATTCTAAACTTGTTCGCAAACAAAAGTTAATCCTTCTAACTTGACTTTTAAAATCAACTAAACACATATTCTATATCTATATGATATGCTAACTTAATGATTTAAAACCTGAAAACACGAAAAACACCGTAAAACCGGATTTTACGCCGTCGTAGTAACACCGCGGGCTGTTTTGGGTTAGTTAATTAAAAACTATGATAAGCTTTGATTTAAAAGTTGTTATTCTGAGAAAATGAGTTTTATTATGAACATGAAACTATATCCAAAAATTATGGTTAAACTCAAAGTGGAAGTATGTTTTCTAAAATGGTCATCTAGACGTCGTTCTTTCGACTGAAATGACTACTTTTACAAAAACGACTTGTAACTTATTTTTCCGACTATAAACCTATACCTTTTCTGTTTAGATTCATAAAATAGAGTTCAATATGAAACCATAGCAATTTGATTCACTCAAAACGGATTTAAAATGAAGAAGTTATGGGTAAAACAAGATTGGTTAATTTTTCTCATTTTAGCTACGTGAAAATTGGTAACAAATCTATTCCAACCATAACTTAATCAACTTGTATTGTATATTATGTAATCTTGAGATACCATAGACACATATACAATGTTTCGACCTATCATGTCGACACATCTATATATATTTCGGAACAACCATAGACACTCTATATGTGAATGTTGGAGTTAGCTATACAGGGTTGAGGTTGATTCCAAAATATATATAGTTTGAGTTGTGATCAATACTGAGATACGTATACACTGGGTCGTGGATTGATTCAAGATAATATTTATCGATTTATTTCTGTACATCTAACTGTGGACAACTAGTTGTAGGTTACTAACGAGGACAGCTGACTTAATAAACTTAAAACATCAAAATATATTAAAAGTGTTGTAAATATATTTTGAACATACTTTGATATATATGTATATATTGTTATAGGTTCGTGAATCAACCAGTGGCCAAGTCTTACTTCCCGACGAAGTAAAAATCTGTGAAAGTGAGTTATAGTCCCACTTTTAAAATCTAATATTTTTGGGATGAGAATATATGCAGGTTTTATAAATGATTTACAAAATAGACACAAGTACGTGAAACTACATTCTATGGTTGAATTATCGAAATCGAATATGCCCCTTTTTATTAAGTCTGGTAATCTAAGAATTAGGGAACAGACACCCTAATTGACGCGAATCCTAAAGATAGATCTATTGGGCCTAACAAACCCCATCCAAAGTACCGGATGCTTTAGTACTTCGAAATTTATATCATATCCGAAGGGTGTCCCGGAATGATGGGGATATTCTTATATATATGCATCTTGTTAATGTCGGTTACCAGGTGTTCACCATATGAATGATTTTTATCTCTATGTATGGGATGTGTATTGAAATATTAAATCTTGTGGTCTATTGTTACGATTTGATACATATAGGTTAAACCTATAACTCACCAACATTTTTGTTGACGTTTTAAGCATGTTTATTCTCAGGTGATTATTAAGAGCTTCCGCTGTCGCATACTTAAATAAGGACGAGATTTGGAGTCCATGCTTGTATGATATTGTGTAAAAACTGCATTCAAGAAACTTATTTTGTTGTAACATATTTGTATTGTAAACCATTATGTAATGGTCGTGTGTAAACAGGATATTTTAGATTATCATTATTTGATAATCTACGTAAAGCTTTTTAAACCTTTATTGATGAAATAAAGGTTATGGTTTGTTTTAAAATGAATGCAGTCTTTGAAAAACGTCTCATATAGAGGTCAAAACCTCGCAACGAAATCAATTAATATGGAACGTTTTTAATCAATAAGAACGGGACATTTCAGTTGGTATCCGAGCGTTGGTCTTAGAGAACCAGAATTTTGCATTAGTGTGTCTTATCGAGTTTGTTAGGATGCATTAGTGAGTCTGGACTTCGACCGTGTTTACTTGAAAAATGATTGCTTAACAAATTTTGTTGGAAACTATATATTTTTAACATGTGAATATTATGTGATGTATTAATCTCTTAACGCGTTTGATATTATGTGATAGATGTCTACCTCTAGAACAAGTCCCATTGACTCACCTAATAATAATGAAGAGTCAAATGTAAATTGGAATGATTCGTGGACTGATTCGTGGACTGATTCACAAGTTCCCGAAGAGGAACCGGAAGAAGAGTCGGAACCGGAAGAAGAATCGGAACCGGAAGAAGAATCGGAACCGGATGAAGAAATAGAACCGGTGGGGGAAATAATAAAACGGTTAAGTAAAAGAAAATCCTCAACCAACCGACCAAGGTTAATTATGGTCAATGGTGTTTCCGCCAAGGAAGCAAAGTATTGGGAGGATTACCAATTCTCCGATGAATCGGATTCCGACGAGAATTCCGATGATGTTATAGAAATTACCCCAACTGAATTTAAAAAGGCAAAAGAAAATAATAAGGGAAAGGGCATAAAAATAGAGAAATCTAATTCCAACCCCGATGAACTTTATATGTATCGTCAACCCCCGAAGTCCTTAAGTTGTAACAATGACCCGGGAACCTCTAAACCACCAGGTTTTTCTAAACCAATGTGGACAATGACGGCTCGTATTAGGGGAACATCATATATCCCTAGAAACTTGGCAAAACGAACCAAAACCGAAGAAGAAGAAACGAGCGAGTCGGAATAAGATAGTTATATTCGTGTGGTGTAATATATGTAATATAGTGTTCTTATGCTTTATGATATATGTAAAAATTGCTTGTATTAATAAGTATTTTTTTATGAAACTAACTCTTGTCTATTTTACAGTTTAAAAACACAAAATGGATAGACAACCCAATATTTTAAGAGACCTACCCGGAGACATGATTGATGAAATCTTGTCTAGAGTCGGCCAGAATTCTTCGGCACAACTATTTAAGGCGAGATCAGTTTGTAAGACATTCGAAGAACGTTCCAAGAATGTCTTGGTTTATAAGAGACTTTCGTTTGAAAGATGATGGATATCACATTGGGAAACCCATAAGTTACGATGTGTTTACTTTGACGCATATATTGCGGGGAACCCAAATGCTATTTTACGCAACGGGTTAAGAAATTATTTTGACTCAATATATCTGAATATTGGACTTCGTGATTTAGAAAAAGCGGCTAACATGCAACATAAAGAAGCATGTTATGCTTACGGATTAGTAATGTTCGCTTCTCACCAAAGTGAGAACAAGAACATCGGGCTACAACTATTAAACAAAACGTTTCCACAAGTGACGGAGTCGGTAATTGGGGTAAGAAATGAGGTTTTTAGATTATTACGGGACTGTTGGACATTACGTAACCCTCGTCCCTTTGATGACGTTACAACACGCTGTCTTATCAACGGCCATAACGGTTATGTTGCACAAGACCAAGGATGGGAAGTAGTCCTAGTAAAACCAGAATGCATGACTTGTTTCTGGACGTATGAATTACGTGTCTTTATTGCCTTTGCCGAACGACTTGTGTACTAGCTAGAATTGTCTTCACAACTATCTTGTATCAAAGTTATTGTGTGCTATATTTCATGCTTTATGTAAAATAAGCGGTATTGTAAGTTTGTAAAATATTGTATAAAAGTTTGAACGCGAAATATTATTACAATCAGTTTTTCATATAGAATTGTAGTAGTTGAATTGTATATTAGCTAATAAGTATGAACTTAACGGGTAGGTACTACCCGAATTTAAACTTATAAAACGCTAATATGAAGAAAAAGCTTTTATAAATGAGTTCATATTATGCTACGAAATACTATTAACTACTCTTAATATTCTGTATGATTAACTTGTTCCATTTAACTATTTTGAAGGAAATGGCACCGACTACTCGACACACCGTGAATATGAATGAAGAGGAATTCCGTACTTTTCTAGCTTCAAACATAGCCGCAGTACAGGCTGCGCTACATACCAATAATAACCTTGGATCTAGCAGTACAGGAAATCGTGTAGGATGCACCTACAAAGAATTCACTGCCTGCAAACCTTTGGAATTTGATGGAACCGAAGGACCGATCGGATTGAAACGGTGGACCGAGAAGGTTGAATCGGTGTTTGCCATAAGTAAGTGTACTGAAGAGGACAAAGTGAAGTACGCTACGCATACCTTCACAGGTTCTGCGTTAACATGGTGGAATACCTATCTAGAGCAAGTGGGACAAGATGATGCGTACGCACTACCGTGGTCAGCATTCAAGCACTTGATGAACGAGAAGTACCGTCCCAGAACCGAGGTCAATAAGCTCAAGACAGAACTTAGAGGGTTACGAACCCAAGGATTTGATATTACCACGTACGAAAGACAATTCACAGAATTGTGCCTATTGTGTCCGGGAGCATTCGAAGATGAGGAAGAGAAGATCGACGCGTTTGTGAAAGGATTACCGAAAAGAATCCAAGAAGATATAAGTTCACACGAGCCCGCCTCCATACAACAGGCATGTAGAATGGCTCACAAACTAGTGAACCAGATTGAAGAAAGAATTAAAGAACAGACTGCTGAAGAGGCCAATGTGAAGCAAGTCAAAAGAAAGTGGGAGGAAAACGGTGATAAGAATCACCAATACAACAACAACAGCAATTACAACAATAATCGCAACAATTATCCCAACAATCGCAACATCAATCGCAACTACAACAAACGGCCCAACAACAACAACAACAACAACAACAACAACAGCAACTACAACAATCATCCTAACAACAATAATAACCGCAACAACAACAACAATCAGAAGCAGCTATGCCAAAGGTGTGAAAAGAATCACTCGGGGTTCTGCACCAAATTTTGCAACAAGTGTAAAAGAAATGGTCATAGCGCGGCGAAGTGTGAGGTCTACGGACCAGGGGTTAATAGAACGAAAGGAACAAATGGTGTCGGAACGAGTAATGGCGGAGCAAGTAGTGTCGGAGCAAGTTATGCCAATGTAGTTTGTTATAAATGTGGAAAACCAGGCCACATTATTAGAAATTGCCCGAACCAAGAGAACACGAATGGACAAGGCCGTGGAAGAGTTTTCAATATTAATGCGGTAGAGGCACAGGAAGACCCGGAGCTTGTTACGGGTACGTTTCTTATTGACAATAAATCTGCTTACGTTTTATTTGATTCGGGTGCGGATAGAAGCTATATGAGTAGAGATTTTTGTGCTAAATTAAGTTATCCATTGACGCCTTTGGATAGTAAATTTTTACTCGAATTAGCAAATGGTAAATTAATTTCAGCAGATAATATATGTCGGAATCGAGAAATTAAACTGGTTAGCGAAACATTTAAGATTGATTTGATACCAGTAGAGTTAGGGAGTTTTGATGTGATAATCGGTATGGACTGGTTGAAAGAAGTGAAAGCAGAGATCGTTTGTTACAAAAATGCAATTCGCATTATACGAGAAAAAGGAAAACCCTTAATGGTGTACGGAGAAAAGGGCAACACGAAGCTACATCTTATTAGTAATTTGAAGGCACAAAAACTAATAAGAAAAGGTCGCTATGCTGTTCTAGCACACGTCGAGAAAGTACAAACTGAAGAAAAGAGCATCAATGATGTTCCCATTGCAAAAGAATTTCCCGATGTATTTCCGAAAGAATTACCGGGATTACCCCCACATCGATCCGTTGAATTTCAAATAGATCTTGTACCAGGAGCTGCACCAATAGCTCGTGCTCCTTACAGACTCACACCCAGCGAGATGAAAGAACTGCAAAGCCAATTACAAGAACTTTTAGAGCATGGTTTCATTCGACCAAGCACATCACCGTGGGGAGCTCCTGTTTTGTTTGTCAAGAAGAAAGATGGTACATTCAGGTTGTGTATCGACTACCGAGAGTTGAACAAACTTACCATCAAGAACCGCTACCCACTACCGAGAATCGACGAATTATTTGATCAACTACAAGGCTCGTCTGTTTATTCAAAGATTGACTTACGTTCCGGGTATCATCAAATGAGGGTGAAAGAAGATGATATTCCAAAGACTGCTTTCAGAACACGTTACGGTCATTACGAGTTTATGGTCATGCCGTTTGGTTTAACTAATGCACCAGCTGTGTTCATGGACCTTATGAACCGAGTGTGTGGACCATACCTTGACAAGTTTGTCATTGTTTTCATTGATGACATACTTATTTACTCAAAGAATGACCAAGAGCACGGTGAACATTTGAGAAAGGTGTTAGAAGTATTGAGGAAGGAAGAATTGTACGCTAAGTTTTCAAAGTGTGCATTTTGGTTGGAAGAAGTTCAATTCCTCGGTCACATAGTGAACAAAGAAGGTATTAAGGTGGATCCGGCAAAGATAGAAACTGTTGAAAAGTGGGAAACCCCGAAAACTCCGAAACACATACGCCAGTTTTTAGGACTAGCTGGTTACTACAGAAGGTTCATCCAAGACTTTTCCAGAATAGCAAAACCCTTGACCGCATTAACGCATAAAGGGAAGAAATTTGAATGGAATGATGAACAAGAGAAAGCGTTTCAGTTATTGAAGAAAAAGCTAACTACGGCACCTATATTGTCATTGCCTGAAGGGAATGATGATTTTGTGATTTATTGTGACGCATCAAAGCAAGGTCTCGGTTGTGTATAAATGCAACGAACGAAGGTGATTGCTTATGCGTCTAGACAATTGAAGATTCACGAACAAAATTATACAACGCATGATTTGGAATTAGGCGCGGTTGTTTTTGCATTAAAGACTTGGAGGCACTACTTATATGGGGTCAAAAGTATTATATATACCGACCACAAAAGTCTTCAACACATATTTAATCAGAAACAACTGAATATGAGGCAGCGTAGGTGGATTGAATTATTGAATGATTACGACTTTGAGATTCGTTACCACCCGGGGAAGGCAAATGTGGTAGCCGATGCCTTGAGCAGGAAGGACAGAGAACCCATTCGAGTAAAATCTATGAATATAATGATTCATAATAACCTTACTACTCAAATAAAGGAGGCGCAACAAGGAGTTTTAAAAGAGGGAAATTTAAAGGATGAAATACCCAAAGGATCGGAGAAGCATCTTAATATTCAGGAAGACGGAACCCGGTATAGGGCTGAAAGGATTTGGGTACCAAAATTTGGAGATATGAGAGAAATGGTACTTAGAGAAGCTCATAAAACCAGATACTCAATACATCCTGGAACGGGGAAGATGTACAAGGATCTCAAGAAACATTTTTGGTGGCCGGGTATGAAAGCCGATGTTGCTAAATACGTAGGAGAATGTTTGACGTGTTCTAAGGTCAAAGCTGAGCATCAAAAACCATCAGGTCTACTTCAACAACCCGAAATCCCGGAATGGAAATGGGAAAACATTACCATGGATTTCATCACTAAATTGCCAAGGACTGCAAGTGGTTTTGATACTATTTGGGTAATAGTTGATCGTCTCACCAAATCAGCACACTTCCTGCCAATAAGAGAAGATGACAAGATGGAGAAGTTAGCACGAATGTATTTGAAGGAAGTTGTCTCCAGACATGGAATACCAATCTCTATTATCTCTGATAGGGATGGCAGATTTATTTCAAGATTCTGGCAGACATTACAGCAAGCATTAGGAACTCGTCTAGACATGAGTACTGCCTATCATCCACAAACTGATGGGCAGAGCGAAAGGACGATACAAACGCTTGAAGACATGCTACGAGCATGTGTTATTGATTTCGGAAACAGTTGGGATCGACATCTACCATTAGCAGAATTTTCCTACAACAACAGCTACCATTCAAGCATTGAGATGGCGCCGTTTGAAGCACTTTATGGTAGAAAGTGCAGGTCTCCGATTTGTTGGAGTGAAGTGGGGGATAGACAGATTACGGGTCCGGAGATTATACAAGAAACTACCGAGAAGATCATCCAAATTCAACAACGGTTGAAAACCGCCCAAAGTCGACAAAAGAGCTACGCTGACATTAAAAGAAAAGATATAGAATTTGAAATTGGAGAGATGGTCATGCTTAAAGTTGCACCTTGGAAAGGCGTTGTTCGATTTGGTAAACGAGGGAAATTAAATCCAAGGTATATTGGACCATTCAAGATTATTGATCGTGTCGGACCAGTAGCTTACCGACTTGAGTTACCTCAACAACTCGCGGCTGTACATAACACTTTCCACGTCTCGAATTTGAAGAAATGTTTTGCTAAAGAAGATCTCACTATTCCGTTAGATGAAATCCAAATCAACGAAAAACTCCAATTCATCGAAGAACCCGTCGAAATAATGGATCGTGAGGTTAAAAGACTTAAGCAAAACAAGATACCAATTGTTAAGGTTCGATGGAATGCTCGTAGAGGACCCGAGTTCACCTGGGAGCGTGAAGATCAGATGAAGAAGAAATACCCGCATCTATTTCCAGAAGATTCGTCAACACCTTCAACAGCTTAAAATTTCGGGACGAAATTTATTTAACGGGTAGGTACTGTAGTGACCCGAACTTTTCCATGTTTATATATATTAATTGAGATTGATATTTACATGATTAAATGTTTCCAACATGTTAAGCAATCAAACTTGTTAAGACTTGACTAATTGAAATATGTTTCATATAGACAATTGACCACCCAAGTTGACCGGTGATTCACGAACGTTAAAACTTGTAAAAACTATATGATGACATATATATGGATATATATATATAGTTAACATGATACTATGATAAGTAAACATATCATTAAGTATATTAACAATGAACTACATATGTAAAAACAAGACTACTAACTTAATAATTTTTAAACGAGACATATATGTAACGATTATCGTTGTAAAGACATTTAATGTATATATATCATATTAAGAGATATTCATACATGATAATATCATGATAATATAATAATTTAAAATCTCATTTGATATTATAAACATTGGGTTAACAACATTTAACAAGATCGTTAACCTAAAGGTTTAAAAACAACACTTACATGTAACGACTAACGATGACTTAACGACTCAGTTAAAATGTATATACATGTAGTGTTTTAATATGTATTTATACACTTTTTAAAGACTTCAATACACTTATCAAAATACTTCTACTTAACAAAAATGCTTACAATTACATCCTCGTTCAGTTTCATCAACAATTCTACTCGTATGCACCCGTATTCGTACTCATACAATACACAGCTTTTAGATGTATGTACTATTGGTATATACACTCCAATGATCAGCTCTTAGCAGCCCATGTGAGTCACCTAACACATGTGGGAACCATCATTTGGCAACTAGCATGAAATATCTCATAAAATTACAAAAATATGAGTAATCATTCATGACTTATTTACATGAAAACAAAATTACATATCCTTTATATCTAATCCATACACCAACGACCAAAAACACCTACAAACACTTTCATTCTTCAATTTTCTTCATCTAATTGATCTCTCTCAAGTTCTATCTTCAAGTTCTAAGTGTTCTTCATATATTCTACAAGTTCTAGTTACATAAAATCAAGAATACTTTCAAGTTTGCTAGCTCACTTCCAATCTTGTAAGGTGATCATCCAACCTCAAGAAATCTTTGTTTCTTACAGTAGGTTATCATTCTAATACAAGGTAATAATCATATTCAAACTTTGGTTCAATTTCTATAACTATAACAATCTTATTTCAAGTGATGATCTTACTTGAACTTGTTTTCGTGTCATGATTCTGCTTCAAGAACTTCGAGCCATCCAAGGATCCGTTGAAGCTAGATCCATTTTTCTCTTTTCCAGTAGGTTTATCCAAGGAAATTAAGGTAGCAATGATGTTCATAACATCATTCGATTCATACGTATAAAGCTATCTTATTCGAAGGTTTAAACTTGTAATCACTAGAACATAGTTTAGTTAATTCTAAACTTGTTCGCAAACAAAAGTTAATCCTTCTAACTTGACTTTTAAAATCAACTAAACACATGTTCTATATCTATATGATATGCTAACTTAATGATTTAAAACCTGAAAACACGAAAAACATCGTAAAACCGGATTTACGCCGTCGTAGTAACACCGCGGGCTGTTTTGGGTTAGTTAATTAAAAACTATGATAAGCTTTGATTTAAAAGTTGTTATTCTGAGAAAATGAGTTTTATTATGAACATGAAACTATATCCAAAAATTATGGTTAAACTCAAAGTGGAAGTATGTTTTCTAAAATGGTCATCTAGACGTCGTTCTTTCGACTGAAATGACTACTTTTACAAAAACGACTTGTAACTTATTTTTCCGACTATAAACCTATACCTTTTCTGTTTAGATTCATAAAATAGAGTTCAATATGAAACCATAGCAATTTGATTCACTCAAAACGGATTTAAAATGAAGAAGTTATGGGTAAAACAAGATTGGTTAATTTTTCTCATTTTAGCTACGTGAAAATTGGTAACAAATCTATTCCAACCATAACTTAATCAACTTGTATTGTATATTATGTAATCTTGAGATACCATAGACACATATACAATGTTTCGACCTATCATGTCGACACATCTATATATATTTCGGAACAACCATAGACACTCTATATGTGAATGTTGGAGTTAGCTATACAGGGTTGAGGTTGATTCCAAAATATATATAGTTTGAGTTGTGATCAATACTGAGATACGTATACACTGGGTCGTGGATTGATTCAAGATAATATTTATCGATTTATTTCTGTACATCTAACTGTGGACAACTAGTTGTAGGTTACTAACGAGGACAGCTGACTTAATAAACTTAAAACATCAAAATATATTAAAAGTGTTGTAAATATATTTTGAACATACTTTGATATATATGTATATATTGTTATAGGTTCGTGAATCAACCAGTGGCCAAGTCTTACTTCCCGACGAAGTAAAAATCTGTGAAAGTGAGTTATAGTCCCACTTTTAAAATCTAATATTTTTGGGATGAGAATATATGCAGGTTTTATAAATGATTTACAAAATAGACACAAGTACGTGAAACTACATTCTATGGTTGAATTATCGAAATCGAATATGCCCCTTTTTATTAAGTCTGGTAATCTAAGAATTAGGGAACAGACACCCTAATTGACGCGAATCCTAAAGATAGATCTATTGGGCCTAACAAACCCCATCCAAAGTACCGAATGCTTTAGTACTTCGAAATTTATATCATATCCGAAGGGTGTCCCGGAATGATGGGGATATTCTTATATATATGCATCTTGTTAATGTCGGTTACCAGGTGTTCACCATATGAATGATTTTTATCTCTATGTATGGGATGTGTATTGAAATATTAAATCTTGTGGTCTATTGTTACGATTTGATACATATAGGTTAAACCTATAACTCACCAACATTTTTGTTGACGTTTTAAGCATGTTTATTCTCAGGTGATTATTAAGAGCTTCCGCTGTCGCATACTTAAATAAGGACGAGATTTGGAGTCCATGCTTGTATGATATTGTGTAAAAACTGCATTCAAGAAACTTATTTTGTTGTAACATATTTGTATTGTAAACCATTATGTAATGGTCGTGTGTAAACAGGATATTTTAGATTATCATTATTTGATAATCTACGTAAAGCTTTTTAAACCTTTATTGATGAAATAAAGGTTATGGTTTGTTTTAAAATGAATGCAGTCTTTGAAAAACGTCTCATATAGAGGTCAAAACCTCGCAACGAAATCAATTAATATGGAACGTTTTTAATCAATAAGAACGGGACATTTCAGCCTTAACATCACACGCCTCAACATCACAATCTGTACCTCCAGAATGATCATCGTTCTACATATCGTTCTATATCAAAAATTCTTTTGTACAAACTATTAATGATGAGAATATTTCAACGGGTAGGTAATACCCGAGAAATATTTAAGTTCACAATTAATATGTTACACTGTACATTCTTTAATTATTCAATAATCATTATATATACTCACTACTTTCACAACGATATACATTCTTTCATAGAAATCAGAACAACCATTCTCATTCAATTTCAATTACATATTCTGATTTTTGACAGATCAGAATTCAAGTCAAGATATAATAGATAGCATCACTCTTGGATCCCTACATCTTTCAAAACTATACTTTGAATTCAAAACTGTCCTAGAACGCCACTCTTATCATAAAACCCAGAAATATATTAATTTCATTCAAAATCCTAAATGATTTTATCTTGAACATCATATGTATATTGACAATTACAACCTACGTTCAAACCCTTCATGATTCTTGAAAACACTTCAGTTAATGAACAATCGAGAGAATGAACCGATCACACGTTATCTACGGAAAGAAAGATTTATACACATAGTCATGCACCTGGAAAACTCCCGAAACCTAAGTAAAAGTTTAACACTTATCTCTGCTAGATCCTCGGCATTGTTATCACTAGAAATAATTTTGCTATTCTTCTTCCAAGCATCCAGTAATATCACACTACCAACAAGTCAACTTCAACTTTTCATTCGGATTAGCCTGGATATATACGGTTGCCCTTTCTGTCATTGTTATCGGGGAACCTTTTATACCCCACCATATTAACAGTAAATGTACCAGCAACTTCAATACTTTTTGGCGTAAGTCTCTCCGAAAAATCACTATATTTATACATTGAAACCCTATCGTGTACTCACCTGCATCTTGTAACTATAATTGCCATACCAAATACCGGGAAGCATCAGTTATTATTCTCGAAATTCGCAACGTTTCTACATCAACAGTTATATATATATATACATACAACGTCTATTTCCTGGACTTACGAACTTCAAATTTTGAAAAGCGCCCCAACCTGCGAATTAGTTCTCTGAGTTTTGAAAAACTGGTGAAGCAGCAAAAACTATAAAGGACCTTAACAGTCAAAAGTTTGGTGATTAAGAATCTAGGGTTGGAAACGCTCAATAGAAAAAATTTGGTACTGAAAAACGGATTGAGCAAACCATGAAGGAGGCTGTGGACAAATCACAAGGACTAAACCTGTATTCAAAGAATCCAGATGATTCTGTATTTGATGAAATCTTTAGCGAATACCTTGCTCTTTACTTATTCTAAATCCTTACAGAAAATTTTCTTCATCAACCTTCAATTTTAGAAATTTCAAAATATCATCATATCTTCATTATAAATATCTTCGATATTTCTGAAGATATTTTCATAACTATTCTTGTCCAGAATTATTTATCTCTTTGCGCGATCTGTATTACATTAAAGGAAACTGTTTTAGTTTCTAAACTTCAAAAACCTTCGAGTTTAAATTATGAATGATTTTTGGAGAAGTGTTTGGAAATTGAAGCATGAGTTAGTATAATATAATGGCGCCTGGCCAACGTGGTTATATTACAGTAAGTCATGCTAAATTTCTAATGGAACGTGATGATTCATAGATCTTACACTCATCATATACCATGCTACATGACTCTTTCATTCTACTTAAGCTCTAAACATATCAAGAAAATATTTTCTTGATAGTTCTATCTTTTCCCGTGACTTCTGATAATTTAACAAATCAGATCGTGCTATTACAACTTCTTTCTTGGAACATTAGTCATGTTCATTCGAAATTCAAAGGATTAAATTACGAATCCAAAACATCTTAATCGCTTACTTAAAGTTGGGAAAGAAACAAAAGCAAGAAACTCCAAAATATAAGGGAAGATATAAAGCTCGACGGCAACACAGAAATTATAAACCATGTATATCAATACGTATAGCAATATAAAGACACGGGAGAATTAAAAACACTATAACCCCAAGGTAATAGTAGAAGTAAACATATTCCTCTGGTGGCAGATGAAAAAGAAGAATGACAGATATAATAACCAGGAAAATATCAAGGATCAGAACTAGATTTAGCATTTTCAAAATCTTTTGGAAGTATGAATTGGGGAAGAAAGTATGGGAATGGTGAAAAATAATGGAACGTAAGAGGTTAATTTATAGCGAAATATCAGACATAGAAATCAAGACAGGTCAGCGCATTTAATCCAAGAGGATCCTAATTTCCTTAATTACCGAAGAATTAGATCTTTTATAGATTGCGAAGATTTTCTTTACATTCCTTGAAATCCGGAAATCAACCAAGACTACATCCAAAGTTAAGACGAATCTTTATTTCACTCTTTTACGATAGCTGCACTCATACTCCTCGCGTAATCGAATTATTTTATTTATATTACTCGATGGTGATAAAACTCAAAATTTCAACTCATATTCTTCATGAAAATATTCTTGTGGTCAACCATGACGACCTCTGTCAAATTTCGGGACGAAATTTCTTTAACGGGTAGGTACTATGACGACCCGGATTTTTCCGAATACTTGATAATACTATCTACATGATTTAATAATTCCGACTTGATAAGCAATGAATTTTAATAAGTCTTGAACCTTCGGAAAGAGTTTTACACAAGCTTTTGGTCACCCTTTTATTCCTACGATTCACGAACGTCATAACTTGTATTATATATATATATATATATATATATATATATATATATATATATATATATATATACTTGAAAATATGATAATTAAATATCTCATTAAGTATATTAATAAGGTATTATATATATATTTTCATACTACTAATTTAAAGAGTTTTCGAACAATATATATGTTACTTTTTAAACGACGTAATTAACTTATGTTAAAATGTATTTACATACAATGTATTATGAGTATAAATACATCCTTAAAAGTATTGAATACACTTTATAATATACAAATACAGATAAGGGATAGCTATATTCGTATTTCAGTTCATTTTTCTCAAGAATTCTACTCGTATTTATACGGTATTTATACGCGTATTATACGCAGCTTCTAGAAGTATTTACTATTGGTATATACCAATAGAAATCTACAATTACATATTTATACGGTATTTATACGCGTATTATATGCAGCTTCTAGAAGTATTTACTATTGGTATATACGAATAGAAATCTACAATTATTGATGTATTATGTCATGCATGACCTAATGGTTTTTAACTTATACTAGATATTTTTCACAAAACAACAAATTACAACTAGTATATAAAGACCTTACATGGTATATTTTTTAGACACATTTACATTCATTCTACTCTTTCTCTCTAAAAACACTCTCTAATATCCTCTCTTCAAGTTCTAATAAGCTTTCATCATCTACAACAAAAACTAGTTACAAAAACAATCCATAAACACCATAGAAGTAGTAATCAAGAACACCTCCTTTAATTCAAGTTTTGCTTTTAAGTTGGTCTTCTTTAAGCACTCTTTCAAGAAGCCTTTTAAGCTCAAGAAATTCTCTTCATATTCAGCAAGTTCTCTTTCTTAAATCAAGGTATTAGCCTTACCAAAACTCTTGTTCAATTCATATGTTTATAGCTATCTATATAAGAGATCATAACTAATAACAACTAGAACATAGTTTGGATGATTCTAAACTTGTTTGAAAAACTAATCTAATCTTTCTAACTTAACTCTAATAACACTTATTTATATGTATTATGATGTTATATTAAGATATTATAAGAACTTATAATTTGTACATATGAAGGACACCTTAAAAACTATATTAACCATATCCTTGCTAACTTTTCCTATATCCTATATATATTTGGACATGTTATCATTAGTATAACAAAATATTATAATCTTGGTTGATTCCGAGATTGTATATATATAATAATCTTGGTACGTTCCATGACAATACGTATACAATACATTTTGATAAATCCTAAGTCAATACGTCTCTGGATTGATGCAAGACAATATGTACATAATATGCCGTGGGGTAATTCTAAGATTATATATATATATCGATTATTGGACTGTTGGACTTTTCGGACTATTTTGGACTTTTCAGACTATTTTGGACTACTAACAATGGACTACTAACATAAAATGTTAAAAATTATTATATAAGTATTCTTTGAACTTGCTATATTAATTTTGTTCACAAGTATTATTATCTGAATCGTTATTATTGTTATAGGTTCGTGAATCCAAGGACATCGGCTATATTTTAATAAGTTGGAAACTTGTTAAAACTATACTTTTATGACAGTGAGTATATAGTCCCATTTTTAAACTCTACAAATATTTTGGGATGAGAATACATGCAGCTTTTGTTTTTCGAAATAGACACAAGTACTTCAATATATATTCTATGTTGAGTTGTACCTTTGTATATATCCCTAATAGTCTGGTAACTATTTGTTACATGTGGTTAACATGTAAGCGCGAATCCTATTGATAGATCTATTGGGTTTGACAACCCCACTCTGGCTAGTTAGCACTAGTTTATAACGAGTGTTTAGTACTTCGTTTTACTACACTTGGTACGGTGTAGAGATAACTTTGAAAAGGGAATATGCACGGAAAACATCTGTTAAGTATAGTTACTGGGGGCTTAACAAACGTATAGAATATCTTTGCAGAAACATTTATAACATGAAATCTTGTGGTCTATTATTATATCTTATGCTGACTTTAAAACCTATATCTCACCAACCTTTGTGTTGACAGTTTAAAGCATGTTTATTCTCAGGTCCCTAGAAGTCTTCCGCTGTTTGCTTATACGTTATACAAGCTATGTGCATGGAGTCATATATGCTTTATTCGAGAAAACTTTGCATTCACAAAATCATCATCATGTATCTAATTTTGACTGTATTGTCAATGAATGTATTATTGTAAACTATTATTTACGGGGATTGTCTATACGTAGAAATCATCAGATTTCAAAAACTTTGGATTTTATATATTCATTTATGGTGTGTCTCTCAAAAGAATGCAATGTTTACAAAACGTATCAAATAGAGATCAATACCTCGCAATGAAATCGATGAATGATGTACTACGTCTAAAGGGATTTGGACGGGTCATCACACCGACAAGATGGAGAGATTGTCACAACTGTATATCAAAGAAATTGTCTCTCGTCATGGTGTTCCTATTTCAATCATATCCGATCGCGACGGTATATTCACTTCCAGATTCTGGAAATCCTTACAAACTGCTCTTGGAACTCAACTCGACTTGAGTACTGCTTATCATCCGCAAACCGATGGTCAAAGTGAACGAACCATTCAAACGTTGGAAGATATGCTTCGCGCTTGTGTTATCGACTTCAGCAAAGGCTGGGATAGACATTTGCCTTTGGCTGAATTCTCTTAAAATAACAGTTACCACTCAAGCATTAAGGCTGCACCTTTTGAGGCCTTATACTGACGGAAATGTAGATCACCCCTATGCTGGGATGATTTAGAGGACATACAGTTGACTGGTCCCGAGATCATTCATGAAACAACCGAGAAGATCGTTCAGATTAAGAAACGGTTAGAAACAGCCCGTAGTCGACAGAAAAGCTATGCTGATATTCGTCAGAAATCTTTAGAATTCCAAGTTGGTGATAAAGTTATGTTGAAAGTATCTCCTTGGAAAGGCGTCGTTCGTTTTGGTAAACGAAGCAAACTTAGCCCACGTTTCGTTGGACCTTTCAAGATTACTGAAAGGATCGGACCCGTAGATTATCGATTAGAACTACCTGTTGAACTTAGTAATGTACACGACGTATTTCACATCTCGAATCTGAAAAAGTGTCTCACTGATGACACTCTCGTTATTCCTTTGGAAGACCTCCGCATTGATGATAAAATGCATTTCATAGAAGAACCCATAGAGGTTGTGGATCAAACTGAAAAACGCTTGAAACAAAGCACTATTCCTATTGTTAAGATCCGTTGGAATTTACAAAGAGCCCCCGAGTATACCTGGGAACGTGAAGACCGGATGAGGCGGAAATATCCTCATCTCTTCTCAATCGCTGATGCATCCGAGAAGTCTACCTAAAACTTCGGGACGAAGTTTTTATTAACGGGGAGGTACTATAACAACCCTCACTTTTCAACTCGGATTTTACTAAAATATCCCTAGGGTTGTCATATATACAATTAATTTAACGTTGACCGAATAGTAATTTTTAGTCAACTACGGTTGCTTAAATATATAATATGATTAAAATTAACAAGGTTATATTATATTAATTTATATAATATAACATAAATATATTAATTTAAGTATATAATTTTTATATTTACTTTTGTTATTTAGTTAATATATTATATAATTAACTATATAACAAATACAATTATATACAAATGTAATAATATTTATAAACTTAATAAAACTATAATTTAATAATTTTAATTAATTAAAATCATAATCAATTTGTGACGACCCGGAAATTTATGACCAAATTTAAACTTAATCTTTAAATGAATTAATCTTTCCGACACGATAAGCAAAGTCTGTTAAGTTGAAATTCAAAATTTGGAACTGTGTTCATGTAACCTTCGACTTTTCCGGACGATTAATGGACCACTATTTGTAAATAAGATATGTATATAAATATATGTATATATTTGAGATTTATATTTACATATATATAAATGTTTCCAACATGTTAAGAAATCAAACTTGTTAAAACTTGATTAATTGAAATGGATTTGATGTAAACGTCTGACCACCCAGTTTGTCCGACGATTTACGAACGTTAAAACTTGTAAAAATGACATGATGATATATATATGAACATATGTATATATTTAACATGATACAATGATAAGTAAGTATCTCATTAAGTGTGACCACCCGGAAATTTTTGACCAAATTTAAACTTAATCTTTAAATGAATTAATGTTTCCGACATGATAAACAAAGTCTGTTAAGTTAAAATTCAAAAATTTGAAACTGTGTTCATGTAACATTCGACTTTTCCGGACGATTCACGAACCTCTATTTGTAAATAAGATATGTATATAAATATATGTACCTATTTGAGATTGATATTTACATGATTAAATATTTCCAACATGTTAAGCAATCAAACTTGTTAAAACTTGATTAATTAAAACGGATTTGATGTAAACATTTGACCACCCAGTTTGTCTGACGATTCACGAACTTTATAATTTGTATATGACATGATATTATATATATGGACATATATATAGGTTTAACATGATGAAATGATAATTAAGTATCTCATTAAGTATATATTAACAATGAACTATATACATAAAATGAGACTACTAACTTAAGGGTTTCAAAACTATATATATATATATATATATATATATATATATATATATATATATATATATATATATATATATATATATATATATATATATATATATATATATATAACGATTATTGACGTAATAATGTCTTAATTAAAATAAATACATATGTATTGTATTAAGATATATTAATACATTGTGTTTAAAATGATATAATTATAATTAAGTATATCATTAAGTGTATTAACAATGAACTATATACATAAAACGAGACTACTAACTTAAGGGTTTCGAAACAATACATACATGTAACGATTAATGACGAAATAACGACTTAATTAAAATGTATATATATGTAATGTATTAAGAAGTATTAATACACATTTGAAAGACTTAAAGACATATATCAAAATACTTATACTTGACAAAGATAGTTGTAATCGTATTCTCGTTCGTTTTCATCAAGAATTCTACTCGTATTCGTTCGGTATTTGTACTCGTATTATACCCAGCTTCTAGATGTACATACTATTGGTATATACACTTCAATGATCAGCTCTTAGCATCCCTTAATGAGTCATCAAATATGTGGGAACCATCATTTGACAACTAGCATGACTTATGAGCAAGAAAACAAAAACTAGTAACCTTATATTGACTAAGCATTAGGCATTTTTTTCAAACAGCACACACATCACATTTCTTTGATATTTTTCTTCATATTAACTCTCTCTAAACACAAGAACGTCTCTACTTCAGTAACATTGATAATCTAGGTCAATCTAGCTTCAATTTTAATCAAAAAAACATCATCATTCAAGAACACATCAAGAACACTTCGAAAAATCCTTTCAAGTTTGCTAGATTACTTTCAATCTTGCAAATCCATTTCAAGTGATCATCCAACCTCAAGAAATCTTCATTTATATCAGTAGGTGTTCTTTCTAAATTAAGGTAATAATTATATTTAAACTTTGATTAAAATTTATAAACATAATTATCTTAATTCAAGTAGTAATCTTACTTGAACTTGTTTTTCGTGTCATGATTCTACTTCAAGAACTTTCAAGCCATCAAAGATCCTTTGAAGCTCTAGATCAGTTCTCATAATATCCAGTAGGTTTACCTACTATACTTGAGGTAGTAACGATGTTCATAATATCGTTCGATTCTTACTTATATAACTATCTTATTCGAAGAAAATAACTTGTAATCACTAGAACATAGTTTAGTTAATTCTAAACTTGTTCGCAAACAAAGTTAATCCTTCTAACTTAACTTTTAAAAACAACTAAACACATGTTTTATATCTATCTGATATGCTAACTCAATAATTTATAACTTGAAAACACGAAGAACACCGTAAAACCGGACATACGCCGTGGTAGTAAAACCGGGGGCTGTTTAGGGTTGGATAATTAAAAAAAAACTATCTTAGACTTTTATTTAAAGATTTGTATTTTGGGAAAATAATATTTCATATAAACATGATAACATATCCAAAAATTATGGTTAAACTCAAAGTAGAAGTATGTTTTTTAAAATGATCATCAAGATGTCGTTCTTTCGACGGAAATGACTACCTCTTTCAAATATGGACTTGTAACCTGTAACTCTGACTATAAATCACTACTTTTTCAGTTTAGTTCTAAATACTAGAGTTCATTATGAAAACATAGCAATTTGAAACATTCAAAACCGATTTGTAACGAACAAGTTATGGTCAAAACAATATTGGGTAAAAATGGCTAAAATAGGCTACGGGATTTTTATACAAAATCTATACTAACCATATTCTAGCTAAATTTTCTTGTATTATACATGTATTCTAACATGTCATGAGTATTTCCTTGTAATATACTAGTCTCGATTTACTCCGAGACAATATCATGTAATCTTGATTAGTTAAGACAATAGTTACACAATACGTCGGATAAATCGAAAGACACCACATACACAATACGTCGAGATTACTTCAAAAAAAATAGCTGTATTGTGGGTCATGATTGAGTCTTATACAATATGTGTACACTATGTTTTGATTATTACAGGATGATATTTTGAACTATATATGTACTACTAACATTGGATTACTAATTGTGGACTACTAACATTGGACTACTAATTGTGGACTACTAACGATTGGACTGCTAACTTGACAACTTAAATCATCAACACGTAAATAAAAATATGATGTGAATGTATTTCTATCATACTTTGATATATGTATATATTTGTTATAGGTTCGTGAATCGATCCGTGGCCAAGTCTGATTTTCAACGAATTGAAAATTTGTGAAAGTGAGTTTCATTACTCCCTTTTTATATATATATTTTTGGGCTGAGAATACATGCACTGGTTTTTATAAACTATTTTACGAAATGGACACAAGTACTTAAAACTATATTCTATAGTTGGATTACGAATACCGAATATCGCCCCTTGTTAGCTTGGTAGCCTAAGAATTAGGGAAATGACCCTTAATTGACGCGAATCCTAAAGATAGATCTATGGACCCTGACACTTCCCATTCGGGTTACGAATGCTTTAGTACTTCGATTGATATATACTGATTGCGACGCCCGGTATATAGCATGCAGATTGCGAAATGCCTGTATGCGAGGAATATTCTATATGCATCATGTTAGTTCGGTTACCAAGTGTTCACCATATGAATGATTTTATCTTTATGCAGATTGCGAAATGCCTGTATAATGATTATGGAAATGAAAATGAAAACGAAAATCTTGTGGTCTATTAAATTGTTAGAAATGAATATTTATGATAAACTAATGAACTCACCAACCTTTTGGTTGACACTTTTAAGCATGTTTATTCTTAGGTATGAAAGAAATCTTCCACTGTGCATTTGCCCAATTTAAAGATATTACTTGGAGTCATTCATGACATATTTCAAAAGACGTTGCATTCGAGTCGTTGAGTTCAACAAGATTATATTAAAGTAAATGTTAGATTAAGTCATTTATAGTCTGATTATATTGTGAAATGGTATGCATATTTGTCAACTATCATTGTAATGAAAGTTGTCTTTTAAAAACGAATGCAATGTTTGTAAAACGTATCATATAGAGGTCAATACCTCACAATGGGACCAAATATTATTGTATTCGTCCATATGGATTTGGACGGGTGATAATGCTAAAAACGAACATATATTTCATAGCAATATCCCTCAAGAAAGACAAGCTTTTAGTTGAAATTGTTCTATTTACAAGTGATATTCGTTTAAATAATAAAAGGTGAAGACAAAAGACAGATTTGACGAATTGAAGACGCAAACGACCAAAAAGCTCAAAAGTACAAAGTACAATCAAAGTGGTTCCAATTATTGATAAGAAACGTCTCAAAATTACAAGAGTACAAGGTGCAAAACGCAAAATGCAAGATATTAAATTGTACGCAAGGACGTTCGAAAATCCGGAACCGGGACCAAAGTCAACTCTCAACGCGCGACGCAACGGGCCGAAAATTATGAGTCAACTATGCACAAGAATATAATATAATATTTAAATAATTATATAAATTATTTATATATTATATATATATTTATAAATTATGTCGACAAGCTATAAAATAAAGCATCTTAGCTGGATCCAGGTGGCCATGCGATTGCATGGCCTGGAGGTGAAAACTCCATGCGATCGCATGGAGTAAAAAATCAGGCCAGGTCCTATAAATAGCCAGCATATTCAACGAAAAAAAAAAATAATTTTACACTTCTTTTTCTTTCTCTCAATTTATGTATCAAGTATCAATCCAAGTTGTAATCTCAATTTGCAATTTTAATTTTAAGTTAGTGATAATAATAAGGTTGGGTTAGTCGAATGTTTTAAGGTTTTGTAAGTTGGAACTCTGTCCGTGTACCACTACACTATTTTTAATCACTGTAAGTTATGTTTATATTATTTTCATTAATGTCTCGTAGCTAAGTTATTATTATGCTTATTTAAACTGAAGTAATCGTGATGTTGGGCTAAAATATTAAAACGGGGTAATTGGATTTTGGACCATAATTGGGGTTTGGACAAAAGAACGACATTTGTGAAAATTAGACTATGGATTATTAATGGGCTTTATATTTGTTTAACTAAATGATAGTTTGTTAAATTTAATATAAAGATTTACAATTGGACGTACCTATAAATAACTATTTACACTCGATCGGACACGATGGGCTGGATATTTATAAGTACTAATAATCGTTCATTTGACCGGACACGGGAATGGATTAATAGTTAATGGACTTATTAAAACAGAGGTAAATTATGTATAAGGACACTTGGCATAATTGTTAACAAAGTATTAAAACCTTGGATTACACGCAGTCGATATCCTGGTGTAATTATTAAACAAAGTATTAAGACCTTGTTACAGTTTAAATCCCCAATTAGTTGGAATATTTGACTTCGGACATAAGGACAATTTGACGAGGACACTCGCACTTTATATTTATGACTGATGGACTGTTATGTACAAAAACCAGACGGACATATTGAATAATCCAGGACAAAGGATAATTAACCCATGATTATAAAACTAAAATCAACACGTCAAACATCATGATTACGGAAGTTTAAATAAGCATAATTCCTTTATTTTTAATATTTAATTGCACTTCTAAATTAAGCATTTTTATTTATTTCATATTTAATTGCACTTTTAATTATCGCTATTTTATTTACTTTTATTTATTTTACGCACTTTAATTATTGTCATTTATCTTTACGCTAAAACTAAAAATTGACAAACCGGTCATTAAACGGTAAAAACCCCCATTTATAATAATAATATTACTTATATATATATTTATTTTTATAAATTAACTAATATAGCGTTAAGCTTTGTTTAGAAAACTCCCTGTGGACGAACCGGATTTACTAAAAACTACACTACTGTACGATTAGGTACACTGCCTATAAGTGTTGTAGCAAGGTTTAGGTATATCCATTCTATAAATAAATAAATATCTTGTGTAAAATTGTATATCGTATTTAATAGTATTTCCTAGTAAAATATAAGCTATTTCATATACACCTCGCATAACATCAAGTATTTTTGGCGCCGCTGCCGGGGATTGAACATTCTTGCTTAAACGCCGGAAGCGCAACGCTATATATAAAAAAAAAGATTTTTATTAATTTTTTAGTTTAGTTTTATAAAAATACGCTTTTGTAAAAATACGTTTTAAATATATAAATAGAAAAACAAAAATATAAATATTTTTAAGAGTTTGTTAAACATATAAGTTTTAAAAAGTTTCTTTATTTTTATTTTGTAAAAATTTAAGTTTTATTTAATTTATAAAAATATTTTATATAAATATTAAAACAGAAAATAAATAAATATTAAATAAAATTCGGCCTGGTACTGTAGCAGCCCGTAACCTGGCCCAAAACCCTAGCTCATGCGATCGCATGAGCCCGAAGGCAAATTCTCATGCGATCGCATGAGAGTGTCTGACACGCCAAGTTCAACCCTAATTCCGCATTAATTACGTAGTATTATTTATTATTATTATTTAAAACCCTAATTTTATTTATTAATTATTTAAGTTTTAGTTTTATTAATTTGTTTTATTTAGTTTTAATTAGTTTAATTAAATTATAAAATTAATAGTTTTATAAAATAAATAATATAAAAATAATATTTTTATAAAAATTATACTTTTTATAACTTTAAGATTATTTTTATATTTTCTACCTTTTTATTCATTGTAGCGTAATATTTGTATTTTTCATTCGTACTTAGTTTTAAATATAGTTTTTTGCCATAGTTATTTTTACTTCTAGATTTTTAGACTTTGCCGTAAAATTCCTTAAGTGCTTTTTCTTTAGACTAAGATTTAGGTACTTTAGAATTTTGCGACACCTTTTTAAGTTTTAGTACATTTTTAAGATATTGACATTTGGGATATAGAATTTCTTTTAAGCTTTAATATTTTTAGACACAACTTTTAATTCTTAGTTTTTATACTTTTAAGTTTTGACACGCTACGTTCTTTTTATTATTTTGACCTTTTATTTATCGACCTTTTTCGACGTGCTCTTTTTCTTTCTTATTTCTCGCAATTCTAGTTTTAGGACATAGAATTTTATTCTACTTCTTATCTAAATTTCTTAAAATTACGAATATTTATTTTAAGTGGTTAAATTGATAGACATCCAAATTTTCTGGTTCGTAGTAATAGTTGGATTTGTTAGTGGCGAGTTGTGGACTTCCGATTTAAAGGGTCCTGGCTACCTGCTGCATCTATTGGCTATTCGAAACGTAGGCAAAATCAGAAAAGTCTATTAATTTGATAACTTACATAATTTTTATCTTTTAAAACTAATAGGATATTCAGTGAATGCACCGAGCAAAACGTTCACCACCTTTTATACGTTCACCACCTGTAACTCGATCAAGACATCTAGCAAATATTGTTGCCATTGAATTTTTAGAATCATCATCCAGTCGACCAAGTACTTCAATTCAAATTTCTGATAATCCATTTTTTGAACCCGACCTCACAATTGAGAATCCGGAGAATATTCAGGAACAATTCAGAGATCTTGAACCATTAATCTTTCCTCCATAACCACCAATCATTCAAACGGAGATTGACGAGGAATAACCCATTAAATCAGAATCCTCTAGTGATTCAGATTCAACAAATTCAATCATGGAAAATCTGGAACCTCTAAGTATGGAAGACCGAATGCGAGCTAAACGCACTGGTCAAGGTCATGCCATTACTCAACAAGACATTAATGCACCAAATTTTGAAATCAAAGGACAAATCATACATATGGTTACTAATCAATGCCAATTCGGTGGTACACCAAAAGAAGATCCAAACGAACATCTTCGAACCTTTAATAGAATTTGTACTTTATTCAAAATCCGAGAAATTGAAGATGAAAAAATCTATCTTATGTTATTCCCTTGGACTTTAATTGGGGAAGCCAAAGATTGGTTAGAATCGTTACCTGAAGGGGCGATTGATACATGGGATGTTTTAGTTGAAAGATTTCTTAAACAATTCTTTCCGGCATCTAAAGCCGTAAGACTTCAAGGAGAAATTGTTACGTTCACACAGAAACCAAATGAAACTCTATATGAGGCATGGACAAGATTTGGAAAGTTATTAAGAGGATGTCCGCAACATGGTTTAGATACTTATCAAATAGTACAAATATTCTACCAAGGATGCGACATTACTACAAGAAAAGATATTGATATAGCAGCTGGTGGTTCCATCATGAAGAAAACTGCAACTGAAGCTTACAAAATTATTGATAACACTGCTTCTCACTCACATGAGTGGCACCAAGAAAAAGATATCGTTAGATCATCTAAAGCAGCTAGAGCCGATTCTAGCTATGACTTTGATTCCATTTCCGCAAAGATAGATGCTGTCGAGAGACAATGGAAAAGATGACTAAAGATATTCACTCAATACGAATTAGTTGTGAGCAGTGTGGAGGACCGCATTTGACAAAAGATTGTCTCAGTATTGAACAAACAATGGAACAAAGAGAGAATGTTTCATACATGAACCAAAGGCCTGGAAATAATTATCAGAATAATTATCAACCGCCAAGACCAAACTACAATCAAAATCAGAATTATAACCGAAATATTCTATACAATAACCAACAAGGTCCTAGCAATCAGCAAAGACCTGGTTATATCAAACAACCACAAACAGATGATAAAAAGCCAAATTTAGAAGACATGATGTCGAAGCTAGTTGAATCTCAAACGCAGTTTTTCACATCTCAAAAACAAACCAATGAACAAAATGCTCAAGCATTTAGAAATCCACAAGCTTCTATTCAAAATTTGGAACAAGAAGTAAGCAACCTAGCAAGGTTGATAGGTGAAAGAAAACCGGGAAGTTTACCTAGCGATACAAATGCTAACCCCCGGAATGAAACAGCTAAAGCTATTACCACAAGAAGTGGTATTACACTTAAACCACCTGAAATACCTGTAATTTTTGATGACTCTATTCCTATTCCACAAGAACCACAATCTAAAAAAGAGAAGGAAACTGAACCGGTAGTTGACAAGGTTAATGAAGATAACACAATTAAGGCAAAACCTTATGTTAAACCATATCAACCACCACTTCCATACCCAAGTAAATTAAGAAAAGAAAGACTTGAAGCCGAGCAATCTAAATTCTTGGATATGTTTAAACAGATAAATGTCAATCTTCCTTTCATTGATGTGATTTCAGGAATGCCAAGATATGCTAAATTTCTGAAAGATCTAATCACAAATAGAAGGAAAATGGAAGAACTCTCGGCTGTCACAATGAATGCTAATTGTTCTGCAGTGTTGTTGAATAAGATACCAGAAAAACTATCAGATCCAGGAAGTTTCACAATTCCATGTTTTCTGGGTAGTCTTAGTTCAATAGAAGCATTGACAGACTTAGGAGCTAGTATAAATTTAATGCCATATTCATTATACGCTAAACTAGACCTTGGAGATTTAAAACCAACACGAATAAGTATACAACTAGCCGATCAATCAGTAAAATATCCTAGAGGGATAATGGAAAACATGATAGTTAAAGTTGGTAATCTAGTATTCCCAGTAGACTTTGTTATTTTAGACATGGAAGAAGATTCTCGAGTTCCTCTTATATTAGGAAGACCATTCTTAAACACGGCTAAAGCAATAATAGACGTGTTTGGTAAGAAATTGACCCTAAGTATAGAGGATGAGAGTGTTACCTTTTCTGTTGATAAAGCAATGCAACAACCGCAATCTGCAGATGATACATGTTATTATGTTCAAACTATAGATCCACATGCAGAATTGTTACGAGAATTTCCCGAATTACAAGGAACAGGAGAATGTTCTTTAGGAGAAGGAGATGAACCAATTGATGAAGCTGAAATGTTAGCTACACTTATGGCTAATGGATATGAACCAACAACAGAAGAAATCCAAGTACTAAAAGAGGAAGACAGATATCGATACAAATCATCGATAGAAGAACCACCGACATTAGAGTTAAAGCCACTTCCAAACCATTTGGAATACGTTTATTTACATGGTGAATCTGAATTACCTGTAATAATATCGTCTTCTCTTACTGAAAATGAAAAATCTCAACTCATTTCTGTGCTAAAAGCTCATAAATCAGCAATTGCATGGAAAATTCATGATATTAAAGGTATAAGTCCTTCGTATTGCACACATAAAATCCTTATGGAAGAAAATCATAAAACATATGTGCAACGCCAACGAAGACTAAATCCTAATATGCAAGATGTTGTTAAGAAAGAAATAATTAAACTGCTAGATGCAGGTTTAATTTATCTAATTTCTGATAGTCCATGGGTAAGCCCAGTTCAATGTGTACCAAAGAAGGGTGGCATCACTGTCATCACAAATGATAATGATGAGCTTATTCCTACTAGGACTGTAACAGGATGGCGTGTTTGTATTGACTATAGAAAATTAAATGACGCCACAAGAAAAGATCACTTTCCCTTACCTTTCATTGATCAAATGATAGAAAGGTTAGCCGGAAATAGTTTTTATTGTTTTCTTGACGGTTTCTCTGGATACTTTCAAATTCCTATCGCACCCGAGGACCAAGAGAAAACCACTTTCACATGCCCTTATGGTACTTTTGCTTATAAACGCATGCCATTTGGACTTTGCAACGCCCCTGCAACCTTTCAAAGGTGCATGATGGCGATTTTTCACGACATGATAGAAGAATGCATGGAAGTTTTCATGGATGACTTTTCAGTCTTCGGTGATACTTTTGAAACATGTCTAATTAATCTTGAACGAATGCTTATTAGATGCGAGAAATCAAATCTAGTACTTAATTGGGAGAAATGCCATTTCATGGTTAAAGAAGGCATCGTTCTTGGTCATAAAATTTCAAGTAAAGGAATTGAAGTGGATAAAGCTAAAGTAGATGTAATCGCTAAACTTCCACATCCCACCAATGTTAGAGGAGTTAGGAGTTTTCTAGGACATGTCGGTTTTTACCGACGGTTCATAAAAGATTTTTCTAAAATTGCCACTCCAATGAATAAACTCCTTGAAAAAGATGCTCCATTCATCTTTTCGGATGAATGTATCAAATCTTTTAATATTCTTAAAGAGCAACTTACTAATGCACCGATCATGATAACTCCAAACTGGAAGTTACCATTCGAACTTATGTGCGATGCAAGTGATTTTGCAATGGGAGCCGTTTTAGGTCAAAGAATTGACAAACGATTCAAACCTATATACTATGCCAGTAAGACGTTACAAGGAGCACAGACGAATTATACAACTACTGAAAAAGAACTCCTTGCTATTGTCTTTGCTTTTGACAAATTTTGTTCATTTCTCGTTCTAGCTAAAACGGTGGTCTATACTGACCATTCAGCCCTTAAATATTTATTTTCAAAACAAGATGCCAAACCACGATTAATCCGTTGGATCTTACTCTTACAAGAATTCGATATTGAAATCCGAGATAAAAAAGGAGCAGAAAATCTCGCCGCTGATCATCTTTCTCGTCTTGAAAATCCCGAATTAGAAGTTCTAAATGAATCAGCCATACAAGATAACTTTCCTGATGAATACCTTTTGAAAATCGATTCTAGTGAAATTCCATGGTTTGCAGACTATGCAAACTACTTAGTAAGTGGATTCCTTGAAAAAGGGTTGTCGTACCAAAAACGAAAGAAATTCTTTAGTGATATAAAACACTATTTCTGGGAAGATCCACATCTGTTTAAAAGTTGTCCCGATGGAATAATACGCCGATGTGTATTTGGGAATGAAGCTATACAAATCTTAAACCATTGTCACACAGGACCAACAGGAGGACATTATGGGCCTCAACAAACTGGTAGAAAGGTCTACGAAGCTGGATTCTACTGGCCTTCAATTTTCAAAGATGCACACCTTCTTTGTAAATCATGTGATGCATGTCAAAGGGCCGGAAAAATAAGTCAACGTGATGAAATGCCACAAAATATCATTCAAGTATGTGAAGTTTTCGACATTTGGGGTATTGACTTTATGGGTCCGTTTCCAAAATCTCATAATAATCTCTACATTCTCGTTGCCATTGATTATGTATCTAAATGGGTGGAAGCGCAAGCTCTCCCAACTAATGACGCACGAGCTATAGTCAACTTCTTAAAATGTCTTTTTGCTAGGTTTGGAACACCGAAAGCTTTAATAAGTGATCGGGGTACTCATTTTTGTAACAATCAACTTGAGAAAGTTCTCAAAAGATATGGAGTAACTCATAAAATCTCAACCGCTTATCATCCACAAACAAGTGGACAAGTTGAAAATACCAACCGAGCATTAAAACGTATTCTAGAGAAAACTGTAGGAGCAAATCCGAAGGAATGGTCCACAAAATTGGAGGATGCACTTTGGGCTTTTAGAACAGCCTATAAAACTCCAATTGGAACCACACCTTTTAAACTTGTTTATGGAAAAGCATGTCACCTTCCAGTAGAAATTGAGCACAAAGCATTTTGGGCTTTGAAGACATGTAATCTTGATTTGCATGAAGCTGGACGCCTACGGTTAAGTCAACTAAACGAATTAGAAGAATTAAGACATGAAGCATATAAAAATTCATTAATCTATAAGGAAAGAACGAAGAGATGGCATGATAAAAGAATCCGAAGTTCAAAAGAATTTAAAGAAGGAGATAGAGTTCTTCTTTTCAATTCAAGATTCAGATTATTTCCTGGAAAATTGAAATCAAGATGGTCTGGACCATTTATAGTCAAACGAGTTTTCCCGTACGGAACAATAGAATTGATAAATTCAAACGGGGTTGAATTTAAAGTTAATGGTCACAGAGTTAAACACTATATTGATGGTCCGATGGAAGTTGACGATGAAGTAAATCACAATTTCAATACCACAGCTAACTAAGTGTGGGGAGATTCAAAACTTTTAAAGATAATTCTTATACTTTTTAATATTAGATATTCTATTTTCGTGTAGTTTCCGAGAATGGAATCCGATTGGTCTTTTCTACTAGCAGACCCTAAAGAACTAGTCCTCTCCCCCCCATTCTGAATTTTTATTTTTTTTAGGTTTTACGAGATGAAGAATTCCTTTGATCTGAACCATGGTTTAATGCTACATGCTATGATTACTAAACGTAATAATGATACACTTCCGAGTGAACTGGTATCATTCATAAGAGGCGAAATGGATGGAGTAAGAAAAGAACTAAGAAATAATCATAATAATATACATTTCGGTAAAGGAAAATCAAAATCCGCAACAAAAAGAAGAGCACGACACCTTGAAAAATGTCATAAATGCAGAAAATGGTCACACGAAGGAAAATGTTCGAACAATCAGACATACTCCAATAATGAGTTCATTACTCTATGCAGAGAAGGACCGTTTATATGTTTAGAAGAAAAGTTATTAAATAAACGAGGTCACGCTTATGTAGCAATGATAAACCAAATCGAACGACTCTCCTATGAATCGTTCAGAGGAGGTCACTGAGATTTCTTTCTAGCAGGTAAGTATGTACAGTTTTTATTTTTTATTTTTATTGCTTTTAACCTTTTGATAATAAACGCTGAATCGTTCGCTATAAAGTATTAAATTGGTATTCAATAAAATTAGGTATGCGAAACCGAAATTATTGATATCATAAAAAAATTTATTACATCACCGCGAAATTTACCGTTTATTCATAAGGTATAAATATCTTTAATCAATCAATTCAAAGTATTCTAAAAATTCGCCAGGAGTAAAACTAGGTGATAAAACTGAAATTACTTTACCCAAAAGAGGGACGTATATTTTTGTTAATATTTGATTGATTAAAGTGGGATAAAAGACCAAAAAGATTTTTTAATTTTTACCATGTTTTTAAAATTAATATATAAATATTAAATTAATATTGTAAACTTTTTAAAATCAATATATTTAAGTTTGTAAATATTTGAAAATTTTAATATTTTTAATATAAGTTTGTATGTATAAAAACAAAAATATAATATAAGTTTGGTATGAATTTTAATTTTTAATATGAAATTTTTAATTTTATGCATTTTAAATTTAAGTTTGGTGTGAATTTAAAAACAAAAATTTACTTTATTTCGCTAAGTTAAAAATATGATTTTTAAAATTCGTCGTGAGTTGAAAACTAGGTCGTTGAACCGAAATTGCTCTACCCAAGGGAGGGACGAGAACTTTTATTATCATTATTTTTAATCTTATTAAATTAAAGTAAGCCAAAAACATTTAAAAAACCCAAAAATCTTTACTTTTAAAACCGTTCTTTGAATTGACAAATTTTAAAATTTTGTCGAGGGACGGACTAGGACAACGTTTCGAAACGCCCTCATCCTAAAAAGAAACAAATTTTTTAAAATTTTATTAATTATATGTTTTATAAAGTATAAGATTTTTATATAAAAAAAAAAAAAGCAAGCCAAAGTACTGTACCCGGACCCCCATGCGATCGCATGGGTTTTACACTTCAACTCCATGCGATCGCATGGAGCTGAAATCCTGGCCAGAAACAAAAGCAGTCGACTGGTCTGTCTTTACCACAAAACACACACATACACATGAAACTCTCTCCAAATCACCTCTAAAATTCACCATTTTTCACCGTAATTCATCAAATTTCTTGCTCTAATCATGCCTAGATTCTCATTCTTCAGCAAAAAGGTAAAAATTACACCCCTAAACTCTATAAATTTCTAGTTTTTGTGATAATTACCAATATTTTACCTAATGCAATTTTATTGATTTCTAGTGTAATTAGTGTTAAATTGTTAGTATTTTATGGATGTATAACCTAGATTGATGCTATTTAACATGATTTGAAGCCAAAAACTTCAAAAATTTTAGAAATCTAGGGTTTGTGTTCTTGAGCAATTTGGGGCTTTTTGATATAAACAGGTTATGGCCAATTTTTGTCATGAATTATTGCCAAATTGAGTAGTGTAACATGTTTAGGTAGTTAAATGATCCAAACATTGATCCTAAACATGAGTTTTTGAGATTAAAGTGGACTTTTTAGGCAAAAATTCATGAACTTGATTAATTTGATATAATTGCCATTCGAGACTTGTTTAATTGTTAGTAATGACTACTTTGACATGTTATTTGAGTTAAATGCTTATGAACTTTGTCTACATTTTCATTTGTGCTTATTTGGAAAAGTGTAGAATTGTAAAAATTGTGAAAATGTGTATAAGTTTAATTTTGATTTAACATGTTATTGTGATTGTTTTAAATTGTTATTTGTAACGACCCGACCAAAACCGTTATTGACGGCGCCGTTAACTTAGGTCCCGTTGCGTGGTCTCCCACGTTGAATTTGAAACGTTTACGTCTAAATCGGCGTAGCTCATTTGGCGACAACGAGTCGTGTTGGGCCTTTCTTGGATATGGATAAGTTTTCTCGGTCGCTCATGCATAATCCCGGTCCCGGTGAATTGGTCATCGTTTACTTGGTTCGACAAAAGGAGAATGACGTTTCCGGTCATATAAGGTTTCGAAGGCGTGGCGTCAATACTCGAATGAAAATTTTGTAGTAAGAGAGTTTGATTAAAGGCAAAGACGTTTCTCAAGAAAATTTGAAGTTGGTAATACAAATTCGTATTATGGTTTTCAAGACTTAAATCGTATGTTTGTTCGGTCCGTCGGGTTGTGGATGGTACGCGGTACTCATGTCTAAACGCGGTCCCGAGGCTTTTTGTGAGGCACTCCAAAATCTAGAAGTGAAACGAGGATCTCGGTCCGAAACGGAGTACATTTCGTAAGGTATATTTGAACAAGTTTGTTAGGACAAGTTTCTCAAGAAAATTCGCGTCGCGAAAGATTTATCAGTTTCCAAAAACGTTCGTCGGGGCAAGTTCTCATCAATTTCTGAAGAAAAAAAAAACGTTCGTCGGGACTATTCACCCTCGAGGTGAATACTAGTATAACGTGGAGAGTCTCTCCCTCCATTGAGAGTTTAGAGTAAAGATTTCCTGAACCGGAAGTACGAGTGTGATGAGAGAGAAGTTTCCGCCTCGGTGCGAGCATAACGAGTAAATCGTAATTAGTCAATAAGACTGTGCGAGGACGAGATAGTATACACGTGTAACATACGGTTGAAGTCGAGAGGAATCGGTAATTCATTCGGAAGCATAAGTACAGTTCGACAAAAGTCGAAGGGGTGTCCCCGGTATGGTTGTTATCAATATTCTCGGAGTTTTCGGATGTCCAACATGAATAGATGAAGTCATGTACATGGCTCATGGTGGTGTTTAGGTTGATCGAGTCTAACCACCATCACGTGTCACTAGAACTTTGGTATGTCTTACCGTAATATAACCACGTTGATCGAGTGTCGTTATATTACGCTAACTCATACCTCCATCCCCACATCACTCTATAGATTCAAGTTCGTGTCATCGCGAAAATCTAAAATGAACAAAATGTAACGACGTCTCAAACGTGACTCGTATTAAATCGAAAGAATTAGTGCAACTATAAAGAAGCGTTCCCCGAGGGAAGTGTATAAATGATTGTTCACGTCAATGTGTTTCGAGTCAGACAATAAGGTATTCAGGTATGAAAAGAGTAACGAGTCATGATAACGAGTAGCACGCAACCGTAGTGGTAATTGTTGATGACGATACTCACCTAGAGTAGTGATGGTAGTAACACCAAAAGTAGATAGTAAGAAACACCAGTGGGAAGCCGATAGTAAGTTGAAACGGTGGCAAATAACAATCCGGGAGACAGAGTTCCCGAACAAGTGTGACTAATGAAGTCGTCGTCATCCATACGGGTATGAATCCTGAATTTACGCGTGTTACCAGAAAGTTGCAGAATACGAGTTCGTATGATGAAAACTTGGTACCATTAAGAAGTTTGCCTAAGAATGATTAGAGTATAATGCACAAGTAGTCAAGTAAGTGCTATCTATAGCAAATGTATGTCAGAATGCAAATGCTAACTATCCGGTTGTAGTCTAGACTCACTAATGCGTCCTAACGACTCTGTTAGACACACTAATGCACGTCCTAGTTCCCTACAACCAACGCTCTGATACCACTTGTCACGACCCAACCAAAACCGTTATTGACGGCGCCGTTAACTTAGGTCCCGTTGCGTGGTCGTAGTCCCTATATGAGACTCGTTTGACCAAAATTATGTCGCATTCATTTGAAAGGTACAAGACTTGCAAGTTTAGTTTACAAAACCGTTCGACAACAAGTCTAAGTTTACAAAAGTCATAAAGTATAAATGAAATAACTTGCGACATAATATAAGTTGAAAAACACAGTTGCTATAAATAGCGTAAGTATGTAAACAAAAGTTTGAATCCAAAAGTGCTATCCCTAGCGTATGTATGTATGTATGTATGCTTGACCCCAAGCAAGAAATCAGAGTGTATGCATGTATGCTCGACTCCAAGCAAGTATGAGTGCACGCGGAAGCATGTATCAAATAGCCAAGTATGAACCTGAGAAACATATAGAAAACTGTCAACGAAAAACGTTGGTGAAATCATAGGTGTTTGTAAACGTTGTTTTTGAACCACAAGATTTAGTATTCCCATAGTTGATTATCAAAATCGTTTGCATTCCAAAAGTATTGTTCGCGAGCACCCAATTATCAAGACTTAACATTTCCTTCCATAGAACCCCATCACAATAGTGTTAGAACATACACTGTTTCTCGAAAATATATTTCATCCGTAGACGGTAGCGAACCGTCCGTAATGAGGGTTTGTCAAACCCGTATGGCCACACAATATAAGTTCTCGCTTACACCCTGCAAGTGTAACTAATGATAATCGAATTGAGGATTTTTGTTCTAACTCGCTGTGGAATGTTTGTTTCCTTGTACTTGTGTTCAAAGTATAAAAGTATGTAGTATAAAACTGTATATGTTTCTCATCCCATAATTTAAAAGTATAAAAGTTGTTGAAAGATGGGACTATGATCTCACCTCGAGTGCACGAGTATAAAGGTACTTCAACAAGTAAACGTGTGCATGAAAGTTGCTTAGCCTTGACCTAAACAAATAAGTTGTATCAATTAACCGGTTACGACACAAGGTCGGGCGAAATGTGTTCAATTAGTCCTATGGCTCGTTACGACTCGAATAGTATAGCATGTGAATCACGTTGTCAAGTTTCATGCAAGAATCACGTATAAAAGCATGTTAGAACGTTTGCATAAAAGTTTGGTTAAGTTTGACTAAAAGTCAAACTTGGTCAAAGTCAACGAAAAAGTCAACATGTTCGGGTCGGGCCCCGGACTATTTTTCTATGCTAATTATTCATATACAAGTATATTAAAACAAGTTTCATGTGAATCGGAGGTCGATAGCTAGTCAAACATTTCGCGTGAAATGCGCCAAACAAGGCAGAATCTGGCCAGGCCAATCCGCGCGCCGCGCGGGGATGGGGCGCGCCGCGCCACCATCTGGGCAGACACTTTTCTGTTTTTCAAAGTATGCACGAGCTAAAACCAAATAACCACATCTTATGATCCGCAAACAATTAGAACATGTATCTTATATCATCGGAAAGGTAATTTGACGAGGAAAACACCTAGACACATTTCATCAAGCAATTCAACACTTACAACAACCCAAAACCGCATTAAACGTTCATAATCAAAGTTTCTAGTTCGTAAAACGTATTTTATGATCCGGGAATCCAATTTACACATACGATATGCCGTTTTGAAGGTAATGAAACATACATTACAACTAAACACTAACAATTAACATTCCATGGCATTCGAAACATCAAAAGCTCGTTTTAAGTCTACCAAACCCTAACCAAAATCCGCAAAAATCAATATTCATGTTTTTGAAGTTTCCTTAATCAACCTACGCATCAAAACGAAGCTAGTGATACTAGTAACACAATTAAAACATGAACTTTAACAATTAAACAACTTTTAATCATCCAAAATCAAAGATTAAGGTAACCCACTTCAAAAGTTCAAACTAGTTACTCAAATCAACAAATCGAGCAAACAAAACATATATTCATGCTAGACACGAGCCATAGACACTAACTAACACAATTTCAAGTCAAAAACACGAATTTAAAGAAATCTAGAGTTTTAGAAATGTTACCCAAAATCGGTGAATTTGGTACCAAATCGAAGAGGATGATGAGAGGATCACGAATATGTAATTTGTTTTGAAGTTTGCTTCCCGATCCGGATTTAGATGATGATTTTATGAAGTTGGGGTTTGTGTGTGTGTTCTTGCTAGAGAGAAAGAGAGAGAGAGGGAGATGGTTGAATGGTGAGGAAGGTGGGGAGGTGGTGACTAGTTGCCCCAATTTGGCCAAGTGACGAGATTGGTCCCTCAAGTTTCAAAGCGGGAGCGGTAATTAACCAAACAAATATTTTAAAACGCTCGAGTAAACGGGTGATGTCAAAATTAAATAGCGGGAATATAATGAACGTTACTCACGGAAACTATTAATTTAAATACGAAAGATTATGTTTTAAAAAAAAAGACGGTGTTAAAATTAAATTTAACGGAAAAACGCGGGATGTTACATTATCCACGCCTTAAAAGAAATTTCGTCCCGAAATTTAGTTGGAAGTAGTAGTTGTTGAATCTTACTCGAGATCTTGCGTTGTAAATTCTACGAATAAGTGAAGGTACGTCCTTGAGCATTTCAACGAACTTGACGGTCGGGATCATATGTTGTTTACGGTTTGGTTTCACGATTTATGGTTTCAACCGGTCCTCCTAGGAAGTGAGGGTTATCGTCGATAGTGAGTTCATCAAAGGAGATAACAAGTTCCCGTTTCGCAAAACACGTCTTTGAGTTGATACATCGAATGTAGGATAAACGGAGACCCAAAATGAGTCGGAAAAGTCTAAACGGCTAGCGACGGGTCCAAAACACCCCAAGAATTTAAAGGATCAAAATATCGCGGATTTAGCTTCCTACGTTTCCCGAAACGGATTGCACCTTTCCAAGGTGCGACTCTTAACGTGACGCGGTTTCCCACGTTGAATTTGAAACGTTTACGTCTAAATCGGCGTAGCTCATTTGGCGACAACGAGTCGTGTTGGGCCTTTCTTGGATATGGATAAGTTTTCTCGGTCGCTCATGCATAATCCCGGTCCCGGTGAATTGGTCATCGTTTACTTGGTTCGACAAAAGGAGAATGACGTTTCCGGTCATATAAGGTTTCGAAGGCGTGGCGTCAATACTCGAATGAAAATTTTGTAGTAAGAGAGTTTGATTAAAGGCAAAGACGTTTCTCAAGAAAATTTGAAGTTGGTAATACAAATTCGTATTATGGTTTTCAAGACTTAAATCGTATGTTTGTTCGGTCCGTCGGGTTGTGGATGGTACGCGGTACTCATGTCTAAACGCGGTCCCGAGGCTTTTTGTGAGGCACTCCAAAATCTAGAAGTGAAACGAGGATCTCGGTCCGAAACGGAGTACATTTCGTAAGGTATATTTGAACAAGTTTGTTAGGACAAGTTTCTCAAGAAAATTCGCGTCGCGAAAGATTTATCAGTTTCCAAAAACGTTCGTCGGGGCAAGTTCTCATCAGTTTCTGAAGAAAAAAAAAATGTTCGTCGGGACTATTCACCCTCGAGGTGAATACTAGTATAACGTGGAGAGTCTCTCCCTCCATTGAGAGTTTAGAGTAAAGATTTCCTGAACCGGAAGTACGAGTGTGATGAGAGAGAAGTTTCCGCCTCGGTGCGAGCATAACGAGTAAATCGTAATTAGTCAATAAGACTGTGCGAGGACGAGATAGTATACACGTGTAACATACGGTTGAAGTCGAGAGGAATCGGTAATTCATTCGGAAGCATAAGTACAGTTCGACAAAAGTCGAAGGGGTGTCCCCGGTATGGTTGTTATCAATATTCTCGGAGTTTTCGGATGTCCAACATGAATAGATGAAGTCATGTACATGGCTCATGGTGGTGTTTAGGTTGATCGAGTCTAACCACCATCACGTGTCACTAGAACTTTGGTATGTCTTACCGTAATATAACCACGTTGATCGAGTGTCGTTATATTACGCTAACTCATACCTCCATCCCCACATCACTCTATAGATTCAAGTTCGTGTCATCGCGAAAATCTAAAATGAACAAAATGTAACGACGTCTCAAACGTGACTCGTATTAAATCGAAAGAATTAGTGCAACTATAAAGAAGCGTTCCCCGAGGGAAGTGTATAAATGATTGTTCACGTCAATGTGTTTCGAGTCAGACAATAAGGTATTCAGGTATGAAAAGAGTAACGAGTCATGATAACGAGTAGCACGCAACCGTAGTGGTAATTGTTGATGACGATACTCACCTAGAGTAGTGATGGTAGTAACACCAAAAGTAGATAGTAAGAAACACCAGTGGGAAGCCGATAGTAAGTTGAAACGGTGGCAAATAACAATCCGGGAGACAGAGTTCCCGAACAAGTGTGACTAATGAAGTCGTCGTCATCCATACGGGTATGAATCCTGAATTTACGCGTGTTACCAGAAAGTTGCAGAATACGAGTTCGTATGATGAAAACTTGGTACCATTAAGAAGTTTGCCTAAGAATGATTCGAGTATAATGCACAAGTAGTCAAGTAAGTGCTATCTATAGCAAATGTATGTCAGAATGCAAATGCTAACTATCCGGTTGTAGTCTAGACTCACTAATGCGTCCTAACGACTCTGTTAGACACACTAATGCACGTCCTAGTTCCCTACAACCAACGCTCTGATACCACTTGTCACGACCCGACCAAAACCGTTATTGACGGCGCCGTTAACTTAGGTCCCGTTGCGTGGTCGTAGTCCCTATATGAGACTCGTTTGACCAAAATTATGTCGCATTCATTTGAAAGGTACAAGACTTGCAAGTTTAGTTTACAAAACCGTTCGACAACAAGTCTAAGTTTACAAAAGTCATAAAGTATAAATGAAATAACTTGCGACATAATATAAGTTGAAAAACACAGTTGCTATAAATAGCGTAAGTATGTAAACAAAAGTTTGAATCCAAAAGTGCTATCCCTAGCGTATGTATGTATGTATGTATGCTTGACCCCAAGCAAGAAATCAGAGTGTATGCATGTATGCTCGACTCCAAGCAAGTATGAGTGCACGCGGAAGCATGTATCAAATAGCCAAGTATGAACCTGAGAAACATATAGAAAACTGTCAACGAAAAACGTTGGTGAAATCATAGGTGTTTGTAAACGTTGTTTTTGAACCACAAGATTTAGTATTCCCATAGTTGATTATCAAAATCGTTTGCATTCCAAAAGTATTGTTCGCGAGCACCCAATTATCAAGACTTAACGTTTCCTTCCATAGAACCCCATCACAATAGTGTTAGAACATACACTGTTTCTCGAAAATATATTTCATCCGTAGACGGTAGCGAACCGTCCGTAATGAGGGTTTGTCAAACCCGTATGGCCACACAATATAAGTTCTCGCTTACACCCTGCAAGTGTAACTAATGATAATCGAATTGAGGATTTTTGTTCTAACTCGCTGTGGAATGTTTGTTTCCTTGTACTTGTGTTCAAAGTATAAAAGTATGTAGTATAAAACTGTATATGTTTCTCATCCCATAATTTAAAAGTATAAAAGTTGTTGAAAGATGGGACTATGATCTCACCTCGAGTGCACGAGTATAAAGGTACTTCAACAAGTAAACGTGTGCATGAAAGTTGCTTAGCCTTGACCTAAACAAATAAGTTGTATCAATTAACCGGTTACGACACAAGGTCGGGCGAAATGTGTTCAATTAGTCCTATGGCTCGTTACGACTCGAATAGTATAGCATGTGAATCACGTTGTCAAGTTTCATGCAAGAATCACGTATAAAAGCATGTTAGAACGTTTGCATAAAAGTTTGGTTAAGTTTGACTAAAAGTCAAACTTGGTCAAAGTCAACGAAAAAGTCAACATGTTCGGGTCGGGCCCCGGACTATTTTTCTATGCTAATTATTCATATACAAGTATATTAAAACAAGTTTCATGTGAATCGGAGGTCGATAGCTAGTCAAACATTTCGCGTGAAATGCGCCAAACAAGGCAGAATCTGGCCAGGCCAATCCGCGCGCCGCGCGGGGATGGGGCGCGCCGCGCCACCATCTGGGCAGACACTTTTCTGTTTTTCAAAGTATGCACGAGCTAAAACCAAATAACCACATCTTATGATCCGCAAATAATTAGAACATGTATCTTATATCATCGGAAAGGTAATTTGACGAGGAAAACACCTAGACACATTTCATCAAGCAATTCAACACTTACAACAACCCAAAACCGCATTAAACGTTCATAATCAAAGTTTCTAGTTCGTAAAACGTATTTTATGATCCGGGAATCCAATTTACACATACGATATGCCGTTTTGAAGGTAATGAAACATACATTACAACTAAACACTAACAATTAACATTCCATGGCATTCGAAACATCAAAAGCTCGTTTTAAGTCTACCAAACCCTAACCAAAATCCGCAAAAATCAATATTCATGTTTTTGAAGTTTCCTTAATCAACCTACGCATCAAAACGAAGCTAGTGATACTAGTAACACAATTAAAACATGAACTTTAACAATTAAACAACTTTTAATCATCCAAAATCAAAGATTAAGGTAACCCACTTCAAAAGTTGAAACTAGTTACTCAAATCAACAAATCGAGCAAACAAAACATATATTCATGCTAGACACGAGCCATAGACACTAACTAACACAATTTCAAGTCAAAAACACGAATTTAAAGAAATCTAGAGTTTTAGAAATGTTACCCAAAATCGGTGAATTTGGTACCAAATCGAAGAGGATGATGAGAGGATCACGAATATGTAATTTGTTTTGAAGTTTGCTTCCCGATCCGGATTTAGATGATGATTTTATGAAGTTGGGGTTTGTGTGTGTGTTCTTGCTAGAGAGAAAGAGAGAGAGAGGGAGATGGTTGAATGGTGAGGAAGGTGGGGAGGTGGTGACTAGTTGCCCCAATTTGGCCAAGTGATGAGATTGGTCCCTCAAGTTTCAAAGCGGGAGCGGTAATTAACCAAACGAATATTTTAAAACGCTCGAGTAAACGGGTGATGTCAAAATTAAATAGCGGGAATATAATGAACGTTACTCACGGAAACTATTAATTTAAATACGAAAGATTATGTTTTAAAAAAAAAGACGGTGTTAAAATTAAATTTAACGGAAAAACGCGGGATGTTACATTATTTTGCTAACACTAATGCATATTTGGATGCACAAATTTTGTGTTTAATGTGTTTTGCAGAAAGCCGATACTGGAGCTTCAGGATCATCCTCATCTAGACAACCTGCTCAAGCTCCAGAACCAGAACCAGAAATGCAATACGAGCCAGAACCTGAACAACAACCACAACAGGAACCACAACAACAGCCGAATCAACATGTACCCTATTATGATCCGTTACAGAATGTTCATGATTTCATAGTATTTCCGAGACATCCACCAGTAGAATACCCAACTGTTCCTGAACATACATTGCATCCTAATCTGAGATTCGATAGAAGCTGGAGAGATTACCCAGCATATCAAAGTAATAAATTCAAATTGATAACAAAAGAGGTAGAGGTGCCAAGGGTAATTGATTGGAATCCTTTGGAAAGGGTCAATCTAGCTGACCGTGTCAAACAGCATCTGATTCAAAGGTATGGCAGTTCTTCTTTTACAGATTGGAAACGTCTTTTCACCATTCGTAGACCTGTATATAAGGAATGGTGTGTAGAGTTGATGAGTACTATAGCATTAAACGTAGATGTAGATAGGTTAGACGATAGAAGTTTTCTTAGATTTATCCTTGGTGGTAGAATGTACAGGATGTCCATGATGGACATGGCCCGGGCATTACAGATTTACACTCCTAGTGAATTACTACTACCTGATTGTATGAGTTTGATTTATCGTGGTGAAAGGGTAGATAGGAATTTTGACGTGAACGCCGTTTGGAGGCGTATGTCAAACTATAATGTTTTTACACTAGGAGGAAAACACTCCTACTTACATATTAACAAAGCTGAGCTTCGTGTAATTCATAGATTTTTAGCTAACTCGATTACACAAAGAGGTCACAATAAAGAGAAAATGACCTTACATGATTTATTTTACCTAAAGTGTATTCGAGACCCGAGAATCTTTGTTAATATCCCATACTGTGTTGGTTTTTATTTATCTAAAATGGTTGAAGGAATGCAGGAAGGGAGTATAATAGGAGGAGGTATTTTTGTTACTCTCATTGGAGAGTATTTAGGTGTTGATAGGAACCAAGGGGGTCCATTACAGGTTTGTAGAGAACAGGTTGAGCCTTTAGGATTGAAAGTTTATGTGGGTGCTAAGGTATTGAAAAGTAGACGCAACCAGACAGTACCCTATGAAGGTAATCATCCTCAGGTAGAAAGAGGATCAGACGAGGAAATGGAGGAAGCGGGAGACATTAGGGATGTCTTTCAAAATGCTATTCTTGACGTCCACGTTCGTATAGATGAGGAAGCAATGACGAGCGAGGCCAGACATAGTATGTACGAGCAGTGGAACTCCGAGCGAGTATACGAGGATTATAGGCGACGCCAACACGATAGCTGGGCAGTTCATCAGCACCAAATCATGAGCCAGCTATCATATCAGGTACCAAATAATTATGTGCCTACTCGACCTGCTCATTTTCCGCCATAAAGCCCCGACATCCGACCACCCTATAACCGGTATGACTATAATGAAGCCTATCAGAACACCTATAACCAACCATGGAACCCACCTGACGAGATGAACTGGTACCCCTATCCAGACTGATTTAGTTCCATTGGTTAGTTTTATGATTTTTATGTTTTTATCTTTTTACTTTTTCATGTTTAAACTTATGTATTGGATATATTTATGTAATCTTTATCATTTTTATTATTATTGTGTACTAACATTTCATATTTTGATTTGAAAGTGGGATATTAAGTCCCATTTCAAATTACCATGCATGTTTATATTTGTATGTATGTATATTGTAAATTGTACAAAACAGGGTAAAACAGCGCATTTTCAAAGACTGGCATTAAATTCAGCAAAAGCTACTAATTTTGACGACAAAACGAAAAACAAATGTGATATAACAACAAGACGGAATGAACAAATGATGTGCACCATTTATCATTCAGCAAACAAACTCCAATATGTTTGTAAACTTTCTTAATATTTAATCATTTTTCTACGCTAATCACCCTCAATAATTTAAATTATTACTGATTTCTTGCAAATGAGGGCATTGCAAGATCTTAAGTGTGGGAAGGGGTTAAATTCTTTCGGATTTTAAAATTTTTTGATTTAAACACTTGGTTACCATTAAAAATACTAGTAAAGCAGTAGTTGTATTAGAATCTAGTGCTCTCTGATAATAAAGAACAGCCCTAGTCTTATATACTGACTACCCAATTCTAGTAAAATTTTTCAAAATTTACAATTACATGAATTCAAAATCATGTTTATACATATTTATGAACGATAAAACTAGGTGATAAAACCGAAATTATCGTTATCTCAAAAAGAACATAAATTGAGAAACAACTTTAAATATTAGAATTCATTTAAGAATGAAATGGAGGAGAATAAAAAGGGAAAGAAAAACATAAATAAAAGCTAAGTGTGGGAAGAATTACCAACTTCTTTAAAAACTATCTATCACATATTTCTGTAAAGTTAGTGCAGGTACTTTTGCTTTGGACGATATTAATCAGTTTACCCAGTTTACTGTAATATAAATATATGAGAAAGATGGATCTACATGATGAATCAATTCCATCATTATAGGAAGTAAAGTCTTCCGAAAAAGACACGTGCTTCTTGATTTAGGTCAAGAAGTTGTCGTCCAGACCAGCTGTAGGTTGACGAAAAATCTAGAAAAGTCATCTCTAAAATCAGCAGGAAATCCATGGACCTCAGCATCAAACAGGGTCGCCAAGTGGTCAGACTTATCCTAACCATGAGAGGATCTGTCTCGTAAAATGGGGAGGGCGCCGTGCAAATTAGTTGGATAAGACTAATGAATCAGATCCCCAGAAAGGATAATCTCCTTAAAGATTAAAAATCAGCTTTTAAGCCTGATATTACTCAATCCTTGAGATTGACCTTAAAGGTTGAGAATTCAAACTCATGGAATTCGATGATATCTAAACTCGAGCTTGAACGAGAAAATATTTTGATCAAAACTAAAACCGATTTGTTTTCTGAAAAACCCATTTTTTTAAATGCGTTCATTACCATTGAACGTAAAATCCTAAGATTTTGACAGAATTCATTAGGTCACCTGAACCAAATCGGGTGTCAACCGTAAGAACGGTGGTTGCATAGCATGGTCGAAGACAGGACCTTGTGCCAGACCGAAAAACTATAGGGTGATCTTTACTATTGCTCCTACCAAGGATAGTAATTGCATCCGACACGTTTTAGACCATAATCATACGCATGTCATTAGACATCGTCTTAACAGTTGCTTGTTCATCGCTTTCCTTTACAACCGGACGGTCGTTTACCGAAAGGTAATATACGGGACAAGTAGACTAGATGTGTGCTTTCCTAATACAAGGTTAGCAAGTGGGTGACACAAAACCGCAAGTTTTAAGCTAAAATTTTAAAAAATCTGAAACCCACAACCCACAAAAACAATTTTGCAAAACACCGGTGAAGGGTTATTCCGGAAAACCTGTCTAGGGTAAAACCTAGCTTGAATTTTCAAAAGATCAAATGTTTTCATAAAGATCCTATTTCTGAAAGGATCTAAATTTTTATAGTCATGTGGGACTGTAAACCACAACGTTACTATCATTGTTCATACCGCCGTATTGAAGTCACTGTTGTACAAAGTGTGAAGAATAAAGAAGTGATTCAAGTATTTTTATTTCAAGACTATATTGCTTGAGGACAAGCAACGCTCAAGTGTGGGAATATTTGATAATGCTAAAAACGAACATATATTTCATAGCATTATCCTTCAAGAAAGACAAGCTTTTAGTTGAAATTGTTCTATTTACAAGTGATATTCATTTAAATAATAAAAGGTGAAGACAAAAGACAGATTCGATTAATTGAAGATGCAAACGACCAAAAAGCTCAAAAGTACAAAGTACAATCAAAGTGGTTCCAATTATTGATAAGAAACGTCTCAAAATTACAAGAGTACAAGGTGCAAAACGCAAAATGCAAGATATTAAATTGTACGCAAGGACGTTCGAAAATCCGAAACCGGGACCAAAGTCAACTCTCAACGCGCGACGCAACGGGCCGAAAATTATGAGTCAACTATGCACAAGAATATAATATAATATTTAAATAATTATATAAATTATTTATATATTATATATATATTTATAAATTATGTCGACAAGCTATAAAACAAAGCATCTTAGCTGGATCCAGGTGGCCATGCGATCGCATGGCCTGGAGGTGAAAACTCCATGCGATCACATGGAGAAAAAAATCAGGCCAGGTCCTATAAATAGCCAGCATATTCAACGAAAAAAAAAATAATTTTACACTTCTTTTTCTTTCTCTCAATTTATGTATCAAGTATCAATCCAAGTTGTAATCTCAATTTGCAATTTTAATTTTAAGTTAGTGATAATAATAAGGTTGGGTTAGTCGAATGTTTTAAGGTTTTGTAAGTTAGAACTCTGTCCGTTTACCACTACGCTATTTTTAATCACTGTAAGTTATGTTTATATTATTTTCATTAATGTCTCGTAGCTAAGTTATTATTATGCTTATTTAAATCGAAGTAATCGTGATGTTGGGCTAAAATATTAAAACGGGGTAATTAGATTTTGGACCATAATTGGGGTTTGGACAAAAGAACGACATTTGTGGAAATTAGACTATGGATTATTAATGGGCTTTATATTTGTTTAACTAAATGATAGTTTGTTAAATTTAATATAAAGATTTACAATTGGACGTACCTATAAATAACCATTTACACTCGATCGGACACGATGGACGGGATATTTATAAGTACTAATAATCGTTCATTTGACCGGACACGGGAATGGATTAATAGTTAATGGACTTATTAAAATAGGGGTGAATTATGTATAAGGACACTTGGCATAATTGTTAACAAAGTATTAAACCTTGGATTACACGCAGTCGATATCCTGGTGTAATTATTAAACAAAGTATTAAGACCTTGTTACAGTTTAAATCCCCAATTAGTTGGAATATTTGACTTCGGACATAAGGACAATTTGACGAGGACACTCGCACTTTATATTTATGACTGATGGACTGTTATGGACAAAAACTAGACGGACATATTGAATAATCTAGGACAAAGGATAATTAACCCATGATTATAAAACTAAAATCAACACGTCAAACATCATGATTACGGAAGTTTAAATAAGCATAATTCCTTTATTTTTCATATTTAATTGCACTTCTAAATTAAGCATTTTTATTTATTTCATATTTAATTGCACTTTTAATTATCGCTATTTTATTTACATTTATTTATTTTACGCACTTTAATTATTGTCATTTATCTTTACGCTAAAACTAAAAATTGATAAACCGGTCGTTAAACGGTAAAAACCCCCCCTTTATAATAATAATATTACTTATATGTATATATATATATTTATTTTTCTAAATTAACTAATATAGCGTTAAGCTTTGTTTAGAAAACTCCCTGTGGACAAACCGGACTTATTAAAAACTACACTACTGTACGATTAGGTACACTGCCTATAAGTGTTGTAGCAAGGTTTAGGTATATCCATTCTATAAATAAATAAATATCTTGTGTAAAATTGTATCGTATTTAATAGTATTTCCTAGTAAAATATAAGCTATTTCATATACACCTCGCATAACATCAACGGGCTACTACAGTTGGTATCAGAACGTTGGTCTTAGTGAACCAGGTATTGCATTAGTGTGTCTAACTGATAAGTTGTTAAGATGCATTAATGAGTCTGGACTTCGACCGTGTCTGCATGTCAAAAGTTTTGCTTATCATCTCTTATCGGGAATTACCTGCTTAACATTCTTAGTCTAGACACGTCTTACTGCATTGATTGCATGATTAGTGTATAGACAAAATTCATATCTTAGCGTATCTGTTACTGTAAACTTTGTCTGACAGCTTCCAAAAATTCCTCCGTAATTTGCCGAATCCTTTGTACTCTATATAGGTATTCTATGCAAATAGAATATCATCCGATATCCAAAAATCATTTCATATCGAAAATCTTTTATCTAACCGTGCAAGATGAATCCTGCAACTAGTTCGAGTTCCTCAGAATCTGACAGCTATTCCGATATGGATTTCTACCTGAGCTCCGAAAGAAGTGTAACCAGAATGGATCAACCAATCAGCCATCACCAATTCTGGATGAATTGGGGATGGGTTCGTAGTCAACTTAATCAGTGGAGACAAGAAGAAGGCGATCCCTTCCATCCACCAAATTTCCCTCTTGGCGAAGAACCTGAAGCACTTACCGGCGAACCTGTCCAAAACACCATCTTCACACTCATTTCCAGAATAGCTCGCAACGATTACATCATATCTACTATTGTAAACCTTATTCATCCACTCATTCCGACCGCCCATCATCCCGGAGTAATAGAAGAAGTCAACGAACTTCACGATCGAGTAATCAATCTAGAGAATATGGTGCACAAATTACAAGCACCAGCAACACCACCGGCATGACCAGTACCCCCCATTAATAGCACCTGTATCACCAACAGTCTCACCATCATCAGCAACACCGGCAGTACCACAAGCTCCACAAGTTCCATAACCACCGCAGATATCAACACATCAATCACCAATAAGAATATTATACTATCGAGTTATGAAATATTAACTCATTATTTCCAAAGAGTTTATATATATATATTATATATATATATATATATATATATATATATATATATATATATATATATATATATATATATATATATATATATATATATATATATATATATATATATATAATAGAATTTTGAAACCATATTATATCTTTTCATACTAAGCTGTTATGTGTGAATTTTGAAGGGTAAATACTACTCGATTAATTCACATTACTAAAGTGCCATGATATACATTCTTCTTTAACAACCTAAATCTCTGCATCACCTCAAAGAATTCTGTCCCCTAATAAACCAAGTGTATTATTCAATTAGGTTTGATTTTACACTTTCATTTCAGATGTACCTGAAACCTTCTAGAAAATATCATTCGTACCTTGCGAAATTCACAAGAATTCCACGAACACCAACATCTTCCACCGAGAAATATTTAAGGTCATAATTAATATGTTACATTGTACACTCTTCAATTATTCGATATTCATTATATATACTCACTACTTTCACAACGATATATATTCTTCCATAGAAATCAGAACAACCATTTTCATTCAGATTCAATTACATATTATGATTTTGACAGATCAGAATCCAAGTCAAGATATAACAGATAGCATCACTCTTAGATCCTTACATCTTTCAAAACCATACTTTGAATTCAAAACTGTGCTAGAACATCACTCTTATTCATAAAACTCATAAATATATTCATTCAAAATCCTGAATGATTTCATCTTGAACATCATATGTATATTGACGATTACAACCTGCGTTCAAACCCTTTATGATTCTTGAAAATACCCCAACTACTGATCAATTGAGAAGATGAACCAACCACACATTATCGACAGAAAGAAAGAGTTATACTTATAGTCATACACCTGGAAAGATCTCTAAACCTAAGTAAGACTTTAACACATATCCGTGATAAATCCTTCGACATTATTATTACTTAAAATAACTTTGCAATTCCTTTTCAAGTATCCAGTTTTGTCACACCTTCAGCAAGACAACTTCGACATTTTATTTGGAGAAACCTTAATTAAACCTTGATATATACGATTGCCTTTCTATCGTTGTTACCGGAGAACCTTTTATGTTCCACCATATTAGCAGTAAACGTACCAGCGACTCCGTTACTTTGCAACTTAAATCCCTCTGAAATATCACTATCATTATTCATTAAAATCCATCATATACTCATCAACGTCTTGTAACAATAACTGTCATACCACATACCGGCAAGCATCAATCATTATTTCGAATTTTGCAACGTTTCTACGTCAACTGTTATATACCTACATATGACGTCTATCTCCTGGATTTACTTACTCCAATTCTGGAATTCTGAAAAGCACCCCAACCTGCGAATTAGTTCTTTGAGTTTTGAAAATACTGAAGAAGCAGCAAAAACTGTAAACGACCTTAACAGTCAAAAGTTTGACGATAAAGAATAGAGTGTTGGAAACACTCAACATAAAATTGATACTAGAAGGCGGATTAAGCAAAACTATGAAGGAGACGGTGAACAAATCATAAGGACTAAACTTGTACATAAAGAATCCAGATGATTCTATATCCGATGAAATCTTTAGCGAATATCTTGCTCCTTACTTATTCTATATACTTGCGGAAGAATTTTCCTCATCAACCTTCGATCTTAGAAATTCCAAAAATATCATCATAAATATCCTTGATATTTCTGAGGATATTTTCATAAATATTCTTGTCCGAAATTACTTATCTCTTCATGCTATCTGTGTTACATCTTAAAGGAAACTGTTTTAATTTCTAAATTTTTATAAACTTCGAGTTTAAATTATGAATGTTTTTGAAGTAGTGTTGGGAATCGAAGCATGAGTTATAATATAATGACACCTGATCAACGTGGTTATATTACATTAAGTCATGCTGAGTTTCTAGTGGAACATGATGATTCACAGATTATATCGTCATCATGTGCCATGTTACATAATTCGTTCATTCTATTTAACCTCTACAAATATCAAGAACATATTTTCTTGATAGTTCTATCTTTTCCGTGATACCGGTAATTTACCAAATTAAATCGTGCTATTATAATTCCTTTCTGCTTAAAACATTAGTTATGTTCATTCAAAATTTCGTACCTACAAAATCGAGACGTCTTGATCGCTTTACTTAAAGTTGAGAAGAGAAAACAAAAGCATGGAGCTCCGAAATATAAAGGAAAATATAAAGCCCGATAACAAATCAGAAATTACAAACCGTGTATATCAATGCGTATAGCAATATAAAGACACGGGAGAATGATAAATACAACAATCCCTAGAGCATAATAGAAATAAACATATTCCTCCGGTGGGAGCTGAAAAAGAAGGATAATGGTGGCGAACGTCAATATTAGGTCAAGAACCAGAACTGGATTGAGCATTTCCACAATCTTTTGAATGTATGAATTGATGAAGAAAGTAGGGATGGTGATAATAATGAGTCGGAAGAGGTCAATTTATAGTGGATATAACAGACAGAGCAATCGAGGCAGATTACCGCATTTAATTAAAGAGGATCCTAATTTCCTTAAATCCCAAAAAATCAAATCTTTTATAGATTTCGAAGATTTTCTTTACATTCCTTGAAATCCGGAAATCAACTGTGACTACGTCAAAAATTAAGACGAAACTTTATTTCTTCAATTCCATCTTTTACGATAGCTTCATTCATACTCTTCGCGTAATCGAATTGTTCAATCCATATTTTCGCAAAGATGAAAAAAAAATCTATATTTTTTGAACTCGTGTTATTCATAAACGGAACTCGACTCATTCAAGGTATTCAAAATACTACATTAATCTATTTCCTTGATAATGATTATATGAACGATCGAATTCATGGTAAGAATTCAAGTTATAGTTCTTGATACAAGAATAATCTTACTTCCATTATCAAACTTTCCTTAACCAAATTTCGGGACGAAATTTCTTTAACGGGTAGGTACTGTGACGACCCGGAAATTTTCGACCAAATTTAAACTTAATCTTTAAATGAATTAATGTTTCCGACATGATAAGCAAAGTCTGTTAAGTTGAAATTCAAATATTTGGAACTGTGTTCATGTAACCTTCGACTTTTACGGACGATTCACGAACCTCTATTTGAAAATAAGATATGTATATAAATATATGTATATATTTGAGATTGATATTTACATGATTAAATATTTCTAACATGTTAAGCAATCAAACTTGTTAAGACTTGATTAATTAAAACGGATTTGATGTAAACATTTGACCACCCAGTTTGTCCGACGATTCACGAACGTTATAATTTGTATATGACATGATATTTATATATATGGACATATATATATAGGTTTAACATGATGAAATGATAATTAAGTATCACATTTAGTATATATTAACAATGAACTATATACATAAAATGAGACTACTAACTTAAGGGTTTCAAAACAATATACATATATATATATATATATATATATATATATATATATATATATATATATATATATATATATATATATATATATATATATATATATATATATATATATATAACGATTATCGACGTAATAATGTCTTAATTAAAATAAATACATATGTATTGTATTAAGATATATTAATACATTATGTTTAACATGATATAATGATAATTAAGTATATCATTAAGTGTATTAACAATGAACTATATACATAAAACTAGACTACTAACTTAAGGGTTTCGAAACAATATATACATGTAACGATTAATGACGAAATAACGACTTAATTAAAATGTATATATATGTAATGTATTAAGAAGTATTAATACACATTTGAAAAACTTAAAGACATATATCAAAATACTTATACTTGACAAAGATAGTTGTAATCGTATTCTCGTTCGTTTTCATCAAGAATTCTACTTGTATTCGTTCGGTATTTGTACTCGTATTATACACAGCTTCTAGATGTACATACTATTGGTATATACACTTCAATGATTAGCACTTAGAAGCCCTTAATGAGTCATCAAACATTTGGGAACCATCATTTGACAACTAGCATGACTTATGAGCAAGAAAACAAAATCTATTAACCTTATATTGACTAAGCATTAGACATTTTTTTCAAACAACACACACATCATATTTCTTTGATATTTTTCTTCATCTTAACTCTCTCTAAACACAAGAATGTCTCTACTTCACTAACATTTATAATCTAGGTCAATATAGCTTCAATTTCAATCAAAAAAACATCATCATTCAAGAACACATCAAGAACACTTCGAAAAATGCTTTCAAGTTTGCTAGATTACTTTCAATCTTGAAAATCCATTTTAAATGATCATCCAACCTCAAGAAATCTTCATTTATATCAGTAGGTGTTCTTTCTAAATCAAGGTAATAATTATATTTAAGCTTTGATTAAAATTTATAAACATAATTATCTTAATTCAAGTAGTAATCTTACTTGAACTTGTTTTTCGTGTCATGATTCTACTTCAAGAACTTCCAAGCCATCAAAGGTCCTTTGAAGCTCTAGATCATTTCTCATCATTTCCAGTAGGTTTACATACTATACTTGAGGTAGTAATGATGTTCATAACATCGTTCGATTCTTACTTATATAACTATCTTATTCGAAGAAAATAACTTGTAATCACTAGAACATAGTTTAGTTAATTCTAAACTTGTTCGCAAATAAAGTTAATCCTTCTAACTTAACTTTTAAAAATAACTAAACACATGTTTTATATCTATATGATATGCTAACTCAATAATTTAAAACTTGAAAACACGAAGAACACCGTAAAACCGGACATACGCCGTCATAGTAAAACTGGAGGCTGTTTCGGGTTGGATAATTAAAAAAAAACTATCTTAGACTTTGATTTAAAGATTTGTATTTTGGAAAAATAATATTTCATATAAACATGATAACGTATCCAAAAATTATGGTTAAACTCAAAGTAGAAGTATGGTTTTCAAAATGGTCATCAAGATGTCGTTCTTTCGACGGAAATGACTACCTCTTTCAAATATGGACTTGTAACCTGTAACTCCGACTATAAATCACTACTTTTTCAGTTTAGTTCTAAATACTAGAGTTCATTACGAAACCATAGCAATTTGAAACACTCAAAACCGATTTGTAACGAAGAAGTTATGGGCAAAACAATATTGGGTAAAAATGGCTAAAATAGGCTACGTGATTTTTATACAAAATCTATACTAACCATATCCTTGCTAACTTTTCTTGTATTATACATGTATTTTAACATGTCATGAGTATTTCCTTGTAATATACTAGTCTCGATTTAATCCGAGACAATATCATGTAATCTTGATTAGTTAAGACAATAGTTACACAATACGTCGGATAAATCGAAAGACAACACATACACAATATGTCGAGATTACTTCAAAGACAATAACTATATTGTGGGTCATGATTGAGTCTTATACAATACGTGTACATTATATTTTGATTATTACAGGGTGATATTTTGAACTATATATGTACTACTAACATTGGACTACTAATTGTGGACTACTAACATTGGACTACTAATTGTGGACTACTAACAATTGGACTGCTAACTTGACAACTTAAATCATCAACATATAAATAAAAATATGATGTGAATGTATTTCTATCATACTTTGATATATGTATATATTTGTTATAGGTTCGTGAATCGATCCGTGGCCAAGTCCGATTTTCAACGAATTGAAAATTTGTGAAAGTGAGTTTCATTACTCCCTTTATATATATATATATATATATATATATATATATATATATATATATATATATATATATATATATATATATATATATATATATATATATATATATATATATATATTTTGGGCTGAGAATACATGCACTGGTTTTTATAAACTATTTTACAAAATGGACACAAGTACTTAAAACTATATTCTATGGTTGGATTACGAATACCGAATATCGCCCCTTGTTAGCTTGGTAGCCTAAGAATTAGGAAAATGACCCCTAATTGACGCGAATCCTAAAGATAGATCTATGGACCTTGACACGTCACATTCGGGTTACGAATGCTTTAGTACTTCGATTGATATATACTGATTGCGACGGCCGGTATATAGCATGCAGATTGCGAAATGCCTGTATGCGGGGGATATTCTATATGCATCCTGTTAGTTCGGTTACCAAGTGTTCACCATATGAATGATTTTATCTTTATGCAGATTGTGAAATGCCTGTATAATGATTATGGAAATGAAAATGAAAACGAAAATCTTGTGGTCTATTAAATTGTTAGAAATGAATATTTATGATAAACTAATGAACTCACCAACCTTTTGGTTGACACTTTTAAGCATGTTTATTCTCAGGTATGAAAGAAATCTTCCACTGTGCATTTGCCCAATTTAAAGATATTACTTGGAGTCATTCATGACATATTTCAAAAGACGTTGCATTCCAGTTGTTGAGTTCAACAAGATTATATTAAAGTAAATGACAGATTAAGTCATTTATAGTCTGATTATATTGTGAAATGGTATGCATATTTGTCAACTATCGTTGTAATGAAAGTTGTCTTTTAAAAACGAATGCAATGTTTGTAAAACGTATCATATAGAGGTCAATACCTCGTAATGGGACCAAATGTTTTTGTATTCATCCATATGGATTTGGACGGGCCATTACATTAAGCATATTAACAATGGATTATATACATAAAATGAGACTACTAAATTAAGGAATTTGAAACAAGATATATATGTAACGGTTATCGACGTAATAACGTCTTAATTAGCATAAATACATATGTATTGTATTAAGATATATTAATACATTATGTTTAACATGATAAAATGATAATTAAGTATATCATTAAGTGTATTAACCATGAACTATATACATAAAACGAGACTACTAACTTAAGGGTTTCGAATCAATACAAACATGTAACGATTAACGACGAAATAACGACTTAATTAAAATGTATATATATGCATTGTATTAAGATGTATTAATACACATTTGAAATACTTAAAGACATATATCAAAATACTTATACTTAATAAAGATAGTTATAATCGTATTCCTATTCGTTTTCATCAAGAATTCTACTAGTATTCATACGATATTTTCACCCGTATAATACCCAGCTTCTAGATGTATATACTATTAGTATATACACTCAAATGATTAACTCTTAGCAGCCCTCAATTAGTCAACAAACATGTGGAACCAACCATTAGACAACTAGCATGACTTATGAGCAAGAAAACAAAAAAAGAACTCCTTTAACCCCACTCACCACTCACCATTCACTTCATTTCATTTCTAATTTTCTTTCTAATTCTCTCTCAAAACACACACACACACCCTCAAGAATGAAATTTCCAGTAAACTAATCATCATCTTTATCAAAAACTACTTCAAGAATCAAACTATAATTATCATAGGAAGAACACTTCAAGAACACTTCGAAAATCCTTTCAAGTTTGCAAGATTACTTTCAATCTTTCTAGTCCATTCCAAATAATCATCTAAGATCAAGAAACTCTTGTTATTTATAGTAGGTTATCATTCTAAATCAAGGTAATATTCATATTCAAGCTTTGATTCAATTTCTATAAATATAACTATCTTTAATCAAGTAGTAATCTTACTTGAACTTATTTTCATTCCATGATTCTACTTCAAGAACTTCCAAGCCATCAAAGATCCTTTGAAGCTCAAGATAAATTCTTTTCATTTACAGTAGGTTTATCTACTAAACTTTAGGTAGTAACGATGTTCATAGCCTTGCTCGATTCTTACTTATATAACTATTTTATTCGAAGAAAATAACTTGTAATCACTAGAACATAGTTTAGTTAATTCTAAACTTGTTCGCAAACAAAATTAATCCTTCTAACTTGACTTTAAAAATAAGTTCACACATGTACTATATCTATATGATATGCTAGCATAAGGATTTAAAACTTGAAAAAATGAAGAACACCGTAAAACTGGACATACGCCGTCGTAGTAAAACCGGGGGCTGTTTCGGGTTGGATAATTAAAAAAAAAAACTATCTTAAACTTTGAATTTAAAGTTGGTTTTCTGAGAAAATGTTATTTCATATGAACATAATAATATATCTAAAAATGGTGGTTAAATTCAAAATAGAAACATGTTTTTTTTCAAAATGGTCATCAAGGTGTCGTTCTTTCGACAGATATGACTACTCTTTATAAATAGACTTGTAACCTGTAACTCCGACTATAAACCACCAATTTTTCAGTTTAGTTCTATAAATTAGAGTTCATTACAAAACCATAGCAATTTGATTCACTCAAAACATGTCGTGACCCATCCTAATCCACCTGGACGAAGTCTTCAATAATTGGTCCCATTGCGAGGTACTGACCTAAATATGCCATGAATAACTTCAAGTAATATCTTTCAAACGAGCAAATGCACAGCGGAAGACTTAATTCGTACCTGAGAATAAACATGCTTAAAAGTGTCAACCAAAAGGTTGGTGAGTTCATAGGTTTATCATAAATAATACTTTCAGTAACTGTAATGGACCACAAGATTTTCAGTTTCCATAAATATCCTTACACCACAGTGTAATAAAAACATTCTACAACCATGGGCACCCGGTAACAAGCCTTAACAATAATAATGATGAATATCCCTGATGTATAATAATATCTGCACCGAATCAAGTGCGTTTCGTTAACCTCGAAGTACTAAACACCCGTTAAATGCTAGCGCGACTAGCCTGGATGGGGTTGTCAAACCCGATAGATCTATCAATAGGATTCGCGCCTACCAGTTCATAAACCAATAGATTAATGTTACCAAGCTAGGGGAATATTTGTGATTCTAACCCACGTAGAATTAAGTTTAGTACTTGTGTCCATTTCGTAAAACAGTTATAAAATATTGCATGTATTCTCAGCCCAAAAATATATATAAAAAGGGAGTAATGAAACTCACAATACGATATTTTGTAGTAAAAATATTCATTCGATTGAACTGAACAATGCAGGGTTGACCTCAGATTCACCAACCTATATCAAGTATATATATATTAACACATTATAATATTAATCAACTAAGTTTATATCGTATTAAGACTAATATTCTTATATATATTCATCTTAATACTTATAATAGGTTATAATATATAATTTAATTAATGTTATCTTACTATAAGTGATATTATATTAAAAACATGATATTTATGTGATATTAGTATATTTATGATATAGGTAATATGTTTTGCATAAATAATATTTGTTGTAATAATAATAATATTAATAGTAATATTAATAATAATAATAATGATAGTACTAATAATAAAGTTTAAAATATTAATAATAATAATATTCTTAGTTATATTAATAATATTTATGGTAATCTTTAATAATGAAAATGATTTGATTTTAATAATGATAGTGATAATAATAATAGTTTTGGTAATAATAATAGTAGTAATAATAACAACAATAATGATACTTAATAATAATATCTATTTTTACTACTAATGATAATAATGGTAATAATAATATTAAAAAAAAAAAAAAAAAAAAATAATAATAATAATAATAATAATAATAATAATAATAATAATAATAATAATAATAATAATAATAATAATAATAATAATAATAATAATAATAAGAGTAATAAGAGTAATAATAATAACTACCTCTCGAGAGAAAGTTCAAAAAATAAATGCTTATGCCCGGGCTCGAACCCGCAACTTCTCGCTTACCCAAACACTCCCTAACCATTCCTCTGATCTTGCATTTCTGATTAAATTCGCACTATTATATATTTATCATATAAATCGCTGTGTAATCATCTTCTACCCATATCGATTACATAATCGATTATCATAATTAATATTCGATTAGAAGCAGAGAATAACGAACGAATGATTGTATCATTATTATTATTCTTTGTTTCACGATCATCATCAAATCTTTTAGCATCATCATTAATATATCATAAACGTTATCATTGTGACGACCCGGAAATTTCTGACAAAATTTAAACTTAATCTTTAAATGAATTAATGTTTCCGACACGATAAGCAAAGTCTGTTAAGTTGAAATTCAAAAATTTTGAACTGTGTTCATGTAACCTTCGACTTTTTCGGACGATTCACGAACCACTATTTGTAAATAAGATATGTATATAAATATATGTATATATTTGAGATTGATATTTACATGATTAAATGTTTCCAACATGTTAAGCAATCGAACTTGTTAAGATTTGATTAATTGAAACGGATTTTACATAAACATTTGACCACCCAGTTTGTCCGACGATTCACGAACGTTAAAACTTGTACAAACGACATGATGATATATATATGGACATATATATATATTTAACATGGTATTATTATAAGTAAGTATCTCATTAATTATTTTAACAATGGGTTATATACATAAAATGAGACTACTAAATTAAGGAATTTGAAACAAGATATATATGTAACGGTTATCGACGTAATAACGTCTTAATTAAAATAAATACATATGTATTGTATTAAGATATATTAATACATTATGTTTAACATGATATAATGATAATTAAGTATATCATTAAGTGTATTAACAATGAACTATATACATAAAACGAGACTACTAACTTAAGGGTTTCGAAATAATATATAGAAGTAACGATTAACGACGAAATAACGACTTAATTAAAATGTATATATATGTATTGTATTAATATGTATTAATACACTTTTTAAAGCCTTAATAACATATATCAAAATACTTATACTTAACAAAAATGCTTACAATTACATTCTCGTTCATTTTCATCAACAATTTTACTCGTATGCACCCGTATTCGTACTCGTACAATACACAGCTTCTAGATGTATATACTATTGGTATATACACTCAATCATCAGCTCCTTAGCAGCCCATGTGAGTCATTAAACATGTGGAAACCATCATTTGGCAACTAGCATGAATGATTACACAAAATTACAAAAATATTATAAATCATTCATGAATTATTTACATGAAAACAAAATTACACATCCTTTATATCTAATCCATATACTAACGACTAAAAACACCTACAAACACTTTCATTCTTCAATTTTCTTCATATAATTGATCTCTCTCAAGTTCCATCTTCAAGTTCTAAGTGTTCTTCATAAATTCTACAAGTTCTAGTTTCATAAAATCAAGAATACTTCCAAGTTTACTAGCTCACTTCCAATCTTGTAAAGTGATCATCCAACCTCAAGAAATCCATGTTGTTTACAGTAAGATATCATTCTAAATCAAGGTAATACTCATATACAAACTTTGATTCAATTCCTATAACTATAACTATCTTAATTCGAGTGATAATCTTACTTGAACTTGTTTTCGTGTTATGATTCTACTTCAAGAACTTTCAAGCCATCCAAGATCCTTTGAAGCTAGATCATTTCTTGTCACTTCCAGTAGGTTTATCTACTAAACTTGAGGTAGTAATGATGTTCATAACATCGTTCAATTCATACTTATATAATCATCTTATTTGAAGAAAATAACTTGTAATCACTAGAACATAGTTTAGTTAATTCTAAACTTGTTCGCAAACAAAGTTAATCCTTCTAACTTGACTTTTAAAAATAATTTAACACATATTTTATATCTATATAATATGCTAATTTAATGAGTTAAAACTTGGAAACACGAAGAACACCGTAAAACTGGATATACGCCGTCGTAGTAAAACCGGGGGCTGTTTCGGGTTGGATAATAATAATAAAAAAACTATCTTAGACTTTGATTTAAAGCTTTGTATTTTGGGAAAATAATATTTCATAAAACATGATAACATATCCAAAAATTATGGTTAAACTCAAAGTAGAAGTATGTTTTTCAAAATGGTCATCAAGATGTCGTTCTTTCGACGGAAATGACTACCTCTTTCAAATATGAACTTGTAACCTGTAACTCCAACTATAAACCACTAATTTTTCAGTTTAGTTCTAAATATTACAGTTCGTTACGAAACCATAGCAATTTGAATCACTCAAAACCGATTTATAACGAAGAAGATATGGGCAAAACAAGATTGGTTAGAAATCACCAAAATAGCTACGGGATTATTTTGCAAAAATCTATACTAACCATGTCCTAGCTAACTTTTCATGTATTATACATATTTCCTTGTACTATACTAGTCTTGGTTAATCGTAAGACACATGTACAAAATACGTCGAGATAACTTCAAAGACAACAGTTTGTACAGTGGGTCGTGATTTAACCTTAGACAATATATATACAATACGTCAGATAAATCGTAAGACACATGTACACAATACGTCGAGATAACTTCAAAGACAACAGTTTGTACAGTGGGTCGTGATTTAACCTTAGACAATATATATACAATACGTCAGATAAATCGTAAGACACATGTACACAATACGTCGAGATAACTTCAAAGACAATAGTTGTACAATGGGTTGTGATTGAGTCTTAGACAATATATTTACAATACGTCAGATAAATCGTAAGACACATGTACACAACACGTCGAGATAACTTCAAAGACAATAGTTGTACAATGGGTTGTGATTGAGTCTTAGACATTATATTTACAATACGTCTCGATTATTCCAGGGTGATGTATTGAACTATATATATGGACTACTAACATTGGATAGCTAACATTGGACTACTAACGTTGGACTGCTAACTTGACAACTTAAATCATCAACACGTAAATAAAAATATGATTTGAATATATTTATCATACTTTGATATATATGTATATATTTGTTATAGGTTCGTGAATCGATCCGTGGCTAAGTCTGATTTTCGACGAATTGAAAATTTGTGAAAGTGAGTTTCATTACTCCCTTTAAACATTATCATACAAGCATGCTGACTCCAAATCTCTTCTTTAAATAGCATGCAACAGCGGAAGCCTTTCAATAATCACCTGAGAATAAACATGCTTAAAATGTCAACAAAAATGTTGGTGAGTTATAGGTTTAACCTATATCGTAAATCGTAATAATAGACCACAAGATTTCATTTTTATAAACATTATACAGGCATTTCGCAATCTGCATAAAAATCATTCATATGGTGAACACCTGGTAACCGAACTAACAAGATGCATATAGAATATCCCCCGCATATAGGCATTTCGCAATCTGCATGCTATATACCGGCCGTCGCAATCAGTATATATCAATCGAAGTACTAAAGCATTCGTAACCCGAATGGGACGTGTCAAGGTCCATAGATCTATCTTTAGGATTCGCGTCAATTAGGGGCCATTTCCCTAATTCTTATGCTACCAAGCTAACAAGGGGCGATATTCGGTATTCGTAATCCAACCATAGAATATAGTTTCAAGTACTTGTGTCTATTTTGTAAAACATTTACAAAGCTGCATGTATTCTCATCCCAAAAATATTAGATAGTAAAAATGGGACTATAACTCACTTACACAGATTTTCAATTCGTTGAAAATCAGACTTGGCCACGGATCGATTCACGAACCTATAACAAATATATACATATATATCAAAGTATGATAAATATATTCAAATCATATTTTTATTTACGTGTTGATGATTTAAGTTGTCAAGTTAGCAGTCCAACGTTAGTAGTCCAATGTTAGCAGTCCAACGTTAGTAGTCCATATATATAGTTCAATACATCACCCTGGAATAATCAAGACGTATTGTAAATATAATGTCTAAGACTCAATCACAACCCATTGTACAACTATTGTCTTTGAAGTTATCTCGACGTGTTGTGTACATGTGTCTTATGATTTATCTGACGTATTGTAAATATATTGTCTAAGACTCAATCACAACCCATTGTACAACTATTGTCTTTGAAGTTATCTCGACGTATTGTGTACATGTATCTTACGATTTATCTGACGTATTGTATATATATTGTCTAAGGTTAAATCACAACCCACTGTACAAACTGTTGTCTTTGAATTTATCTCGACGTATTGTGTACATGTGTCTTACGATTTATCTGACGTATTGTATATATATTGTCTAAGGTTAAATCACGACCCACTATACAAATTGTTGTCTTTGAAGTTATCTCGACGTATTGTGTACATGTGTCTTACGATTAACCAAGACTAGTATAGTACAAGGAAATATGTATAAATACATGTATAATACATGAAAAGTTAGCTAGGACATGGTTAGTATAGATTTTTGCAAAATAATCCCGTAGCTATTTTGGTGATTTCTAACCAATCTTGTTTTGCCCATATCTTCTTCGTTATAAATCGGTTTTGAGTGATTCAAATTGCTATGGTTTCGTAACGAACTGTAATATTTAGAACTAAACTGAAAAAGTAGTGGTTTATAGTCGGAGTTACAGGTTACAAGTCCATATTTGAAAGAGGTAGTCATTTCCGTCGAAAGAACGACATCTTGATGACCATTTTGAAAAACATTCTTCTACTTTGAGTTTAACCATAATTTTTGGATATGCTATCATGTTTATATGAAATATTATTTTCCCAAAATACAAATCTTTAAATCAAATTATAAGATAGTTTTTTTTTAATTATCCAACCCGAAACAGCCCCCGGTTTTACTACGACGGTGTATGTCCGGTTATACGGTGTTCTTCGTGTTTCCAAGTTTTAACTCATTAAATTAGCATATCATATAGATATAAAATATGTTTTAAGTTATTTTTAAAAGTCAAGTTAGAAGGATTAACTTTGTTTGCGAACAAGTTTAGAATTAACTAAACTATGTTCTAGTGATTACAAGTTATTTTCTTCAAATAAGGTGATTATATAAGTATGAATCGAACGATGTTATGAACATCATTACTACCTTAAGTTTAGTAGGTAAACCTACTGGAAGTGACAAGAAATGATCTAGCTTCAAAGGATCTTGGATGGCTTGAAAGTTCTTGAAGTAGAATCATGACACGAAAATAAGTTCAAGTAAGATTATCACTCGAATTAAGATAGTTATAGTTATAGGAATTGAATAAAAGTTTGTATATGAGTATTACCTTGATTTAGAATAATATCTTACTGTAAACAACAAGGATTTCTTGAGGTTGGATGATCACTTACAAGATTGGAAGTGAGCTAGTAAACTTGGAAGTATTCTTGATTTTATGAAACTAGAACTTGTAGAATTTATGAAGAACACTTAGAACTTGAAGATGGAACTTGAGAGAGATCAATTAGATGAAGAAAATTGAAGAATTAAAGTGTTTGTAGGTGTTTTTGGTCGTTGGTATATGGATTAGATATAAAGGATGTGTAATTTTGTTTTTATGTAAATAATTCATGAATGATTTATAATATTTTGGTAATTTTGTGTAATCATTCATGCTAGTTGCCAAATAATGGTTCCCACATGTTTAATGACTCACATGGGCTGCTAAGGAGCTGATGATTGAGTGTATATACCAATAGTATATACATCTAGAAGCTGTGTATTGTACGAGTACGAATACGGGTGCATACGAGTAAAATTGTTGATGAAAATGAACGAGAATGTAATTGTAAGCATTTTTGTTAAGTATAAGTATTTTGATATATGCTCTTAAGGCTTTAAAAAGTGTATTAATACATATTAATACAATACATATATATACATTTTAATTAAGTCGTTATTTCGTCGTTAATCATTACATGTATATATTGTTTCGAAACCCTTAAGTTAGTAGTCTCGTTTTATGTATATGGTTCATTATTAATACACTTAATGATATACTTAATTATCATTATATCATGTTAAAAATAATTTATTAATATATCTTAATACAATACATATGTATTTATTTTAATTAAGAAGTTATTACGTCGATAACCGTTACATATATATCTTGTTTCAAATTCCTTAATTTAGTAGTCTCATTTTATGTATATAACCCATTGTTAATATACTTAATGAGATACTTACTTACCATAATACCATGTTATATATATATATATATATATATATATATATATATATATATATATATATATATATATATATATATATATATATATCATGTCGTTTTTACAAGATTTATCGTTCGTGAATCGTCGGACAAACTGGGTGGTCAAACGTTTATGTAAAATCCGTTTCAATTAATCAAGTCTTAACAAGTTTGATTGCTTAACATGTTGGAAACATTTATATATGTAAATATCATTCTCAAATATATATAATCATGGAAAAATACGGGTCGTTACAGTACCTACCCGTTAAATAAATTTCGTCCCGAAATTTTAAGTAGTTAAAGGCGTTGACGCATTATCTGGGAATAAGTGCGGGTATTTTTGCTTCATCTGATCTTCACACTCCCAGGTGAACTCGGGTCCTCTATGAGCATTCCATCGAACCTTAACGATTGGTATTTTGCTTTGTTTGAGTCCTTTAATCTCACGATCCATAATTTTGACGGGTTCTTCAACGAACTGTAGTTTTTCGTCAATCTTAATCTCGTCTAAAGGAATAGTGAGATCTTCTGTAGCTAAGCATTTCTTCAAATTCGAGACGTGGAAGGTGTTATGTACACTGGCGAGTTGTTGAGGTAGTTCAAGTCGATAAGCTACTGGCCCAACACGATCAATGATCTTGAATGGTCCAATGTATCTCGGGTTTAGCTTCCCTCGTTTGCCAAAACGAATGACACCTTTCCAAGGTGATACCTTAAGCATGACCATGTTACCAAACTCAAATTCTAAAGGTTTTCTTCTGACATCGGCGTAGCTCTTTTGTCGACTCCTGACTGTTTATCCAATCCTTTGGGTATTTCCTTTTCAAAACTACCTTCTTTCAAAACTCCTTGTTGCGCCTCTTTTATTCGAGTAGTAAGGTTAGTATGAATAATTATATTCATAGCTTTTACCCGCATAGGTTCCCTATCCTTCCTACTCAAAGCGTCAGCTACTACATTCACCTTCCCCGGGTGGTAACGAATCTCACAGTCATAATCATTTAGCAGCTCAACCCACCTACGCTGCCTCATATTCAGTTGCTTCTGATCAAATATATGTTGAAGACTTTTGTGGTCGGTAAATATGGTACATTTGATCCCATATAAGTAATGTCTCCGCATCTTCAATGCAAAAAACAACAGCGCCTAATTCCAAATCATGAGTCGTGTAATTCTACTCGTAAATCTTTAATTGTCTAGACGCATAAGCAATTACCTTCGTTCGTTGTATTAATACACAACTAAGACCTTGCCTTGAAGCGTCACAATAAATCACAAAATCATCATTCCCTTCAGGCAATGACAATATAGGTGCCGTAGTTAGCTTCTTCTTCAACAACTGAAACACTTTCTCTTGTTCATCCTTCCATTCAAATTTCTTCCCTTTATGCATTAATGCAGTCAAGGGTTTTGCAACTTTGGAAAAATCTTGGATGAATCTTCTGTAGTAACCAGCTAATCCTAAAAATTGGCGTATATGCGTTGGAGTTTTCGGGGTTTCCCACTTTTCTATAGATTCAATCTTTACCGGATCAACTTGAATGCCTTCCTTGCTCACTATATGACCGAGGAATTGCGCTTCTTTCAACCAAAATGCACACTTAGAAAACTTAGCGTACAGTTCTTCCTTCCTCAACAATTTTAGCACCATTTTCAAATGTTCTTCGTGCTCTTGGTCATTCTTAGAGTAAATAAGTATGTCATCGATGAAAACAATGACAAATTTGTCTAGATATGGTGCACACACTCAGTTCATGAGGTCCATAAACACAGCTGGTGCATTAGTCAATCCAAACGGCATAACCATAAACTCATAATGACCGTAACGCGTTCTGAAAGTAGTCTTTGGAATATCCTCCTCCTTCACCCGCATTTGATGATAAACGAAACGTAAATCAATCTTCGAATAAACCGACGAACCTTGCAGTTGGTCAAATAAGTCATCGATTCTCGGTAGTGGATAACGGTTTTTGATGGTAAGCTTGTTCAACTCTCGGTAGTCAATACATAACCTGAACGTACCATCCTTCTTCTTGACAAATAAAACAGGAGCTCCCCACAGTGATGTGCTTGGTCGAATGAAACCACGCTCCAAAAGCTCTTGTAATTGGCTTTGTAGTTCTTTCATTTCACTAGGTGCAAGTCGGTAAGGAGCACGAGCTATCGGTGCGTTTCCTGGTACAAGATCTACTTGAAATTCGACGGATCGGTGTGGCGGTAGTCCAGGTAATTCTTTTGGAAATACATCGGGAAATTCCTTTGCGATGGGAACATCATTGATGTTCTTTTCTTCGGGTTTGACTTTCTCGACGTGCGCTAAAATTGCATAGCAACCTTTTCTTATTAGCTTTTGCGCCTTCAAGCTACTAATAAGATTTAACTTCGCGTTACCTTTTTCTCCGTACACCATTAAGGGTTTTCCCTTCTCGCGTAGAATGCGAATCGCATTCTTGTAACAAACGATCTCTACTTTCTCCTTGATCATCCAGTCCATGCCGATTATTACATCAAAACTCCCCAATTCTACTGGTATCAAATTAATTTTAAACGTTTCGCCAACCAGTTTAATTTTTCGGTTCCGGCATATTTTATCGGCTTTAACTAGTTTACCGTTAGCTAATTCAAGTAAACACTTATTATCCAACGACGTTAATGGAAAGTTTAATTTGGCACAAAAATCTCTACTCATATAGCTTCTATCCGCACCCGAATCAAATAAAACATAAGCAGATTTTTCATCAATAAGAAACGTACCTGTAACAAGCTCCGGGTCTTCCTGCGCTTCAGCCGCGTTAATGTTGAAGACTCTTCCTCGGCCCCGCCCATTATTATTCCCTTGGTTTGGGCACGCACTTTTGTAATGTCCCTTCTTCCCGCATCCGAAACAAGTAATGTCGACAATATTTTTTCCTTTAACCACTGGTCCGTAGACTTCACACTTCGTCGCACTATGACCCTTTCTATTACACTTGGTACATGATGCCAAACAGTAAGTAGTCGGATGGTACCCTTCACAACTTTGGCACGGAATTTTCTGCCTCTTGTCGTCATTGTTGTTATTGTTGTTGTTGTTGCGATTGTTATTATTGTTGGGACGGTTGTTGTAGTTGTTGTTGTTGAGACGGTTGTTGTAGTTGTTGTTGGGGTTACGATTGTTGTTACGATTGTTATTGCCATTGATGTGTGTCGCGAGGGGTACGAAATAGTATTAATTTTACTACGAAATACTACAAAATATTACACAAGTTTTAATTATTTTACGGATGAATATACCTAAACCTTGCTACAACACTTATAGGCAGTGTACCTAATCGTAGAGTAGTGTAGTTTTTAGTAAGTCCGGTTCGTTCCACAGGGAGCTCGTGAAGTATAACACTATATTTTTTTACACACAATAATTGTAAAAATACAAATATATATATATATATATATATATATATATATATATATATATATATATATATATATATATATATATATATATATAAGTAATATTATTATTATAAAGGGGGGTTTTTACCGTTTAGTGACCGGTTTGTCGATTCTATATTTTAAGCGCAAAGATAAAGTACGATAATTAAAAGTGCGATTAAATAACAATAAATAAAAGTGCGATAATTAGAAGTGCAATTAAATATAAAAGAAAGGAAATTAAATATGAAATAAAAGAATTATGCTTATTTAAACTTCCGTAATCATGATGTTTGACGTGTTGATTTTAGTTTTATTCCCATGGGTTAATTATCCTTTGTCCTGGATTATTTAATATGTCCGTCTGGTTTTTGTCCATAACAGTCCATCAGTCATAAATATAAAATGCGAGTGCCCTCGTCAAATTATTATTATACCCGAAGTTAAATATTCCACCTAATTGGGGATTCGAATTGTAACAAGGTTTTAATACTTTGTTTAATGAATACACCAGGTTATCGACTGCGTGTAAACCAAGGTTTTACTACTTTGTTAACAATTACACCAATTACCCTTGAATGTAATTTCACCCCTGTTTTAATTATTCTAGTGGCTATTAATCCATTCCCGTGTCCGGTTAAATGAACAATTATTCGTACATATAAATACCCCGCCCATCGTGTCCGATCGAGTGTATATGGTAATTTATAGGGACGCCCAATTGTAAATCTTTATATTAACATTAACAAACTATCATTTAGTTAAACAAATATAAAGCCCATTAATAGCTCATAGTCTAATTTCCACAAGTGTCGTTCTTTTGTCCAAACCCCAATTATGGTACAAAGTCCAATTACCCATTTTTAGTAATTAGCCCAACATCATGATTACTTCGTTTTAAATAAGCATAATAATAACTTAGCTACGAGACATTAATGTAAAAAGGTTGAACATAACTTACAATGATTAAAAATAGCGTAGCGTTACACGGACAGAATTTCGACTTATACACTCAAAACACTCCTTAACATAACCTTATTATTATTATTAATTAAAATTAAAATTATAATTAAATTTATTTATGTATTACAAAAGAGAGATAGAAAGATATATTATGGTGTACATAAAATGGATCACGAACTCGCTTTAAATAGAATGTGGCCTGGAAAAGCCCCTCATGCGAGTCTCATGAAAATGGGCATAGGGCCATGCGAGTCGCATGGCCATGAATTCCAGCTCACATTCGTTTGGCTCCTAGCTTGTCGACATAATTTTATAATAATAAATATATAAATAATTTTAATAATTATTTATATATTTATATTATATTTATATGCATAGTTGAGTAGATATTTTTAGTCCGTTACGTCGGGCGTTTCTTCTAGGCTCAGGTCCCGGTTCCGGATTTTCGGACGTCCTCGCGTACTATTTTATATCGTGTACTTTGCGCCTTGTAACTTGTACTCTTGTTATTTTGAGACGTTCCTCATCAATAATTTGAACCTTTTTGATTGAATCTTGTACTTTTTAGCTTTTTGGACCTTTCCGTCTTCAATTTGTCGAATCTGCCTTTTATCTTCACTTTTTAATATTTAAACGAATAGTGCTTGTAAATCGAACAATATCAACTAAAATCTTGTCTTTCTTGGGGAATAATGCTGTAAAATATGTGTTCATTTTTGGCATTATCAATATTCCCACACTTAAGCGTTGCTTGTTCTCAAGCAATATAGTCTTGAAACACTTGAATCACTTCTTTATTCTTCACACTTTGTACATAAGTGACTTCAATACAGTGGTATAAACAATGATAGTAACGATGTAGTTTAAAGGTGGGTGTGTCTTTTATAGTTGCCTCGGGTTTAGGTCAACGACACTTGCAATCAAATAGCCGATTTACTTTCGGTTTCCAAAGCAAAGTGCACATTTGAAAGGTGGTTTACAGTCCCACATGACTATAAAAATTTAGATCCTTAAGGAAATTGGATCTTTATGAAAACATTTGATCTTTTGAAAATTCAAACTAGATTTTACCCTAGACAAGTTTTCTGATTTGATCCATCATCGGTGTTGCAAAATATATTTGTGGATCAATATTTTGGCTTAAAACTTTTAGGTTCGTGTAATCCACTGCTATCCCGGTATCGGAAGCACACATCCAGTTTACTTGTTCCGTATATTACCTTTCGGTAAACTACCGTCCGGTTGTAAAGGAAAGCGATGAAGAAGAAACTGTTAAGGCAATGTCTAATGACATGCATTTGTTCATGGTCTAATTAACGTGTCGGATGCTAGAACTATCCTTGGTAGGAGCAATAGTAAAGATCATCCTTTGATTTTTCGGTCTGGCACAAGGTCCTGTCTTCGACCATGCTATGCAACCACCGTTCTTACGGTTGACACCATTTTTGGTTCAGGTGACCTAATGAATTCCAGGTGAATTCCTAGGATTTTACGTTCAATGGTAATGAACGCATTGAAAATGGGTTTTCAGAAAACAAATCGGTTTGTAATTTTTATCAAAATATTTTCTCGTTCAAGCTCGAGTTTAGATATCATCGAATTCCATGAGTTTGAATTCTCAATCTTTAAGGTCAATCTCAAGGATTGAGTAATATCAGGCTTAAAAGCTGATTTTTGATCTTTAAAGGAGATTATCCTTTCTGGGGATCTGATTCATTAGTCTTATCAAGCTAATTTGCACGGTGCCCCCCCATTGTACGAGATAAATCCTTCTCATGGTAAGGATAAATCTGACCACTTGGCGACCCTGTTTGATGCTGAGGTTCGTGGATTTCCTGCTGATTTTAGAGATGACTTTTCTAGATTTTTCGTCAACCTACAGCTGGTCTAGACGACAACTTCATGACCTAAATCAAGAAGCGCGTTTCTTTTTCGGAAGACTTTACTTCCTTTTAATGATGGAATTGATTCATCGTGTAGATCCATCTTTCTTTCAAAAGTATTATAGTAAATCGGGTAAAACTGATTAGTATCATCCAAAACAAAAGTACCTGCAATAATCTTGTACAAAGATATGTGATAGATAGTTTTTAATTGAATAACTTGGTACATTCTCCCCACACTTAGTTTCTTTCTTTGCCTTTTTATTCTCCTTTATTCCATTTTAAATGAATTCAAGCATTTTAGGTTGTTTCTCAATTTATGTCCTTTCCGAGGTAACGATAATTTCGGTATTATCACCTAGTTTTCACCGTTCATAAATATGTATAAACATGATTTTGACTTCATTTAATTGAAAATTTTTCAAATTTTCACAAAATTTGGCAAATAAACCAAGTATAAACCTGAGAGAATTTATAACCCTTCCCCACACTTAAGATCATGCAATGCCCTCATTTGCATGAAATCAGACTATAATTTAAATTCATGAGGGTGATTAGCGTAGAAAAGTGATTAAAAATACCTAGTTTGTACTTACAAAGCTCGTCGATTGATAGATGGCGCCTCATCGTTCATTCCTTCATTTGTTATATCACATTTGTTGTTTTGTGTCTTGTCGTCAAAATTAGTACCTTTTGCTGAACTTAATGACAGTCTTTGAAAGTGCGCTGTTTTACCCTATTTTGTACATAACATAGAACACAAACATATATATACATATTTTTGAAGTTTGGTATATAACCCCACTTTTCAAAAATTTATAAAGTATAATATTTTTGGCATACTTTAAATCAATAAAATTAAAAATAATGATAACAAAATTTGTCGCCCCGCCCTCGGGTAAAGCAATTTCGGCTCAACGACCTAGTCTTTAACTCACGAAGAATTTTAGAAATCATTTTTTAAACTTAATGAATTAAAGTAAATTTTGTTTTTAAAAACTTAAATTAAAATGCATATTAATTTCATAAAAAAAAACCTACAAAACAAAAATTCAGAATGGAGGGAGAAAACTAGTTCTTTAGTGTCTGCTAGCGGAAAAGACCAATCGGGTTCCATTCTCGGAACTACACGAGAACAGAACAACTAACTCTAGATAGCATTTTCTTTTTAGAACATTTGAATCTCCCCACACTTAGGTAGCCGTGGTGTCAAAATTGTGATTAACTTCATCGTTAATTTCTCTTGGTCCATAATCAACTTGCATATCCGTGACTTTTTCTTTAAGCCATTGGTCGGATTCCTGTGTAATATCCACAATTTCAACTAGTTTCTCCTTTTCTTTAGGTGATAGATTGGATACTAACCGGTTACATAACTTAAAGTTCCCCTTGGTTCTAGCATCGCGAATCCGTTTAATAAGTTTCTTCATTGAACTATTAATAACGGGATCATTTAATTTCGTATCAACAACGGGGTTCTTTGTTATCATGTCATCATTAGGTGTTACTTCATTTTCCCCACACTTAGGCGTTTCATTATTGCTAAGTATTACCGTTGGAGTTGGTAAAACAACATGGTTCTTACCAATCGTTTTTGCTGGTTCAACGGTTTTGGTTGGTGGAGATTTAGTCTTTCGAATCATAAAGGTGATAGATTTGTCACCACTTTTAAGTGTCATTCTTCCATTTCCTACATCAAATAACGCCTTGGTGGACGCTAAGAATGGCCGACCTAAAATTAGAGGAATGTTTGGGTCCTCTTCTATGTCAATGACAATAAATTCGACTAGAAAGGTTAAATTGCCTACTTGAACGGGTAGGTTGTCAGCAATTCCAACTGGGTGCTTAATGGTTTGATCAAAGAGTCAAACACTCATATCCGTTGGACTTAACTCACCTACACCTAATCTCTTATATAAGGAAAGAGGCATAACACTTACACTTGCACCTAAATCTGCTAGTGCATCATACATGACACAATCACTAAGTAGACAAGGAACAATAAATTCACCCGGATCACCTACCCTAGGTGGAGGTTTTGGTGGAACTGTCTTCACCGGGTTTACTTCTACGGTTTTTGTTTCTTGTACTTTCTTATTCTTTTTCTTCTTCTTCTTTCCAGAGGTATCACAATCTTTATTACCTATCACTTGCTCATACTCAACTCCTTTTCTTGGAAACGGGATGGGTGGTTTGTATGGTGCCACCACTGGCTTTACATACTCGGGTGGTGGTGGTGTAACTTCTTCATTGTTACTCACATCTAAAACCTTCCCATTTTCTTGAGCTGGTTTTTCAGAATTCGTTGAGACCATATTAACATTCTCATTCCGAGGATTTACTTCAGTATTACTCGGTAGCTTTCCTTGTTCCCTCTTACTCATCATGCTAGCAAGAGTACCAACGTGTTTTTCTAGATTCAAAATGGTAGCTTGTTGAGTTCTTAATGACTGATCAAACCTCTCATTCGTTTGGGTTTGAGATGTAATAAATTGTGTTTGAGATTCCATTAGCTTTGCCATCATTTCTTCTAGATTTGGCTTTTTCTCTTCGGTTTGTTGTGATGGTTTATACAAGCTAGGTCTTTGTTGATTGAAAGTGTTGTTTTGAGTCGGTTGGATACTCGGACCTTGTTGGTTGTACGAATTATTGTTGGGTCCATTTGGATTGTAAAGAATGTTTTGATTTCGATTGAAGTTTAGCTTTGGCGGTTGATAATTATTTTGATAATTATTTCCCGGCCTTTGGTTCATATAGGAAACATTCTCTCGTTGTTCCATCGTTGGTTCAATGTGACAATCTTTCAATAAGTGTGGTCCACCGCATTGCTCACAACTGATTCGTATTGCGTGAATATCTTTATTCATCTTTTCCATTCGTCTTTCGAAAGCATCTATTTTTGCTGAAATGGAATCAAAGTCATGGCTAGAATCGGCTCTAGCCGCTTTAGATGAACGAACAATATCTTTTTCTTGGTGCCACTCATGCGAGTGGGAGGCTGTGTTATCAATAATTTTGTAAGCTTCAGTTGCGGTTTTCTTCATAATGGAACCACCAGCTGTTATGTCGATGTCTTTTCGTGTAGCAACGTTGACACCTTGGTAGAATATTTGTACTATTTGATAAGTATCTAAACCGTGTTGAGGACATCCTCTCAACATCCTTCCGAATCTTGTCCACGCCTCATATAACGTTTCATTTGGCTTTTGCGCGAACGTAACAATTTCTCCTTGAAGTCTCACGGCTTTGGATGCTGGAAAGAATTGTTTAAGAAATTTTTCAACTAAGACATCCCATGTGTCAATCGCCCCTTCAGGTAACGATTCTAACCAATCTTTGGCTTCTCCCTTTAAAGTCCAGGAAAACAACATGAGATAGATCTGTTCATCCTCAACTTCTCGGATTTTGAATAGTGTACAGATCCTGTTAAACGTACGTAGATGTTCATTTGGATCTTCCTTCGGCGCACCACTAAATTGGCATTGATTAGTCACCATGTGTAGAATTTGTCCTTTGATTTCATAATCTGGCGCATTAATGTCTGGATGAGTAATTGCGTGACCTTGGCCAGTGCGTTTAGCTCTCATTCGGTCTTCCATACTTAGAGGTTCCAGATTCTCCATAATTGAATTTGTTGAATCGGTATCACTAGATGATTCTGATTTAATGGTTCGTTCCTCAACAATCTCTGTTTGAATGATTGGTGGTTCCGGAGGAAAATTTAATGGTTCAGGATCTACTAATTGTCCCTGAATATTCTCCGGATTCTCAATTGTGAGGTCGGGTTCAAAAAATGGATTATCGGAAATTTGAACTGAAGTACTTGGTCGACTGGATGACGATTCTAAAGAAAAATCAACGGCAGCTATATTTGTTAAACGATGTCTTGATCGAGTTACAGGTGGTGAACGTATGACCGGCGGCGAACGTTTTGCTCGGTGCATTCACAGAATATCCTATTAGTTATAAAAAAAAAATAAGAAAAACTTATATAAGTTGTCCAATTAATAGACTTTTCTGATTTTGCTCACGTTTCGAATAGCAAAAAGATGCAGCAGAGGGGCAGGATTCGTTTGGTCTCAATATAATTGAGGACTGTTTGGCTCCAATAACCCGGTCCACGTACAAATCCAACTATTACTACGAACCAGAAAAATGTCAACGTCTATTAACTTAACCACTTAGATAATTTTCCTTTTCGTTTAAGAAATATTAGATAAGAAGTAGATAAAATTCTATGTCCTATAACTAGAATGCGAGAAATAAGGAAGAAATAGATTGCGCGTCGAAAAAGGTCGAAAAATAAAAGGTCGAAAAATAAGCGTCGAAAAATAAAAATAAGAAGGTAGCACGAAAAATGGCGTCGCAAAATTCTAAAGCACCTAAATCTTAGTCTAAGGAATAAGCACTTAAGGGATTTTACGGCAAAGCCTAAAAATTTTAGAAGTAAAAATAAATACTAAGGCAAAAACTATACTTAATACTAAAAATTGTAACTAGACTCTAAAAATCTAAAGGTAATAAAACTTAATTTTTTTTTATCTAAAAACGAAATTTTTTTTTTTTTTAAAAAAAACGTTTTTTTTTTCACAAATTTTTTTTTATTAAAATTAATAATTTTTTATTAGTATTATTTTTTTTTTCAAAACTTATTACAACTAACTTAGTTATCTAAAATTCACCTACAAATTTAATTATCTAAAGTAACTATTAGAAAAAAATTATACTAAATCTATAAAAACTAATAAAGATGAAAATAAAAATACTACACTTAAAAAAAAATATCTAAGCATAATTTATAGTTACTACAATTGCCAAATACTTGATTTAGTGGATGCCTTGCTGGAACCCATAATTTACATGCAGAGAACTCGATTTAATAATACAAGAGGAATAAGAAATGATGATAATAATTGATGGTGGAATGATAACTAGTGACTTTATGAAAGTAGAATGTTCATTTTCAAAAAGTAGATAAATAATTAAGGGATATAAATACGTTACTTTATCAAAAGTAGAATGTTCATTTTCAACTATTATCATAATCTAGGACAAATTTCATTTCGACTTACACCAGTTACTTTACGTAGTGTATTAATGAGGCTTTTACCCTCATAGTGTATTTTACAATTTTGTACTATTTTTTTTTTTAAAGGTAAAAATATAGCGTTTCGCAAAGTCCCCGGCAGCGGCGCCAAAAACTTGATGTGTGTCGCGAGGGGTACGAAATAGTATTAATTTTACTACGAAATACTACAAAATATTACACAAGTTTTAATTATTTTACGGATGGATATACCTAAACCTTGCTACAACACTTATAGGCAGTGTACCTAATCGTAGAGTAGTGTAGTTTTTAGTAAGTCCGGTTCGTTCCACAGGGAGCTCGTGAAGTATAACACTATATTTTTTTACACACAATAATTGTAAAAATACAAATATATATATATATATATATATATATATATATATATATATATATATATATAAGTAATATTATTATTATAAAGGGGGGTTTTTACCGTTTAGTGACCGGTTTGTCGATTCTATATTTTAAGCGCAAAGATAAAGTACGATAATTAAAAGTGCGATTAAATAACAATAAATAAAAGTGCGATAATTAGAAGTGCAATTAAATATAAAATAAAGGAAATTAAATATGAAATAAAAGAATTATGCTTATTTAAACTTCCGTAATCATGATGTTTGACGTGTTGATTTTAGTTTTATGCCCATGGGTTAATTGTCCTTTGTCCTGGATTATTTAATATGTCCGTCTGGTTTTTGTCCATAACAGTCCATCAGTCATAAATATAAAATGCGAGTGCCCTCGTCAAATTATTATTATACCTGAAGTTAAATATTCCAACTAATTGGGGATTCGAATTGTAACAAGGTTTTAATACTTTGTTTAATGAATACACCAGGTTATCGACTGCGTGTAAACCAAGGTTTTACTACTTTGTTAACAATTACACCAATTACCCTTGAATGTAATTTCACCCCTGTTTTAATTATTCTAGTGGCTATTAATCCATTCCCGTGTCCGGTTAAATGAACAATTATTCGTACATATAAATACCCCGCCCATCGTGTCCGATCGAGTGTATATGGTAATTTATAGGGACGCCCAATTGTAAATCTTTATATTAACATTAACAAACTATCATTTAGTTAAACAAATATAAAGCCCATTAATAGCTCATAGTCTAATTTCCACAAGTGTCGTTCTTTTGTCCAAACCCCAATTATGGTACAAAGCCCAATTACCCATTTTTAGTAATTAGCCCAACATCATGATTACTTCGTTTTAAATAAGCATAATAATAACTTAGCTACGAGACATTAATGTAAAAAGGTTGAACATAACTTACAATGATTAAAAATAGCGTAGCGTTACACGGACAGAATTTTGACTTATACACTCAAAACACTCCTTAACATAACCTTATTATTATTATTAATTAAAATTAAAATTATAATTAAATTTATTTATGTATTACAAAAGAGAGATAGAAAGATATATTATGGTGTACATAAAATGGATCACGAACTCGCTTTAAATAGAATGTGGCCTGAAAAAGCCCCTCATGCGAGTCGCATGAAAATGGGCATAGGGCCATGCGAGTCGCATGGCCATGAATTCCAGCTCACATTCGTTTGGCTCCTAGCTTGTCGACATAATTTAATAATAATAAATATATAAATAATTTTAATAATTATTTATATATTTATATTATATTTATATGCATAGTTGAGTAGATATTTTTAGTCCGTTACGTCGGGCGTTTCTTCTAGGCTCAGGTCCCGGTTCCGGATTTTCGGACGTCCTCGCGTACTATTTTATATCGTGTACTTTGCGTCTTGTAACTTGTACTCTTGTTATTTTGAGACGTTCCTCATCAATAATTTGAACCTTTTTGATTGAATCTTGTACTTTTTAGCTTTTTGGACCTTTCCGTCTTCAATTTGTCGAATCTGCCTTTTATCTTCACTTTTTAATATTTAAACGAATAGTGCTTGTAAATCGAACAATATCAACTAAAATCTTGTCTTTCTTGGGGAATAATGCTGTAAAATATGTGTTCATTTTTGGCATTATCAGCCATATATGGTGCGATTGAGGTTGTGATTATTATTGTTGTTGTACTGGTGACCCTTGTCACTGGTTTCTTCCCACTTCCTCTTGCCTTCTTTTATTTTGGCCTCCCCGGTTGCCAACTCTTTATTTCTTCCCTCAATCTGGCCCATGAGTTTGTGAGCCATTTGACTCGCTTTCTGCATTGATGTAGGTGCGGATGCACTTACATTTTCCTGAATTCTAACTGGTAGCCCTTTCACAAATGCATCGATCTGTTCTTCCTCGTCCTCAAACATACCAGGACACATTAGAGACAATTCTGTGAATCGTCGCTCATATGTGGTGATATCATTTCCTTGTGCTCGAAGTTCTCTGAGCTCTGTCTTGAGCTTGTTGACCTCATTCCTGGGACGGTACTGCTCATTCATCATGTGTTTGAACGCTGCCCATAGTAGTGCGTAAGCAGTATTTTGTCCCACCTGCTCGAGATAAGTGTTCCACCATGTTAGTGCAATACCTGTGAATGTATGTGTGGCATATTTCACCTTATCCTCTTCAGTACATTTGCTTATAGCAAATACAGACTCAACCTTCTCGGTCCACCATTTTAGTCCGACTGGTCCTTCGGTTCCATCGAACTCAAGAGGGTTACATGCAGTGAAAGCCTTGTAGGAGCATCCTACAAGGTTCCCTGTAGAGTTAATCCCACCGCCGAACCCTGAGGGATTGTTGCGTAATGTAGCCTGTACTGCGGCTATGCTCGTCGCAAGAAGGGTACGGAATTCTTCCTCGTTCATATTCACGGTTTGCCTGGTAGTCGGTGCCATTTCCTTCAAAGATAGCCAAAAGAGTTAAGTTAATCATATAGAATATCAGGAGTAGTTAATAGTATTTCGTAGCATAATATGAGCTTATTTATAAAAGCCTTTTCTTCATATTAGCGTTTTATAATTATAATTCGGGTAGTACCTACACGTCAAAGTTCATACTTAATAGCTAATATACGATTCAACTACTACAATTCTATCATGAAAAACTAGTTACAATAATACTTCATATTGAAATCTTTGGTACAATATTTTACAATCGTACAATACTGCTATTTTACATACAACATGAAATATAGCACACGATAATTATAATACAAGGCAGCTGTTAAGATAATTCTAGTTAAACTCAAATCGTTTAATAAAAATACGTAATTCATAGGACCAAAAATGTGACAACCCGGAAATTTCCAACCAAATTTAAACTTTAATCTTTATATGTTTCCGACACAATAAGCAATATTTGTTAAGTTAAATTTCAAGAATTTTAAACTATGTTCATACATTCATTCAACCTCGACCAAGTTCCAATGATTCACGAACCATTAAACGAATATGATTATATATGTATATGTGTATATATATTATAACTTGAAACGTAAACAAAATATTAGATTAAATACTTTATATGATTGTATCTGTTTCAAAATGTTTATCAATGGAATTAGAAGATAAGATCAAATGATTGAATTATCAGATATATTGAATTATGATTACAAGTCTCTGTTGAAAGGCCCACGTTGATTTGAGAAATCTTTCCATTTTAACAATATTCAAAAAATGGTAAAGCGATTTATAAATAAGAATAAATTGTCAATCATTGAGAACTAGACAAAGGATAGTGGAAGATTGAATCTCATAAAGACTCGATTGATCTATTTAGTTTCAAACGTACAAAAACGTTTTCAGTTTAAAAAGAACTGTATTATTAAAACGTATATAACTTTTATAAATATATAGAACCACTTTTAACAACTCATTACTTAACTAGTATGATAAAGATAACGATATTTATATTTTATTTTATTAAATATATATAACGATTTAAATTAATATTATATATATTTATACGCGTATTATACGTATATAGTTTTATACTTTTACTATACTTAAACTTTACCTTTACTTTATTTTTTCTTTACTTTAACTTTAATAATTCATACTTTAATAATTCATACTTTAATAATTCATACTTTAATAATTCACTTTAATAATTCATACTTTAATAATTCACTTTAATAATTCATACTTTAATAATTCACTTTAATAATTCATACTTTAATAATTCACTTTAATAATTCAAAAATCTATTATAAATAGAATTCAATAGGTTTCATTATTTCATAGAAACTTGAAAATATTTTTCTCTAAACTCTCTCAATCGATTTACATATATATATTTACTCCGTATTATTTCAATATATAATTAGTATACATAAAATATTATGGCGGAGTGCTGTCCGAGTGATTTCGAAATTGTTTTTCGAGTGTGATAGGATTAAGGAAATTATGAGTTATAGCTATGGAGGTGATTGAGTATGGTTCATGGGTATGCTCGTGAGGTCAATATAGTGTTTATCATTTCCGTTGCGTCTACGTACCTTTCCTGCAATATTGAATCTCAATATTGATACGTGAGTACTCATAATTTAACTTTTACATACTAATAGTGTATCCCTGACTAGTGCTCGAGTATTTAGGATTATGCATGCTTATACTTTTGATATTGCCCTTAGACAGGTTAGGTTGAATCTTGAATTAGTTACACTTGCGGTTGAGATAAGGTATAAGATATGCATGTCCTTGGAAAGCTAGCGAAAAATTAAGAACTTTTCCTTTAGATATCGAATGGTTTCGATGAACGGATTAGAAGTTATAATCAATTGAATTTTTGATATTTTTATTAAAAATGATTATTATTATTATCGTCGTTTTTATCGTCGTTCTAGTTTTATCTTATTATTATCATCTTTATCAATAAAAGGGATTTATCATTAAAAATTGTTATTTTTTTTTATTATTACTATCGTTATTATCATTAAAGTTATAATTAGTATTATTATTATTATTATCCAATTATTATTATTATTATTATTATTATTATTATTATTATTATTATTATTATTATTATCATTATTAATATATATATCATTATTTAAAAATGGTTATTGTTATTGTTATTATTATTATTACTATATTATCATTAAGATAATTATTAGTATTATCGTTAATAATGTTATAGTAACTATCATTATTAATATTAGTGTAATTAAAACAAATATTTGTAACACCTAATTATTTTGATTACTATTATTATCATTATTATGAACACGATATAAAAGATGATTAAAAGCTATTAAATGAAACGATTAGGAAATAATGGGTAAGAGTATCATGATGAAATTAAAATATTATAAGATATTGATTTAGATAAAATTATCGTTCTTATTATTTTTATCATTACTATTATTATTAAAAGTATCGTTAGTATTAAAACTATCATTTTAACAAAAATTATCAATTTAATAGAAATGTCATTGTTACTATAAAATATCATTATTATTATTATTTTAAATAGAATTATTATTTTAAAGATAATATTAAAAATTATCGTAAATATTAAAGTTATCATAATTAGAATTATCGTATTATCATAATGTCATCTTAGTAATTATAAATATTGATATTTTTATAATAATTATTATTATTACAAAATAATACAACTTTTACTTACTATCATTATAGATATTATTTTATCAAATAAATATGTGATACAAACATATTTTACTACGTGTAATAACTTACTTTAATAATAGCTATCATATTATCTTTATAATATTAAATGAACCCTATAAATTTTATTACTTAATATATATAAAAGTATATTTTATTATATAAATTTAATATAAAATTTTATTTATTAATAAATAAATTATATTATTTACTCTAATAAATCTTTTAAAGATATTTAAAAATATAAAACGGCGATATTTAAACTATATATTAATCATGTATAGATTTTTGGAAATTATTTTGAGTCAAATTTACTTTTGTTGACTTTTGCATATTAGACTCGAGCATTAGGATTGTCGTACACTATGACTTGACCTAATTTGTTAGACAAATATTGACCAACACATAAATATATATAATTAATTTAGGTTCGTGAATCCGAGGCCAACCTTGCACTTGTTCAATGACGTTATATGTATTTTTACTACGAAATACAGTATGGTGAGTTTCATTTGCCTTTTTACCCTTTATATTTTTGGGACTGAGAATACATGCGCTTTTATAAATGTTTGACGAAATAGACACAAGTAATTGAAACTAAATTCTATGGTTGAATTATCGAAATCGAATATGCCCCTTTTTATTAAAGTCTGGTAATCTAAGAATTAGGGAACAGACACCCTAATTGACGAGAATCCTAAAGATAGATCTATTTGGCCTAACAAACCCCATCCAAAGTACCGGATGCTTTAGTACTTCGAAATTTATATCATATCCGAAGGAGGATCCCGGAATGATAGGGGATATTCTTATATGTATCTAGTTAATGTCAGTTACCAGGTGTTCACCATATGAATGATTATTTTTATCTCTATGCATGGGACGTATATTTATGAGAACTGTAAATGAAATTCTTGTGGTCTATTAAAATGATGGAAATAAATGATTATGATAAACTAATGAACTCACCAACCTTTTGGTTGACACTTTAAAGCATGTTTATTCTCAGGTGTTAAAGAAATCTTTCGCTGTGCATTTGCTCATTTTAAAGATATTACTTGGAGTCTTTCATAGCATATTTCGAAGAACGTTGCATTCGAGTCATTGAGTTCATCAAAGATTATTATTAAATCAATTTATAGTTGGATAGTGGATATTATGAAATGGTATGCATGCCTGTCAATTTTCGATGTAAAGAAATATTGTCTTTTAAAAACGAATGCAATGTTTGTAAAATGTATCATATAGAGGTCAAATACCTCGCAATGTAATCAACTATTGTGAATCGTTTATAATGTATATGAACGGGTCCTTTCAAAAAACAAGTCATGCACTCTGGTTTAACCAATACTATTTCCCATCCCTGGTCAAGTGGAAAATAACCGTTGTGGTCTTTGGTAGAGCAGCATGTTGTAACGTCGTCAAAAGGACGGGGGTTACGTAATGTAGTGACCCGAACTTTTCCATGTTTATATATATTAATTGAGATTGATATTTACATGATTAAATGTTTCCAACATGTTAAGCAATCAAACTTGTTAAGACTTGATTAATTGAAATATGTTTCATATAGACAATTGACCACCCAAGTTGACCGGTGATTCACGAACGTTAAAACTTGTAAAAACTATATGATGACATATATATGAATATATATATAGTTAACATGATACTATGATAAGTAAACATATCATTAAGTATATTAACAATGAACTACATATGTAAAAACAAGACTACTAACTTAATGATTTTTAAACGAGACATATATGTAACGATTATCGTTGTAAAGACATTTAATGTATATATATCATATTAAGAGATATTCAGACATGATAATATCATGATAATATAATAATTTAAAATCTCATTTGATATTATAAACATTGGGTTAACAACATTTAACAAGATCGTTAACCTAAAGGTTTCAAAACAACACTTACATGTAACGACTAACGATGACTTAACGACTCAGTTAAAATGTATATACATGTAGTGTTTTAATATGTATTTATACACTTTTGAAAGACTTCAATACACTTATCAAAATACTTCTACTTAACAAAAATGCTTACAATTACATCCTCGTTCAGTTTCATCAACAATTCTACTCGTATGCACCCGTATTCGTACTCGTACAATACACAGCTTTTAGATGTATGTACTATTGGTATATACACTCCAATGATCAGCTCTTAGCAGCCCATGTGAGTCACCTAACACATGTGGGAACCATCATTTGGCAACTAGCATGAAATATCTCATAAAATTACAAAAATATGAGTAATCATTCATGACTTATTTACATGAAAACAAAATTACATATCCTTTATATCTAATCCATACACCAACGACCAAAAACACCTATAAACACTTTCATTCTTCAATTTTCTTCATCTAATTGATCTCTCTCAAGTTCTATCTTCAAGTTCTAAGTGTTCTTCATAAATTCCAAAAGTTCTAGTTTCATAAAATCAAGAATACTTTCAAGTTTGCTAGCTCACTTCCAATCTTGTAAGGTGATCATCCAACCTCAAGAAATCTTTGTTTATTACAGTAGTTTATCATTCTAATACAAGGTAATAATCATATTCAAACTTTGGTTCAATTTCTATAACTATAACAATCTTATTTCAAGTGATGATCTTACTTGAACTTGTTTTCGTGTCATGATTCTGCTTCAAGAACTTCGAGCCATCCAAGGATCCGTTGAAGCTAGATCCATTTTTCTCTTTTCCAGTAGGTTTATCCAAGGAACTTAAGGTAGTAATGATGTTCATAACACCATTCGATTCATACATATAAAGCTATCTTATTCGAAGGTTTAAACTTGTAATCACTAGAACATAGTTTAGTTAATTCTAAACTTGTTCGCAAACAAAAGTTAATCCTTCTAACTTGACTTTTAAAATCAACTAAACATATGTTCTATATCTATATGATATGCTAACTTAATGATTTAAAACCTGGAAACACGAAAAACACCGTAAAACCGGATTTACGCCGTCGTAGTAACACCGCGGGCTGTTTTGGGTTAGTTAATTAAAAACTATGATAAACTTTGATTTAAAAGTTGTTATTCTGAGAAAATGATTTTTATTATGAACATGAAACTATATCCAAAAATTATGGTTAAACTCAAAGTGGAAGTATGTTTTCTAAAATGGTCATCTAGACGTCGTTCTTTCGACTAAATTACTACCTTTACAAAAACGACTTGTAACTTATTTTTCCGACTATAAACCTATACTTTTTCTGTTTAGATTCATAAAATAGAGTTCAATATGAAACCATAGCAATTTGATTCACTCAAAACGGATTTAAAATGAAGAAGTTATGGGTAAAACAAGATTGGATAATTTTTCTCATTTTAGCTACGTGAAAATTGGTAACAAATCTATTCCAACCATAACTTAATCAACTTGTATTGTATATTATGTAATCTTGAGATACCATAGACACGTATACAATGTTTCGACCTATCATGTCGACACATCTATATATATTTCGGAACAACCATAGACACTCTATATGTGAATGTTGGAGTTAGCTATACAGGGTTGAGGTTGATTCCAAAATATATATAGTTTGAGTTGTGATCAATACTGAGATACGTATACACTGGGTCGTGGATTGATTCAAGATAATATTTATCAATTTATTTCTGTACATCTAACTGTAGACAACTAGTTGTAGGTTACTAACGAGGACAGCTGACTTAATAAACTTAAAACATCAAAATATATTAAAAGTGTTGTAAATATATTTTGAACATACTTTGATATATATGTATATATTGTTATAGGTTCGTGAATCAACCAGTGGCCAAGTCTTACTTCCCGACGAAGTAAAAATCTGTGAAAGTGAGTTATAGTCCCACTTTTAAAATCTAATATTTTTGGGATGAGAATACATGCAGGTTTTATAAATGATTTACAAAATAGACACAAGTACGTGAAACTACATTCTATGGTTGAATTATCGAAATCGAATATGCCCCTTTTTATTAAGTCTGGTAATCTAAGAATTAGGGAACAGACACCCTAATTGACACGAATCCTAAAGATAGATCTATTGGGTTTAACAAACCCCATCCAAAGTACCGGATGCTTTAGTACTTCGAAATTTATATCATATCCGAAGGGTGTCCCGGAATGATGGGGATATTCTTATATATGCATCTTGTTAATGTCGGTTACCAGGTGTTCACCATATGAATGATTTTTATCTCTATGTATGGGATGTGTATTGAAATATGAAATCTTGTGGTCCATTATTATGATTTGATATATATAGGTTAAACCTATAACTCACCAACATTTTTGTTGACGTTTTAAGCATGTTTATTCTCAGGTGATTATTAAGAGCTTCCGCTGTCGCATACTTAAATAAGGACGAGATTTGGAGTCCATGCTTGTATGATATTGTGTAAAAACTGCATTCAAGAAACTTATTTTGTTGTAACATATTTGTATTGTAAACCATTATGTAATGGTCGTGTGTAAACAGGATATTTTAGATTATCATTATTTGATAATCTACGTAAAGCTTTTTAAACCTTTATTGATGAAATAAAGGTTATGGTTTGTTTTAAAATGAATGCAGTCTTTAAAAAACGTCTCATATAGAGGTCAGAACCTCGCAACGAAATCAATTAATATGGAACGTTTTTAATCAATAAGAACGGGACATTTCACGTAATATCCAACAGCGCCGTAACAAGTTAAAAACCTTATTTCTCACCTCAACTACTACATCCGTTACCAGTGGGAATGTTCTATTAAGAAGTTGTAACCCGACCGTGTTTACTTGAAAAATGATTGCTTAACAAATTTTGTTGGAAACTATATATTTTTAACATGTGAATATTATGTGATATATTAATCTCTTAATGCGTTTGATATTATGTGATAGATGTCTACCTCTAGAACAAGTCCCATTGACTCACCTAATAATAATGAAGAGTTAAATGTAAATTGGAATGATTCGTGGACTGATTCACAAGTTCCCGAAGAGGAACCGGAAGAAGAGTCGGAACCGGAAGAAGAATCAGAACCGGAAGAAGAATCGGAACCAGATGAAGAAATAGAACCGGCGGGGGAAATAATAAAACGGTTAAGTAAAAGAAAATCCTCAACCAACCGACCAAGGTTAATTATGGTCAATGGTGTTTCCGCCAAGGAAGCAAAATATTGGGAGGATTACCAATTCTCCGATGAATCGGATTTCGACGATAATTCCGATGATGTTATAGAAATTACCCCAACTAAATTTAAAAAGGCAAAAGAAAATAATAAGGGAAAGGGCATAAAAATAGAGAAATCTAATTCCAACCCCGATGAACTTTATATGTATCATCAACCCCCGAAGTCCTTAAGTTGTAACAATGACCCGGGAACCTCTAAACCACCAGGTTTTTCTAAACCAATGTAGAAAATTACGGCTCGTATTAGGGGAACATCATATATCCCTAGAAACTTGGCAAAACGAACCAAAACCGAAGAAGAAGAAGAAACAAGCGAGTCGGAATAAGATAGTTGTATTCGTGTGGTGTAATATATGTAATAGAGTGTGCTTATGCTTTATGATATATGTAAAAATTGCTTGTATTAATAAGTATTTTTTTTATGAATCTAACTCTTGTCTATTTTACAGTTTAAAAACACAAAATGGATAGACAACCCAATATTTTAAGAGACCTACCCGGAGACATGATTGATGAAATCTTGTCTAGAGTCGGTCAGAATTCCTCGGCATAACTATTTAAGGCGAGATCAGTTTGTAAGACATTCGAAGAACGTTCCAAGAATGTCTTGGTTTATAAGAGACTTTCATTTGAAAGATGGGGGATATCACATTGGGAAACCCATAAGTTACGATGTGTTTACTTTGACGCATATATTGCGGGGAACCCAAATGCTATTTTACGCAACGGGTTAAGAAATTATTTTGACTCAATATATCCGAATATTGGACTTCGTGATTTAGAAAAAGCGGCTAACATGCAACATAAAGAAGCATGTTATGCTTACGGATTAGTAATGTTCGCTTCTCACCAAAGTGAGAACAAGAACATTGGGCTACAACTATTAAACAAAACGTTCCCACAAGTGACGGAGTCGATAATTGGGGTAAGAAATGAGGTTTTTAGATTGTTACGGGACTGTTGGACATTACGTAACCCTCGTCCCTTTGACGACGTTACAACACGCTGTCTTATCAACGGCCATAACGGTTATGTTCCACAAGACCAAGGATGGGAAGTAGTCCTAGTAAAACCAGAATGCATAACTTGTTTCTGGACGTATGAATTACGTGTCTTTATTGCCTTTGCTGAACGACTTGTGTACTAGCTAGAATTATCTTCACAACTATCTTGTATCAAAGTTATTGTGTGCTATATTTCATGCTTTATGTAAAATAAGCGGTATTGTAAGTTTGTAAAATATTGTATAAAAGTTTGAACGCAAAATATTATTATAATCAGTTTTTCATATAGAATTGTAGTAGTTGAATTGTATATTAGCTACTAAGTATGAACTTAACGGGTAGGTACTACCCGAATTTAAACTTATAAAACGCTAATATGAAGAAAAAGCTTTTATAAATGAGTTCATATTATGCTACGAAATACTATTAACTACTCTTAATATTCTGTATGATTAACTTGTTCCATTTGACTATTTTGAAGGAAATGGCACCGACTACTCGACACACCGTGAATATGAATGAAGAGGAATTCCGTACTTTTCTAGCTTCAAACATAGCCGCAGTACAGGCTGCACTACATACCAACAATAACCTTGGATCTAGCAGTACAGGAAATCGTGTAGGATGCACCTACAAAGAATTCACTGCCTGCAAACCTTTGGAATTTGATGGAACCGAAGGACCGATCGGATTGAAACGGTGGACCGAGAAGGTCGAATCGGTGTTTGCCATAAGTAAGTGTACTGAAGAGGACAAAGTGAAGTGTAACAACCCAAACCGTAACCGACCAAACACGACGAAATTTCAAACAAAAAAAAAATTTTCTGGTGCAGGCCATCTGCGCGGCGCGCCAGGTGGCCGCGCGGCGCGCCAAACCACCTGGACAGCCCGCTGTCCCCGGAAGTCAATTTAATGAAAATGTTTGACTAGTTCCCGACACATTTAGCTAAAACGCTTTTAACCATGACTTCATATATGAAAAACTAGCACGTTTAATTAATAAAATCAAATTTACGAAGCGGGTCCCACATCGACCCAAATTACCCCTTGAGTACCAAAATGCAATATTTGACCATAAGACTTTTAATACAAAACGAAGCCGAGCATGGCGATTGGGGATACGCTACCCAATCCTAAACAATCCAAAAGCAAGTCTCTAAAGCAAACTATGCAAGTCTTCTAGTCCTCGCGCTTACCCGAGCCACCAATCCGCATGCAATCTATAAAAAGAGTCAACAACGAGAGGGTAAGCTAATGCTTAGTGAGTAGAATAAATATATACATGCATATACAACTTACCTACTCGCATCCACGACATCACATAAATACACATAAATCACTTACCTCATCGTACCAAACGCTAGTATCATCAAATCGTATGACTAGCAACCTCATAAGCAATCAATAGCTAGTAACGTCAAACCGTACAACTAGCAACATCGTTAGCATAAATAAATATAAATAATAAATCAAATTAAATGCTAGCATCAACAATTACAATTCATGGTTAACCAATCTCTTCGCTAGGGGAACGACTTCGCGAATCAAGTCATCGATGTTCATAACATTCGTTAGCTTCCAAAAACGGCTATGGCATGCTAACCCCCCGAGGTGTTCCAAAAACGGCTATGGCATCACCCCTCAAGTGTTCCAAAAACGGCTATGGCATCACTTGCTCAATGTGAGTAGAACACGGCTATTACTCACGCTTTCGTACACCAACACGGCTATGTGTACGGGTAACTCAAATAACAACGTGGGAGTAAAACACGGCTATTACTTGCCACTAAATACACAAACACGGCTATTACTTGCCACTAAATGCACAAACACGGCTATGTGCCTTAGTACAAAACATGGACTAATACGGCTAAGTCCCACAACCTTGGTCACAAAACGGCTATGTGACACCATCAACACGGTACATAAATCATATACATACATATATACATATTCCACTCACAATAATCATTATGGACAAGAACGGCTATGTCCCACCACTACGGTCACAAAAACGGCTATGTGACATCATTACTACGGGCAACTATCAATGTGGACAAAATGTCTATATCTCACAACTATGGTCACCAAACGGCTATATCCCACAACTATGGTCACCAAACGGCTATGTGACACCATTTCCACGGGCACATAAATCATATACATACATATATAGATATTCCACTCACAATAATCATTATGGACAAGAACGGCTATGTCCCACCACTACGGTCACAAAAACGGCTATGTGACATCATTACTACGGGCAACTATCAATGTGGACAAAATGTCTATATCTCACAACTATGGTCACCAAACGGCTATATCCCACAACTATGGTCACCAAACGGCTATGTGACACCATTTCCACGGGCACATAAATCATATACATACATATATAGATATTCCACTCACAATAATCATTATGGACAAGAACGGCTATGTCCCACCACTACGGTCACAAAAACGGCTATGTGACATCATTACTACGGGCAACTATCAATGTGGACAAAATGTCTATATCTCACAACTATGGTCACCAAACGGCTATATCCCACAACTATGGTCACCAAACGGCTATGTGACACCATTTCCACGGGCACATAAATCATATACATACATATATAGATATTCCACTCACCTTGAAGTCTTGAAGAATGCTTCCAAGTAATCCGCAACTCGCCAATGGAAAGTACCTATTCCATTACCACAATTACAATAATACACTTAGAGTGGATTTACAAATCAACCCAATTCGTAAGTGCAATTTCGACCCAAATGCACTTCCAAGCACAAACCGTGCCCAAACTAACCAATAGTCACTAACACAAGTGAGAATGGTCCTAATATGCCAATTAAACCCGAACTCAAGTGTTAAACACGTGTCATACCCATTTTGACCCTTAAACCCTAATTTTGACCCATAAAGGTCAAAATCTCATTCTTTGCAAGTTTTGACACCAAAACACATTTAACTCGGTTTTATACTTCAACTTAATCCATTTTAAGTTTATAAACTTCATTAAATCGCCAATTGGGTCATAATCACCACGAAACCCTAATTTGACCCAAAGTCAAAGTTAGTCAACCAAATAACCCTAATTGGGTTCCAATACTTCCATAATCACTAACTTAAGTGATTAAACTAAATTTCAAGTTCTAAACATGGCCAAATAGTTCACCAACCCGAAATCCACCAACAATTAACAACAAACCCGATTACTAGCATCACTAAACCCATTTCATCACCTAAAAGGGTTTCACAACAAATTTACTCAAACCCTAACTTGAATATCAAATCAAATAATTGAAACTCGGAGTTTGAGCTTACCAATACTATCACCGCGTAGCCAAGAACGAAAGGAACAACTTTAGAACCCGAGCTTTGGTGAGAAATCGACTCCTTCTTCCCCAAATCAAGCCCTCTCTCTCTAAACCCTTACTCTCTCTCTAAAAATGGTTGAGAGTGTTTTGGTTGGTGAGAATTTGATCCAAACTGATCAAAGGATCAGTTTTGATGACCCTAAACCGACCCCAAGTGAAAAGACCAAAGTACCCTTCATTTAAAGCCTTTAAAAAGGCTGAAAATTGCTTCTGACCCATTCGGCGCGCCGCGCCACTATGTGGAGCGCCGCTCCACTCTGCAGGTCAGATTTCAGAAACTTGTTTTGGCCATAACTTTTTGTCCGTAGCTCCGTTTTCGATGAATCAAATATCGTTGGAAACGTAATAAGATTTTCTTTCCAATGGTAAGGCTTTGAAACATCAACACAAACTTTATTTGGGGTTGAAAAGGTACGTACACACCTTGTACCTCAAACAACGTCCAGTTTTCCTTCGACGGTCGAGCAAGCAACACCTACATGTGTGCACACTCCATACACACATAGTATACCTTAAATACATTATGTACAATAAATATTTGGGTCTTACAACTCTCCCCCACTTAGAATCGATCACGTCCTCGTGATCCTCGTCACTTAACCAAACGGACCACACTCCACGGTCCTCAACATAAGTCCCAATCCGACTTTCCTAAGCAATTCTTCCCGACGAATCGCCTTCCACAACTAAATCGTCATCCACGATTTTTCTCAAATCCACAATCCGAGCACTAAAACCATACTCATTCCCTCGCATCGGGAAACTCATCCCATCTCTAACCGAGATATCACTCCTCTAGCGTACCATTACCAAGTACCGTGCTAAAGCAACCAAGTCTCAACCTAAGGTCAACAACCCGAAACGATGAAGACCGAACCAAACGAATCCTTACGGATAACACCAATCACTAAACATCCCTTGTAGCGCATAATACAACCAATACGCAACTACCGTAACATCATAAGTGAACGACTAGAACCGCTAGCGTCCAATCGACTATAACAACTTAAAACCCTAGGCGTACAAAATCGACCATTGTCACGCCCGTAACGACATGTGAGCGAAATACGGCTATCGCATCAGTAATCACACAATACGGTCCTCACGATCCCACCATAGGAGTATAAAACAACTGATAGATCACTCAACACCGGATGAAGTCAGCGGACCCGAAAGTCATGCTTCACCGATATAACAATACCTCATGATGAAGTCAGCGGACCCCGAAAGTCATGCTTCACCACTATAACAATACCTCGCACTATGAGTAGTGCAACATCGCGCTCCGCTACACTATAGTGAACCCTAACGGATACCGCTAACCGTCCACACTATCGAGCAAGAACCACCTATATCAAGCATAGGCACAAAACAATATTTCTCTAGAAGAGAATCCGATACGCACATCCCTTAACCGAGGGATTTCACCTTGCTCGCCAAAACACGTCCATTATCTCTCGACGAGATTCACCAAACTTACCACCTCGGTGGTAATTTACAAATCCAATATCATAAGTACCAATGAGCCAAAAATTGTACTCTACCACCAATTGACCAAAACTAGGTCTCGACCAAATTTCCGGATCTAACAAAAGCATCATCCGAAATCTCACACTAAAACCTCCTCGTGCGGGAGTGCCACTCCCTCACTTGGAACTACGTTCCATATCCACAACTCGTACAACCGTACAATGCTACCAAAGGTAGACTTTACAAACAATTGGGTTCACACGACCCGTTACCATACCTTGCTCCAAACCTTGAGCACACGAAGGACTTGACCAATCCTTAAACACTTTGAACGAAAAGTGTACCACAAATACCCAAACTATACCCTCGCAATCATCCAATTTCATTAGTTTGTCACATTCCACCTAGTCACTCATGTATCTAAGGGTTTTACTCCGGTACCCTAAGTACAATGCAACCACAACCATAACCTAGTCGGAGTCGAACACCACGCTAGTAGGTATAAAAGAGGCACCTAATGTCGCGTCATAATGACTCCATTACCGACATACATCGAGATTTCAAACACTCGATCTCAAGGGTTCCAATCACCCGGCGAACCTCATGGTTCATCACTTCAACATAAAAGCGAACACGCGCTTAACAATCGGACACCAAAACCATTTCCGTGGCTTGGTAGAAACATTTCCCAAACAATAAGGAATGCTTGGTTGCACCAAGTCTTACGCCCTTCACCAATCAATTAAAACGTCACCATAGGGTACTTCCATTAGGAACGTCACCCATAACAACAACATGCACAACACAATGCATCTAACAAATCCGAACCTAAACGCCACATAAAAAAATATTCAAAAGACATATTTATTAAAATGAAACGTGCCTTAACGTCTCCTCGCCGCACCCGTCCCCGCTAACTTGGGACGTTCCGACTTACGATGTCCTTCTTTTTGGCAATTAATGCACACCATACTACCACCCTTTGGTACCGAACATTCCCAATATTTGTGACCCCTCACGCCACAATTGTAACACCTAGGCGCACTAGAATCCGATATACCCGTCCGTGTACCACCCGTGCTCACGCTCGGACCCTTAGTCCTCTTACTCGGAGCACCATAAGAAACAACCCTTATCTCCCTTGAAGGTTCACCCTTCTTCGATCGTGTATGCGACTCGAAACCCCTAGCCAAGTCGAATAATTCCGAAAACGATTTCGCTTGACCACGACTAATTTTACTTTTCAAGTCGTCATTCAAAGTCCAATAGAAATCCCCCATTAACAAACGATCACTTCCCAAATACTCCGGACAAAAACGAGCCTTCGCCATAAAGGTCGTCTTGAGAGTACTCAAATCCATAGATCCTTGTCGCAAGTTTCGCAACTCATTACGCAATTCCCACAAATCGGCCGAAGTCCGGAACTCCTCGAAGAATTCCTCCTTAAACTCGTCCCACGATAAGACCATAAACGTTTCACCACCAACAAGATCAATCTTACCATCCAACCAATCCCTTGCCCTACCCCGCAACAAACTAGTTGCGAGCCTTGTCTTCTTCTCGGGAGGGCAATCAATCGTGCGAAAACGCCCTTCGACATCCGAAATCCAAGTTGTGCTTACCAATGGATCCGGTTTCCCGTCGTACATCGGTGGTTTAGTCCTCATGAAGCTCTTAAGACAACGCTCCATTTCACCCCTATTTTGGAATTCGGAATACTTCCCATCCATTTCTTCTCGAAACGCCCTCATTTGCTCCGCAACGGCGGCCGTAACTCTAGCGTTAAATTCCGTGTCGTTCGTCTCGGTCTCGTTTCGCGTCGTCATTCTAAAGAATGCAAAACGATTAGTCCACGCACGTATAAAACGACACGCACAACACCCTCCCATCTTGCTAAACACTCGTCGTACATCACTCGTTAGACACGATTTGCACCCGTAATAAGGTCTGCAAGTTCTTATTACGCACACACGCCGCATCGACTTGTTAGTACAACGACCGCCTCGCTCGATGATATAAACAAACACAACCAAAATTCTACGCGGTACAAACACACGCGAGAATTACTATCACAACACAAGAGCATATTAATAATATCCGCATTACTAATATAAACGTTAGTCAACCTATAAACAAGGCACTAACTAAACCCATTCCGACCCGTAATCCTACAAGTCCCGCAACAAATTAAGCACACACAAAAGTCTAAGTCTAGGCACCTATCTCAAGTCACCTAAATCCCTTAGACCATGCTCTGATACCACTTGTAACAACCCAAACCGTAACCGACCAAACACGACGAAATTTCAAACAAAAAAAAAATTTTCTGGTGCAGGCCATCTGCGCGGCGCGCCAGGTGGCCGCGCGGCGCGCCAAACCACCTGGACAGCCCGCTGTCCCCGGAAGTCAATTTAATGAAAATGTTTGACTAGTTCCCGACACATTTAGCTAAAACGCTTTTAACCATGACTTCATATATGAAAAACTAGCACGTTTAATTAATAAAATCAAATTTACGAAGCGGGTCCCACATCGACCCAAATTACCCCTTGAGTACCAAAATGCAATATTTGACCATAAGACTTTTAATACAAAACGAAGCCGAGCATGGCGATTGGGGATACGCTACCCAATCCTAAACAATCCAAAAGCAAGTCTCTAAAGCAAACTATGCAAGTCTTCTAGTCCTCGCGCTTACCCGAGCCACCAATCCGCATGCAATCTATAAAAAGAGTCAACAACGAGAGGGTAAGCTAATGCTTAGTGAGTAGAATAAATATATACATGCATATACAACTTACCTACTCGCATCCACGACATCACATAAATACACATAAATCACTTACCTCATCGTACCAAACGCTAGTATCATCAAATCGTATGACTAGCAACCTCATAAGCAATCAATAGCTAGTAACGTCAAACCGTACAACTAGCAACATCGTTAGCATAAATAAATATAAATAATAAATCAAATTAAATGCTAGCATCAACAATTACAATTCATGGTTAACCAATCTCTTCGCTAGGGGAACGACTTCGCGAATCAAGTCATCGATGTTCATAACATTCGTTAGCTTCCAAAAACGGCTATGGCATGCTAACCCCCCGAGGTGTTCCAAAAACGGCTATGGCATCACCCCTCAAGTGTTCCAAAAACGGCTATGGCATCACTTGCTCAATGTGAGTAGAACACGGCTATTACTCACGCTTTCGTACACCAACACGGCTATGTGTACGGGTAACTCAAATAACAACGTGGGAGTAAAACACGGCTATTACTTGCCACTAAATACACAAACACGGCTATTACTTGCCACTAAATGCACAAACACGGCTATGTGCCTTAGTACAAAACATGGACTAATACGGCTAAGTCCCACAACCTTGGTCACAAAACGGCTATGTGACACCATCAACACGGTACATAAATCATATACATACATATATACATATTCCACTCACAATAATCATTATGGACAAGAACGGCTATGTCCCACCACTACGGTCACAAAAACGGCTATGTGACATCATTACTACGGGCAACTATCAATGTGGACAAAATGTCTATATCTCACAACTATGGTCACCAAACGGCTATATCCCACAACTATGGTCACCAAACGGCTATGTGACACCATTTCCACGGGCACATAAATCATATACATACATATATAGATATTCCACTCACAATAATCATTATGGACAAGAACGGCTATGTCCCACCACTACGGTCACAAAAACGGCTATGTGACATCATTACTACGGGCAACTATCAATGTGGACAAAATGTCTATATCTCACAACTATGGTCACCAAACAGCTATATCCCACAACTATGGTCACCAAACGGCTATGTGACACCATTTCCACGGGCACATAAATCATATACATACATATATAGATATTCCACTCACAATAATCATTATGGACAAGAACGGCTATGTCCCACCACTACGGTCACAAAAACGGCTATGTGACATCATTACTACGGGCAACTATCAATGTGGACAAAATGTCTATATCTCACAACTATGGTCACCAAACGGCTATATCCCACAACTATGGTCACCAAACGGCTATGTGACACCATTTCCACGGGCACATAAATCATATACATACATATATAGATATTCCACTCACCTTGAAGTCTTGAAGAATGCTTCCAAGTAATCCGCAACTCGCCAATGGAAAGTACCTATTCCATTACCACAATTACAATAATACACTTAGAGTGGATTTACAAATCAACCCAATTCGTAAGTGCAATTTCGACCCAAATGCACTTCCAAGCACAAACCGTGCCCAAACTAACCAATAGTCACTAACACAAGTGAGAATGGTCCTAATATGCCAATTAAACCCGAACTCAAGTGTTAAACACGTGTCATACCCATTTTGACCCTTAAACCCTAATTTTGACCCATAAAGGTCAAAATCTCATTCTTTGCAAGTTTTGACACCAAAACACATTTAACTCGGTTTTATACTTCAACTTAATCCATTTTAAGTTTATAAACTTCATTAAATCGCCAATTGGGTCATAATCACCACGAAACCCTAATTTGACCCAAAGTCAAAGTTAGTCAACCAAATAACCCTAATTGGGTTCCAATACTTCCATAATCACTAACTTAAGTGATTAAACTAAATTTCAAGTTCTAAACATGGCCAAATAGTTCACCAACCCGAAATCCACCAACAATTAACAACAAACCCGATTACTAGCATCACTAAACCCATTTCATCACCTAAAAGGGTTTCACAACAAATTTACTCAAACCCTAACTTGAATATCAAATCAAATAATTGAAACTCGGAGTTTGAGCTTACCAATACTATCACCGCGTAGCCAAGAACGAAAGGAACAACTTTAGAACCCGAGCTTTGGTGAGAAATCGACTCCTTCTTCCCCAAATCAAGCCCTCTCTCTCTAAACCCTTACTCTCTCTCTAAAAATGGTTGAGAGTGTTTTGGTTGGTGAGAATTTGATCCAAACTGATCAAAGGATCAGTTTTGATGACCCTAAACCGACCCCAAGTGAAAAGACCAAAGTACCCTTCATTTAAAGCCTTTAAAAAGGCTGAAAATTGCTTCTGACCCATTCGGCGCGCCGCGCCACTATGTGGAGCGCCGCTCCACTCTGCAGGTCAGATTTCAGAAACTTGTTTTGGCCATAACTTTTTGTCCGTAGCTCCGTTTTCGATGAATCAAATATCGTTGGAAACGTAATAAGATTTTCTTTCCAATGGTAAGGCTTTGAAACATCAACACAAACTTTATTTGGGGTTGAAAAGGTACGTACACACCTTGTACCTCAAACAACGTCCAGTTTTCCTTCGACGGTCGAGCAAGCAACACCTACATGTGTGCACACTCCATACACACATAGTATACCTTAAATACATTATGTACAATAAATATTTGGGTCTTACATGAAGTACGCTACGCATACCTTCACAGGTTCTGCGTTAACATGGTGGAATACCTATCTAGAGCAAGTGGGACAAGATGATGCTTACGCACTACCGTGGTCAGCATTCAAGCACTTGATGAACGAAAAGTACCGTCCCAGAACCGAGGTCAATAAGCTCAAGACAGAACTTAGAGGGTTACGAACCCAAGGATTTGATATTACCACGTACGAAAGAAGATTTACAGAATTGTGCCTATTGTGTCCGGGAGCGTTCGAAGATGAGGAAGAGAAGATCGACGCGTTTGTGAAGGGATTACCGGAAAGAATCCAAGAAGATATAAGTCCACACGAGCCCGCCTCCATACAACAGGCATGTAGAATGGCTCACAAACTAGTGAACCAGATTGAAGAAAGAATTAAAGAACAGACTGCTGAAGAAACCAATGTGAAGCAAGTCAAAAGAAAGTGGGAGGAAAACGGTGATAAGAATCACCAATACAACAACAACAGCAATTACAACAATAATCGCAACAATTATCCCAGCAATCGCAACATCAATCGCAACTACAACAAACGGCCCAACAACAACAACAACAACAACAACAGCAGCAGCAACTACAACAATCATCCCAACAACAATAATAACCGCAACAACAACAACAATCAGAAGCAGCTATGCCAAAGGTGTGAAAAGTATCACTCGGGGTTCTGCACCAAATTTTGCAACAAGTGTAAAAGAAATGGTCATAGCGCGGCGAAGTGTGAGGTCTACGGACCAGGGGTTAATAGAACGAAAGGAACAAATGGTGTCGGAACGAGTAATGGCGGAGCAAGTAGTGTCGGAGCAAGTTATGCCAATGTAGTTTGTTATAAATGTGGAAAACCGGGCCACATTATTAGAAATTTCCCGAACCAGGAGAACACGAATGGACAAGGCCGCGGAAGAGTTTTCAATATTAATGCGGCAGAGGCGCAGGAAGACCCGGAGCTTGTTACGGGTACGTTTCTTATTGACAATAAATCTGCTTACGTTTTATTTGATTCGGGTGCGGATAGAAGCTATATGAGTAGAGATTTTTGTGCTAAATTAAGTTGTCCATTGACGCCTTTGGATAGTAAATTTTTACTCGAATTAGCAAATGGTAAATTAATTTCAGCAGATAATATATGTCGGAATCGAGAAATTAAACTGGTTAGCGAAACATTTAAGATTGACTTGATACCAGTAGAGTTAGGGAGTTTTGATGTGATAATCGGTATGGACTGGTTGAAAGAAGTGAAAGCAGAGATCGTTTGTTACAAAAATGCAATTCGCATTATACGAGAAAAAGGAAAACCCTTAATGGTGTACGGAGAAAAGGGCAACACGAAGCTACATCTTATTAGTAATTTGAAGGCACAAAAACTAATAAGGAAAGGTTGCTATGCTATTCTAGCACACGTCGAGAAAGTACAAACTGAAGAAAAGAGCATCAATGATGTTCCCGTCGCAAAAGAATTTCCCGATGTATTTCCGAAAGAATTACCGGGATTACCCCCACATCGATCCGTTAAATTTCAAATAGATCTTGTACCAGGAGCTGCACCAATAGCTCGAGCTCCTTACAGACTCGCACCCAGCGAGATGAAAGAACTGCAAAGCCAATTACAAGAACTTTTAGAGCGTGGTTTCATTCGACCAAGCACATCACCGTGGGGAGCTCCTGTTTTGTTTGTCAAGAAGAAAGATGGTACATTCAGGTTGTGTATCGACTACCGAGAGTTGAACAAACTTACCATCAAGAACCGCTACCCACTACCGAGAATCGATGACTTATTTGATCAACTACAAGGCTCGTCTGTTTATTCAAAGATTGACTTACGTTCCGGGTATCATCAAATGCGGGTGAAAGAAGATGATATTCCAAAGACTGCTTTCAGAACATGTTACGGTCATTACGAGTTTATGGTCATGCCGTTTGGTTTAACTAATGCACCAGCTGTGTTCATGGACCTTATGAACCGAGTGTGTGGACCATACCTTGACAAGTTTGTCATTGTTTTCATTGATGACATACTTATTTACTCAAAGAATGACCAAGAACACGGTGAACATTTGAGAAAGGTGTTAGAAGTATTGAGGAAGGAAGAATTGTACGCTAAGTTTTCAAAGTGTGCATTTTGGTTGGAAGAAGTTCAATTCCTCGGTCACATAGTGAACAAAGAAGGTATTAAGGTGGATCCGGCAAAGATAGAAACTGTTGAAAAGTGGGAAACCCCGAAAACTCCGAAACACATACGCCAGTTTTTAGGACTAGCTGGTTACTACAGAAGGTTCATCCAAGACTTTTCCAGAATAGCAAAACCCTTGACTGCATTAACGCATAAAGGGAATAAATTTGAATGGAATGATGAACAAGAGAAAGCGTTTCAGTTATTGAAGAAAAAGCTAACTACGGCACCTATATTGTCATTGCCTGAAGGGAATGATGATTTTGTGATTTATTGTGACGCATCAAAGCAAGGTCTCGATTGTGTATTAATGCAACGAACGAAGGTGATTGCTTATGCATCTAGACAATTGAAGATTCACGAACAAAATTATACGACGCATGATTTGGAATTAGGAGCGGTTGTTTTTGCATTAAAGACTTGGAGGCACTACTTATATGGGGTCAAAAGTATTATATATACCGACCACAAAAGTCTTCAGCATATATTTAATCAGAAACAACTGAATATGAGGCAGCGTAGGTGGATTGAATTGTTGAATGATTACGACTTTGAGATTCGTTACCACCCGGGGAAGGCAAATGTGGTAGCCGATGCCTTGAGCAGGAAGGACAGAGAACCCATTCGAGTAAAATCTATGAATATAATGATTCATAATAACCTTACTACTCAAATAAAGGAGGCGCAACAAGGAGTTTTAAAAGAGGGAAATTTAAAGGATGAAATACCCAAAGGATCGGAGAAGCATCTTAATATTCGGGAAGACGGAACCCGGTATAGGGCTGAAAGGATTTGGGTACCAAAATTTGGAGATATGAGAGAAATGGTACTTAGAGAAGCTCATAAAACCAGATACTCAATACATCCTGGAACAGGGAAGATGTACAAGGATCTCAAGAAACATTTTTGGTGGCCGGGTATGAAAGCCGATGTTGCTAAATACGTAGGAGAATGTTTGACGTGTTCTAAGGTCAAAGCTGAGCATCAGAAACCATCAGGTCTACTTCAACAACCCGAAATCCCAGAATGGAAATGGGAAAACATTACCATGGATTTCATCACTAAATTGCCAAGGACTGCAAGTGGTTTTGATACTATTTGGGTAATAGTTGATCGTCTCAGAAAATCAGCACACTTCCTGCCAATAAGAGAAGATGACAAGATGGAGAAGTTAGCACGACTGTATTTGAAGGAAGTCGTCTCCAGACATGGAATACCAATCTCTATTATCTCTGATAGGGATGGCAGATTTATTTCAAGATTCTGGCAGACATTACAGCAAGCATTAGGAACTCGTCTAGACATGAGTACTGCCTATCATCCACAAACTGATAGGCAGAGCGAAAGGACGATACAAACGCTTGAAGACATGCTACGAGCATGTGTTATTGATTTCGGAAACAGTTGGGATCGACATCTACCGTTAGCAGAATTTTCCTACAACAACAGCTACCATTCAAGCATTGAGATGGCGCCGTTTGAAGCACTTTATGGTAGAAAGTGCAGGTCTCCGATTTGTTGGAGTGAAGTGGGGGATAGACAGATTACGGGTCCTGAGATTATACAAGAAACTACCGAGAAGATCATCCAAATTCAACAACGGTTGAAAACCGCCCAAAGTCGACAAAAGAGCTACGCTGACATTAAAAGAAAAGATATAGAATTTGAAATTGGAGAGATGGTCATGCTTAAAGTTGCACCTTGGAAAGGCGTTGTTCGATTTGGTAAACGAGGGAAATTAAATCCAAGGTATATTGGACCATTCAAGATTATTGATCGTGTCGGACCAGTAGCTTACCGACTTGAGTTACCTCAACAACTCGCGGCTGTACATAACACTTTCCACGTCTTGAATTTGAAGAAATGTTTTGCTAAAGAAGATCTCACTATTCCGTTAGATGAAATCCAAATCAACGAAAAACTTCAATTCATCGAAGAACCCGTCGAAATAATGGATCGTGAGGTTAAAAGACTTAAGCAAAACAAGATACCAATTGTTAAGGTTCGATGGAATGCTCGTAGAGGACCCGAGTTCACCTGGGAGCATGAAGATCAGATGAAGAAGAAATACCCGCATCTATTTCTAGAAGATTCGTCAACACCTTCAACTGTTTAAAATTTCGGGACGAAATTTATTTAACTGGTAGGTACTGTAGTGACCCGAACTTTTCCATGTTTTTATATATTAATTGAGATTGATATTTACATGATTAAATGTTTCCAACATGTTAAGCAATCAAACTTGTTAAGACTTGATTAATTGAAATATGTTTCATATAGACAATTGACCACCCAAGTTGACCGGTGATTCACGAACGTTAAAACTTGTAAAAACTATATGATGACATATATATGGATATATATATAGTTAACATGATACTATGATAAGTAAACATATCATTAAGTATATTAACAATGAACTACATATGTAAAAGCAAGACTACTAACTTAATGATTTTTAAACGAGACATATATGTAACGATTATCGTTGTAAAGACATTTAATGTATATATATCATATTAAGAGATATTCATACATGATAATATCATGATAATATAATAATTTAAAATCTCATTTGATATTATAAACATTGGGTTAACAACATTTAACAAGATCGTTAACCTAAAGGTTTCAAAACAACACTTACATGTAACGACTAACGATGACTTAACGACTCAGTTAAAATGTATATACATGTAGTGTTTTAATATGTATTTATACACTTTTGAAAGACTTCAATACACTTATCAAAATACTTCTACTTAACAAAAATTCTTACAATTACATCCTCGTTCAGTTTCATCAACAATTCTACTCGTATGCACCCGTATTCGTACTCGTACAATACACAGCTTTTAGATGTATGTACTATTGGTATATACACTCCAATGATCAGCTCTTAGCAGCCCATGTGAGTCACCTAACACATGTGGGAACCATCATTTGGCAACTAGCATGAAATATCTCATAAAATTACAAAAATATGAGTAATCATTCATGACTTATTTACATGAAAACAAAATTACATATCCTTTATATCTAATCCATACACCAACGACCAAAAACACCTACAAACACTTTCATTCTTCAATTTTCTTCATCTAATTGATCTCTCTCAAGTTCTATCTTCAAGTTCTAAGTGTTCTTCATAAATTCCAAAAGTTCTAGTTTCATAAAATCAAGAATACTTTCAAGATTGCTAGCTCACTTCCAATCTTGTAAGGTGATCATCCAACCTCAAGAAATCTTTGTTTATTACAGTAGGTTATCATTCTAATACAAGGTAATAATCATATTCAAACTTTGGTTCAATTTCTATGACTATAACAATCTTATTTCAAGTGATGATCTTACTTGAACTTGTTTTCGTGTCATGATTCTGCTTCAAGAACTTCGAGCCATCCAAGGATCCGTTGAAGCTAGATCCATTTTTCTCTTTTCAAGTAGGTTTATCCAAGGAACTTAAGGTAGTAATGATGTTCATAACACCATTCGATTCATACATATAAAGCTATCTTATTCGAAGGTTTAAACTTGTAATCACTAGAACATAGTTTAGTTAATTCTAAACTTGTTCGCAAACAAAAGTTAATCCTTCTAACTTGACTTTTAAAATCAACTAAACATATGTTCTATATCTATATGATATGCTAACTTAATGATTTAAAACCTGGAAACACGAAAAACACCGTAAAACCGGATTTACGCCGTCGTAGTAACACCGCGGGCTGTTTTGGGTTAGTTAATTAAAAACTATGATAAACTTTGATTTAAAAGTTGTTATTCTGAGAAAATGATTTTTATTATGAACATGAAACTATATCCAAAAATTATGGTTAAACTCAAAGTGGAAGTATGTTTTCTAAAATGGTCATCTAGACGTCGTTCTTTCGACTGAAATGACTACCTTTACAAAAACGACTTGTAACTTATTTTTCTGACTATAAACCTATACTTTTTATGTTTAGATTCATAAAATAGAGTTCAATATGAAACCATAGCAATTTGATTCACTCAAAACGGATTTAAAATGAAGAAGTTATGGGTAAAACAAGATTGGATAATTTTTCTCATTTTAGCTACGTGAAAATTGGTAACAAATCTATTCCAACCATAACTTAATCAACTTGTATTGTATATTATGTAATCTTGAGATACCATAGACACGTATACAATGTTTCGATCTATCATGTCGACACATCTATATATATTTCGGAACAACCATAGACACTCTATATGTGAATGTTGGAGTTAGCTATACAGGGTTGAGGTTGATTCCAAAATATATATAGTTTGAGTTGTGATCAATACTGAGATACGTATACACTGGGTCGTGGATTGATTCAAGATAATATTTATCAATTTATTTCTGTACATCTAACTGTGGACAACTAGTTGTAGGTTACTAACGAGGACAGCTGACTTAATAAACTTAAAACATCAAAATATATTAAAAGTGTTGTAAATATATTTTGAACATACTTTGATATATATGTATATATTGTTATAGGTTCGTGAATCAACCAGTGGCCAAGTCTTACTTCCCAACGAAGTAAAAATCTGTGAAAGTGAGTTATAGTCCCACTTTTAAAATCTAATATTTTTGGGATGAGAATACATGCAGGTTTTATAAATGATTTACAAAATAGACACAAGTACGTGAAACTACATTCTATGGTTGAATTATCGAAATCGAATATGCCCCTTTTTATTAAGTCTGGTAATCTAAGAATTAGGGAACAGACACCCTAATTGACGCGAATCCTAAAGATAGATCTATTGGGTTTAACAAACCCCATCCAAAGTACCGGATGCTTTAGTACTTCGAAATTTATATCATATCCGAAGGGTGTCCCGGAATGATGGGGATATTCTTATATATGCATCTTGTTAATGTCGGTTACCAGGTGTTCACCATATGAATGATTTTTATCTCTATGTATGGGATGTGTATTGAAATATGAAATCTTGTGGTCTATTATTATGATTTGATATATATAGGTTAAACCTATAACTCACCAACATTTTTGTTGACGTTTTAAGCATGTTTATTCTCAGGTGATTATTAAGAGATTCCGCTGTCGTATACTTAAATAAGGACGAGATTTGGAGTCCATGCTTGTATGATATTGTGTAAAAACTGCATTCAAGAAACTTATTTTGTTGTAACATATTTGTGTTGTAAACCATTATGTAATGGTCGTGTGTAAACAGGATATATTAGATTATCATTATTTGATAATCTACGTAAAGCTTTTTAAACCTTTATTGATAAAATAAAGGTTATGGTTTGTTTTAAAATGAATGCAGTCTTTGAAAAACGTCTCATATAGAGGTCAGAACCTCGCAACGAAATCAATTAATATGGAACGTTTTTAATCAATAAGAACGGGACATTTCACGTAATATCCAACAGCGACGTAACAAGTTAAAAACCTTATTTCTCACCTCAACTACTACATCCGTTACCAGTGGGAATGTTCTATTAAGAAGTTGTAACCCGATGTTCTTTTTCTCAGTTTCACGAGAGGCAAACATAATTAACCCATAAGTGTAGCATGCTTCTTTAAGTTGCATGTTTGAAGCCTTCTCTAATGAACGAAGTCCTATATTGGGATAATTAGAGTTAAAATAAGCCCTCAACCCGTAGCGGAAAATTGCATTAGGGTTTCCAGAATACATAGCCATAAAGAAAATATGGGCCAACTTAGGGTGTCCCCAGTGTGAGATACACCACCTATTGAAGAAAAGCCTTTTATAAACTAATGCATGCTCGAAGTGCCTTTTGAATGCTTTGCAAACCAACTTTGTCATAAACAATTGAGCCATGAATCTTGACCCACTCTAGACAAGATTTCAACAACCATTTCCTGTGGTAGGTCTTCTAAAATATTCGGTTATCTATCCCTAACGTCCATTTTGTATTTCGTTATAAACTGTAAAAGAGACGAAAATTATACTTAAGTCTGATAATGAAATAACAAGACATTACAAGCAATTTTTACATATAGCATAAAAACACAAGCACGTTATCATACATATTTTACAAGGCATGGTAAAACTCATTACTACGAACTCTTCAATCAGACTCACTTGTTTCTTCCTCTTCTGACTTAGTTCGTTCAGCTAATTTCTTACCAATACCCATTCCGCCCCTAATACGAGCAGTCATTTTCACACCCTTTTCGGAAGGACCTAGTCTCTGAGATGTTCCAGGTCGAAAATCAAAGTTTAAGTGATACGGGTGTTTTCGATAAGAACGGTCAGAGTTATTTCTGATAACTAATGGTCCATCGGACTTGGGATCGGATTTCTCTATCTTGATAGATGGAGATTTCCCCTTTTTCTTTTTATCAAACTGAGCCGATGTAATTTCTATCACTTCATCGGAATCCTCATCGGGATTCTCTTCCGGTTCCTCAGGGAATTGGGAGTCTTCCCAGTATTTTTCTTCCTCGGCTGAGACACCATCGACCATTTTTAACTTTGGTACATTGGTTGAAGATTTTGACTCAATATCTGAGTCGCTTGAATGACTACTGTAATCGGAGTCATTTGATAGTCTAGCGTGATCGGATGAAGTCATCTAACACATAATAGCAAGTATGTTAAGAAATTAATATATCACATAATATTTAAGCATATATAGTTTCCAACAAAAAAAATGTTAAGTAATCGTTTTTAAAACAGACACGGTCGAAGTCCAGACTCACTAATGCATCCTAACAAACTCGGTTAGACACACTAATGTAAATTTTCTGGTTCTCTAAGACCAACGCTCTGATACCAACTGAAATGCCCCGTTCATATCGATTATAAACGTTTCATATTAATTAGTTTCATTGCGAGGTTTTGACCTCTATATGAGACGTTTTTCAAAAGCATGCATTCTTTTTAAAAACAAACCATAACCTTTATTTTATTGATAAATGTTTAAAAGACATAACATAGATTATCAATCATCGATAATCTAAAAATACCAAGTTTTTACACAACCATTACAATATATTACAATCTTAGACATCCGAATGCAGTTTTTAAACATTATCATACAAGCATGCTGACTCCAAATCTCTTCTTTAAATAGCATGCAATAGCGGAAGCCTTTCAATAATCACCTGAGAATAAACATGCTTAAAATGTCAACAAAAATGTTGGTGAGTTATAGGTTTAACCTATATCGTAAATCGTAATAATAGACCACAAGATTTCATTTTTATAAACATTATACAGGCATTTCGCAATCTGCATAAAAATCATTCATATGGTGAACATCTGGTAACCGAACTAACAAGATGCATATAGAATATCCCCCGCATACAGGAATTTCGCAATCTGCATGCTATATACCGGCCATCGCAATCAGTATATATCAATCGAAGTACTAAAGCAGTCGTAACCCGAATGGGATGTGTCAAGGTCCATAGATCTATCTTTAGAATTCGCGTCAATTAGGGGCCATTTCCCTAATTCTTAGGCTACCAAGCTAACAAGGGGCGATATTCGGTATTCGTAATCCAACCATAGAATATAGTTTCAAGTACTTGTGTCTATTTTGTAAAACATTTACAAAGCTGCATGTATTCTCATCCCAAAAATATTAGATAGTAAAAATGGGACTATAACTCACTTGCACAGATTTTCAATTCGTTGAAAATCAGACTTGGCCACGGATCGATTCACGAACCTATAACAAATATATACATATATATCAAAGTATGATAAATATATTCAAATCATATTTTTATTTACGTGTTGATGATTTAAGTTGTCAAGTTAGCAGTCCAACGTTAGTAGTCCAATGTTAGCAGTCCAACGTTAGTAGTCCATATATATAGTTCAATACATCACCCTGGAATAATCAAGACGTATTGTAAATATAATGTCTAAGACTCAATCACAACCCATTGTACAACTATTGTCTTTGAAGTTATCTCGACGTGTTGTGTACATGTGTCTTACGATTTATCTGACGTATTGTAAATATGTTGTCTAAGACTCAATCACAACCCATTGTACAACTATTGTCTTTGAAGTTATCTCGACGTATTGTGTACATGTGTCTTACGATTTATCTGACGTATTGTATATATATTGTCTAAGGTTAAATCACGACCCACTATACAAACTGTTGTCTTTGAAGTTATCTCGACGTATTGTGTACATGTGTCTTACAATTTATCTGACGTATTGTATATATATTGTCTAAGGTTAAATCACGACCCACTGTACAAACTGTTGTCTTTGAAGTTATCTCGACGTATTGTGTACATGTATCTTACGATTAACCAAGACTAGTATAGTACAAGGAAATATGTATAAATACATGTATAATACATGAAAAGTTAGCTAGGACATGGTTAGTATAGATTTTTGCAAAATAATCCCGTAGCTATTTTGGAGATTTCTAACCAATCTTGTTTTGCCCATATCTTCTTCGTTATAAATCGGTTTTGAGTGATTCAAATTGCTATGGTTTCGTAACGAACTGTAATATTTAGAACTAAACTGAAAAAGTAGTGGTTTATAGTCGGAGTTACAGGTTTCAAGTCCATATTTGAAAGAGGTAGTCATTTCCGTCGAAAGAACGACATCTTGATGACCATTTTGAAAAACATACTTCTACTTTGAGTTTAACCATAATTTTTGGATATGTTATCATTTTTAGATGAAATATTATTTTCCCAAAATACAAATCTTTAAATCAAAGTCTAAGATAGTTTTTTTTTTAATTATCCAACCCGAAACAGCCCCCGGTTTTACGACGGTGTATGTCCGGTTATACGGTGTTCTTCGTGTTTCCAAGTTTTAACTCATTAAACTAGCATATCATATAGATATAAAATATGTGTTAAGTTATTTTTAAAAGTCAAGTTAGAAGGATTAACTTTATTTGCGAATAAGTTTAGAATTAACTAAACTATGTTCTAGTGATTACAAGTTATTTTCTTCAAATAAGATGATTATATAAGTATGAATCGAACGATGTTATGAACATAATTACTACCTCAAGTTTAGTAGGTAAACCTACTGGAAGTGATAAGAAATGATCTAGCTTCAAAGGATCTTCGATGGCTTGAAAGTTCTAGAAGTAGAATCATGACACGAAAATAAGTTCAAGTAAGATTATCACTCGAATTAAGATAGTTATAGTTATAGGAATTGAATCAAAGTTTGTATATGAGTATTACCTTGATTTAGAATGATATCTTACTGTAAATAACAAGGATTTCTTGAGGTTGGATGATCACTTACAAGATCGGAAGTGAGCTAGTAAACTTGGAAGTATTCTTGATTTTATGAAACTAGAACTTGTAGAATTTATGAAGAACACTTAGAACTTGAAGATGGAACTTGAGAGAGATCAATTAGATGAAGAAAATTGAAGAATGAAAGTGTTTGTAGGTGTTTTTGGTCGTTGGTATATGGATTAGATATAAAGGATGTGTAATTTTGTTTTTATGTAAATAATTCATGAATGATTTATAATATTTTTGTAATTTTGTGTAATCATTCATGCTAGTTGTCAAATAATGGTTCTCACATGTTTAATGACTCACATGGGCTGCTAAGGAGCTGATGATTGAGTGTATATACCAATAGTATATACATCTAGAAGCTGTGTATTGTACGAGTACGAATACGGGTGCATACGAGTAAAATTGTTGATGAAAATGAACGAGAATGTAATTGTAAGCATTTTTGTTAAGTATAAGTATTTTGATATATGTTCTTAAGGCTTTAAAAAGTGTATTAATACATATTAATACAATACATATATATACATTTTAATTAAGTCGTTATTTCGTCGTTAATCGTTACATGTATATATTGTTTCGAAACCCTTAAGTTAGTAGTCTCGTTTTATGTATATGGTTCAATATTAATACACTTAATGATATAATTAATTATCATTATACCATGTTAAACATAATGTATTAATATATCTTAATACAATACATATGTATTCATTTTAATTAAGACGTTATTACGTCGATAACCGTTACATATATATCTTGTTTCAAATTTCTTAATTTAGTAGTCTCATTTTATGTATATAACCCATTGTTAATATACTTAATGAGATACTTACTTACCATAATACCATGTTATATATATATATATATATATATATATATATATATATATATATATATATATATATATATATATATATATATATATATATATATATATCATGTCGTTTTTACAAGATTTAACGTTCGTGAATCGTCGGACAAACTGGGTGGTCAAACGTTTATGTAAAATCCGTTTCAATTAATCAAGTCTTAATAAGTTTGATTGCTTAACATGTTGGAAACATTTATATATGTAAATATCATTCTCAAATATATATAATCATGGAAAAATACGGGTCGTTACAAATTAGTTCTTTAAGTTTTGAAAATGCTGAAGAAGCAGCAAAAACTGTAAACGACCTTAACAGTCAAAAGTTTGACGATAAAGAATAGAGTGTTGGAAACGCTCAACAGAAAATTGATACTAGAAAGCGGATTAAGCAAAACTATGAAGGAGACGGTGAACAAATCATAAGGACTAAACTTGTACATAAAGAATCCAGATGATTCTATATCCGATGAAATCTTTAGCGAATATCTTGCTCCTTGCTTATTCTATATACTTGCGAAAGAATTTTCCTCATCAACCTTCGATCTTAGAAATTCCAAAAATATCATCATAAATATCCTCATTATTTCTGAGGATATTTTCATAAATATTCTTGTCCGAAATTACTTATCTCTTCATGCTATCTATGTTACATCTTAAAGGAAACTGTTTTAGTTTCTAAATTTCTATAAACTTCGAGTTTAGATTATGAATGTTTTTGAAGTAGTGTTGGGAATCAAAGCATGAGTTAGTATAATATAATGATGCCTGATCAACGTAGTTATATTATAGTAAGTCATGCTTAGTTTCTAATGAAACATGATGATTCACAGATTATATCGTCATCATGTGCCATGTTACACGATTCTTTCATCCTATTTAACCTCTAAAAATATCAAGAACATATTTTCTTGATAGTTCCATCTTTTTCGTGATACCGGTAATTTACCAAATTAAATCGTGCTATTATAATTCTTTCCTGCTTAAAACATTAGTTATGTTCATTCAAAATTTTGTACCTACAAAATTGAGACGTCTTGATCGCTACTTAAATTTGAGAAGAGAAAACAAAAGCATGGAGCTCCAAAATATAAAGGAAAATTTTAAGCCCGATAACAAATTAGAAATTACAAACCGTGTATATCAATGCGTATAGCAATATAAAGACACAGGAGAATGATAAATACAACAATCCCTAGAGCATAATATAAATAAATAGATTCCTCCGAAGGGAACTGGAAAAGAAGGATAATGGTGGCGAACGTTAATATTAGGTCAAGAACCAGAACTGGATTGAGCATTTTTCACAATCTTTTGGATGTATGAATTGATGAAGAAAGTAGGGATGGTGATAATAATGAGTCGGAAGAGGTCAATTTATAGTGGATATAACAGACAGAGCAATCGAGGCAGATTATCGCATTTAATTAAAGAGGATCCTAATTTCCTTAAATCCCGAAAAATCAAATCTTTTATAGATTTCGAAGATTTTCTTTACATTCATTGAAATCCGGAAATCAACTGTGACTACGTCAAAAATTAAGACGAAACTTTATTTCCTCAATTCCATCTTTTACAATAGCTTCATTCATACTCTTCGCGTAATCGAATTGTTCTATCCATATTTTCGCAAAGAAACAAAAAAAAAACCTCTATATTTATTGAACTCGTGCTATTCATAAACGGAACTCGACTCATTCAAGGTATTCAAAATACTCTATTAATCTATTTCCTTGATAATGATTATATGAATGATCGAATTCATGATAAGAATTCAAGTTATAGTTCTTGATACAAGAATAATCTTACTTCCATTATCAAACCTTCCTTAACCAAATTTCGGGACGAAATTTCTTTAACGGGTAGGTACTGTGACGACCCGAAAATTTCCGACCAAATTTAAACTTAATCTTTAAATGAATTAATGTTTCCGACACGATAAGCAAAGTCTGTTAAGTTGAAATTCAAAAATTTTGAACTGTGTTCATGTAACCTTCGACTTTTCCGGACGATTCACGAACCACTATTTGTAAATAAGATATGTATATAAATATATGTATATATTTGAGATTGATATTTACATGATTAAATGTTTCCAACATGTTAAGCAATCAAACTTGTTAAGATTTGATTAATTGAAACGGATTTTACATAAACGTTTGACCACCCAGTTTGTCCGACGATTCACGAACGTTAAAACTTGTACAAACGACATGATGATATATATATGGACATATATATATATATATATATTTAACATGGTGTTATTATAAGCAAGGTTGAAGAACTCGGAACTTGGGGAGTTCTCGGCAGGATAATTTTCGGGAGTTCTCGGAGAACTCGGGGAGAACTCGGTTGTTGATTAACGTTGAATTTTTAATATAAATATATATTTTCCAATATATATATGTATAAATATTAAATTTGTTTATGTTATTTTAGTATTGTTAAAGTTTGGGGACTATTACTGTCATTTCATTAAAGTAATAGAAATTAATGTAAACTAAATACGTAAGCATGGTACTAGGCTACTAGCTGGTTAATAAATTATGTCAAATAACTACGGGAGTCATGACTTCCAGCAAAACGTACAGTGTACTTTTATCTCTCTAAGAAATTAAAACCCTAATACATTACAAAAACTCACGGCCGCCGCATGCATCTCCTTTGTCACCGGATTTTGCCGTTAATCCGACCTCCTTCCTGATCGGATTTACCTTTTTTTTCTTCCTCTCATCTTGTTTTTCTATTTCCTATCGTTTTCGGTAACATCTGAGTAATTTACCGCCGTTGACCGCCACTGACCACCGTTGATCGGCGGTTGACCGGTTTATTAGCCGAGTTGAACTTCGAGAACTCGGTGAGCTACTAGAAACGAGAACTCAACGATTTCTCGCCGAGTTAATCCGAGATTTGCAACCTTGATTATAAGTAAGTATCTAATTAATTATTTTAACAATGGGTTATATACATAAAATGAGACTACTAAATTAAGGAATTTGAAACAAGATATATATGTAACGGTTATCGACGTAATAACGTCTTAATTAAAATAAATACATATGTATTGTATTAAGATATATTAATACATTATGTTTAACATGATATAATGATAATTAAGTATATCATTAAGTGTATTAACAATGAACTATATACATAAAACGAGACTACTAACTTAAGGGTTTTGAAACAATATATAGAAGTAACGATTAACGACGAAATAACGACTTAATTAAAATGTATATATATGTATTGTATTAATATGTATTAATAAACTTTTTAAAGCCTTAATAACATATATCAAAATACTTATACTTAACAAAAATGCTTACAATTACATTCTCGTTCATTTTCATCAACAATTTTACTCGTATGCACCCGTATTCGTACTCGTACAATACACAGCTTCTAGATGTATATACTATTGGTATATACACTCAATCATCAGCTCCTTAGCAGCCCATGTGAGTCATTAAACATGTGGGAACCATCATTTGGCAACTAGCATGAATGATTACACAAAATTACAAAAATATTATAAATCATTCATGAATTATTTACATGAAAACAAAATTACACATCCTTTATATCTAATCCATATACCAACGACCAAAAACACCTACAAACACTTTCATTCTTCAATTTTCTTCATCTAATTGATCTCTCTCAAGTTCCATCTTCAAGTTCTAAGTGTTCTTCATAAATTCTACAAGTTCTAGTTTCATAAAATCAAGAATACTTCCAAGTTTACTAGCTCACTTCCAATCTTGTAAAGTGATCATCCAACCTCAAGAAATCCTTGTTGTTTACAGTAATATATCATTCTAAATCAAGGTAATACTCATATACAAACTTTGATTCAATTCCTATAACTATAACTATCTTAATTCGAGTGATAATCTTACTTGAACTTGTTTTCGTGTTATGATTCTACTTCAAGAACTTTCAAGCCATCCAAGATCCTTTGAAGCTAGATCATTTCTTGTCACTTCCAGTAGGTTTATCTACAAAACTTGAGGTAGTAATGATGTTCATAACATCGTTCAATTCATACTTATATAATCATCTTATTTGAAGAAAATAACTTGTAATCACTATAACATAGTTTAGTTAATTCTAAACTTGTTCGCAAATAAGTTAATCCTTCTAACTTGACTTTTAAAAATAACTTAACACATATTTTATATCTATATGATATGCTAATTTAATGAGTTAAAACTTAGAAACACGAAGAACACCGTAAAACTGGATATACGCCGTCGTAGTAAAACCGGGGGCTGTTTCGGGTTGGATAATAATAATATAAAAAACTATCTTAGACTTTGATTTAAAGCTTTGTATTTTGGGAAAATAATATTTCATATAAACATGATAACATATCCAAAAATTATGGTTAAACTCAAAGTAGAAGTATGTTTTTCAAAATGGTCATCAAGATGTCGTTCTTTCGACGGAAATGACTACCTCTTTCAAATATGGACTTGTAACCTGTAAATCCGACTATAAACCACTACTTTTTCAGTTTATTTCTAAATACTACAGTTCGTTACGAAACCATAGCAATTTGAATCACTCAAAACTGATTTATAACGAAGAAGATATGGGCAAAACAAGATTGGTTAAAAATCACCAAAATAGCTACGGGATTATTTTGCAAAAATCTATACTAACCATGTCCTAGCTAACTTTTCTTGTATTATACATGTATTTATACATATTTCCTTATACTATACTAGTCTTGGTTAATCGTAAGACACATGTACACAATACGTCGAGATAACTTCAAAGACAACAGTTTGTACAGTGGGTCGTGATTAAACCTTAGACAATATATATACAATACGTCAGATAAATCGTAAGACACATGTACACAACAAGTCGAGATAACTTAAAAGACAATAGTTGTACAATGGGTTGTGATTGAGTCTTAGACAATATATTTACAATACGTCTTGATTATTCCAGGGTGATGTATTGAACTATATATATGGACTACTAACGTTGGACTGCTAACATTGGACTACTAACGTTGGACTGCTAACTTGACAACTTAAATCATCAACACGTAAATAAAAATATGATTTGAATATATTTATCATACTTTGATATATATGTATATATTTGTTATAGGTTCGTGAATCGATCCGTGGCTAAGTCTGATTTTTGACGAATTGAAAATTTGTGAAAGTGAGTTTCATTACTCCCTTTTTATATATATTTTTGGGCCGAGAATACATGCGCTGTTTTATAAACTGTTTTACAAAATGGACACAAGTACTTAAACTATATTCTATGGTTGGATTACGAATACCGAATATCGCCCCTTGTTAGCTTGGTAGCCTAAGAATTAGTGAAATGGCCCCTAATTGACGCGAATCCTAAAGATAGATCTATGGACCTTGACAAGTCCCATTCGGGGTACGAATGCTTTAGTACTTCGATTGATATATACTGATTGCAACGGCCGGTATATAGCATGCAGATTGCGAAATGCCTGTATGCGGGGGATATTCTATATGCATCCTGTTAGTTCGGTTACCAAGTGTTCACCATATGAATGATTTTATCTTTATGCAGATTGCGAAATTCCTGTATAATGATTATGGAAATGAAAATGAAAACGAAAATCTTGTGGTCTATTAAATTGTTAGAAATGAATATTTATGATAAACTAATGAACTCACCAACCTTTTGGTTGACACTTTTAAGCATGTTTTTTCTCAGGTATGAAAGAAATCTTCCGCTGTGCATTTGCCCAATTTAAAGATATTACTTGGAGTCATTCATGACATATTTCAAAAGATGTTGCATTCGAGTCGTTGAGTTCAACAAGATTATATTAAAGTAAATGACAGATTAAGTCATTTATTGTCTGATTATATTGTGAAATGGTATGCATATTTGTCAACTATCGTTGTAATGAAAGTTGTCTTTTAAAAATGAATGCAATGTCTGTAAAACGTATCATATAGAGGTCAATACCTCGCAATGGGACCAAATGTTATTGTATTCATCCATATGGATTTGGACGGGTCATTACAATCATTATCATCCTCATTCTAGATGATATAAGCTCATCATTGTCATCAAATTATCATCTCCTTTAATTGCTTAACCCGTTTATTCTCGTCAATCTTTATCATCACTAAACTTAACGTGGATTCGAACCAACTAAACATAATAGATGGACCATGGCCCAAAGCAGTCCAATAGAGAACCAAGAGTTAGATCACTGCCCAAGTTTACACAGCCCATCTAACAAATCTACGGCCCAAAGGAATTTAACTGGTTCAGCTTATTCACGAAACAAAACAAATTTGTAGCAATGCAAGTGGGTTTTAAGTGCTTTAGTCTTTGTCGGCCAAAAAGTAAAAGAAAAAGGAACATGAAATCACCTTTTATCTATTATTAAATCCTCATCAGCTTTTATAGAATATAGATACAGATATATAAATGGCGAAATAGCATAAAAAAAAGAAACACCTACTCATTCATCATCATTATACGTTCAATATTAAATCATCATTCACCTCTACAACCGTAATACTTTGATTATTATGAGTCGTGGGTTTTAACCGAGGTATAAATGGAAGTTTACAGCAGTAACAGAGAAGAAAAGAAGCTGGGTTTCGAAAACAGGAAATAAGTGTTAGTGTAGCAGTAACAATGGTGTGGTTTTAGAGTGCGTTTTGAGTTGGGGCTCGATCGAATAGCAATAGAAGCGTGTAACTTATAAGGGATAGTGGTAAATTGGTGATGGTTTATTGATGAACCGAAAAACAAAACATTTGATGATTATTGAATGTGAACCGGAACCGAAACAAAATCTTCATTGGTGGTTTGGATTTTTGTTGTAGACCGAATATAATAGCAGTTTACAATCGAATAGAAAAGGTGATATTTGAGCCGTTTTTAATGGTGACAGGGACGTGCTAGCATTAGTTCAATCATTCGCAAATTTACAGAAAAAGAGAAAGAGAAAGAGAGAGAGAAGAGAGAGAAAAGATGGTGGACTATGGTGTTCTATGATGGTGGTGGCGGTTTAATGGTGAATCGATAAAAATAGTATACGGTATAATGGTGACGGGTTGTTATGATGGTTAATGGTGATTGAGTTCATGAAAGGAAATGGGTATTGAGGTGGTAGTTGTTTACGGTGTTGTGAGGTCGATGGACGATTGAGGGGATCAAAGTGATCATTATAATACCATGGTGTTTGTTAAATGAAAACATAAAGAGACTAGGTTCACAGATGGTTGGTTATACTTGTAAGTATTTATATTTATATATATATATATATATATATATATATATATATATATATATATATATATATATATATATATATATATATATATATATACAAAACATAGATTAGAATGTGAAAGAAACAGAAAACATTATAATATTAAAAGGGAATAGTAAACTCAATCAAATATCATACACAGTTAGCTGCCGGACCTTATTAAGCTTTTAAATTGCGGAATATTATATCGTGTTCATTGCTAAACAGTTAACACATAAAAGTGTTCCTAAACATCCCCAATTTTTAAATTAAGTCCAATTATTTATTCTGGTCATTTACTGTTTGAAACCTGATCAAAAAGGCGCGTCTAATATTTATTTTTACTTCCAAGTAATATGTACGGAGTATTAAAATTTAATCAAAAAAAAAAATATTTTTATCAAATCCTAAATCTTTGTAATCGATTTACAGTTCAATTTTTATTTTAAATCTTCATAACCTCGTATTAGATCTATATGAACGCTAACGAAATGCCATCCGAGTATTACCATCGTTTACTTTTTAAGCTCGAAATCCTTTATTTTCAATATACTATATGTATATATAAATATCTTAATATCAGGTTTTATTATATAACTAAATATATTAAATATATATTTTCAAATAAATAAATTTAATATTTAATCTTATATATTTACAATTAATATTCATGTATAAATACATACATACATACATACATACATATATATATATATATATATATATATATATATATATATATATATATATATATATATATATATATATATATATATATATAATATTTCTCATTACATCGTATATTATTTTATTTTACATATTATTTCTAGCAGTTAAATCGTATTTCATTTCAAATTAAAATATATGTATATATATATATATATATATAATTTTTTAAATATATATCTATCTATTTACAATTAGTTGTTCGGGAATCGTCGAGAACAGTCGAGAGTCAATTGAATATATAAAATAGTTCAAAATTTTGAGACATAACCTAACAGACTTTGCTTATCGTGTTGAAATCATACTAAGATTAAGTTCAAATTTGGTCGGAAATTTCCGGGTCGTCACAGTACCTACCCGTTAAAAAAATTTCGTCCCAAAATTTGAGTGAGGTCATCATGACTAATAATAAGAATGTTTTCATGACGAATATGAGTTGAAAACTAGAGTTTATCACCATTGAGTATTTTGAATAGAATAATTAAATTACTTGAAGCTTATGAGAGAAGCTATTGCAAAAGAATTGAAATGAGGAAATAAAGATTCGTCTTAACTTTTGACGTAGTCAGGGTTTGAATTCCGGAGTTCAAGGGATTTAAAGATAATCTTCGAAATCTAAATAAGATTTGATTCTTCAGGATTTAAGGAAATTAGGATCTCTTTAAATAAATGCGGTCATCTGTCCCGATTGCTACGTCTGATATTTCCATTATAAATTAGACTTTTTCGTTCCATTACTCCCACCATTCCTATACTCTCTTCCTTAATTCATACCTTCAAAAGATCTGTTAATATGCTCAATCATGTATTGATCCTTGCTATTATATTAATCATATCTATCATTATTTTTCTTTTCTATCTTCCACCAGAAGAATATTTCTACTTCTACAATGCTCTTGGGGTGGTGGTTTTCATAATCCTACCTTGTCTTTGTCTTTCCATAATTATTGATATCCACAGTTAATGATCTCTCCCATTTGTTGTGATTTATACTCCTTCTTCGATTCTAAAGATTTTGTTCATGCTAAATCTAGCATTAGTTCTTGACATTATCCTGACCATTGTCCCAACCATCCTTCTTTCGCAACTACCATCCGAGGCATCTGTTTACTTCTACTATGCTGTAGGGATTATTGTGTTTATTATTCTCCCGTGTCTTTATATTGCTATTCGTATTAATATCCCTGATTTGTAATTTCTGTGTTGTTGTTAGGCTTTATATCTTCCCTTATATTTCGGAGCTCTTTGCCTTTTTATTCTCTTCCCGACCTTAAGTAAAGCGAGTAATGTTCCAGAATTCGTAAGTATGAAATTTCGAATGATCCTGATGTTCTAAGCAGAGAGGAATGCAATAGCATGATTTGATTTGTTAAATTACCAGAATCACTGAGGATAGAACTATCAAGAATATACGTTCTTGATATGTTCAGAAGTTAAGTAGAATGAAAGAGTTATGTAACATGGCACATGATGAAGGTATGATCTGTGAACCATCATCACGTTCCATTAGAAATTTCAGCATGACTTACTGTAATATAATCACGTTGGCCAGACGTCATTATATTATACTAACTCATGCTTTCCATTCCCAACACTTCTCCAGAAATCATTCATAATTCAAATTCGACTGTTATAGAAATTCAGAAACTAAAACAGTTTCCTTTATGATGTAATACAGATAGCATGAAGAGATAGATAATTTCGGACAAGAATAGTTATGAAAATATCCTCAGAAATATCGAAGATATCTATGATGATATTTTCAGAATTTCTAAGATCGAAAGTTGATGAAGAAAGATTTTCCGAAAGATTTAACATGAGTACGGAGCAAGATATTCTCTAAAGATTTCATCGGATACAGAATTATCTGAATTCTTTGAATATAGGGTTTGGTCCTTGTATTTGTCCTTGGTCTCCTTCATGGTTTGCTCAATCCGTTTTTCAATACCAAATTTTCTATCAAGTGTTCCCAACACTCCATTATTTATCGTCAAACTTTTGGCCATTAAGACCATCTACAATTTTGCTGTTACCATATCTGAATCAGTGGTTATCAATTCAAGGTGTTTCAAGAAGATTTTGTTTTTAGATGATTGAATGCTGATTGTAATTGTCAAGATTCATATGATGTTTATGATGAAGTCAAGTGGCAAACTTGAAGAAATGTTTAGTTTCATATGTTATAATCAATATTTTAATACATTTTAATTGTCCAATGTTAGTAGTCCACAGTTAGTAGTCCAAATATAGTCCAATAGTGCAATGGTCCAATATATAATCTTAGAATTAATCGACGTATTGTATACGTATTGCCTAAGACTCAATCGTGACCCATTGTACAAACTATTGTCTCAGAATTAATCTGACGTATTGTGTACATGTGTCCCGATTTATCCGATGTATTGTATATCTATTGTCTCAATTAATCAAGATTATATTATATTGTCTCGGGATTAACCAAGACTATTATGACAGTATTTAAATGACGATAAATAAAACTGCAATAATTAAAATGACAATAAATAAAATGTAATAAGGAAATAGTCATAACGGATATAGGAACAGTTAGCTAGGATATTGTTAGCGTGGATTCTTAACAAAGTTTACATACATGATTAGTTTGTTTCTAACAAGTTTTATTGTGTCCATTATTTCTTCATTATGCCACCTGTTGGATTCTGATCTGTCAAAATCCAAATATGAAATTGAATTTAAAAGAAAATGGTTATTCTTAGGTGAACGAATACATATATCAGTGGTTGTAAGTAGGATAGTCAATGACGGTTGAATCAGAATTGAAGAATGTACAGTGTAACATATTAATGTGAAATGTAAATATTCCTCGGGTATTACCTACCCGTTAAAATATTTTCACAATTAATTAGTTTGTACGAACGAATTTTTTAATTACAATCTTTATAAAAATATATACTTACATATATATTTTCTTCAGATGTAAACATGGATTTAATTAGTCAATATGATATTAAACTCATCTGGTTTATGGTTAGAACTAGAATACATAATCTCTAAAACATTAGAAATTACATAATTGACATGTAAAACGAAGATAAATGATGTAGAACGACAGGTATAATGAGGATAAACAATGTAAAACGATATGTAGCACGAAGATAATTGATGTAGAATGGTACGTAGAACGAAGATTATACTCGAGGTATAGATTGTGATGTTGAGGCGTGTGATGCGGATGTTGTCGTTGGTGGTACAGGTGTTGATGCTGGTGGTACAGTTGGTGTCGGTGATGCTGCTGGTGCTTGTAGGTTGTGCACCATATTCTCCAGGTTGATTACTCGAGCGCGAAGCTCGTTAACTTCTTCTATTATTCCTGAATGATTTGCGGTTGGAATGAGCGGATGAATATAGACTAAAATTCTAGATATTATATAATCATTGCTAGCTATTCTGGCAATGAGGGTGAAAATGGTGTTTCGGACTGGTTCGCCGGTAAGTGCCTCAGGTTCTTCGCCAAGTGGGCAATTTGGTGGGTGGAAGGGATCACCTTCTTCTTGTCTCCATTGATTAAGTAGATCACAAACCTATCCCCAATTCATCCAGAATTGATGATGGCTGATTAGTTGATCCATTCCGGTTATACTGTTTTCGGAGCTCGTGTGGTAATCCATATTGGAATAGCTGTCGGAATCCGAGGAACTTGAACTAGTTGCAGAATTCATCTTACACGGTTTGATAAAGAATTATTCGATATGAAATGATTTTTGGATATCGGATGATATTCTAATTACATAGAATACCTTTATGTAGTACAGAAGATCTCGTAGATTACGGCGGAACTTTCGGAAGCTGTCAGACAAAGTTAAAATAACAGATACGCTAAGATATGAATTTTTTCTATACACTATCTATGCAGTAAATGCAGTATGATGTGTCTAGACTAAGAATGATAAACAGGTAATTTTCGACAAGAAATGATAAGCAAAACTTTTTGACATGCAGATACGGTCAAAGTCCAGACTTATTAATGCATCTTAACAACTATCAGTTAGACACACTAATGCAAGACCTGGTTCGCTAAGACCTACGCTCTGATACCAACTGTCATAACCCGTCTTAATCCACCTGGATGAAGTCTTCAATAATTGGTCTCATTGCGAGCTACTGACCTAAATATGCCATGAATGACTTCAAGTAATATCTTTCAAACGAGCAAATGCACAGCGAAAGACTTAATTCGTACCTGAGAATAAACATGCTTAAAAGTGTCAACCAAAAGGTTGGTGAGTTCATAGGTTTATCATAAATAATACTTTCAGTAACAGTAATGGACCACGAGATTTTCAGTTTCCATAAATATCCTTACACCGCAGTGTAATAAAAACATTCTACAACCATGGGCACCCGGTAACAAACCTTAACAATAATAATGATGAATACCCCTGATGTATAATAATATCTGCACCGAATCAAGTGCGTTTCATTAACCTCGAAGTACTAAACACCCGTTAAATGCTAGCGCGACTAGCCCGGATGGGGTTGTCAAACCCAATAGATCTATCAATAGGTTTCGCACCTACCAGTTCATAAACTAATAGATTAATGTTACGAAGCTAGGGGAATATTTGTGATTCTAACCCACGTAGAATTAAGTTTAGTACTTGTATCCATTTCGTAAAACAGTTATAAAATATTGCATGTATTCTCAGCCCAAAAATATATATAAAAAGCGGATTAAGCAGAACTATGAAGGGGACGGTGAACAAATCACAAGGACTAAACTTGTACATAAAGAATCCAGATGATTCTGTATCCGATGAAATCTTTAGCGAATATCTTGTTCCTTACTTATTCTATATTCTTGCGGAAGAATTTTCTTCATCAACCTTCGATCTTAGAAATTCCAGAAAATATCATCATAAATATCCTCGATATTTCTTAGGATATTTTCATAAATATTCTTGTCCGAAATTATTAATCTCTTCGTGTTATCCGTATTACATCTTATAGGAAACTGTTTTAGTTTCTAAAATTTCTATAAACTTCGAGTTTAAATTATGAATGTTTTTGAAGTAGTGTTGGGAACTGAAGCATGAGTTAGTATAATATAATGACGCCTGATCAACGTGGTTATATTACAGTAAGTCATGCTGAGTTTCTAATGAAACGTGATGATTCACAGATTATACCATCATCATGTGCCATGTTACATGATTCTCTCATTCTATTTAAACCTCTAAACATATCAAGAACATATTTTCTTGATAGTTCTATCTTTTCCGTGATATCGGTAATGTTACCAAATTAAATCGTGCTATTATAATTCTTTTCTACTTAAAACATTAGTTATGTTCATTCAAAATTTCGTACCTACAAAATCGTGACGTCTTGATCACTTTACTTAATGTTGAGAAGAGAAAATAAAAGCATGGAGCTCCGAAATATAAAGGAAAATATAAAGCCCTATAACAAAATAGAAATTACAAACCGTGTATATCAATGCGTATAGCAATATAAAGACACGGGAGGATGATAAATACAACAATCCCTAGAGCATAGTAGAAGTAAACAAATTCCTCCGGAGGGAGCTGGAAAAGAAGGATGATTGTGGTGAATGTCAATATTAGGTCAAGAACCAGAACATGATTGAGCATTTTCACAATCTTTTGGATGTACGAATTGAGGAAGAATGTATAGGGATGGTGAAAATAATGGAACGGAAGAGGTCAATTTATAGGGGTAATATCAGACAAAGCAATCAGGGCAGATTACCGCATTTAATTAAAGCGGATCCAAATTTCCTTAAATCCCGAAAAATCAAATCTTATAGATTTCGAAGATTTTCTTTACCTTCCTTAAAATCCGGAAATCAACTGTGACTACGTCAAAAGTTAAAACGAAACTTATTTTCTCAATTCCATCTTTTACGATAGCTTCATTCATACACTTCGCGTAATCGAATCGTCTTATCTATATTTTCACAAAGATGAAAAACTCTATATTTATTGAACTCATGCTATTCATAAATTGAACTCGACTCATTCAAGGTATTCAAAATACTCCATTAATCCATTTTATTATATTATTTTAATGATGATTTTATGAACAATCAAGTTCATGATAAGAATTCAAGTTATATCATATTCCTTGATATGAGAATATTCTGGTTTTCGTTATCAACTTTCCTTAACCAAATTTTGGGACGAAATTTCTTTAACGGGTAGGTACTGTGACGACCCGGAAATTTCTGACCAAATTTAAACTTAATCTTTAAATGAATTAATGTTTCCGACACGATAAGCAAAGTCTGTTAAGTTAAAATTCAAAATTTGAAACTGTGTTCATGTAACCTTCGACTTTTCCGGACGATTCACGGACCACTATTTGTAAATAAGATATGTATATAAATATATGTATATATTTAAGATTGATATTTACATATATATAAATATTTCCAACATGTTAAGAAATCAAACTTGTTATGACTTGATTAATTGAAATGGATTTGATGTAAACGTTTGACCACCCAGTTTGTCCGACAATTTACGAACGTTAAAACTTGTAAAAATTACATGATGATATATATATATATGAACATATGTATATATTTAACATGATACAATGATAAGTAAGTATCTCATTAAGTATATTAACAATGGGTTATATACATAAAATGAGACTACTAAATTAAGGAATTCGAAACAAGATATATATGTAATGGTTATCGACGTAATAACGTCTTAATTAACATAAATACATATGTATTATATTAAGATATATTAATACATTATGTTTAACATGATAAAATGATAATTAAGTATATCATTAACTGTATTAACAATGAACTATATACATAAAACGAGACTACTAACTTAAGGGTTTCGAATCAATACAAACATGTAACTATTAACGACGAAATAACGACTTAATTAAAATGTATATATATGCATTGTATTAAGATGTATTAATACACATTTGAAAGACTTAAAGACATATATCAAAATACTTATACTTAATAAAGATAGTTATAATCGTATTCCTATTCGTTTTCATCAAGAATTCTACTCGTATTTATACGATATTTTCACCCGTATAATACCCAGCTTCTAGATGTATATACTATTGGTATATATACTCAAATGATTAGCTCTTAGCAGTCTTCAATTAGTCAACAAACATTTGGAACTAACCATTAGACAACTAGCATGACTTATGAGCAATAAAACAAAACAAGAACTCCTTTAACCCCACTCACCACTCACCATTCACTTCATTTCATTTCTAATTTTCTTTCTAATTCTCTCTCAAAACATACACACACCCGCAAGAACGAAATTTACAGTAAACTAATCATCATCTTCATCAAAAACTACTTCAAGAATCAAGCTATAATTATCATAGGAAGAACACTTCAAGAACACTTTGAAAATCCTTTCAAGTTTGCAAGATTACTTTCAATCTTTCTAGTCCATTCCAAGTAATCATCTAAGATCAAGAAACTCTTGTTATTTACAGTAGGTTATCATTCTAAATCAAGGTAATATTCATATTCAAGCTTTGATTCGTTTTCTATAAATATAACTATCTTTAATCAAGTAGTAATCTTACTTGAACTTGTTTTCATTCCATGATTCTACTTCAAGAACTTCCAAGTCATCAAAGACAATAGTTGTACAATGGGTCGTGATTGAGTCTTAGACAAAACATATACAATACGTCAGATAAATCGTAAGACACATGTACATAATACATCAAGATTACTTCAAAGACAATAGTTGTACAATGGGTCATGATTGAGTCTTAGATGATACGTTTTGATTAAATTTCAGGGTGATATATATTGATATATTGGACTATATATATGGACTACTAACGTTGGACTGCTAACTTGTCAACTTAAATCATCAACACGTAAATAAAAAAAACATGATGTGAATATATTTCTATCATACTTTGATATATATGTATATAATTGTTATAGGTTCATGAATCGATCCGTGGCTAAGTCTGATTTTCGACGAATTGAAAATTTGTGAAAGTGAGTTTCATTTGCTCCCTTTTTAATTGCTTTTGCAATATATATTTTGGGCTGAGAATACATGCAATATTTTATAACTGTTTTACAAAATAGACACAAGTACTAAACTTAATTCTACGTGGGTTAGAATCACAAATATTCCCCTAGCTTGGTAACATTAATCTATTGGTTTATGAACTGGTAGGCTCGAATCCTAAAGATATATCTATCGGGTTTGACAACCCCATCCGGGCTAGTCGCGCTAGCATTTAACGGGTGTTTAGTACTTCGAGGTTAACGGAACGCACTTGATTCGGTGCAGATATTATTATTCATCAAGGGTATTCATCATTATTATTGTTAAGGCTTGTTACCTGGTGCCCATGGTTGTAGAATATTTTTATTACACTGCGGTGTAAGGATATTTATGGAAACTGAAATCTTATGGTTTATTACTATTACTGAAATCACTATTTATGATAAACCTATGAACTAACCAATCTTTTGATTGACACTTTTAAGCATGTTTATTCTCAGGTATGAAAGAAATCTTTCGATGTGCATTTGCCCAATTTAAAGATATTACTTGGAGTCATTCATAGCATATTTCAAAAGACGTTGCATTAGAGTCTTTGAGTTCAACAAGATTATGTTAAAGTAAATGACAGATTAAGTCATTTATAGTTTGGATATATTGTGAAATGGTATGCATATTTGTCAACTATCGTTGTAATGAAAGTTGTCTTTTAAAAATGAATGCAATATTTGTAAAACGTATCATATAGAGGTCAATACCTCGTAATGGGACCAAATGTTATTGTATTCGTCCATATGGATTTGGACGGGCCATTACACAATTATAAAAAAATACAAGAAATACCGAAATTAATTATTATATTATATTAAAATCATTTTTATTATTTAAGAAAAAGTAAAAATAAAATGTTAAATGTTTTTAGAAATATATGAAATCATTTTCCAGATTTAAAAAATAATATAAAAATCCCATTTAAAAGGGCTTCGGCCGAAAAAAATAAAAAAAAATTATACTTTTGCTTTTTAATAAAAAAAATTATAAAGATAAAATTCCACTTTTATTATTTTATTTTGTAGATGATTACATGACCTAAATTTTATTTCTTTTTATATTTTTAAAACCAACTAACATTTAATATGTAACTTTTCCTTTTCCTTTTAATTATTTTATTTCTTTTACCTAAATTTTTTTAAAGTATAAATAGCCCTTCATTTTCTCATTTGAACTTGCACCCTAATACTCTTTTTTCTCTCTTTGAAAAATTACTCCTTGTAAGTATTATTTTCTTTCTTTTTTTATTATTTATTTCGGTTTTATTTTTTATTTATAACCGATCCATTTTAATTATTGTTATAATTAATATGTAATTGAAACAAATACAAGTAATATGTTATAATTAGTATTATATGTCACTGGAAATTATAAAAGTATTTTTATGAATTAATATATCAGATTTATATTTATTTTGTATTAAAAATCGAATTTATTAATATATATATATGTATATACAATTTATATAATGAATAATTAGATAAAAATCAAACAAAATATTTTTAAAGTTTTCCTAGCCTTAGTTTGATATAATAATGATCAAAAGTATTTTTTTTTTTTACTTTTTGAGTATTATATATATAATTAATTAAGAATTATATATTAAATAAACATGAAAACAATGTAAATTCATAATAAATATTAAACACTAATAAAAATAATTATAATTTTTTTTCTGAGATTATAAAACTTATATAAACAAGCAAAAATTATAAAAAATAATTTTTGAAGTCGAATTAATATTTTATCTTATTTAAACCTATTTATTATTAAAAATAAAAATAAATACTAAACAATAATAAAAATAATTATAAATTTTTTTCTGAGATTATTATATTTATATATGGTTGCGAAAATTATAAAAAATAAATAAATAGATCGATTAGTATTTAATAGAAATTTGCTTGTGTTTTATTCTAAACCGAGAGAATCAATAAAGGAAATACAAAATAAATACAAAAGTGTATTAATCTGATATTATTAAATTTTTATATGACCACTAGGATGTATAGATACTGTAAAAATTATAAAAATAAATTTTAAATTTAATTATCCTATTTATTTAATTATAGGCCGATTTGAATGGATAATTGATTAGAAAATATTAAATAAATAATATTTAAGTATAAAATTTGATTTAATAATTTTTATAACATTTTTACAGAATATAGAACTTGTAAAAATTATAAAATTATTTATTTAGGTCGATTTTATATTTATTACATAATTAACTTTGATTAATATAAACCGAGAAAAAATATATATAAAAAAATGGGAAATAAATACAAAAACATGATAAAATTATTTTATGAATTATCCTACTAATTTGTATAATTAACTAAGTTTATAAATAATATGAATATAATATTTAATGAATTAATTATCAAATTAACATGTATTAGTATAATTTTTTGTTAACATAAACATATATAATACATATACTAAATTAATATTATTATTATAACTTATGGACAATTATAAACTTGTAACTTCATAATTATTTAATTGATTAATTAATTAACTAAGTATACTATATAATAGTTATAAATATAAATAATAAAGTATAATGTTTATAATGATAAATTAATAATAATAATACATTATTAAAAACTTATATATTCAAACTTATATAATATATTTATTGTATAAGTAAAATATTCTAAGTGTTGTATTTCTATACGCACATAACAAGTGAAGGTTAATCAAAAGATAACGTACAATTCATGCGAACTTCACCGCTACTTACGGTCGTAAGTGAATGATGTCTAGATTGCCATTTATGGGTAAGCTTGTGGATCTCGAATGCCATGAATTAGATTCTGGTCAAGAGTCATGGGCCCCCGGTTACATCTGGTCATTCCTGACTTATTTGATAGCAATGAAGTTTGAGTAAAGTTGTACAACGTTTTGCTAATGAATATAACCCGAACTTATAAACTTTCCATAAGTTGAAACCTTCCTATTTTGGACTCTCACTATTAATATAATTCATTATATTAATAAACATACTCTTTGTCTGTTAGACATTTACTGACCGAATGTTATACCTCTAGGTTGATATCCCGGTCACTTACTTGCTTTACTTTCCTTTCTTGCGTGGAATACTTCAACTGCTATTTAAGGTGATTTTCATAGCCCCACTTTTACTGTTTACTTAACTACTTATAACTTTTGGGGTGAGACACATGCTTTCTTTATAGCTGTTTTATGTTTAGACACAAGTACTCAACTGTTATTATGCTGTCATGCTTTGCCATACTAAATCCTCACCGTAATATCATTAATTGCTACTTTGAAACGCAAACTTAATTATTGTGAGTAGGCCTATTGAGAGTAACATCTCTAACCATTTGACCTCTGGTCTTTGGTTACATAATAATGATTCAACGACACTGACAGTACAAGGTGTCAAGAGGTAACTTTTGTTTAGTCGCGATATTACAAACTGCAGCAATACTTTTAGATTGATATTTCTATATCAATCAACTTTAAACTAAATCTTGTGGTCTAATATTTTGGATATTATTTAAACCTATGAACTTCACTCAACCGTTTTGGTTGACACTTTAAGCATGTTTTGTCTCAGGTGACGATTAAGATGATTGTTATGACTGCTGCTTAATGATCTAAATGCTGCTACATGGAGTCTTCATTTCATCACATTTTACTTTGCATTTTATAAACAATTACTATTTCATTTTGGATTTGATGTAAACACTTATTACTGCTTTCGCTGTTTTATTAATAAAGGTTTTATTTAAAACGTCTCATATAGAGTTGTTCTCGTTTATACAACTGTGTTATGATATGAATAGTCACAAATAACCCTGGCCCTATTTGGGGGTGTGACACCACGTACGCACATGAACACAAACACGCCTTCTCCTTCTCTGTGCCATCTCCCAGCACCCCCAAACCTCAAACCCACCAACACGCCACGTTAATGGCGTTTTGGTGGCGCGCTCGATGATATCAGGCTGCAACACGCCTTGTTAGCAAATGTCTTAGTGAGAACAACTAGTATAAACATGTACACGTAACATATGCATATCAATATCCACACAACAATTCAATACTCATGTTCGGTCCCGTGGAAGAAGAGCCATATCACAAGTGGTCGGTCTAAAACAAAAAGCCACATGCACAATCAATCAAGTGGTCAGTCCTAAAGACGAAGAACCACATACACCCTTAATCAAACCATTGTTTTCCACAATGAAACTACATACACATACATGTACATATACACAATTATAAAAGTCGTACTCACCTCGATTCCAAGCAATAACTCAACACAAGCAAATTCCAAGAAACAAGTTCGACAACTAAGTTTCACATGCACCAACACCTAAACACAAAGCATACAATCACATGCACCAACACCTAAACACAAACCATACAACACATATATTCATCACTATACATACACTTTTGGTCATCCAAGACCCCACAAGAATTATGGTTACCATTCAACCCTAAACAACCTAATTTGAGCATGACGCGACTATCACAATGCTCTAATCAACCAATCTTTCTAATTTATACTCTAACACAATTATTTAACTTACAATCATGAGTTCATTAGTCAAACATGACCAAAAATTAGATTATAAAAACACATGAACACACAAGTCTTTCACATATATGTTCCATTTCACATATTTAACACAAAACCTCAAATTTATATACAACTTGACACCATCAATATCACTAACCCTAGCCAATAATTTAAGGTAATCAAGCACAAACTTTACTTCAATATCTTTGGATGTTACATTAATGATTCAACACTGAATGTTGAAACATTCAACACGATATGTCATTCAGATGTCAGAAACAAACACATTGAATATTGAATAGTTCATCATTCAGCGCTCAACTATTCGATATTTCAGTTAAGAGGTAATCTAATGCACCTTTAGTCGTGCGAGATGTATTTTTCTAGCGAAATTCCAAATTATTAGCTTAAAACATTATCCCATAATATCAAAATAGATATGAGTATTGTTTTAGCACAATGAATAGTCTCCCAAAGTCATTACATACTACTAGAAATCATGCTCCTCTAGCATTATTGTTCAACGATGAATATTTGCCTCTAATATTACTGTGCAACGCATGGAACTTTGCCTCTAGTATTGTTGTGCAACACATGGATCTTTTGATCGTCGTTTCTCGTTTACCTGCACATAGGTCTGTGAAAAAATAGATAAACATTGTTCGATTTAGGTCACACTGTTAAATTTACTACCCAAATTGTCCCATTTATAAAAGATGAACTATAAATTACAACACATCTCAGAGCGAAGGTTAATGGGAATTTAAGATGATCTAACCTTAATGAATCCACCATTGACAAGCACAAACGCAACACCAATTGATGCCACATTCAGGCCTCTCATGCATGTAACCAACGATAGCATCACTTCAGAACCAAAACATGACACTATATTGCAACAACATACATAGATGATTGTAAACGCATATTAACATATACATACTACCGATATAGATGTGTTCGATCACTTGTTTATAAGCTAGAGATACAAAAATTAAATTTGTGTCTCCACTTAAGCTTACCTTGTTTGGATATCCTCCTTGCCTCTTAATTTTTTCATGACATGAGATATGCATGCATTAACACCCATCATAACTTTACGAGTCCGTTCCAAATTCTCTCCTAATACGAAAGACACTAATAATGGTGTGTACCCTCCTATACGAGAAATATACTGCAGATAACAAAATTACAAACATTGTTATAAGGTTTACTTCCGTGCTATTTCAAATCCTTCCTTGAACATCATAATATTTGAACGTGAGACCTCTTACAAGTATATCAGGGTCCCAACCACCAATCTATCTTGTAATGGTGAAAAGCTATAAGGTTTTTCCTTGTGCGGGTTACCATGAAGAGCTAGTAATCAAACCACATTATCTGATGCACCTAGTAGGATAACTCCCTGTTTCCAACCCTTTTCCTGGTACCTCTTATAAGGATATCAGGGCCTAAACCACCAATCTATCTTGTGATGGTAAAAAGTTATAAGGTTTTTTCTTGTCCGGGTTACCGGTGGAGCTAGTAATCCTACCCCATTATTTGATATACCTAACAGAATTACTTCATGTTTCCAACCTTTTTCTGGTCACCATAAGATTCGAACAATCGACCTCTTGATGCATAAGGTAGAAAGTCTTTTTTTTTTTGGTAAACACCAGCCCAAATGAATTGATGCAACAGTTAAAGGAAATAAGGGAAAATCTGTCAAACACTAAACGAAGTAAATTTAATTTTCATATACGATTTAATAAAAATAAAATAAACAAGAAACGAAGTACATTTCGATTTCATTTTAATTTGCTTTGTTATGTTATCGATTATTGATAAAGCAAATTATGTTCACTTTGGCCCTAATTTTGTAATTATATATAATTAAAACTAAGTTCAACTCATGAATTTTATTATTTAATGGCGGAATGAGGGTACAGTTAATGTGAATGATATACCTATATATTAGGATAATTAAATACAAAGTTCAGTTAGTGAAGAAGATAAATTCAATTGGTGGATTTTGTATTTTAATTCGTGAAGATGATGAATGTATGTACTGTTGTTTCTTTAGTATATTTTATTAACCTTAGATATATTATAAAAGTTTCATTCATCCCTTATGTTTTATAAGTAGTTATTATAGTTTCAACTTCAAGCAACAAATTTATATACTGAATGACACATATAAGTAACATGACTTCTTAAGAATTTAATTGTTAGTAGTAATTTTAAAGTTTTATTAGTGTGAAAACTTATAAGTACGCTGTATTTTAGATTAGATATATAGGAATGAGATTTATAGCTTACATGAATTCCAAATTTGTGTAAATCATTTGTCATCTGTTTAAAACAGTTGTAAAGCATTTTTATACATTTTTGCCTGAACATTACGATTGTTATATGTATGAATAATTTTTTTTTATGATTTTTTGTGTAGGTAACTTGCAATCAGAATAATCGTTTGTTTCTTTTGAGTTGACTCCAAAAGGTTCACGCTATTATTGGACACCAAATGTTGATGAACCTCTTAATCATGTTGTTGGTTAACTAATTTAAATCTCTGAATCAAGCTTTGGCTTTCTATAAAGCATATGCAGGAAAGAGTGGATTTAAAGCTAAGAAGAGTTCTCAATATCCCTCTAGTAAAACAATAATACCTAACTTTAAAAACTTCAATTGTGCTAGGTGAAATGACACGTTCATATCGATTATAAACGTTTCATATTAATTAGTTTTATTGCGAGGTTTTGACCTCAATATGAGACGTTTTTCAAAGTCTGCATTAGTTTTTAAAACAAATCATAACCTTTAATTTATTCATAAAGGTTTAAATGACACAACGTAGATTATCAATCAATGATAATCTAAAATACAACGGTTTCACACAACCATTACAAAATGGTTAATAATATGTTACAACAAGATATTTCCGAATGCAGTTTTTGCACAATATAATACAAGCATGCTGACTACAAATCTCGTCTTTAAATAGCTTGCAACAACGGAAGCTCTTAATAATCACCTGAGAATAAACATGCTTTAAACGTCAACAAAAAAATGTTGGTGAGTCATAGGTTTAACCTATATAATAAATCGTCATAATAGACCATAAGATTTCATTTTCATAAACAGCATACAGGAACTCTCATCTGTAATAAAATCATTCATATGATGAACACCTAGTAACCGACATTAACAAAATGCATATAGAATATCCCCAAACATACAGAAACTCTCATCTGTATAATAATCGAAGTACTAAAGCAGTTCATATCTCTGACAGGGGCGTGTTAGTGCCCATAGATCTATCTTTAGGATTCGCGTCAATTAGTTCACTAATTCTTAGGTTACCAAGCAAAAGGGGTGATATCCGGTATAATAATTCAATCATAGAATGTAACTTCAAGTACTTGTGTCTATTTTGTAAAACATTTACAAAACTGGATGTATTCTCATCCTAAAATATTTGATAGTAAAAATGGGACTATAACTCACTTGAATAGATTTTTCAATTCGTTGAAAAATCAGACTTGGCTTCGAAACGATTCACGAACCTATAACAAATATATATATATATATATATATATATATATATATATATATATATATATATATATATATATATATATATATATATATATATCAAAATGTAATACAATTATATTCATATCATATTTTTCAATTACGTGTGATGATTTAAGTTGTCAAGTTAGCAGTCCAATGTTAGTAGTCCAATTTTAGTAGTCCAAATATAGTCCAATATATAATCTTAAAATTTAATCAAGACGTATTGTATACGTATTGTTATAGACTCAATCATGACCCATGGTACGCGTATTGTCTTAGAATTAACCCAGACGTATTGTGTACATGGTGTCTTACGATCTATCCGAACGTATTGTATAACTATTGTCTTAACTAATCAAGATTATATTATATTGTCTTGGACTTAACCAAGACTAGTATATTACAAGAAAATAGTCATGACATGTTTAAATACATGTAGGATATAGGAAAAGTTAGCTAGGATATGGTTAGTATAGATTTTGTTAAATTAATCCCGTAGTCATTTTAGTCATTTCTAACCAATATTGTTTCGCCCATAATTTCTTCATTACAAATTGGTTTTGAGTGTTTCAAATTGCTATGATTTTGTAATGAACTCAATTTTCTAAAACTAAACTTTAAAAGTGTTGGTTTATAGTCGGAATTACAGGTTAGAAGTCCATTTAGAAAGAGGTGGTCATTTTCGTCGAAAGAACGACATCTTGATGACCATTTTGAAAAACATATACTTCTACTTTGAGTTTAACCATAATTTTTGGATATATTATCATGTTCATATGAAATAACATTTTGCCAGAAGACAAACTCTTAATTCAAAGTTTAATCTAGGTTTTAAATATCCAACCCAAAACAGCCCCCGATTTCTCTACGACGGCGTATGTTCAGTTTTACGGTGTTCTTAATGTTTACAAGTTTTAAATTCTTATGTTAGCATATCATATAAATATATTACATGTGTTTAATTGTTTTTAAAAGTCAAGTTAGAAGGATTAAGTTTGTTTGCAAACAAGTTTAGAATTAACTAAACTATGTTTTAGTGATTACCGGTTATATACTCCGAATAAGATAGCTATATAAATATGAATCGAACAAGGTTATGAAAAAGGTTACTACCTCAAGTTTAGAAGGTAAACCTACTGAAAAATATAATAAATAATCTTGAGCTTGAAAGGATCTTTGATGGCTTGGAAACTCTTGAAGTAGAATCATGGAATGAAAACAAGTTCAAGTAAAATTACTACTTAATTTAAGATAATTATATTTATAGAAATTGAATCAAAGCTTGAATATGAATATTACCTTGATTTAGAATGATAACCTACTGTAAATAACAAGGGTTTCTTAATCTTGGATGATTACTTGAAATGAATTAGAAAGCTTGGAAGTAATCTTGCAAACTTGAAAGGATTCTTGAATGGTTGCTTTGTATGATGATTTATATTTGGATTTTTGAGCTAGATTGATGTAGATTTTGATGAAGATGATGAATAACACTTAGAAAATAAAGATAGAATAAGAGAGAGATCAAATGGATGAAAGAAAATTGGAAAATGAAAGTGTGTGTGAGTGAGATTGAATTCGTGAATGCACACTTGCATATATGCAAGTTGTAATTTGTTTTTTAGTGTAATAATTCTAGCTAGTTGTCAAATGGTTGGTTCCACATATTTGTTGACTATCTAAGGCTACTAAGGAGCAGATTTTTATTGGTATATATCAATATTATATACATCTAGAAGCTGCTATAATACGTGTACATATACCGTACGAATACGAGTAGAATTCTTAATGAAAATGAATGGGAATACGATTATAGCTATCTTTATTAAGTATAAGTATTTTGATATATGTATTTAAGTCTTTCAAAAGTATATTAATACATCTTAATACGATACATATGTATTCATTTTGATTAAGGTGTTATTACGTCGTTAAACGTTACATATATATATTGTTTCGAAACCTTTAAGTTAGTAGTCTCATTTTATGTATATAGTTCATTGTTAATATACTTAATGAGATACTTAATTACCATTTTATCAAGTTAGATATATATATATATATATATATATATATATACATATACATATATATATATATACATATACATATATATATATATATACATATATATATATATATATATATATATATATATATATATATATATCCATATATATACCATTATATCATTTTTACAAGTTATGACGTTCGTGAATCGTCGGACGAAATGGGTGATCAAACGTTTATGTAAAATTCGTTTCAAATATTCAAGTCTTAACAAATTTGATTACTTAACATATTGGAAACATTTATGTATATAAATATTAATCTCATATATATTTACGGAAAAATCCGGGTCGTTACAGTACCTACCCGTTAAAATAAATTTCGTCCCGAAATTTAAGCAGTTGTAGATGTTGACGCGTCATCTGGAAATAAATGCAGATATTTCTGCTTCATCTGATCTTCGCGCTCCCATGTGAACTCAAGTCCTCTACGAGAATTCCATCGAACTTTAACGATTGGTATTTTGCTTTGCTTGAGTCCTTTAACCTCACGATCCATTATTTCGACGGGTTCTTCAACGAATTGTAGTTTTTCGTCAATCTTAATTTCGTCTAAAGGAAAAGTGAGATCTTCTTTAGCTAAGCATTTCTTCAAATTCGAGACGTGGAAGGTATTATGTACGCCGACAAGTTGTTGAGGTATTTCAAGTCGATAAGCCACTGGTCTAACACGATCAATAATCTTGAATGGCCCAATATATCTCGGGTTTAGTTTCCCCCGTTTTCTGAAATGAATGACACCTTTCCAAGGTGACACCTTAAGCATGACCATGTCACCAAGCTCAAATTCTAAAGGTTTTCTTCTAACATCCGCGTAGCTCTTTTATCGAATCCTGGCTATTTTCAACCGTTGTTGAATCTGGATGATTTTCTCGGTAGTTTCCTGGATAATTTCTGGACCCGTAATTTGTTTATCCCCCACCTCGCTCCAATAAATCGGAGACCTGCACTTCTTACCATAAAGTGTCTCGAATGGTGCCGCATCGATACTCTAGTGGTAGCTGTTGTTGTAGGAAAATTCTGCTAATGGTAGATGTCGATCCCAATCATTTCCAAAATCAATAACACTTACTCGCAGCATGTCTTCAAGTGTCTGAATTGTCCTTTCACTTTGCCCATCTGTTTGTGGATGATAGGTAGTACTTAAGTCTAGACGAGTTCCCAATGATTTGTGTAACGACTGTCAAAATCTTGAAATAAACCTACCATCACGATCAGAGATAATGGAGATTGGTATTCCATGTCTGGAGACGACTTCTTTCAAGTATAGTCGTACCAATTTCTCCATCTCATCGTCTTCTTTCATTGGCAGAAAGTGTGCTGATTTGGTAAGACGATAGACTATAACCCAAATCGTATCATAACCACTTGCAGTTCTTGGCAATTTAGTAATGAAATTCATGGTAATATTTTCCCATTTCCATTCCGGGATTTCAGGTTGTTGAAGTAGACCTGATGGTTTCTGATGTTCAGCTTTGACTTTAGAACAAGTCAAACATTCTCCTACATATGTGGCAATATCGGCTTTCATACCTGGCCACCAAAAGTGTTTCTTGAGGTCTTGGTACATTTTCCCCGCTCCGAGATGTATTGAGTATCTGGTTTTATGTGCTTCATTAAGTACCACTTTCCTCGAATCTTCAAACTTTGGTACCCAAATTCTTTCATTCAAATACCGGGTTCCGTCTTCCCAAATATTAAGCTGTTTATCCAAACCTTTGGGTATTTCATTTCCAAAACATCATTCTTTCAAAACTCCCCGTTGTGCCTCTTTTATTCGAGTAGTAAGGTTAGTATGAATAATTATATTCATAGCTTTTACTCGAATAGGTTCCCTTTCCTTTCTACTTAAGGCATCGGCTACAACATTTGCCTTCCCCGGGTGGTAACGAATCTCACAGTCATAATCATTTAACAGCTCAACCCACCTATGCTGCCTCATGTTCAGTTGCTTTTGATCAAATATATGTTGGAGACTTTTTTGGTCAGTATATATGATACACTTGACCCCATATAAGTAATGTCTCCACATATTTAATGCAAAAACAATAGCGCCCAATTCCAAATCGTGAGTCGTGTAATTTTGCTCGTGAATCTTTAATTGTCTAGACGCATAAGCAATTACCTTCGTTCGTTGCATTAACACATAACCGAGACCTTGCTTTGAAGCGTCACAATAAATCACAAAATCATCATTCCCTTCGGGTAATCACAATATAGGTGCCGTAGTTAACTTTTTCTTTAACAATTGAAACGCCTTTTCTTGCTCATCCTTCCAATCAAATTTCTTCCCTTTATTTGTTAATGCGGTCAGGGGTTTTGTTACTTTGGAAAAATCTTGGATGAACCTCCTGTAGTAACCAGCCAATCCTAAAAATTGACGTATGTGTGTTGGAGTTTTCGGGGTTTCCTACTTTTCAATGACTTCAATCTTTGCCGGATCAACCTGAATGCCTTCTTTGCTCACAATGTGCCCGAGGAATTGCACTTCTTCTAACTAAAATGCACACTTAGCAAAATTAGCGTACAATTCTTCCTTCCTCAACAATTCTAGCACCATTCTCAAATGTTCTTCGAGCTCTTGGTCATTCTTAGAGTAAATAAGTATGTCATCAATGAAAACAATGATAAACTTGTCAAGATATGGTCCGCCACTCGGTTCATGAGGTCCATGAACACAGCTGGTGCGTTAGTCAATCCAAAAGGCATAACCTTAAACTCATAATGACCGTAACGCGTTCTAAAAGCAGTCTTTGGGATATCATCCTCCTTCACCCGTATTTGATGATAACCGAAAAGTAAATCAATCTTCCAGTGAATAGACGAACCTTGTAGTTGATCAAATAAATCATCGATTCTTGGTAGTGGGTAACGGTTCTTGATGTTAAGCTTGTTCAATTCTCGGTAGTCGATACACAACCTGAATGTACCATCCTTCTTCTTGACAAAAAAAACAGGAGCTCCCCACGGTGATGTGCTTGGTCGAATGAAACCACGCTCCAAAAGCTCTTGTAATTGGCTTTATAATTCTTTCATTTCACTAGGTGCAAGTCGGTAAGGAGCACGAGCTATCGGTGCAGTTCCTGGTACAAGATCTACTTGAAATTCAACGGATCGGTGTGGCGGTAGTCCCGGTAATTCTTTTGGAAATACATCGGGAAATTCCTTTGCGATGGGAACCTCATTGATGTTCTTTTCTTCGGATTTGACTTTCTCGACGTGCGCTAAAATTGCATAACAACCTTTTCTTATTAGCTTTTACGCCTTCAAGCTACTAATAAGATTTAACTTCGCGTTACCCTTTTCTCCATACACCATTAAGGGTTTTCCCTTCTCGCCCAGAATACGAATCGCATTCTTGTAACAAACGATCTCTGCTTTCTCCTTGATCATTCAATCCATGCCACGCTCCAATAGTTCTTGTAATTGGGTTTGTAATTCCTTCATTTTGCTGGGTGCAAGTCTGTAAGGAGCACGAGCTATCGGTCAGCTCCTGGTACAAGATCTATTTAAAATTCGACGGATCGGTGCGGAGGTAGTCCCGATAATTCTTTTGGAAATACATCGGGAATTTCTTTTGCAACAGGAACATCATTGATGTTCTTTTCTTCGATTTTGACTTTCTCGACATGTGTTAGAATGGCATAGCAACCTTTTCTTATTAGCTTTTGAGCCTTCAAGCCGCTAATAAGGTTTAACTTTGCATTGCTCTTTTCTCCGTACACCATTAAGGGTTTTCCCTTTACGCGCAGAATGCGAATCGCATTCTTGTAACAAATGATATCCGCTTTCTATTTGATCATCCAGTCCATGCCAATTATTACATCAAAACTCCCCAATTCTACTGGTATCAAAATAGTTTTAAACGTTTCGCCAACCAGTTTAATTTTTTGGTTCCGGCATATTTTTTCGGCTTTAACTAGTTTACCGTTTGCTAATTCAAGTAAAAACTTATTATCCAAAGGCGTTAATGGACAACTTAATTTGGCACAAAAATATCTACTCATATAGCTCCTATTCGCACCCGAATCAAATAAAACATAAGCAGGTTTATCGTCAATAAGAAATGTACCCGTAACAAGCTCCGGGTCTTCCTGCGCTTCTGCCGCATTGATGTTGAAGACTCTTCCACGGCCTTGCCCATTATTTTTTCCTTGGTTTGGGCACGTACTTTTGTAATGGCCCAAGTTTTCGCATCCGAAACAAATAACGACGGCATTACTTGTTCCGACATTATTTGTTCCTTTATTTTTGTTAGTCATTGGTCCGTAGACTTCACACTTCGTCGGACCATGACCATTTCTATTACACTTGGTACATGATGCCATACAGATTCCAGTCAGATGGTATCCTTCACACCTTTGGCATGGAATTTTCTGCCTCTTGTTGTCATTGTTGGGATTGTTGGGATTGTTGGGATTGTTGTTGTTGCAGTTGTTATTATTGTTGGAATGGTTATTGTAGTTGTTGTTGGGACGATTGTTGTAGTTGTTGTTGGGGTTACGATTGTTGTTCCGATAAATGCTGCGATTGTTGTTATTGTTGTAATGGTGACCCTTGTCACTATTTTCTTCCCACTTCCTCTTGCCTTCTTTTATTTTTGCCTCCTCGGCCGCCTGCCCTTTCAATCTTCCCTCAATCTGGCCCATGAGTGTGTGAGCCATTCTACTTGCGTTCTGCATTGAGGTAAGTGCGGATGCACTTACGTTCTCCTGAATTCTCACCGGCAGCCCCTTCACAAACGCGTCAATCCGTTCTTCTTCATCCTCAAACATACCCGGACACAATAGAGACAACTATGTGAATCGTCGCTCGTATGTGGTGATATCGTTTCCTTGCGTTCGTAGTTCTCTAAGCTCTGCCTTGAGCATATTGACCTCATTCCTGGGACGGTACTGCTCATTCATCATGTATTTGAATGCTGAACACGGTAGTGCGTAAGTAGCATCTTGTCCCACCTGCTCGAGATAGGTGTTCCACCATGTTAACGCAGTACCTGTGAAAGTATGCGTGACGTATTTCACCCTATCCTCTTCAGCACATTTTCTTATTGCAAACACTGATTCAATCTTCTCGGTCCATCGTTTTAGTCCGACTGGTCCTTCGGTTCCATAGAACTCAAGGGGTTTATGAAATGCCCCGTTCATATCGATTATAAACGTTTCATATTAATTGGTTTCATTAAGAGGTTTTGACCTCTATATGAGACGTTTTTCAAAGCCTGCATTCTTTTTTAAAAACAAACCATAACCTTTATTTTATCGATAAAGGTTTAAAAGACATAACATAGATTATCAATCATCGATAATCTAAAAATACCAAGTTTTTACACAACCATTACAATATATTACAATCTTAGACATCCGAATGCAGTTTTTAAACATTATCATACAAGCATGCTGACTCCAAATCTCTTCTTTAAATAGCATGCAACAGCGGAAGCCTTTCAATAATCACCTGAGAATAAACATGCTTAAAATGTCAACAAAAATGTTGGTGAGTTATAGGTTTAACCTATATCGTAAATCGTAATAATAGACCACAAGATTTCATTTTTATAAACATTATACAGGCATTTCGCAATCTGCATAAAAATCATTCATATGGTGAACACCTGGTAACCGAACTAACAAGATGCATATAGAATATCCCCCGCATACAGGCATTTCGCAATCTGCATGCTATATACCGGCCATTGCAATCAGTATATATCAATCGAAGTACTAAAGCATTCGTAACCCGAATGAGACGTGTCAAGGTCCATAGATCTATCTTTAGGATTCGCGTCAATTAGGGGCCATTTCCCTAATTCTTAGGCTACCAAGCTAAAAAGGGGCGATATTCGGTATTCGTAATCCAACCATAGAATATAGTTTCAAGTACTTGTGTCTATTTTGTAAAACATTTACAAAGCTGCATGTATTCTCATCCCAAAAATATTAGATAGTAAAAATGGGACTATAACTCACTTGCTCAGATTTTCAATTCGTTGAAAATCAGACTTGGCCACGGATTGATTCACGAACCTATAACAAATATATACATATATATCAAAGTATGATAAATATATTCAAATCATATTTTTATTTACGTGTTGATGATTTAAGTTGTCAAGTTAGCAGTCCAACGTTAGTAGTCCAATGTTAGTAGTCCAACGTTAGTAGTCCAATGTTAGCAGTCCAACGTTAGTAGTCCATATATAGTTCAATACATCACCCTGGAATAATCAAGACGTATTGTAAATATAATGTCTAAGACTCAATCACAACCCATTGTACAACTATTGTCTTTGAAGTTATCTCGACGTGTTGTGTACATGTGTCTTACGATTTATCTGACGTATTGTAAATATATTGTCTAAGACTCAATCATGACCCATTGTACAACTATTGTCTTTGATGTTATCTCTACGTGTTGTGTACATGTGTCTTACGATTTATCTGACGTATTGTAAATATATTGTCTAAGGTTTAATCACGACCCACTGTACAAACTGTTGTCTTTGAAGTTATCTCGATGTATTGTGTACATGTGTCTTACGATTAACTAAGACTAGTATAGTACAAGGAAATATGTATAAATACATGTATAATACAAGAAAAGTTAGCTAGGACATGGTTAGTATAGATTTTTGCAAAATAATCCGGTAGCTATTTTGGTGATTTCAAACCAATCTTGTTTTACCCATATCTTCTTTGTTATAAATCGGTTTTGAGTGATTCAAATTGCTATGGTTTCATAACGAACTGTAGTATTTAGAACTAAACTAAAAAAGTAGTGGTTTATAGTCAGAGTTACAGGTTACAAGTCCATATTTGAAAGAGGTAGTCATTTCCGTCGAAAGAACGACATCTTGATGACCATTTTGAAAAACATATTTCTACTTTGAGTTTAACCATAATTTTTGGATATGTTATCATGTTTATATGAAATATTATTTTTCCAAAATACAAATCTTTAAATCAAAGTCTAAGATAGTTTTTTTTTTAATTATCCAACCCGAAACAGCCCCCGGTTTTACTACGACGGCGTATGTCCGGTTTTACGGTGTTCTTCGTGTTTCCAAGTTTTAACTCATTAAATTAGCATATCATATAGATATAAAATATGTGTTAAGTTATTTTTAAAAGTCAAGTTAGAAGGATTAACTTTTTTTGCGAACAATTTTAGAATTAACTAAACTATGTTCTAGTGATTACAAGTTATTTTCTTCAAATAAGATGATTATATAAGTATGAATCGAACGATGTTATGAACATCATTACTACCTCAAGTTTAGTAGGTAAACGTACTGGAAGTGATAAGAAATGATCTAGCTTCAAAGGATCTTGGATGGCTTGAAAGTTCTTGAAGTAGAATCATGACACGAAAACAAGTTCAAGTAAGATTATCACTCGAATTAAGATAGTTATAGTTATAGGAATTGAATCAAAGTTTGTATATGAGTATTACCTTGATTTAGAATGATATATTACTGTAAACAACAAGGATTTCTTGAGGTTATATGATCACTTTACAAGATTGGAAGTGAGCTAGTAAACTTGGAAGTATTCTTGATTTTATGAAACTAGAACTTGTAGAATTTATGAAGAACACTTAGAACTTGAAGATGGAACTTGAGAGAGATCAATTAGATGAAGAAAATTAAAGAATGAAAGTGTTTGTAGGTGTTTTTGGTCGTTGCTATATGGATTAGATATAAAGGATGTGTAATTTTGTTTTCATGTAAATAATTCATGAATGATTTATAATATTTTTGTAATTTTGTGTAATCATTCATGCTAGTTGCCAAATGATAGTTCCCACATGTTTAATGACTTACATGGGCTGCTAAGGAGCTGATGATTGAGTGTATATACTAATAGTATATACATATAGAAGCTGTGTATTGTACGAGTATGAATACGGGTGCATACGAGTAAAATTGTTGATGAAAATGAACGAGAATGTAATTGTAAGCATTTTTGTTAAGTATAAGTATTTTGATATATGTTATTAAGGCTTTCAAAAGTGTATTAATACGTATTAATACAATACATATATATACATTTTAATTAAGTCGTTATTTCGTCGTTAATCGTTACTTGTATATATTGTTTCGAAACCCTTAAGTTAGTAGTCTCGTTTTATGTATAAAGTTCATTGTTAATACACTTAATGATATACTTAATTATCATTATATCATGTTAAACATAATGTATTAATATATCTTAATACAATACATATGTACTTATTTCAATTAAGACGTTATTACGTCGATAACCGTTACATATATATCTTGTTTCAAATTCCTTAATTTAGTAGTCTCATTTTATGTATATAACCCATTGTTAATATACTTAATGAGATACTTACTTACCATAATACCATGTTATATATATATATATATATATATATATATATATATATATATATATATATATATATATATATATATATATATATATCATCATGTCGTTTTTACAAGATTTAACGTTCGTGAATCGTCGGACAAACTGGGTGGTCAAACGTTTATGTAAAATCCATTTCAATTAATCAAGTCTTAACAAGTTTGATTGCTTAACATGTTGGAAACATCTAGTCATGTAAATATCATTCTCAAATATATATAATCATGGAAAAATACGGGTCGTTACAGTACCTACCCGTTAAATAAATTTCGTCCCGAAATTTTAAGTAGTTATAGGCGTTGACGCATTATCTGGGAATAAGTGCGGGTATTTTTGCTTCATCTGATCTTCACGCTCCCAGGTAAACTCAGGTCCTCTACGAGCATTCCATCGAACTTTAAAGATCGGTATTTTGCTTTGCTTAAGTCCTTTAATCTCACGATTCATTATTTCGACAGGTTCTTCGACGAACTGAAGTTTTTCGTCGATCTTAATCTCGTCTAAAGGAATAGTGAGATCTTCTTTAGCTAAACACTTCTTCAAATTCGAGACGTGGAAGGTGTTATGTACACTGGCGAGTTGCTGAGGTAGTTCAAGTCGATAAGCTACTGGCCCAACACGATCAATAATCTTGAATGGTCCAATGTATCTCGGGTTTAGCTTCCCTCGTTTGCCAAAACGAATGACACCTTTCCAAGGTGATACCTTAAGCATGACCATGTCACCAACCTCAAATTCTAAAGGTTTTCTTCTGACATCGGCGTAGCTCTTTTGTCGACTCCTGGCTGTTTTCAACCGTTGTTGAATCTGGATGATTTTCTCGGTCGTTTCCTGGATAATCTCCGGACCCATAATTTGTTTATCTCCCACCTCGCTCCAACAAATCGGAGACCTGCACTTCCTACCATAAAGTGCTTCGAATGGTGCCGCATCAATACTCGAGTGATAACTGTTGTTATAGGAAAATTCTGCTAATGGTAGATGTCGATCCCAACCATTTCCAAAATCAATAACACATGCTCGTAGCATGTCTTCAAGTGTCTGTATCATCCTTTCACTTTGCCCATCAGTTTGTGGGTGATAGGCAGTACTCATGTCTAGACGAGTTCCCAATGCTTGATGTAACGTCTGCCAAAATCTTGAAACAAATCTGCCATCCCGATCAGAGATAATAGAAATTGGTATTCCATGTCTAGAGACGACTTCCTTCAAGTATAGTCGTGCTAATTTCTCCATTTTATCATCTTCCCTCATTGGTAGAAAGTGTGCTGACTTGGTAAGACGATCGACTATTACCCAAATAGTATCATAACCACTTGCAGTCCTTGGAAATTTAGTAATGAAATCCATGGTAATGTTTTCCCATTTCCATTCTGGGATTTCAGGTTGTTGAAGTAGACCTGATAGTTTCTGATGCTCAGCTTTGACTTTAGAATAAGTCAAACATTCTCCTACATATGTAGTAATATCGGCTTTCATACCCGGCCCCCAAAAATGTTTCTTGAGATCTTGGTACATTTTCCCCGCTCCGGGATGTATTGAGTATCTGGTTTTATGTGCTTCCCTAAGTACCATTTCTCTCAAATCCCTAAACTTTGGTACCCAAATTCTTTCAGCCAAATACCGGGTTCCGTCCTCCCGAATAGTAAGCTGTTTATCCAATCCTTTGGGTATTTCCTTTTCAAAACTACCTTCTTTCAAAACTCCTGGTTGCGCCTCTTTTATTCGAGTAGTAAGGTTAGTATGAATAATTATATTCATAGCTTTTACCCGCATTAGTTCTCTTTCCTTTCTACTCAAAGTGTCGGCTACCACATTCGCCTTCCCCGGATGATAACGAATCTCACAGTCATAATCATTTAGCAGTTCAACCCACCTACGTTGCCTCATGTTCAGTTGCTTCTGATAAAATATGTGTTGGAGACTTTTGTGGTCGGTATATATGGTACATTTGACCCCATATAAGTAATGTCTCCACATCTTCAATGCAAAAACAACAGTGCCGAATTCCAAATCGTGAGTCGTGTAATTCTGCTCGTGAATCTTCAATTGTCTAGACGCATAAGCAATTACCTTCATTCGTTGCATTAATACACAACCAAGACCTTGCTTTGAAGCGTCACAATAAATCACAAAATCATCATTCCCTTCAGACAATGACAATATAGGTGCCGTAGTTAACTTCTTCTTCAACAATTGAAACGCTTTCTCTTGTTCATCCTTCCATTCAAATTTCCTTCCTTTATGCGTTAATGCAGTCAAGGGTTTTGCAACTTTGGAAAAATCTTGGATGAATCTTCTGTAGTAACCAGCCAATCCTAAAAATTGGCGTATGTGCGTTGGGGTTTTTGGGGTTTCCCAGTTTTCAACAGTTTCAATCTTTGCCGGATCAACCTGAATACCTTCCTTGCTCACTATGTGTCCGAGGAATTGAACTTCTTTTAACCAAAATGCACACTTAGAAAACTTAGCGTACAGTTCTTCCTTCCTCAACAATTCTAGCACCATTCTCAAACATAATTTAGGGGTTTATTAATTAATTATATATTTAATTAAAAGTAAATTAATAGAAATTAAAAGTAATTTTTTTTTTTAAATTTATTAAAAATAATTTTTTTAAATTATGCAAAAATTATTATTAAGTAATTTTTAATTAATTACTTAAGTAATTATATTGTTTTTTAAATTATTAATTATTGTTAAGTAATTTTTTATAATGTATAAGTAATTAATAAAGAAAAATAAATAAAAAAACTCACACTCCACAAAATTTCCAGCCGCGCCTAAAATTTCGTTTCCCTCTATTTGATTCCCGGACGATTTATCGTCCGGAATGGGTCGTCCGGCAAAAATTTCAGCAGAAAAGCTGAAACTTAGCTACCTTTTTCTCACTTTCACCTACCAAAAAAACTCACACAACTCCGGCGATATCGAGCGATTTTCGGCGATTTCCCGCTTCTTCCACACCAAATCCAACAATCTTTCATCCCAATCACTACCAAGGTATGTTCTTCACTTTTTTCTTTTTTAATTTTGATTCTTTTTCATGTTTAGTTTGTTAAAACCCCAAATCTGAAAATTGGGGTTAACATTTGATAATTATTGTGATTATATATGTTTTAGCTTATGATTTTCATGTTTAGTTTGTTACTATGCTTATGTTTGATGATTCCTTGAATATTTTGAGGATTTAAATCCGAATTTAGTTAGTAAAGTGGTGGGTTTTGTGATGAAATTATCAAGAACATGAAATTGTTGTATGACAATATGTTTAGGTTCATGAATTTCATGCTTAGTTTGTTAAGTTGCTTAAGTTTTGATTATAATTGGTCCTAAAATCCAATTTTAATTAGTAAATTGATAGGTTTGATGAAGAAAGTGTTATGTACGTTTTTAATTAGAAAAATTAGTATAAGTATATAAGTATATAATTATAAGTATACAAGTATAAGTATATAATTATAAATGTTATTGTTTATGTTTATGTTTATGCTTATGATTATGCTTATGTTTATGTTTATGTTTATGTTTATGTTTATGTTTATGCTTATGCTTATTGTTGTATGCTTATTGTTAGGTTTAGTGGTTAATTTCGAAATAGTTCTACATTATGCTCGAAATTAACCAATCCTATAGAATACCCATCCAAGGTTAATTTATTAGAAATTAACTTTGGAAGGTCCCCTTTTTGGGACCGCTTTCTGCGTGTTTTGTCTCTTTTAGGATGTGGATGCGTATTACAAATTTACTAGTTACGAAAAATTTGGTAAACATTTTCCCTTTACTCCTACAAATATGCGTTTAATACGACATATTTGGGGAGTTTAGGGGAAATGCTACCGAATTTTTTCAAACTAGTAAATTAGTTGTACGCATCCATAGTTGAGACAAAACATTCAGAGAGTGGGTTAGGTTGCTTTCCATAGTTGGACTACCCGGCCTTGATTATAAATATAATAAGTGTTATTAATTTTAAAGTTTTTTGTTGCTTTAAACTTGCTTTAATTAGGTAATTGTTATGACGATTGATAAGAGTTGGATTAAAATACGACATCCATTTGATCCTGACTTTACCAGTGGTCTTGATGCATTTATTGAGAGGTGTAAAAACAATTTGAATTCGCTCGGTAAGTGTAGTTGCCCGTGTAAACATTGTGGTAATACAGTTTTTCTTAAACCTAAACATATAAAAGAACATATTATTTTAAATGGGTTTGAACCCTCTTATACTATGTGGCGGTATCAAGGTGAACTACCACAACCACCCGAAATACACAACACAACGAACCCTCTAAAAAATTTCTTGCACGATATTGAGTTGGAGCGAGAACCTAATTATGCGGCTGAAGATCCGAATGACGATGAGACTATGGATTACACGACCGCAACTCTTCTTGAGGATTTAATTGACTCCACCCAAACCGAGCTATATGCTGGTAGCAGGTTGTCCTCATTAGAGTTTTTAGCCAAGTTAACACACCTTAAGGTCTTGAATAGATGGACGAATACTTCATTCGACCAATTGTTAGAATTACTCGTACAATCACATCCTCCAGATAACACAATTCCGAAATCATTTTACAAAACCAAGAAGTGGATGAGAAAGATCGGTTTAGGGTATGAAGCGATACATGCTTGTAAGAATGATTGTTGTTTGTTTTATAAAGAATACAAAGATTTGGAAAACCGTCCAATATGTAACGCGAGTAGATGGAAACATGAACGCACATCGGGGAAGAAAGTTCCTAATAAAGTTTTGCGTTATTTTCCAGTAACTCCAAGACTAAAACGTTTGTACAGTTCTAGATACACTGCAAAAGATATGATTTGGCATGCTACTGGGCGGTGCACTGAAGATGGTAAGATGCGTCATCCGGTAGATGGTCGATCTTGGAGAGAAATTGACAAAAGATATCCAAATTTTGCACGTGAACCCAGAAACGTTCAATTAGGGTTGGCTGCTGATGGTTTCAATCCATTTGGCAACATGAATAATGCTTACAGCATGTGGCCAGTAATATTGACAACGTACAATACACCGCCGTGGATATGTATGAAAGAAAGTTCTCTTATGTTGACTCTGTTAATTCCTGGTCCTAAATCACCTGGAAAAGATATTGATGTTTACTTGAGGCCTTTAGTTGATGAACTGAAGATTTTATGGTCCGAAGGAGTTGTTGCGCATGACTCAGTTACAAACACATATTTTCAAATGAAAGCAATGCTTATTTGGACCATAAATGATTATCCTGCCCGTGGTAGTTTGTCCGGTTGGAGTGGCCAAGGCTATAAAGCATGCCCTACATGTAACGAGGACACTCCTGCTATGCGTGTAGAAAACAAAATTGTTTATGTCAGTAACAGACAAAACCTTGAACCGAATCACCCATACAGAGAAAGCTTACAATTCAATGGTAAGGTTGATCATACCCCAAAACCTAGAAAGTTCAAAGTGCATGAGATCGAAAAGCAACTTGAAGATTTGTTGCCAGTTGGTAATGCCGGAAAGAATCATACAAATGGACTAAAAAGAAAACGTCCCCCTAAGTGTCCTCACAACTGGACTAAAATTTCTATTTTTCGGGAACTTGAATATTGGAAATATCTTCCACTACAACACAACTTAGATGTCATGCATATTGAAAAGAATGTGTTGGAGGCTATTTTGGGTACCTTATTAATGAATGACAAGTCCAAAGACACTCACAATGCACGAGTTGACTTGGAAAAATTAGGAATTCGAGAAGATTTGTGGCTCAAACCTAAGACCGCCGGTAAAAAGGATGGGCAATTCTTGAAACCTCATGCACAATACTCCTTAAATTCTGAAGACATGGTAAGTTTTTGTAAATTCATTAAAGAAGTTAAACTTCCAGATGGGTTTGGATCAAACTTTAGGCATAAAGTGAACAAGGATAATAACAACATTACGAACATGAAATCTCATGATTGCCATATCATGATGCAACGATTATTACCGGTCGGAGTTAACGCGTTTTTGCACCCTACTATTTCTACACCAATAATGCAGTTGTGTGCATTCTTTAAGCAAATTTGTGCTCGAGAGTTAATGGTATCAGATATGTTGAAAGCTCAAAAACAAGTGGTTAAATTGTTATGTACTTTCGTGTTAATTTATCCTCCAGCTTTTTTTGACATAATGATTCATTTGGTAATGCATTTACCGGAAGAGGCTATAATGGGAGGGCCTGTTTACATGAGGTGGATGTATCCAATTGAGAGATACATGAAAAAACTAAAAAATTATGTTAGAAATAAAGCTAAGCCTGAAGGTTGTATAGCTGAGGGGTACGTTGCCGATGAAGCATTAACTGCATGTTCAATGTCCCTTGAAGGTATACAAACGAGATTTAATCATCCTGACAGATATGCTGACGGGCCATCTAGGTCATGTGAGTTTCGTGTCTTCAAATCGTTATGTAATTTTATCAGTAAAGGTGTGTTCAAATCTCTGGCCCGGGATATTCAGGATAAACTTCACTGGTATGTACTCAACAATTGTTCTGACATCGACGAATACAAAAAGTAAGTCATTTTACTAAAACATGAGTTTATAATGACTTAACTACGTAAACGTTGCTCATACTAACAATTCTTTTTGAACATTTACAGTCAATTTAAAACAGAGTACCCCAATATGGACATAAAAACAAATTTTCCAAGTTGGTTCACCAACAAGGTAAACTCATTATATATATATATATATATATATATATATATATATATATATATATATATATATATATATATATATATATATATATATATATATATATATTAGACTTACATATGATAACTATTTTTATTCAAACTTTTATTAAATTTTTTTATTTTTTGATAGATACGTGAACTACGGTCAGTTGATTGATCGAAGTATAGCGATGAATTGATCTGTCTAGCTGAAGGACCGATGGGTGGCTCAAACCATTACACTGCCTGCCATGTGAATGGTGTCAGGTTTGTGGTTAGCAATCGCGATGATCGACGCACCACACAAAATAGTGGAATTTCGACACTCACAGATGAAGGTAGTCCTGTCTCTAAGTATTATGGTCGGTTAGAAGATATTGTTGAGTTGCATTATGCCGGTGTATTTAGTGTTGTGTTATTCAGATGCCGGTGGTTCAAGACTGAGAACACCCGAAAACATAAACGCCTAGTTACAGTCAATAACATAACTAGTATTGACACGAAAGATGAGTGGTACCAAGATGATCAACACATTCTTGCAACACAAGATCAACAAGTTTTTTACATCGACGATCCTTCCAAAACTTCTACCAGCTGGAAGGTCATTCATGAGGTAAATCATCGAAAAATCTGGGATAGAGACATTATCGAAGACACCATAGGGGATGTTGTACACGACACCAATTCATCCGATCTTAGCCTTGATGCTGATTTAGATAATATGACTTATACAAGTATGAGTATACCCGGAGATGCAACACCAATTCAATTTAATCGACCAATAAATGAAGTTAATGATGATGATGAAGATGATGATGATGATGATATAGTAGAATTAGACCCTCTTGTCCTTCCTCATGACATATGTGATGATGATGATGATGTGGTGGCTGACGATGATCTAAATCCCCAAATTCCTCGAAATGAAGCTTTCTCTAGCGATGATGATGATGAATATTGATGTGTAATTCTTGTCGTTTATATAAAAATGCTTGCTGTAATCAAATGATTTATATTTCTATGAACGTCTTTTTAAATTTTCCGCATTAGTATAAGTATATGTATATATATACACATATATTTATATGTGTGTGTGTATATATATATGCTTGTTGTTGTAAATGTATTATATATATGAATATATATCATTTTCCGCATTAGTATAAGTATTTCTATGCTTGTTGTTGTAAATTTTCAATTATGTATTTTTTTTTCACGACCATATATATATACATACATTATATATAGGAATATATATCATTGTCTATATCATTGTTCTATTCACTTTATTTTGTATAAATGTATATATATATATATATATATATATATATATATATATATATATATATATATATATATATATATATATATATCATTGTTCTATTAACTTTTATTTTGTATTTATGCAGATGAATTTCTTTGCTCTGCTTTTCCTAATGATGGCCGGGATGGTCGGGGGGCCCGGGGGGGACGGGGGCCAAAATAATCGGGGTAAACGGGGAAAAACACAAAACATAGGTTTGCGAAAGTTGAGGAATGCTCATGGAAAACTCACGATTGACTTTGATATTAAGTTGAAAACCATTAATCCGATAGGCGACAATAGTTCAATGTTTGTTAATTTGATATCTAGTGTTGTTCGGAAACCAAGCTTCCCAAAATATTACAAGTGTTGGGCGGATGTGCCATCATCTTTCAAAGACGACGTCTGGGTTGATATACGCGTAAGTTTAATTAATTACTACTTATATATATATATATATACTTATATATATAAGTATATATATATATATATATATATATATATATATATATATATATATATATACACACACACTTATAGGAATTGGTTCATCTACATTGAAACTTAAAATACATACATAAGGTAGGAAACAAGGGCATTTTAGTCAAATACTAACCAACATATATAAATGTAAAATTAATTAATTTTCATATATTATTCAAATATAATAAAGCAAACATAGAACTACTCCCTATAGTAACCTCATCCTAATTAATAGGAGTATTTGTTTAACAATGGAATTTTCATATAAAGGTCATTTACAATTAACAGTTGATTCTATCATTTGATAATACTACCATTATACAGCAGATAAATTAAAATGTAAGATGATATTCAACATATAATATATGGTAAATTATGGTTTATTTATTTTTGAAAGATAGTGATTTCAATCTGGAACTAATTTTTAATAATTACCAACTATTGTGCTGACGAAAACTAATAACAAACGACACACTCCAAATGCCTTTATTCTTCCTTTGTACTAAATATTGTATCTATTTCAATTTCAGTAAATATCATCGTCATTGCTCCTTCAAATAACACCGCCATCGGACATTCTTTACACCATAAACTTTTATGCCGGAGAAGAAAAGTGAGGCTTTTCTGTTACCGGTCTCTAATTCACAAGCTAGTTCAACCATCGTCGTGTTTCGAATGTCGAATTCTGTCTCAAGGAAGGAACATGTTGATAGTTATTTTTTATCAGTTTTTTTCCAGTTCCATGTATCAATTTTATTGCCATTTATGTATCAAGTTTCTTTCAAGTATTAACAATTCAAGTCTAACCGTTTTGGGTTAATTATTTGACCAAACATTTTATTGCCATTTATGTATCACTTTTGCTAAACATCATGAATAAAATGTTATTGTGTATCAATTTTTAAAGGTTAGTGTACCCTTTTGGTAACTTCATACATCAGTTATCTGTTCTTTATGTTCTACATGTGCATCAAATAATGTTTTAGGGTATCGATTTTTATACGTTGTGTACGTATCAAAAAATGTTGAGCATGTTGAAGGTATCGTCTGTATGATGAACTATAATGGAGATGATGAACAATAATGATATATGAAGCATAATTATGGCTTTTTCTTAACTGTTAATAATGAAATTCTAATTATGTCAAACTTGCAATTCAGCCGTAATCGGACCATCATTTCCACCTCGTCGTCATATTGCACCGTGGCGGGCTGTTGTCATTTTTTTATGGTTAATGCATCAAATTATGGACATTTATGTATGAGTTTTTGTGGTTAATGTAGCAGGTTATGGACACTTATGTATCGATTTTTTATGGTTAATGCATCAAGTTATCGACATTTGTGTATCAATTTTTTATGGTTAAGTATCAAATTTTACACATCTGTGTATCAATGTGTATGGGAGTATGTTGTGCATCATATTACCCTATAAAAATGAAAAATTGATTTATGAATTAAACTATTACGGAGTAGTAGAATGATTTATGTATCAGATGTTTTGCATGAGAAAATTTAATTGACCTGCTTACATAGTGACAAGTACATTCAAATTTAAATAAACCGATCACCGATTTATAAGCGACGTTTTCAAATCTTACAAAATATAAACGGATTAGATTTAAAGACTATTATGCCCTTTATTGTCATTTTCTCTATAATAAAATCAATTCATTTAATTTTTAAATCATACTAGATCTAACAGATCTAACGGTTGTAGGAGTTTCTTACCCTTTATACTATAACATACTTTGTACAATAACCTAGCCCTATATATATATATATATATATATATATATATATATATATATATATATATATATATATATATATATATATATATATATATATATATATGTATGTATGCGTTTCTTATATATAATCTTTTAATATATTTATTACTTTTTATCGTAGAATTACTTTCAAATTGATACATGGTAGAAGGTGAGCATGCAGCTGAAATTCGAACGGATATTAACAAGATTGCGGCGGGACGATGGAAAAACGCAAAAAGTGAGTATATTGGTTATTACGAATTCCTCGAAGAAGCACATCCGGATGATATAAATGTCATTCGTGCGAACCCACCCGAGGATTGTGAAGCCCAAGAGTGGGAGCCTTTTGTTGACATGATGCTTGACGAAGCATATCGAAAGCGTTGTGCTCAAAATAAAAAAAACAGGGCTGAAGTCAAATACAACAGTTTGCATGGTGCCAAATCGATAGTTAAACATTTGGTAAATTACTTACACCTACTTGTTTTTAATGTTTTATATAAATGATAAAATGTAAGAAAATGGGTTATTTGATTTTATACATTTAAGTTATTTATTTGTGTGTTTGTAGAACGAAAATCAAGCCAAGAATGCGGAAATCGGTCCTATAAAAAATTACAAGATCTTGCACAAACCCAAGGATCGTACCAAGTGGAATGATTCGTTCATACCGAAAATTAATTACGTAAGTGATACATTTTTATAGATTATGGTGTACTTCTTATAAATATAAGTATAAGTCAATTGGTGTACTCCCGATATATATATATATATATATATATATATATATATATATATATATATATATATATATATATATATATATATATATATATATATATATATATATATATATATATATATATATATATATAATGGTCTTGTAAGTGATACATTTTTATACGTATGTATGTATATATAAATAATGATAAGTTAGTAATATTTATATTTTTTTAACTTTGTAGAAACGAATGAAGACGTTGTTAAGACAATTTCCTGGCACCGACGAGGAAGTTATCATGGAACGAGTTTTGTGCCCACGACCGGGACACCAACGCGGATTGGGCCCGAAGATGCCAAAGTCGGTAACTAATTCTGAATCTTCATCGTCTACCGGTCGGAGTCGTCAACCCGAAATACCACCACAAACATACTACACGGTGGCCGACATTGAACGAATAATTGCTTTTAATAATATGCAAATCCCGGACGATGTTCGTCCAAGATTTGGCTATCCTCCCGGTACTTCCAATACCAGTACTTCCACTTCCGGTACCCCGAGCTCGAACCATGACTTTGATAACGATTTGTATAATGATGGATATGACGGTTTGTAATTTGTTTGGTGTGCGTCAAGACAATTATGAAATGGTTGGTACGTTTTGTAAACGATATTTTATTTTGTAGTTTTTCGGATATTGTAATGCATGTTTGGATAAGTGTATGTTTCAAGACTTTTGTTTAGTGTTATTATGGTATTTTGTGAATTCGTAATCGTTATTATATAGCAGGTTTTTAATTTGTAAATGTGCTGGAAACTGCAGAATTTGTGCCGTTTTATTCGGCTGGAAATGCAGAAACCAAATCTGCTAAAACTGCAGATACTGGCTTTCCCAGACGATAAGTCGTCTGGGATTAGTCGTCCGGGAAAAGTTATGACGTCGTCATTATTCCAGCATTGTTTAATGATTGAATAAAATAAATATTAGTTTAATATTAAAACGGAGAAACGACTTCTCGTCCGGGAAAAGTCGTCCGGGAAAACCGTCCACGAATGCAGCGTTGAAAGTCAAAGTGGGGCCCACGTATGCGTCCGGGAATACTTTCAAGGACGGACTTTCCCATACGACCATTCAGGGACGAAAAGTCGTCGGGATCACTTTCGGGGACGACTTATCGTCTGGACTGTTCGTCCGGGAAGACCTCGTTTCTAGTAGTGAATACGCAGAACGTATTCGAACAAGAGCGTCTCCGAAAAGCTCATTCTTTATTGTAAATACATTGAACGACAATCTACAAAGTTGTTAGAGAAATGGGTTTTGAAGCGGTTTTTGCATTCAAAATCAGTGAATTACCTACCCAATTGGGCTATTGGGTAGTTGAAAACTTTGATTCAAACAAATGCTCTTTAAAGATCAATAATAAAACCGTGATCACAAGAGAAACTGTTCATGACATTCCATGATCATCAATGGGGACATGGAGGTGTCTGCTTTAAGAGCAACTATAATTGGAGACGAGATAACAAAAATGAAAGTGGAAAGAACAGTATCTCAAACGTGTTAAGAGGATATTTCTGTTAATAGGAAATTTCTGCCGTGCATTAAAAGTTTCAATGAAGGTAAGAATATGGATTAGTGTGGATATATAGTAGAGTGCTTGAAACGACAAATGTTGAATGGAACCGGGGTAGCCATTACAATGGACCCTTGACCTTTCTAATTGTATGTTGTATTATACTTTTGTCATGGCAACAAATGATCAATGTTTCAATGGATATATGCGAAGTTTACTAAATATTGTCTTTTTGGTAACGTTGAACTTATGTGGTAGGTTTTTATACAAACATGGTATTAACAAGAGCAATGTACTAAGAAGTTAAAACCAACAATTTTGAGTTGGTATACTAACAAGCTGAAAGCATTGGAGGCCAAACGTAAAGATAATTGTTGTTACGGTACGTTATGCATTGAAGATAATGGAATTGGCAAGTATGAACATGATGCACACAACCGTCTATGTTAGTTTGTTTTTGTAAAAAAAAAAAAAAAAAAAGGTTAGAACTAACTATGTAGTTAAAAACATTCATAGTGAAAAATGGTGGTGAAGATATTGATGAGGAGCAAGAGATGTTGAGAAAAGGAAAAAGATTTAAACCAAATATAGAATATAATAAAAGTGAATATGCAATAAACATGCAAGATAATTGTGATACAATAATGTCCTTTTGTCATAAGATATGTTGTTATGTAATTGATTGTGTACCTTTCCTTTGAAAAATTTGGAGTTGATGGAAATTTGGTAGGTAAAAATATGGACAATTCCTATTCGACACAAAACATGATAGTAGATCTAGCAATACTTACGAAAATTTTGTCAGTCCAGACTACGAATGTTGAAAATTTTGTCAGTCCAAATTAAATCACATAACCTTTTTAAAAAATTATGTTAGCTACCAAGGTTGAACCAACCTGTATAATTGAGAAACATATATATAAAATAGTCTTACATTATACTAATGCCATATTATATATATATATATATATATATATATATATATATATATATATATATATATATATATATATATATATATATATATAGTGTGGTAGGATCAAGAGGGAAGTAACCAATCGGGGGGAAGCAGGGGAAGCAAAAATTTTTTTTTTTTTTTTTTTTGAAAAAACTTTGTTCACGAACAACATTTAGAAAAGACACTTCGTGATGAATGTTATTATTTTGGCGAAAAAATGCCCGAAGAAGTAATATATAACAATTATCGTGTTTTTCGAGCGTATGTTGAGGTTTTAGACATTAGGGTTTAGATATTAGGGTTTATAGGGTTTAGATATTAGGGTTTAGAAATTTAGGGTTTAGGGTTTAGATTTAGGGTTTAGATTTAGGATTTAGGTTGAGTTTTTAACACGAACGGTTTAGAGTTTAGGGTTTAGGGTTTTAGGGTTTAGGGTTTGGTGTTTTGGGTTTATTCCATAAACCCAAAACACCAAACCCTAAACCCTAAAACCCTAAACCCTAAACTCTAAATCGGGCTAAATTTTACTTCACAAAACATGAAGAAAAAAAAACGTTAACATTCTTCACGAACAATATTATCTTGAATGTTATTTTTGTCGATCGTTTTCCCGCCAAAATAATAACATTCTTCACGAAGTGTCTTTTCTAAAAGTTCTTATTTTCATCCAATCTATAATGTTCATGAACAAAGTTTTTTCAAAAAACGAAAAAAAAATAATAATTTGCTTCCCCCGCTTCTCCCGATTGGTTACTTCCCCATTGATCCTGCCCCTATATATATATATATATATATATATATATATATATATATATATATATATATATATATATATATATATATATATATATATATATATATATATATATATTCAGAGTCACTACCCTTGTATTTCAAAGTTAAGAAATTCATATAGTAAAGTTTTAGAACAATCATACCTTTGAAGACAACTTCTGCATAATGTGTCACATACACAAACGGTGCCTAGATTCAGGAAACACTACACCTATTGTTTGTTTCATAGCAGGATCTTGATCTTCACCAAAATCATATGATCATGTTTGAAGGCTATTTTGAAAGCCGTCAACAACCATTTTGAATGTTTCAATAGTCTCTTTGGATAACATCATGCCTCCAGATGTTACAAATCTGTTGTGGTTATCTATAGTAAAAGGTACAAAAACCATCATGTGCATGTGTTTTAAACGAATATATTGATTAAATGTGAAACACATAATTAAACAACTAAATATGTGTTTGATTTCGGCCTAACCTGTTGGAGCAATATAGCATCAAAAGATACTACTTCACCACAGCTAGAGTAATTATGCTTGGCATCCTCAGCTGCCCAAAACAATCCAGCTAGTGAGCCATTTTCACTTGTAAAGTACTCAGTAGAAAAATCATATAAACACTCTTGGTTGCTCTTCGGCTTCTCTAAAACCATTTATGCATCATGATCACCGATAAATAAATTTGTATTCCTCTGAAAATTTTTGCAATCAACAACTATTGTACCGACTTGTTCAAAGCCCCCTGGTATCTCTTTCATCATCTTAAATCCTCGAACAGGACCCATATTTAAACTCGAAACACTATGTAAAAAAGTTGTTTACTATATGTCAACTGATGAGAAGCAGTCAACAACGTGATATCATCGTCATTCACAAGACTGTGATTATGCTTTTCATTACAAATTTTAACTTGGTACAAGTTATCACAAATCTTCCTTAAACATATATGTGCTTTACAGCCACATCGAATAGATAGTCCTCACCTTTGTTTCTTTGTATCAATTTTGGTTATCTTGTGGCCTACTCGACCATCAGTACCAACTTCTTCGACGGATTTTAAAGCATCGATATTTTCCGATTCCTTTAATGCATCAGTTACATCTTCTTTCTTTCATTTGGAACCTTCCCTAACACAATTAAAGTATTTAAGTTAGGTACTACTATTTTGCCAGAGGGATATTGAGAATAATTTTTACCTTTAAATCTGATGGGAAAATAATCACAACGGGCAATCTACAAAGCGGAAACAAACCCGTTTGACAAGCATTTCCCGAGCCGTATGAACCCGTGAGGAAACTAACAAACAAGCTATATCAAAACCAACCTAAATCAGTCCCAATTTAGTACCAAATCAGCTAATAACAATAATCGAGCACACACAATACACACGAGAATTTTTACGTGGAAAACCTCTCAAAATCGAGAGTAAAAACCACGGGACTCGTAAGCCACTTAAATTCCACTATCATCAACAAAGAGAACAATACAATAGGTCTTCTCTAGATCATATAGAGGTATACAACATCATCATACTCTTGAACTACAACAATCAACAAGTATATGAACAACCTAAAAAGACAAAAGAGGAATTATCTCACCCAAAAATCTGCTCTCTGTTCCAGCAGCAAGAACACGACCTACAGACCTTATTAGACGAATTCAACGGTTGAAAATGTTGGCACTGATGTCAGGAAGACACAGTCCAAAAATTGTGAAGATTCAACGGTCGGATCTCCGGGGATCGAAGGTTTTCTGGCCTGCTGTCACTGTAGACGGGAATTGGGGTTTTGACTCTTTTTCTTGATCTCTATTGCACTCTTGATAATGAAAACAGCTGCAACTTGATGTTTTAAGATGCCCTCCTATGCTTGACCAAGTCAACCAAGCAATGGGCCTAATTTTGTTGGGCTTGGGCTTGTTAATACTTACTCATATTTGGAAACCCAATAACAAAACCCAACAAATCTCCCTCTTTCCAATTATGAGGAAGGAATCGCCATCCCGGCGATCGAGCAACATACCTTGAGCTTCTCACTTGCTAAAGCCTTTGTGAACATGTCGGAACCATTATCATCGGTGTGAACTTTATCAAGTTCAAACGAACCATCTTCAAGACGTTCTCTAATCCAATGATACCGCACATTTATATGTTTTGTCCGCTTATGATACATAGAATTTCTAGCCAAATGAATCGCACTCTCATTATCACAAAGAACCACATATCGTGATTGCTTAAACCCAAGGTCTTGTAGAAACCTTTTCATCCACAATAGTTCTTTGCACGCTTCTGTTGCTGCCATATATTCAGCCTCGGTCGTAGACAATGCAACACACTTTTGTAACCTTGATTGCCATGAAACTGCTCCCCCTGCGAAAGTCATCAAATATCCAGAAGTGGATTTCATGTTATCTTTGTTTCCTGCCATATCTGAGTCTGTATAACCAACAAGCATCGGCTCTCCATTTCCGAATGTGATACCTAACTTTGAAGTACCTCGTAAGTATCTCATAATCCATTTAACCGCTTCCCAATGCTTCTTACCCGGATTTGACATAAACCGACTAACAACACCTACCGCATGAGCTATATCAGGCCTAGTACACACCATAGCATACATCAAGCTACCAACTGCTGACGCATATGGAACTATATCCATCTCCTCAACATCCTCCTTTGAAGTAGGACAATCTCTTTCTGTTAGCTTAAAGTTGTTTGTAAGAGGGGAACTAACCACTTTAGCATTCTTCATGTTGAATCTACTTAGCACCTTTTCAATGTATTGCTCTTGTGATATATGTAACGTCTTAGCACCTCTATCTCTAGAAATTCGAATGCCAAGAATCTGTTTTGCTGGCCCCAAGTCTTTCATAGCAAAAGACTTGCTCAATTCTCGCTTCAACTGCGCAATTCTTTTAATATTTTTACCAACAATCAACATATCATCAACGTATAACAACAATATGATGAAATCATCATCACCAAACCTCTGAAAGAAAACACAATGATCTGAAGTTGTCTTTCGGTAGCCTTGCTTTCCTATAACCGATTCAAACTTCTTATACCACTGTCTCGGTGCTTGCTTCAACCCATATAAACTTTTCTGAAGTCTACAAACATAATTTTCTTTACCCTTAACCCGAAAACCTTCAGGTTGCATCATGTAGATTTCCTTATCCAAATCACCGTGAAGAAAAGCAGTCTTGACATCCATCTGTTCAACCTCAAGATCAAGACTAGCAGCTAATCCAAGAACCACTCGAATAGATCCCATCTTCACAACCGGTGAGAAAATCTCATCAAAATCAATACCCTTTTTCTGGCTGAATCCTTTAACGACTAACCTAGCTTTGTACCTTGGTTGTGAAGTAAGCTCATCTGTCTTCACTTTGAATACCCATTTGTTTCTCAAAGCTCTCTTGCCTTTAGGTAACTTCACCAGCTCATAAGTATTGTTCTCATGCAAGGAATTCATCTCATCTTGCATAGCTTCACCCCACTCTTTCTTATGCTCATCTTTCATTGCTTCTGAATAACATTCTGGCTCTCCCCCATCAGTAACTAATACATACTCATCAGCAGAATATCTAACAGAAGGATGACGGTCTCGGGTAGACCGCCTAAGTGGGACAAATGGGGGCACATCTGGTACTGGAATCTCTACCTGCTCCGGAGCATAATCATCATCAGTACCATGTTCATCATTATGAACATCATCTCCAACATGTTGTGGAGTAACTGGATCCAAATCAACAAGATCAGCACTAGGTTGAGGAACTGAATCTGCCTTATCAACATCTTTTAAGATCTGATCTTCTGTAAATACAACATCTCGGCTTCGTACGAGTTTCTTCTGAACTGGATCATATAACCTGTACCCAAAATCATCTTCACCATAGCCGAGGAATACACATGGCTTAGTCTTCATATCAAGCTTTGACCTCTCATCTTTGGGAACATGAACAAAAGCTTTACATCCAAAAACTCGTAAATGGCGGTAAGAAACATCTTTTCCGCTCCAAACCCTGTTAGGAACATCAAAACGCAAAGGAACACAAGGGGTTAGATTAATAATATGAACTGCCGTATTTAAAGCCTCACCCCAAAAGGAATCAGACAACCCTGCATGTGAAAGCAAACATCTAACTCTCTCAACCAAAGTTCTGTTCATCCTCTCTGCTAAGCCATTCAACTGAGGTGTCTTTGGTGGAGTCTTTTGATGCCGAATACCATTCTCCTTACAGTAAGCATCAAATCTGCCAATGTATTCACCGCCATTATCAGTCCGAATACACTTGAGTTTCTTCCCCGTTTGCCTTTCAACTAGTGCATGAAATTCTTTAAACTTCTCATATACTTGATCCTTTGACTTTAAGGTATAAACCCACACCTTCCTGGAATGATCATCGATGAATGTAACAAAGTAGAAACATCCACCAAGTGTCCTAGTCTTCATAGGCCCACAAACATCTGAATGCACTAGATCAAGTATGTTCTCCATTCGAAAAGGAGAATGACTCTTAAATGCAACTCTGGTCTGTTTACCTGCCAAACAGTGAGAACACTTACTCAAATTAATATCACTAACACCCGACAACACATTCTTCTTAAACAAGATAGACATCCCCTTTTCACTCATGTGGCCAAGTCTTTTATGCCACAACTCAGTAGAATCAACATTGTCCACTTCGTTAACAATGTTCTGGATAATCTTCGGACGCGTGATGTATAATCTTGAGTCTTTCTTCCCTCTTCCCACTATCATAGAACCAAGAGTTAGTTTCCAAATACCATTACCAAAACCGTTATAATAACCATCATCATCAAGAATGCCTGTTGAAATAACATTAAGTCTCATATCCGGAACATGTTTTACATTATGCAAAACTAACTCCATTCCCGTGTCAAATTTCAAACAAACATCTCCAATACCAACGATCTTTGATAACCCGGCATTACCCATCCTAGCAAATCCATAGTCACCTGGAGTGTAAGATGAGAAGTGATCTCTACAAATTGCAACATGACATGTAGCACCACTATCAACAATCCAACTCGTGTCATCATGAGTAAGATTGATCATATCATAATCAATACAAACAAAGAACTCATCTGTGATAGCGTTAACTTCAACCTTATCATCATCACCACCATCACTTTTCTTTTGTTTATTCTTGTCATATGCCTTTTTCTTCTCATTCTTCAACTTTGGACAATACCACTTTGTGTGCCCCTTTTCATGACAATTATAACACTCAACATTAGCAAATTTGCCTTTGCGTGAGCTGCTACGATGATTGCCTCTTTTACCCTGACCTCTACTATGACTTCTCCCCCGCGTTTCTGTGACCAAGATATCTGACTGTGAAGAGGAACCTTGTGACTTTCTTCTCATCTCTTCATTCAAAATACTACCCTTAGCCAATTCCATGGTGATAGTACCATTCGGTGCAGAGTTGGACAAAGATGTCCTAAAAGTCTCCCAAGAGTCCGGTAATGTACCAAGTAACCAGAGACCCTGAATCTCATCCTCAAACTTGATACCCATACCTGCAAGCTGATTTATAATACCCTGATATGCATTTAGGTGATCTGTAATAGGAGTCTCATCATGGTACTTCAAAGCCATCATCTGCTTAATTAAGAACAACTTGTTATTCCCAGTCTTTCGTTCATATAACTGCTCAAGCTTTTTCCATAAGGCTTTAGCATCAGTCTCCCCAGTAATATGGTTCACTACATTATCATCAACCCACTGCCGAATATACCCACATACTTGTCTATGCAAAATTTTCCATTGAGCATCAGATTTTTCCTCAGGTTTATCCTCAGTAAAAACAGGCAAATAATAATCTTTTACATAAAGAAGATCCTCCATCTTGCCTTTCCAAACATGATAATTTGAACCATTTAAACTAATCATCTTACTTGTATTAGCTTCCATCTTTCACACAAGTCAAATCAAATAACCTAGCTCTTGATACCAATTTGATGGGAAAATAATCACAACGGGCAATCTACAAAGCGGAAACAAACCCGTTTGACAAGCATTTCCCGACCCGTATGAACCCGTGAGGAAACTAACAAACAAGCTATATCAAAACCAACCTAAATCAGTCCCAATTTAGTACCAAATCAGCTAATAACAATAATCGAGCACACACAATACACACGAGAATTTTTACGTGGAAAACCTCTCAAAATCGAGAGTAAAAACCACGGGACTCGTAAGCCACTTAAATTCCACTATCATCAACAAAGAGAACAATACAATAGGTCTTCTCTAGATCATATAGAGGTATACAACATCATCATACTCTTGAACTACAACAATCAACAAGTATATGAACAACCTAAAAAGACAAAAGAGGAATTATCTCACCCAAAAATCTGCTCTCTGTTCCAGCAGCAAGAACACGACCTACAGACCTTATTAGACGAATTCAACGGTTGAAAATGTTGGCACTGATGTCAGGAAGACACAGTCCAAAAATTGTGAATATTCAACGGTCGGATCTCCGGGGATCGAAGGTTTTCTGGCCTGCTGTCACTGTAGACGGGAATTGGGGTTTTGACTCTTTTTCTTGATCTCTCTTGCACTCTTGATAATGAAAACAGCTGCAACTTGATGTTTTAAGATGCCCTCCTATGCTTGACCAAGTCAACCAAGCAATGGGCCTAATTTTGTTGGGCTTGGGCTTGTTAATACTTACTCATATTTGGAAACCCAATAACAAAACCCAACAAAATCCACTCTTTCTTGCATATGCTTCATTGAAAGCCTAAGCTTGATTCAGAGATGTAAATCTTATACCAACAACATGCCTTAGACAATCATCAATTTTTTGCATATGCTTTATTGAAAGCCCAAGCTTGAACCAGCTCATTGAATTTGGGATGGATCCAGATTGGTGTACGAACGTTCTCTATGCTTGAACATTAGTGGTTGATTTGACTATTTGAGTAGTTTATATCTGTTTTTTTCTAGAAACTAATATTTGTTTGTTGATATACATGTGTTAATATTTGAAGTGGAGAAGAAGTTGCTACTAATATGGTATCGTATGAAAGATCATTGTTGGCCCGGGCAGTTGACCTGAAATCTTTTAAAGTAAGCATTGACATTAGTTCTTTCATTTTAGGAACTAATTTGTTGTTGTTTCAGAAGTTGTGGTTGAAATATTTCTTGATAAACCTACCATATGACATGGCAAAAACTCTAGCAGAGGTAACGAACCTGGAGGATCTTGGGTGCATTATGATTCCATTATTAATAATGCTCGAATAGTTAATGGCCAAGTGCGTGTTTACAATATTTATATGATCCACATATTCATAGGTATAATATGAATTCTCACTGCTAATTAGTCATTATCCAACTTATGGTTCACGCTCATACATGAAATATTAATGTTTTACTTTCTTTTCTCAGACAATATTATTACTATTTGTTCATCTATCACATTTGCAGATGGGTCATCGTGTGAACCATCCGCCCGTGTTAATCTTGAAGGTACACGTTAATAATTACGGTTGATTTTTACATTTATGTTTTTTATATTGTTTCTCAATTAGTTATGTCAATTTCAATTCATGTTTATGTTATTGTTAACTGTGTTTTTAATAACAGTCGAATTAAGTATTTGATCGGTTTTTATTGATATATAACTGTATTTAATCATTTGGATTTACATTTAGCTACAACTAGTGATTGGGGGGCGCGCGTTGCCGCGCCGTTTTGTAGACATTTTTTGGCAATGTGATGGAGTCTTCGTTGGCGAAAGTGTAGGAAAAATTGTAGGGGAAAAAAAAGGGGAAAAAAGTCTTTTATCGTCTTGTTTTTTTTGAAGAAAATTAGTTATAAAAAAAAGGGCCAACGTCCTTATGCAGTCCTTTAGGAAAAATTTTAGGGGAGAATGAGAGGGACAATAGAAAAAAAAAAAAATTTACTATTGATGAATAGTGCAGTACTCCTTGTGGTACAATTTCGCACTGCGCAACGTACAAGTCGTTAAAGCGCAAAATATGTCGTCGTCGATGAATAGCAAGTGAATAGTATCCCGTTATGGGAATTAGCAGTTGAATAGTATCCCGTTATGGGAATTAGTATGTAGGTAGAATTTATAGCTAACGTACTTTCTCTTCGTTTACAGGTTTCTAAGGTCTCAGGGGTTTGTATCATCACTTGATACTGCTCATGCATCGATATACAAATGCTGATGTACATAAGGTCAGTATTATTGTAACCTTTTGGATTACACGTGAACGCGCCATCCGTTTTAATTGAAAAGATGTTACTATTTCGAGGCCGCGGATTAACCACTAAAATCATCGTGGAAACATGTGGTGTCGATTTCATATGGCTTCTTAATCAAAATAAATATGGACATTTAGGCAAAGAAAGTTGGAGTGATGCAGTCTTTGGGTTGTTTAAGGTAATTATGATGTCCAAATCAGATTTGACTATTTGAGTAGTAATGAGACAGTTATCGTGGTTTTTCTTTTTGGTTGCTTTTGTTTCAGATAATTTTGAATTATGGTTGTTTCATTTTTAATTTGCAATTTTATTATATTTGATCATGTTCTACTTCATAAGTTGAATTACAGTTCTTTGATAACTTATGAAAGGGGTGTGCGGCTATGATTTTTAGGGGCTTGATAGCTTATTGCATTACCTTGAAAGATATAAAAAGATTTTGAACAGATTCTTATCCTATGATTTGTGAATTTCACTTATTATATGTAGGGTCATTTGCATTTTAAACCACCTATCTTTGGATAGATGTTAATATATTCAATTTTAAGGCATTTATTTTGTATAGGTGGCAAGATGGGCAAATTTGGTAATGGGCTAACATGTCAAAATGGGCCTGCCTTGGATTGAAGCACAAGTATTGCCCATTTCATTACAAGTTATAATTAAAAGGTGAGTTAATGATGAATTTGGTTATAGAATTTTTCATTATGATGTCTAGTTAACTGTTGTGGTAGTTCGTTACTTGAATCATGATATGATTTTGAATACTTGAATCAGTTTTGATTATTTTTTCAAACTAATGAGCGTAGTTTGTAAGAGTTTTGCATTTTTGAACTGCCTTTGATTAGAAAGTTTTGATAATTTTGGTCAGAGTTGGTATGTGTTGTAATCATTTTTACGATTAATTCATGAACGCCAAGAGAGGCGTAACATAATCGTAAACGAAGATGTATTGGTTAACTACATTACACGAAACACACTATATATTAAATTAGTATTAAAACTGTTATAATTCAGTAGGCTTATAACTACCTTTAGTGGCCTAGTTCTTGACTGTAGACTAATAAGTATATAGAGAGAATATGAGAGAATATGAGAGAATACATATTTTAGTGTGTCTTTTATAAACTCATAACACACATATTTATACTCAAAAAATCTACTATACAATATCTATAATAATAATAAAATTAACATCCAATTTAACTTTTATAACACTCCCCCTTGGATGACAATTTTATTAGAGAATAACTAGTACTGCCTCGTTAAAAACCTTGCTAAAGAAAACCCATTGGGATAAAACTTTAGCTAAGGAAAAAAGAGTGCAGCATAGAGTTGACTCCCCCTCAAGTAGGCAACGCCTGATTTGTTACATCTTCTGAACATGCCTCATGCCAATATTATGAATGTGTGCTCTGAAAATAGCAGTTGGAAGTGCTTTGGTGAAAAAGGTCAGCAGAGTTTTTGCTGGACTGAACATATCTCATTTCAATCTGGTTGTCCTTAATGAGATTTTGAGTGTATGAGAAGAATCTAGGAGGTATGTGTTTTGTTCGGTCACTTTTGATATACCCTTCTTTCATCTGTGTTATGCAAGCTACATTATCTTGATAGATAGTTGTTGGACTTTTATCGCGTTATAGTCCACAAGAATCAGTAATGAGTTGTGTCATTGATCTCAACCAAAAACATTCCCGAGTAGCTTCATGTAATGCAATCACTTCGGCATGATTTGATGATGTTGCAACAAGTGTTTGTTTTTGAGAACGCCATGATATTGCGGTACCTCCATTTAGGAATACATATCCATTTTGAGATTTAGCTTTATGTGGATCAGATAAATAACCTGCATCTGCATAACCAACCAAATCTTGTTTCGATTCGTTAGAATAAAATAATCCTAAATCAGTAGTTCCTCGAAGGTATCGAAATATGTGTTTGATCCCATTCCAGTGTCTTTTGGTAGGAGCTGAGCTGAACCTTGCCAACAAATTAACTGCAAAAGAAATGTCAGGTCTTGTACAATTTGTAAGATACATAAGAGCTCCAATTGCACTAAGATATGGTACTTCTGGTCCTAGGATATCTTCATGATCTTCACAGGGACGAAATGGATCAGTGTCAACATTAAGTGATCTAATAACCATAGGAGTACTTAATGGTTTTGCATTGTCCATATTAAAACGTTTTAAAATCTTTTCAGTATATGTTGTTTGATGTACAAGTAAACCATTAGGCATATGTTCAATTTGTAAACCAAGGCAATACTTGGTTTTTCCGAGATCTTTCATTTCAAATTCTTTCTTTAGAAGTTGAATGGCTTCATGGATCTCTTTATTTGTACCTATGATATTAAGATCATCAACATAAACAGCTATGATCACATATCCGGATGTTGTTTTCTTAATGAAAACACATGGGCAAATAAGATTATTGGTATACCCTTTGCTTATCAAGTAATCACTTAATCGTTTATACCACATGCGACCCGATTGTTTCAACCCATATAAAGACCTTTGTAACTTGATTGAGTACATTTCTTTGGGTTTTGCATTGGTTGCTTCTGATACCTTAAATCCTTCAGGTATCTTCATATATATATATATATATATATATATATATATATATATATATATATATATATATATATATATATATATATATATATATATATATATATATATATATATCACTATCAAGTGATCCATAAAGATAAGCAGTCACAACATCCATGAGATGCATTTCTAAATTTTTAGAAACTGCCAGGCTGATTAAGTATCTAAAAGTAATTGCATCCATAACAGGAGAATAAGTTTCCTCATAATCAATTCCTGGTCTTTGAGAAAAACCTTGAGCTACAAGTCTAACTTTATACCTTGTAACTTCATTTTTCTCATTTCTTTTTCGCACAAAAACCCATCTATATCCCACAGGTTTCACATCTTTAGGTGTGAGAATGATAGATCCGAAAACTTTTCTTTTATTGAGCGATTCAAATTCAGCTCGTATTGCTCCTTTCCAATGATCCCAATCATGTCTATTTTGACATTCTATGACAGATTTTGGTTCTGGATCATCATCATCATTCATGATGTCATATGTAACATTATATGAAAATATCTCATCAAGATTTTTCATTTCATTTCGGTTCCATAATATTTTTGAATGTGCATAATTGGTTGAAAATTCCGTATTGACATCATCAATCTCCTCTGCAGAAGGAGTATTGATTTGTAGTTCTTCTTGAACACTTTCTTTTACCTCATTATCAGCTGATTTTCTTTTTCGAGGATTTTTATCTTTGGAACCAATTGGTCTCCCACGTTTCTGGCGTGGCAAAGACTCAAGAATGACATTATTGCCAGTTTTTGGAATTTCAATTCGAGCTGGAGCATTTGCTGCTGGTATATATGATTTAGTCACTCTTTTTGTATCTGTAAATGCATCAGGCAATTTATTCGCAATTTCTTGCATATGCATTATTTTTTGAACTTCGGTCTCGCATTCTTTTGTGCGAGGATCAAGATACATTAATTGAGGTTCACACCATGAAACATCATTTTCTTTATTTTTTATTTCTCCCCCTAATCTAGGGAATAATGTTTCATTAAAGTGACAATCAGCAAAACGTGCTGTAAAAACATCACCCGTCATGGGTTCAATATATCTTATTATTGAAGATGTTTCATATCCAACATATATTCCCATCCTTCTTTGAGGACCCATTTTAGTGCGTTGTGGTGGTGCGATAGGGACATAAACCGCACAACCAAATGTTCTAAGATAGAAAATATTTGGCTATCGACCAAAATTAAGTTGGTAATGGAGAATATTTATGACTTGCACTTGGTTTAATGCGAATTAATGTCACATCATGTAAATTTACATGTCCCCATATAAATATTGAGAGTTTTGTACTCATTTCCAATTGTCTAGTTATTAGCTGCAAGCGTTTATCTATTGATTCAGCTAAACCAATTTTTGTGTATGCACATGAGCAACTGGATGTTCAACAACAATTCCTGTAGACATATAATAATCATTAAATGCTTGAGATGTTAACTCACCAGCATTATAAAGTCTCATCCTTTTTAATGGTGTAATCAGAATAATGTGTTCTCAATTTAATAATTTGTGCAAGAAACTTTGCAAATGCCATATTACGGCTTGATAACACACAAACATGAGACCATGCGTTAGATGCGTCTATTAGAAAAATGGTCCACATGATGGATGAATTGGTCCATATATATCCCCTTGAATTTTTTCAAGAAACATTGATGATTATTTCTCAATGTGCTTTTCATTAATCGCCATATGTGCTTTTCATTAATCACCACATGTGTTTTTCGTTAATCACTATATGTGCTTTTCATTAATCACTATATGTGCTTTTCATTAATCACCATATGTGATTTTCATTAATCACCATATGTGCTTTTCATCATATATCATTTTCACCATATGCGCTTTTAATCATATGTGCTGCGCTTTTTGTCATATGCACTTTTCATTATATGCGCTTTTAATTATATGCGCTGTGCTTTTCATCATATGCGCTTTTTATCATATGCGCTTTTTATCATATGCGCTTTTCGGTGCTACATAGATATTTCTCATTTTCGATTATCATTGACTGATAATCATATCCATTATGATATATATCAGAGAAACTTAACAAATTTCTCTTTGATTTGGGAGAAAACAAGACATTGTTTACCAAAAAATTCGTACCATTTGGTAATATGAAATTTTGCCTTTTTCGTTCCTTATATCAAGTTTACAAGAGCTGAAATAGTATTTATAATTCCTTCATTTGATTTAAATCAATGAAATATTTCTTAGATTTGATCATAGTGTGTATGTTACTACTATCTGCAATACACAGGTCTTTACCATTTAATTGATGTTGTATTTTAGCAGGATTCATACTAAAACTTCAAATAAGATAAGCAAATAATGAGTTATATTTCAGCAAGATAATCAAATTATATTACCTGCAAACAAGTTATAATCTGAAGTACATAAAAGATAACACTTAATAAAACATATGCGTTATGGTCTAAAACCATTTATTTATGAGTGATACATAAAAAACTAGGCATCTTAGAAAATTCAAACCATTCAAGTCTCAAGGTAGCTCAGGGTTAATTTAATCAAGATTTGTCAACAGATTCACTCTCGTTTTCTTTTCTTTTAGGACTTATTTGTAGAGCTAAACAAGATGTTCATGTATTCAAGAAATACTAGACTGATGATCCACGTTACCAGATCATTAATAAGAATCTCCGGAATTCTTATAAGAGCGTCTACTAATATCTTTAATTTTATTCTTTCATGGATCACCGTTATTTTTTTTTGATAATTAATATCGTATCTATCTTTGAGTATTTTCCATAATACACTTGGATTTTCGATCATATAATATGTAGATTCTAAGGACTCGTCAATATGTTTGCTAAGAAAAATACTTACTATTGCTTTCTCTTGTTCGGTATAATTGTTATTTTCATTCAGGGTTTCTAAAATACCGTTTGATTCAAGATGTTTTTCTACATTCATAACCCATGTTAAGTAGTTGTTCCCACTTGTTCTAAATGAGCAAATTTAAGCCTTTTCAAATTCAACATTTTCCACTATCAAAAAGATGAATAACATAAATCATAATCATAATCAACTTCTATTCATAGACAAATAATAAAATGAAATTAGAATCATTTTAAATTCATAAGTAGCAAACAACAGAATAATGGTATGATTTCAAATAATAAAACCACAAGGGCATGATAGAATATAGGTTCACCCGGTGGTATATTAGCAACAATGATGATAGTTAATATGACCAATACAATAGGAAAAATCATCCTTGTGTGAATCATTTTTACAAAACTTTTTGAGAGTAGTAATCTGAAAAATGAAGATTGATTTGTGAAAATGTGAAAACGGAGATGTTTATTTTATATTTGAAAAATATAGTTGTTGTAACGTCGTCAGTTGACATTAACAACCGTTATGTATATATGACCGTTGTAACGTCGTTAGTTGACGTTAACGAATAAAGTCACTATATCAAAACGCGTATGAGTAATATAAAGGACAAGATTTTTTTTCTTATTTTAACTTTTAAGATTTACTTTTAATAAAAATACAAACTACTTTTTCTTATTTTAACTTTTAAGATTTACTTTTAATAAAATACAAACTACTTTTTATTATTTTAGCTTTTAAGATTTACTTTTAATAAAAATACAAACTACTTTTTCTTATTTTAACTTTTAAGATTTACTTTTAATAAAAATACAAACTACTTTTCTTATTTTAACTTTTAAGATTTACTTTTAATAAAAATACAAGCTACTTTTCTTATTTTAATTTTTAAGATTTACTTTTAATAAAAATACAAACTACTTTTTCTTATTTTAACTATTAAGATTATAAATTTAAGAATAAACATTAGTATGCATGAAATAAATAATGATTAATTGCATAAGTAATCATAAATGTTAGATAACATATAAAGACCCCATCGTATTCGTATTGATCGGAATTAATCTCGACCCATGGTACCGTGTTGTCAAATGACGTGTTGCGTACATAAAGTACCGTGTTGTCAAATGACGCGTTGCGTACAATCATGAGGTCTTATTAACATAAATATAAATGTTAGTGACGTTAATAAGAGTTAGATTACAGAAAATATAATTCAGGCGGTATAACCGACCATATATAACTTAAATAACATAAATATAAATGTTAGTGAATTTAATAAAAGTTAGATTACAGAAATATAATTCAGGTGGTATAACCGACCATATATAACTTAAATAACATAAATATAAATGTTAGTGAAGTTAATAAAAGTTAGATTACAGAAATATAATTCAGGCGGTATAACCGACCATATATAACATAAATATAAATGTTATTGAAGTTAATAAAAGTTGGATAATTTCTTACCTTGATTAGTGACGTGTGCTTGCTTAGATAAACCTTGATTATACAGAGCACTTCGTGCTGATAACGTGTTATAATTCAGTAGGCTTATAACTACCTTTAGTGGCCTAGTTCTTGACTGTAGACTAATAAGTATATAGAGAGAATATGAGAGAATACATATTTTAGTGTGTCTTTTATAAACTCATAACACACATATTTATACTCAAAAAATCTACTATACAATATCTATAATAATAATAAAATTAACATCCAATTTAACTTTTATAACAAAAACAAAATAAACTATACGATAGATTAATATTCATAAAATAAATTGCAAACCAATATAAGTAGGTTTGACAAATTTGTTACATCAACTAAACCAATTACAAAAGCTTTTACACACAATCTCGTGAAATCGTGGGTTATAAACTAGTTAATTATAAATAAATAACATTAATACTCAGCATCAATTAATTAAAACTAACGACAGATTATATATTCAAAGTGGTACCTGAATCGGCATGATCATCACTCTCTTTTGACCAACACTTGGGATTCATGAAGAAGAATTATGAAGATGAACGATGAGTGCAAATTATGAAACGCCTCATAGGTGTGTAAACTATATATAAAGGTTTTTATTTAGGATTAATATGAAAGAAAAAGACTTACGAAAATAGGGCAAAGTCGTTGTTTACAATTTTAGAATTTTAGATGATCGTAAAAGATTATTTATTTATTTATTCCATATTTATATCATTATCATTATCATTATCATTATCATTATCATCATCATCATTTCATTATCATTATCATTATCATTCTTTTAAATTTAAAATTATCTTTTATCTTTTCTATATCTATATCTTCTATACATTTATTTATTTAGGGGGAAATAAGCTAAAAAGCATGTACAAAATATGAACATAATAATAATAAAAATTTTAAAAACTAAAAAATAAAAAATATTAATTGTTTAAACATAAAAAGAAAGAAAATTGCTAGAAACATAAATAATAAACAATGGAACAAATAATCAATCTGGATACGGGTTCCAGTTCAGGTTGTCGTTCGAGTTCCATTGTTGGTTATACGTGTCCTGATAGGCTTGGTTTGGGTCATAAAGGGCGTAGGGTGATCTCATATCGGGCTGAAATGGCGGATAGTATGCAGGTTGAGTCGGAATATAGTTCTGTGGTACCTGATATGATAGATGGCTCATGATTTGGTGCTGATGAACGTCCCATCTATCATGTTGTCGCTGCCTGGATGCCTCATACTCATCTGCAGTTCTCCACTGTACATACTGATTATGCCGATTCTCGGCATTCATATCTAACTCCTCTAAACGCTGATATACATCAATATAACTATCTCTTACAACATCCCTAATATCAGCTGCTTCCTCCATTTCCTCATCTGAGCCCCTTTCCACTTGTGGTCGGCTACCCTGATATGGTACTGCCCTATTCTGTCTCCTTGATAGTACCTGTGCCCCTTGATAAACCGAAACCTATAGGTTCGGTTTGTTCCGGAACCTCAACCATTGGACCCCCTTGATACCTATCTACACCCAAATACTCTCCTATTAGAGTAACAAATATACCACCCCCTATTATACTGCTTTCTTGTATACCTTCTACAACTTTAGACAAATAATAACCAACGCAGTAGGGGATGTTAACAAAGCCTCTGGGGTCTCGAATGCACTTAAGGTAAAATAGATCATGTAAAGTAATCTTTTCCTTATTTTTACCCATCTGTGTAATCGAGTTCGCTAAAAACCTATGAATCACGCGAAGCTCTGCCCTGTCAATATCTAAATAGGAGTGTTTTCCACCCCGCCTAAACACATCAAATTTTGACATTCGCCTCCAAATGGCATTAGCGTCAAAATTTCTATCTACCCTATCACCTTCATAAATCAAAGCTGTATAATCAGGTGATAATAAATCAGCGGGGGTGTAAATGAGTAAGGCCCTAGCCATGTCCATCATGGACATCCTGTACATCCTACCTCCAAGCAGAAATCTAAGAAAACTCCTATCTTCTAACATAGATACATCAGTATTAATTACAATAGTGCTCATCAATTCAACGCACCACTCCTTATATACAGGCCTACGGGTGGTAAACAAACGTTCCCAATCATGAAACACGGAATTGCCATACCTTTGAATCAGCAAATTCCTAACCGGGTCAGCTAGGTTAACCGCTTCTAAAGGTCTCCAATCTATCACCCTTGGTACTTCCACATTTTTAGTGTAAAGCTTATGTTTGTTGTGTTGGTACTTTGGGTAATCTATCCAGTATCGTTCAAATCTGAGATTGGGATGTAATTCCTGTTCATGAACAAATGGGTGTATTATTAACTCGTGAGGCTGGAATTGTCTGTAAGCATTAGCGAATTCTGGGTTGGGTTCATGGTATGACAGGTGTTGATCATAATGTTGCTGCTCTTGTTGTGGTTCAGGTTGTGGTTCTGGCTGTGGCTCTGGCTCTGGTTGTGGCTCTGGTTCTTGAGCAGCTTGTCTAGAAGATGATCCACCGTCAGTATCTGTATTTCTCTGCAAAACACATTAGACACAAAATTTTGTGCATCCAAATAATGCATTAGTGTTAGCAAAATAATAAATTAAAACAATTACAATAACATGTTTAATCAAAATTAAACCTATACACATTTTCATAAATTTAACAATTCTACACTTTTTCAAATAAGCATATATGAAAATGTATATAATGTTCATAAGCATTCATCTTCTAAAACATGTCAAAATAATCATTATAGCAATTAAACGAGTTCCAAATGGCATTCATATCAATATAATCAAGTTCATGCATTTTGACTTAAAAAGTCAACAATCTTGCTCAAAAATCATGTTTAGGATCAAAGTTTGGATCATTTAGCAACCTAAACATGTTACATTACTTAATTTAGCATGAATTCACAACAAAAATCGGTCATAACCCCTTTATATCAAAAAGCCCCAAATTTGCTCAAGAACACTAACCCTAGATTTCTAAAATTTTTGAAGTTTAAGGCTTTAAATCATGACATATAGCATCAATCTAGGCTATACAAACATAATATATGAACAATTTAACTATAATTAAGCTAGAAATTATCAAATTTAAATTAATGCAATTAGTTGACATAATCACTAAAATTGAGAAATTAAAGAGTTTAGGGGTGAAATCGTTACCTTTTTCTTTCCAAATCCGAGGAAAGACATGTTTAGAGCGGATTGTAGCAACAAATTTGGTAAATTTTGGTGAAAAATTGTTGATTTTTGAGAGAGTTTGTGAGTGTGTTCGTGTTTGTGTATGTGTGTTATGAGACAGAAGACCAGGCGACTGAGCTTTTTGATCCTGCCCAGTTTTTGGTCACCATGCGACCGCATGGTTTTTAGGTATAAACCCCATGCAATCTGTAAGACCCGATTATTTATAGTGTATATAAGTGTATATAAGTGTAATGTACGGTACTTGAAACGGGGTTCTGTTGCGCGTATTTAAAATACAAAAGGAGCTGAACTGGCAGGGTTGCGCGCCGCGCGGCCTTGTGGCGCGCCGCGCCAACTGTCTGTGACAGTTTCCTTTCTCTTTTTAAATTAGATATTTTGGGGGTATTTTGGTAAATTCACATCAAGGCCGAGTTTAATGCTTGGTTCAGTAGTTTGGGAGCTCATTTACTCCCTTGTTCACCAACCTTATCACCTCCCAATTTATTTTAGTGAGAGAGTGAGTTCTAGAGAGGGAAAGCTCACTTTGAAGAGGAAGAAGAGGGTTTCTTGCTAAAGCCCAAGTTCTAAAGTTGTTCATCTCGTCAATTGCTACATTTTGATAGTTGTGGTATGCCTTAACTTTCAATTCTTGTTTTGTTTTCGTGTATGGGTTAGGGTTTGTGTTGAAGATGAACACTAAGACCCATTTGTAGGTAAATTGGGTGTTCTTGGGTAAATTGGGTCATGTAGACTCAATTATGTGTAAGCTAGGGTTTTAAAGGTATTAATTATTGTTATGAAACCCTAATTGGATAATAATTTGCTAGAACACCTTAGGGAAGTGTAAATGGGTGTGATTTGGGTATAAATGACCCAAAATAAGTGTATTGACTTTTATTGAGTCAAACGGGTCAAAATGGACCAAGATTGGTTAACGTTAGTGTTTTGTGCTAAAATCTAGTGATTTAAAGTGTATGAAGGCCTTGAGTGCCAAGAGTTAGGGTTTTTGGTAAGAATGACCCAAATTAGGGTTAAGTGTCAAAATGGGTCAAGATGACCTAGGATGATGTGTGTTATGAGTTTAGGCCAAGTCGATTGATTGATTATATGCTTGTGAAATAGGTACGTTACCTCGGAATTCAAGCTTGGTTTAGTAATCACCGACGGCATAAGGTGAGTGGAATAATTATGCGTATGTGTATATAATGTATTTATTTGTGTTGCATGAATGTGGCATTGTCGCGTTGTTAAGACACCACATGGTATAGAAGTGGATGTCGCGTTGTTTAAGACACCACAATGTATTGGGGTGGATGTCGCGTTGTTTAAGACACCACCCATCGTATTGAATGGCATGTGGAATCGTCGCGTTGTTTAAGACGCCACATTGGAAAGGGTGAGTGAGTCGCGTTGTTTAAGACATCACCCGGGGGATTAGTGACTACGCGTTGGTTAAGTAGCACTAACGGATGTTATGAACTCCAACGGGCTCTTAAGCACCGTTTCCCTTGTTCGAATTGGTTAACCAAGGTTATGTGATTTATGTATTGAAAGTATTTAATCATGAAATATATGCTATTGTATTACTAGCTATTGTGGTAGTGCGGTTATTGGTATATGCTTAATATTGTAGCATGCTTGATGAATTGTTAAACTCGAATATGAAGTTGTGTAAGTGATGCGAGTAAGTAGATTATATATGTATATGTATAATTATTTTGCTCACTAAGCTTTGCTTACCCTCTCGTTGTTTACCTTTTTATAGGTTCGTGTGTGGATAAGGGTAAGGGCATTACCTTGGATTGAGTTTCCCGCTTCGATGATTAGGAAGCACTTTTGGGTTATGGCTTGGAGTTTGACCGAGACTTGGGTAGTTTAACCCCAAACACCATGCTCGTGTGTCGTTTGGCAATTAAACCTTTTGTGGTCGAAACTCTAATTTGTATTAAACATTGTATTTTAAACTTAGTGGCGTTTTGGGCACGTGTGGGCCCCACTTTGTAAAACTCGCTCAAACCTTAGTTATGTGCTAGTTTTACATATATGAATGTATGGTTAAAAGCGTGTTGGCTAAAAATGTCGGGAACTAGTCAAACATTTTCGTTAAATAGACTTCCGGGGACAGCGGGCTGTCCAAGTGATTTGGCGCGCCGCGCGGCCATCTGGCGCGCCGCGCAGATTGCCTGCACCAGAAAATTTTTTTTGTTTGCAATTTCGTCGTGTTTGGTCGGTTACGGTTTGGGTTGTTACAAAGTGGTATCAGAGCATGGTCTAAGGGATTTAGGTGACTTGAGATAGGCGCCTAGACTTAGACTTTTGTGTGCGTATTGTGCGGGACTTGTAGGACTTTGGGTCGGACCGGGTCTTGGTTAGCGCATAGGTTTATATGAACTAATCATGCGTTATTGTTTGTGTTGTATAGCAATCATCGAGCGAAATGAACGTTGTACTAGCGAGTTAACGCGACGAGCTCGCGTAGTAATGATTAGCTACCCTTACTACGGGTGCAAATCGTGTCAAGCAAGCGATGTACGACGATTGTCAAGCGAGATGGAGTGGTATGGTGTATATGTATATATGTGTCATGTCTTTAGTTTCGTTGTTTAATCTTTCCGTTTTATAGAATGAAGATGAGAAACGGACACGACACCGATATTGGGGGCACGAGCGAGGACCCCGAGTTCACGGCCAAGGTTGAGGCCATCTTTCAACGCCAAAAGGCGGAGTTTCGCGAAGATGTTAAGAAGATGTTTCTCGAGACAATTGACGAACAAGTCGTCACTTTGGTTAAGGAGCAAATTAAGATTGCTCTTCAAGAAGAAAATGGGGGAAGGCGTGACTTTTTCTTCAAGAACTTTAGGGATGCTCAACCTCCTACTTTTGAGGGCGATCGGGACCCACTCAAGAGTGCCCGATTCATCTCCGATATGGAGGGGGCCTTCCGTACTTGTGAGTGTCCACCCGACAAGAAGACTAGGTATGGTTGTAGCATGTTAAGGGGTGACGCGAAATTGTGGTGGGATGCTAAGATCCAACTTTATAGTGAAGAACAATGTATGGACTTCACTTGGGATGAATTTAAAGCGGAGTTCTTCGATGAGTACCGAACTTCGGCCGATCTTACAAGGCTTAAGGACGAGTTACGCACCTTAAGGCAAGGGTCGATGGACTTGAACACTCTCAAATCCGTGTTCTTGTCCAAGACGCAATTTTGCCCGGAGTATGTCGGGAATGATAAAATGTTGAAAGAAGATTTCTATCGAACCTTGAATGACAGTTATCAAGAAAAGATTAGCGTAAATGTGGTAAAGAGCTTCGATGAGTTGTTTAATATGGCGAAAGGGTTTGAAGCGATTGTGTTGAGGAAGAGAAAGTTTGAAGGTTCTAGTCATTCAAATTTTTCAAGCAAGAAGTCAAACTTTTCAAAGAAGGGTGCAACTGAGAGTGTCGGAAGTGTCAAGAAGAGTGCGCCGGGAGAGTTTCGTTATACTTGCCATAATTGTGGGCGAAAGGGACATATGGCCCGTGATTGCACCAATCCCTCTACTACACCCAAGTTTACTTGTTTCAATTGCGGTAAAGAAGGGCACAAACGGCCCGAGTGTCCCGAGTTGCGTAATGATAATGCTAAGCGGATAGAGAAGGCGGCGGGTACGGCTAGGGGTCGTAACTACTTGATGTCTAACGAAGAAGCTAAACAATCCAATGAAGTCGTTTCAGGTACTTTCATGGTTAATTCTAATCCGGCTCGGATACTTTTTGATAGTGGTGCTAATTTGTCTTTCGTATCTCCAAGATTTGTGCCTAAGTTAAATAAACCGCTAGTAAAGTTGAGTCGTCCGGTAGAAGTTGAAATAGCGGATGGCAAGACGGCGCTAGTGGTTGATGTGTGTAAAAATTGCAATGTTGTGTTTGGCGCCGAAAGTTTCGAAATTGATCTTATTCCGATGACTTTGGGTGATTTTGATGTTGTCGTTGGTATGGATTGGCTCGATCGTTATAGAGCCGATATTGCATGCCACGACAAGTTTATTCGTGTAAAGACCCCAAGTGGGGGAGAGATGATTATTCATGGTGACAAACGAATGAGATCGGTGCCGATATGCACTTTTGCTCGGGCACGACGTCACGTTGTTACCGGTGGTATGGCTTTCCTTGCTCATGTTGTCGACACTCGTAATGAGCCACCACCAATTCGTGAAATTCCGGTAGTTAATGAGTTTGAAGATGTCTTTCCGGATGAGTTACCGGGTGTCCCGGCGGAAAGACAAGTCGAATTTCGCATCGAGTTGGTTCCGGGGGCTACCCCCATTGCTAAAACTCCTTATCGTTTAGCACCAACGGAGATGCAAGAGTTATTGAATCAAATTCAAGAATTGCTCGAGAAGGGTTTTATCCGACCGAGTGCTTCGCCATGGGGCGCTCCGGTCTTATTTGTGAAGAAGAAAGACGGTAGTATGCGTATGTGCATTGATTACCGTGAGTTGAATAAAGTGACGATCAAGAATCGTTATCCACTACCTAGGATCGACGATTTGTTTGATCAACTTCAAGGCGCAACGTATTTCTCTAAGATCGACCTACGGTCCGGCTATCACCAAATGCGGGTCCGTGAGGAAGATATTGAGAAAACGGCTTTCCGAACGCGTTACGGGCATTATGAATTTGTAGTTATGCCCTTCGGTCTTACGAATGCACCGGCGGCATTCATGGATCTTATGAACCGGGTGTGCCAACCTATGTTGGACAAGTCGGTTATTGTATTCATTGACGACATACTAGTCTACTCGAAAAGTATGCACGAACATGAACGTCACTTACGTGAAGTTTTGAAGACGCTAAGAAAAGAGAAGTTGTATGCAAAGTTCTCTAAATGTGAATTTTGGCTAAGGGAGGTTCAATTCCTTGGTCACATTGTGAACGAAAGCGGTATTCAAGTGGATCCGGGGAAGATTGAGACGGTGAAGAGTTGGGGACGACCGACTACGCCCACGGAGATCCGAAGTTTTCTCGGATTGGCCGGTTATTATCGTCGGTTTATCCAAGACTTTTCTAAGATTGCTTCTCCATTAACAAAGCTGACGAGGAAGAGTGCTAAGTTCAATTGGGAAAACGAGCAAGAAATTGCTTTTCAATTATTGAAAGAGAAGTTGTGTCAAGCTCCGGTGTTAGTGTTACCGGAAGGCGTCGAAGACATGGTGGTTTATTGTGATGCTTCCTTAAATGGGCTCGGGTGCGTTCTTATGCAGAGGGGTAAAGTCATTGCTTATGCCTCTCGGCAATTAAAGGAACACGAAACGAGGTACCCGACTCATGATCTTGAAATGGCGGCGGTTGTGCATGCGTTGAAAATTTGGCGCCACTACTTGTATGGTGTCAAGTGTACGATATATTCGGATCATAAGAATTTGAAACACCTTTTTACTCAAAGGGATTTGAATTATCGTCAACGTAGATGGATGGATGTGGTGAAAGATTATGATTGTGAGATACTTTACCATCCGGGTAAGGCGAATGTGGTCGCGGATGCGTTAAGTCGAAAGACTCAACATCCGGCAATACGTATAACATCGTTACGTTTGATTATCACTAACGACTTTCTTGAAAAGATGGTTGAAGACCAAATAGAGGCTTATGTTCACGATAAGCACACGGAACGAATTGTGGGCCAATCGGAGTTTATTACTATGGGTCCGCGGGGTTTGTTGTCCTTTCAAGGAAGGGTGTGGGTGCCTAAGACGGGTGATTACCGACGGGTGCTACTCGATGAAGCACATAAGTCGAAATATTCCATTCATCCGGGCGCGACGAAAATGTATCATGACTTGAAGAAAGATTATTGGTGGCCGGGCATGAAACGCGATGTTGTAAAATACGTTGAACGATGTGTTACTTGTTTGCAAGTTAAAGCCGAACATCAAAAGCCGTATGGTAAGTTGCAACCGTTAGAGATCCCGAAATGGAAATGGGAGCACATTACCATGGATTTCATCACTAAATTACCTAAGACGGCGAGAACTCAATATGATTCGATTTGGGTGATCGTGGACCGGTTGACGAAAAGCGCTTTGTTTCTTCCCATTAAAGAAGCAATATCGTCGGAGGCCTTGGCTAAGTTGTTTATCAAGGAAGTGGTCTCGCGACATGGCGTTCCTATATCTATTATTTCGGATCGAGATACCCGTTTTACATCTCGATTTTGGGAAAAGTTTCATGAAGATATGGGTACACAATTAAAGTTGAGCACGGCGTATCATCCTCAAACGGACGGTCAAACCGAACGTACGAACCAAACTTTGGAAGATATGTTACGGGCGTGCATTATCGATTTCGGTGGTAGTTGGGATGAGCATCTACCTTTGGTGGAATTTTCGTACAATAATAGTTTTCATACTAGTATCGGGATGCCACCTTACGAGATGCTTTATGGCCGAAGGTGTCGAACTCCCATTTGTTGGGGAGAAGTGGGTCAAAGAGAAATCGGAAGTACCGATTTGGTTTTAGAGACGAATAACAAGATTGATATTATTCGGGAGCATTTAAAAAAGGCTCAAGATAGGCAAAAGTCGTATGCCGATAAACGTAGACGAACGATCGAATTCCAAGAGGGCGACATGGTTATGCTTAAGGTTTCGCCATGGAAGGGTATTATTCGATTTCGAAAACGGGGAAAGTTAGGTCCTCGGTTTATTGGACCGTTTAAAGTCTTAGCTCGTGTTGGTGAAGTTGCATATCGATTGGAACTGCCCGAAGAGCTTGCGGGGATCCATAACACGTTTCATGTTTCTCACCTCCGTAAGTGCCTTGCGGATGATTCTTCATGGATGCCTTTAGATGAAATTGAGCTAAACAATAAGTTGGAGTATGTTGAAGAGCCAATTGCAATACTTGATGAAAAGGTCAAGAGGTTGAGGCATAAGGAGGTTAGGACTTTTAAAGTTCAATGGCGGCGGAATAAGGGTTCCGAGTTCACTTGGGAACCTGAAGAGTTTGTGTTGGTTTATCTTCCCGCTTGTCATGCGGCATGGATTGCGAGGTCGCAATCCGAATAAGTGGGGAAGAGTTGTAAGACCCGATTATTTATAGTGTATATAAGTGTATATAAGTGTAATGTACGGTACTTGAAACGGGGTTCTGTTGCGCGTATTTAAAATACAAAAGGAGCTGAACTGGCAGGGTTGCGCGCCGCGCGGCCTTGTGGCGCGCCGCGCCAACTGTCTGTGACAGTTTCCTTTCTCTTTTTAAATTAGATATTTTGGGGGTATTTTGGTAAATTCACATCAAGGCCGAGTTTAATGCTTGGTTCAGTAGTTTGGGAGCTCATTTACTCCCTTGTTCACCAACCTTATCACCTCCCAATTTATTTTAGTGAGAGAGTGAGTTCTAGAGAGGGAAAGCTCACTTTGAAGAGGAAGAAGAGGGTTTCTTGCTAAAGCCCAAGTTCTAAAGTTGTTCATCTCGTCAATTGCTACATTTTGATAGTTGTGGTATGCCTTAACTTTCAATTCTTGTTTTGTTTTCGTGTATGGGTTAGGGTTTGTGTTGAAGATGAACACTAAGACCCATTTGTAGGTAAATTGGGTGTTCTTGGGTAAATTGGGTCATGTAGACTCAATTATGTGTAAGCTAGGGTTTTAAAGGTATTAATTATTGTTATGAAACCCTAATTGGATAATAATTTGCTAGAACACCTTAGGGAAGTGTAAATGGGTGTGATTTGGGTATAAATGACCCAAAATGAGTGTATTGACTTTTATTGAGTCAAACGGGTCAAAATGGACCAAGATTGGTTAACGTTAGTGTTTTGTGCTAAAATCTAGTGATTTAAAGTGTATGAAGGCCTTGAGTGCCAAGAGTTAGGGTTTTTGGTAAGAATGACCCAAATTAGGGTTAAGTGTCAAAATGGGTCAAGATGACCTAGGATGATGTGTGTTATGAGTTTAGGCCAAGTCGATTGATTGATTATATGCTTGTGAAATAGGTACGTTACCTCGGAATTCAAGCTTGGTTTAGTAATCACCGACGGCATAAGGTGAGTGGAATAATTATGCGTATGTGTATATAATGTATTTATTTGTGTTGCATGAATGTGGCATTGTCGCGTTGTTAAGACACCACATGGTATAGAAGTGGATGTCGCGTTGTTTAAGACACCACAATGTATTGGGGTGGATGTCGCGTTGTTTAAGACACCACCCATCGTATTGAATGGCATGTGGAATCGTCGCGTTGTTTAAGACGCCACATTGGAAAGGGTGAGTGAGTCGCGTTGTTTAAGACATCACCCGGGGGATTAGTGACTACGCGTTGGTTAAGTAGCACTAACGGATGTTATGAACTCCAACGGGCTCTTAAGCACCGTTTCCCTTGTTCGAATTGGTTAACCAAGGTTATGTGATTTATGTATTGAAAGTATTTAATCATGAAATATATGCTATTGTATTACTAGCTATTGTGGTAGTGCGGTTATTGGTATATGCTTAATATTGTAGCATGCTTGATGAATTGTTAAACTCGAATATGAAGTTGTGTAAGTGATGCGAGTAAGTAGATTATATATGTATATGTATAATTATTTTGCTCACTAAGCTTTGCTTACCCTCTCGTTGTTTACCTTTTTATAGGTTCGTGTGTGGATAAGGGTAAGGGCATTACCTTGGATTGAGTTTCCCGCTTCGATGATTAGGAAGCACTTTTGGGTTATGGCTTGGAGTTTGACCGAGACTTGGGTAGTTTAACCCCAAACACCATGCTCGTGTGTCGTTTGGCAATTAAACCTTTTGTGGTCGAAACTCTAATTTGTATTAAACATTGTATTTTAAACTTAGTGGCGTTTTGGGCACGTGTGGGCCCCACTTTGTAAAACTCGCTCAAACCTTAGTTATGTGCTAGTTTTACATATATGAATGTATGGTTAAAAGCGTGTTGGCCAAAAATGTCGGGAACTAGTCAAACATTTTCGTTAAATAGACTTCCGGGGACAGCGGGCTGTCCAAGTGATTTGGCGCGCCGCGCGGCCATCTGGCGCGCCGCGCAGATTGCCTGCACCAGAAAATTTTTTTTGTTTGCAATTTCGTCGTGTTTGGTCGGTTACGGTTTGGGTTGTTACACAATCGCATGGGGTTCAGATTACTATTTTTTTAATAAAACCTTAACTTAATTAAAACAAATAAATGAATAATTTAAAATTTTGTTTTCCTTGGTATTTTGAATGAGGTAGTTTCGGTACGTTCACCTAGTTCGTCCCTCGACAAAATTTTAAAAATTATCATTTTAAATTGATTGTTTTAAAAGCAAAGATTTTTGGTTTTTTAATGTTTTTGGCATACTTTATATCAATAAAATTAAAAATAATGATAACAAAATTTTTCGCCCCGCCCTCGGGTAAAGCAATTTCGGTTCAACGACCTAGTGTTTAACTCACGACGAATTTTAGAAATCATTTTTTTAACTTAATGAAATAAAGTAAATTTTTGTTTTTAAATTCACACAAAACTTAAATTTAAAATGCATATTAATTTAATATAAATATTATTAATATTTATATATATTAATTTTATAAATTTTTATTTAAAATTCTAAAATAATATGTTAAAATAAAATAGTTATATATTAATTTTAAAAACAAACAAGGTAAAAATAAAATAAAATAAAAATCTTTTTTTGTATTTTATCCCACTTTAATCAATCAAATATTAACAAAAATATACGTCCCTCTTTTGGGTAAAGTAATTTCGGCTATATTACCTAGTTTTACTCTTGACGAATTTTTGAAATATTTTAAGTTGATTGATTAAAGATATTTATTCCTTATGAATAAACGGCAAATTTCGCATTGATGGATTAAATTTTTGTCTGATATCAATAATTTCGGTTTATTATACCTATTTTTACCGAATATAAATTTAATGCTTTATAGCGAAAGTTCAGCGTTTAAAAACAAAAGGTTAAAAGCAATAAAAATAAAAAAAACTTACCTTTGAAGCTTAATAGACCATGGTTGATATCAAATGCATGCTTCATCTTGTAAAACCTAAAAACAAAAAATTCAGAATGGAGGGGGGGGGGGGGGGAAAGACTAGTTCTTTAGGGTCTGCTAGTAGAAAAGACCAATCGGATTCCATTCTCGGAAACTACACAAAAACAGAATATCTAACTTTAGATAGCATAAGTATTATTCTTAAAACATTTGAATCTCCCCACACTTAGTTAGCTGTGGTGTTGAAATTGTGATTAACTTCATCGTCAACTTTCATCGGACCATCATCAACTTGCATATCTGTGAATTTTGCTTTAAGCCATTGGCCGGTTTCTTTTGTAATCTTCACAAAATCAACTAATTTTGCCTTTTCTTTAGATGACAAATTGGATACTAATCGGTTACATAACTTAAAGTTCCCCTTAATCCTAGCATCGTGAACCCGTTTATAAAGCTTTTTCATTGAACTGTCAATAACGGGGTCATCTAATTTCGTATCAACAATGGGGTTCTTTGTTATTAGGTCATCATTAGGTGTTACTTCATATTCCCCACACTTAGGCGTTTTATTATTGCTAAGAATTACCATTGGAGTCAGTAAAACAATATGGTTTTCATCAATCATTTTTATTGGTTCAACGGTTTTAGTTGGTGGAGATTTAGACTTTCGAATCACAAAGGTGATCGATTTTTCACCATCACTAAGTGTCATTCTACCTTCTTTTACATCAATTAACGCCTTGGTGGACGCTAAGAATGGTCGACCTAAAATTAGAGGAATGTTTGAATCCTCTTCTATGTCTGTGATAACAAATTTGACTAGAAAGGTTAAATTACCCACTTGAATGGGTAGGTTGTCAGCAATTCCAACTGGGTGCCTAATGGTTTGGTCAAAGAATTGAACACTCATTTTTGTTGGACTTAACCTACCTACACCTAATTTATTATATAATGAAAGAGGCATAATACTCACACTTACACCTAAATCTGCTAGTGCATCATACATAACACAATCACTAAGTAAACAAGGAACAATAAATTCACCCGGATCACCCAACTTGGGTGGAAGTTCTGGTGGAACTGTCTTCACCGGGTTTATTTTTACGGCTTTAGTTTCTTGCACTTGCTTATTCTTCCTCTTCCTTCCCCGAGGTATCACCAACACAAACTTTATTACTTATTCCTTGCTCATAATCAACTTTTTTCATTGGAAACGGAATAGGTAGTCTGTATGGTGCATACATTGGTTTTTCAAAACCTGGTGGTGGTGTGACTTCTTTGTAAGACCCTAAACCCAAGTGTACAGGTGTACACAAACGTCGGATAATCAAACTGAAGTAAACTAAAACTGGCAGGCTGTGATTGAGCTGGTGCGCGCCGCGCACTGTTCCTGCGACAGAATTCTGATTTTGCTGTTTTGAGTTAAATGAAGGGCATTTTGGACATTTCACTTGTGAACGGATCTGTAGCCTTAATACCAGAATTTGATCTAGTTTTGGATCATTTTCACATCCACACTCACACACATTTCATCTAGAGAGAGAGAGAGGTTTCTAGTGAGAGATTTGGTGATTTGGAGAAGAAGGAGCTTGAATTGTTCAAAAGCTCAAGTGTTAAGGTTGTTCATCTCGTTCTTGGCTACGTTGTGGTAGTGTGGTAAGTTCTAACTCCGAGTTTTCATAGTTTTATTAGTGTTCATAATTGGGGTTTTGATTTGTGTGTTCTTGAGTAAACCCATTAGTTGATATTTGGGTGATTGAGTTAGTAAATGGTGTTGATAACCATTGTTGGTGGGTTTTGGATTGGTTAATAAAATTAATTAGTTGATAATCATGTTTGGATGTGAAATCACTAGTTAACTTAGGTTATAAGTGATTATTAGTGTAAACTTGTAAATGGGAGTTTTGACTTGAGATTAGGTCAAAATGGGTTTTGTGTAAATTGATGCAAGTAATGTGTTTTGATGATGAAACCTTGAGTAATAGGTTGTTGGAACATAATCACTAGTCGATTGTGATTATGGGTGTTTCGGGTGAGATTTTGACTTAGTCAAAGTGGAAGTAAGTGCAAATGGGTTAATATTGCACTTATTGGTGTTTTGGGTATAAGCTAGAGTGTTTAGCTTATTTGTTTGTAAATTACTTAGGTGATTTGCATTTGGACGATTTGGAGCTCAAGCGGGATTGCTTTTCAAGTAATCGAGGTGAGTGGAATATTTATACACTTATGTATATAATTTGGTTGCTTGCGTGCGACGTGGTAAGTGACATCCGTTAGGATTCACTTTTCGTGGATCACAATTGAGTTGGGAAAATATAGTGAGTGATATCCGTGTGGATAGCTCTTCGTTGGCTATATTCGTTTTATGTATGTGGCGAGTGATAAATGTTTGACCTATCGCTCTTTGTCGGCCACGTGTGTATGTGTGTGTTTGGAATGTGGTGAGTGATTTCCGTAAGGAATGACTCTTTGTCGACCATAATTGAAGGTGAGGCATGTGACGAGTGATAAATGTTTGACCTATCGCTCTTCGTCGGTTACATGTTAGTATTGGTTATGTAGTGAGTGATTAACGTTTGACCTATCACTCTTCGTCGGCTACATGTGTGCGTTTGGATATGTGACGAGTGGTTAATGTTTGACCTATCACTCTTCGTCGGTCACATGTGTATATTTTGTTTTGTGGCGAGTGATTAACGTTTGACCTATCGCTCTTCGTCGGCCACATGTGTGTATGGGTAAGTGGTGAGTGTTATCCGTTTGGGGATCCGCTCTTCGTTGGCCACTTATCGTGGGATGGTAAGCGGTTTTGCTTTTCGTCGGCCATCCTTGTGATTGAGGTAAGTGTTAACGTTTCGGTTGCACTTTTCGTCGGCCTCATGGTGCGTAGTGGTGAGTAGTTAACGATTTTGACCTACTACTCTTCGTCGGCCACGTACGTGTTGCGATGGGTGGTGAGTGGTTAACGTATTTGACCTACCGCTCTTCGTCAGCCACCATCGAGTCGAATGTCGACATTGTGTATATTGGGTTGTGTATGTTTTATTAGCATTGTACGTTGATTATTCGTTTATTGTGGTTTGCTAATGATACCGTGTTGTTGTGTAGGCGTATGCAAGTAATTGGATTATGTATGTATGCGTATAAGTATTGCATTCACTAAGCATTAGCTTACCCTCTCGTTGTTTACATTTTTAGGTTCGAAGGCGGACGTGGCAAGGGTATGCTCGGGATTAGATGATTTTCCCCTTTTGATGCTTGCTTGGATTACTTTTGGTTTCGACTTAGGATTGGGTAGTTTACCCCAAACATCATGCTCGTAGTTGTGTTTGGAACTTAAACTCATGTAGTCGAAAACTTGTATTTTGTACGAAAGTCGTAAAACGGCCGATGTGGGCCCGGTGTCGTAAAACGTGTTTTATTATTGAAACGTGTTAGTTTTACATATTATAAATTGTTGTGAAAAGCGTTTAAACTAAAAGTGTCGGGAAGCAAGAGATCATTAAACGAAAAATGCAAAATCCGGACAGAAGCTGTTAGGGCTTGTGCGCGCCGCGCACCTTAAGGTGTGCGCGCCGCGCACTCTTCTGACTTAAAAAAAAAATTATTATTTCCGCGTATTCGATTGTATATCGGGTTGGGTCGTTACAAGTGGTATCAGAGCATGGTCTAAGGGATTTAGGTGACTTGAGATAGGCGCCTAGACTTAGACTTTTTGTGTGTGCTAATTATGCGGGACTTGTAGGATTACGGGTCGGTTCGGGATTTAGTTAGTGCCTTAGAGAATAGGTGAACTAGCTATAAATTGATTATGTGGTTACTAATCATGTTGTTTTATGTTGAACATCTAGCGAGATGGTTGTTGTATTTATGAGCTCGGCATGGCGTGTGAGCGTAATAATGCTTCGCGACCATTATTACGGTTGCAAGCCAAGTCAAGTAAGTGATGTACAACAAGTATTGAACTAGATGGGATGTGCGAACGGTGGCTAATTTATTTGATTGTGATTATTGTTCGCGACGGTGTATACAATTTATTCGTGTTGCGTTCCTAACCGAGTTCATTTCTTAGAATGAAGACGAGGAACGGACATGAAAATGGTGATCAAGGCGAGGACTCCGAGTTCACGGCTAAGGTTGAGGCCATCTTCGAACGTCACAAAGCGGAGTTTCTAGAGGACGTTAAAAGATGTTCTTAGATACGATTGATGAACAAGTAGTCAATCTAGTCAAGGAACAAGTCAAGATTGTTCTTCACGAAGATAATATGGGAAGGCGAGACTTCTACTACAAAAACTTCAAGGATGCTCAACCTCCCACTTTCGAGGGTGAGCGAGATCCACTTAAGAGTGCTCGATGGATCTCCGATATGGAGGGGGCCTTTCATACTAGTGAGTGCCCTCTCGATAAGAAGACGAGGTATGGTAGTAGTATGCTAAGGGGTGACGCCAAGTTGTGGTGGGATGCGAAAATCCAACTCTATGGCGAGGAACAATGTATGGAGTTCAAATGGGACGAGTTCAAAGCAGAATTTTTCAAGGAGTACCGAACTTCGGCCGATCTTTCTAAGCTTAAAGACGAGTTGCGTGCTTTGAGGCAAGGGTCAATGGATTTAAACACTCTCAAATCCGTATTCTTATCAAAGACCCAATTTTGCCCGGAGTATGTCGGTAATGACAAAATGTTGAAGGAAGACTTCTATCGAATCTTGAATGATAGTTATCAAGAGAAGATTAGCGTAAACTTGGTGAAAACTTTTGACGAGTTGTTTGACATGGCGAAGGGTTTTGAGACGCTTGTCCTAAAGAAGAGTGATTCCGATGTTAGTAAGCGGAAGTTCGAAACTATGATGCATTCGAACAAGAAAGGTAAGAGTACTTCCGAGGGAGGCGAAAGCTTGAAGAAGAGTGGTACCGGTGGTTTTGTACCCACGTGTTATAATTGCGGACAACGGGGTCATTTGTCGCGCGATTGTACGAATGCGAAGTCTAACAAGGTTACATGTTTTAATTGTCGAAATGAAGGACACCGAAAGTCGGCGTGTCCGGATTTAGTTGGTGATGCATGAGAACCTGACGATGGTGTTCAGGTAACTTTTAGACTATCTTATTGAAACGTATTTATGATTGTGTTTGATGCATTCTGTGATAATGCGAAGTGTATTGAGGGGTAGCGTTCCTTATGGAATTACCCTATGTTGATGGTCCGGATGTCGGGCGAAGGGCGTAAGACTTGGTGCAACCAAGCATTCCTTGATATTTGGAAAGTGTTATACCCAGCCACATGGGTGGGTTTTGGTGTTCGGGTGTTAGAGCGTGTTCGCTCTCGTGTGGAAGTTGATAAACCGTGAGGTTCGTCGGTGGATGGAACCCTTGAGACCAAGTGTTTTGAGTCTCGATGTACAATTTGTGAAGGAGTCTACATGACGCGATGTTAGGTGCCTCTTTCATACCTACAAGCGTAGTGTTTGTAACGACCCGGAAATTTCCGACCAAATTTAAACCTTAGTCTTTATATGTTTCCGACACGATAAGCAAAATCTGTAATGTTGAGTCTAGAAAGTTTGAAATCTATATTCGGATAATCAATCACCACTTGACCATGTCTGACGATTCACGAACAATTGTTGTTAATATTACCACTATCAGTGAAATTATCATTATTGATGATATTAATATTACTATATTGTCCTTATATCTATTTTTATAAGAATTTCTATTATTATTATTATTATTATTATTATTATTATTATTATTATTATTATTATTATTATTATTATTATTATTATTATTATTTCTAATAATAAATGATATTCATATAATATTTATTAACTAGAATCAGTATTATCATTTATAACATTATTATTGTTATCTTTTTAGATCATCATTATTTATTATCACTAATATTAATATTATTATTAATATTAATATTAATATTAATATTACTAGTAATATTATTATATACTATTAATTATTAATTAATAAAATTAAAATAAAGATATAGTATAAATCAGATGTAAAAAAAAATAATGCATGATACCTAACTCACTATTTGCTTTTCAACTTTTCTTCCTCTCCTGTACACAAATTTGGATTCTGTCGATTAAGTTTAACTATAAAACAACCTAGATAATTTAGAGGTAATACATCACTTAATTTAATCACTCTCACACTCATTCATTCACAAGCATAATAGATATAAATATATACACTGCGAGGATCGCACTCGCTAATCATCTTCTTCCTTTAATTACCTCACGGCCACCCTAGTTCATCCTACGTCAACCACCACTTCACCTCAACCATCCACCACCGTTAAGATCACCATGATCAACCAACCTCCACCGGCCAACACATACTCGAATCACCATCAAATATTATCCGATCACCATTATTATGAACTGTAACTTAATCATCATCATAAAACATCCAACATCATAACTTGTTACTGTTTTGTTTATTAACCGAATTACAAACCAAAAACCCATGTTCGTTTACAGTTACTACTATCGAAGACCAACACCATGAAATCCACCATCTACTCCACCTTCACCCTCACCCGCCACCTTCATCCTCACCAAGAACTTTCGGCCACCATTAACTGCCATCACTAGACAATCACCACCTGCAATTTCTTCTATTTTATTGTGATTTTAAAACGAAAATGAAGGAAGATAAACACACGGTTGTATTTGGGATACCATCATCTCTACAACTGTAAGAATCTGTCTTCGGCTTCCTTTGTCTATTGAATAAATTATATATCAATAAACCGACCCACAAACACAACCTAAACAGAAGTGATACTATTCGCCTTTTTTTCTGTTTCAACTTCAATTAAACCAAACATCGATTTATTTACTACTACTGTACCTTTCCGATTTGCAAGTCACCTGAAATTCGAACACCACAAATCATCATCATCTTATTCGATTATTATCCTTAAACCCACCAAGAAAATCCTAAATTAATTACTCTTAACCGAATCAATAGGTAAACAGAAAATAAAAAGGGATTGAGAAATTAAGAGAATATTACTGAAATCAATTACTTACTTGAATCAATTGAAGATCCGATTTGATGATGAGGTCGATGATGATGATTATACTATCTCAATTTATTTCTGGTTTATATCACGCATACAGACTCAGACACCAACTGAAGATCACTTTGTTATTGCTGCTAGTCTTCGGCTCAAAACCACACCACCATTATTCTTACTGCCTGCTCGTAAACTTGTTGATTTCCTGGGTTTTTTATTCGTTTACTGTTGCAGTTCATGAACGGCTCCTGTGAACCGAAGCACTCAAGGGTTTTAATTTTTTTTTTTTTACAACCGTAATCAGTTGTGGCCTAACCTAATAGTTGGGCCATCACTTAATAAGTGGACATGGTTTATGCCGGTTGGGCCGAGTCACACTTGGGCCATTCAATGTTTTGCTAATCGCTGTTATGATTATCGAAGGAAAAGAAAATAGGACACAGATAGGTTGGGTTAAATAGATAAATACGGGGTATAAATCAGATATAGAGTAACAGAAGAATGGTTTAGAGTGTATGGGAGTGAGCGGGAGGTTGCGGGTTCAAGTCCCGCCTTGAGCCTTTCTTTTTAGAGGACGTTTTAAAAAGGGTATATATTTTTATTTCCATTATTATTATTATTATTATTATTATTATTATTATTATTATTATTATTATTATTATTATTATTATTATTATTATTATTATTATTATCAGTCTTATTAGTATTATCATCATATTAAAAGTATCATTTTTATATATTAAAATTGGTAAAATTATCATCATTCTTATCAATATCAGTAGTATTACAAATAGATATTTTTTTTTATAAAAATACATTACAAAAATATTAATAATACATATCACTGTATTTTTATATATCAATTAATATATATTTTTATCATATATAAACTCTAATAGAATAAATTACTTAAATAAATGTTTACTATATTAATATTAATAAATGTATAATGAAAATAAATATTAACCACTTAAAATATATAGAATAAAAATAAGTTATTTAATTAATAATATAACATATAAATTATTAATATAAGAAGTATATTAATCATATTAGACTTATTAATTGTTATTATGTGTGTTAATATATATACTTGATATAGGTTCGTGAATCCGAGGCCAACCCTACATTTGTTAAATGGTGTTATATGTATTTTTACTACAAAATACAGTATGGTGAGTATATAGTCCCTTTTAAACTCTAATTATTTTGGGCTGAGAATACATGCGCTGTTTTTATAAATGTTTTACGTTATGGACACAAGTGATCAAAAATAAATTCTACGTTGAGTTGTACCATGGCATATTTCTTTATACTTGGTAGCTAATATTTACGTGAGGAGCGTAAACGCGAATCCTGTTGATAGATCTATCGGGCCTGACAACCCCAACCGGGCTGGATGACCAGTTTTCAACGGTTGCACAGTACTTCGTTTCTGTATACTACACTTGGTACGGTGTAGCGATTATTTAAGAATATGCTGCGATGATTTAAATGTTAAGTATGGTTACCAAGTGCTCAACTACTTTTACATACACTTGCGAGTGTATTATGTTTATCTATATGAAATCTTGTGATCCATAGTTATAACGCTGCTAGCATCAAACCTATATATCTCACCAACTTTATGTTGATATTTTAAAGCATGTTATTCTCAGGTACAAACTAAGTCTTCCGCTGTGCATTTGCTCATGTTAAGGACATTACTTGGAGTCGATCATCGCAATGGAACCAAATGTTGATGATTTCGTCCAGGGGGATTAGGACGGGTCTTTACAGGTGGTATCAGAGCGGTGGTCTTAGCGAACCAGGTCTTTCATTAGTGTGTCTGACTAGTAGTTGTTAGGATACATTAGTGAGTCTGGACTTTGACCGTGTCTACATGTCATAAAATTTTGCTTATCATTTCTAGTCGGAAACCATCTGCTTATCATCCTTAGGGAATTGTCTGCTTATCATTCATAAGTCTAGACACGTCTTACTGCATTTAGTGCATCGATAGTGTATAGACAAAATTCATATCTTAGCATATCTGTTACTTTGGACTTTAGTTGACATCTTTTCAAAGATTCTCCGTAATTTACGGGATTTTGGTATTATATATACATATGTAAAGTATGTATTGAAGAGTACCAAATCTAACTTCTATAATCTATTTCATACCAAAAATTCATTTTTCCGATTATACAAGATGGATTCCGCATCTAGTTCGAATTCCTCAGATTATGACAGCTATGCCGATATGGATTTTCATTCAAGCTCCGAAGGCAGCGTCACCGGAATAGATCAACCAATCTCCCATCATCTATTCTGGATGAATTGGGGGTGGGTTCGTAATATACTAAGTCACTGGAGACATGAAGAGGGTGATCCCTTCCATCCACCAAATTGCCCTCTTGGCGATGAACCTGAAGCACTTACCGGCGAACCTGTTCGAGAAACCATTTTCTCTCTCATTTCTAGAGTATCTCGTCACGATTATATACTATCCCATATTTCAGATCTTGTTCATTCACTCACTCCAACCACCAATCATCCCGGTGTACTAGCAGAAGTTAACGAACTTCGCGCTCGCGTGACGGCTTTGGAGAATATGGTGCGAAGGTTACAAACACCAGCAGCAGCACCAGCAGCATAATCCGTACCACCATCATCAACACCGACAGTACCCATATCACCCTCAAACCACAACCACGTCGTAAATTCCAACGTCACAAATTACACATCGAGTATAATCACCATTCTACGTATCCGCTCACCACAGAATAACCATTTCTATTCAAAATTCATATTTGGATTTTTACCTATCAGAATCCAACAAGTGGCATAATGAAGAAAATATTGGACGAAAATAAAAAGTGTTAGAAACAAAAGAATTAATTAATTGAAATTGTGATAGGAATCTACGCTAACTGTTCCGGCTAACTGTACCCAGCTAACTGATTAACATTTAATTTATCGCAATTTACATTATCGCAATTTACATTCTCGCAATTTTATTTATCGTCATTTAATTTCTGTTATTTACTTTTACGCACTTTAGTCGGGACACATGTACAACAATACGTCGGATTAATTCTGAGACAACACGTTGTATAATGGGTTATGATATATATTTATTTTACGCATTTTAAATAACGGGACACGTATACAAGGTTTCGACTTATCATATCGACCCATCTATATATATATTTCGGAACGACCATAGACACTCTATAGTTAGCTATACAGGGTTGAGGTGGATTCCAAAATATATATATGGTTTGAGTTGTGATCTATACTGAGACCGGTACACGGGTCACGATACGTATTAATTAATTCGAATATTATAACTGTATATGAATCATCGGACTATTGGACTGCTAACTTTGGACAATTAAAATGAATTAAATTAAAATATTGATTATAACATATGAAACTAAATAATTTTTCAAGTTTGCCACTTGATTTCATCCTAAACCTCATTTGTACTTCGACAATTATAATCCTCATTCAAATCTTTTCATGATTCTTGAAAACACCTCGATCGAGAAGTTGAACCAGCCGCACCTCGTTTACGGAAGAAAGATTTATGCATACAGTGATGCACCTGAAAAATTTTCGAAACCGAAGTTATAGTTAAAACGTATCCGCGTCGAATTCCTTATCATTCATTATCAAAAACAATCATACGATTCCTTTTCAAGAAGCTAATTTTGTCACAGCTCCACTTCGACTTCTCAGTAAGACCAGTCTTATTATAACCTCGATATGTACACCTTGTCCTTGCGCCGTCGTTATCGGAAATTTTTTTTATTCCACCATACTACCATAAGCGTTTAATCATCTAAAAACACAATACGCCCGAAAACACCTCGGATTACTAACCGACGATTCAGATATGGCTGCATTAAATGCAGAGGAAACAGTAAAATTGTAGATGGCCTAAATGGCCAAAAGTTTGATGATAAAGGAGGAAGTGTTAGAAACGCTCGATATAGAATTTGGTATTGAAAACCGGATTGAGCAAACCGTGAAGGAGACTCTGAACAAATTACAAGGACTAAACTTGTACATAAAGAATCATGACGATTCTATAGCAAACATCTTGCTTCTGAATCTAAACCCTTACAGGTCAATCTTCATCATCATCCTTCGACATTAGAAATTCCAAGATATTATCATATCTTTCATTATAAATAACCTCAATATTTCTGAAGATGTTTTCACAACTATCCTTATCTGAAATCATTTATTCCTCCATAATATCTGCGTTACAATATTAAAGAAACTATGTTAGTTTCTAAGTTCAAAAACCTTCGAGTTTAAAATAGGAATGTTCTGAAGCAGTGTTGGAATTGATACATGAATTAGTATAATATAATGAAACTTGATCAACTTCATTATATTACAGTAAGTCATGTTGAGTTTCTAATGGAATGTGATGATTCACAGTACCACCATCATGTGCTATGTTACACGGCTCTTACATTCTATCCAATCTCCAAACACATTAGGAACATATCACCTTGATAGTTCTATCTTTCCAGAATATTCTGGTAATTCGACAATTCGAAACTATTCCATTACCATTTCTTTCTAAGAACATTAGCTATGTTCATTCCAAATTTCATACCTACGAATTCCGGACCATTGCTCGCTTGACTCGAGGACGGGAAGAAGAAACGAAGGGACAAAGCCCCGAAATAGAAATTGGGGTAAAAATCACAGCAAATAGGAGGAGATATTAACTGTGGGTGACAATGATTATAGAAGACAGAAGCAGGAGCATCGAAGTTTAAAGAAAGATATAAAACCCAACAATCACCCAGAATTTACAAACCGTGTATATTGATGCAGATAGCAATATAAAGACACGGGAGAATTAGAAACACTATACACACAAGAGTATAGTAGAAGTAAATAGATTCTTCTGGTGGTAGATGAAAAAGAAGAACGACAGATGTGAAAATTAAGAGTATATCAAGGATCAGAATGGGATGAAGCCTTTGGACAAATGTCTTAAAATAGGAATTAAAAAAAAAAAGAGTAGAAAATATGAGTTGAGGAAAATAAGGAAGTGAAGGGGGTGAATTTATAGTAAAATATCCGACAGAGAAATCAAAACAGATTGTCGCATTAAATCAAAGAAGATCCCGATTTCCTAAATCGTCAAAGAACCAAATCTTATTACGTAAGATTTTCTTTAAATCCCTTAAACTCCGGAAATCAATAATAGCTACATCATCGGTTAAAACAAATATATTTATGTACACATTTCATTCTTTTGAGATAGCTTCACTTGTGCGTTTCATATGACCGAATCGTTTTATCTATATCTCTCAATAATGATAAAACTCCATTATCGTCTCATATTTGTCATGAAAAACATTCCTATTGTTATCCATGACGACCTCTATCAAATTTCGGGGACGAAATTTCTTTAACGGGTGGGTACTGTAACGACCCGGAAATTTCCGACCAAATTTAAACCTTAGTCTTTATATGTTTCCGACACGATAAGCAAAATCTGTAATGTTGAGTCTAGAAAGTTTGAAATCTATATTCGGATAATCAATCACCACTTGACCATGTCTGACGATTCACGAACAATTGTTGTTAATATTACCACTATCAGTGAAATTATCATTATTGATGATATTAATATTACTATATTGTCCTTATATCTATTTTTATAAGAATTTCTATTATTATTATTATTATTATTATTATTATTATTATTTCTAATAATAAATGATATTCATATAATATTTATTAACTAGAATCAGTATTATCATTTATAACATTATTATTGTTATCTTTTTAGATCATCATTATTTATTATCACTAATATTAATATTATTATTAATATTAATATTAATATTACTAGTAATATTATTATATACTATTAATTATTAATTAATAAAATTAAAATAAAGATATAGTATAAATCAGATGTAAAAAAAAATAATGCATGATACCTAACTCACTATTTGCTTTTCAACTTTTCTTCCTCTCCTGTACACAAATTTGGATTCTGTCGATTAAGTTTAACTATAAAACAACCTAGATAATTTAGAGGTAATACATCACTTAATTTAATCACTCTCACACTCATTCATTCACAAGCATAATAGATATAAATATATACACTGCGAGGATCGCACTCGCTAATCATCTTCTTCCTTTAATTACCTCACGGCCACCCTAGTTCATCCTACGTCAACCACCACTTCACCTCAACCATCCACCACCGTTAAGATCACCATGATCAACCAACCTCCACCGGCCAACACATACTCGAATCACCATCAAATATTATCCGATCACCATTATTATGAACTGTAACTTAATCATCATCATAAAACATCCAACATCATAACTTGTTACTATTTTGTTTATTAACCGAATTACAAACCAAAAACCCATGTTCGTTTACAGTTACTACTATCGAAGACCAACACCATGAAATCCACCATCTACTCCACCTTCACCCTCACCCGCCACCTTCATCCTCACCAAGAACTTTCGGCCACCATTAACTGCCATCACTAGACAATCACCACCTGCAATTTCTTCTATTTTATTGTGATTTTAAAACGAAAATGAAGGAAGATAAACACACGGTTGTATTTGGGATACCATCATCTCTACAACTGTAAGAATCTGTCTTCGGCTTCCTTTGTCTATTGAATAAATTATATATCAATAAACCGACCCACAAACACAACCTAAACAGAAGTGATACTATTCGCCTTTTCTTCTGTTTCAACTTCAATTAAACCAAACATCGATTTATTTACTACTACTGTACCTTTCCGATTTGCAAGTCACCTGAAATTCGAACACCACAAATCATCATCATCTTATTCGATTATTATCGTTAAACCCACCAAGAAAATCCTAAATTAATTACTCTTAACCGAATCAATAGGTAAACAGAAAATAAAAAGGGATTGAGAAATTAAGAGAATATTACTGAAATCAATTACTTACTTGAATCAATTAAAGATCCGATTTGATGATGAGGTCGATGATTATGATTATACTATCTCGATTTATTTCTGGTTTATATCACGCATACAGACTCAGACACCAACTGAAGATCACTTTGTTATTGCTGCTAGTCTTCGGCTCAAAACCACACCACCATTATTCTTACTGCCTGCTCGTAAACTTGTTTATTTCCTGGGTTTTTTATTCGTTTACTGTTGCAGTTCATGAACGGCTCCTGTGAACCGAAGCACTCAAGGGTTTTAATTTTTTTTTTTGACAACCGTAATCAGTTGTGGCCTAACCTAATAGTTGGGCCATCACTTAATAAGTGGACATGGTTTATGCCGGTTGGGCCGAGTCACACTTGGGCCATTCAATGTTTTGCTAATCGCTGTTATGATTATCGAAGGAAAAGAAAATAGGACACAGATAGGTTGGGTTAAATAGATAAATACGGGGTATAAATCAGATATAGAGTAACAGAAGAATGGTTTAGAGTGTATGGGAGTGAGCGGGAGGTTGCGGGTTCAAGTCCCGCCTTGAGCCTTTCTTTTTAGAGGACGTTTTAAAAAGGGTATATATTTTTATTTCCATTATTATTATTATTATTATTATTATTATTATTATTATTATTATTATTATTATTATTATTATTATTATTATTATTATTATTATTATTATTATCAGTCTTATTAGTATTATCATCATATTAAAAGTATCATTTTTATATATTAAAATTGGTAAAATTATCATCATTCTTATCAATATCAGTAGTATTACAAATAGATATTTTTTTTATAAAAATACATTACAAAAATATTAATAATACATATCACTGTATGTTTATATATCAATTAATATATATTTTTATCATATATAAACTCTAATAGAATAAATTACTTAAATAAATGTTTACTATATTAATATTACTAAATGTATAATGAAAATAAATATTAACCACTTAAAATATATAGAATAAAAATAAGTTATTTAATTAATAATATAACATATAAATTATTAATATGAGAAGTATATTAATCATATTAGACTTATTAATTGTTATTATGTGTGTTAATATATATACTTGATATAGGTTCGTGAATCCGAGGCCAACCCTACATTTGTTAAATGGTGTTATATGTATTTTTACTACAAAATACAGTATGGTGAGTATATAGTCCCTTTTAAACTCTAATTATTTTGGGCTGAGAATACATGCGCTGTTTTTATAAATGTTTTACGTTATGGACACAAGTGATCAAAAATAAATTCTACGTTGAGTTGTACCATGGCATATTTCTTTATACTTGGTAGCTAATATTTACGTGAGGAGCGTAAACGCGAATCCTGTTGATAGATCTATCGGGCCTGACAACCCCAACCGGGCTGGATGACCAGTTTTCAACGGTTGCACAGTACTTCGTTTCTGTATACTACACTTGGTACGGTGTAGCGATTATTTAAGAATATGCTGCGATGATTTAAATGTTAAGTATGGTTACCAAGTGCTCAACTACTTTTACATACACTTGCGAGTGTATTATGTTTATCTATATGAAATCTTGTGATCCATAGTTATAACGCTGCTAGCATCAAACCTATATATCTCACCAACTTTATGTTGACATTTTAAAGCATGTTATTCTCAGGTACAAACTAAGTCTTCCGCTGTGCATTTGCTCATGTTAAGGACATTACTTGGAGTCGATCATCGCAATGGAACCAAATGTTGATGATTTCGTCCAGGGGGATTAGGACGGGTCTTTACAGTGTTCAACTCCGATGGTGAAGCGGTTACAATGTACTTAGGGTACCAGAGAAACCCTTAGGTACATGAGTGACCAAGTGGAATTTGACAAGCCATAGCAATTGGATGATTACAAGAATAAAGTTGTGTATTTTGTGATGAACTCTTCGTTCGAAGTGTTTAAGGATAGGTTAAGATCCTTTGTATGCTCAAGGTTGAAGCAAGATGTGGCGATGGGTCGTGTGAACCCAATTGTTAGTAAAGTCTACCTTTGGTAGCATTGTACGGTTGTACAAATGTGGTTATGAAACGTAGTTTCAAGTGGGGGAGTTACACTCCCGCACGAGGAGGTTTTGGAGTGAAAATTTCGGATAATGCTCATGTTAGATCCGGAGTTAGTGTCGAGGCCTAGATTGGTCGATTTGTGATGGAATACAATTTCGGTTGAATTGTATTTATTGATTTGGATGTGAATTACTACTCGAGGTGGTAATGTGGTAAATCTCGTTGAGAGATAATAGACGTGTTTGACGAGCAAGGTGGGACCCCCGGTTAAGGGGTGTGCGTGTCGAATTCTCTTCTAGAGGATTATTGTTTTGTGCCTATGTGCGCTATAGGTGGTTCTTGCTCGATTGTGTTAAGCAATGTTCGCTTGTGCGGACATTTCGTGTGCAGAAATTCCAGGCGGTATGGAATGATTCTAAGTATGCGCATATACTTAGTTTGTTTGTATGCATTGTGGTAAGTGTTATCCATTTGCGAGGATTCACTTTTCGTTGGCCACGGTTGGAGTGTGATAAGTAGTAAGTGTTATCCGTTAGGATTCGCTTTTCGTCGGCTACTTATTGGTGTGTGGAATGCGTTTTCCGTGAGGAATCGCTTTTGTTTGGCCATGTGTGAGGAGAGGTAAGTGTGATCCATAAGGATGCGCTTTTTGTCGGCCTCTTGTTGCGTAGTGGTAAGTGGTTAACGTTTGATCTACCGCTTTTCGTCGGCCACGTACGCGGAAGGATGTGGGGCAAGTGGTATCCATTCGTGAGGATTCACTTTTCGTCGGCTCCATTGTATTGTTTGTTGGCCATATTATTGGTGTGTTGTTACTTTAGCGATGTACATGATAAGGGTACGCTAAAGGGATTGCTAACTCGGTACCAAATTTGGAATGTTAGCATGTGTTTGTCATGCGGTCGAGGCATGAGTTCGTTCCGGTTTGGGGACAAAACGAGATTTTAGTGCTCGGTTTGGTAGATTTGGTAAATCACGGATGATGATTTAAATCGGGAGGGTAACTTTTGTGTAAAGTCGCCGAAAGGAGTTGAGCGAAATCTTCGGATTTGTGAGAATTGTTGTGGACATCGAATTTGGGACTTATGTTGAGGACCGTGGAGTGTAGGTCCGGATGGTTAAGTGACGAGGATCACGAGGACGTGATCGATTCTAAGTGGGGGAGAGTTGTAAGACCCTAAACCCAAGTGTATAGGTGTACACAAACGTCGGATAATCAAACTGAAGTAAACTGAAACTGGCAGGCTGTGATTGAGCTTGTGCGCGCCGCGCACAGGCAATGGTGCGCGCCGCGCACTGTTCCTACGACAGAATTCTGCTTTTGCTGTTATGAGTTAAATGAAGGGCATTTTGGACATTTCACTTGGGAACGGATCTATGGCCTTAATACCAGAATTTGATCTAGTTTTGGATCATTTTCACATCCACACTCACACCCATTTCATCTAGAGAGAGAGAGAGGTTTCTAGTGAGAGATTTGGTGATTTGGAGAAGAAGGAGCTTGAATTGATCAAAAGCTCAAGTGTTAAGGTTGTTCATCTCGCTCTTGGCTACGTTGTGGTAGTGTTGGTAAGTTCTAACTCCGAGTTTTCATAGTTTTATTAGTGTTCATAATTGGGGTTTTGATTTGTGTGTTCTTGAGTAAACCCATTAGTTGATATTTGGGTGATTGAGTTAGTAAATGGTGTTGATAACCATTGTTGGTGGGTTTTGGATTGGTTAATGAAATTGATTAGTTGATAATCATGTTTGGATGTGAAATCACTAGTTAACTTAGGTTATAAGTGATTATTAGTGTAAACTTACAAATGGGAGTTTTGACTTGAGATTAGGTCAAAATGGGCTTTGTGTAAATTGATGCAAGTAATGTGTTTTGATGATGAAACCTTGAGTAAATGGGTTGTTGGAACATAATCACTAGTCGATTGTGATTATGGGTGTTTCGGGTGAGATTTTGACATAGTCAAAGTGGAAGTAAGTGCAAATGGGTTAATATTGCACTTATTGGTGTTTTGGGTATAAGCTAGAGTGTTTAGCTTATTTGTTTGTAAATTACTTAGGTGATTTGCATTTGGACGATTTGGAGCTCAAGCGGGATTGCTTTTCAAGTAATCGAGGTGAATGGAATATTTATACGCTTATGTATATAATTTGGTTGCTTGCGTGCGACGTGGTAAGTGACATCCGTTAGGATTCACTTTTTGTGGACCACAATTGAGTTGGGAAAATATAGTGAGTGATATCCGTGTGGATAGCTCTTCGTTGGCTATATTCGTTTTGTGTATGTGGCGAGTGATAAATGTTTGACCTATCGCTCTTTGTCGGCCACGTGTGTATATGTGTGTTTGGAATGTGGTGAGTGATTTCCGTAAGGAATGACTCTTTGTCGACCACAATTGGAGGTGAGGCATGTGACGAGTGATAAATGTTTGACCTGTCGGTTACATGTTAGTATTGGTTATGTAGCGAGTGATTAACGTTTGACCTATCACTCTTCGTCGGCTACATGTGTGCGTTTGGATATGTGACGAGTGGTTAATGTTTGACCTATCACTCTTCGTCGGTCACATGTGTATATTTTGTTTTGTGGCGAGTGATTAACGTTTGACCTATCGTTCTTCGTCGGCCACATGTGTGTATGGGTAAGTGGTGAGTGTTATCCGTTTGGGGATCCGCTCTTCGTTGGCCACTTATCGTGGGATGGTAAGCGGTTTCGCTTTTTGTCGGCCATCCTTGTGATTGAGGTAAGTGTTAACGTTTCGGTTGCACTTTTCGTCGGCCTCATGGTGCGTAGTGGTGAGTAGTTAACGATTTTGACCTACTACTCTTCGTCGGCCACGTACGTGTTGCGATGGGTGGTGAGTGGTTAACGTATATGACCTACCGCTCTTCATCGGCCACCATCGAGTCGAATGTCGACATTGTGTATATTGGGTTGTGTATGTTTTATTAGCATTGTACGTTGATTATTCGTTTATTGTGGTTTGCTAATGATATTGTGTTGTTGTGTAGGCGTATGCAAGTAATTGGATTATGTATGTATGCGTATAAGTATTGCATTCACTAAGCATTAGCTTACCCTCTCGTTGTTTACATTTTTAGGTTCGAAGGCGGACGTGGCAAGGGTATGCTCGGGATTAGATGATTTTCCCCTTTTGATGCTTGCTTGGATTACTTTTGGTTTCGACTTAGGATTGGGTAGTTTATCCCAAACATCATGCTCGTAGTTGTGTTTGGAACTTAAACTCATGTAGTCGAAAACTTGTATTTTGTACGAAAGTCGTAAAACGGCCGATGTGGGCTCGATGTCGTAAAACGTGTTTTATTATTGAAACGTGTTAGTTTTACATATTATAAATTGTTGTGAAAAGCATTTAGTCTAAAAGTGTCGGGAAGCAAGAGATCATTAAATGAAAAATGCAAAATCCGGACAGAAGCTGTTGGGGTTTGTGCGCGCCGCGCACCTTAAGGTATGCGCGCCGCGCACTCTTCTGACTTAAAAAAAAATTATTATTTCCGCGTATTCGATTGTATATCGGGTTGGGTCGTTACATTCTTCATCGTCACTCATATCTGAAACCTTCCCATCTTCTGATGCTGGTTTTTCAGAATTCGTTGAAACCATGTTAACATTCTCATTCCGAGGATTTATTTCAGTATTACTCGGAAGCTTTCCTTGTTTCCTTTCACTCATCAAGCCCGCCAGAGTACCTACTTGTTTTTCTAGATTTAAAATGGAAGATTGTGGAGTTCTAAATGACTGATTAAACCTCTCATTCGTTTGGGTTTGATATGCAATAAATTATTTTTGAGATTCAACTAGCTTTAATACCATTTCTTCCAGATTTGACTTTTTCTCTTCGGTTTGTTATGGTAGTTTATATAAGCCAGGTCTTTGTTGATTGAAAGTGTTATTTTGAGTTAGTTGGTTATTCGGACCTTGTTGGTTGTACGAGTTATTGTTGGGCCCATTTAGATTGTAAAGAATGTTTTGATTTCTATTAGAGTTTGGCCTTGGTGGTTGATAATTATTTTGATAATTATTTTTCGGCCTTTGGTTCGTGTAGGAAACATTCTCACTTTGTTCCATCGTTTGCTCGATATTACAATCTTTCGTTAAGTGTGGTCCACCGCATTGCTCACAAATGATTTGTATTGCGTGAATATCTTTAGTCATCTTTTCCATTCGTCTTTCGAAAGCATCTATTTTTGCGGAAACGGAATTAAAGTCATGGCTAGAATCGGCTCTAGCCGCTTTAGATGAATGAAAAATATCTTTTTCCTGATGCCACTCATGTGAGTGGGAGGCTGTATTATCAATAATTTTGTGAGCTTCAGTAGCGGTTTTCTTCATAATGGAACCACCAGCGGCTGTGTCGATGTCTTTTCGTGTAGCGACGTCGACTCCTTTGTAAAATATTTGAACTATTTGAAAAGTATCTAAACCATGTTGAGGACATCCTCTCAACATCTTTCCGAATCTTGTCCATGCCTCAAATAACGTTTCATTTGGCTTTTGCGCGAATGTGGCAATTTCTCCTTGAAGTCTCATGGTTTTAGATGCCGGAAAGAATCTTGGAAGAAATTTCTCAACTAAAACATCCCATTTATCAATCGCTCCTTCGGGTAATGATTCTAACCAATCTTTAGCTTCCCTAATTAAAGTCCAAGGGAATAACATAAGATAGATTGTTTCATCCTCAATTTCTCGGATTTTAAATAGAGTACAAATCCTATTAAAAGTTCAAAGATGTTCGTCTGGATCTTCTTTTGCTGTACCACCGAATTGGCATTGATTAGTGACCATGTGTAGGATTTGTCCTTTGATTTCAAAATTTGGTGCATTAACATCTGGCTGATTAATGACATTGTAACATCCCGTTTTTCCCGTACGTATCGAAAGGTACTTACTTAATCATTTGTACGTTATAACTCGTTAGCTTGCGTAAATGTATGAATATATATGTATACTTGATAATGTGTGCGAATACAAGTTTATACATGGGCCTTGTTAGAGTTAAGTCGTATGAGACTATTGTTGAAGGTTAGGCGAATGTAGGAAGCGAGATTTAAGTGTACGAATTAAATAAAATCAAATTTTGTTTAAGGTTGTCGAAGTGTCCAGGTGACGGCCAATGCCGCGCCGCGACACATTGGGCCGCGCCGCGGCATATAAGGCGAATCCAGATCAGAATGTGGGTTAAGAGAGGTTGTTTTTCCTTCGTAATGTCGCGCCGCGACATATAGCGCCGCGCCGCGGCAACTCTGCAGTTCTGACTCCGATTTTAGCTCAAATTAAATGACTTCAAGGGGCAAATTGGTAATTTTGCGTATAAATCATATGGGAGCATTAAATCCCAACCACTCATCCATTTTATTTATTTTCTTTTATCTTTTCTTTCATTTTCTCTCCCAAAAACTCAACACCCATTTAGATTAAAAGTGAGATTTGAGAGGGAAGAATTGAGGGTTGATCTTTGGAGCAAGAATTAAGGTTGTTCCTTGTGTCTCTAGCTACGCGTTGATAGTCTCGGTAAGTTCTAACTCTAAGTTTTGAGTTTTAATTGGTTGTAAACTAGGGTTTTGCTAATGAAGATCTTGTATGACCCATTTGAGGGTTTAAGGGGTGGGTTTTGGGTTAGATTGGTAAAAGTAAACCCAAATGGCCATAACCTAGGGTTTGGTCTTATGATTTGGGGTTATAAATGTTAAATGGCGTTTTTAGTCACTAACACGCTTGTTAAAGTTGAAAGAGATGTTATTTGGGTCATGTTTGACAAGTTTGGAAGAGTAAGTGTGAAAATGGGTCAAAAAGTGTAATGTTGACCTAGTTTGGGTGAAATGGGTATGAATTACCCTAAGTTTGTGTTAGTTGATGTTAGTGGACTTAATTTACTAGCTTTAGTGGTTAAAGTCGGGTCTTGGCCATTTAAGGGCGGTTTTGGTGTGGTTGAGTCATTTAATGCGGATCGGGTCATTAAATGCTCAAGTATGTGTAATGTGGTTAATTCCACTAGTTGTGTAATCGAATGTGTACTTATGTAATTAGGTACTTTGCTTTGAAGCCTTCGGAAGCATTTAAATCACCACCGAAGTGTTAAGGTGAGTGGAATAATTTTATGCGTAGGTATATAATGTATTTATTTGTTGTAGCGTGAGATGTGAAGTGTCGAGGTGTTAAGACACCATGTTTCACGTGACGAGTGAAGCATCGAGGTGTTAAGATGCCACTCGAGGTGAAGCATCGAGGTGTTAAGATGCCACCTAGGAGTGAAGTGTCGAGGTGTTAAGACGCCACTCCATATTAAAGGGTGAAGTGTCGAGATGTTAAGACGCCACCCGAGGGTGAAGTATTGAGGTGTTAAGATGCCACCCGGGGGTTAGTGATACGAGGTGTTAAGTACACTAATGGATGTTATGAACACCAATGGGAAATTCGAGTACCATCCCTTGTACGATTGGTTAACCATGATTATTGTGTTGTAGTGTAAGCATATTATATTGTACGGTTTGTATATATGCTATTGTATTGCTAGCTTGTGATATTGGAAGTTTATAGCTTATAATTGAGATGATAAGCTAATTGTGTTGCTAGCATGTATGCGGTACGTGTTTAAGTGTTTGCAAGTAAGTACATTATATATGTATGTGTATAATTATTGCATTCACTAAGCGTTAGCTTACCCCTCTCGTTGTTTATCTTTTTAGTCGCAGGTGCGGATAAGGGCAAAGGGGTTATCGGGCATTAAGTGGCCCTTGATGATGTTTTTTTGAAGCTTGGAAGTTGGCCTAACGTCTTGGGTAGTTTAGTCCCAAACCATGCTCAAGTGTTGTTTGGATTATAAACTATCATTTGTAGTGGGTCAAACTTGTATTGAACTTAATTAATGGCCTTCGTGCTTTTTGTAAACACTAAACTTGTTGTATGTTTTAACGAAACGTGTGGAATGGTTTACTTATTAATTGGCGCGTAAATGTCTATTATAAAAAAAAAAAAAATTTATCCTATGGAATGCGGGTTGGGTTGTTTCAAGTGGTATCAGAGCATGGTCTAAGGGATTTAGGCGACTTGAGATAGGTGCCTAGACTTAGACTTTATTGTGTATGCGCGTTATGCGGGACTTGTAGGAGACGGGTCAGACCGGGTGTTGATTAGTGCTTAGGTTGATGTGAACTAACCTTGCGCTAATTGTTTTGTGTTGTGTTTAGGGATCATCAAGCAAGATAGACGTTGTACTAGCAAGTTAATGCGACGTGATCGCGTAACAACGATTAGCTACCATTGTTACGGGTTCAAATCGTGTCAAACAAGCGATGTACGACGATTGTTGAGCAAGATGGGGTAGTGTGGTGTACATGTATATACTTATGTGTTAAGTCCTTCTCGTTTCGTTGTTTAATCTATTCCGTCTTATAGAATGAAGATGAGAAACGGGCATGATATCAACGGCGGAGGTACTAGTGAAGAAGTCGAGTTTACGGCCAAGGTTGAGGCCATTTTGAAAAGGCATCATGAGACTTTTCTCGAGGACGTTAAGAAGATGTTCCTAGATACGATTGACGAGCAATTAGTCAATGTGGTAAAGGAACAAGTTAAGGCCGTTCTTCGCGAAGATAATGTGGGAAGACGGGACTCTTTCTATAAGAATTTCAAGGACTCTCAACCTCCCACTTTTGATGGCGAAAGAGATCCTCTTAAGAGCGCCCGTTGGATCTCCGATATGGAGGGGGCCTTCCGCACTTGTGAATGTCCTCTCGATAAGAAGACAAGGTACGGGTGTAGTATGTTGAGGGGCGATGCCAAGTTGTGGTGGGACGCAAAGCTCCAAGTTTATGGTGAAGAGCAATGCATGGAATTCACTTGGGATGAATTCAAGTCCGAATTTTTCAAGGAATACCGAACTTCGGCCGATCTTACTAGGCTTAAGGACGAGTTACATTCCTTGAGGCAAGGGTCGATGGATTTGAACACTCTCAAATCCGTGTTTTTGTCCAAGACCCAATTTTGCCCGGAGTACGTCGGGAATGATAAAATGTTGAAGGAAGATTTCTATCGAACCTTGAACGACAACTATCAAGATAAGATTAGTGTGAACGTAGTGAAAAGCTTTGATGAGTTGTTTGACATGGCCAAAGGTTTCGAATCGCTTATCTTAAGAAAGAGTGGTTTTACTTTTGGCAAGAGAAAGAGTGAAGGATCGAGCTATTCGAACTTTTCAAACAAAAAGAACAAGAAAAGTTCCGAAAGTGTCAATAGCATGAAGAAGGGCGCTTCCGGTGGTTTTACTTTTACGTGCTATAATTGTGGGCAAGCGGGTCATATGGCTCGTGATTGTCCAAAACCATCTTCCGGAAACAAGCTCACTTGTTTTAATTGCGGTAAAAAAGGGCATAAGAAGCCGGAGTGTCCCGATTTGCGCAACGATAATGTTAAGCGTCTAGAGAAGGCGGCGGGTACGGCTAGGGGTCGCAACTATTTGATGACCAATGATGAGGCCAAGCAATCCAATGAAGTCGTCTCAGGTACTTTCATAGTTAACTCTAATCCGGCACGGATACTTTTTGATAGTGGGGCTAATTTGTCCTTCGTGTCGCCTCGATTTGTGCCTAAGTTAAATAAACCGCTAGTTAAGTTAAGTCATCCGGTAGAAGTTGAAATAGCGGATGGCAAGACGGCGCTAGTGGTTGATGTGTGTAAAAATTGTAATGTTGTATTTGGTTCCGAAACGTTTAAGATCGATCTCATTCCGATGACTTTGGGTGATTTTGATATTGTTGTTGGTATGGATTAGCTCGATCATAATAGAGCCGATATTGCATGCCATGATAAATTCATTCGTGTCAAGACCCCAAGTAGGGGAGAGTTAATTATTTACGGTGATAAACGAAGAAGACTTGTGCCGGTATGCACTTTTGCACGGGCACGTCGTTTCCTTGTTAGTGGTGGCATGGCTTTTCTTGCCCATGTTGTTGATACTCATGATGAGCCACCATCCATTCGTAAAATTCCGGTGGTTAATGAATTTGAAGACATTTTTCCGGATGAGTTACCGGGTGTTCCGGCGGAAAGACAAGTTGAATTTCGCATTGAGTTGGTTCTGGGGGCTACCCCTATTGCTAAAACTCCTTATCGTTTAGCACCAACGGAAATGCAAGAGTTGTTAAATCAAACCCAAGAGCTGCTTGAAAAGGGTTTCATTCGACCGAGTGCTTCTCCATGGGGCGCTCCGGTTTTGTTTGTGAAAAAGAAAGATGGTAGTATGCGGATGTGCATCGATTATCGGGAGTTGAATAAAGTGACGATCAAGAATCGTTATCCATTGCCTCGGATTGACGATTTGTTTGATCAACTCCAAGGTGCAACGTATTTCTCAAAATCGACCTACGGTCCGGCTATCACCAAATGCGGGTCCGTGAGGAAGATATTGAGAAAACGGCTTTTCGAACGCGTTATGGGCATTTTGAGTTTGTGGTAATGCCTTTTGGTCTTACGAATGCACCGGCGGCATTCATGGATCTTATGAACCGAGTGTGCCAACCTATGTTGGACAAGTCGGTAATTGTGTTCATTGACGACATACTTGTTTATTCAAAGAGTATGAAGGAACATGAACATCATTTACGGTGTGTGTTAAAGACGTTGCGGAAGGAGAAGTTGTATGCTAAATTCTCCAAATGTGAATTTTGGCTAAGGGAAGTTCAATTCCTTGGCCATATTGTGAACAAAGATGGTATCCAAGTAGATCCGGGGAAGATAGAGACGGTAAAGAGTTGGGGACGACCGACTACGCCTACGAAAATCCGAAGTTTTCTCGGATTTGCCGGTTATTATCGTCGGTTTATCCAAGACTTTTCTAAGATTGCTTCTCCATTGACGAAGTTGACGAGAAAGAACACAAGATTTAATTGGGAGAACGAGCAAGAAATTGCTTTCCAATTGTTGAAAGAGAAGTTGTGTCAAGCTCCGGTGTTAGTGTTACCGGAAGGTGTAGAAGACATGACGGTCTATTGTGATGCGTCTTTAAATGGACTCGGGTGTGTTCTAATACAAAGAGGTAAAGTCATCGCTTATGCCTCTCGACAATTAAAGGAACACGAAACGAGATATCCGACTCATGATCTTGAGTTGGCGGCGGTTGTTCATGCGTTGAAAATTTAGCGCCACTACTTGTATGGTGTCAAGTGTACGATATATTCGGATCACAAGAGTTTGAAACATCTTTTTGATCAACGAGATTTGAATTATCGTCAACGTAGATGGATGGATGTGGTTAAATGATTGTGAAATACTCTATCATCCGGGTAAGGCGAATGTTGTCGCGAATGCGTTGAGTCGAAAGAGTCAACATCCGGCGATACGAGTAGGATCGTTACGTTTGATTATTACTAACGATTTTCTTGTAAAGCTTGGTGAGATTCAAATTGAGGCTTTTGTTAATAACAAGCATGAGGAACGAATCATGGGGCAAACGGAGTTCATTACTATGGGCCCGCATGGTTTGTTGTCTTTTCAAGGAAGAGTGTGGGTGCCTAAGATGGGTGATTACCGGCGGGTGCTACTTGATGGAGCACATAAGTCAAAGTATTCTATTCATCCGGGCGCGACGAAAATGTACCTTGATTTAAAGAAGGAGTATTGGTGGCCGGGCATGAAACGTGATGTTGTTAAGTATGTCGAACAATGCGTCACGTGCTTGCAAGTTAAAGCCGAGCACCAAAAGCCGTATGGTAAGTTACAACCGTTAGAAATCCCGAAGTGGAAATGGGAGCACATTACCATGGATTTCATTACAAAGTTACCAAAGACGGCGAGAACCCAATTTGATTCGATTTGGGTAATAGTTGATCGATTGACGAAAAGTGCCTTGTTTCTTCCCATTCGGGAAGCGATATCGTCAGAAACCTTGGCTACGTTATTTATCAAGGAAGTGATCTCAAGGCATGGGGTTCCTATATCTATTGTTTCGGATCGAGATACCCGTTTCACATCTCGGTTTTGGGAAAAATTTCATGAAGATATGGGTACACAATTGAAATTGAGCACGGCGTACCATCCTCAAATGGACGGTTAAACTGAACGTACGAATCAAACCTTGGAGGATATGTTACGGGCGTGTATTATTGATTTTGGTGGTATTTGGGACGAGCACTTACCGTTGGTGGAATTCTCGTACAATAATAGTTATCATACTAGTATCGGGATGCCACCTTACGAGATGCTTTATGGTCGGAGGTGCCGAACTCCGATTTGTTGGGGTGAAATTGGTCAAAGGGAAATCGGGGGTACCGATTTAGTTTTAGAGACGAATAGCAAGATTGATATGATTCGGACTCATTTGAAAAAGGCTCAAGATAGACAAAAGTCGTATGCCGACAAGCGTAGACGAATGATCGAATTTCAAGAAGGTGACATGGTGATGCTTAAGGTTTCGCCATGGAAAGGAGTTATTCAGTTTCGAAAACGAGGAAAGTTAGCTCCTCGGTTTATTGGTCCGTTTAAGATTTCAGCTCGTGTTGGCGAAGTTGCGTATCGTTTGGAATTACCCGAAGAGCTTGCCGGGATCCATAATACATTTCATGTTTCCCATCTCCGTAAGTGTCTTGCGAATGATTCTTCATGGGTGCCTTTAGACGAGATCGAGCTAAACAATAAGTTAGAGTATATTGAGAAGCCGATTGCTATACTCGATGAGAAGGTCAAAAGGTTGAGAAATAAAGAGGTTAGGACTTTTAAAGTTCAATGGCGTCGTAGTAAAGGTTCCGAGTTTACTTGGGAGCCCGAAGAATTTGTGTTGGTTTATCTTCCCTCTTGTCATGCGGCTTGGATCGCGAGGACGCGCTCCGATTCAAGTGGGGGAGAGTTGTATATATAACGTATCGAAAGGTACTTACTTAATCATTTGTACGTTATAACTCGTTAGCTTGCGTAAATGTACGAATATATATGTATACTTGATAATGTGTGCGAATACAAGTTTATACATGGGCCTTGTTAGCGTTAAGTCTTATGAGACTATTGTTGAAGGTTAGGCGAATGTAGGAAGCGAGATTTAAGTGTACGAATTAAATAAAATCAAATTTTGTTTAAGGTTGTCGAAGTGTCCAGGTGACGGCCAATGCCGCGCCGCGACACATTGGGCCGCGCCGCGGCATATAAGGCGAATCCAGATCAGAATGTGGGTTAAGAGAGGTTGTTTTTCCTTCGTAATGTCGCGCCGCGACATATAGCGCCGCGCTGCGGCAACTCTGCAGTTCTGACTCCGATTTTAGCTCAAATTAAATGACTTCAAGTGGCAAATTGGTAATTTCGCGTATAAATCATATGGGAGCATTAAATCCCAACCACTCATCCATTTTATTTATTTTCTTTTATCTTTTCTTTCATTTTCTCTCCCAAAAACTCAACACCCATTTAGATTAAAAGTGAGATTTGAGAGGGAAGAATTGAGGGTTGATCTTTGGAGCAAGAATTAAGGTTGTTCCTTGCGTCTCTAGCTACGCGTTGATAGTCTCGGTAAGTTCTAACTCTAAGTTTTGAGTTTTAATTGGTTGTAAACTAGGGTTTTACTAATGACGATCTTGTATGACCCATTTGAGGGTTTAAGGGGTGGGTTTTGGGTTAGATTGGTAAAAGTAAACCCAAATGGCCATAACCTAGGGTTTGGTCTTATGATTTGGGGTTATAAATGTTAAATGGCGTTTTTAGTCACTAACACGCTTGTTAAAGTTGAAAGAGATGTTATTTGGGTCATGTTTGACAAGTTTGGAAGAGTAAGTGTGAAAATGGGTCAAAAAGTGTAATGTTGACCTAGTTTGGGTGAAATGGGTATGAATTACCCTAAGTTTATGTTAGTTGATGTTAGTAGACTTAATTTACTAGCTTTAGTGGTTAAAGTCGGGTCTTGGCCATTTAAGGGCGGTTTTGGTGTGGTTGAGTCATTTAATGCGGATCGGGTCATTAAATGCTCAAGTATGTGTAATGTGGTTAATTCCACTAGTTGTGTAATCGAATGTGTACTTATGTAATTAGGTACTTTGCTTTGAAGCCTTCGGAAGCATTTAAATCACCACCAAAGTGTTAAGGTGAGTGGAATAATTTTATGCGTAGGTATATAAGGTATTTATTTGTTGTAGCGTGAGATGTGAAGTGTCGAGGTGTTAAGACACCACGTTTCACGTGACGAGTGAAGCATCGAGGTGTTAAGATGCCACTCGAGGTGAAGCATCGAGGTGTTAAGATGCCACCTAGGAGTGAAGTGTCGAGGTGTTAAGACGCCACTCCATATTAAAGGGTGAAGTGTCGAGGTGTTAAGACGCCACCCGAGGGTGAAGTATCGAGGTGTTAAGATGCCACCCGGGGGTTAGTGATACGAGGTGTTAAGTACACTAATGGATGTTATGAACACCAATGGGAAATTCGAGTACCATCCCTTGTACGATTGGTTAACCATGATTATTGTGTTGTAGTGTAAGCATATTATATTGTACGGTTTGTATATATGCTATTGTATTGCTAGCTTGTGATATTGGAAGTTTATAGCTTATAATTGAGATGATAAGCTAATTGTGTTGCTAGCATGTATGTGGTACGTGTTTAAGTGTTTGCAAGTAAGTACATTATATATGTATGTGTATAATTATTGCATTCACTAAGCGTTAGCTTACCCCTCTCGTTGTTTATCTTTTTAGTCGCAGGTGCGGATAAGGGCAAAGGGGTTATCGGGCATTAAGTGGCCCTTGATGATGTTTTGTTGAAGCTTGGAAGTTGGCCTAACGTCTTGGGTAGTTTAGTCCCAAACCATGCTCAAGTGTTGTTTGGATTATAAACTATCATTTGTAGTGGGTCAAACTTGTATTGAACTTAATTAATGGCCTTCGTGCTTTTTGTAAACACTAAACTTGTTGTATGTTTTAACGAAACGTGTGGAATGGTTTACTTATTAATTGGCGCGTAAATGTGTATTAAAAAAAAAAAATTTATCGTATGGAATGCGGGTTGGGTTGTTTCAGACATGACCTTGGCCCGTACGTGTGGCTCTCATTCGGTCTTCCATACTTTGAGGTTCTGAATCTGCCATATCTTGAATAGTTAAATCCGAATCACTAGAAGATTCCGATTTAATGGTTTCTTCTTCGATAATCTCTAGTTGAATAATTTGTGGTTCAAAAGGAATGATTAGTGGTTCAGGATCTCTGAATTATCCTTGAATATCCTCCGAGTCCTCAATTGTGAAGTCGGGTTCAAAAAATGGATTATCGGAAATTTGAATTGGAGTACTTGTTCGACTAGATGATGATTCTAAAGAAAAATCAATGGCAGCAATATTGGCTAGGTGTCTTGATCGAGTTACAGGTGGTGAACGTATGAAAGGTGGTGAACGTTTTGCTCGGTGTATTCACTGAATATCCTATTAGTAAAAAAAGATAAAAATTATATAAGTTATCAAATTAATAGACTTTTCTGATTTTGCCCACGTTTCGAATAGCCAATAGATGCAGCAGGTAGCCAGGACCCTTTAAATCGGAAATTCACAACTCGCCACTAACAAATCTAACTACTACTACGAACTAGAAAATTGGGGTCTATTGATTTAATTGCTTAAAATAATTTTTCATCGAAATTTAAAGAAAATTCTATGTCCTAAAAACTATAGCATAGAAATGAAAAAGAAAAAGCGCGTCGAAAAACAAAAAGGTCGAAAAAGCACGTCGAAAAACAGTCTAAAACTTAGAAATTAAAGTAGCGGTTTAAAGCTTATCGTCTAAAAACTTAAAACTTAAAGGTTGCGACTAAAGTCTTAAATCTAAAGGAAATCGGCAATTACTTAAATTGGCACTAAAATCTATAAAATACTAAAGCGATAAGCGATGTCGTAAAATTCTAAGGCGTTTAAAATCTTGCTCTAAGAAAAAGACCTTAAGGGAAGATTACGGCAAAACTTAAAAACTAAACTTAAACTAAGGCGAAATGAAACTAAAACTTTAATTACGAACTAAACGACTAAAAAGGTACAATTTATAAAAAAATATATTATAAAAATGATAAAAATAAGATTTTATATAAGAAATATTATTTTTATATTATTATTTTATAAAAATATTAATCTATATATTTAATAATTATTATTAAACTTAATAAAACTAAATATAAATTAAAACTAAATACTAAATACTAATTAATTAATTAAACCCTAATTATATTAATAATAATAAAATTATAAACCCTAATTTGTAATAATTACGTACCAGGTTAGCTGTCAGACCAGCTCATGCGATCGCATGAGTTTTAAAGGTTCTGGCCATGCGATCGCATGGACTCGGATACCAGGCTTGATGTTGAGCTGCTACAGTTCTCGGCCCGATTCTTCTTTTTTTTTAATTTTTATTTTGATTTTAATTTTCTGATTTTTAATTATAGAAAATATTTATAGAAATTTTATATAAAAAAATAATAAACTTATATTTTAAAATCTAAAAAAATACCTTTTTAATTTTATAAACAAAAATCTTAAAAAATAAATATATATATTTTTAAACACTTATATATATAGATATTTTTTTATGTTTTTTAAAAAAAAATTATATATAATTATGTTTTTACAAAAATAGTATAACGTTCAGCTTTCGGTTAGTGTTGTTCCCCGGCAGCGGCGCCAAAAATAATTGATGTGCGTCTAGGTGTATACAAATATAATATTAATTTTAATTGCAAATACTATTAAATACGATACAATTTACACAAGTTATTTATTTATTATTTATAGAATGTGATATACCTAAACCTTGATACACACTTATAGGCACTGTACCTAATCGTAGAGTAGTGTAGTTTTTAGTAAGTCTGGTTCGTTCCACAGAGATACAGATACATATTGAAAACGTACTATATATTTTTGTAAACAATTATATTTATACAAATATATATATATATATATATATATATATATATATATATATATATATATATATATATATATATATATATATATATATATATATATATATATATATATATAGTAGTTTTATTATAAAAGGTGGGGTTTTTACCGTTTAACGACCGGTTTGTCAATTTTTATATTTTTAATGACAGAAAAATAAATGACAATAAAATAAATGACAGTATTTAAATGACGATAAATAAAATGACAGTAAATAAAGGTACGATGAAATATGAAATAAAAGTATTATGCTTATTTAAACTTCCGTAATCATTATGTTTGACGTTTTGATTTTAATTTATTACTCTGGGTTAATTGTCCTTTGTCCTGGATTGTTTGATACGTCTACCTGGTTTTTGTCCATAATAGTCCATCGGTCATAAATATAAAGTGCGAGTGTCCTCGTCAAATTACCCTTATACCCGAAGTCAAATAGTCTAACTAATTAAGGATTTAAACTGTGACGCAGTTATCACTTCTGTCAACAATTACACCAGTTGTCACTATATGTAATCCACCCCTGTTTTAATTAATTATGAATATTAATTTATCCACTTGATCAGTTTGAATAATCAATTACCTAACCCGAATAATTAATTAAATGATTATAACAGACTCCGTATGAACGTCACTAAATAGGACAACCATAATCATTATTAATTATTAGATTAATTAATTTGAAAATAGGTTCGACAGACTCCAATGAGTTGTCACTCAATTAGACAATACCCCCATCTATTAATAGTCCATAGTCCAATGTCTACAAGTGTCGGTCTTTTGTCCAAACCTTAATTATGGTCCAAAGTTCAATGACCCCGTCTTAATATTTAGTCCAACATCACGATTATTTCAGCTCAAATAAGCATAATAATAACTGATGAGTGTAGAGGTGTATACGAAAATACTATTAATTATACTACAATTTACACAAGTTATTTAATTATTTAATGAATGGATATACCTAAACCTTGCTACACACTTATAGGCAGTGTACCTAATCGTAGAGTAGTGTAGTTTTTAGTAAGTCCGGTTCGTTCCACAGGGAGCTAGTTGAGTTTAACGCTATATTTTATAAAACTATAAATATATATATATAATTATTATTATTATAAATGGGGGTTTTTACAGTTTAACGACCAGTTTGTCAGATTTTTAGTTTTAGCGATAAAGATAAATTGCGAGAAAATAAATTGCGAGTAAATAAAAATAGCGATAAAATATGAAATAAAAGTATTATGCTTATTTAAACTTCCGTAATCATGATGTTTGATATTTTGGTTATATATTATTACCCCGGGTTAATTGTTATTTGGCCTGGTTTATTTGATACACGGCTATCTGGCTTTTGCCCATAATAGTCCATCGGTCATAAATATAAAGTGCGAGTGTCCTCGTCAAATTACCCTTATACCCGAAGTCAAATAGTCCAACTAATTAAGGATTTAAACTGTGACGCAATTATCACTTCTGTCAACAATTACACCAGTTATCACTGTATGTAATCCACCCCTGTTTTAATTAGATATGAATATTAATTTACCCACTTGATCAGTTTGAATACTCAATTACCCAACCCGAATAATTAATCAAATGATTATAATAGACTCCGTATGAACGCAACCATAATCATTATTAATTATTTAGATTAATTAATTTGAAGATAGGTTCGACAGACTCCAATGAGTTGTCACTCGATTAGACAATACCCCCCATCTATTAATAGTACATAGTCCAATGTCCACAAGTGTCGGTCTTTGTCCAAACATTAATTATTGTCCAAAGTTCAATAACCCGGTCTTTAATATTTAGTCTAACATCACGATTACTTCGGCTCAAATAAGCATAATAATAACTTAGTTACGAGACATTAAAGTAAAAAGGTTGAACATAACTTACAGTGATTAAAAATCGCGTAGTGTTACACGGACAGAGTTTTGACTTACAAAACCTTAAAACATTTGTAACAATAACCTTATTATTGAAATTATCTTAACTTAAAATTATAACACAAATATAGATATAGATTTAGAGAAAGAAGAAGAGATAAAAATCTCTGGGGTGTTTGTTTTGTGCAGAACTCGGCTGCTTTTATAGGCATTTCTGAATCTTGATGCTCCGCGATCGCGATGGTTTTGTGCCTTGGGGCTCCGCGATCGCGGAGGTCCCTTTTCCAACTGGTTCAAGTTTGGATCCTAGCTTGTCGACATAATATATATATAATATAATATTTAAGTAATTATTTAAATATTATATTATATTCTCGTGCATAGTTGACTTGTACTTTCAGCTCCGTTGAGTCGTACGTTGATAGTTGGTTCATGTGTCATTTCCGGATTTTCGAACGTCTTTTTGTACGCTGAGATATCTTGTACTTTGCGTTCCGCGACTTATACTTTTGTCATTTTTAGACGTTAATCATCAATAAATTGAACCACTTGAATTGTATCTTGTACATTTGAGCTTTTTGGTCATTTGCGTCTTCAAATCATCAATTCAGCCTTTTGTCTTCACCTTTTATTATTTAAACGAATATTACTTGTAAATAGAACAATTGCAACTAAAAGCTTGTCTTTTTGGAAGGATAATGCTATGAAATATATGTTCGTTTGTAGCATTATCAAATATTCCCACACTTGAGCGTTGCTTGTCCTCAAGCAATATAGAACTTGAATCAAACTAATCACTTCTTTATTCTTCACACTTTATACATCAGTGATTTTAATACGGCTGTATAAACAATGATAGTGACGTTGTGGTTTACAGTCCCACATGACTATAAAAATTTAGATCCTTTAGGAAATAGGATCTTTATGAAAACATTTGATCTTTTGAAAATTCAAGCTAGGTTTTACTCTAGACAGGTTTTCCAGAATAACCCTTCACCGGTGTTTTGCAAAATTGTTTTTGTGGGTTGTGGGTTTTAGATTTTTAAAATTTTGACTTAAAACTTGCGGTTTTGTGTCACCCACTTGCTATCCTTGTATTAGGAAAGCACACATCCAGTCTACTTGTCTCGTATATTACCTTTCGGTAAACGACCGTCCGATTGTAAAGGAAAGCGATGAACAAGCAACTGTTAAGGCGATGTCTAATGACATGCGTATGATTATGGTCCACAACGTGTCGGATGCAATTACTATCCTTGGTAGGAGCAATAGTAAAGATCACCCTATAGTTTTTCGGTCTGGCACAAGGTCCTGTCTTCGACCATGCTATGCAACAACCGTTCTTACGGTTGACACCCAATTTGGTTCAGGTGACCTAATGAATTCTGACGAAATCTTAGGATTTTACGTTCAATGGTAATGAACGCATTGAAAATGGGTTTTTCAGAAAACAAATCGGTTTTAGTTTTGATCAAAATATTTTCTCGTTCAAGCTCGAGTTTAGATATCATTGAATTCCATGAGTTTGAATTCTCAATCTTTAAGGTCAATCTCAAGGATTGAGTAATATCAGGCTTAAAAGCTGATTTTTAATCTTTAAGGAGATTATCCTTTCTGGGGGTCTGATTCATTAGTCTTATCCAGCTAATTTGCACGGCACCCTCCCCATTTTACGAGACAGATCCTCTCATGGTTAGGATAAGTCTGACCACTTGGCGACCCTGTTTGATGCTGAGGTCCGTGGATTTCCTGCTGATTTTAGAGATGACTTTTCTAGATTTTTCGTCAACCTACAGCTGGTCTGGACGACAACTTCTTGACCTAAATCAAGAAGCGCGTGTCTTTTTCGGAAGACTTTACTTCCTATAATGATGGAATTGATTCATCGTGTAGATTCATCTTTCTCATATATTTATATTACAATAAACCGGGTAAAACTGATTAATATCGTCCAAAGCAAAAGTAACTGCAATAATCTTGTACAAAAATGTGTGATATATGTTTTAAATAATTTGGTAATTCTTCCCATACTTAGCTTTTGTTTATGTTTTTCTTTACCTTTTTATTCTCGTCTATTCCATTTTTAAATGAATTCTAGTATTTAAGGTTGTTTCTCAATTTATGTCCTTTTTGAGGCAACGATAATTTCGGTTTTATCACCTAGTTTTATCGTTCATAAATATGTATAAACATGGTTTTGAATTCATTTAGCTGAAAATTTTTCAAATTTTACAAAATTTTGGCAATTAAACAAAGTGTATTAATAATATGTTTAACCGAAAGAATTTAATCCCTTCCCACACTTAAGATCTTGCAATGCCCTCATTTGCAAGAAATCAGTAAAAATTTAAATTCATGAGGGTGATTAGCGTAGAAAAATGATTAAAAGTTTACCAAAGTTTCCAAACATTTTTTTGATTGTTTGTTTGAATGATAAATGGTGCACGTCATTTGTTCATTCCTTCATTTGTTATATCACTTTTGTTTTTCGTCTTGTCGTCAAAATTGGTAGCTTTTGCTGAACTTAATGTCAGTCTTTGAAAATGCGCTGTTCTACCCTAAACTACAAACATATATGCATATTTTTGAAGTTTGGTTTTATAACCCCACATTCAAACATCTAAAAAATCTAAAATCAAAAATGTTAGAAAACTAATAAACTATTACAATATCAAAATAAATATTAAAGAATGTAAACTTTACAAATTACAAAACTTAAATAAAAATAAGAAAATAAGAATAAGAAAAACTATGGTTGATGAGGATACCAGTAGGGGTTCCATGGTTCGTGGTACATGTCTTGGTATGCTTGAAATGGATCGTATGTAGGAAATAGTGGTCTTGTATCTACAGTCCATGGAGGAAAGTTGGCTGGCTCGGTAGGTATGTAGTTCCTACCTTGGAAGGCTAAATGGGCTTGGATTTGACGTTGATGGAAATCCCATGCCTGAAACTCATGTAGCCTAGCAGCTTCATATTCGTTTTGAGCCATTAACCTTTGTATGTCTGTCATTTGGTTTCCTCCACCTATATTACCTTGTTCTTGATCCCTTTCTACCTGTGGATGTCTACCCTCATATGGTAGTGCAACGTTTCGTCTTTTCAATAAAACCTTTGCACCAGCATATACTCGTATATCAATTCTCTCGCGTTGTTCGGGTACTGGTAATAATTCTCTCCCGCGAGTTCTATCCACATTTAGGTATTCAGCAATCAAGGTAATAAAAATACCACCTCCTATTATGCTATGATGTCGCATACCACTTACCATCACCGATAAATAATAACCCACACAATAAGGTATGTTCACAAAGCTCTGTGGGTCTCTAATACACATGAGGTAAAATAAATCATTTTCATTTACTTTATCTTTATTCTTACCTCGTTGTGTAATTGAGTTAGCTATAAATCTATGTATAACTCTAAGCTCAGCTCTATCAATATCGGTGTAAGAGTAATGTCCCCCACAAAATCGATTATGGCTAGTCATTCTACTCCATAATCCATTCATATCAAAGTTCTCATCAACCCTCCTACCATTAAATATTAACTGCCTACAATCATAAGATTCTAATTCCTCAGGCGTATATATGTACAAAGCCTGAGCCATCTCTAAAAGAGACATACGGCGCATCACACCGCCTAACAAAAATCTAATAAAACTCTGATCGGTTATACTAGATACCTGATCATTTATTTCTACAGTACTTAGCAATTCAACACACCATTCCTTATATACAGGCCTACGTATGGTGAATAAACGTTCCCAATCACTAAAGGTAGAATTACCATACCTTTGGTAAAGTAACTCTCTGATTGGTTCGGCCAATCCCACCATCTCTAAAGGATCCCAATCTATCACCCTGGGCACTTCAACCTCTTTAGGATGAAGAACGCTCAAGTTCCTCTGATATTTTAGATAGTCTATCCAAAATCTGTCAAATCTTAAATTTGGGTGTAGATTCTCCTCTGTTATGTTAGTCAATTCGATGAATGCGTGTGGTTCATATTGCCTGTACTGATTGTTGATCTGTTGTTCGTCTTCATTCTCAGGAGGAGCATTAGAAGCTTGGGCTGCGGATGATGATTCACCCCTTTCAGTCTGCAAAACACATTAAACACAATTTTTGTGCATTCAAATATGCATTAGTGTTAGCAAAATCCTAAATCAAAATAATCATAATGACATGTTTAAACAATATCAAAATTATACACATTTTCATATTTTTAACAATTCTACACTTTTTTAAATAAGCATATATGAAAATGTTTACAAAGTTCATAAGCATTCAACTCAAATAACATATTAAAATAACCATTACTAGCAATTAAACAAATTTCAAATGGCATTTACATCAATTTAATCAAGTTCATGAATTTTATACCTAAAAAGTCCACTTTAATTCTCAAAAATCATGTTTAGGATCAAAGTTTAGATCATTTAGTTACCTAAATATGTTATACTACTTAATTTAGCATGAATTCATAACAAAAATCGGCCATAACCCCTTTATAACAAAAAGCCCCAAATTGCTCAAGAACACTAACCCTAGATTTCTAAAAATTTTGAAGTTTAAGGCTCCAAATCATGACAAATAGCATCAATCTAGGTTATACAAGCATAATATACTAACAATTTAACTATAAACAAGCCAGAAATCATCAAAATCAAATTAGGTAAAAATATGCTCAAGAACACTATAAATTCGAATTAAAGAGTGTAATGTGTAGAAATTTACCGTTTTCCTCAAAAAACTCCTTGGTAGAATTTTCCTCATTGTGTTTTTAGTGAGAAATTTGGTGATAAACGGTCAAAAATCGCGATTTGGGGGGTGTTTTTGTCGGGTTTTTGCGCAGAAAAAATAAGGGGTATGGGGAAGGGGACTGGTCTGTCGACCAGTTTATCCTTTCTGTAATTAGGTCTCTCCGCGATCGCGGAGATATTGACCCTTACTGATCAGCGATCGCGGAGCAGCATTTTTCTGTATATTTTTTTTTTATAAACCTTTACTTAATTAAAACAACTAATTAAATAATTTTAAAATTTTGTTTTTCCTTACTATTGAGAGTGAGGTCGTTTCGGTACGTTCACCTAGTTCGTCCCTCAACAAAATTTCAAAATTTGTCATTTTAAAGCGATTGTTTTAAAAACAAAGATTTTTGGTTTTTTTTTTAATGTTTTTGGCATACTTTATATTAATAAGATTAAAAATAATGATAACAAAATTTTTCGCCCCTCCCTCGGGTAAAGCAATTTCGGTTCAAGACCTAGTGTTTAACTTACGACGAATTTTAGAAATCATATTTTTAACTTAATAAAATAAAGTAAATTTCGTTTTTAAAATTCACACAACACTTAAGTTTAAAATGCATATTAAAATATAAATATTTTTAATATTTTTATACATTAAATTTTATAAATTTTAAAATACTATATTAAAATAAAATAGTTATATATTAATTATAAAAAGAAGGAAAAATAAAAATAAAATTAAAAATCTTTTTGGTCTTTTATCCCACTTTAATCAATCAAATATTAACAAAAATATACGTCCCTTAAAGTAATTTCGGCTATATTCCCTAGTTTTACTCCTGGCGAATTTTTTTTGAAATATTTTGAATTGATTGATTAAAAATATTTATACCTTATGAATAAACGGTAAATTTTTGCAGTGATGGATTAAATTTTTGTATTGATATTAGTAATTTCGGTTTATTATACCTATTTTTAATGAATATCAATTTAATACTTTATAGCAACAATTTAGCGTTTAAAAACAAAAGGTTAAAAACATAAAATAAATAAAAACTTACCTGTGAAGTTTATTAAACCATGGCTGATATCAAATGCATGCTTCATCTTGTAAAACCTAAAAACAAAAAATTCAGAATGGGGGAAGAGGACTAGTTCTTTAGGGTCTGCTAGTAGAAAAGATCAATCGGATTCCATTCTCGAAACTACACGAAAACAGAATATCAAACTTCTAGATATCATGAAATTATCTTTAAAACTTTTGAATCTTCCCACACTTAGCTAGCTGTGGTGTTAAAATCGTGATTAACTTCATCGTCAACTTCTATCAGACCATCATTAACTTGCATATCTGTGATTTTTGTTTTAAGCCATTGGTCGGTTTCTTTTGTAATCTTCACAAAATCAACTAATTTCTCTTTTTCTTTTGATGACAGATTAGATACTAATCGGTTACATAACTTAAAGTTCCCCTTAATCCTAGCATTGTGAACTCGTTTATAAAGCTTCTTCATTGAACTGTTAATAACAAGGTCATCTAATTTTGTATCATTAATGGGGTTCTGTGTATTCTGGTCATCATTAGGTGTTACTTCATCTTCCACACACTTAGGCATTTTAACATTGTTAAGCACTACCGTTGGAGTTATTGGATCAACAGTTTTGGTTGGTGGAGATCTAGACTTTCGACTCACAAAGGTGATCGATTTTTCACCATCATTAAGTGTCATTCTACCTTCTCTTACATCAATTAACGCCTTGGTGGACGCTAAAAATGGTCGACCTAAAAGTAGAGGAAAGTTTGAGTCTTCTTCTATGTCTATGATAACAAATTTGACTAGAAAGGTTAAATTACCTACTTGAATAGGTAGGTTGTCAGCAATTCCAACTGGGTGTCTAATGGTTTGGTCAAAGAATCGAACACTCATCTCTGTTGGACTTAACCCTCCTAAATTTAACTTCTTATATAATGAAAGAGGCATAATACTTACACTTGCACCTAGATCTGCTAGTGCATTATACATGACACAATCACTAAGTAAACAAGGAACAATAAATTCACCCGGATCACCCGACTTAGGTGGAAATTCCGGTGGAATAGTATTTAATGGTTCTATTTTTACGGCTTTGGTTTCTTGTTCTTGCTTACTCTTCCTCTTCCTTTTTGAAGTATCACCAACACAAACTTTATTACCTATTTCTTGTTCATATTCAACTTTTATTGGAAATGGAATAGGTGGTTTGTATGGTGCATATATTGGTTTTTCAAACCCTGGTGGTGGTGTGATTTCTTCATCGTCTGAAATATTTTCCTCTTTTATTTCTGGTTTTTCAGAATTCGTTGAAACCATGTTAACATTTTCATTCCGAGGATTTACTTCAGTATTACTTGGTAACTTTCCTTGTTTCCTTTCACTTATTAGGCTCGCTAGAGTACCTACTTATTTTTCTAGATTTAAAATGGAAGTTTGTTGAGTTCTAAATGATTGATCAAACTTTTCATTTGTTTGGGTTTGAGATGTAATAAATTGTTTTTGAGATTCAACTAACTTTAATACCAATTCTTCCATATTTGACTTTTTCTCTTCAGTTTGTTGTGGTTGTTTATATAAGCCTGGCCTTTGTTGATTAAAAGTATTGTTTTGATTATTATTGTTATTGTTGGGTCCATTTGGATTGTAAAGAATGTTTTGATTTCGGTTTAAGTTTTGCCTTGGCGGTTGATAATTATTTTGATAATTATTTCCCTGCATTTGGTTTATGTAGGAGACATTTTCACGTTGTTCCATCGTTTGCTCGACATTACAATCCTTAGTTAAGTGTGGTCTACCGCATTGCTCACAACTGATTTGTATTGCGTGAATATCTTTAGTCATCTTTTCCATTCGTCTTTCAAAAGCATCTATTTTTGCTGAAACGGAATCAAAGTTATGGCTAGAATCGGCTATAGCCGCTTTGGATGAATGTAAGATATCTTTCTCTTGGTGCCACTCATGAGAGTGGGAGGCTGTTTTATCAATAATTTTGTGAGCTTCAGTAGCGGTTTTCTTCATAACGGAACCACCAGCAGCTGTGTCAATATCTTTTCTTGTAGCGACATCAACGCCTTTATAGAATATTTGAACTATTTAAAAAGTGTCTAAACCGTGTTGAGGACATCCTCTCAACATCTTTCCGAATCTTGTCCATGCCTCAAATAACGTTTCATTTGGCTTTTGTGCACGTGGCAATTTCTCCTTGAAGTCTCACGGCTTTAGATGCCGGAAAGAATCTTTGAAGAAATTTCTCTACTAAGACATCCCATGTATCAATTGCTCCTTCTGGTAATGATTCTAACCAATCTTTAGCTTCCCCAATTAAAGTCCAAGGGAACAACATAAGATAGATCGTTTCATCTTCAATTTCTCGGATTTTAAATAAAGTACAAATTCTATTAAAGGTTCGAAGATGTTCGTTTGGATCTTATTTTTCTGTACCATCGAATTGGCATTGATTAGTAACCATATGTATGATTTGTCCTTTGATTTCAAAATTTGGTGCAGTAACTTCTGGTTGAGTAATGGCATGACCTTGGCCCGTACGTGTGGCTCTCATTCGATCTTCCATAGTTTGAGGTTCTAGATCTTCCATATCTTGACTAGTTGAATCCGAATCACTAGAAGATTCTGATTTAACGGTTCCTTCTTCGACAAACTCCGTTTGAATAAATTGTGGTTCAGGAGGAATGTTTAATAGTTTAGGATCTTGGAATTGTCCCTGAATATCCTCCGGGTTCTCAATTGTGAAGTCGGGTTCAAAAAATGGATTATCTGAAATTTGAATTGAAGTACTAGTTCGACTAGATGATGATTCTAAAAATTCAATGGTAGCAATATTTGCTAGATGCCTTGATCGAGTTACAGGTGGTGAACGTATTGCTCGGTGCATTCACTAAATATCCTATTAGTTAAAAAGATAAAAATTATATAAGTTATCAAATTAATAGACTTTTCTGATTTTGCCCACGTTTCGAATAGACAAAAGATGCAGCAGGTAGCCAGGACCCTTTAAATCGGAAGTCCACAACTCGCCACTAACAAATCCAACTATTACTACGAACTAGAAAATTTGGATGTCTATCAATTTAATTGCTTACAATAATTTTTCCGTCGAAATTTTAAAGAGATTTTAGATAAGAAATAGAAAATTCTAGGTCCTAAAAACTAGAGCGTCGAAAAATAAGAAAGAAAAAAATTGCGTCGAAAAACGTCGAAAAATAAAAGGTCGAAAAATAATAAAAAGAACGCAGCGCGTCGAAACTTAAAAAAAAAACTAAGAATTAAAAGTTGCGTCTAAAGGTATTAAAGCTTAAAAGGAATTCTATATCCAAAATGGCAATTACTTAAAAAGCACTAAAATCTATAAACTTAAAATGGCGTCGCAAATTTAAAAGCGTCTAAATCTTAATTTTAAGGAAAAAGCACTTAAGGGATTTTACGGCAAAGCTTATAAGTCTAGAAATAAAAATAACTATGGCAAATACTAATTTAAAACTAAGTACGAACGATAATTATTAAAAATTACGAATTAAACGATAAAAATACAAATTATAACTAAAATGCTAAAAATACAATTTTTATAAAAATATTATTTTTATATTATTATTTTATAAAAGTATTAATTTTTTTATAAATTAATAAAACTAATTAAAACATAAATATAACAAATTAAATTAAAAACTAAAACTAAATAATATTATAATAAAACCCTAAATTATTAATTAATAATTATAATTAATTAATTAAAACCCTAATTTTGCAATTAATGTGTCTGTTAGAGACGGCTCCGCGTTCGCGGAGGTTTATCCCTTTGAAACTCCGCGATCGCGGAGTTCAATAGTATCCGAATGTAATTGGGCTGGAACAGTGTCGGCACAGTTTAATATTTATTTTAATTTTATTGGGCTTTAACTGGCCCAGTACGTTTATTTGATTTTTTTTTTAGATTTTTGAGTTTTATAAAATAAAAGATATATAATTTATAAAATAAAAACAAACTTATATTTTAAAAATCTTAAAATAAAATTATTTATTAAAATTCTTAAAAATAAATATATATTTTTGGATTTTTTTAGTTTTATATTTTATATTATTACAAAATAATCTATTTTTACAAAATTAAAAATAAAGATTATAAATTTTTATATTTTACAAAAATATGGCGTTTAACCGATTTGGTCCCCGGCAGCGGCGCCAAAAATACTTGATGAGTGTAGAGGTGTATACGAAAATACTATTAATTATACTACAATTTACACAAGTTATTTAATTATTTAATGAATGGATATACCTAAACCTTGCTACACACTTATAGGCAGTGTACCTAATCGTAGAGTAGTGTAGTTTTTAGTAAGTCTGGTTCGTTCCGCAGGGAGCTAGTTGAGTTTAACGCTATATTTTATAAAACTATAAATATATATATATAATTATTATTATTATAAAGGGGGGTTTTTACCGTTTAACGACCGGTCTGTCAGATTTTTAGTTTTAGCTATAAAGATAAATTGCGAGAAAATAAATTGCGAGTAAATAAAAATAGCGATAAAATATGAAATAAAAGTATTATGCTTATTTAAACTTCCGTAATCATGATGTTTGATATTTTGGTTATATATTATTACCCCGGGTTAATTGTTATTTGGCCTGGTTTATTTGATACGGCTATCTGGCTTTTGCCCATAATAGTCCATCGGTCATAAATATAAAGTGCGAGTGTCCTCGTCAAATTACCCTTATACCCGAAGTCAAATAGTCCAACTAATTAAGGATTTAAACTATGACGCAGTTATCACTTCTGTCAACAATTACACCAGTTATCACTGTATGTAATCCACCCCTATTTTAATTAGATATGAATATTAATTTACCCACTTGATCAGTTTGAATACTCAATTACCCAACCCGAATAATTAATCAAATGATTATAATAGACTCCGTATGAACGTCGCTAAATAGGACAACCATAATCATTATTAATTATTTAGATTAATTAATTTGAAGATAGGTTCGACAGACTCCAATGAGTTGTCACTCGATTAGACAATACCCCCCATCTATTAATAGTACATAGTCCAATGTCCACAAGTGTCGGTCTTTGTCCAAACATTAATTATGGTCCAAAGTTCAATAACCCGGTCTTTAATATTTAGTCTAACATCACGATTACTTCGGCTCAAATAAGCATAATAATAACTTAGTTACGAGACATTAAAGTAAAAAGGTTGAACATAACTTACAGTGATTAAAAATCGCGTAGTGTTACACGGACAGAGTTTTGACTTACAAAACCTTAAAACATTTGTAACAATAACCTTATTATTGAAATTATCTTAACTTAAAATTATAACACAAATATAGATATAGATTTAGAGAAAGAAGAAGAGATAAAAATCTTTGGGGTGTTTGTTTTGTGCAGAACTCGGCTGCTTTTATAGGCATTTCTGAATCTTGATGCTCCGCGATCGCGATGGTTTTGTGCCTTGGGGCTCCGCGATCGCGGAGGTCCCTTTTCCAGCTGGTTCAAGTTTGGATCCTAGCTTGTCGACATAATATATATATAATATAATATTTAAGTAATTATTTAAATATTATATTATATTCTCGTGCATAGTTGACTTGTACTTTCAGCTCCGTTGAGTCGTACGTTGATAGTTGGTTCATGCGTCGATTCTGGATTTTCGAACGTCTTTTTGTATGCTGAGATATCTTGTACTTTGCGTTCCGCGACTTGTACTTTTGTCATTTTTAGACGTTAATCATCAATAAATTGAACCACTTGAATTGTATCTTGTACATTTGAGCTTTTTGGTCATTTGCGTCTTCAAATCGTCAATTCAGCCTTTTGTCTTCACCTTTTATTATTTAAACGAATATTACTTGTAAATAGAACAATTGCAACTGAAAGCTTGTATTTTTGGAAGGATAATGCTATGAAATATATGTTCGTTTGTAGCATTATCAATAACTTTGTTACGAGACATTAATTTAAAAAGATTGAACATAACTTACAATGATTATTATTTGCGTAGCGTTAAACGGACAGAGTTTCAACTTAAAAACCGTAAAACATTCATTACAATAACCTTATTATTAACTTACAATTAAAATTATAATTATAAATATAAATATATATATATATATATATATATATATATATATATATATATATATATATATATATATATATATATATATAGAGAGAGAGAGAGAGAGAGAGAGAGAGATCAGAGAGTGAGATTGAATTTTTGTGTATATTTCGGCCAGAATTCGTTCCAATTTATAGACCTGGCCAACTTTCTGGGGCCATGCGATCGCATAAAAAATCTTCTTCCTGGCCATGCGATCGCATGGCCAACTGTGATAGGATATTTTCCTAATTCAAAACGTGGGCTGCTGAATTAATTTAATATATAATATAATATATATATAATTTTATATAATTTTATATATATTATATTATATTCTTGTGCATAGTAAACTTGTAATTTTAGCTCCGTTGAGTTGTACGTTGTTACTTGGTTTATGTTCCGGTTCCGTATTTTCGAACGTCTTTTCGTATGCTTAGATATCTTGTACTTTACGTTCCGTGACTTGTACTCTTATCAATATTTAGACGTTATTCATCAATAAATTGAACCACTTGGATTGTAACTTGTACGTTTGAGCATTCTGGTCATTTGCGTCTTTAAATCGTCGATTCTATCTTTTATCTTCACATTTTATTATTTAAACGATAATCACTTGTAAATAGAACAATTGCAACTAAAAGCTTGTCTTTCTGAAAGGATAATGCTATGAAATATGTGTTCGTTTTAAGCATTATCAATGGTCCGATGGAAGTTGACGATGAAGTTAATCACAATTTCAACACCACAGCTAACTAAGTGTGGGGAGATTCAAATGTTTTAAGTATAATTCTTATGCTGTCTAAAGTTAGATATTCTGTTTTCGTGTAGTTTCTGAGAATGAAATCCGATTGATCTTTTCTACTAGCAGACCCTAAAGAACTAGTCTTCTCCCCCCATTCTGAATTTTTTATTTTTTTAGGTATTACAATATGAAGAATTCCTTTGATTTGAACCATGGTCTATTGCTACATGTTATGATTGTTAAACGCAATAATAACAACCTCCCAAGTGACCTGGTGTCAGTAATAAGAAGCAAATGTGACGAAGTAAGAAAAGAACTCAGGAACAATCATAATAAGATACATTTCGGTAAAGGAAAATCATTATCCGCAGCAAAAAGAAGAGCATGACACCTAGAAAGATGTCATAAATGTGGTAAATGGTCACACGAAGGAAAATGTTCTAATAATCAGACATACTCCAATAATGAGTTAATTACTCTATGCAGAGAAGGACTGTTCACTTGCTTAGAAGAAAAGTTATTAAATACTCGAGGTTACGCTTATGTAGCAATGGAAAATCAAATCGAACGACTCTCCTATGAGTCGACCAGAGCAGGTCACTGAGAATTCCGTCTAGCAGGTAAGTCTGTACAATTTTTATTTTTATTTTTATTGCTTTTAACCTTTTGTTTTTAAATGCTGAACTTTCGCTATAAAGCATTAAATTGATATTCGGTAAAAATAGGTATAATAAACCGAAATTATTGATATCGGACAAAAATTTAATCCATCAATGCGAAATTTACCGTTTATTCATAAGGTATAAATATCTTTAATCAATCAACTTAAAATATTTCAAAAATTCGCCAGGAGTAAAACTAGGTAATATAGCCGAAATTACTTTACCCAAAAGAGGGACGTATATTTTTGTTAATATTTGATTGATTAAAGTGGGATAAAAGACCAAAAAGATTTTTTATTATTTTATTTTTACCTTATTTTTTTTAATATATTACTATATTATTTTAAATATAAGTTAATATAAAATTAATGTATATAAATATTAATAATATTTATATAAAACTAATATGCATTTTAAATTTAAGTTTTGTGTGAATTTAAAAATAAAATTTACTTTATTTCATTAAGTTAAAAAAAATAATTTCTAAAATTCGTCGTGAGTTAAACACTAGGTCATTGAACTGAAATTGCTTTACCCGAGGGCGGGGTGAAAAATTTTGTTATCATTATTTTTAATTTTATTGATATAAAGTATGCCAAAAAAATTAAAAAAAAAACCCAAAAATCTTTGCTTTTAAAACAGTCGCTTTAAAATGACAAATTTTTAAATTTTGTCGAGTGACGAACTAGGTGTAACGTACCGAAACTACCTCATCCTAAATAAAAAGGAAAACAAAATTTTAAGTTAATCAAATATTTGTTTTAATAAGCTAAGGTTTTTAATAAAAAAAATAAATAAATAAATAAAATATTTTGCAAACACCGGTGAAGGGTTATTCCGGAAAATCTGTCTAGGGTAAAATCTAGCTTGAATTTTCAAAAGATCAAATGTTTTCATAAAGATCCAATTTCCTAAAGGATCTAAATTTTCATAGCCATGTGGGACTGTAAACCACAACGTTACTATCATTGTTCATACCGATGTATCAAAATCACTAATGTATAAAGTGTAAAGAACAAAGAAGTGATTCGTGTGAAGTTATATTCAAGTTCTATATTGCTTGAGGACAAGCAATGCTCAAGTGTGAGAATATTTGATAATGCTAAAAACAAACACATATTTCATAGCATTATCCTTCCAGAAAGACAAGCTTTTAGTTGCAATTGTTCTATTTCCAAGTGATAATTGTTTAATTAATAAAATAAGAAGACAGAAGACTGAAAAGACGATTTGAAGACGCAAATGACCAGAAAGCTCAAACGTACAAGTTACAATCCAAGTGGTTCAATTTATTGATGATTAACGTCTAAATATTGATAAGAGTACAAGTCGCGGAACACAAAATACAAGATATCTAAGCATACGAAAAGACGTTCGAAAATCTGGAACCGAGACATAAACCGAGTAACAACGTACAACTCAACGGAGCTAAAATTACAAATCAACTATGCACAAGAATATAATATAATATATATATAATTATATAAAATTATATATATTATATTATATATTAAAATAATTCAGCAGCCCACGTTTTAAAAAGCAAAGTGAGCTGTACCAGCTAGCAATGCAATCGCATGGCCAGGAAGAAGGATTTCCATGCAATCGCATGGGAACCAGAGGCTGGCCAAGTCCTATAAATAGCCACGTTTTCTGCCCGATTATTTACACCATATTTTCTTTCTCTCTCTCTTATTTTCAATATATAATATTTATATTTATAATTTTAAGTTTAATTTAAGTTTAATAATAATTGGGTTATTGTAACGAATGTTTTATGGCTTTTTAAGTCGAAACTCTGTCCGTGTAACGCTACGCGATTAATAATCATTGTAAGCTATGTTCTTCCTTTTTAAATTAATGTCTCGTAGCTAAGTTATTATTATGCTTATTTAAGCCGAAGTAATTGTGATGTTGGACTAAATATTAAGACGGGGTTATTAGGCTTTGGACCATAATTAGAGTTTGGACAAAAGACCGACATTTGTGGACATTGGACTATTGACTATTAATGGACTTTATATTTGTTTAACTGAATGATAGTGTAGTGACCCGAACTTTTCCATGTTTATATATATTAATTGAGATTGATATTTACATGATTAAATGTTTCCAACATGTTAAGCAATCAAACTTGTTAAGACTTGATTAATTGAAATATGTTTCATATAGACAATTGACCACCCAAGTTGACCGGCGATTCACGAACGTTAAAACTTGTAAAAACGACATGACGATATATATATGGATATACATATGGTTAACATGAGATTATGATAAGTAAGTATCTCCATAAGTATATTAACAATGAGTTATATACATATAAACAAGACTACTAACTTAAGGATTTCGAAACGAGACATATATGTAACGATTATCGTTGTAACGACATTTAAATGTATATATATCATATTAAGATATATTAATATATCATAATATCATGATAATATAATAATTTAACATCTCATTAGATATAATAAACAATGGGTTAACAACATTAATTGAGATCGTTAACTTAAAGGTTTCAAAACAACACTTACATGTAACGACTAACGATGACTTAACGACTCAGTTAAAATGTATATACATGTAGTGTATTTAGATGTATTAAAATACTTTTGGAAGACTTCAATACATATATCAAAACACTCATACTTAACAAAAATGGTTACAGTTACTTTCCCATTCTTTTCTTTCGTCAAGAATTCTAGTCGTATTTTTACCCGTATTATACACAGCTTCAAAACGTACTTACTATGGGTATATACCAATAGGAACTAGCATGGGATTCCACTCTTGATTATGTCATGTATGACTAATCAATTTTAACTTCTACCATGAGCTAGTCAACTAACTAGAACTCCTTTTAACCCCACTCACCACTCACCAATTACCACTCATCATTCACTCCATTTCACTTCCAATTCTCTTTCTAATTCTCTCTCAACACACCCACACTATTATGAACGTATTTTTCCAGTATTTAATCATCATCTTCATCAAAAATCACTTCAAAAATCAAGCTATAATCATCATAGGAAGAACACTTCAAGAACACTTCAAAAATCCCTTCAAGTTTACTAATTTACTTCCAAGCTTTCTAATCCATTCCAAGTAATCATCTAAGATCAAGAAACCTTTGTTATATACAGTAGGTTATCTTTCTTATTCAAGGTAATATTCATATTCAAACTTTGATTCAATTTCTATAACTATAAACTATCTTAATTCGAGTAAAAATCTTACTTGAACTTGTTTTTGTGTCATGATCCTACTTCAAGAACTTTCAAGCCATCCAAGATCCTTTGAAGCTAGATCATTTCTTATCACTTCCAGTAGGTTTACCTACTAAACTTGAGGTAGTAATGATGTTCATAACATCATTTGATTCATATATATAAAACTATCTTATTCGAAGGTTTAAACTCGTAATCACTAGAACATAGTTTAGTTAATTCTAAACTTGTTCGCAAACAAAAGTTAATCCTTCTAACTTGACTTTTAAAATTAACTAAACACATGTTCTATATCTATATTATATGCTAACTTAATGATTTAAAACCTGGAAACACGAAAAACACCGTAAAACCGGATTTACGCCGTCGTAGTAACACCGCTGGCTGTTTTGGGTTAGTTAATTAAAAACTATGATAAACTTTGATTTAAAAGTTGTTATTCTGAGAAAATGATTTTTATTATGAACATGAAACTATATCCAAAAATTGTGGTTAAACTCAAAGTGGAAGTATGTTTTCTAAATTGGTCATCTAGACGTCGTTCTTTCGACTGAAATGACTACCTTTACAAAAACGACTTGTAACTTATTTTTCTGACTATAAACCTATACTTTTTCTGTTTAGATTCGTAAAATAGAGTTCAATATGAAACCATAGCAATTTGATTCACTCAAAACGGATTTAAAATGAAGAAGTTATGGGTAAAACAAGATTGGATAATTTTTCTCATTTTAGCTACGTGAAAATTGGTAACAAATCTATTCCAACCATAACTTAATCAACTTGTATTGTATATTATGTAATCTTGAGATACCATAGACACGTATACGATGTTTCGACCTATCATGTCGACACATCTATATATATTTTGGAACAACCATAGACACTCTATATGTGAATGTTGGAGTTAGCTATACAGGGTTGAGGTTGATTCCAAAATATATATAGTTTGAGTTGTGATCAATACTGAGATACGTATACACTGGGTCGTGGATTGATTCAAGATAATATTTATCGATTTATTTCTGTACATCTAACTATGGACAACTAGTTGTAGGTTACTAACGAGGACAGCTGACTTAATAAACTTAAAACATCAAAATATATTAAAAGTGTTATAAATGTATTTTGATCATACTTTGATATATATGTATATATTGTTATAGGTTCGTGAATCAACCAGTGGCCAAGTCTTACTTCCCGACGAAGTAAAAATCTGTGAAAGTGAGTTATAGTCCCACTTTTAAAATCTAATATTTTTGGGATGAGAATACATGCAGGTTTTATAAATGATTTACAAAATAGACACAAGTACGTGAAACTACATTCTATGGTTGAATTATCAAAATCGAATATGCCCCTTTTTATTAAGTCTGGTAATCTAAGAATTAGGGAACAGACACCCTAATTGACGCGAATCCTAAAGATAGATCTATTGGGCCTAACAAACCCCATCCAAAGTACCGGATGCTTTAGTACTTTGAAATTTATATCATATCCGAAGGGTGTCCCGGAATGATGGGGATATTCTTATATATGCATCTTGTTAATGTGGATTACCAGGTGTTCACCATATGAATGATTTTTATCTCTATGTATGGGATGTGTATTGAAATATGAAATCTTGTGGTCTATTGGTACGATTTGATATATATAGGTTAAACCTATAACTCACCAACATTTTTGTTGACGTTTAAAGCATGTTTATTCTCAGGTGAATATTAAGAGCTTCCGCTGTTGCATACTAAAATAAGGACAAGATTTGGAGTCCATGTTTGTATCATATTGTGTAAAAACTGCATTCAAGAAACTGATTTCAATGTAACATATTTGTATTGTAAACCATTATGTAATGGTCGTGTGTAAACAGGATATTTTAGATTATCATTATTTGATAATATACGTAAAGCTTTTTAAACCTTTATTTATGAAATAAAGGTTATGGTTTGTTTTAAAAATGAATGCAGTCTTTGAAAAACGTCTCATATAGAGGTCAAAACCTCGCAACGAAATCAATTAATATGGAACGTTTTTAATCAATAAGAACGGGACATTTCAGTTGGTATCAGAGCGTTGGTCTTAGAGAACCAGAATTTTGCATTAGTGTGTCTTATCGAGTTTTTTAGGATGCATTAGTGAGTCTGGACTTCGACCGTGTTTACTTGAAAAATGATTGCTCAACAAATTTTGTTGGAAACTATATATTTTTAACATGTGAATATTATGTGATATATTAATCTCTTAACGCGTTTGATATTATGTGATAGATGTCTACCTCTAGCACAAGTCTCATTGACTCACCTAATAATAATGAAGAGTCAAATGTAAATTGGAATGATTCGTGGACTGATTCACAAGTTCCCGAAGAGGAACCGGAAGAAGAGTCGGAACCAGAAGAAGAATCGGAACCGGAAGAAGAATCGGAACCGGATGAAGAAATAGAACCGGTGGGGGAAATAATAAAACGGTTAAGTAAAAGAAAATCCTCAACCAACCGACCAAGGTTAATTATGGTCAATGGTGTTTCCGCCAAGGAAGCAAAATATTGGGAGGATTACCAATTCTCCGATGAATCGGATTCCGACGAGAATTCCGATGATGTTATAGAAATTACCCCAACTGAATTTAAAAAGGCAAAAGAAAATAATAAGGGAAAGGGCATAAAAATAGAGAAATCTAATTCCAACCCCGATGAACTTTATATGTATCGTCAAACCCCGAAGTCCTTAAGTTGTAACAATGACCCGGGAACCTCTAAACCACCAGGTTTTTCTAAACCAATGTGGAAAATTACGGCTCGTATTAGGGGAACATCATATATCCCTAGAAACTTGGCAAAACGAACCAAAACCGAAGAAGAAGAAGAAACAAGCGAGTCGGAATAAGATAGTTGTATTCTTGTGGTGTAATGTATGTAATATAGTGTGCTTATGCTTTATGATATATGTAAAAATTGCTTGTATTAATAAGTATTTTTTTTATGAATCTAACTCTTGTCTATTTTACAGTATAAAAACACAAAATGGATAGACAACCCAATATTTTAAGAGACCTACCCGGAGACATGATTGATGAAATCTTGTCTAGAGTCGGTCAGAATTCTTCGGCACAACTATTTAAGGCGAGATCAGTTTGTAAGACATTCAAAGAACGTTCCAAGAATGCCTTGGTTTATAAAAGGCTTTCGTTCAAAAGATGGGGGATATCACATTGGGAAATCCATAAGTTACGATGTGTTTACTTTGACGCATATATTGCGGGGAACCCAAATGCTATTTTACGCAATGGGTTAAGAAATTATTTTGACTCAATATATCCGAATATTGGACTTCGTGATTTAGAAAAAGCGGCTAACATGCAACATAAAGAAGCATGTTATGCTTACGGATTAGTAATGTTCGCTTCTCACCAAAGTGAGAACAAGAACATCGGCCTACAACTATTAAACAAAACGTTCCCACAAGTGACGGAGTCGGTAATTGGGGTAAGAAATGAGGTTTTTAGATTGTTACGAGACTGTTGGACATTACGTAACCCTCGTCCCTTTGACGACGTTACAACACGCTGTCTTATCAACGGCCATAACGGTTATGTTCCACAAGACCAAGGATGGGAAGTAGTCCTAGTAAAACCAGAATGCATGACTTGTTTCTGGACGTATGAATTACGTGTCTTTATTGCCTTTGCTGAACGACTTGTGTATTAGCTAGAATTATCTTCACAACTATCTTGTATCAAAGTTATTGTGTGCTATATTTCATGATTTATGTAAAATAAGCGGTATTGTAAGTTTGTAAAATATTGTATAAAAGTTTGAACGCGAAATATTATTATAATCAGTTTTTCATATAGAATTGTAGTAGTTGAATTGTATATTAGCTACTAAGTATGAACTTAACGGGTAGGTGCTACCCGAATTTAAATTTATAAAACGCTAATATGAAGAAAAAGCTTTTATAAATGAGTTCATATTATGCTACGAAATACTATTAACTACTCTTAATATTCTGTATGATTAACTTGTTCCATTTGACTATTTTGAAGGAAATGGCACCGACTACTCGACACACTGTAAATATGAATGAAGAGGAATTCCGTACTTTTCTAGCTTCAAACATAGCCGCAGTACAGGCTGCGCTACATACCAACAATAACCTTGGATCTAGCAGTACAGGAAATCGTGTAGGATGCACCTACAAAGAATTCACTGCCTGCAAACCTTTAGAATTTGATGGAACCGAAGGACCGATCGGATTGAAACGGTGGACCGAGAAGGTCGAATCGGTGTTTGCCATAAGTATGGTGGGTGTACTGAAGAGGACAAAGTAAAGTACGCTATGCATACCTTCACAGGTTCTGCGTTAACATGGTGGAATACCTATCTAGAGCAAGTGGGACAAGACGATGCGTACGCACTACCGTGGTCAGCATTCAAGCACTTGATGAACGAGAAGTACCGTCCCAGAACCGAGGTCAATAAGCTCAAGACAGAACTTAGAGGGTTACGAACCCAAGGATTTGATATTACCACGTACGAAAGACGATTCACAGAATTGTGCCTATTGTGTCCGGGAGCATTCGAAGATGAGGAAGAGAAGATCGACGCGTTTGTGAAAGGATTACCAGAAAGAATCCAAGAAGATATAAGTTCACACGAGCCCGCCTCCATACAACAGGCATGTAGAATGGCTCACAAACTAGTGAACCAAATTGAAGAAAGAATTAAAGAACAGACTGCTGAAGAGGCCAATGTGAAGCAAGTCAAAAGAAAGTGGGAGGAAAACGGTGATAAGAATCACCAATACAACAACAACAGCAATTACAACAATAATCGCAACAATTATCCCAACAATCGCAACATCAATCGCAACTACAACAAACGGCCCAACAACAACAACAACAACAACAACAACAACAACAACAACAATAGCAACTACAACAATCATCCCAATAACAATAATAACCGCAACAACAACAACAATCAGAAGCAGCTATGCCAAAGGTGTGAAAAGTATCACTCGGGGTTCTGCACCAAATTTTGCAACAAGTGTAAAAGAAATGGTCATAGCGCGGCGAAGTGTGAGGTCTACGGACCAGGGGTTAATAGAACGAAAGGAACAAATGGTGTCGGAACGAGTAATGGCGGAGCAAGTAGTGTCGGAGCAAGTTATGCCAATGTAGTTTGTTATAAATGTGGAAAACCGGGCCACATTATTAGAAATTGCCCAAACCACACGAATGGACAACGCCTCGGAAGAGTTTTCAATATTAATGCAGCAGAGGCACAGGAAGACCCGGAGCTTGTTACGGGTACGTTTCTTATTGACAATAAATCTGCTTACGTTTTATTTGATTCGGGTGCGGATAGAAGCTATATGAGTAGAGATTTTTGTGCTAAATTAAGTTGTCCACTGACGCCTTTGGATAGTAAATTTTTACTCGAATTAGCAAATGGTAAATTAATTTCAGCAGATAATATATGTCGGAATCGAGAAATTAAATTGGTTAGCGAAACATTTAAGATTGATTTGATACCAGTAGAGTTAGGGAGTTTTGATGTGATAATCGGTATGGACTGGTTGAAAGAATTGAAAGCAGAGATCGTTTGTTACAAAAATGCAATTCGCATTATACGAGAAAAAGGAAAACCCTTAATGGTGTACGGAGAAAAGGGCAACACGAAGCTACATCTTATTAGTAATTTGAAGGCACAAAAACTAATAAGAAAAGGTTGCTATGCTGTTCTAGCACACGTCGAGAAAGTACAAACTGAAGAAAAGAGCATCAATGATGTTCCCATTGCAAAAGAATTTCCCGATGTATTTCCGAAAGAATTATCGGGATTACCCCCACATCGATCCGTTGAATTTCAAATAGATCTTGTACCAGGAGCTGCACCAATAGCTCGTGCTCCTTACAGACTCGCACCCAGCGAGATGAAAGAACTGCAAAGCCAATTACAAGAACTTTTAGAGCGTGGTTTCATTCGACCAAGCACATCACCGTGGGGAGCTCCTGTTTTGTTTGTCAAGAAGAAAGATGGTACATTCAGGTTGTGTATCGACTACCGAGAGTTGAACAAACTTACCATCAAGAACCGCTACCCACTACCGAGAATCAATGACTTATTTGATCAACTACAAGGCTCGTCTATTTATTCAAAGATTGACTTACGTTCCGGGTATCATCAAATGCGGGTGAAAGAAGATGATATTCCAAAGACTGCTTTCAGAACACGTTACGGTCATTACGAGTTTATGGTCATGCCGTTTGGTTTAACTAATGCACCAGCTGTGTTCATGGACCTTATGAACCGAGTGTGTGGACCATACCTTGACAAGTTTGTCATCGTTTTCATTGATGACATACTTATTTACTCAAAGAATGACCAAGAACACGGTGAACATTTGAGAAAAGTGTTAGAAGTATTGAGGAAGGAAGAATTGTACGCTAAGTTTTCAAAGTGTGCATTTTGGTTGGAAGAAGTTCAATTCCTCGGTCACATAGTGAACAAAGAAGGTATTAAGGTGGATCCGGCAAAGATAGAAACTGTTGAAAAGTGGGAAACCCCGAAAACTCCGAAACACATACGCCAGTTTTTAGGACTAGCTGGTTACTACAGAAGGTTCATCCAAGACTTTTCCAGAATAGCAAAACCCTTGACTGCATTAACGCATAAAGGGAAGAAATTTGAATGGAAGGATGAACAAGAGAAAGCGTTTCATTTATTGAAGAAAAAGCTAACTACGGCACCTATATTGTCATTGCCTGAAGGGAATGATGATTTTGTGATTTATTGTGACGCATCAAAGCAAGGTCTCGGTTGTGTATTAATGCAACGAACGAAGGTGATTGCTTATGCGTCTAGACAATTGAAGATTCACGAGCAAAATTATACGATGCATGATTTGGAATTAGGCGCGGTTGTTTTTGCATTAAAGACTTGGAGGCACTACTTATATGGGGTCAAAAGTATTATATATACCGACCACAAAAGTCTTCAACACATATTTAATCAGAAACAACTGAATATGAGGCAGCGTAGGTGGATTGAACTGTTGAATGATTACGACTTTGAGATTCGTTACCACCCGGGGAAGGCAAATGTGGTAGCCGATGCCTTGAGCAGAAAGGACAGAGAACCCATTCGAGTAAAATCTATGAATATAATGATTCATAATAACCTTACTACTCAAATAAAGGAGGCGCAACAAGGAGTTTTAAAAGAAGGAAATATAAAGGATGAAATACCCAAAGGATCGGAGCAGCATCTTAATATTCGGGAAGACGAAACTCGGTATAGGGCTGAAAGGATTTGGGTACCAAAATTTGGAGATATGAGAGAAATGGTACTTAGAGAAGCTCATAAAACCAGATACTCAATACATCCTGGAACGGGGAAGATGTACAAGGATCTCAAGAAACATTTTTGGTGGCCGGGTATGAAAGCCGATGTTGCTAAATACATAGGAGAATGTTTGACGTGTTCTAAGGTCAAAGCTGAGCATCAGAAACCATCAGGTCTACTTCAACAACCCGAAATCCCAGAATGGAAATGGGAAAACATTACCATGGATTTCATCACTAAATTGCCAAGGACTGCAAGTGGTTTTGATACTATTTGGGTAATAGTTGATCGTCTCACCAAATCAGCACACTTCCTGCCAATAAGAGAAGATGACAAGATGGAGAAGTTAGCACGACTGTATTTGAAGGAAGTCGTCTCCAGACATGGAATACCAATCTCTATTATCTCTGATAGGGATGGCAGATTTATTTCAAGATTCTGGCAGACATTACAGCAAGCATTAGGAACAAGTCTAGATATGAGTACTGCCTATCATCCACAAACTGATGGGCAGAGCGAAAGGACGATACAAACGCTTGAAGACATGCTACGAGCATGTGTTATTGATTTCAGAAATAGTTGGGATCGACATCTACCGTTAGCAGAATTTTCCTACAACAAAAGCTACCATTCAAGCATTGAGATGGTGCCGTTTGAAGCACTTTATGGTAGAAAGTGCAGGTCTCCGATTTGTTGGAGTGAAGTGGGGGATAGACAGATTACGGGTCCGGAGATTATACAAGAAACTACCGAGAAGATCATCCAAATTCAACAACGGTTGAAAACCGCCCAAAGTCGACAAAAGAGCTACGCTGACATTAAAAGAAAAGATATAGAATTTGAAATTGGAGAGATGGTCATGCTTAAAGTTGCACCTTGGAAAGGCGTTGTTCGATTTGGTAAACGAGGGAAATTAAATCCAAGGTATATTGGACCATTCAAGATTATTGATCGTGTCGGACCAGTAGCTTACCGACTTGAGTTACCTCAACAATTCGCGGCTGTACATAACACTTTCCACGTCTCGAATTTGAAGAAATGTTTTGCTAAAGAAGATCTCACTATTCCGTTAGATGAAATCCAAATCAACGAAAAACTCCAATTCATCGAAGAACCCGTCGAAATAATGGATCGTGAGGTTAAAAGACTTAAGCAAAACAAGATACCAATTGTTAAGGTTCGATGGAATGCTCGTAGAGGACCCGAGTTCACCTGGGAGCGTGAAGATCAGATGAAGAAGAAATACCCGCATCTATTTCCAGAAGATTCGTCAACACCTTCAACATCTTAAAATTTCGAGACGAAATTTATTTAACGGGTAGGTACTGTAGTGACCCGAACTTTTCCATGTTTATATATATTAATTGAGATTGATATTTACATGATTAAATGTTTCCAACATGTTAAGCAATCAAACTTGTTAAGACTTGATTAATTGAAATATGTTTCATATAGACAATTGACCACCCAAGTTGACCGGCGATTCACGAACGTTAAAACTTGTAAAAACGACATGACGATATATATATGGATATACATATGGTTAACATGAGATTATGATAAGTAAGTATCTCCATAAGTATATTAACAATGAGTTATATACATATAAACAAGACTACTAACTTAAGGATTTCGAAACGAGACATATATGTAACGATTATCGTTGTAACGACATTTAAATGTATATATATATCATATTAAGATATATTAATATATCATAATATCATGATAATATAATAATTTAACATCTCATTAGATATAATAAACAATGGGTTAACAACATTAATTGAGATCGTTAACTTAAAGGTTTCAAAACAACACTTACATGTAACGACTAACGATGACTTAACGACTCAGTTAAAATGTATATACATGTAGTGTATTTAGATGTATTAAAATACTTTTGGAAGACTTCAAGACATATATCAAAACACTCATACTTAACAAAAATGGTTACAGTTACTTTCCCATTCTTTTCTTTCATCAAGAATTCTAGTCGTATTTTTACCCGTATTATACACAGCTTCAAAACGTACTTACTATGGGTATATACCAATAGGAACTAGCATGGGATTCCACTCTTGATTATGTCATGTATGACTAATCAATTTTAACTTCTACCATGAGCTAGTCAACTAACTAGAACTCCTTTTAACCCCACTCACCACTCACCAATTACCACTCATCATTCACTCCATTTCACTTCCAATTCTCTTTCTAATTCTCTCTCAACACACCCACACTATTATGAATGTATTTTTCCAGTAGTTAATCATCATCTTCATCAAAAATCACTTCAAGAATCAAGCTATAATCATCATAGGAAGAACACTTCAAGAACACTTCAAAAATCCCTTCAAGTTTACTAATTTACTTCCAAGCTTTCTAATCCATTCCAAGTAATCATCTAAGATCAAGAAACCTTTGTTATATACAGTAGGTTATCTTTCTTATTCAAGGTAATATTCATATTCAAAATTTGATTCAATTTCTATAACTATAAACTATCTTAATTCGAGTAAAAATCTTACTTGAACTTGTTTTTGTGTCATGATCCTACTTCAAGAACTTTCAAGCCATCCAAGATCCTTTGAAGCTAGATCATTTCTTATCACTTCCAGTAGGTTTACCTACTAAACTTGAGGTAGTAATTATGTTCATAACATCATTTGATTCATATATATAAAACTATCTTATTCGAAGGTTTAAACTCGTAATCACTAGAACATAGTTTAGTTAATTCTAAACTTGTTCGCAAACAAAAGTTAATCCTTCTAACTTGACTTTTAAAATTAACTAAACACATGTTCTATATCTATATGATATGCTAACTTAATGATTTAAAACCTGGAAACACGAAAAACACCGTAAAACCGGATTTACGCCGTCGTAGCAACACCGCGGGCTGTTTTGGGTTAGTTAATTAAAAACTATGATAAACTTTGATTTAAAAGTTGTTATTCTGAGAAAATGATTTTTATTATGAACATGAAACTATATCCAAAAATTGTGGTTAAACTCAAAGTGGAAGTATGTTTTCTAAAATGGTCATCTAGACGTCGTTCTTTCGACTGAAATGACTACCTTTACAAAAATGACTTGTAACTTATTTTTCCGACTATAAACCTATACTTTTTCTGTTTAGATTCATAAAATAGAGTTCAATATGAAACCATAGCAATTTGATTCACTCAAAACGGATTTAAAATGAAGAAGTTATGGGTAAAACAAGATTGGATAATTTTTCTCATTTTAGCTACGTGAAAATTGGTAACAAATCTATTCCAACCATAACTTAATCAACTTGTATTTTATATTATGTAATCTTGAGATACCATAGACACGTATACGATGTTTCGACCTATCATGTCGACACATCTATATATATTTCGGAACAACCATAGACACTCTATATGTGAATGTTGGAGTTAGCTATACAGGGTTGAGGTTGATTCCCAAATATATATAGTTTGAGTTGTGATCAATACTGAGATACGTATACACTGGGTCGTGGATTGATTCAAGATAATATTTATCGATTTATTTCTGTACATCTAACTGTGGACAACTAGTTGTAGGTTACTAACGAGGACAGTTGACTTAATAAACTTAAAACATCAAAATATATTAAAAGTGTTATAAATGTATTTTGAACATACTTTGATATATATGTATATATTGTTATAGGTTCGTGAATCAACCAGTGGCCAAGTCTTACTTCCCGACGAAGTAAAAATCTGTGAAAGTGAGTTATAGTCCCACTTTTAAAATCTAATATTTTTGGGATGAGAATACATGCAGGTTTTATAAATGATTTACAAAATAGACACAAGTACGTGAAACTACATTCTATGGTTGAATTATCAAAATCGAATATGCCCCTTTTTATTAAGTCTGGTAATCTAAGAATTAGGGAACAGACACCCTAATTGACGCGAATCCTAAAGATAGATCTATTGGGCCTAACAAACCCCATCCAAAGTACCGGATGCTTTAGTACTTCGAAATTTATATCATATCCGAAGGGTGTCCCGGAATGATGGGGATATTCTTATATATGCATCTTGTTAATGTGGATTACCAGGTGTTCACCATATGAATGATTTTTATCTCTATGTATGGGATGTGTATTGAAATATGAAATCTTGTGGTCTATTGATACGATTTGATATATATAGGTTAAACCTATAACTCACCAACATTTTTGTTGACGTTTAAAGCATGTTTATTCTCAGGTGAATATTAAGAGCTTCCGCTGTTGCATACTAAAATAAGGACAAGATTTGGAGTCCATGTTTGTATCATATTATGTAAAAACTGCATTCAAGAAACTGATTTCGATGTAACATATTTGTATTGTAAACCATTATGTAATGGTCGTGTGTAAACAGGATATTTTAGATTATCATTATTTGATAATCTACGTAAAGCTTTTTAAACCTTTATTTATGAAATAAAGGTTATGGTTTGTTTTAAAAATGAATGCAGTCTTTGAAAAATGTCTCATATAGAGGTCAAAACCTCGCAACGAAATCAATTAATATGGAACGTTTTTAATCAATAAGAACGGGACATTTCAGATAGTTCGTTAATTTAATATAGAGATTTACAACTTGACGTATCTATAAATAACCACATACGCCTTATTGGATACGATGAGCGGGATATTTATATATACTAATAATTATTCATTTAACTGGACACGGGGATGGATTAATAATCATTGGACTTATTAAAACAGGGGTGGATTACATACAGTGATAACTGGTGTAATTGATAACAAAGTATTAAGACCTTGGACTACATACGGTCGATATCCTGGTGTAGTTATTAACAAAGTATTAAGACCTTGTTACAATTTAGATCCCTAATTAGTTGGAATATTTGACTTCGGGTATAAGGGTAATTTGACGAGGACAGTCGCACTTTATAATTATGACTGATGGACTATTTTGGACAAAAACCAGATAGACATATCAAATAATCCAGGACAAAGGACAATTAACCCATGGTAACAAATTAAAATAAAAACGTCAAACATCATGATTACGGAAGTTTAAATAAGCATAATTCTTTTATTTCATATTCTATCGCAATTTTATTTATTATTGTACTTTTAATATTCGCAATTTTATTTATCATCATTTAAATACTCGCAATTTTATTTAACGTAATTTTATTTACTGTCATTTATTTTACGCTTTAAATTAAGTTATTTTTATATATAATATTTTGCATTAGGTTTTGATTGTGATAAAAAAATAAAAATTGACAAACCGGTCTTTAAACGGTAAAAACCCCCATTTTATAATACTTATTTTATATATACATATATATTATATATTTATATATATATATATATATATATATATATATATATATATATATATATATATATATATATATATATATATATATATATATATATATATATATATATATATATATATATTTGAATATAATAGTTTAAAAATATAGTACGTTTTCAATCGGCCTCCCTGTGGAACGAACCGGACTTACTAAAAGCTAAACTACTCTACCATTAGGTACACTGCCTATAAGTGTTGTAGCAAGGTTTAAGTATATCCCGTATATAAATAAATAAATAACTTGTGTAAACTGTATCGTATTTAATAGTATTTTGTATTAAAAACTAATAGTATTTCATATACGCCCCACACAACATCAGGCACTAACAAGCCCCAGTCAGTGATATGAACTTCTTTAGTACTTTGAGGTTTATATTATACAGATTGCTATATGTCTGTATTACAGACGAGAGGTTCTGTTTATTTTGGGGATATTCTATATGCATCTTTGTTAAGGTCGGTTACCAGACAATGTTATAGAGAAAATGATTTTTGCAGATGAGTGTTCCTGCATATTATTTTGTACACGAGATATGTGTATGGTTATTAAAATTCGCGAGGCAACCTACGGGGGAGAAAAGGGTACGTCCCTCCTCTCCTAAGCATTTATAAAAAATGGTTTCGTACACGAGATAGGTGTACTGTATTTAAAAATTGCGAGGCAACCTACGGGGGAGAATAGGATACGGACCTATCTCTGCCAAGCAATTGAAAATCTTGTGGTCTATTAAAATTATTGAATTTTTGTTTATGATAAACCTATGAACTCACCAACCTGTTGGTTGACACTTTTAAACATGTTTATTCTCAGGTATTAAAGAAATCTTCCGCTGTGCATTTGCTCATTTTAAAGATATTACATGGAGTCGTTCATGGCATATTTCAAAAGACGTTGCATTCAAGTCGTTGAGTTCAAAAAGACTGTTAATAAGTAAATGACAGATTAGTCATTCATATTGTGGAAAACATATATCATTTGTATAGACGGGTTATATTTTGAAATGAGTTTGTCTTTTAAAAATGAATGCAATGTTTACAAAACGTATCATATAGAGGTCAGTACCTCGCAATGAAATCAATTAATATGAAACTTTTATAATCGATATGAACGGGCCATTACACTTATGTTGCTGGTAATCGGTGAGTGTAACTATCTCCGGACATAGTATAGAGTAGCACGTTGTGCTACTTTGATTATATTTCTATTAGATTGATATGCTTTACTATTAGCGTTGAAATGCTACGTTAATGATATGGTTGTCTGTGCACTAGTTGGTATAACCTCGATATGTCAGGTTAAACTCAAAGAGGTCAACCTCAATCTGTCCAGGTAGGGTCCAAGTGCTACTGTCTGTTGAGTATAGAACTGACTGACGCATTCGTTGCGTGTGGATGACTATACTGGATATTCAATAGTAGGAACTATCGCTAAACCCTAGCCCGATCAGCTAGTGGTTGCAGGCACATACGAGGCGTCGACCCTCTAGTTGAAGTTATGTTTGATGTTTGATGTTAGTTGTTGATGTATGATTTAGTACCATTCACTTAGCTTTATGCTAATCCCCCACATCCTCCCTTACAGGTTTTGGATCTTTTGCATGCTAGATAGAAGGGTAAGGACTTTGTGAAGATATGTTTAACCAAGCCAAACTATGATGTATAGTCTTTTATTTTTGTAAATGGCTGTTAACGTAGGTAAAGATTGTAATTATGAAATGATTTGCATTAAATTATGTTAATATAATATGTAATATGGTTGGTTTAAATGTAAGTACCCCCGGTTGTGTTTAAAATAAATGTACGATGTTAACATATTTTATTTAGAAACAACCCAAACTAAATCATATAACCAAGTCAAGTCAAACATATAACCAACTCAAAGTTCGGGTATGTGATTAAATTTTTTCTTAACCAAAATAAAAGTATTAACAATTGTTATGAGTGTTATAATATAGAATATTTATTATATAAATGGATAGTCAATTATTGATACACAAAAGTAATATTATTGTATTACCTAAACTTGTGATAGTTTTGCTATAAATAGCCATGAATGCAAGCATTAAACTTGCACCATTTCTCACACTTACAAAGTGTTTCTTTCTTTCTCTCCATTATCATCTTTGTTCTTACACTTCATTATTAGTATTCTTAATCAAGAATCAAACCACTAAAGGTAGTTATAAGCCTACTGAATTATAACATCAAGAATCAAACCACTAAAGGTAGTTATAAGCCTACTGAATTATAACACGTTATCAGCACGATAATCTTAATACTAAATATGGTTGGCTCTGCCACCTAAATGATATATGGTCGGTTATACCACCTGAAAAATATATGGTCGACAATTTCGCCTAATTATTATTTATGTTACTAACATTTATATTTCTATTATCTAACATTTATATGGTCGACACTGTCGCCTAATTATCATTTATGTTTACTAATATTTATATTTCTGTTATAAAAAATTTATTTATGATTGCTTACACATGGTCGACACTGTCGCCTACTTATCATTATGTTATCTTAAATTTATGTTTAGTGTTTATATACTTATGAATATAAATTGACTCTAATTTATCATGTTGTTTGTTTTAATTTTTGATAATAGAAAATGTCGAATCTGGAAAATCTCAAATTTACTCCTTTAGAATCAACTGAAAACAACTACATGCCATGGGTTATAAAAGTAAAAATGCATCTTAAATCAATGGGCATTCTTGAAACCATAAATGAAAACAACACTTGTTCTGAAAAAGAACAAGCAACGGCATGTTGCTTTATTCATCAACATATTGATGAATGCTTACAAAATAATTATGTGACTGTAGAAGATCCCCATGTTTTATGGGAAGGTCTCAAAAGCAGATTCAATAATCAAAGAGAAATTTTACTTCCAGCTGCTACGGAACAATGGAGAACATTAAGGTTCCAAGACTTTAAGAAAGTAAATGAATACAGCTCAGCTCTGTATAATACATGTTCACAACTTAAATTCTGTGGACATGAAATAAGTGATGCAGACATGATGGAGAAAACTTTCTCCACAATAAATGCTGCAAACATCACAGTGCAAAGAAATTTGAGAATGCTAAAGTTCAAAACATATCCTGAACTTAATTCATATCTCTTAGTTGCAGAGCAAAATGATGAGCTATTAATGAAAAATCAGCAATCCCGTCCTACTGGTACACTTGCAATCCCTGAAGCAAATACTGTAAATAATTATAAACAGGGACAAGGACGCGGGCAAGGTCATAGTTACAATAACCATCACCATCATCATGCCAAAAGCCATAACTATGGTAGAAACCATCCTTATGGTAATGGTAATGGGCGTGGATGTGGTCGTGGTCGTGGCCGTGGTGGTCAAAGAAATAATAATCCACGAAAATATAAATATCAACCACAAAACAAGCCCACTAAACAAGATGTTGAAGAAAATTCTTCTAAAAATTCTGAAGAATCTTGCTACAGATGTGGTAGAATGGGCCACTGGGCTAATACTTGCCGAACATCTAAACATCTTGTTAAGATGTATCAGGATTCGCTGAAAGATAAAGAAAAGGAAGTAAACTTTGTGGATAACCTCGATCCAACAGTCACTGAGAAACCATCTGATTTATATGAAGATTTCTTGAATGTTTAAGTTGTTGTGTGTCTTTCGAAAAATAAACCATTTAATATCGTCTGTCTTTGTCATTATGTTTGCTAAATGTTTCAGTACTATCTATTTGCGTGTAAAATATTGTGTAATATTAATGTACTCACTATTTATTTCTTATATATGAAGTTTAATATGAATTTTGCTGGAATACAACATCAATCAAGTGGTGGAGATCTCTGTATAGCAGACAGTGGAACTACACACACTATACTTAAATCCGAGAAATATTTTATTGATCTAAAACCAACGGAAGGAACTATACATACAATATCAGGACCTGCTAACTTGATAAAAGGGATAGGAAAGGCAAATTTCATACTACCAAATGGTACAAAATTTTTAATAAATGATGCCTTATTTTCTCCCAAGTCAAGCAGAAATTTATTGAGTTTCTCCGACATATACCTTAATGGGTATGATTATCAGTCAGTGACAACAGAAAATGAGAAATATTTAAGTATCACTGACAAGAGTCATGTGGTTGAAAAACTGCCAAGACTTAGTTCTGGATTACATTATACACATATAAATGTACCAGAAACACATATGATAGTTAATGAAAAATATATTGATCCTGGTGTATTCAGTTTATGGCATAACAGATTAGGCCATCTAGGATCAACAATGATGAAAAGGATTATTGAATGTACTCATGGACATCCACTCAAGGATAGAAAAATCCATCATGATACAATGGTTCCATGTACATCTTGCTCTCTTGGAAAATTGATAACTAGACCCTCACCACTTAAGGTTGAGAAAGAATCACCAATGTTTTTTGAAAGAATTCAAGGTGATATATGTGAACCAATTCATCCACCATGTGGACCATTTAAATATTTCATGGTTCTAATAGACGCATCTAGCAGATGGTCTCATGTTTGTCTGTTATCAAGTCGTAATGTGGCATTTGCAAAATTTCTTGCCCAAATTATTAAATTGAGAGCACATTTTCCTGATTACACCATTAAAAGGGTGAGACTTGATAATGTTGGTGAATTTACATCTCAAGCATTTAATGACTATTGCATGTCCATAGGAATTGTTGTTGAACATTCTGTTGCTCATGTGCATACACAAAATGGTTTAGCCGAGTCACTGATTAAACGTTTACAGTTAATCGCTAGACCATTGATAATGAGAACAAAACTCCCTGTATCTATATAGGGTCATGCAATTTTACATGCTGCTGCATTGATTCGCATCAGACCGAGTGCAAGTCATAAATATTCCCCCCTACAACTTGCTTTTGGTCAAGAGCCAAATATTTCCCACCTTAGAACATTTGGTTGTGCAGTGTATGTTCCAATTGCGACACCACAATATACAAAAATGGGTCCTCAAAGGAGGTTGGGAATATATGTTGGATATGAAACGTCTTCAATCTTAAGGTATATTGAACCTATGACAAGTGACGTTTTTACAGCACGTTTTGCTGATTGTCATTTTAATGAAACATTGTTCTCTAGATTAGGGGGAGAAATGAAAAATAAAGAAAATGATTTTTCATGGTGTGAACCTCAATTAAAGTATCTTGATCCTCACACAAAAGAATGCGAGACAGAAGTTCAAAAGATAATGCATATACAAGAACTTGCAAATTAATTGCCTGATGCATTTACAGATACAAAAATGGTGACAAAATCATATATACCAGCAGTAAATACTCCAGCTCGAATTGAAATTCCAAAAGCTGGCAATAACGTCACTCATGAATCTTTGCCACGTCAGAAACGTGGAAGACCAATTGGTTCAAAGGATAAAAATCCTCGAAAAAGAAAATCAGCTGATAATGAGGTAAAAAAAAGTGTTCAGGAAGAACCACAAATCAGTACTCCTACTGCAGAGGAGATTGATGATGTCAATACAGAAATTGCAATCAATTATGCATATTCAAAAATATTATGGAATCGAAATGAAATGAAAAATCTTGATGAGAAATTTTCATTTAATGTTGCATATGACATCATGAATAATGATGATGATCCAGAACCAACATCTATAGTTGAATGTCAAAATAGACATGATTGGGCTCAATGGAAAGAAGCAATACGAGCTGAATTAGAATCACTCAATAAAAGAAAAGTTTTCGGATCCATCATTCTCACTCCTAAAGATGTGAACCCTGTAGGATACAGATGGATTTTTGTCCGAAAAAGAAATGAGAAAAATGAAGTTACAAGGTATAAAGCTAGACTTGTAGCTCAAGGTTTTTCTCAAAGACCGGGAATTGATTATGAAGAAACTTATTCCCCTGTTATGGATGCAATTACTTTTAGATACTTAATCAGCCTGGAAGTTTCTAAAAATTTAAAAATGCATCTCATGGATGTTATGACTTCTTATCTATATGGATCACTTGATAGTGATATATATATATGAAGATATCTGAAGGATTTAAGGTACCAGAAGCATCAAATGCAAAACTCAAAGAAATGTATTCGATTAAATTACAAAGATCTTTATATGGGTTAAAACAATCGGGACGTATGTGGTATAACCGATTAAGTGATTACTTGATAAGCAAAGGGTATACAAATAACCTTACTTGCCCTTGTGTTTTCATTAAGAAAACAACATCCGGATATGTGATCATAGCTGTTTATGTTGATGATCTTAACATCATAGGTACAAATAAAGAGATCCATGAAGCCATTCAACTTCTAAAGAAAGAATTTGAAATGAAAGATCTCGGAAAAACCAAGTACTGCCTTGGTTTACAAATTGAGCATATGCCTAATGGTTTACTTGTACATCAAACAACATATACTGAAAAGATTTTGAAACGTTTCAATATGGACAAGGCAAAACCATTAAGTACTCCTATGGTTGTTAGATCACTCAATGTTGAAGCTGATCCATTTCGTCCATGTGAAGATCATGAAGATATTCTTGGACCAGAAGTACCATATCTTAGTGCAATTGGAGCTCTTATGTATCTTACAAATTGTACAAGACCTGACATTTCTTTTGCAGTTAATTTGTTGGCAAGGTTCAGCTCTGCTCCTACCAAAAGACACTGGAATGGGATCAAACACATATTTCGATACCTTCGAGGAACTACTGATTTAGGATTATTTTATTCTAACGAATCAAAACAAGATTTGGTTGGTTATGTAGATGCATGTTATTTATCTGATCCACATAAAGCTAAATCTCAAACTGGATATGTATTCCTAAATGGAGGTACTGCAATATCATGGCGTTCTCAAAAACAAACACTTGTTGCAACATCATCAAATCATGCCGAAGTGATTGCATTACATGAAGCTACTCGGGAATGTTTTTGGTTGAGATCAATGACACAACTCATTACCGATTCTTGTGGACTAGAACGCGATAAAAGTCCAACAACTATCTATGAAGATAATGTAGCTTGCATAGCACAGATGAAAGAAGGGTATATCAAAAGTGACTGAACAAAACACATACCTCCTAGATTCTTCTCATACACTCAAAATCTCATTAAGAACAACCAGATTGAAATGAGATATGTTCAATCCAGCAAAAACTCTACTGATCTTTTCACGAAAGCACTTCCAACTGCTATTTTCAGAACACACGTTCATAACATTGGCATGAGACATGTTCAAAAGATGTAACAGCTGAAGCGATGTCTACTTGAGGGGGAGTCAAATCCATGTTGCACTCTTTTTCCCTTAGCTAAAGTTTTTTCCCACTGGGTTTTCTATAGCAAGATTTTTAACGAGGCAGTAACTTACAGTTGATCTTCAACAAACAAAATTGCTATCCAAGGGGGAGTGTTATAATATAGAATATATATTATATAAATGGATAGTCAATTATTGATACACAAAAGTAATATTATTGTATTACCTAAACCTGTGATAGTTTTGCTATAAATAGCCATGAATGCAAGCATTAAACTTGCACCATTTCTCACACTTACAAAGTGTTTCTTTCTTTCTCTCCATTATCATCTTTGTTCTTACACTTCATTATTAGTATTCTTAATCAAGAATCAAACCACTAAAGGTAGTTATAAGCCTACTGAATTATAACATCAAGAATCAAACCACTAAAGGTAGTTATAAGCCTACTGAATTATAACAATGAGAACATACTCAATTATTTTTACGGTTGGTTTGCAATTGCACTTGCAACCCATCCATATAACCAACTTAAACAATTGTCTGCAAGTTAAGGATCGGTTTGGATAGGTTATATTTTGTTAGTCTTTTTCATAGACTTGGTTTAATGTTAGCGTTATTTTAGCAAAAAAAAAAAAAAGAAAAAAAAGAAGAAGAAGAAGTTACGAGTTAGTTTAGATATTTTAAGAGTTTTGAGGCAAGCTAATGAGCTAACGACGACTATGTAAATTTTAACTACACTTATAAGTTTTCGGTACTATATGGTATTGAAAAAGGGTTTGTTCTTTTTTGGGTATCACTACTATGCGATTCGTTACCAATTCTGTACGGTATTGTTACGAATATGATTCCGTACTTTTTATTTTAAAACCACTACAACAGTATCCAATCCCACATGTGAGGTATGGGGGACGTGAGACGTTGACAATCTTTTCTCCAATCTATAATAAAGTGAAGTCATTTGTACATATCAAGTAAAACACTTTAAGAGTGGAGAAAGTCCTCAATCTCTATGTTTTTTATTTTAAAACAAATACTACTTATCATATTAAATAAATCCACTTAAAAATAGCAAGGGTCAAAGTGTAACAATGTAAAGTAAAAGGAGCACGATGAAAATGTGCACAGCCGCTAAACCCTTTGTGCAAGAAATAATTACAAAACCCTTTGTGCAAGAAATAATCACAAAAGCCTGATAAAACCCTAGGTCAAATCCCCAAAATTGAACAAAAAAAAAAAAATTAAATAAAAAGAAAATCAAATATGAATCACATCGATGCAGCTGAGGAACGAATCGTAAGAGACAGATTAAGGCAAAAACTGAACGAAGTTAATTCCGCTGCTCAATCCCAGCTTTCATCTGTTCAGGATCATGTCAATTTCACTCTCCAGGTTTTTATTTATTTCATTATTTACCGTTTTTATAATTTTAATGTATTGAAAAGGTGAATTTGTAGTTTGATTTTGTGAAATTTGATTCGATTGTGTAGAAAGCGTATTTCAAATGTGCGTATGAGTGTTTCGATAGAAGGAGAAAGCATGAAGATATAAGTAATTGTGTTGAAAATTGTAGTGTTCCTGTTCTTCAAGCTCAGCAGCTCGTTGAAGGTGAAATGGCTAAGTTTCAGGTAATCTCGCAACTGTCATATATTTTTCTTAATGTTATTGATTTATGAACTGTATAATAAGTGTATGATAGTTCTAAATAGTACTAATTACTAAAGAATGTAAACTTTAACTTCCTATATAGTCAGAGGCTTATTCAGGCCGGGTAACCGCCCAGGGTCCAAAATTTTGATTACAAATAGCTGAGGCTTTGCTTCTAAAAATGCTAGGAGTGTAGTTTTAATTAAAAAGTAGTTTTATTATTGTTAGAGGACAAATATTTGAGAATAAACCACTTTGAAACTGCTGTCTTAAAAACTTTTCTTCTATTGATAAATTTTAGTATTAAATTTTTATCCATATTTAAAAAAACGTGTATAAAGACCTATATTTATTTTCGCCCAGGGCTTCTTAATTGTTGAGACGGCCCTGTATATAGTGAATATTATATGCACAAGGTTACCGGAATCTAATGGACTCCTTGTGTATATTCCTTTGTGACTTTATTCACAATGATTGTGGGATACTGGATTTTGGATTTTGGATTTTTGATCTTTATGATGTTATATATTTTGGTAGTTAACTAATTATGATACATATTGTGAATTTTCGATTTGGTATGATAGTGGTGCTGTTTACATCATCAATGCCCTTTTGGTTGAGGTTAATACATACAGTTTTTTGGCAGTATGCTCTTTGTTAAACCGTAGTTAAGTTGCAACAAAAAAAAGATAAAATTTGACCGATTTCTACTTAGATCTTTGTAATCATGGTCTGTGATGGATCCCTTGAGGAATATAAAACACGTGCCCTTGATATTCTGACTTCACCTGCACGGGCATTGCATTTTAGAAATTCAGATTGCCACATAAAAATCTCAACATCTTATCTGATTTGTAGCATAAAGCCATAAAGAATGTTTATTTGCTTTATCTAGTGCCCTTGAATATCAATCTTTGATTTGTACTTTTGTTACTGAAGGGAGCAATGAAAATCTATACAAAATTACTCTTTTTTTCTTTTTTCTAACTTAGGGTGCATTTGATAAAATTGAATGATTAAGCACTAAATGATTCAAAGGTTGTGAATGACAATATGCTGTTTGATAATAATTCGAAAAGGAACAATATGAATGAGGTAAAATTACCTTATTAACCCGTCGTATATTAACCCTTCGTATGAATTAAAAGTTTAATATACTTCTTTGATAAGTGTTAAGATGATGATTTAAGTAGCATATTTCCCAAGATTTAGGTGCTTAGTGGTTAAGAGCAAGGTTGCAAAAGACGTGAGACGGGGTCGAGACGGTCGGGTCCTAAAAAGGTCGAGACGGGGGTCGAGACGGACTTTGACCAAAGTTGACTTTTAAATATATAAGTATATATATGTATACATATTTTAAAGCCAAAATTTGTAATTGATTAATTTGTACCCATAATCACTATCACCGTTAATTTAATACAAAAAATTCAAACTAAAATACGACAAATTTGACCGATTTTTTCGACTTATCTGAATGTTGACCGACTTTGACCCGATTTTTTTAACTTTGACCCGAATTTTGACTGTTGACCATCATATTAGACGGTTTTTTCGAGACGGGACGGACTAGTCACCAAACCGTCGCAATGGCTCGAGACGGGGTCTTTTGCAACAGCGGTTAAGAGTATGTAACTCAGAATGCTTCAACATCATATGTCATTAAGAAGTCAAAAACAAACGCGCTGAATGCTGAACGATTCAGCATTCAACGCTAAACCATTCAATTAAGAGGTAAACAAACACACCCTTAGATTTATGAGAATTGGGACAACGAGATCCTTGTTTGAGCTTTGTTCATATGGTGCTGTTTATAAGTTGTTTTCTTTACAACTTTATTACATTTTCTTCATCCTTTAAATGAACCTGCAACTGTGGATACAATATACACTTCAGTAAGCCAAACCTCTTCACATTAGGTCTAACCACCGACCTATTTATTGATTGTTGACCCAAGTGCTTATGTAGCCTGGCATTTTCTACTCTTATTTGCATCTGTTAACTAAAATAAACTTGAAATTATGCTAGTATCCTTGATATTTATCTTTACTGATGCTGACAATACACTTCAGGAACGATTGAATCGGATGCTTATGGTATGCCGAGACAAATTCGAGTCTGCAAAGCTTCAAAACAGCAACACCGATGCAACAAAGGGTATGGAATCGTGTGTTAACCAGGCAATTGAAGAAAACCTCAAGTCTTTGCCACATTTAGTTGCAAAGTTGAAAGCTTCTCTTGCAATTGATCCTACAAATGAGTGAAATTTTACATGTTTTTCGTAACATTTCATAACTTCATTTAATGTTTTTGGGAAGTTAAGAAACTAATGCTGATTTATATCGAGTTGAACAGAATGGTTTTGCTGCAATATTGTTGTAGCACAAGCCAGCTTATATTAAAGTTTTATGGTGACTGATGGAACTAGAATAATTTGGCAATTTTTAGTGTTGATACCTTGATAAAAAAGGAAAAGTATATGGTAGCTATAATTATGTTTTTAACTTGGTGAATTTGTAATGTGACTGTATGTGACTTGACAAATACTTTTATTTGATAATTTTTTTAAAAAAAGTTGCAGGTTAATTGGTTAAAGATAGATTAGATCTTTCTATCAAACATTTTTATAAATTCATTAGAATTTGTGCATTCAAAGTTTGTATCATACAAACTAAGAATGCATAGTTTCAAAGAATATATGAAAATCTTATGTAACTTATCAGTTATCACCTTAGGTATTGTAAGAAGTTTTCTAAACATAGTCATACGTTTAAAATTTAGAATATGCGGAGTACATTATTTAACTGTGACTTGTTGACTTTAATATTTTAAAATATGCATATTTTGGTTGTGGCTTGTTAATAATTCTCACAATCTCACACGAACTTCTTACTAATTAGTTTAACAAGCGGTTGGCTCATGGCACGTTGCTTTGGATTTTTTTTGGGATTTATGAAAAGACTAACTTCGAGATGGAATATTTCGCGTAGGATCATACATATCATACATAGCTTCATAGTTCTCAAAAGTTTACAGTAGGTTTACATAGGATCATACATATGTTTGGACATAAGATTAAACATGATCATTATCATACTTATGTTTATAAGTGTTAACAGGAGGAATATTATAAGTGTTAACTGGAGGAAAATACATAAGTATAAAAGATGGTGCAAATGGTGTTACAAAAGACGGTTTTGTAGTCTGCTGTGTTAGTCCTTGTTTTTCTTCTGTTCCTTTGTGGGCGTCTCTGTAATTGCAGTTGGTGAGTTTTTGGTTTTAATTTTTTGTATTATTAATATTTTAATTTATAAATTGAATGAATATGAAATTCTTTGAGTACCTGGCTCGAATGATAGCTGGCGTTTTGTCGGTGTGTAAGGTTCTTTCAGTGTGTTAGCGCTTGAGGAAGTTGCTTCAGTTGATGTTGCTCCTGGATGGTTTTACATCCGTTAGTATATACTTATTGAAAGATGATAGTTGAGTGGTGTTCTTGTTCATCCATGTTTTTTGTTGCCATTTATGTAACTTTGAAGACGTTAGTAGCTTTGAATTCTCCGGGTCTTTTTGTGTGCTGAAATTGAAACAGATGGATTGTTCCTGTCAGTGGTTTGAGTTGTGGTGGTATCTGTTTCAATGTCTCTGGATCATTGTTTGTTATGAGGGATTGGCATGGTTCGCCAATTATTTTTTCTCCAACGTCATCAAATCAATTAGTTAGTTTGAGGACATGAGAAACATAAAACAACAACATTTATGTTGTAATAATTACTAACAATAGATGCAAACATTAAGGGAAATCCAAGTCAGACAACCCATTATTAAACAACAAACGATGAGAAAATTTACCATCACGACAAAACACATAAAATAATAGTACCTATCAAGTTTCGAGACTCGAGTAACGGTCAACATTTGAATACACTAATCGTCTTAATACAACATAAGTATCATATACATCATCTTGCAGACACAGAAAATAAATAGACAGATATAAGGCACTCAACCAAATCTAACCTATTGTGTAACAAAATAATCAACTGCAAATACCTTTCATAGACCCGCAGTCATAGGGACGGAGCTTGAAGAAGAACTCGAGGGTGGCCGAGTTAAATCAAACAAAACATGTAGTGTCATATAAATAAAGCAGTCATAAAAAAAGTACTACAACACAGTTCGACGACCCTTGTGGTTCTTAAACTCATCAATTACAAACTCTGAATCAAACATTTGTGCAATTTCTCTTTCGATATAACTACCAAGTTAAATGCAAGAAAATCGTCTGGCATCTTATTACAAAGTTATTAATTTGATTAACTAGTAGAGTTCCATGTCAATCTTACTCAGATATCAAAAACCAAACGTATAATTAAATAACACAACTTAAAAAATCAAAGATACTAAAATTTAGTTTATTTATAAATATAACTAAATAACTAAACCTTATAAAAGAGGAGGTTGGACATATTGTATTAACTCTGTATGATGAATTATATTATATATATATATATATATATATATATATATATATATATATATATATATATATATATATATATATATATATATATATATATATATATATATATATATATATATATATATATATATATATAAATAAGGAATATTGTGGTGTTGTAATTCCTGGTGTTTATTTGTAGCTCGCGTCTTCGCACTTTCCTTGTACTTTGACTTTACAGGTGGCTTTTAAATTCTTTCAGCTTTTCAAAAAAAAAAATAAAAAAAATAATGAGGAGTATACCTTTTGCAATGGATGGACTTTGATCTCCAGCCATATTCTAATCACTACTAGTAGAATTAAAAAGAAAAAAGAAAAAAAAAAGTAGGTTGGGATTAAGAGAGAAAGTAAATTAAAAAACTCAATTTTTTCAAACCCCTAAAATTGCAAGTGTCAATGGTCCAATTGCAAGTAATTTCATATTGAACCCTTAGAAATAAAAAACATTACTACATAGTCCAAATTGTTATGGGGTGGTCAGGGCTCACCCCTGCCCCTATTATACTCCGTCTCTACGCTGCAAACATTCGTATATCATAATTAATCGTAAACACTTCTAGAAATGCAGTGACACTTCTCCTGTACGCATTTTAAAGAAAACCAAATTAAAACGAATGAAAGTAAAAGAAATCAACAATAAGCAAAATAAATAAATAAATAAATAAATAAATGTATACTGTATTTATATATCGTTTGTCCAGTTTGTGAGCTATACGTACATTGAAGTGTACAAATGGTCAACATAACAAAATTAATATTGCACCTGTTAAAGAACATATCATCTGAAATTTTCCACAATAATGGCTTGTATGGTATTGATAAATCAAATATGAATGTATACTTCATGTATACATTCATATTTTGGCTATGATTGATTCATAAATAAATAAATGTATACTTCATGTATTTTGATTTATGCTTTAACTATTTTGGCTATGATTGTGTCATGGGTTTATTAATAGAGCTTGTGCCAAGCACGTGACTCTAAAGGAAACAAGCAACAACAAACTTAATAGAAATAACAGTATTAGTAGTATAAATACCACTCTTAGATGTAAGATTAGGGTAGTTATGATTTGTACTGTGTGAAAACACTTGTTCTCCCTTCATTTCTATATACAAATTGGAGAAGCCCTAGTAATCAACCTGAAACCTTTGAAGAAAGAAACGAGCCTTGAAATTGATTACAAAAGATTGAAACCACAATTAAGATGACATTGTTGTTACAATCTAAAGTTTACAGAAAAAGTAGGGAGAGAAGTGTTTTCACACAATACAAATCATAAGCTAATCCCTTCACTAGTGATCGAACTACTTATATGTTGATTTAATTGAAGTGTCCCAACTGATTCAGTTATTGGTCAATACATCTTCAACTGTAGCATGTGCCTTGCACAATAGAACGTGTTTGATTCAGATGCACGTGCCTTGCACGTCTTACCAATAATACCCATAATAATCCACCCTCCTTGAAACGATTCTTGTCCTCAAGAATCTCTTTATAAAATTGAAAGCCACTTAAAATTGAAGACATGGGCCAACTAACCAAATACACGTTATGGAACTCGATGGTTCCTTGTATGGAACCAAGTACATTTCCACCAAGATCAACAATAGAGGATGAACAACCAATCATCTCGAAAAATCTATGCACGATAATCCTCCTTTGCTCAAATGAACAGAGGTTTGTGGCTGCATGATTCAACCCAAGACCACTTAAGACTACAACAACACACATGTTATGATTTCGCCACCATGAGTTTTTCCCAAGTGTAACTAAGGATCTTCCAACATAAAGTTGCAAAGAACAAAAGCAGATTGCAAGCCCGTATTTGTACCCAAGCCCTAATCCTTGAACAAGACTAATATGTATTCTTAGTGTACCTTGTAGTGAGGCTCCAACAACAACAATAAACTGACCCGTAACTAAGGTTATGAGTGAAATCTGCCAGTAGTTTATAAATTCGACAAAAAACCTGCTACGTTTGCTGAAGAAGGTAGCCATGTTGATAGGCCTCATTTTGATCCTTATTACATAGCTTGCGTTCGACCCATCTGTGTAATACCCTTGCATAATATGTTCCACATAAATGAGTTGTTGCCAATGTTGCAGTTGCTGTTCAACAACTTGCGTCTTGTAGTTGTGGACATGATTCTTGATATCTTCCAACAACACAAAGCATATATGCACCAACCCATGGCATGTCACTCTACACCATATTTGATCTGTTTCCAAGTCACTAATTGATACAAGTTGATGAATATAGTTTTGAATTGCCTCTTCATCAAGAAACCATTGACCCACTTTACCTCTACCTTTTTTAAATTTCCCACTCCCATTTACATGTAAAACTAGAATCTCCTGACCCAACAAATTAGTAACAATCAACTGCTTAGACTTCCATTTGGGCCACAAGTACATCATTACCTTCCTTTTGAATCGATCCTTATAGTTTAGGATCAAAGCAAACTCGCTAGCTAAGACCCACTCCATATCAGTTAGTCCATGTCTGCACTTAAGGTAATTAGAAAGGTACTCATGCTTTCTTCTCTAAGCAGCTATTATATTCGCGCTTTTGTTAATATCAGCTTGAGATCGGTTCACAGACTTTAAATCTCTAACAACAGTCTTCTCAGAGGTAGCCACTTTTGATAACACAAATGGATTATTATTAACTGTTATCTCGACAATAGCTTGTTTAGTAGACATAGCTCCTTCTGCCCTATAATTTTGATTTCCAACAACCCTATTATTGGATTCTTTACCACTAACCAGACCTATAACTTTGATTTCCTCTTCTACTAATGTCGGACTAACCTTGCTTTGATTATCTTTATTAAACTTTTCACAAATACCTGATATATCATTGTTGTTTCCTACGATGCTTGAATCTTTAACTTCTAAAGAAGATATTGATTCCAAAGAAATGTTGCTCGGCCTCTCATTCAGCCTTTCATTATCAGCTACAATAATGTTGTCATTCTTCACTTCATTTGAAACACTAGGACTATGAATATGCAACAACGAAGGATTGGTTCTTTTTCTCATGACATTGTTGATATCCTCTTGTACCATAGCCAAACAATAAGCATCATGAAGGCTTTTCGGGTTGAACACGCTAACACCACTATTGACTTCTGGTTTCAATCCCCAAATGAAAAGACTAATGACATACCCTTCATCCAAACACATCTTATCATATAAAGAATGAAAAGCATCATAATATTCTTCCACTGTCTTATCTTGTTTAAATCCTTTTCTTGTAGGCATTTCATCAAACACATGTTGTGTATATTTCTTACTTTCAGTTTTGTCTGCATCATCACTATTATTTAACCTAGATGCTTTCAATTCACCAACCAAATCCAGTTTACGTCCTGATTTGCTAAAGACATTACTTGAAAATTTTAAATTTCGTCTCATACCTTGTTTTTCTTCTCGCAGGCTTTGTATTTCACTAATCAAGAACTCCTGACTATTTTCAACCATTGTCAATTTCGTGTTTAAATTCTTGATAGAATTGCAGACATCCTGGAGAGATTGTTTGATAGAATCGCCTATTTCTTGTTTAAATTCTTGATCCAGTTTTGTTTTTCCAATAGCCTCCATAGACAGACCTTTAAAACTTCGATTTCTTTAATCTTGATTTTGCAAATTGCCCAGAAAATTGCTCTTGATACCAATTGTTATGAACTTCCTGAATCTCTACAGATCGAAGCCCTAGTAATCAACCTGAAAGCTTTAGAGAAAGAATCGAGCATTGAAATTGATTACAAAAGATTGAGATCACAATTAAAGTGAAATTGTTGTTACAATCTAAGATTACAGAAATGAAGGGAGAACAAGTGTTTTCACACAGTACAAATCATAACTGCCCTAATCTTACATCTAAGAGTGGCATTTATACTACTAATACTGTTACTTCTATTAAGTTTGTTGTTGCTTGTTTCCTTTAGAGTCACGTGCTTGACACAAGCTCTATTAATAAACCGTGACAGATTGATAAATCCTTTAACGGTAATTCGTTAAAATGCTAAATAGGCAAGGGTCAAAGTGTAACAATGTAAATTAAAAAGAGCACGATGAACATGTGCACAACCACTAAACCCTTTGTGCAAGAAATAATCACAAAACCCTTTGCGTAAGAAATAATCAAAAAACGATATTTATAAGAAATAATCACCAAGACCTAGATAAAACCCTATGTCATATCCCCCAAATTGAACGAACCAAAAAATAAATAGAAAGAAAATCAAATATGCATGACATCGATGCAGCTGAAGAACAAATCGTAACAGAGAGATTAAATCAAAAACTGAACGAAGTTAATTCTGCTGCTCAATCGAAGCTTTCTTCTATTAAGGATCCCCTCAAATTCACTGTGGACTTTAATGTTCGTATTTGTTTCATTGTTTAGTGTTTTTATAATGTTAATTGATCGAACCAAAATTGTTCGGTTCGAGTGCAGGTGAATAGAATGGAATCTAACCTTCGGAAGTGGTTCCTCCGGCTGAATGAGATATGAAGGGTGTGGTGTTGTTTGTCTTTTACTGAGCCTCCAAGGTAAGCTTGAAGAGAAGATTAGTGTGTGTAAGTTGATTAATTGATTGATTGATTAGCCTTTAAATGAGTCCTGGGGGTGCTATTTATAGATTGATAATTGACGGTTATGCATAATAACCACTATAATAGCACCCACGATCCATAACTGCCACTAGAACCTTCTAATCATGCCTACAACCTACTCCAAGTTCTCCACGTTCCTGAAATATAGAGTTATAGTCCAGTTCAGCAATACCAAGTCAACCTCTTGAGGACGTCACGTTACCAGTCACGTGGAGGTGACTTGAATACACAAGTTTGACCATTTAACTGAACATCACGTTCCTTCACGTGACACGGCCTTAGGTTCCCGACAGGATCGTGTGCCAGACGTCATGTGTTACACGTGACTAGGCACGTGACGGGGCATGACGTGACGTACGTCATTAAGTCCCCCTAGTTTGGTTGGGTACAAACTGTACTTGTACATGACCAAACTTAGTCCGAAAATGTAAACATATCATAAGCGATACGGCATGCGAAATGATGGTATTTATGCATTATAAAATGATGATTAATTGAATTTTATAATGTTTAAATAACATCATGAGTGATTCTGACATCGAAAACGTTCAATCAGCCGCCAAACATGCTGTTCCCTAGGTAAACGCCATCATTGTTACAGCTGTAAGAAGTGGAACGACGCGAATCCAACGGCTATGAACTGACGGTGAAAAGACACGTGTACGCTCAGGATGAAAGCCCATAGCCGAGGCCCACTCAAGGAATTTCCTATAAATAGGGGCTTTAACCCTCTCATTTTTACTTACCCCTTGCGCTTACAAATTAATATTTAATTCTACTCCTGTTAGCTTCGCGTGTCTTGCATTCTCTATTCGCGTGCCATATTTCTTTGTTTCGAAGGTCAGTGTATTCATCATGTCGAAGGCTGATGTAGAGCAGAAGTATAGCAACGTGACCACTGACTTGTTAGAGCAGTACATTGCCGATTATCCACCGCTTGCCGGATGGCGTATAATGGTATCCACGGACGAACAACGTGCACATAATCCGCCAACCGACTACTTCACGTTGTACCTGAAGGCGATATCTATGGGAAACTTGCGTTTACCACTTACGCCATTCGTTGCATCGGTTTTGGGACATTATCAAATCGGCGTTTCACAACTCCACCCTCACGCGTGGCAACGCGTGATTATATTCGAGATGTTCTTTAGAGGACAAAATTGACCGGCGCTCTTGAAAGTGTTCCGTGCGACGTTCAAGTTGTCGGCCTCCGGGAAGGGTTGGTATACATTCGAGAAGAAGTGCAACTTCACCTCGAAGAAATCCCCATCTCTTCATGATTGGAGGGATATGTTTGTGTTTGTACATCGGGATGCGCTAGGCGAAGGGTATGCCCACTTGGTTCCGTGGCGCTTCAGTCTTTCTCCAGAACTGTCCAAGACGCCGGACTTGACTCTAGAAGAACAGGATTTGTTCAATTTCTGTAAGGACACTGAACTTGACATGCGTCCTTACGGCGAGGTGATGCTGAAGCTCGGTAACGTTCGATGTTACTGGCCTTGGGCGAATAAAGTTCCAATGGTACTTTATAATGGAACGGGTATGCTCTTCATGCCGTAGCGTTCTTTGTAAGTTTCCTCGTTCCATTTTTATTTATATTTAACATTTACCTTTTCTTGCAGAGATGGATTTTGGCCAAACTATTCGCCGACCTAACCTCGAGGGACTCAAATTTAAGAGGGTGCTTTCATTCTAATTTTTCTTGCCACCACCCTATCAACAAGTAGCGTACCGTTCTTGAGATACACAATGATTGGACTCATCCAAGTATCGACTTCCTCAACAGGAGCGACTTCCTGTTAACACGTTATGGAACCAGAAAATTAGCATGTCAGGTTACGTTGTTGTTTTTTTTTTTTAGAATGATTATGCATATAGCGTATATATTATCGAAGCATGTCGATACCTGTGACGACCCAAAAATTTCCGACCAAATTTTAAACTTAATCTTTATATGATTTAATATTTTCGACACGATAAGCAAAGTCTGTAATGTTGAATCTCAAAAATTTTGAATTATTTTCGTACATTCATTTAACCTCGACCAGTACCGACGATTCACGAACAATTATATGTAAATAGATATGTATGTATGTATATATATATATATATATATATATATATATATATATATATATTATAACTTGAAAACGCAAACAGAGAATTAAAGGTATAATGCTTTGCATTAAACGTAATTGTTTTAAATATATATGTAATATATATTTATCTACGGAATTAAACGATAATGCCAAATGATTGAATTAGAAGATATTTTGTTAGCATTTAACAATTCCATAGCTATTGTGATATTGTTACGGGTCTCTATTGTGAGGTCCACTTTGATTTAGGAAATCTTTCCCTTTTTGACAGTATTTGGAATAGATGGTAAAGTAAATCTACATGTTAGAACAAAGTGTCATATAACGGGAGTTAGAAAAAGTTAGTGGAGATTCATGCTCATTTTTCAATGCATGCTTTACAATAATTTCCATTAGACTTTACCCTGTGGTTCACGAACAAACTATAATTTAAAACTTAAAACCCGTGAAGATATATATATTATATGATTTTACTTTCTTAAATGAAAACGGTAAAATAACTTCTATTATTAAAATGTTTTTAAAAATTAGGAATATAATTAGTTTTGAAAAACTAAATTTTATATAATTAAGGTTACAAGATCTCAATTTCATATATAAATATCGTGTTTCAAATATAAAATGTACAAACTTATGTTTCAAAATGTTAATATATATATATATATATATATATATATATATATATATATATATATATATATTACGACGTAACAAAAATATATTGTTAGAAAATATTTATATATTATATATTTAAATATTAAATGTTTTCAAAATATTAAAAGATAACGATATTTATATTTTATTTTATTAAATATATATAACGATTTAAATGAATATTATATATATTTATACGCGTATTATACGTACATAGTTTTATACTTTCACTTTACTTTAACTTTAATAATTCACTTTAATAATTTATACTTTAATAATTCACTTTAATAATTCACTTTAATAATTCATACTTTAATAATTCACTTTAATAATTCATGCTTTAATAATTCACTTTAATAATTCAAACTTTAATAATTCACTTTAATAATTTAAAAATCTATTATAAATAGAATTCAATAGGTTTCATTATTTCATAAAACTTGAAAATATTTTTCTCTAATATCTCTCAATCGATTTACACATATATATTTACTCCGTATTATTTCAAGATATTATTAGTATACATAAAATACTACGACGATGTTATGTTTGGGTGATTATAAAAATGGGTTTTCAAACTGGTTAAAGCTAAGAAATTTATGAGTTATGGCTAAGGAGGTTATGGGTGATGTCCATGGGTATTGTTCGTGAATCAAAGGCTAACCTTTCATTTGTCATCTTCGTTGTGTCTGCATACTTTTCCTACAATATTAAACCACAATATTGATATGTGAGTTTATAGTCTCCCTTTTTAAATGCTTTAAATATTTTTGGGTTGAGAATACATGTACTTTATTTATACGTAATGGACACAAGTACATACTTAATTCTACACTGAGTTTAAACCGAAAATCCCTTAGCTTTGGTAACTAGTAACTGCTGGTTATAAGAACTGGTGGGCGCGAGTAGTTGTATATGGATCCATAGGGCTTGACATCCCCGTCCGTTCCAGGTATAGAGACCCTAGCCTGAAATATAAAGCGGACGTATGCTATTTGAGTTTAGTACATGTTGGTTTGCGTGTATTGTACATGTTGGTTGCATGTATATTAAAAAAGGGGTACTTATTATATATATGTTAAGTTTAGTTACCAAGGTGCTCAATTTTGTAGAATATTTTGATAAACATTTTGGATGAAATAACTGAAATCTTGTGGTCCACCTTTATATACAGATTATGCGCGATATTAAAAATATGAACTCACCAAACTTTGTGTTGACACTTTTAAGCATGTTTATTCTCAGGTCCCTAGAAGTCTTCCACTGTTTGCTTATACGTTATACAAGCTATGTGCATGGAGTCATACATGCTTTATTCTAGAAAACTATGCATTCACAAAATCATCACCATGTATCTTATTTTGACTGTATTGTCAACGGATGTATTATCAAAAATTATTATTTACGATGATTTTTTATACGTAGAAATCATCAAATGTCGAAAACCTTGGATATATATATATTCAATTGATAGTGTACCATTTCAAAAGAATGCAATGTTTACAAAACGTATCATATAGAGGTCAATACCTCGCAATGAAATCGATGAATGATGTACTACGTCTAAAGAGATTTGGAAGGGGCATTTCAGTTGGTATCAAAGTGTTGGTCTTAGCAAACCAGGTCTTGCATTATTGTGTCTAACTGATAGTTGTTATGATGCATTAGTGAGTCTGGACTTCGACCATTTCTGCATGTCAAAAGTTTTGCTTATCATTTCTTGTCAAAAATTACCTACTTATCATTCTTAGTCTAGACACGTCTTACTGCATTGATTGCATGAATAGTGTATAGACAAAATTCATATCTTAGCGTATCTGTTACTGTAAACTTTGCCTGACAGCTTCCGAAAGTTCCTCCATAATCTGCGGGATCCCTTATACTATATATAGGTATTCTATGTAATTAGAATATCATCCGATATCTGAAAATCATTTCATATCCAAAATTCTTTGTATAACCGTGTAAGATGAATTATGCTACTACTTCGAGTTCCTCGGATTCTGACAGTTATTCTGATATGGAGTTCTACCTGAGCTCCGAAAGCAGTGTAATCGGAATGGATCAACCAATTAGCCATCATCAATTCTGGATGAATTGGGGATGGGTTCGTAGTCGACTTAACCCATGGAGACAGGAAGAAGGCGATCCTTTCCACCCACCAAATTTCCCTCTTGGCAAAGAACCCGAAGCACTTACCGGTCCGAAACACCATTTTCAGAATAGCTCGCAACGATTACGTAATATCTACTATTCTAAATCATTTTCAGAATAGCTCGCAACGATTACGTAATATCTACTATTCTAAATCATATTCACCCCCTTGTTCTGAAAGGACCCGTTCATATACATTATAAACGATTCACAATAGTTGATTACATTGCGAGGTATTTGACCTCTATATGATACATTTTACAAACATTGCATTCGTTTTTAAAAGACAAACTTTCTTTACATTGAAAATTGACAGGCATGCATACCATTTCATAATATCCACTATCCAACTATAAATTGATTTAATAATAATCTTTGATGAACTCAATGACTCGAATGCAACGTTCTTCGAAATATGCTATGAAAGACTCCAAGTAATATCTTTAAAATGAGCAAATGCACAGCGGAAGATTTCTTTAACACCTGAGAATAAACATGCTTTAAAGTATCAACCAAAAGGTTGGTGAGTTCATTAGTTTATCATAATCATTTATTTCCATCATTTTAATGGACCACAAAAATTTCATTTCCAGTTCTCATAAATATACGTCCCATGCATAGAGACAAAAATAATCATTCATATGGTGAACACCTGGTAACCGACATTAACTAGATACATATAAGAATATCCCCTATCATTTCGGGATCCTCCTTCGTACATGATATAAATTTCGAAGTACTAAAGCATCCGGTACTTTGGATGGGGTTTGTTAGGCCCAATAGATCTATCTTTAGGATTCGCGTCAATTAGGGTGTCTGTTCCCTAATTCTTAGATTACCAGACTTTAATAAAAAGGGGCATATTCGATTTCGATAATTCAACCATAGAATGTAGTTTCAATTACTTGTGTCTATTTCGTCAAACATTTATAAAAGCGCATGTATTCTCAGTCCCAAAAATATAAAGGGTAAAAAGGCAAATGAAACTCACCATACTGTATTTCGTAGTAAAAATACATATAATGTCATTGAACAAGTGCAAGGTTGGCCTCGGATTCATGAACCTAAATTAAATATATATATTTACGTGTTGGTCAATATTTGTCTAACAAATTAGGTCAAGTCATAGTGTACCACAATCCTAATGCTCGAGACTAATATGCAAAAGTCAACAAAAGTAAATTTGACTCAAAATAATTTCCAAAAATCTATACATGATTAATATATAGTTTAAATATCGTTGTTTTATATTTTTAAATATTTTTAAAAGATTTATTAGAGTAAATAATATAATTTATTTATTAATAAATAAAATTTTATATTAAATTTATATAATAAAATATACTTTTATATATATTAAGTAATAAAATTTATAGGGTTCATTTAATATCATAAAGATAATATGATAGGTATTATTAAAGTAAGTTACTACACGTAGTAAAATATGTTTGTATCACATATTTATTTGATAAAATAATATCTATAATGATAGTAAGTAAAAGTTGTATTATTTTGTAATAATAATTATTATTATAAAAATATCAATATTTATAATTACTAAGATGACATTATGATAAACTATAATTCTAATTATGATAACTTTAATATTTACGATAATTTTTAATATTATCTTTAAAATAATAATTCTATTTAAAATAATAATAATAATAATGATATTTTATAGTAACTGTAATGACCCGGACTTTTTCGATTAATTTATACTTATAAGATTAATATTTACATAAATTAAACCTTACCAACATGATAAGCAATCTAAATTGTTGAGATTTATGTTTTTGAAAAGAGTTTTACACAACGTTTGACCGTCCAATTTGACCGATGATATCACGAACTATATAACATACGATAATTATACGTTTATGTATATATATGTATTTATATATATTTAACATGATCTAAGGATGTTTAACATCTCATTGGGTACTAATAACAATGAGTTATAAGTATATTTTGAAACTACTAACTTAAGTTTTCAAAACGATAACTATACGTAACGTTCTTCGACATAAATACTTATAACCTATAATACTTATACATGCATCGTATAGATATGTATTTTATCACTTTTAAAGGGCTTACATACATAAAACAATATAAGTATATTTACAAAAGATAGCTATATTTGAATCCTCGTTCCGTTTTCTCAAAGATTTCTACACGTATATCTAGGGTATATGTACCCGTATCATACGCAGCTTCTAGATGTATTTACTATTGGTATATACCAATAAAAATCTGCTCCTTAGCAGCCTTAAATGATTAAGAAACATGTGGAACCAACCATTTGTCAAGTAGCATGAATTATTTAGCAAGAAAACAAAGTTAGGTATCTTTTTTTTCCTTTATAACCTAAAAACGTTTTTATGCATGCACACCATTTCTTCACCCCATTTTCTCATACTTACACTCCCATTTCTCTCTCAAAATACTCTTAACTTCATACTTGATCATCTCCAAGCATTTTCTCCATCATTTAGCTTCAAAAACAACCCTTAATCATCATAAGAAAAACCATACAAGAACACTTCAAGAATCCTTTCAAGAACACAAGTTTACTTCCAATCTTTCATCCAATTCCATCACTCTTTTGGTTCTAGGTTCTTACTCCTCTTTTACAGCAATCTTGTCCAAGTAACTTGAGGTAGTAACTTTGTTCATAACCTTATTCGATTCATATATATATAGCTATCTTATTTTATGGTATAAAATTTTAACAACAAGAACATAGTTTGAATGTTTTCAAACTTGTTTGCAAACTAAATAGATCCTTCTAACTTAACTTTTAAAATACTTCAAGACCTGTAATATAACTTAAATATATGCTAATTTAACAAGGTATAACTTGGTTTTTCAAAGAACACCTTAAAACTGAATCTACGGTGTCGGAGTGTAACCGGGGGCTGTTTTGGGTTGGATAATTAAAAACTATTTTGAACTTTGAATTGGAGGCTTATTTTCTGGAAAATTGATATTTACTATGAATATGTTAACACATAAAAATTTCATGATTTAACTCAAAGTATAAGTATTTTTAGAAAAATAATCATTTAAGGTTGTTTACATGATGGAAAATGATCAACTCCATAAGTTTCACTAAAGTTTGACCTATGACCTGTGATTTCGAATATAAACTAAGGTATTTACAGTTCATAGTCTTAAAGAGGGACTCGATCCAAGGAAGTGGCAAGTTGAATCAACGAAAACGGAGTTGTAACGAAGAAACTATGACCAAAACGAGATCGGATATCTAAGACTAGTTTAGCTACGAAAATAATTGGAGAAAATTAAATAAATCACATCTTTTTAAAATAATATGATATTTTATATATATGTACTCATAATTTAATTTTATATGGTTCAGGATCACCCGTAAACAATACGAGAAGATTAATCATAAGATCCCATGATTGTACGCAACACGTCATTTGACAACACCGGTACTTTATGTACGCAACACGTCATTTGACAACACCGGTACCGTGGGTCAAGATTAATCTCGACCAATACATATACGATGGGGTTTTTTATTTATTTCATTGGGGGTTTATTAAACACCTAAAAATGAACCATTAAAATTGAATTACTAACATCGGACTGCTAACTACGGACTAAGAAATTATTAAAACTATTAAAAGTATAAAAAGTATATATATGTGACGATTGTTTAAAATAGAAATATATTGATAAACTATATATGGATAGGTTCGTGATATCAATCGGAGACCAAGTCGAAATTACATATCTTCAAGACAAAAGTGAGTATATAGTCCCACTTTTAAACTCTAAGTATTTCGGGATGAGAATACATGTATTTTATGTTTTACGTTATGGACACAAGTAACTGAAAAATATATTCTACGTTGAGTTGTACCACTGGCATACTTCCCTGTAGCTTGGTAACTGTTATTTACAGCGGTATTGTAAACGCGAATCCTGTTGATAGATCTATCGGGCCTGACAACCCCAACCGGACTGGACGACCAGTATTCAACGGTTGCACAGTACTTCGTTTTGTGACTACACTTGGTACGGTGTAGTAAGATTTCATAATAAAGGGAATATGCGACGTGATTAAATGTTAAGTATGGTTACCAAGTGCTCAACCACTTAGAATATTTTTATTAAAATGTTTATATATGAAATCTTGTGGTCTATATTTATATCGCTGCCGGCATTAAACCTATATCTCACCAACTTTATGTTGACGTTTTAAACATGTCTATTCTCAGGTGATAATTAGAAGCTTCCGCTGCAACATGTTGAATTTAAACAAGATCTTGAGTATGCATATTTGTGTCAAAAATAAAACTGCATATCGGAGGATTTGTAATGTAAAATATGCTAGAAATCGTATTGTTATCATCACATGTAAAGTTTGTAAGTCTAAGATTATCGCTAAACGATAATCATCTTTATTTTGTCTAAAGCTTGTATCAAAATAAGAATTATGGTTTGTAATGTAAAATATATGCAGTTGTTCTTTTAAAAATGTCGCATATAGAGGTCAATACCTCGCAATGAAATCATACGTTATCTAACACGTTCTTATGGTTAAGGACTGGTTATGACATGTGGTATCAGAGCGGTGGTCTTAGCGAACCAGGTTTGCATTAGTGTGTCTAACCGATAAGTCGTTAGGATACATTAGTAAGTCTGGACTTTGACCGGGTCTGATTTAAAAACCATTGCTTATCATTGTTGGTTAAAATTTATATGTAAATATTATGTAGTACTAATGGGTTAGTTGTTGTGTGATAGATGTCGGGCTCAAAACTTGTCATCACATTCAGCGACTCCGAACCAGAATCTTCAGATGGTGTTCCAAACATTAACCTATCCGATGACGAAAATAATATCTTTGGGGAAGACTCACAAATTCCGGATGAACCGACTATAGAGAACCCGGAAAGTGAACCCGAGGAGGAAAGTGAACCCGAGGAGGAAAGTGAACCCGAGGAGGAAAGTGAACCCGAGGAAGAAATACAGGAAATTACAAAAGACGAGTTCGAACTAGGAAAGAAACGAAAGGCTAATGAATTAGAAAATTCAAATCCCGAGTTTAGTAAGGATGATGTGGCACCAACTCCACTAGACACTACCACCCCTATTCCCGCTATTCCTATTCGTTCTATCCCGGCATCCAGTTCTTCAGCCCCACAACCAAAATATAGGCAGACAGCCAGGATAAGCGTTAAGGGATTCTTTGAACCTAAACGTCCTAGAAAATAGACCAAACGATGCGCTGCCGTATTAAACCATGGGATCATATAATGTTTTGTATAATATTATTAGTGTGGTTTGCTTAATGTTCGATGTAAGATAAGCATATGTAAAATAGTGAAGTGTGAAATGCAATAATTTTCCATGGTTAAGTATTACTTAGATGGTAGTAATTGATTCTGTACTAAGCTATTAAGTATGGACATTAACGGGTAGGTACTACCCTAGATATAATTATAAAACGCTAATAAGAAGAAAAGGCTTTTATAATAATACCTGGTTCATATTATTAATAAGCTATAATGTACTGTAAATATACACTACATCTATAATATTCCATGTGAATAATTATTTTCTTTTCATTCTTATAGAAGAATATGGCGCGATTGAACCGAATGACGGAACAAGAAATCCAGGAACTCATCAATCAGCGAGTGAACGAAAGAATGTTATGGGTCGAGGCTGCAAGAGGTGCTGCAGTTAACCCAAATCCTCATGTGGGGTGCACTTACAAAACTTTTCAAGCTTGCAAGCCCTCATCATTCAGTGGAACAGAAGGACCGATCGGTTTAACCCGGTGGATAGAAAAGATGGAGACTGTGTTTAAAATAAGTGGTTGTGTTGAAAAGGACATGACCAAGTATGCATCGTGCACTTTACAAGATAGTGCACTCACGTGGTGGAAAAATTATGTGAAGGCTGTAGGAGGAGATGTAGCTTATGATACTCCTTGGGAAGAATTCAAAACAATGTTAATCAACGAGTATTGTCCAAGGAACGAGGTTAGGAAGTTGGAAGATGAATTACGAAGCCTGAAGGTTGTTGGTACTGAAATCACCAACTACAATCAGCGATTCATGGAATTAGTTTTGCTATGTCCTGAATTGGTTCCAACCGAAGAACGGAAGATTGAAATGTACAAAGATGGTTTGCCCAAAAAGGTCAAGGCAAACGTTACAGCATCGAAACCTAAGAAAATTCATGAAGCTATAACCATGGCAAACGAGCTAATGGATCAGGTCATCATGGATAAGAAAGCATCCAATACTGATGTGAAGGTATCAGGTAACAAAAGAAAGTGGAATGGAAATTATGATCGAGGTAACCAACAACAATCTTTTAAGAAACAAGAAACCATGCAAGGTGCAGGTAGTGGTTCAAGCTTTGGTTACAAAGGACAAAATCCTTTATGCAACCGATGCCACAAACATCACTCTGGCTACTGTAATGTGGTATGCAACAAATGTAATCGAAAGGGTCATCTTGCTGAAGATTGTAGGGCTCTCGTTACAAATACAAATGGTACCAAGACTCCTGCCACCAATGCAAATAGAACTGCTTTGGCTACCATTACTTGTTATGGGTGTGGAAAACAAGGTCACTATAAGAGCCAGTGTCCGAATCCAGAGAAGAATAATGGATCTGCACGTGGAAGAGCATTTGTTATTAATGCTAGAGAGGCGTGTGAAGACCCGGAGCTTGTTACGGGTACGTTTACCATTAATAACTTATCCGCATCTATTATATTTGATACTGGTGCCGATAGAAGTTACGTGAGTAGAGGCTTTTACGCTAAATTGAATTGTTCATCATTACCTCTAGATGCTAAGTACATGATTGAGTTAGCTAATGGTAAACTAATTAAAGCCGATAAAATTTGCCGTGATTGTAAAATAAATTTAGCCGGAGAAACATTTAAAATTGACTTAATACCCGTAGAATTAGGAAGTTTTGATGTAATAGTCGGCATGGACTGGATGTCCAAAGTAGGAGCTGAAGTTGTGTGTGCCAAGAAGGCAATTCGCATTCCTTGTAAGGATAGAATGCCGGTGATGATTTATGGAGAGAAGGGTAACTCAAAGCTAAAACTCATTAGTTATTTGAAAGCTCAAAAGTGCTTGAAGAAAGGGTGCTATGCTATCTTAGCACATGTTAATAAAGTCGAAAAGAAAGAAAAAGAGAAGTGCATCAACGACGTGCCTGTGGCAAGAGATTTTCCTGAAGTTTTTCCGGAAGAGTTGCCGGGATTACCTCCATTTAGATCTGTAGAATTTCAAATAGATTTAGTACCAGGAGCCGCACCAGTGGCTCGTGCTCCATATAGACTTGCACCGTCCGAGTTAAAAGAACTTCGGAGTCAGTTAAAAGAATTACTGGATCATGGATTCATACGACCAAGTACTTCACCGTGGGGAGCTCCGATTCTATTTGTTAAAAAGAAAGATGGATCTTTTAGGATGTGTATAGATTATCGTGAATTAAATAAGTTAACTATCAAAAATCGGTATCCACTACCAAGAATTGACGACTTATTTGATCAACTCCAGGGATCATGTGTTTATTCGAAAATCGACCTAAGATCGGGCTATCATCAACTACGTGTCAAAGAAGAGGACATTCCGAAAACTGCTTTTCGGACACGTTATGGTCATTACGAATTTTTGGTCATGCCGTTTGGATTGACGAATGCGCCAGCTGTATTCATGGACCTCATGAATCGAGTTTGTAGTCCGTATTTAGATAAGTTTGTTATCGTTTTCATTGATGACATTCTTATCTATTCCAAGAGTGAGCAAGAGCATGAGCAGCATTTAAGGTTGATATTAGAGTTGTTGAGAAAAGAACAGCTATACGCTAAATTTTCTAAGTGTGCTTTCTGGTTGAAAGAAGTGCAATTTCTTGGCCACGTTGTTAGTAGCAAAGGAATTCAGGTTGATCCAGCAAAAATTGAAGCCATTGAAAAATGGGAGACTCCTAAAACACCAATGCAGATACGCCAATTTTTGGGTTTAGCCGGTTATTATAGAAGGTTTATTCAAGATTTTTCCCGAATAGCTAAGCCGTTGACAGCATTAACGCAAAAAGGGAAGAAATACGAATGGACCTCGGAGCAGGAGAACGCATTTCAATTACTGAAGAAGAAGTTAACTACGGCGCCTATTTTATCGTTACCTGAAGGGAACGATGATTTTGAAATATATTGTGACGCTTCGCGACAAGGTTTTGGTTGTGTTCTTATGCAACGAAAGAAAGTTATTGCATACGCATCCCGACAATTAAAGATTCACGAGCGGAATTATACGACGCATGATCTAGAACTGGGAGCAGTCGTGTTTGCATTGAAGATATGGAGACACTACTTGTATGGGGTTAAATGCACTGTGTTTACTGATCATAAAAGCCTTCAACATATTTTCGATCAAAAACAGCTGAACATGAGGCAACGTAGGTGGGTTGAGTTAATAAATGACTATGATTGTGAAATTCGTTATCATCCCGGGAAAGCGAACGTGGTGGCCGACGCTCTAAGCAGAAAGGAACGAGAACCAATTCGAGTACGAGCGATGAACATAAAAATTCGCATGAATCTCAACTCACAAATCAAAGAAGTTCAACGAGAAGCACTTACTAAAGAAAATATAGGAAATGAAATAATGAAGAAGTATGAGAAGCAACTCGTTATGCGGGAAGATGGAATTCGATATTTTGCAAATCGTATTTGGGTACCGAAGTTGGGTGGATTAAGGAAGTTGATATTGAACGAGGCACATAAGACAAGATATTCGATACATCCTGGAGTTGGAAAGATGTACCAAGATCTTAAGACGCATTATTGGTGGCCTAATTTGAAGACAGACGTTGCAACATATGTTGGGGAATGTTTAACTTGTTCCAAAGTCAAAGCAGAACACCAGAAGCCGTCAGGGTTACTTCAACAACCAGAAATTCCAGAATGGAAATGGGACGGTATTACCATGGATTTCATCACGAAGTTACCAAAGACTGCCTGGGGATACGACACCATTTGGGTGATTGTTGATCGTCTCACCAAGTCTGCACATTTCTTGCCTATAAATGAAACGGATAGAATGGAGAAACTATTACGATTGTATATAAAGGAAATTGTTTCAAGGCATGGAATACCTATTTCCATTATATCTGATCGTGATAGTAGATTTACCTCAAAGTTCTGGCAATCACTACAGGAGGCCCTAGGAACTCGTTTGGATATGAGCACCGCATATCATCCGCAAACTAACGGGCAGAGTGAAAGAACAATTCAGACTCTTGAAGACATGCTCAGGGCATGTGTGATCGATTTTGGAAACGGATGGGATAAATATTTACCATTAGCAGAATTCTCGTATAATAATAGTTATCATGCGAGCATTAAAGCTGCGCCATTCGAAGCATTGTACGGAAGGAAGTGTAGATCTCCTATCTGTTGGAATGAAGTAGGAGATCGACAATTAACTGGTCCCGAGATCATACATGAAACTACTGAAAAGATAGTACAAATCAAGGAGAGATTGAAAACAGCCCGTAGTCGCCAAAAGAGCTACGCCGATGTCCGAAGGAAACCATTAGAGTTTCAGATCGGTGACATGGTTATGCTAAAGGTGTCACCTTGGAAAGGTGTAATACGTTTCGGTAAAAGAGGTAAACTGAACCCAAGATATGTAGGCCCGTTCAAGATCATCGAACGCATTGGACCGGTAGCTTATCGACTCGAGTTACCGCAACAACTCGCCGGAGTACATAATACATTTCACGTCTCGAACCTTAAGAAGTGTCTTGCAAAGGAAGACCTCACCATTCCTCTTGAAGAAATTCAAGTTGACGAGAAACTACAATTCATAGAAAAACCAATCGAGATCATGGATCGTGAAGTTAAACGGCTCAAGCAGAGCAACATACCGATCGTTAAAGTTCGTTGGAATGCACGAAGAGGTCCCGAGTTTACTTGGGAGCGAGAGGATCAAATGAAACAAAAATACCCGCATTTGTTTCCCGATGACGCAAAATAGGTACGATTTTAAAATTTCGGGACGAAATTTATTTAACGGGTAGGTACTGTAATGACCCGGACTTTTTCGATCAATTTATACTTATAAGATTAATATTTACATAAATTAAACCTTACCAACATGATAAGCAATCTAAATTGTTGAGATTTATGTTTTTGAAAAGAGTTTTACACAACGTTTGACCGTCCAATTTGACCGATGATATCACGAACTATATAACATACGATAATTATACGTTTATGTATATATATGTATTTATATATATTTAACATGATCTAAGGATGTTTAACATCTCATTGGGTACTAATAACAATGAGTTATAAGTATATTTTGAAACTACTAACTTAAGTTTTCAAAACGATAACTATACGTAACGTTCTTCGACATAAATACTTATAACCTATAATACTTATACATGCATCGTATAGATATGTATTTTATCACTTTTAAAGGGCTTACATACATAAAACAATATAAGTATATTTACAAAAGATAGCTATATTTGAATCCTCGTTCCGTTTTCTCAAAGATTTCTACACGTATATCTAGGGTATATGTACCCGTATCATACGCAGCTTCTAGATGTATTTACTATTGGTATATACCAATAAAAATCTGCTCCTTAGCAGCCTTAAATGATTAAGAAACATGTGGAACCAACCATTTGTCAAGTAGCATGAATTATTTAGCAAGAAAACAAAGTTAGGTATCTTTTTTTTCCTTTATAACCTAAAAACGTTTTTATGCATGCACACCATTTCTTCACCCCATTTTCTCATACTTACACTCCCATTTCTCTCTCAAAATACTCTTAACTTCATACTTGATCATCTCCAAGCATTTTCCCCATCATTTAGCTTCAAAAACAACCCTTAATCATCATAAGAAAAACCATACAAGAACACTTCAAGAATCCTTTCAAGAACACAAGTTTACTTCCAATCTTTCATCCAATTCCATCACTCTTTTGGTTCTAGGTTCTTACTCCTCTTTTACAGCAATCTTGTCCAAGTAACTTGAGGTAGTAACTTTGTTCATAACCTTATTCGATTCATATATATATAGCTATCTTATTTTATGGTATAAAATTTTAACAACAAGAACATAGTTTGAATGTTTTCAAACTTGTTTGCAAACTAAATAGATCCTTCTAACTTAACTTTTAAAATACTTCAAGACCTGTAATATAACTTAAATATATGCTAATTTAACAAGGTATAACTTGGTTTTTCAAAGAACACCTTAAAACTGAATCTACGGTGTCGGAGTGTAACCGGGGGCTTTTTTGGGTTGGATAATTAAAAACTATTTTGAACTTTGAATTGGAGGCTTATTTTCTGGAAAATTGATATTTACTATGAATATGTTAACACATAAAAATTTCATGATTTAACTCAAAGTATAAGTATTTTTAGAAAAATAATCATTTAAGGTTGTTTACATGATGGAAAATGATCAACTCCATAAGTTTCACTAAAGTTTGACCTATGACCTGTGATTTCGAATACAAACTAAGGTATTTACAGTTCATAGTCTTAAAGAGGGACTCAATCCAAGGAAGTGGCAAGTTGAATCAACGAAAACGGAGTTGTAACGAAGAAACTATGACCAAAACGAGATCGGATATCTAAGACTAGTTTAGCTACGAAAATAATTGGAGAAAATTAAATAAATCACATCTTTTTAAAATAACATGATATTTTATATATATGTACTCATAATTTAATTTTATATGGTTCAGGATCACCCGTAAACAATACGAGAAGATTAATCATAAGATCCCATGATTGTACGCAACACGTCATTTGACAACACCGGTACTTTATGTACGCAACACGTCATTTGACAACACCGGTACCGTGGGTCAAGATTAATCTCGACCAATACATATACGATGGGGTTTTTTATTTATTTCATTGGGGGTTTATTAAACACCTAAAAATGAACCATTAAAATTGAATTACTAACATCGGACTGCTAACTACGGACTAGGAAATTATTAAAACTATTAAAAGTATAAAAAGTATATATATGTGACGATTGTTTAAAATAGAAATATATTGATAAACTATATATGGATAGGTTCGTGATATCAATCGGAGAGCAAGTCGAAATTACATATCTTCAAGACAAAAGTGAGTATATAGTCCCACTTTTAAACTCTAAGTATTTCGGGATGAGAATACATGTATTTTATGTTTTACGTTATGGACACAAGTAACTGAAAAATATATTCTACGTTGAGTTGTACCACTGGCATACTTCCCTGTAGCTTGGTAACTGTTATTTACAGCGGTATTGTAAACGCGAATCCTGTTGATAGATCTATCGGGCCTGACAACCCCAACCGGACTGGACGACCAGTATTCAACGGTTGCACAGTACTTCGTTTTATGACTACACTTGGTACGGTGTAGTAAGATTTCATAATAAAGGAAATATGCGACGTGATTAAATGTTAAGTATGGTTACCAAGTGCTCAACCACTTAGAATATTTTTATTAAAATGTTTATATATGAAATCTTGTGGTCTATATTTATATCGCTGCCGGCATTAAACCTATATCTCACCAACTTTATGTTGACGTTTTAAACATGTCTATTCTCAGGTGATAATTAGAAGCTTCCGCTGCAACATGTTGAATTTAAACAAGATCTTGAGTATGCATATTTGTGTCAAAAATAAAACTGCATATCGGAGGATTTGTAATGTAAAATATGCTAGAAATCGTATTGTTATCATCACATGTAAAGTTTGTAAGTCTAAGATTATCGCTAAACGATAATCATCTTTATTTTGTCTAAAGCTTGTATCAAAATAAGAATTATGGTTTGTAATGTAAAATATATGCAGTTGTTCTTTTAAAAATGTCACATATAGAGGTCAATACCTCGCAATGAAATCATACGTTATCTAACACGTTCTTATGGTTAAGGACGGGTTATGACAGTAACAATGACATTTCTATTAAAATGATAATTTTTGTTAAAATGATAGTTTTAATACTAACGATACTTTTAATAATAATAGTAATGATAAAAATAATAAGAACGATAATTTTATCTAAATCAATATCTTATAATATTTTAATTTCATCATGATACTCTTCCTAATCATTTCGTTTAATAGCTTTTAATCGTCTTTTATATCGTGTTCATAATAATGATAATAATAGTAATCAAAGTAATTAGGTGTTACAAATATTTGTTTTAATTACACTAATATTAATAATGATAGTTACTATAACATTATTAACGATAATACTAATAATTATCTTAATGATAATATAGTAATAATAATAATAACAATAACAATAACCATTTTTAAATAATGATATATATATTAATAATGATAATAATACTAATAATAATAATAATAATAATAATAATAATAATAATAATAATAATAATAATAATAATAATAATAATAATAATAATTGGATAATAATAATACTAATTATAACTTTAACGATAATAACGATAGTAATAATAAAAAAAATAACAATTTTTAATGATAAATCCATTTTATTGATAAAGATAATAATAATGATAATAATAAGATAAAACTAGAGCGACGATAAAAACGACGATAATAATAAACATTTTTAATAAAAATATCGAAAATTCAATTGATTATAACTTCTAATCCGTTCATCGAAACCATTCGATATCTAAAGGAAAAGTTCTTAATTTTTCGCTAGCTTTCCAAGGACATGCATATCTTATACCTTATCTCAACCGCAAGTGTAACTAATTCAAGATTCAACCTAACCTGTCTAAGGGCAATATCAAAAGTACAAGCATGCATAATCCTAAATACTCGAGCACTAGTCAGGGATACACTATTAATATGTAAAAGTTAAATTATGAGTACTCACGTATCAATATTGAGATTCAATATTGCAGGAAAGGTACGTAGACGCAACGGAAATGATAAACACTATATTGACCTCACGAGCATACCCATGAACCATACTCAATCACCTCCATAGCTATAACCCATAATTTCCTTAATCCTATCCTACTCGAAAAACAATTTTGAAATCACTCGGACAGCACTCCGTCGTAATATTTTATGTATACTAATAATATCTTGAAATAATACGGAGTAAATATATATATGTAAATCGATTGAGAGAGTTTATAGAAAAATATTTTCAAGTTTCTATGAAATAATGAAACCTATTGATTTCTATTTATAATAGATTTTTGAATTATTAAAGTGAATTATTAAAGTATGAATTATTAAAGTGAATTATTAAAGTTAAAGTAAAGTAAAAATAAAGTAAAGGTAAAGTTTAAGTATATTAAAAGTATAAAACTATGTACGTATAATACGCGTATAAATATATATAATATTAATTTAAATCGTTATATATATTTAATAAAATATAATATAAATATCGTTATCTTTATCTTTATCATACTAGTTAAGTAATGAGTTGTCAAAAGTGGTTCTAGATATTTATAAAAGTTATATACGTTTTAATAATAAAGTTCTTTTTAAACTGAAAACGTTTTTGTATGTTTGAAACTAAATAGATCAATCGAGTCTTTATGAGATTCAATCTTCCACTATCCTTTGTCTAGTTCTTAATGATTGACAATTTGTTCTTATTTATAAATCACTTTACCATTTTCTGAATATTGTTAAAATGGAAAGATTTCTCAAATCAACGCGGGCCTTTCAACAGAGACTTGTAATCATAATTCAATATATCTGATAATTCAATCATTTGATCTTATCTTCTAATTCCATTGATAAATATTTTGAAACAGATACAATCATATAAAGTATTTAATCTAATATTTTGTTTACGTTTCAAGTTATAATATATATACACATATACATATATAATCATATTCGTTTAATGGTTCGTGAATCGTTGGAACTTGGTCTAGGTTGAATGAATGTATGAACATAGTTTAAAATTCTTGAAATTTAACTTAACAAATATTGCTTATCGTGTCGGAAACATATAAAGATTAAAGTTTAAATTTGGTTGGAAATTTCCGGGTTGTTACATGTTCAAACCGCCAATCATCCCGGAGTAATAGAAGAAGTCAACGAGCTTCGCGCTTGAGTGGTGACTTTGGAGAATATGATGCACAACTTGCAGGCATCACAAGCACCACCAGCATCAGCACCAACAGCACCAATACCACCAATACCACCACCAACAACATCCGTATCATATGCCTCAACATCACAATCCGTACCTCGAGCATAATCTTCGTCCTACATCCTTCATTTTCGTTCTGCATATCGTTCTACATCAACTTCATACACCCCGTAGATACTAAGGAAAACCAACAACGACAAACGATGAAGTATTGATTCATAACTTCATTGGAGAAATATTCTACATCGATTATGTAATCTCTAAAGTCTTAGAGATTATTTATTCAAGTTCTAACCGTAGATCAGATGGATGGAGGGATAGGAATGATAGAGGGTAGAGTAGAAACCCTGACAAAGAATGATGTGTGACTTACAAGCTAGACTTGTTATACAAGCACCACCAGCAGAACTGTCAGGATCACCAGCAGTATCACCAGCAACATCCGCAGCACCACAAGCTCCACAAGCTCCATAACCACTTCAGATATCAATACCTCAATCCCCAATATGTATATTGTATTATCGAGTTATGAAATATTAACTCATTCTTTTCAAGGAATTTATATGTATATTTTATATATATAAATTTTGAAACCATAATTTATCTTTTCGTACTAAGCTATTACGTATGAATTTTTAAAGGGTAGATACTACTCGGTTAATTCATATTACTAATATGCTATGATGTACATCCTTCTTTAACAACTTAACAATCGTTAACTATAATCTCTGCTTCAGCTCAATAAATTTTATTTCATAATAAACCAAGTGTATTATTCAATTACATGTTTAATTTTAAACTTTCATTTCCAATGTACTTGAAACCTTCTAGAAAACATCATTCGTGCCTTACGAAGTTCACAAGAATTCCACGAGCACCAACATCTTTCACCGATGAATGTCAATAAGAATAAATAATGATGTATCGATTACATTAGTGAAATACTCCGCGAAGATTATGTAATCTCTAATGTTTTAGAGACGATTTATTTCTAGTTCCAGCCAAAAATCAAATGAGTTTGATATTATATTAACTCATTAAATCTGTATTACATCTGAAGAAAATATACATACATATATTTTCATAAAGACTGTGATAAAAATTCTTTTGTACAAAATATTACTTGTGAAATTTTAACGGGTAGGTAATACCCGAGAAATATTTAAGTTCACAATTAATGTGTTACACTATACATTCTTCAATTATTCAATAATTGTTATCTATACTCACTACTTTCACAACGATATATATTCTTTCATAGAAATCAGAACAACCATTCTCATTCAAATTCAATTACATATTCTGATTTTGACAGATCAGAATCTAAGTCAAGATATAACAGATAGCATCACTCTTATTCAGAAAACCCAGAAATATATTCATTTCATTCAAAATCCTAAATGATTTCATCTTGAACATCATATGTATATTGACGATTACAACCTGCGTTCAAACCCTTTATGATTCTTGAAAACACCTCAATTAAGGAACAATCGAGAGAATGAACCAACCACACGTTATCTACAAAAAAAAAGATTTATGTATATAGTCATACACCTGGGAAAACTCTCGGAACCTAAGTAAAAGTTTAACACGTATCCGTGCTAGATCTTTTGGCATTGTTTATACTGAAAATAACCTTACAATTACTTTTCAAAGTACTCAGTTTTTATCACACTTTCAACAAGTCAACTTCAATTTTTCATTCGGATTAACCTGGATATATACGGTTGCCCTTTCTGTCATTGTTACCGGGAAACCTTTTATATCCCACCATATTAACAGTAAACATACCAGCAACTCCGTTACTCTTCGACTTAAATCTCTTCAAAAAATCACTATATTTATTCATTGAAACCTTATCATGTACTCATCAATGCCTTGTAACGATAATTGTCATACCATATATCGGGAAGCATTAATCATTATTTCGAAATTCGCAACGTTTCTATGTCAACAATTATATATATATACATATAACGTCTATCTCCTGGACTTACGAACTTCAATTCTGGAATTCTGAAAAGCACCCTAACCTGCGAATTAGTTCTCTGAGTTTCGAAAAACTGATGAAACAGCAAAAACTATAAAGGACCTTAACAGTCAAAAGTTTGATGATAAAGAATAGAGTGTTGGAAACGCTCAATAGAAAAATTTGGTACTGAAAAACGGATTGAGCAAACTATGAAGGAGACTGTTGACAAATCACAAGGACTAAACCTGTACTTAAAGAATCCAGATGATTCGATGAAATCTTTAGCGAATACCTTGCTCCTTACTTATTCTAAACCATTGCGGACAAATTTCTTCATCATCTTCTGATCTTAGATATTTTAAAATTCAAAGATATTATCATAAATATCCTCGATATTTCTGAGGATATCTTCATAACTATTCTTGTCCAAAATTATCTATCTCTTCGCGCTATCTGTGTTACATCATAAAGGAAACTGTTTTAGTTTCTAAATTTTAGTAAAATTCGAGTTTAAATTATGAATAATTTATGGAGAAGTGTTGGGAATCGAAGCATGAGTTAGTATAATATAATGACGCCTGGCCAACGTGGTTATATTACAGTGAGTCATGTTAAATTTCTAATGGGACTTGATGACGGTTCACAGATCATACCCTCATCATGTGTCATGCTACACGACTCTTTCATTCTACTTAAGCTCTAAACATATCAAGATCATATTTTCTTGATAGTTCTATCTTTTCTCGTAACTTCTGGTAATTTAACAAATCAGATCGTGCTATTACCATTTCTTTCTTAAAACGTTAGTCATGATCATTCGAAATTCAAAGATTTAATCTACGAATCTGAGACGTCTTAATGGCTTTACTTAAGGTCGAGAAGAGAAAACAGAAGCATGGAGCTTCGAAACATAAATACGAGTATAAATCACAGCAAATAGAAAATTACAAACTGTGTATATCAATGCGTATAGCAATATAGAGACACGGTAGGATTATGAATAATATCACACCTAGAGCGAAGTAGAAATAAACAGATTCCTTCGGTGGGAGTTGGAAAAGAAGAATAATCGTTGCGATAGTCAAGATAAGGACAAGGATCAAAACTGGATTAAGCATTTTCACAATCTTTGGAAGTATGGATTAAGGAAGAAAGTATATGAGTGATGAGAATAATGAAACGGAAGAGGTTAATTTATAGCGAAATATCAGACATAGCAATCGAGGCAGGTTACCGCATTTAATTAAAAAGGATCAGAATTTCCTTAATTACCGAAGAATCAAATCTTATATAAATTATGAAGATTTTCTTTAATTCTGTAAATCAACCGTGACTACGTCAAAAGATAAAACAAATCTCTATTTCACTCTTTTGCGATAGCTTCACTCATACTCTTGGCATAATCGAATCGATTTATCCGTATTACTCGATTGTGATATATTCAAATTTTCAACTCATATTCGTCATAAAAAATATTCCTATTGCCAGCCATGACAACCTCTATCAAATTTCGGGACGAAATTTCTTTAACGGGTAGGTACTGCGACGACCCAGAAATTTCCGACCAAATTTTAAACTTAATCTTTATATGATTTAATATTTTCGACACGATAAGCAAAGTCTATAATGTTGAATCTCAAAAATGTTGAACTATTTTCGTACATTCATTTAACCTCGACCAGTACCGATGATTCACGAACAATTATATGTAAATAGATATATATATATATATATATATATATATATTAACTTGAAAACGCTAACAAAGAATTAAAGGTATAATGCTTTGCATTAAACGTAATTGTTTTAAATATATATATAATATATATTTATCTACGGAATTAAACGATAATGCCAAATGATTGAATTAAAAAATATTTTGTTAGCATTTAACAATTCCATAACTATTGTGATATTGTTACGTGTTTCTATTGTGAGGTCCACTTTGATTTAGGAAATCTTTCCCTTTTTGACAGTATTTAGAATAGATGGTAAAGTAAATCTACATGTTAGAACAAAGTGTCATATAACGGGAGTTAGACAAAAGTTAGTGGAGATTCATGCTCATTTTTCAATGCATGCTTTACAATAATTTCCATTGGACTTTACCCTGCGGTTCACGAACAAACTATAATTTAAAACTCAAAACCCGTCAAGATATATATATTATATGATTTTACTTTCTTAAATGAAAACGTTAAGATAACTTCTATTATTAAAATGTTTTTAAAAATTAGTAATATAATTAGCTTTGAAAAACAAAATTTTATATAATTAAGGTTACAAGATCTCAATTTCATATATAAATATCGTGTTTCAAATATAAAATGTACAAACTTATGTTTCAAAATGTTAATATATATATATATATATATATATATATATATATATATATATATATATATATATATATATATATATATATATATATATATATATATATATATATATATATATATATATATATTACGACGTAACAAAAATATATTGTTAGAAAATATTTATATATTATATATTTAAATATTAAACGTTTTGAAAATATTAAAAGATAACGATATTTAGATTTTATTTTATTAAATATATATAACGATTTAAATGAATATTATATATATTTATACGCGTATTATACGTACATAGTTTTATACTTTTACTTTACTTTTACTTTACTTTAACTTTACTTTAACTTTACTTTAATTTACTTTAACTTTAATAATTCACTTTAATAATTCATACTTTAATAATTCACTTTAATAATTCATACTTTAATAATTTACTTTAATAATTCACTTTAATAATTCATACTTTAATAATTCACTTTAATAATTCAAAAATCTATTATAAATAGAATTAAATAGGTTTCATTATTTCATAAAACTTGAAAATATTTTTCTCTAATATCTCTCAATCGATTTACACATATATATTTACTCCGTATTATTTCAAGATATTATTAGTATACATAAAATACTACGACGATGTTATGTTTGGGTGATTATAAAAATGGGTTTTCAAACGGGTTAAAGCTAAGAAATTTATGAGTTATGGCTAAGGAGGTTATGGGTGATGTCCATGGGTATTGTTCGTGAATCAAAGGCTAACCTTTCATTTGTCATCTTCGTTGTGTCTGCATACTTTTCCTACAATATTAAACCAAAATATTGATATGTGAGTTTATAGTCTCCCTTTTTAAATGCTTTAAATATTTTTAGGTTGAGAATACATGTACTTTATTTATACGTAATGGACACAAGTACATACTTAATTCTACACTGAGTTTAAACCGAAAATCCCTTAGCTTTGGTAACTAGTAACTGCCGGTTATAAGAACTGGTGGGCGCGAGTAGTTGTATATGGATCCATAGGGCTTGACATCCTCGTCCGTTCCAGGTATAGAGACCCTAGCCTGAACTATAAAGTGAACGTATGCTATTTGAGTTTAGTACACGTTGGTTTGCGTGTATTGACATGTTGGTTGCATGTATATTAAAACAGGGGTACTTATTATATATATGTTAAGTTTAGTTACCAAGGTGCTCAATTTCGTAGAATATTTTAATAAATGTTTTGGATGAAATAACTGAAATCTTGTGGTCCACCTTTATATATAGATTATGCGCGATATTAAAACTATGAACTCACCAACCTTTGTGTTGACACTTTTAAGCATGTTTATTCTTAGGTCCCTAGAAGTCTTTCGTTGTTTGCTTATACATTATACAAGCTATGTGCATGGAGTTATACATGCTTTATTTGAGAAAACTTTGCATTCACAAAATCATCACCATGTATCTTATTTTGACAGTATTATCAACAGATGTATTATCAAAAACTATTATTTACGATGATTGTTTATACGCAGAAATCATCAAATGTGGAAAACCTTGGATATATATATTCAATTGATAGTGTACTATTTCAAAAGAATGCAATGTTTACAAAACGTATCATATAGAGGTCAATACCTCGCAATGAAATCGATAAATGATATACTACGTCTAAAGGGATTTGGACGGGGCATTTCAATACCTGTACCACGTCAGTGGATTTTTTATTCAGGACTTCCACCCAAACATCCTTGGCGAAGTGACTGAACGCGCTTGTGGCAAGTTTACTTAGCGCGTCGGCATTCTTGTTCATAAACTGTGGCACTTGCGTGATTCAGAAGCGCTCGAATTTTGTGATGACCCGGATTTTTCCGACTATTTTATTATGCTATTTACATGATTTAATAATTCCTACATGATAAACAATGAATTTTAATAAGTCTTGAACCTCCGGAAAGTGTTTTATATAAGCATTTGACTACCCTTTTATTCCTACGATTCACGAACATCATAACTTGTATTAATTATATATATATATATATATATATATATATATATATATATATATATATATATATATATATATATATATATATATATATATATATATATATATATATATATATATATTTAACTTGAAAATATGATAATTAAATATCTCATTAAGTATATTAACAAGGTATTATATATACATTTTCATACTATTAATTTAAAGAGTTTTCGGACAATATATATGTTACTTTTTAAACGACGTAATTAATTTATGTTAAAATGTATTTACATACAATGTATTATGAGTACAAATAGATCCTTAAAAGTATTGAATACCCTTAATAATATACAAATACAAATAAGGGATAGCTATATTCGTATTTCCGTTCATTTTTCTCAAAAATTCTACTCGTATTTATACGGTATTTATACGGTATTTATACGGTATTTATACGCGTATTGTACGCAGCTTCTAGAAGTATTTACTATTGGTATATACGAATAGTAATCTACAATTATTGATGTATTATGTCATGCATGACTTAATACATTTTAACTTATCTTAGATATTTTTCACTAAAAACCAAATTTATGAGACTATAAATAAGCACCATTTCTAACTCATTTTTACACATTCATTTTCCAAATTTTACTTACAATTTTCACACACACTTGCAAGAAATCTCTCATTCTTTGTTCTACTACTTAATTCCAGCAACTTTATATTCTAAACTTGAGGTAAAAACTCTACTTCAACTCTTGTTCATTTCATATGTTTATAGCTATCTATATAAGAGTTTATAAACTAGAACATAGTTTAGTTAATTCTAAACTTGTTTGAAAAACTAATCTAATCTTTCTAAATTAACTCTAATAACACTTATTTATATGTATTATGATGTTATATTAAGTTAATATAAGAACTTATAACTTGTACATTTGAAGAACACCTTGAAACTTAACATATATCGTTTAATCTCCATTCGGTAAAAAGCGGGCTATTTTGGGTTGGGAATTAAAAAACCTATCTTAGACTTTGAGTTCGAGGCTAAGACTTTGGAAATATGTTAATATATGTAAATACGACTTCCAGTAATTGTTTCATGATTTTATACAAAGTGGAAGTATTTTATCAAAAATCATATATCGGGTGGATGCCGGGATTCTTCCAAATCTGACCACCGGCACAAAAAGTGGGTAAAACTCTAAAAATTACTACTTGGGCTGAACTTTTCGAATTGGTTTTGAAAAATTAACTTCTTAAGGAATCCATAGCAATTTGATTCACTTTAAACGGAGTTGTAATGAATATTTGGTGAGCAAAACAAAATCTGCTAAAATTAACTTTATATGAACGAAATTTATCTTATAAAAACTATATTAACCATATCCTTGCTAAATTTTCCTATATCCTATATATATTTGGACATGTTATCATTAGTATAACAAAATATTATAATCTTAGTTAATTCCGAGATTGTATATATATAATAATCTTGGTACGTTCCATGACAATACGTATACAATACGTTCGGATAAATCGAAAGACACCATGTACACAATACGTCTGGGTTAATTATAAGACAATACGTGTACCATGGGTCATGATTGAGTCTATAACAATACGTATACAATACGCCGTGGGGTAATTCTAAGATTATATATACATACCGATTATTGGACTGTTGGACTGTTGGACTATTGGACTATTGGACTATTGGACTATTGGACTATTGGACTGTTGGACTATATCTGGACTACTAACAAAGGACTACTAACAAATGACAACTAACAAAGGACTACTAACATGAAAATGTTAAAAATTAATATATAAGTATTCTATGAACTTGCTTTATTTTATTCATATGTCGTATTATTATCTTAATCATTATTATTGTTATAGGTTCGTGAATTCAAGGACGACGGCCATATTTTTAATAAGTTGAAAACTTATTATTAATATACTTTTACTACCGTGAGTATATAGTCCCATTTTTTTAAACTCTAAAAATATTTTTGGATGAGAATACATGCATTTTATGTTTTACGCTATGGACACAAGTACTTGAAATATATTCTACGTTGAGTTGTACCACCTTGCATATCTTCCCTAATAGCTTGGTAACTAATATTTACATGTTGTAAGAACATGTAAGCGTGAATCCTATTGATAGATCTATCGGGTTTGACAACCCCAACCGGGCTAGTCGCTCTAGTATCGTAAATGGTTGCATAGTACTTCGTTATTACTACACTTGGTACAGTGTAGGGAGATTTCATAATAAAGGGAATATGCCACATTATTAGTTAAGTATGGTTACCGAAGCGCTCAATAACTTATAGAATATCTTTATTGAAATGCTTATAACTATGAAATCTTGTGGTCTATATTTATATCGATGCTAGCTTTAAACCTATATATCTCACTAACCTTTGTGTTGACTGTTTAAGCATGTTTATTCTCAGGTCCTTAAGAAAGTCTTTCGCTGTTGCATTATTTGAGCAAGCTGTGCATGGAGTCTCATGCTTTTGTTTAAATGAAGTATTGTATTCAATAAAACCTTTGTGATGTAATATATTCGACTGTTATGGCACGTGTGTAGTAATTGTAAACCGATGTAATATGGGGATTATTCCTTAAATAATTGCCCACTTGTTTAAAACATGCATTATGTATAATAATGGTGTGTTTTTTTATGAAACGAATGCAATATTTTCTAAAAACGTATCATATAGAGGTCAAATACCTCGCTATGGGACCAATGAATAACGTACTGCGTTTATAGTAATATGGACGGGTCGTTTCAGTTGGTATCAGAGCAGAGGTCTTAGCGAACCATGAATTGCATTAGTGTGTCTAACCGGTGTTTGTTAGGATGCATTAGTGAGTCTGGAATTTGACCGCGTCTGTTTTGAAAACCATTGCTTATCATTTTTGGTCGGAAATTGAATATTTTAACATGTAAATGTTATGTGGTATATTACTAACGCACTAGTTATTATATGATAGATGTCTGCATCTAGCTTCGAATTAGTATTCACTTTCAGCGACTCCGAAATTGAGTCCAAATCTTCAGCAAAAGTATCGATCATCAATTTGTCTGATGATGATGAAGACCCGAAAGAGGACACATTTTGGGAAGATCCAAAATTTCCAGAAGAACCGGAAGTGAAAGAACCTAAAAACGATCCTGAGGATGAGGAGGAAGTAAAAGAGATTACTGAGAAAGAATTTAAAAAGGGAAAGGAACGTGTAGTCACCAAACCAAAATTTGCAAATCCGGAAATTAATAAAGCATTTGTTGTAAAAAGTACTCCTGACATTTCTACCCCTAATCATCTTTGTCTTACCAACTCTATTGAGGTATCAAGTACCTTAGAACCCCGACCAAGATATAAACGTACCGCTCGAATAAGCGGTATGCCAGTACCTGATAACAAGAGGCCCCGCCATTTTTAAAACCATTTCTGCTACGACATCACTTCACGCATTGTATAATATTATCTAGTGTGCTTTACTTTATCCTACATATGTTTTATGTAAAATTAATTTATGTGAATAAGTGGTATTGTATTGTTGTACCATAATGCATTGAAGAATAAAGCGTGAAATGATAATGCATTAGTTTTTCATGATAGAATATTATTTGGATGGTAGTAGTTAATTGTTGTACTAAGCTATTAAGTATGAACTTTAACGGGTAGGTAATACCCTAGAAATAATTATAAAACGCTAATAAGAAGAAAAGGCTTTTATAATAATGGGTTCATATTATTAATATGCCACGATGTACCATTAATTACTCGCTACATCTATAATATTCTATGTGATTAATTATCTTATATGTTTATTAAAGAAACATGGCTCGATTCAACCGAATGACAGCACAAGAAATTGAGGAGCTTATCAACCAACGCGTAAATGACCGAATGCTTTGGGTCGAAGTGGCAAGAGCAGCAGCAAACAACACAAACCCTTGTGTTGGATGCACAGATAAAGCATTTCAAGGTTGCAAACCTTCATCATTCAGTGGAACAGAAGGACCAGTCAGTTTAACCCGATGGTTCAAAAAGCTCGAATCCTTATTTAAAATTAGTGGTTGTGCGGAAGGGGATAGGACAAAGTATGCTTCGTGCACATTACAAGATGGTGCACTTACATGGTGGAAAAACTATGTAAAAGCTGTAGGGGGCGATGCAGCATATGATACTACTTGGGAAGAGTTGAAAAATATGTTAATCAGCGAATACTGCCCAAGGAACGAGGTTAGGAAGATGGAAGCCGAGTTACGTAATCTGAAAGTTGTCGGCACGGAACTTACCAACTATAACAGGCGATTCATGGAATTAGCCTTGTTATGTCCTGAATTAGTACCAACTGAAGAGCGAAAGATTGAATTGTACAAGGATGGCCTGCCAAAAAACATCAAGGCCAATGTTACATCATCCAAACCTAAGACAATTCATGAAGCTATCACCATGGCAAACGAGCTAATGGATCAGATCATTCTGGATAAGAATGCATCAAATATCGATGCCAAGGTATCGGATAACAAAAGAAAGTGGAATGGAAACCGTGATCAAGGTCACCAACAACAATCTCTCAAGAAACAGGAAACTACGCAAGGTGCGGGTAGTGGTTCAAGCTCGGGTTACAAAGGACGAAGTCCCTTATGTAACAGATGCCACAAACATCACTCTAGTTTTTGTAATGTGGTGTGCAACAATTGTGATCGAAGGGGTCATCTTGCTGAAGATTGTAGGGTTCCCGTTACAAATACAAATTGCACCAAGACTCCTGCAACCAATGCAAATAGAACTGCCCTGGCTACTGTTACTTGTTACGGGTGTGGGAAACAAGGTCATATTAAGAGCCAGTGCCCGAATCCAGAGAAGAATAATGGACCTGCAAGTGGAAGAGCATTTAATATTAATGCTAGAGAGGCGTGTGAAGACCCGGAGCTTGTCACGGGTACGTTTACCATTAATAACTTATCAGCATCTATAATATTTGATACTGGTGGCAATAGAAGTTACATGTGTAGTGACTTTTACGCTAAATTGAATTGTTCCTCATTACCTCTAGATGCTAAGTACATGATTGAGTTAGCTAATGGTAAACTAATTAAAGCCGATAAAATTTGCCGTGATTGTAAAATAAATTTAGCCGGAGAAATGTTTAAAATTGATTTGATACCCGTAGAATTAGGAAGTTTTGACGTAATAGTCGGCATGGACTGGATGTCTAAAATAGGAGATGAAGTTGTCTGTGCCAAGAAGGCAATTCGCATTCCTCGTAAGAATAAAACGCCAGTAATGATTTATGGAGAGAAGGGTAACTCAAAGCTAAAACTCATTAGCTGTTTGAAAGCCCAAAAGTGCTTGAAGAAAGGGTGCTATGCTATCTTAACACATGTTAATAAATTCGAAACAAAGGAGAAAGGGAAGAGCATCAACGACGTGCCTGTGGCAAGAGATTTTCCTGAAGTCTTTTCGGAAGAGTTATCGGGATAACCGCCATTTAGATCTGTAGAATTTCAAATGGATCTAGTACCAGGAGCTGCACCAGTGGCTCGTTCTCCATACAGACTTGCACCGTCTGAGATGAATGAGTTACAAAGCCAGTTAAAAGAACTACTGGACCATGGATTCATTCGACCAAGCACTTCACCGTGGGGTGCTTCGATTTTATTCGTTAAGAAGAAAGATGAATCTTTTCGCATGTGTATAGATTACCGTGAACAAAACAATTTAACTATCAAGAATCGGTACCCATTACCGAGAATTGACGACTTGTTTGATCAGCTGCAAGGATCACGTGTTTACTCCAAGATCGATCTAAGATCGGGTTATCATCAGTTGCGAGTTAAAGATGAAGATATTCCGAAAACCGCATTTCGGACACGCTACGGTCATTATGAATTTTTGGTCATGCCGTTCGGGTTGACCAACGCACCAGCTGTATTCGTGGACCTCATGAATAGGGTATTCTGTCCGTACTTAGATAAGTTTGTTATTGTTTTTATTGATGACATTCTTATTTATTCTAAGAATGAAACAGAACATGAACAACATTTAAGGTTGGTGTTGGAACTGTTAAAGAAAGAACAGTTATACGTAAAGTTTTCTAAGTGCGCCTTTTGGCTGAAGGAAGTACAGTTCCTTGGTCATATTATCAACAGTGAAGGAATTCAGGTTGATCCAGCCAAGATTGAAGCTATTGAAAAGTGGGAGACCCCAAAGACTCCAACGCAAATACGCCAATTTTTGGGTCTTGCTGGCTATTACAGAAGGTTTATTCAAGATTTTTCCCGGATAGCCAAACCATTGACAGCATTAACACACAAAGGGAAGAAGTACGAATGGACTTCTGAGCAGGAAGCCGCATTTCAATTATTGAAGAAGAAGTTGACTACATCGCTTATTCTATCGTTACCTGAAGGTAACGATGATTTTGTAATTTATTGTGATGCTTCGCGACAAGGTTTTGGTTGTGTCCTCATGCAACGAAAGAAGGTTATTGCATATGCATCCCGACAACTAAAGATTCATGAACAAAATTATACGACTCATGATCTAGAATTGGGAGCAGTGGTGTTTGCATTAAAGATTTGGAGACACTACTTGTACGGGGTTAAATGTACTGTGTATACCGATCATAAAAGCCTTCAACATATCTTCAACCAAAAGCAACTGAACATGAGGCAACGTAGGTGGATCGAGCTGATAAACGACTATGATTGTGAAATTCCCTATCATCTCGGGAAAGTAAATGTAGTAGCAGATGCTTTAAGCAGGAAGGAAAGAGAGCCAATTCGAGTATGAGCAATGAATATGAAGATTCGTACGAACCACACCACCCAAATTAAGGAGGCTCAACAAGGGGCTCTTTCTGAAGAAAACTTTGGAAATGAGATGCTTAAAGGGTTAGATAAGCAGCTTGTTACATGGGAAGACGGAACCCGGTATTTTGCTGGACGCATTTGGGTACCGAAGTTTAAAGGGTTAAGGAAATCGGTACTAGACGAAGCACATAAAATAAGATACTCGATACATCCTGGAGCAGGAAAGATGTATCAAGATCTTAAGGCACACTTTTGGTGGCCAAATTTGAAAGCTGATATTGCAACGTACATCGAAGAATGTTTGACTTGCTCCAAAGTCAAGGCGGAACATCAGAAACCGTCAGGTCTACTGCAACAACTAGAAATCCCAGAATGGAAGTGGGAATGTATTACAATGGATTTCATCACGAAGCTACCAAAGACTACATGGGGTTACGACACCATTTGGGTAATTGTCGATCGTCTCACCATGTCCGCACATTTTCTACCTATGAAGGAGAAGGATGGGATGGAAAAATTAGCACGACTATACTTAAAAGAAGTTTTCTCTAGACATGGAGTACCTATCTCCATTATATCCGACCGTGACAGTAGGTTTACGTCAAGGTTCTGGAAATCACTACAGGAGGCCCTAGGAACTCGTTTAGATATAAGCACCGCATATCATCCACAAATTGATGGACAAAGTGAAAGGACCATACAGACTCTTGAAGACATGCTTAGAGCATGTGTGGTCGATTTCGGAAGCGGATGGGATAAATATCTACCATTAGCAGAATTCACGTATAACAACAGTTACCATACGAGTATTAAAGCTGCACCATTTGAAGCACTTTATGGAAGAAAGTGTAGATCCCCGATCTGTTGGTATGAAGTAGGAGACCGACAACTAACTGGTCCCGAGATCATACAGGAGACTACAGAAAAGATTGTGCAAATCAAGGAGAGATTAAAGACCGCCCAAAGTCGTCAAAAGAGCTATGCCGATGTTCGAAGGAAGCCATTGGAATTTCAGGTTGATGACATGGTTATGTTAAAGGTGTCACCTTGGAAAGGTGTGATACGCTTTGGTAAGAGGGGTAAACTGAACCCAAGATACGTAGGACCATTCAAGATCATCGAACGTATTGGACCAGTGGCTTATAGACTTAAGCTATCACAACAACTTGCTGGAGTACACAATACCTTTCACGTCTCGAACCTAAGGAAATGCCTTGCAAAAGAAGACCTCACTGTTCCTGTTGAAGAAATCCAAATCGACGAGAAACTGCATTTTATAGAAGAACCTGTCGAAATCATGGACCGTGAAGTCAAAAAGCTCAAGCAAAGCAACATACCTATAGTTAAGGTTCGTTGGAATGCTCGAAGAGGTCCCGAGTTCACTTGGGAAAGAGAGGACCAGATGAAACAGAAGTATCCACATCTGTTTACAAACACCGCCCATTAAATAGGTACTACTTAAAATTTCGGGACGAAATTTCCTTAACGGGTAGGTACTGTGATGACCCGGATTTTTCCGACTATTTTATTATGCTATTTACATGATTTAATAATTCCTACATGATAAACAATGAATTTTAATAAGTCTTGAACCTCCGGAAAGAGTTTTATATAAGCATTTGACTACCCTTTTATTCCTACGATTCACGAACGTCATAACTTGTATTAATTATATATATATATATATATATATATATGATAATTAAATATCTCATTAAGTATATTAACAAGGTATTATATATACATTTTCATACTATTAATTTAAAGAGTTTTCGGACAATATATATGTTACTTTTTAAACGACGTAATTAATTTATGTTAAAATGTATTTACATACAATGTATTATGAGTATAAATACATCCTTAAAAGTATTGAATACACTTAACAATATACAAATACAGATAAGGGATAGCTATATTCGTATTTCCATTCATTTTTTTCAAGAATTCTACTCGTATTTATACGGTATTTATACAATATTTATACAGTATTTATACGGTATTTATACAGTATTTATACGGTACTTATACGCGTATTATACGCAACTTTTAGAAGTATTTACTATTGGTATATACGAATAGTAATCTATAATTATTGATGTATTATGTCATGCATGACTTAATACATTTTAACTTATCTTAGATATTTTTCACTAAAAACCAAATTTATGAGCCTATAAATAAGCACCATTTCTAACTCATTTTTACACATTCATTTTCCAAATTTTACTTACAATTTTCACACACACTTGCAAGAACTCTCTCATTCTTTATTCTACTACTTAATTCCAGCAACTTTACATTCTAAACTTGAGGTAAAAACTCTACTTCAACTCTTGTTCAATTCATATGTTTATAGCTATCTATATAAGAGTTTATAAACTAGAACATAGTTTAGTTGATTCTAAACTTGTTTGAAAAACTAATTTAATCTTTCTAACTTAACTCTAATAACACTTATTTATATGTATTATGATGTTATATTAAGTTAATATAAGAACTTATAACTTGTACATATGAAGAACACCTTGAAACTTAACATATATCGTTTAATCTCCATTCGGTAAAAAGCAAGCTGTTTTGGGTTGGGAATTAAAAAACCTATCTTAGACTTTGAGTTCGAGGCTAAGACTTTGGAAATATGTTAATATATGTAAATAAGACTTCCAGTAAATTTTTCATGATTTTAGACAAAGTGGAAGTATTTTATCAAAAATCATATATCGGGTGGATGCCGGTATTCTTCCAAATCTGACCACCGGCACAAAAAGTGGGTAAAACTCTAAAAATTACTACTTGGGCTGAACTTTTCGAATTAGTTTTGAAAAATTAACTTTTTAAGGAATCCATATCAATTTGATTCACTTTAAACGGAGTTGTAATGAATATTTGGCGAGCAAAACAAAATCTGCTAAAATTAACTTTATATGAACGAAATTTATCTTATAAAAACTATATTAACCATATCCTTGCTAACGTTTCCTATATCCTATATATATTTGGACATGTTATCATTAGTATAACAAAATATTATAATGTTGGTTAATTCCGAGATTGTATATATATAATAATCTTGGTACGTTCCATGACAATACGTATACAATACGTTCGGATAAATCGAAAGACACCATGTACACAATACGTCTGGGTTAATTCTAAGACAATACGCGTACCATGGGTCATGATTGAGTCTATAACAATACGTATACAATACGCCGTGGGGTAATTCTAAGATTATATATACATACTGATTATTGGACTGTTGGACTGTTGGACTATTGGACTATTGGACTATTGGACTATATCTGGACTACTAACAAAGGACTACTAACAAAGGACAACTAACAAAGGACTACTAACATGAAAATGTTAAAAATTAATATATAAGTATTCTATGAACTTGCTTTATTTTATTCATATGTCGTATTATTATCTGAATCATTATTATTGTTATAGATTCGTGAATCCAAGGACGACGGCCATATTTTTAATAAGTTGAAAACTTATTATTAATATACTTTTACTACCGTGAGTATATAGTCCCATTTTTTAAACTCTAAAAATATTTTGGGATGAGAATACATGCATTTTATGTTTTACGCTATGGACACAAGTACTTGAAATATATTCTACGTTGAGTTGTACCACCTTGCATATCTTCCCTAATAGCTTGGTAACTAATATTTACATATTGTAAGAACATGTAAGCGCGAATCCTATTGATAGATCTATCGGGTTTGACAACCCCAACCGGGCTAGTCGCTCTAGTATCGTAAACGGTTGCATAGTACTTCGTTATTACTACACTTGGTACAGTGTAGGGAGATTTCATAATAAAGGAAATATGCCACATTATTGGTTAAGTATGGTTACCGAAGTGCTCAACAACTTATAGAATATCTTTATTGAAATGTTTATAACTATGAAATCTTGTGGTCTATATTTATATCGATGCTAGCTTTAAACCTATATATCTCACCAACCTTTGTGTTGACTGTTTAAGCATGTTTATTCTCAGGTCCTTAAGAAAGTCTTCCGCTATTGCATTATCTGAGCAAGCTGTGCATGGAGTCTCATGCTTTTGTTTAAATGAAGTATTGCATTTAATAAAACCTTTGTCATGTAATATATTCGACTGTTATGGCACGTGTGTAGTATTTGTAAACCGATGTAATATGGGGATTATTCCTTAAATAATTGCCCACTTGTTTAAAACATGCATTATGTATAATAATGGTGTGTTTTTTTATGAAACGAATGCAATATTTTCTAAAAATATATCATATAGAGGTCAAATACCTCGCTATGGGACCAATGAATAACGTACTGCGTTTATAGTAATATGGACGGGTCGTTTCAAATTTGTTGGCCATGTCCTCCGCCAATTTGAGATATTTCTGCATAGCTGGGTCTCTAGCCTCAAACGTCCCGTTCATTTGATTTGATACGAGCTGAGAATCAACCGAGACTTTGAGGGCTTTGATACCCATCTTTTCAGCAATTCTTAAGCCTGATAGAAGCGCCTCATATTCAGCCTCATTGTTGGAGGCGGGGAACGCAAAACGCAACGCATAAGTGTGTTCCTCCCCTTCTGGATTTATTAAGATTAATCATGCACCTGCGCCGTCAATACTTGACGCTCCGTTAGTGAATAGTTCCCACGTAACGATGTTAGGCACTTCTTCAAGGACCGGCGTTGATTGCGTGGCGCCGATAAATTAGACTATAAAGTCTGCCATGATCTGACCTTTGACTGAGGTACGGGGAGCGTAATTAATTTCGTGCTCACCAAGTTCGATTGCCTACTTAGCTAGCCGGCCAGAGACCTCCGGTTTGTTTAACACCTGCATGTAAAAAATTGTTAGTAAATTCCTCCCAAGTGTCCTAGCCGTTATCGTCATGCTGTACCTGCTTGATTGGTGAATCTGTTAACACCAGCATCGGGTGTGCCTGGAAGTACCGTCTTAACTACCTCGGGGTATGAAGTAGCGCAAAAATGAGTTTCTCAATTGGCTTGTAGTTGACTTTGCCGTTTTGCAGCACTTTGTTAACAAAGTAAACAGGCATCTGCGTGCCGCCTCTCTCCGCGATGAGTACCAAGCTGACTGCTTCGGTTCCCGCCGCTAGGTAAATTGTCAAAGTTTCTCCTGAAAACTTGAAACGTTAATGTCAAAATATTCGTTTTACCATGCAAATAAAAATAAATTGGAACGGCTACGTTTCCCGGCACCGGGGCGGTGAGCGTTGGCAACGTTCTGATTAGTGCCTTCATTTCTTGAAAAGACTGTTCCGCTTCGGGTGTCCAGTTGAAGTTCCGGCCAACGCTTTCTTTCAACACTTTGAAGAACGGCTATGACCTTTCTGCTGCCTTGGACAGGAACCTGGACAATGCCGCGAGCTTGCCATTCAGGATTTGCACCTCTTTCTTCGTTCTTGGTGCCATCATTTTGTCGATGGCTTGGATTTTCTTGGGGTTTGCTCTAATGTCACGCGTCGTGACAACATGTCCCAAGAATTTCCCTTCTTCAAATCCAAAACTACACTTCTCCGGATTGAGCTTCATGTTGATTTTTCTCAAAGAGTCAAACGTCTCCTGGATGTCCTTCAAAAGGTCCGCTTCAGTGTGACTCTTGATCATAATGTCATCAATGTACGCTTTAACGTTTCGATCGATTTGCCCCTTGAACGCGGCGTCTATCACCTTTTGGTACGTTGCCCCTGCGTTTTTTTAATCCGAAAGGCATCTTCTTGTAGCAGAAAATGCCTTGATCTGTGTGAAACGTAGTTTTATCCTCGTCATGTGAAACGACCCGTCCATATTACCATAAACGAGGTACGTCATTCATTGGTCCCATAGCGAGGTATTTGACCTCTATATGATATGTTTTAGAAAATATTGCATTCGTTTCATAAAAAGCACACCATTATTATACATAATACATGTTTTTAAACGAGTGGGCAATTATTTAAGGAATAATCCCCATATTACATCGGTTTCCAAATACTACACACGTGACATAACAGTCGAATATAATACATGATAAAGGTTTATTTGAATGCAATACTTCATTTAAACAAAAGCAGAGACTCCATGCACAGCTTGCTCAGATTATGCAACAGCGGAAGACTTTTAAAGACCTGAGAATAAACATGCTTAAACTGTCAACACAAAGGTTGGTGAGATATAGGTTTTAAAGCCAGCATAAGATATAATAATAGACCACAAGATTTCATGTTATAAACGTTTCTGCAAAGATATTCTATATGTTGTTGAGCGCCCAGTAACTATACTTAACAGATGTTTTCCGTGCATATTCCCTTTCCAAAGTTATCTCTACACCGTACCAAGTGTAGTAAAACGAAGTACTTAACACCCGTTATGAACTAGTGCTAACTAGCCCGAGTGGGGTTGTCAAACCCAATAGATCTATCAATAGGATTCGCGCTTACATGTTAACCACATGTAACAAATAGTTACCAGACTATTAGGGATATATACAAAGGTACAACTCAACATAGAATAAATATTTAAGTACTTGTGTCTATTTCGAAAAACAAAAGCTGCATGTATTCTCATCCCAAAATATTTGTAGAGTTTAAAAATGGGACTATATACTCACTGTCGTAAAAGTATAGTTTTAACAAATTTCCAACTTATTAAAATATAGCCGACGTCCTTGGATTCACGAACCTATAACAATAATAATGATTCAGATAATAATACATGTGAACAAAATTAATATAGCAAGTTCATAGAATACTTATATAATAATTTTTAACATTTTATGTTAGTAGTCCATTGTTAGTAGTCCTTTGTTAGTAGTCCATTGTTAGTAGTCCAAAATAGTTCAAAAAGTCCAAAATAGTCCGAAAATTCCAACAGTCCAATAATCGGTATATATATATAATCTTAGAATTACCCCACATCGTATTGTGTACATATTGTCTTGCATCAATCCAAATACATGTTGACTTAGGATTTATCAAAACGTATTGTAGACGTATTGTCATGGAACGTACCAAGATTATTATATATCTACAATCTCGGAATCAACCAAGATTATCATATTTTGTTATACTAATGATAACATGTCCAAATATATATAGAATATAGGAAAAGTTAGCAAGGATATGGTTAATATAGTTTTTAAGGTGTTCTTCATATGTACAAGTTATAAGTTCTTATAATATCTCAATATAACCTCATAATACATATAAATAAGTGTTATTAGAGTTAAGTTAGAAAGATTAGATTAGTTTTTCAAACAAGTTTAGAATCATCCAAACTATGTTCTAGTTGTTATTAATTATGATCTCTTATATAGATAGCTATAAATGTATGAATTAAACAAGAGTTTTGGTAAGGCTGATACATTGATTTAAGAAAGAGAACTTGCTGAATATGAAGTGAATTTATTGAGCTTAAAAGGCTTCTTGAAAGACTGCTTAAAGAAGATCAACTTGAAAGCAAAACTTGAATTAAAGGAGGTGTTCTTGATTGCTACTTCTATGGTGTTTATGGCTTGTTTTTGTAACTAGTTTTTGTTGTAGATGAGGAAGGCTTATTAGAACTTGAAGAAAGGATATTAGAGAGTGTTTTTAGAGAGAAAGAGTAGAATGGATGTAAATGTGTGTAAAAAAATATACCATGTAAGGTCTTTATATACTAGTTGTAATTTGTTGTTTTATGAAAAATATCTAGTATAAGTTAAATACCATGAGGTCATGCATGACATAATACATCAATAATTATAGATTTCTATTCGTATATACCAATAGTAAATACTTCTAAAAGCTGCATATAATACGCGTATAAATACGTAATTGTAGATTGCTATTGGTATATACCAATTGTAAATACTTCTAGAAGCTGCGTATAATATGCGTATAAATACCGTATAAATACGAGTAGAATTCTTGAGAAAAATGAACGGAAATACGAATATAGCTATCCCTTATCTGTATTTGTATATTATAAAGTGTATTCAATACTTTTAAGGATGTATTTATACTCATAATACATTGTATGTAAATACATTTTAACATAAGTTAATTACGTCGTTTAACAAGTAACATATATATTGTTCGAAAATTCTTTAAATTAGTAGTATGAAAATGTATATATAATACCTTGTTAATATACTTAATGAGATATTTAATTGTCATATTTTTAAGTTAAATATATATATATATATATATATATATATATATATATATATATATATATATATACACACACACATATATATACATATATATAATTAATACAAGTTATGACGTTCGTGAATCGTAGGAATAAAAGGGTGACCAAAAGCTTGTGTAAAACTCTTTCGGGAGGTTCAAGATTTATTAAAATTCATTGCTTATCAAGTCGGAATTATTAAATCATGTAGATAGTATAATCAAGTAGTCCGGAAAATCCGGGTCGTCACAGTACCTACCCGTTAAAGAAATTTTGTCCCGAAATTTAAAGTAGTACCTATTCAACGTATGATATCAGTAAACAGATGTGGGTACTTCTGCTTCATCTGATCTTCTCATTCCCAAGTGAACTCGGGTCCTTTCTGAGCTTTCCATCGGACTCTAACAATCGGTATGTTGCTTTGCTTGAGTCGCTTGACTTCCCGGTCCATAATTTCGACGGGTTCTTCGATAAAATGTAACTTTTCATCGATTTGGATTTCTTTTAGCGGAATAATGAGGTCTTCTTTTGCAAGGAATTTCTTCAAGTTTGAAACATGAAAGGTATTATTTACCCTGGCAAGTTGTTGAGGTAATTCAAGTCGATAGGCCACCGGTCCAATGCGTTCGATGATTTTAAACGGCCCTACGTACCTTGGGTTAAGTTTACCCCTCTTGAAAAAGCGTATCACACCTTTCCAAGGTGACAACTTTAACATAACCATGTCGCCACCCTAAAATTCCAATGGCTTTCTTCGAACATCAGCGTAGCTCTTTTGACGACTTTGAGCGATTCTCAATCTCTCCTTGATTTGCACAATCTTTTCGGTAGTCTCATGTATGATCTCAGGACCAGTAAGTTGTCTGTCACCTACATCGTTCCAACAGATAGGGGATCTACACTTTCTTCCATAAAGTGCTTCGAATGGTGCAGCATTAATGCTCGTATGATAACTGTTGTTATACGAGAATTCTGCCAATGGTAAATATTTATCCCATCCGTTCCCAAAATCTATCACACATGCTCTAAGCATGTCTTCAAGAGTCTAAATGGTCCTTTTGCTTTGCCCATCGGTTTGAGGATGATATGCAGTGCTCATATCCAGACGAGTTCCTAGAGCTTCATGTAGTGATTGCCAGAACCTTGACGTAAACCTACTATCGCGATCGGATATAATGGAGATAGGTACTCCATGTCTTGAAACGACTTCCTTCATGTATAATCGTACCAATTTCTCCATCTTATCCATTTCCTTCATAGGCAGGAAATGTGCAGATTTGGTGAGACGATCTACAATTACCCAAATGGTGTCATAACCCCATGCAGTCTTTGGTAGCTTCGTGATGAAATCCATGGTAATACATTCCCATTTCCATTCTGGGATTTCTGGTTGTTGAAGCAACCCTGATGGTTTCTGGTGTTCCGCCTTAACTTTGGAGCATGTTAAGCACTCCCCTATATATGTTGCAATATCTGCCTTTAAATTAGGCCACCAAAAATGTGCCTTAAGATCTTGATACATCTTTCCAGCTCCGGGATGTATCGAGTATCTCGTCTTATGCGCCTCGTCCAAAACCAATTTTCTTAACCCTTTAAACCTTGGTACCCAAATGCGTCCATTAAAATATCGGGTTCCTTCTTCTCATATATCGAGTTGCTTGTCTAAACCCTTGAGCATCTCATTTCCAAAGTTTTCTTCAGTAAGAGCTCCTTGTTGAGCCTCTTTTATCTGTGAGGTGAGGTTCGTACGAATTTTCATATTCATTGCTCGTACTCGAATCGGTTCTCTTTCTTTCCTGCTTAAAGCGTCAGCTACTACATTTGCTTTCCCGGGATGATAATGAATTTCACAATCGTAGTCGTTTATTAGCTCAACCCACCGTCGTTGCCTCATATTCAATTGTTTTTGATCGAATATGTGTTGAAGACTTTTGTGATCAGTGTACACTGTACATTTGACCCCATATAAGTAGTGTCTCCACATTTTCAATGCAAAAACAACTGCTCCTAACTCCAAATCATGTGTCGTATAATTCCGTTCATGAGTTTTCAACTGTCGAGAGGCGTAAGCAATAACCTTTGTTCGTTGCATGAGAACACAACCAAAACCTTGTCGCGATGCGTCACAATAAATTACGAAGTCTTCGTTTCCTTCAGGTAATGATAAAATAGGCACCGAAGTTAGTTTCTTTTTCAATAGCTGGAATGCAGTTTCCTGCTCGGAGGTCCATTCATACTTCTTCCCTTTGTGGTTAATGGTTTGGCTATTTGAGAAAAATCTTGAATAAACCTTCTGTAATAACCAGCTAAACCCAAAAATTGGCGTATTTGTGTCGGAGTCTTTGGGGTTTCCCATTTTTCAATGGCTTCGACCTTCGTGGGATCAACCTGAATTCCTTGACTGCTAACGACGTGACCAAGGAATTGTACTTCCTTCAACCAAAATGCGCACTTGGAAAATTTGGCATATAACTGTTCTTTTCTTAACAGTTCTAGCACCAACCTTAAATGTTGCTCGTGTTCTTGCTCATTCTTGGAGTAAATAAGGATGTCATCAATAAAGACGATAACAAATTTATCTAAATACGGACTACATACTCGATTCATGAGGTCCATGAATACAGCAGGTTGTCAACCCGAAAGGCATGACCAAAAATTCGTAGTGACCGTAGTGTGTTCTAAATGCGGTCTTCGGAATATCTTCTTCTTTTACTCGCAACTGATGGTAACCCGATCTTAGGTCAATTTTGGAGTAAACACGTGATCCTTGCAGCTGATCAAACAAGTCATCAATTCTCGGCAATGGGTACCGATTCTTGATAGTTTTGCTTGTTCAACTCGTGGTAGTCTATACACATTCAGAAGGATCCATCTTTCTTCTTAACGAATAGGATCGGAGCTCCCCATGGTGAAGTACTCGGTCGAATAAATCCACGATCTAGTAATTCCTGCAACTGACTTTGTAGTTCTTTCATTTCAGATGGTACGAGTCTATACGGAGCACGAGCCACTAGTGCAGCTCCCGGTACTAGGTCTATTCGAAATTCTACAATCTATGCGGAGGTAATCCCGGTAATTCTTCCGGAAATACTTCGGGAAAATCTCTTACCACAAGCATGTCACTAATGCTATTCTCCTTCGTGTCGATCTTCTTCACATGTGCTAAGATAGCATAGCATCCCTTCCTTATGCACTTTTGGGCCTTCAAACAGCTAATAAAGTTTAGCTTATGATTACCCTTTTCTCCGAACACCATCAATGGTTTCCCGTTCACGCAGGGAAAACGAATCGCCTTTTTATAACAAACAACTTCCGCTCTCATCTTAGACATCCAATCCATACCAATAATTACATCAAAACTCCCCAACTCAACAGGTATCAAATCAATTACAAATGTCTCACTAGTTAATTTAAGCTTACGTTTACAACAGATTTTATCAGCTTTAACTAGTTTACCATTTGCTAATTCTACAATACATTTATCCTCCAGGGGCACTAAGGGGCAATTTAGTTTAGAGCAAAATTCTTTACTTACATAACTTCTATCGGCACCAGTATCAAATAAAATATAGGCAGGTAATTCATCGATAGTAAACGTACCCGTAACAAGCTCCGGGTCTTCTCGTGCATCGTTAGCATTTATATTAAATGCTCTTCCACGGACTGTACCATATTCATTCTTTTGGTTCGGGCACTTGTTCTTGTAATGGTCCTTTTTCCCGCACCCATAACAAACGACAGCTTCAAGAGCGGCTTTATTCACATCTGTGAGAGGAAGCCTACAATTTTGAATTTGATGCCCTACTTTGTTGCAATTTTTACACACCACCGTGCAATTCCCAAAGTGGTGTCTCTTGCATTTCTGGCATTGGGGTTGTTTCTCCTGGTAGGTATTCTGGTTCCTCTCGTTACTCACACCCTGCGAGACTTCCTGCTTCTTTTTGTGGTGTTGATAGTTGTGATTCTTATCACGATTTTCGTTCTTCCTCTTATGGTCATTTGTTTTGGCCTCAGCAGCCGCCTTTTCATTGTTTCTTTCTTTGATTTGGTCCATTAATGCAACGACCCGTCAAAATCGCTATTGACGCGGTACGTTATTCATTGATTTCGCAGTGAGGTTTTGACCTCTATATGATATGTTTTGATAAAATATTGCATTCATTAATTAAACAACTTTCTAAACATAGAAAGTTATAAACATGTGGGTGAGTGCTTAAGTATAAGCAAATCCCCAAAATACATAAGTTTTAATAATACAGGTTGACATCACAGCCAAATTATTTATTACACAACATAGTTTTGTTTCGAATGCAATAAACTTTAAACAAAGCATGAGAGACTCCATGCAGGCCACAAGCACATCACAGCAGAAGCAGTCTAAGGACCTGAGAATAAAACATGCTAAAAAGGTCAACACGAATGTTGGTGAGTTATAGGTTTAATTGCTCGAGTCATAAGTATATAAAGATGGACCACAAGATTTCATCAAAAGTTTATCAATAGATTCTACGTAACAGAGCACCCTGGTAACTAAACTTAACGATATAATAATAATTACCCTATTCGTTTTAATACACGCAAACCAACGTGTCGTAAACTCAAATAACATACATCCGTTAAAAGGCTAGCGCTACTTGCTCGGACGGGGATGTCAAGCCCTATGGATCCATATACAATTATTCGCGCCCACCAGTCCACATCCTATGTACTGGCAGCTACTAGTTACCAAAGTTAAGGGATTTTCGGTTTAAACTCAGTGTAGAATTAAATGATTAAATACTTGTGTCCATTGCATACAAATAAAGTGCATGTATTCTCAGCTCAAAAATATTAGATGGTAAAAATGGGACTATAACTCACGGTAGTAAAAGTATATTAATAACAAGTTTTCAACTTATTAAAAATATGGCTGTCGTCCTTGGATTCGCGAACCTATAACAATAATAACGATTTAGATAATAATACATGTGAATAAAATTAATATAACAAGTTCATAGAATACTTATATAATAATTTTTAACATTTTTATGTTAGTAGTCCATTGTTAGTAGTCCTTTGTTAGTAGTCCATTGTTAGTAGTCCTTTGTTAGTAGTCCATAATAGTTCGAAAAGTCCAACAGTCCAATAATCGGTATATATATATAATCTTAGAATTACCCCACTGCGTATTGTGTACATATTGTCTTGCATTAATCCAGAGACTTGTTGACTTAGGATTTATCAAAACGTATTGTTTACGTATTGTCATGGTGCGTACCAAGATTATTATATATATACAATCTCGGAATCAACCAAGATTATAATAATTTGTTATACTAATGATAACATGTCCAAATATATATAGGATATAGGAAAAGTTAGCAAGGATATGGTTAATATAGCTTTTATACGATAAATTTCGTCCATATAAAGTTAATTTTAGCAGATTTTGTTTTGCTCGCCAAATATTCATTACAACTCCGTTTAAAGTGAATCAAATTGCTATGGATTTATTATGAAGTTAATTTATAAAAACCAATTTGAAAAGTTCATCCCAAGTAATATTTTTTAGAGTTTTATCCTCTTTTTGTGCCGGTGGTCAGATTTGGAAGAATCCCGGCATCCACCCGATATATGATTTTTGATAAAATACTTTCACTTTGTCTAAAATCATGAAAAAATTACTGGAAGTCTTAATTTCATATATTAACATATTTCCAAAGTCTTAGCCTCGAACTCAAAGTCTAAGATAGGTTTTTAATTCCCAACCCAAAACAGCCCGCTTTTTACCGAATGGAGATTAAACGATATATGTTAAGTTTCAAGGTGTTCTTCATATGTACAAGTTATAAGTTCTTATATTAACTTAATATAACATCATAATACATATAAATAAGTGTTATTAGAGTTAATCTAGAAAGATTATATTAGTTTTTCAAACAATTTTAGAATCAACTAAACTATTTTCTAGTTTATGAACTCTTATATTGATAGCTATAAATATATGAATTGAACAAGAGTTGAAGTAGAGTTTTTACCTCAAGTTTAGAATGTGAAGTTTCTGGAAAGAAGTAGTAGAACAAAACTTGAGAGAGTTCTTGCAAGTGTGTGTGAAAATTGGAAGTAAAATTTGGAAAATGAATGTGTAAAAATGATTTAGAAATGGTGCTTATTTATAGGCTTATAAATTTGGTTTTTAGTGAAAAATATCTAAGATAAGTTAAAATGTATTAAGTCATGCATGACATATTATTCCATTAATGCATATTTCTATTGGTATATACCAATAGTAAATACTTCTAGAATCTGCGTATAATACACGTATAAATACCGTGCAAATACAAGTAGAATATTTGATAAAAATGAATCGGAATACGAATGTTGCTATCTTTAATAAGTATAAGTATGTTAACTTAAGTATTTAAGTCTTTTAAGTATGTATTAATACTTCTTAATACAATACATATATATTCATTTTAACTTAAGAGTTATTACGTCGTTAAATGTAACATATATATATATATATATATATATATATTAAGTTAGTTGTCTCATTTTTATGTATATACTTCATTGTTAATATACTTAATGAGATACTTAATTACCATATTATCAAGTTAGATATATATACACCAATATATAATTATTACAAGTTATGGCGTTCGTGAATCATCGGAATAAAAGGGTGACCAAAAGCTTGTGTAAAACTCTTTCCGGAGGTTCAAGACTTATTAAAATTCATTGCTTATCAAGTCGGAATTATTAAATCATGTAAATAGTATAATCAAGTAGTCGGGAAAAATCCAGGTCATCATAGTACCTACCCGTTAAAGAAAATTTCATCCCGAAATTTTGGGTATTACCTGTTTTATGAGCGATATAAGTGAACAAATGTGGATAATTTTGCTTCATTTGATCTTCACGTTCCCAAGTAAACTCAGGTCCTCGTCTAGCGTTCCAACGAACTCTAACTATCGGTATTTTACTTTGTTTTAATTGTTTGACCTCAGGGTCCATGATTTCAACAGGTTCTTCGATAAAATGGAGTTTATCATTGATTCGTATTTCGTCAAGAGGAATTACGACATCCTCTTTAGCTAAACATTTCTTCAAATTTGACACGTGAAATGTGTCGTGAACAACACTAAGTTCTTGCGGTAACTTTAATCGATAAGCAACTGTTCCAATTCTTTCAGTGATTTCAAAGGGTCCTACGTACCTAGGACTTAGCTTTCCTCGTTTACCGAATCATACAATGCCTTTCCAGGGTGACACTTTCAACATGACTTTGTCACTCACTTGAAATTCTAGCAATTTTCTTCTTACGTCAGCATAACTCTTTTGACGACTCATGGCCATTTTCAATCGCTGTTGTATTTGAATGATCCTTTCAGTGGTTTTATGAATAATTTCTGGTCCAGTAAGTTGTCTTTCTCCTACTTCGCTCCAAAAAATAGGAGATCTGCACTTTCTACCGTAAAGTGCTTAAAATGGCGCTACGTTGATGCTCGTATGATAGCTGTTATTGTATGAGAATTCTGCCAAGGGTAAGCGTCGATCCCAACTGGTTCCAAAGTCGATCACGCATGCTCGTAACATGTCTTTTAATGTTTGTATTGTTCTTTCACTTTGGCCATCTGTCTGTGGGTGATAAGCGGTGCTCATATCTAATCGAGTTCCCAATGCTTTTTGTAATGACTGCCAAAAATGTGATGTGAATCGGGTGTCGCGATCAGATATGATGGATATAGGTACACCGTGCCTCGAAACTACTTCCTTCAAATATAAGCGTGCTAATCTCTCCATACTGTCGGTCTCCTTTATTGGTAGAAAGTGAGCTGATTTAGTGAGGCGATCAACTATCACCCAAATAGTATCGTAACTACTTGCAGTCCTTGGCAATTTCGTAATGAAATCTATGGTTATTCTTTCCCATTTCCATTGAGGAATTTCCGGTTGTTGCAGTAACCCTGATGGCTTTTGGTGTTCAGCTTTGACCTTCGCACATGTCAAACATTTTCTTACATAAGTAGCAATTTCTGCCTTCATATTAGGCCACCAATAGAACTTTTTGAGATCGTGGTACATTTTCCCGTTTCCCGGGTGAATTGAGTACCTCGTTTTGTGCGCTTCATCTAGTACTAGTTGCCTTAGGTTACTGTAATGGCCCGTCCAAATCCATATGGACGAATACAATAACATTTGGTCCCATTGCGAGGTTTTGACCTCTATATGATACGTTTTACAAACGTTGCATTTGTTTTTAAAAGACAACTTTCATTACAACGATAATTGACAAATATGCATACCATTTCACAATATAATCAGACTATAAATGACTTAATCTATCATTTACTTTAATATAATCTTGTTGAACTCAACGACTCGAATGCAACGTCTTTTGAAATATGTCATGAATGACTCCAAGTAATATCTTTAAATTGGGCAAATGCACAGCAGAAGATTTCTTTCATACCCGAGAATAAACATGCTTAAAAGTGTCAACCAAAAGGTTGGTGAGTTCATTAGTTTATCATAAATATTCATTTCTAACAATTTAATAGACCACAAGATTTTCGTTTTTATTTTCATTTCCATAATCATTATACAGGCATTTCGCAATCTGCATAAAGATAAAATCATTCATATGGTGAACACTTGGTAACCGAACTAATAGGATGCATATAGAATATCCCCCGCATACAGGCATTTCGCAATCTGCATGCTATATACCGGCCGTCGCAATCAGTATATATCAATCGAAGTACTAAAGCATTCGTACCCCGAATGGGACTTGTCAAGGTCCATAGATCTATCTTTAGGATTCGCGTCAATTAGGGGCCATTTCCCTAATTCTTAGGCTACCAAGCTAAAAAGGGGCGATATTCGGTATTCGTAATCTAACCATAGAATATAGTTTAGTACTTGTGTCCATTTCGTAAAATAGTTATAAAAACAGCGCATGTATTCTCAGCCCAAAAATATAATAAAAGGGAATAATGAAACTCACTTTCACAAATTTTCAATTCGTCGAAAAACAGACTTAGCCACGGATCGATTCACGAACCTATAACAAATATATACATATATATTCAAAGTATGATAAATATATTCAAATCATATTTTTTATTTACGTGTTGATGATTTAAGTTTTCAAGTTAGCAGTCCAACGTTAGTAGTCCAATGTTAGCAGTCCAACGTTAGTAGTCCATATATATAGTTCAATACATCACCCTGGAATAATCAATACGTATTGTAAATATAATGTCTAAGACTCAATCACAACCCATTGTACAACTATTGTCTTTGAAGTTATCTCGACGTATTGTGTACATGTGTCTTACAATTTATCTGACGTATTGTAAATATATTGTCTAAGACTCAATCACAACCCATTGTACAACTATTGTCTTTGAAGTTATCTCGATGTATTGTGTACATGTGTCTTATGATTTATCTGACGTATTGTATATATATTGTCTAAGGTTTAATCACGACCCACTGTACAAACTGTTGTCTTTGAAGTTATCTCGACGTATTGTGTACATGTGTCTTACGATTAACCAAGACTACTATAGTACAAGGAAATATGTATAAATACATGTATAATACAAGAAAAGTTAGCTAGGACATGGTTAGTATAGATTTTTGCAAAATAATCCCGTAGCTATTTTGGTGATTTCTAACCAATCTTGTTTTGCCCATATCTTCTTCGTTATAAATCAGTTTTGAGTGATTCAAATTGCTATGGTTTCGTAACGAACTTTAGTATTTAGAACTAAACTGAAAAAGTAGTGGTTTATAGTCGGAGTTACTGGTTACAAGTCCATATTTGAAAGAGGTAGTCATTTTCGTCGAAAGAACGACATCTTGATGACCATTTTGAAAAACATACTTCTACTTTGAGTTTAACCATAATTTTTGGATATGTTATCATGTTTATATGAAATATTATTTTCCCAAAATACAAAGCTTTAAATCAAAGTCTAAGATAGTTTTTTTTATTATTATCCAACCCGAAACAGCCCCCGGTTTTACTACGACGGCGTATATCCAGTTTTACGGTGTTCTTCGTGTTTCCAAGTTTTAACTCATTAAATTAGCATATCATATAGATATAAAATATGTGTTAAGTTATTTTTAAAAGTCAAGTTAGAAGGATTAACTTTGTTTGCGAACAAGTTTAGAATTAACTAAACTATGTTCTAGTGATTACAAGTTATTTTCTTCAAATAAGATGATTATATAAGTATGAATCGAACGATGTTATGAACATCATTACTACCTCAAGTTTAGTAGGTAAACCTACTGTAAGTGACAAGAAATGATCTAGCTTCAAAGGATCTTGGATGGCTTGAAAGTTCTTGAAGTAGAATCATGACACGAAAACAAGTTCAAGTAAGATTATCACTCGAATTAAGATAGTTATAGTTATAGGAATTGAATAAAAGTTTGTATATGAGTATTACCTTGATTTAGAATGATATCTTACTATAAACAACAAGGATTTCTTGAGGTTGGAAGATCACTTTACAAGATTGGAAGTGAGCTAGTAAACTTGGAAGTATTCTTGATTTTATGAAACTAGAACTTGTAGAATTTATGAAGAACACTTAGAACTTGAAGATGGAACTTGAGAGAGATCAATTAGATGAAGAAAATTGAAGAATGAAAGTGTTTGTAGGTGTTTTTGGTCATTGATATATGGATTAGATATAAAGGATGTCTAATTTTATTTTTATGTAAAAAATTCATGAATGATTTATAATATTTTTGTAATTTTGTGTAATCATTCATGCTAGTTGCCAAATGATGGTTCCCACATGTTTAATGACTCACATGGGCTGATAAGGAGCTGATGATTGAGTGTATATACCAATAGTATATACATCTAGAAGCTGTGTATTGTACGAGTACGAATACGGGTGCATACGAGTAAAATTGTTGATGAAAATGAACGAGAATGTAATTGTAAGCATTTTTGTTAAGTATAAGTATTTTGATATATGTTCTTAAGGCTTTAAAAAGTGTATTAATACATATTAATACAATACATATATATACATTTTAATTAAGTCATTATTTCATCTTTAATCGTTACATGTATATATTGTTTCGAAACCCTTAAGTTAGTAGTCTCGTTTTATGTATATAGTTCATTATTAATACACTTAATGATATACTTAATTATCATTATATCATGTTAAACATAATGTATTAATATATCTTAATACAATACATATGTATTTATTTTAATTAAGACGTTATTACGTCGATAACCGTTACATATATATCTTGTTTCAAATTCCTTAATTTAGTAGTCTCATTTTATGTATATAACCCATTGTTAATATACTTAATGAGATACTTACTTACCATAATACCATGTTAAATATATATATATATATATATATATATATATATATATATATATATATATATATATATATATATATATATATATATATATATATATATATATATATATGTCCATATATATATCATCATGTCGTTTTTACAAGATTTAACGTTCGTGAATCGTCGGACAAACTGGGTGGTCAAACGTTTATGTAAAATCCGTTTCGATTAATCAAGTCTTAACAAGTTTGATTGCTTAACATGTTGGAAACATTTAATCATGTAAATATCAATCTCAAATATATACATATATTTATATACATATCTTATTTACAAATAGTGGTTCGTGAATCGTCCGGAAAAGTCGAAGGTTACATGAACACAGTTCCAAATTTTTAAATTTCAACTTAACAGACTTTGCTTATCATGTCAGAAACATTAATTCATTTAAAGATTAAGTTTAAATTTGGTCGGAAATTTCCGGGTCGTCACAGTTACCATGTTTTGGTACCCATATCCTACCAGCAAAATACAGGGTTCCATCGGCTTTTACTTCAAGTTGTTTTTCTAACCCTTTGCTCATTTCGCCTTTTACGTTTTCTTCCTTTAAAGCTTCTAACTGTGCTGCATGAATTCGCTTTGTGAGATCCGTACGAATTGTAATGTTTAAAGCTCGGACCCTAAGAGGTTTTACTCTTTCTTTCCGACTTAGGGCATCAGCTACAACATTAGCCTTTCCGGGGTAGTAACGGATTTCACAATCGTAATCGTTCAATAACTCTACCCAACGACTTTGCCTCATATTGAGTTGTTTTTGATCAAAAATATGCTGAAGACACTTATGGTCGGTGTACACTGTACACTTGGTTCCATATAGATAGTGTCTCCATATTTTGAGTGCAAAAACTACTGCTCCAAGTTCCAAATCGTGCGTCGTATAGTTCCTTTCGTGAATTTTTAGTTGTCGTGAGGCGTATGCGATAACTTTTGTGCGTTGCATTAATACACATCCTAAACCTTGGCGCGAAGCGTCACAATAGATCACAAAATCATCATTTCCTTCCGGTAATGACAAAATGGGTGCAGACGTTAACTTCTTCTTTAATAGTTGAAATGCGGATTCCTGTTCCGTGGACCAATCATACTTCTTTCCCTTTTGAGTCAATGTAGTTAAGGGTTTAGCGATTTTATAGAAATCTTGAATGAATCTTCGGTAGTAACCAGCAAGACCTAAGAATTGGCGAATTTGTGTTGGAGTCTTCGGTGTTTCCCATTTACTAATGGCTTCGATCTTAGCAGGGTTAACTTTAATTCCATGTTTACTGACAACATGGCCCAAAAACTGTACTTCTTGTAACCAGAAATCACACTTTGAAAATTTTGCGTATAGTTCTTCTTTCTTGAGTATTTCTAGTACCAGTCTTAAGTGCTGCTCATGTTCTTCCTTGTTCTTCGAGTAAATCAATATGTCGTCGATAAAAACAATGACAAATTTGTCTAAATACGGTCTGCAGATGCGATTCATTAGATCCATGAATACTGCTGGAGCATTAGTCAATCCAAAAGGCATGACTAAAGACTCATAGTGACCGTAACGGGTTCTGAACGCGGTTTTAGGAACATCTTCTTCCTTTACTCTCAGCTGATGATATCCGGAGCGTAAGTCAATCTTAGAATAAACACTTAATCCTTGCAATTGATCAAACAAATCATCAATCATCGGTAATGGGTACTGATTCTTGATCGTTAATTTGTTTAATTCTCGGTAATCTATGCACATTCTCATAGATCCATCCTTCTTCCTGACGAACAGAATAGGAGCACCCCAAGGTGAAAAACTGGGACGAATAAATCCACGGTCCGATAATTCTTGTAACTGGTTTTGTAATTCTTGCATTTCTGAAGGTGCAAGTCTATATGGGGATCGGGCTACGGGTGCGGCTCCTGGTACGAGATCAATATGGAATTCTACACATCTGTGTGGAGGTAGCCCAGGTAATTCTTCTGGAAATACTTCGGGATATTCTCTTACAACCGGCACGTCATCAATGCTTCTTTCTTCGGTATTAATCTTCTTCACGTGTGCCAGAACAACATAACAACCTTTTCTTATAAGTTTCTGGGCCTTCATACAGCTGATGACGTTCAGCTTCGAGTTTTTCTTCTCCCCATAAATCATTAATGACGTTTCATCCTTACGAGGGATGCGGATCACTTTCTCAGCGCAAACAACTTCTGCTCTTGTTTTGGACATCCAGTCCATGCCAACGATTACGTCAAAACTTCCTAATTCTATGGGTATCAAATCAATTTTGAATGTTTCACCAGCAAAGTTTATCTTACAATCACGGCAAATTTTATCAACTTTTATTAGCTTGCCATTAGCTAACTCTACAGTATGTTTATCATCTAGAGGTAATAATGGACAGTTTAGCCTAGTGCAAAAGTTTCTACTCATATAACTTCTATCGGCACCCGTATCAAATATAATGTAGGCTAATAGGTTATTAATGGTAAACGTACCCGTGACAAGATCAGGATCCTCACGCGCTTCACTTGCACTAATATTAAATGCCCTCCCCCGTGCGGGTTCTTTGTTCTTCTCCTTATCAGGGCATTGATCTTTAAAGTGACCAGGCTTCCCACATCCAAAACATTTCTTGACATCGGTCGGGTTTGTCTTCACTCCAGAAACAGTGGCATAACAATCTTTCGCCACATGTCCTTTCTTGTTGCATTTATCACAGACCACCTGGAAATAACCTGAGTGATGTGTGTAACATATTTTGCAGAACGGATGGGGTCCCTTGTAGTTTGGACTAGCAATTGCCCCATCTTGTTTGCCCTTAAAAGTCTCTTGCCTCTTCGAGTGAGAAATTTTGCCCTTATGGTCTTCCCATTTCCTTTTTCTTTCTGTTGTCTTGACTTCGGTAGTTGGTGCCTTAATCGAACTCTCCGTGATCTGGTCCATGAGTTGGTGTGCCATTCTCATGGCTTCCTGCATTGTATTTGGTTTGGACGATGTAACATTTCCTTTGATATTGATTGACAAACTGTCAATATACATCTCTATCTTTCGTTTCTCGTTTGGTACTAATTCTGGACACAACAAAGCTAGTTCCATGAAACTCTTTTCATAGTTGGTGAGATTCGCACCTACAACCTTCAGATTACGTAATTCAGTTTCCATTTTTTTGATCTCGTTTCGAGGACAGTACTCCTCGATTAGCATCTTTTTCAATTCTTCCCAAGAGATATCGTATGCCATATCTACTCCTTTTGCTTTAGCATAATTGTTCCACCAAGTAAGTGCACCGTCTTGCAACTTGCACGAAGCATACTTTGACTTATCTCCGTCCGCACAATTACTGATTTTAAAAACGGACTCCATCTTTTCGAACCATCGGGTTAGACCTACTGGTCCCTCAGTTCCACTAAACGTATGTGGTTTGCATGCTTGAAAGGTTTGGTATGAACATCCGTTTTGTGAGTTTGTATTCACGGCTGCTGCTTTGGCTGCTGCTTTTGCTTCCTCGGCTGCAGCAATTCTTTCATTCACACGTTTCTCGACTAGTACCTCAAACTCAGCATCCGACATTTGAGACATGTTTCTTCAATAAACACAACAGAGATAAATTAATCATATAGAACATTATAGGTATAATGAGTAGTCAATAGTACATCGTAGCATATTAATAATATGAACCAATTATTATAAAAGTTGTTTCTTCTTTATTAGCATTTTATAATTATAACTCGGGTAGTACCTACCCGTTAAGTTCATACATAATAGCTAGTACAAGGAATTAACTACTAAAATCCTAATAATATTCCATTATGAAAAATTATAGCGAGTTACTACGTTATTATGTAGTAATAATAATAATAAGTAGTAATAATACAAATAATCATTCCATGCTTTTATTATTAATAAACCAAATAATACAATACCATACAATACCGATATTTTACATATGCTTATTTTACATAATAAGATAGCGTAGCACACATAAGCAATAGAATAGCGCATGGAAGATTTATGGTTGCGATGTCGTTTATTTAGAACTATCAGAAGATTCTTCCCACTTGGTTCTTTCCGCTAATTGTTTGTGTGTGCATGGTCCGATACGCATACGAGAAGTGTATTTAATTATTGGTCAAGGTTTTGAGGTACCTGGTGCCTCAGTGGGTTTAATATGGTAAGGATGGTTACAGACCGAATGGTCCTGTTCCTTTTTAATAATTATGGACTTTTTATTATTGTGGTTGTTTTTATTATTTATAGAAAGTTTGAATTCCTTTTTTGTAATTTGTTTTACTTCCTCCTCCTCAGGATCGTTTTCAGGTTCTTTCACTTCCGGTTCTTTCGGAAATTGTGAATCTCCCCAGAATGTGTCCTCTTTCGGATCTTCATCATCATCAGACAAAATGATGATTGGTACCTTTACTGGAGATTTGGACTCGATTTCGGAGTCGCTGAAAGTGAATACTAATTCCAAGCTAGATGTAGACATCTATATAATAACTAGTACGTTATTAATATACCACATAATATTTACATGATAACATATTCAATTTCCGACCAAAAATGATAAGCAAAAATTGGTAAAAACAGATATGGTCATAGTCCAGACTTACTAATGCATCCTAACAATTACCAGTTAGACACACTAATGCAAATTCTGGTTCCCTATGGCCTCAAGCTCTGATACCAACTACAACGACCCATCAAAATTGCTATTGACGCGGTACGTTATTCATTGATTTCACAGTGAGGTTTTGACCTCTATATGATACGTTTTGATAAAATATTGCATTCATTAATTAAACAACTTTCTAAACATAGAAAGTTATAAACATGTGGGTGAGTGCTTAAGTATAAGCAAATCCCCAAAATACATAAGTTTTAATAATACAGGTTGACATCACAGCCAAATTATTTATTACACAACATAGTTTTGTTTCGAATGCAATAAACTTTAAACAAAGCATGAGAGACTGTATGCAGGCCACAAGTACATCACAGCAGAAGCAGTCTAAGGACCTGAGAATAAAACATGCTAAAAAGGTCAACACGAATATTGGTGAGTTATAGGTTTAATTGCTCGAGTCATAAGTATATAAAGATGGACCACAAGATTTCATCAAAAGTTTATCAATAGATTCTACGTAACAGAGCACCCTGGTAACTAAACTTAATGCTATAATAATAATTACCCTATTCGTTTTAATACACGCATACCAACGTGTCGTAAATTCAAATAACATACATCCGTTAAAAGACTAGCGCTACTAGCTCGGACGGGGATGTCAAGCCCTATGGATCCATATACAATTATTCGCGCCCACCAGTTCACTTCCTATGTACTGGCAGCTACTAGTTACCAAAGTTAAAGGATTTTCGGTTTAAACTCAGTGTAGAATTAAATGATTAAATACTTGTGCCCATTGCGTACAAATAAAGTGCATGTATTCTCAGCCCAAAAATATTAGATGGTAAAAATGGGACTATAACTCACGGTAGTAAAAGTATATTAATAACAAGTTTTCAACTTATTAAAAATATGGCTGTCGTCCTTGGATTCGCGAACCTATAACAATAATAACGATTCAGATAATAATACATGTGAATAAAATTAATATAGCAAGTTCATAGAATACTTATATAATAATTTGTAACATTTTTATGTTAGTAGTCCATTGTTAGTAGTCCTTTGTTAGTAGTCCATTGTTAGTAGTCCTTTGGTAGTAGTCCATTGTTAGTAGTCCATAATAGTCCGAAAAGTCTAACAGTCCAATAATCGGTATATATATATATATATATATATATATATATATATATATATATATATATATATATATATATATATATATATATATATATAATCTTAGAATTACCCCACGGCGTATTGTGTACATATTGTCTTGCATCAATCCAGAGACTTGTTGACTTAGGATTTATCAAAACGTATTGTTTACGTATTGTCATGGAATGTACCAAGATTATTATATATATACAATCTCGTAATCAACCAAGATTATAATATTTTGTTATACTAATGATAACATGTCCAAATATATATAGGATATAGGAAAAGTTAGCAAGGATATGTTTAATATAGCTTTTATACGATAAATTTCGTCCATATAAAGTTAATTTTAGCAGATTTTGTTTTGCTCGCCAAATATTCATTACAACTCCGTTTAAAGTGAATCAAATTGCTATGGATTTATTATGAAGTTAATTTTCAAAAAATAATTTGAAAAGTTCAGCCCAAGTAATAATTTTTAGAGTTTTATCCTCTTTTTGTGCCGGTGGTCAGATTTGGAAGAATCCCGGCATCCACCTGATATATGATTTTTGATAAAATACTTCCACTTTGTATAAAATCATGAACAAATTACTGGAAGTCTTAATTTCATATATTAACATATTTCCAAAGTCTTAGCCTCGAACTCAAAGTTTAAGATAGATTTTTAATTCCCAACCCAATCAGCCCGCTTTTTACCGAATGGAGATTAAACGATATATGTTAAGTTTCAAGGCGTTCTTCATATGTACAAGTTATAAGTTCTTATATTAACTTAATATAACATCATAATACATATAAATAAGTGTTATTAGAGTTAATCTAGAAAGATTATATTAGTTTTTCAAACAAGTTTAGAATCAACTAAACTATTTTCTAGTTTATAAACTCTTATATTGATAGCTATAAATATATGAATTGAACAAGAGTTGAAGTAGAGTTTTTACCTCAAGTTTAGAATGTGAAGTTTCTAGAAAGAAGTAGTAGAACAAAACTTGAGAGAGTTCTTGCAAGTGTGTGTGAAAATTGGAAGTAAAATTTGGAAAAGGAATGTGTAAAAATGAGTTAGAAATGGTGCTTATTTATAGGCTTATAAATTTGGTTTTTAGTGAAAAATATCTAAGATAAGTTAAAATGTATTAAGTCATGCATGACATATTATTCCATTAATGCATATTTCTATTGGTATATACCAATAGTAAATACTTCTAGAAGCTGCGTATAATACACGTATAAATACCGTGCAAATACAAGTAGAATATTTGATAAAAACGAATCGGAATATGAATGTTGCTATCTTTAATAAGTATAAGTATGTTAACTTAAGTATTTAAGTCTTTTAAGTATGTATTAATAATTCTTAATACAATACATATATATTCATTTTAACTTAAGAGTTATTACGTCATTAAATGTAACATATATATATATATATATATATATATATATATATATATATATATATATATATATATATATATATATATATATATATATATATATATCGTTTCGAAACCCTTAAGTTAGTTGTCTCATTTTTATGTATATACTTCATTGTTAATATACTTAATGAGATACTTAATTACCATATTATCAAGTTAGATATATATACACCAATATATAATTATTACAAGTTATGGCGTTCGTGAATCATCGGAATAAAAGGGTGACCAAAAGCTTGTGTAAAACTCTTTTCGGAGGTTCAAGACTTATTAAAATTCATTGCTTATCAAGTTAGAATTATTAAATCATGTAAATAGTATAATCAAGTAGTCGGAAAAAATCCAGGTCATCACAGTACCTACCCGTTAAAGAAAATTTCGTCCCGAAATTTTGGGTATTACTTGTTTTATGAGCGATATAAGTGAACAAATGTGGATAATTTTGCTTCATTTGATCTTCACGTTCCCAAGTAAACTCGGGTCCTCGTCTAGCGTTCCAATGAACTCTAACTATCGGTATTTTGCTTTGTTTTAATTGTTTGACCTCACGGTCCATGATTTCAACAGGTTCTTTGATAAAATGGAGTTTATCATTGATTCGTATTTCGTCAAGAGGAATTACGACATCCTCTTCAGCTAAACATTTCTTCAAATTTGACACGTGAAATGTATCGTGAACAACACTAAGTTCTTGCGGTAACTTTAATCGATAAGCAACTGTTACAATTCTTTCAGTGATTTCAAAGGGTCCTACGTACCTAGGACTTAGCTTTCCTCGTTTACCGAATCGTACAACGCCTTTACAGGGTGACACTTTCAACATGACTTTGTCACAAACTTGAAATTCTAGCGATTTTCTTCTTACGTCAGCATAACTCTTTTGACGACTCATGGCCGTTTTCAATCGCTGTTGTATTTGAATGATCTTTTCAGTGGTTTCATGAATAATTTCTGGTCCAGTAAGTTGTCTTTCTCCTACTTCACTCTAACAAATAGGAGATCTGCACTTTCTACAATAAAGTGCTTCAAATGGCGCTGCGTTGATGCTCGTATGATAGCTGTTATTGTATGAGAATTCTGCCAAGGGTAAGTGTCGATCCCAACTGGTTCCAAAGTCGATCACGCATGCTCGTAACATGTCTTTAAATGTTTGTATTGTTCTTTCACTTTGGCCATCTGTCTGTGGGTGATAAGCGGTGCTCATATCTAATCGAGTTCCAATGCTTTTTGTAATGACTGCAAAAAATGTGATGTGAATCGGGTGTCGCGATCAAATATGATGGATATAGGTACACCGTGCCTGGAAACTACTTCTTTCAAATATAAGCGTGCTAATCTCTCCATATTGTCTGTCTCCTTTATTGGTAGAAAGTGAGCTGATTTAGTGAGGCGATCAACTATCACCCAAATAGTATCGTAACTACTTGCAGTCCTTGGCAATTTCGTAATGAAATCCATAGTTATTCTTTCCCATTTCCATTGAGGAATTTCCGGTTGCTGCAGTAACCCTGACGGCTTTTGGTGTTCAGCTTTGACCTTCGCACATGTCAATCATTTGCTTACATAAGTAGCAATCTCTGCCTTCATATTAGGCCACCAATAGAACTTTTTGAGATCGTGGTACATTTTCCCGTTTCCTGGGTGAATTGAGTACCTCGTTTTGTGCACTTCATTTAGTACTAGTTGCCTTAGGTTTCCATGTTTTGGTACCCATATCCTACCAGCAAAATACAGGGTTCCATCGGCTTTTACTTCAAGTTGTTTTTTTAACCCTTTGCTCATTTTGCCTTTTACGTTTTCTTCCTTTAAAGCTTCTAACTGTGCTGCTTGAATTCGCTTTGTGAGATCCGTACGAATTGTAATGTTTAAAGCTAGGACCCTAAGAGGTTTTACTCTTTCTTTCCGACTTAGGGCATCAGCTACAACATTCGCCTTTCCGGGGTGGTAACAGATTTCACAATCGTAATCATTCAATAACTCTACCCAGCGACGTTGCCTCATATTGAGTTGTTTTTGATCAAAAATATGCTGAAGACTCTTATGGTCGGTGTACACTGTACACTTGGTTCCATATAGATAGTGTCTCCATATTTTGAGTGCAAAAACTACGGCTCCAAGTTCCAAATCGTGCGTCGTATAGTTCCTTTCGTGAATTTTTAGTTGTCGTGAGGCGTATGCGATAACTTTTGTGTGTTGCATTAATACACATCCTAAACCTTGGCACGAAGCATCACAATAGATCACGAAATCATCATTTCCTTCCGGTAATGACAAAATAGGTGCAGACGTTAACTTCTTCTTTAATAGTTGAAATGCGGATTCCTGTTCCGTGGACCAATCATACTTCTTTCCCTTTTGAGTCAATGCAGTTAAGGGTTTAGCAATTTTAGAGAAATCTTGAATGAATCTTCGGTAGTAACCAGCAAGACCTAAGAATTGGCAAATTTGTGTTGGAGTCTTCGGTGTTTCCCATTTACTAATGGCTTCGATCTTAGCAGGGTCAACTTTAATTCCATGTTTACTGACAACATGGCCCAAAAACTGTACTTCTTGTAACCATAAATCACACTTTGAAAATTTTGCGTATAGTTCTTCTTTCTTGAGTATTTCTAGTACCAGTCTTAAGTGCTGCTCATGTTCTTCCTTGTTCTTCGAGTAAATCAATATGTCATCGATAAAAACAATGACAAATTTGTCTAAATATGGTCTGCAGATGCGATTCATTAGATCCATGAATACTGCTGGAGCATTAGTCAATCCAAAAGGCATGACTAAAAACTTATAGTGACCGTAACGGGTTCTGAACGCGGTTTTAGGAACATCTTCTTCCTTCACCCTCAGCTGATGATATCCGAAGCGTAAGACAATCTTAGAATAAACACTTAATCCTTGCAATTAACCAAACAAATCATCAATCCTCGATAATGGGTACCGATTCTTGATCATTAATTTGTTTAATTCTCGGTAATCTATGCACATTCTCATAGATCCATCATTCTTCCTGACGAACAGAATAGGAGCACCCCAAGGTGAAAAATTGGGACGAATAAATCCACGATCCGATAATTCTTGTAACTGGTTTTGTAATTCTTGCATTTCTGAAGGTGCAAGTCTATATGGGAATCGGGCTACGGGTGCGGTTCCTGGTACGAGATCAATCTGGAATTCTACACATCTATGTAGAGGTAGCCCAGGTAATTCTTCTGGAAATACTTCGGGATATTCTCTTACAACTAGCACATCATCAATGCTTCTTTCTTCGGTATTAATCTTCTTCACATGTGCCAGAACAACATAACAACCTTTTCTTTTAAGTTTATGGGCCTTCATACAGCTGATGAGGTTCAGCTTCGAGTTTCTCTTCTCCCCATAAATCATTAATGACGTTTCATCCTTACGAGGGATGCGGATCGCTTTCTCAGCGCAAACAACTTCCGCTCTTGTTTTGGACATCCAGTCCATGCCAACGATTACGTCAAAACTTCCTAATTCTACGGGTATCAAATCGATTTTGAATGTTTCACCAGCAAAGTTTATCTTACAATCACGGAAAATTTTATCAACTTTTATTAGCTTACCATTAGCTAACTCTACAGTATGTTTATCATCTAGAGGTAACAATGGACAGTTTATCCTAGTGCAAAAGTTTCTACTCATATAACTTCTATCGGCACCTGTATCAAATATAATGTAGGCTAATAGGTTATTAATGGTAAACGTACCCGTGACAAGATCAGGATCCTCATGCGTTTCACTGGCACTAATATTAAATGCCCTCCCCCGTGCGGGTTCTTTATTCTTCTCCTTATCAGGGAATTGATCTTTAAAGTGACCAGGCTTCCCACATCCAAAATATTTCTTGACATCGGTCGGGTTTGTCTTCACTCCAGAAACAGTGGCAAAACAATCTTTCGCCACATGTCCTTTCTTGTTGCATTTATCACAGACCACCTGGCAATAACCTGAGTGATGTGTGTAACATCTTTTGCAGAATGGATGGGGTCCCTTGTAGTTTGGACTAGCAATTATCCCATCTTGTTTACCCTTAAAAGTCTCTTGCCTCTTCGGGTGAGAAATTTTGCCCTTATGGTCTTCCCATTTCCTATTTCCTTCTGTTGTCTTGACTTCGGTAGTTGGTGCCTTAATCGAACTCTCCGTGATCTAGTCCATGAGTTGGTGTGCCATTCTCATGGCTTCCTGCATCGTATTTGGTTTGGACGATGTAACATTTCCTTTGATATTGATTGACAAACCGTCAATATACATCTCTATCTTTCGTTTCTCGTTTGGTACTTATTCTGGACACAACAAAGCTAGTTCCATGAAACGCTTTTCATAGTTGGTGAGATTCGCACCTACAACCTTCAGATTACGTAATTCAGTTTCCATTTTTCTGATCTCGTTTCGAGGACAGTACTCCTCGATTAGCATCTTTTTCAATTCTTCCCAAGAGATATCGTATGCCGTATCTACTCCTTCTGCTTTAGCATAATTGTTCCACCAAGTAAGTGCACCGTCTTGCAATGTGCACGAAGCGTACTTTGACTTGTCTCCGTCCGCACAATTACTGATTTTAAAAATGGACTCCATCTTTTCGAACCATCGGGTTAGACCGACTGGTCCCTCAGTTCCACTAAATGTCTGTGGTTTGCATGCTTGAAAGGTTTTGTATGAACATCCGTTTCGTGAGTTTGTATTCATGGCTGCTGCTTCAGCTGCTGCTTTTGCTGCCTCGGCTGCAGCAATTCTTTCATTCACACATTTCTCGACTAGTACCTCAAACTCAGCATCCGACATTTGAGATATGTTTCTTCAATAAACACAACATAGATAAATTAATCATATAGAACATTATAGGTATAATGAGTAGTCAATATTACATCGTAGCATATTAATAATATGAACCAATTATTATAAAAGCTGTTTCTTCTTTATTAGCATTTTATAATTATAACTCGGGTAGTACCTACCCATTAAGTTCATACATAATAGCTAGTACAAGGAATTAACTACTAAAATCCTAATAATATTCCACTATGAAAAATTATAGCGAGTTACTACGTTATTATGTAGTAATAATAATAATAAGTAGTAATAATACAAATAATCATTCCATGCTTTTATTATTAATAAACCAAATAATACAATACCATACAATACCGATATTTTACATATGCTTATTTTATATAATAAGATAGAGTAGCACACATAAGCAATAGAATAGCGCATGGAAGATTTATGGTTGCGATGTCGTTTATTTAGAACTATCAGAAGATTCTTCCCACTTGGTTCTTTCCGCTAATTGTTTGTGTGTGCATGGTCCGACACGCATACGAGAAGTGTATTTAATTATTGGTCGAGGTTTTGAGGTACCTGGTGCCTCAGTGGGTTTAATATGGTAAGGATGGTTACGGACCGAATGGTCCTGTTCCTTTTTAATAATTAAGGACTTTTTATTATTGTGGTTGTTTTTATTATTTATAAAAAGTTTGAATTCCTTTTTAGTAATTTGTTTTACTTCCTCCTCCTCAGGATCGTTTTCAGGTTCTTTCACTTCCGGTTCTTCCGGAAATTGTGAATCTCCCTAGAATGTGTCCTCTTTCGGATCTTCATCATCATCAGACAAAATGATGATTGGTACCTTTGCTGGAGAGTTGGACTCGATTTCGGAGTCGCTGAAAGTGAATACTAATTCCAAGCTAGATGTAGACATCTATATAATAACTAGTACGTTAGTAATATACCACATAATATTTACATGATAACATATTCAATTTCCGACCAAAAATGATAAGTAAAAATTGGTAAAAACAGATATGGTCATAGTCCAGACTTACTAATGCATCCTAACAATTACCAGTTAGACACACTAATGCAAATTCTGGTTCCCTATAGCCTCAAGCTCTGATACCAACTGCAACGACCCGTCAAAATCGCTATTGACGTGGTACGTTATTCATTGATTTCACAGTGAGGTTTTGACCTCTATATGTTACGTTTTGATAAAATATTGCATTCATTAATTAAACAACTTTCTAAACATAGAAAGTTATAAACATGTGGGTGAGTGCTTAAGTGTAAGAAAATCCCCAAAATACATAAGTTTTAATAATACAGGTTGACATCACAGCCAACTTATTTATTACACAACATAGTTTTGTTTCGAATGCAATAAACTTTAAACAAAGCATGAGAGACTCTATGCAGGCCACAAGCACATCACAGCAGAAGCAGTCTAAGGACCTGAGAATAAAACATGCTAAAAAGGTCAACACGAATGTTGGTGAGTTATAGGTTTAATTGCTTGAGTCATAAGTATATAAAGATGGACCACAAGATTTCATCAAAAGTTTATCAATAGATTCTACGTAACAGAGCACCCTGGTAACTAAACTTAACGCTATAATAATAATTACCCTATTCTTTTTAATACACACAAACCAACGTGTTGTAAACTCAAATAACATACATCCGTTAAAAGGCTAGCGCTACTAGCTCGGACGGGGATGTCAAGCCCTATGGATCCATATACAATTATTCGCGCCCACCAGTCCACATCCTATGTACTGGCAGCTACTAGTTACCAAAGTTAAGGGATTTTCTGTTTAAACTCAGTGTAGAATTAAATGATTAAATACTTGTGTCCATTGCGTACAAATAAAGTGCATGCATTCTCAGCCCAAAAATATTAGATGGTAAAAATGGGACTATAACTCACGGTAGTAAAAGTATATTAATAACAAGTTTTCAACTTATTAAAAATATGGCTGTCGTCCTTGGATTCGCGAACCTATAACAATAATAACGATTCAGATAATAATACATGTGAATAAAATTAATATAGCAAGTTCATAGAATACTTATATAATAATTTTTAACATTTTTATGTTAGTAGTCCATTGTTAGTAGTCCATAATAGTCCAAAAAGTCCAACAGTCCAATAATCGGTATATATATATAATCTTAGAATTACCCCACGGCGTATTGTGTACATATTGTCTTGCATCAATCCAGAGACTTGTTGACTTAGGATTTATCAAAACGTATTGTTTACGTATTGTCATGGAGCGTACCAAGATTATTATATATATACAATCTCGGAATCAACCAAGATTATAATATTTTGTTATACTAATGATAACATGTCCAAATATATATAGGATATAGGAAAATTTAGCAAGGATATGGTTAATATAGCTTTTATACGATAAATTTCGTCCATATAAAGTTAATTTTAGCAGATTTTGTTTTGCTCGCCAAATATTCATTACAACTCCGTTTAAAGTGAATCAAATTGCTATGGATTTCTTATGAAGTTAATTTTTAAAAACTAATTTGAAAAGTTCAGCCCAAGTAATAATTTTTAGAGTTTTATCCTCTTTTTGTGCCGGTGGTCAGATTTGGAAGAATCCCGGCATCCACCCGATATATGATTTTTGATAAAATACTTCCACTTTGTCTAAAATCATGAAAAAATTACTGGAAGTCTTAATTTCATATATTAACATATTTCCAAAGTCTTAGCCTCGAACTCAAAGTCTAAGATAGGTTTTTAATTCCCAACCCAAAACAGCCCGCTTTTTACCGAATGGAGATTAAACGATATATGTTAAGTTTCAAGGTGTTCTTCATATGTACAAGTTATAAGTTCTTATATTAACTTAATATAACATCATAATACATATAAATAAGTGTTATTAGAGTTAATCTAGAAAGATTATATTAGTTTTTCAAACAAGTTTAGAATCAACTAAACTATTTTCTAGTTTATGAACTCTTATATTGATAGCTATAAATATATGAATTGAACAAGAGTTGAAGTAGAGTTTTTACCTAAAGTTTAGAATGTGATGTTTCTGGAAATAAGTAGTAGAACAAAACTTGATAGAGTTCTTGCAAGTGTATGTGAAAATTGGAAGTAAAATTTGGAAAATGAATGTGTAAAAATGAGTTAGAAATGGTGCTTATTTATAGGCTTATAAATTTGGTTTTTAGCGAAAAATATCTAAGATAAGTTAAAATGTATTAAGTCATGCATGACATATTATTCCATTAATGCATATTTCTATTGGTATATACCAATAGTAAATACTTCTAGAAGCTGCGTATAATACACGTATAAATACCGTGCAAATACAAGTAGAATATTTGATAAAAATGAATTGGAATACGAATGTTGCTATCTTTAATAAGTATAAGTATGTTAACTTAAGTATTTAAGTCTTTTAAATATGTATTAACACTTCTTAATACAATACATATATATTCATTTTAACTTAAGAGTTATTACGTCGTTAAATGTAACATATATATATATATATATATATATATATATATCGTTTCGAAACCCTTAAGTTAGTTGTCTCATTTTTATGTATATACTTCATTGTTAATATACTTAATGAGATACTTAATTACCATATTATAAAGTTAGATATATATACACCAATATATAATTATTACAAGTTATGGTGTTCGTGAATCGTCGGAATAAAAGGGTGACCAAAAGCTTGTGTAAAACTCTTTCCGGAGGTTCAAGACTTATTAAAATTCATTGCTTATCAAGTCGGAATTATTAAATCATGTAAATAGTATAATCAAGTAGTCGGGAAAAATCCAGGTCATCACAATTAACTTATGGGCCATATTGCTTGCTTCGTACATTGTTGTTGGATTAGATGCACTTACATTTTCTTGGATTAGCTCAGGTAATCCTTTCACAAACTATTCAACTTTTGCTTCTTCACCTTCAAATACTCCAGGACACATTAACGCTAGCTCTATGAACAGTTGCTCGTAGGCAGTGATGTTATCACCCTTGGTGCGCAATTCCCTCAACTCTGTTTTCAATTTATTCATCTCGTTCTGGGGGCGATAATGCTCACACAACAAGTGTTTAAATGCTGCCCAAGGTAGGGCGTAAGCAGTATTCTCCCCCACGTTTGCTAGGTAGGTATTCCACCATGTTAAAGCGTTATTTTTGAAAGTATGAGAAGCGTATTTTACGCGGTCTTCTTTTGCACAATTACTTATAGCAAAAACAGCTTCTACTTTTTCAATCTAATGCTTTAGTCCAACTAGACCTTCCGTTCCTTCAAATTCATGGGGTTTACAACTCATGAAAGTTTTGTAGGAACATCCTACACGATTTTCTGTTGTACCATGATGAGTTCCACTGCTAGACCTTGAATGGTTGTTTTTGTTAAGTGCAGCCAATACTGCAGTTACATTTATAGTAAGAAAACTACGGAAATCTTCCTCGCTCATGTTCATGTGCTGTTTGGTAACTGGAGCCATTTCGTTCAAAAATAGCCAAATGATATAAATTAATCATATATAGAATATTATAAGTAGTTAATAGTACTTTGTAGCATACTAATAATATGAACTAATTTGTATAGCCTCTTTTCTTCTTATTGGCATTTTATAATTACAGTTCGGGTAGTACCTACCCGTTAAAGTTCATACTTAATAGCTAGTACACAAATTAACTACTACAATCAAGATAATATTCTATCGTGAAAAACTTAATACATTAGTACTTCACGCTTAAACTTTTGGTACAATATTTTACAAAAATACAATACCACTATTTTACATAAAACATAGGTAAGATAAAATATAGCACACGATAACTATTATACAAGGCGTGAAGTATGGTAGCTGCTGGGATAGATTAAAAATGACGAGACTTCTTATTGTTTTGGGACAAATCTGGGAAATCTGCGGGATCTGGGAAACCAAAGAGTTTTCGCGTTTCAGCTACTGACATCGTTCTCATTCTAGCGGTACGTTTGTACCTTGGTCGGGATGGTGCCTCAATAGAGTTAATAACAGGAGTATGACTAGGGGTAGAAGTGTCAGATTCACTTTTAGAAATAAATCTTTTATTATACTCCGGATCAAGAAATTCTAGTGGGCGGACCACAAGTTCCTTTTCCTCATTAAATTCCGCCTCTGTAATTTCTTTTACTTCATTCTCCTCAGGTTCCTCCTTCGGTTCCTCTGGGATTTGTGAATCTTCCCAAAATGCGTCCAACTCCAGGTCATCATCGTCATCAGTTGTATAGATGATTTCCTTCGGGTCATCGTCATTATCAGATAAATCGATGACTGGTACTTTTGCTGGAGATTCATCTTCGGAGTCGCTGATTGTGATAATGAGATTGGTGCTAGAAGTAGACATCTATCACACATTAACTACCACATTAGAAATATATCACATAATATTTACATGCTATAATATTCAATTTCTGACCAAAAATGATAAGCAATGGTTTTCAAAAACAAGTTCGGTCAAAGTCCAGACTCACTAATGCATCCTAACAAATACCGGTCAGACACACTAATGCAATTTCTGGTTCGCTAAGACCTCTGCTCTGATACCAACTGAAACGACCCGTCCATATTACCATAAACGAGGTACATCATTCATTGGTCCCATAGCGAGGTATTTGACCTCTATATGATACGTTTTAGAAAATATTGCATTCGTTTCATAAAAAGCACACCATTATTATACATAATACATGTTTTTAAACGAGTGGGCGATTATTTAAGGAATAATCCCCATATTACATCGGTTTCCAAATACTACACACGTGACATAACAGTCGAATATAATACACGACAAAGGTTTATTTGAATGCAATACTTCATTTAAACAAAAGCAGAGACTCCATGCACAGCTTGCTCAGATTATGCAACAGCGGAAGACTTTTAAAGACCTGAGAATAAACATGCTTAAACTGTCAATACAAAGGTTGGTGAGATATAGGTTTTAAAGCCAACATAAGATATAATAATAGACCACAAGATTTCATGTTATAAACGTTTCTGCAAAGATATTCTATATGTTGTTGAGCGCCCAGTAACTATACTTAACAGATGTTTTCCGTACATATTCCCTTTCCAAAGTTATCTCTACACCATACCAAGTGTAGTAAAACGAAGTAATAAACACCCGTTATGAACTAGTGCTAACTAGCCCGAGTGGGGTTGTCAAACCCAATAGATCTATCAATAGGATTCGCGCTTACATGTTAACCACATGTAACAAATAGTTACCAGACTATTAGGGATATATACAAAGGTACAACTCAACATAGAATAAATATTTAAGTACTTGTGTCTATTTTGAAAAACAAAAGCTGCATGTATTCTCATCCCAAAATATTTGTAGAGTTTAAAAATGGGACTATATACTCACTGTCGTAAAAGTATATTTTTAACAAGTTTCCAACTTATTAAAATATAGCCGACGTCCTTGGATTCACGAACCTATAACAATAATAACGATTCAGATAATAATATATGTGAACAAAATCAATATAGCAAGTTCATAGAATACTTATATAATAATTTTTAACATTTTATGTTAGTAGTCCATTGTTAGTAGTCCTTTGTTAGTAGTCCATTATTAGTAGTCCAAAATAGTCCGAAAAGTCCAAAATAGTCCGAAAAGTCCAACAGTCCAATAATCGGTATATATATATAATCTTAGAATTACCCCACGGCGTATTGTGTACATATTGTCTTGCATCAATCCAGAGACATGTTGACTTAGGATTTATCAAAACGTATTGTAGACGTATTGTCATGGAACGTACCAAGATTATTATATATATACAATCTCGGAATCAACCAAGATTATCATATTTTGTTATACTAATGATAACATGTCCAAATATATATAGAATATAGGAAAAGTTAGCAAGGATATGGTTAATATAGTTTTTAAGGTGTTCTTCATATGTACAAGTTATAAGTTCTTATAATATCTCAATATAACATCATAATACATATAAATAAGTGTTATTAGAGTTAAGTTAGAAAGATTAGATTAGTTTTTCAAACAAGTTTAGAATCATCCAAACTATGTTCTAGTTGTTATTAATTGTGATCTCTTATATAGATAGCTATAAACGTATGAATTAAACAAGAGTTTTGGTAAGGCTGATACCTTGATTTAAGAAAGAGAACTTGCTGAATATGAAGTGAATTTCTTGAGCTTAAAAGGCTTCTTGAAAGAGTGCTTAAAGAAGACCAACTTGAAAGCAAAACTTGAATTAAAGGAGGTGTTCTTGATTACTACTTCTATGGTGTTTATGGCTTGTTTTTGTAACTAGTTTTTGTTGTAGATGAGGAAGGCTTATTAGAACTTGAAGAGAGGATATTATAGAGTGTTTTTAGAGAGAGAGACTAGAATGGATGTAAATGTGTGTAAAAAAATATACCATGTAAGGTCGTTATATACTAGTTGTAATTTGTTGTTTTATGAAAAATATCTAGTATAAGTTATACCATGAGGTCATGCATGACATAATACATCAATAATTGTAGATTTCTATTCGTATATACCAATAGTAAATACTTCTATAAGTTGCGTATAATACGCGTATAAATACGTAATTGTAGATTACTATTGGTATATACTAATAGTAAATACTTCTAGAAGCTGCATATAATATGCGTATAAATACCGTATAAATACCGTATAAATACCGTATAAATACGAGTAGAATTCTTGAGAAAAATGAACGAAAATATGAATATAGCTATCCCTTATCTGTATTTGTATATTATAAAGTGTATTCAATACTTTTAAGGATGTATTTATACTCATAATACATTGTATGTAAATACATTTTAACATAAGTTAATTACGTCGTTTAACAAGTAACATATATATTGTTCGAAAACTCTTTAAATTAGTAGTATGAAAATGTATATATAATACATTGTTAATATACTTAATGAGATATCTAATTGTCATATTTTCAAGTTAAATATATATATATATATATATATATATATATATATATATATATATATATATATATATATATATATATATACATATATATAATTAGTACAAGTTATGACGTTCGTGAATCGTAGGAATAAAAGGGTGACCAAAAGCTTGTGTAAAACTCTTTCCGGAGGTTCAAGATTTATTAAAATTCATTGCTTATCAAGTCGGAATCATTAAATCATGTAGATAGTATAATCAAGTAGTCCGGAAAATTTGGGTCGTCACATCATGCTCAGCCATTTGGATTTGGTGATAACCCTTATACGCATTGAGGAAACATTTGAAATGAAACCCTGCCAACGATTCAACCTTCCAGTCGATTTTCGACAACGGATAATTGTCCTTGGGACAAGCTTTGTTGATATCTTTGAAGTCTACACACATTCTCCACGATCCGTTTGCCTTTTTGACCAGTACCGAATTAGCAACCCACGTCTGATACTTAACTTCCCTTAGTATGTCAGCTTGTACCAATTTCTCTACTTCGTTCTTGAGAAAAATACTACGTTCCGGGGCCATGCTTCGTTTTTTCTGCCGTACTGGGGTTAGGCTGGGGTTGGCATTTAGATGATGCTCTGCAACGCTACGCGGAACCCCTGTCATATCTGACTCCTGCCACGCGAACACGTCAGCGTTGTTTGATAAAAGTTCACATAATGCGCTTTTTATCTCATTGGATTACGTGTTCCCAATCTGTATAACTTTTTCCGGAAAGGAGTGATTGACAACAACGTTTCCCCCTTTTTCAATGGGCGTCGTCGGCAGTTGTGATGACTCTACTTGACCTACAATCGGTATCCGGTCCGAGAAAACAGTTGCCACGCCTAGCGGTGTTGGAAACTTCATCATTCCATGTACAGTGGACACAATCGCGCCAAACTCACAGAGTGCTTCCCGTCCCATAATGATGTTGTATCTTGACTGACTTCTAACAACCACGAAGTTTAGGGCCACCGTTTGCCGTTTTTCATTTTCCTCCAATGTAACGTCAATACTTACCCGTCCGAGGGGCCAAGTAGTTTCACCTGTGAATCCCGCGACGGGATGCAGTGGTGGCTTTAACTTATCCTGTATGTCTTGGGGAAATTTGAAGAAACAATGCTCATATAGGACATCAACTTCACTACCCGTGTTGACATAAATTCTAGAAACCTTGCAGTGTCCTACCGTCGCAGTTATCGGAACGGGTAGGTCAGTGGGACATACTCGCCAGAAAGCAGGGAACGTGATCGGGGCGCACGCCCATTCTTCCAACACTTCGGCTTTCCGAACGTGGCCGGCGTACTACATCTGTATCATGTGGATATGCTTCTCTGGAGCCCTATCCTTTCCCGGTTGCCACGCGAATTTTTTCGTACCGGGAGTGTTGACACATGACGGTTTGAGGTGATCAAGTTCACCCAACTTTAACCTTTCTGATAATGCTATAAACGAACATATATTTCATAGCATTATCCTTCCAGAAAGACAAGCTTTTAGTTGCAATTGTTCTATTTCCAAGTGATATTCGTTTAAATAATAAAAGGTGAAGACAAAAGACAGAATCGATGATTTGAAGACGCAAATAACCAAAATGTTCAAATGTACAAGTTACAATCCAAGTGGTTCAATTTATTGATGAATAACGTCTAAAAATGACAAGATAACAAGTTGTGGAACGCAAAGTACAAGATATCTAAGCATACGAAAAGACGTTCGAAAATCCGGAACCAGGACATAAACCGAGTAACAACGTACGAATCAACGGAGCTAAAATTACAAGTTAGCTATGCACAAGAATATGATATAATATATATATATATATATATATATATATATATATATATATATATATATATATATATATAATTATATGTATTATATTATATTATATATTATTATAACTCGGCAGCCCACATTTTGTAAAAGAAAATATCCTGACACAGCTGGCCATGCGATCGCATGGCCAGGAAGAAGGGAAACCATGCGATCGCATGGCCCCAGAAGGTTGGCCACATCTATAAATTGGAACGTTTTCTGCTCGAAATGAGACACTTAATTTCAATATTTCTCTCTATTCTCTCAAATAAATATTTATATTTATAATTTTAATTTTAATTTTAATTTAATAATAAGGTTATTGTAACGAATGTTTTAAGGTTTTGCAAGTCGAAACTCTGTCCGTGTAACACTACGCGATTTATAATCATTGTAAGTTATGTTTAAACTTTTAAATTAATGTCTCGTAGCTAAGTTATTATTATGCTTATTTAAATCAAAGTAATCGTGATGTTGGACTAAATATTAAGACGGGGTTATTGAACTTTGGACCATAATTAGGGTTTGGACAAAAGACCGACACTTGTGGACACTAGACTATTGACTATTAATGAACTTTATATTTGTTTAACTGAATGACAGTTCGTTAATTTAATATAGAGATTTACAATTTGACGTACCTATAAATAACCACATATGCCTTATTGGACACGATGGGCTGGATATTTATATATACTAATAATTGTCCATTTGACTAGACACGGGTATGGATTAATAATCAATGGACTTATTGAAATAGGGGTGGATTACATACAGTAACAACTGGTGTAACTGTTAACATAGTATTAAAACCTTGGACTACATACAGTCGATATCCTGATGTAGTTATTAATAAAGTATTAAGACCTTGTTACAGTTTGGATCCCTAATTAGTTAGAATATTTGACTTCGGGTATAAGGGTAATTTGACAAGGACACTCGCACTTTATAATTATGACTGATGGACTATTATGGACAAAAACAAGATAGACATATCAAATAATCCAAGACAAATGAGAATTAACCCATAGTAACAAATTAAAATAAAAACGTCAAACATCATGATTATGAAAGTTTAAATAAGCATAATTCTTTTATTTCATATTCTATCGCAATTTTATTTATCGTCATTTATTTATCGTCATTTATTTTACGCACTTTAATTATTGTCATTTATCTTTACGTTAAAACTTAAAAATTGACAAACCGGTCATTAAACGGTAAAAAACCCCCTTTTTATAATAATAATAATAATCCTAATACTTATATATATTTATATTTGTAAGAATATATTGTACGTTTTCAATCTGTAATTGTATCCCTGTGGAACGAACCGAACTTACTAAAAACTACACTACTCTACGATTAGGTACACTGCCTATACGTGTGTAGCAAGGTTTAGGTATATCTATTCTATAAATAAATAAATAACTTGTGTAAATTGTAACGTAATTAATAGTATTTTCTATTCATTTTAATATTATATTATATATTTTATTATATCACTCCAAAAGCACATCAAGTTTTTGACGGCGCTGCCGGGGACAATACTAACCGAAAGCGGAACGCTATAATATTTTTGTAAAAATATAATTATATATAAGTTTTAAATATAAAAACTTATATATATATATATATATATATATATATATATATATATATATATATATATATATATATATATATATATATATATATATATATATAAGTGTTGTTTAAAAATATATATATTTATTTATTTTTACGAGTTTTGTTTATAAAAAAAATTATTTTTATTTTTAGTTTTTAAAATTTAAGTTTATTATATTTTATATAAATATTTTATATAAATTAAAATCAGAAATTAATATAAAAATCAAAAATAAAATTAAAAATTGGGCCGAAGCCTGTCGAAGCCCAAATCATTTCTGGAATCCAGGCCCATAAGATCGCATGAGCCGGGTGCCTTAATTCCATGCGATCGCATGGAGTAGGCTGACATGACAAACCTGGTATGTAATAATTGCAGTTTAGGGTTTTTATTTTTTTAATTAATTAATTAATTGGGGTTTAATTATTTAATTAGTTTCTAATTTTAGTTTTTAAGTTTTAATTAGTTTTATTAAGTTTAATTATTATTATTATTATTAAATATATAGAATAATATTTCTATAAAATAAAAATATAAAAAAATAATTTTTATATAAGATTTTATTTTTATCATTTTTCTAATATATCTTTTTATATTTTGTGTCGTTTTAGTCATTTAACTCGTAATTAGTTTTAGTTTCATTATTCGCTTTAGTTATATTTTTAGTTTCTAAGTTTTGCTGTAAAATCCCTTAAGTGCTTTAGAATTTTGCGACGCCGTTTCTAAATTTTAGTGCCTTTTTAAGTAATTTTCATTTTCCGAATAGAATTGCATTTAAGTTTAATACCTTTAGGCGCAACTTTTTAGATTTAGTTTTTAGACATTTAAGTTTCGACGTTTTTCTTTCTTATTTTTAATTTTTGATGTTTTTCGACGCGCTTTTTCTTTTTCATTTCTACGCTCTAGTTTTTAGGACATAGAAATTTCTTTAAATTTAGACGAAAAAATTATTTTAAGCAATTAAATCAATAGACCCCAATTTTCTGGTTCGTAGTAATAGTTGGATTTGTTAGTGGCGAGTTGTGGATTTCCAATTTAAAGGGTCCTGACTACCTGCTGCATCTTTTGGCTATTCGAAACGTGGGCAAAATCAGAAAAGTCTATGAATTTGATAACTTATATAATTTTTATTTTTATAACTAATAGGATATTTAGTGAATGCACCGAGCAAAAAGTTCGCCACCTTTCATACGTTCACCACCTGTAACTCGATCAAGACATCTAGCCAATATTGTCGCCGTGGATTTTTCTTTAGAATCATCCTCTAGTCGAACAAGTACTTCAATTCAAATTTCCGATAATCCATTTTTTGAACCCGACTTCATAATTGAGGACCCGGAGGATATTCAAGGACAATTCAGAGATCCTGATCCATTAATCATTCCTCCTGAACCACAAATTATTCATCCAGAGGTTGTCGAGGAAGGAATTGTTAAATCAGAATCTTCTAGTGATTCGTATTTAACTAGTCAAGATATGGCAGATCCAGAACCTCAAAGTATGGAAGACCGAATGAGAGCCACACGTACGGGCCAAGGTTATGCCATTAATCAACCAGAAGTTAGACCGCCAGATTTTGAAATCAAAGGACAAATCCTACACATGGTCACTAATCAATGCCAATTCGGTAGTACAGCAAAAGAAGATCCAAACGAACATCTTCGAACTTTTAATAGGATTTGTACTCTATTTAAAATCCAAGAAATTGAGGATGAAACGATCTATCTTATGTTGTTTCCTTGGACTTTACATTTGGAAGCCAAAGATTGGTTAGAATCATTACCCGAAGGAGCGATTGATACATGGGATGTTTTAGTTGAGAAATTTCTTCAAAGATTCTTTCCGGCATCTAAAGCCGTGAGACTTCAAGGAGAAATTGCCACATTCGCGCAAAAGCCAAATGAAACGTTATTTGAGGCGTGGACAAGATTCAGAAAGATGTTGAGAGGATGTTGTAATGTGATAATGCTAAAAACGAACATATATTTCATAGCATTATCCTTCCAGAAAGACAAGCTTTTAGTTGCAATTGTTCTATTTACAAGTGATATTCGTTTAAATAATAAAAGGTGAAGACAAAAGGCAGAATTGACGATTTGAAGACGCAAATGACCAAAAAACTCAAAAGTACAAGTTACAATCTAAGTGGTTCAATTTATTGATGATTAACGTTTAAAAATGACAAAAGTACAAGACGCGGAACGCAAAGTACAAGATATCTTAGCATACAAAAAGATGTTTGAAAATTCGGAACCAGGACATAAACCGAGTAACAACGTACGACTCAATGGAGCTGAAAGTACAAGTCAACTATGCACAAGAATATAATATAATATTTATATATAATTATATAAAATTATATATATTATATATATATTTAAATAATATGTCGACAAACTATAAACCAAAACATTGTGAGCTGGATCAGAAGGCCATGCGATCGCATGGCCTGGAGGCAAGAAATCCATGCGATCAAATGGCAGGGAAAACTTGGCCAGGTCTATAAATTGATCATTTTCTGGCCGATTTCAGTACACCAAAAACACCAGAGATTTTATTAATCTCTTTTATTTCTCTCTATATTTATAATTTATATTATAATTTTAATTCAAAGTTAATTTTAATAATAAGGTTATTGTAACAAATGTTTTAAGGTTTCGAAAGTCGAAACTCTGTCCGTGTAACACTACGCGATTTTTAATCATTGTAAGTTATGTTGAACCTTTTTAAATTAATATCTCGTAACTAAGTTATTATTATGCTTATTTGAGCCGAAGTAATCGTGATGTTAGACTAAATATTAAGACCGGGTTATTGAACTTTGGACCATAATTAATGTTTGGACAAAGACCGACACTTGTAGATATTGGACTTTGGACTATTAATAGATGGGGGGTATTGTCTAATCGAGTGACAACTCATTGGAGTCTGTCGAACCTATCTTCAAATTAATTAACCTAATAATTAAATAATGATTATGGTTGTCCTATTTAGTGACGTTCATACGGAGTCTATTATAATCATTTAATTAATTATTCAAGTTGGGTAATTGATTATTCAAACTGATCAAGTGGGTAAATTAATATTCATATCTAATTAAAACAGGGGTGGATTGCATACAGTGATAACTGGTGTAATTGTTGACAAAAGTGATAACTGCATCACAGTTTAAATCCTTAATTAGTTGGACTATTTGACTTCGGATATAAGGGTAATTTGACGAGGACACTCGCACTTTATATTTATGACCGATGGACTATCATGGTCAAAAGTCAGATAGACGTATCAAATAAACCAAGACAAAGAACAATTAACCCGGGGTAATAATATATAAATAAAACGTCAAACATCATGATTACGGAAGTTTAAATAAGCATAATACTTTTATTTCATATTTCATCACTATTTTATTTACTCGCAATTTATTTTATCGCAATTTACATTATCGCAAAAACTAAAAATTTGACAAACCGGTCGTTAAACGGTAAACTCCCCCTTTTATAATAATAATAATAATAATAATAATAATAATAATAATAATAATAATAATAATAATAATAATAATAATAATAATAATAATAATAATAATAATAATAATAATAATACTATATATATATATATAAACTTATATTATAAAATATATAAACTTATGTTTTTCTAGACACATAAAGGCTCCTTGTGGAACGAACCGGACTTACTAAAAACTACACTACTCTACGATTAGGTACACTGCCTATAAGTATGTAGCAAGGTTTAGGTATATACCATTTGTAATAAATAAAAAAAACTTGTGTAATTTATACTATATTTTGTATTAAAAACTAATATATTTTCATATATCTCCTTTTGCACATTAAGTATATTTTTGGCGCCGCTGCCAGGGACCTGTGGTTAAGTTGAAAAAAAGAAAGTAATATATATATATATATATTTATTTTTATTTATTTAACTTTGTATTTATTTTTGAGTTTTGTAATTTAAATATTAAAAACCATAAAATCAAAAATTAAAAAAAAAAAGTAATCGGGCCGGTACTGTAGCAGCCCAAAAGAATTTGGCCTGGTAACCTAATCCATGCGAACGCATGGAAATCCAACACATACCTCATGCGATCGCATGAGGTGATGTGACTGGCCAGGTTACCTCAGCTGATCGAATTAGGATTTTAATTATATAATTATTATTATTAATTAATTAGATTATGGTTTAATTAATTTATTATTTAGTTTTTAGTTTTAATTAATTTGTATTTTAAGTTTTAATTAGTTTTTATAATATTTATAAATTAAATACTTTCATAAAATAATAATATAAAAATAATATTTTTATAAAAATTGTATTTTTATAACTTTAGTTTATTTTTATAATTTGTATTTTTATCGTTTATTTTGTACTTATTTATCGTTCGTAATTAGTTTTAAGTTAGTATTTGCCGTAGTTAATTCTATATTTCTAGACTTATAGGTTTTGCCGTAAAATCCCTTAAATGCTTTTTCCTTAGAATTAAGATTTAGGCGCTTTAGAATTTTACGCCATTTTAAGTTTATAGATTTTAGTGCCTTTTTAAGTAATTGCCGTTTTCCGTTTAGAATTGCATTTTAAGTTTTAATACATTTAGGCGCAACTTTTTAGATTTAGTTTTTAGACTTTTAAGTTTCGACGTTTTTCAACGCGCTTTTTCTTTTTCATTTCTACGCTCTAGTTTTTAGGACCTAGAATTTTCTTTATTTTCTTTAAATTTCAACGGAAAATTATTGTAAGCGATTAAATTGATAGACATCCAAATTTTCTGGTTCGTAGTAATAGTTGGATTTGTTAGTGGCGAGTTGTGGACTTCCGATTTAAAGGGTTCTAACTACGTGTTGCATCTATTGGCTATTCGAAACGTGGGCAAAATCAGAAAAGTCTATTAATTTGATAACTTATATAATTTTTATCTTTTTAACTAATAGGATATTCAGTGAATGCACCGAGCGAAACGTTCACCACCTTTCATACGTTCACCACCTGTAACTCGATCAAGACATCTAGCAAATATTGCTGCCATTGAATTTTTAGAATCATCATCTAGTCGAACAAGTACTTCAATTCAAATTTTTGATAATCTATTTTTTGAACCCGACTTCAACATTGAGAACCCGGAGGATATTCAGGGACAATTCCAAGATCCTGATCCAAACATTCCTCCTGAACCATAATTTATTTATCCAGAGATTGTCGAAGAAGGAACCGTTAAATCAGAATCTTCTAGTGATTCGGATTCAACAAATACAAATATGGAAGATCCAGAACCTCAAACTATGGAAGACCGAATGAAAGCCACACGTACGGGCCAAGGTCATGCCATTACTCAACCAGATATTACTGCACCAAATTTTGAAATCAAAGGACAAATCATACACATGGTTACTAATCAATGCCAATTCGGTGGTACAGCAAAAGAAGATCCAAACGAACATCTTCGAACCTTTAATAGAATTTGTACTTTATTTAAAATCCGAGAAATTGAAGATGAAATGATCTATCTTATGTTGTTCCCTTGGACTTTAATTGGGGAAGCTAAAGATTGGTTAGAATCATTACTAGAAGGAGCAATTGATACATGGGATGTCTTAGTAGAGAAATTTCTTCAAAGATTCTTTCCGGCATCTAAAGCCGTGAGACTTCAAGGAGAAATTGCCACGTTCGCACAAAATCCAAATGAAACGTTATTTAACGCGTGGACAAGATTTGGAAAGATGTTGAGAGGATGTCCTCAACACGGTTTAGACACATTCCAAATAGTTCAAATATTCTATAAAGGCGTCAACGTCGCTACGAGAAAAGACATCGACACAGCTGCCGGTGGTTCCATTATGAAGAAAACCGCTATTGATGCTCACAAGATTATTGATAAAACAGCCTCCCACTCGCATGAGTGGCACCGAGAGAAAGATATCTTACATTCATCTAAAGCGGCTATAGCCGATTCTAGCCATGACTTTGATTCGATTTCCGCAAAAATAGATGCTTTCGAAAGACGAATGGAAAAGATGACTAAAGATATTCACGCAATACAAATCAGTTGTGAGCAATGCGGTGGACCACACTTAACAAAGGATTGTAATGTCGAGCAAACGATGGAACAACGTGAGAATGTTTCCTACATAAACCAAATGCCGGGAAATAATTATCAACAGCCAAGGCAAAACCTAAACCGAAGTCAAAACATTCTTTACAATCCAAATGGACCTAACAATAATAATCAAAACAACACTTTCAATCAACAAAGGCCAGGCTTATATAAACCGCCACAACAAACCGAAGAGAAAAAGTCAAATCTAGAAGAAATGGTATTAAAGTTAGTTGAATCTCAAAAACAATTTATTACATCTCAAACTCAAACAAATGAAAGGTTTGATCAGTCATTTAGAACTCAACAAACTTCCATTTTAAATCTAGAAAAACATGTAGGTACTCTAACAGGCCTGGTGAGTGAAAGAAAACAAGGAAAGCTACCAAGTAATACTGAAGTAAATCCTCAGAATGAGAATGTTAACATGGTTTCAACGAATTCTGAAAAACCAGAAATAAAAGAGGAGAAAATTTCAGATATGAGTGACAATGAAGAAATCACACCACCACCTGATTTTTAAAAACCAATGTATGCACCATACAGACCAGCTATTCTGTTTCCAATAAAAGTTGAATATGAGCAAGAAATAGGTAATAAAGTTTGTGTTGGTGATACCTCTAAAAGGAAGAGGAAGAATAAACAAGAACAAGAAACTAAAGCCGTAAAAATAGAACCACTGAATACTATTCCACCAGAATTTCCACCCAAGTCGGGTGATCCGGGTGAATTTATTGTTCCTTGTTTACTTAGTGATTGTGTCATGTATAATGCACTAGCAGAACTAGGTGCAAGTGTGAGTATTATGCCTCTTTCAGTATTTAAGAGATTAGATGTAGGAGGGTTAAGTCCAACAAAAATGAGTGTTCGATTCTTTGACCAAACCATTAGACACCCAGTTGGAATCGCTGACAACCTACCCATTCAAGTAGGTAATTTAATCTTTCTAGTCGAATTTGTGGTCATAGACATAGAAGAGGACTCAAATTTTCCTCTACTTTTAGGTCGACCATTCTTAGCGTCCACCAAGGCGTTAATTGATGTAAGAGAAGGTAGAATGACACTTAATGATGGTGAAAAATCTATCACCTTTGTGAGTCGAAAGTCTAGATCTCCACCAACCAAAACCGTTGAACCAATAACTCCAACGGTAGTGCTTAACAATGTTAAAACACTTAAGTGTGGGGAAGATGAAGTAACACCTAATGATGACCTGATAACAAAGAACCCCATTATTGATACGAAATTAGATGACCTCGTTATTAACAGTTCAATGAAAAAGCTTTATAAACGAGTTCACGATGCTAGTATTAAGGGGAACTTTAAGTTATGTAACCGGTTAGTATCCAATCTATCATCAAAAGAATAAGAGAAATTAGTTGATTTTGTGAAAATTACAAAAGAAACTGACCAATGGCTTAAAGCAAAAATCACATATATGCAAGTTGATAATGGTCCGATGGAAGTTGACAATGAAGTTAATCACAATTTCGACACCACAGCTAACTAAGTGTGGGGAGATTCAAAAGTTTTAAAGATAATTTTATGTTATCTAGAAGTTAGATATTCTGTTTTCGTGTAGTTCCGAGAATGAAATCCGATTGGTCTTTTCTACTAGCAGACCCTAAAGAACTAGTCCTCTCCCCCCATTCTGAATTTTTTATTTTTAGGTTTTACAAGATGAAGCATGCATTTGATATCAGCCATGGTCTAATAAGCTTCAAAGATAAGTTTTTATTTATTTTATGCTTTTAACCTTTTGTTTTTAAAACGCTAAATTGTAGCTATAAAGCATTAAATTGATATTCTTTAAAAATAGGTATAATAAACCGAAATTACTAATATCAATACAAAAATTTAATCCATCACTGCGAAATTTACCGTTTATTCATAAGGTATAAATATCTTTAATCAATCAACTAAAAATATTTCAAAAAATTCGTCAGGAGTAAAACTAGGTAATATAGCCGAAATTACTTTAAAAGAGAGACGTATATTTTTAATATTTGATTAATTAAAGTGGGATAAAAGACCAAAAAGATTTTTATTTTTATTTTTCCTTCTTTTTATAATTAATATATAACTATTTTATTTTAATATTTTATTATAGTATTTTAAAATTTATAAAATTTAATGTATAAAAATATTAATAATATTTATATTTTATTAATATGCATTTTAAATTTATGTTTTGTGTGATTTTAAAAACAAAATTTACTTTATTTTATTAAGTTAAAAATACGATTTCTAAAATTCGTCGTGAGTTAAACACTAGGTCTTGAACCGATATTGCTTTACCCGATGGCGGGGCGAAAAATTTTGTTATCATTATTTTTGATCTTATTGATATAAAGTATGTCGAGACCCGTCCAAATCCATATGGACGAATACAATAACATTTGGTCCCATTGCGAGGTACATACCTCTATATGATACGTTTTACAAACATTGCATTCGTTTTTAAAAGACAGTCTTTCTTTACAACGATAATTGATAAGTATGCATACCGATTCATAATATATTCAAATTATAAATGACTTAATCTGTTATTTACTTAATAATAATCTTTTGAACTCACGACTCGAATGCAACGTCTTTTGAAATATGCCACAAATGACTCCAAGTAATATCTTTAAATTGATCAAATGCACAGCGGAAGATTTCTTTCGTACCTGAGAATAAACATGCTTAAAGTGTCAACCAAAAGGTTGGTGAGTTCATTAATTTATCATAAACAATCATTTCTATAAGTTTTTAATAGACCACAAGATTTTCGTTTTCATTTTCATTTCCATAATCATTATACAGGCATTTCGCAATCTGCATAAAGATAAAATCATTCATATGGTGAACACTTGGTAACCAAACTAACAGGATGCATATAGAATATCCCCCGCATACAGGCATTTTGCAATCTGCATGCTATATATCGGTCGTCGTAATCAGTATATATCAATTGAAGTACTAAAGCATTCGTAACCCGAATGGGACGTGTCAAGGTCCATAGATCTATCTTTAGGATTCGCGTCAATTAGGGGCAATTTCCCTAATTCTTAGGCTACCAAGCTAATAAGGGGCGATATTCGGTATTCGTAATCCAACCATAGAATATAGTTTCAGTACTTGTGTCCATTTCGTAAACAGTTTATAAAACAGCGCATGTATTCTCATCTCAAAAATATAAAAAAAAGGAGTAATGAAACTCACGATAATGTATTTCGTAGTAAAAATACATATGACGGCATTGAACAAGTGCAAGGTTGGCTTCGGATTCACGAACATATATTAAGTATATATATATTTATATGTTGGTCAATATTTGTTTAACAATTTAAGTCAAGTCGTAGTGTATCACAATCCTAATGCTCGACACTAAATATGCAAAAGTCAACAAAAGTCATCTTGACCAAAATGACTTCCAAAATTTGTACATGATTATTATATAGTTTAAATATAGTCGTTTTATATATTTAAATATTTTTAACAGATTTTATTAGAGTAACTAATATAATTCATTTATTAATAAATAAAATTTTATATTAAAATTTATATAATAAAAATATACTTTTATATATCTTAAGTAATAAAATTTATAAAGTTCATTTAATATCATAAAAAAATAATATGATAGGTATTATTAATGTAATTATATTACACGTAGTAAAATATCTTTATATCACATATTTATTTGATAAAATAATATCGATAATAACAATAGTACGTAAAATTTGTATTATTTTGTAATTATAATTATTATTATTCTACTAATAACAATATTTATATTTACTAAAAATGATATTATGATAAAATGATAATTTTTATAAAAATGATAATAAAAATGAAATTTTATATTAACAATGATATTCCTATAAATAATAATTTTTGTAAAAATGATAGTTTTAATATTAATAGTACTTTTAATAATAATAATGATAAAAATAATGAAAACGATATTTTTATCTAAATCAATACCTTTCAATATTTTAATTTCATCATGATACTTATAATCATTATTTCCTAATCAATTTGTTAATAGCTTTTAGTCGTCTTTTATATCGCGTTCATAATAATGATAATAATAGTAATTATAATAATTAGATGTTACTAATATTAGTTTTAATTATAATAATAATAATAATAATAAATATTATGATAATATTAATTGTAATACTAATAACTATTTTATTGATAATAATAATAATAATAATAAGACTAATTATAATCTTAACGATAAAAATGATAGTAATAATAATAAAAATAATAATTTTTAATGATAATACCTTTTATTAATAACGATAATGATAATAATAATAATAATTAGATAATAATTATAACAACGATAATAACGACAATAGTAATAATAATCATTTTAACAATAAATATACTAAAAGTAATAATAATTCAGTTGACTATATCTTTTAATCCGTTCATCGAAATCACACGAGATCTAAATGAAAAGTTATCAGTTTTTCGCCAGCTTTCCAACGACATGCATATCCTATACCTTATCTCAGTGGCATATGTGTCAAACTTATGATTCATCAAAAATATCTAACGACTAAATTAAACATACATGCATGCATAATCAAATCTACTCGAGCACTAGTCAGGGATACACTAATAATATGTAAAAGTTAAGTTATGAGTGCTCACGTATCAATATTGAGATTCAATATTGCAGGAAAGTACGTAGACGCAATGGAGATGATAAACACTAGATTGACCTCACGAGCTATACCCCTGATCCATACCCATAACCTCCATAGCTATAACCCATAATTTCCTTAACTCTACCACGCTCATAAAAATCGTTTTGAAATCACTCGAATAGCACTCCGTCGTAATATTTTATGTATAATATTAATAATAATAACCTTAAGATTAATAATAATATTATTTTTAATAATATTAATTAACTTAAGTAATATACGGAGCATATATAGGAGAATGCAAAATGAATTCAACGAGCAGATTAATTCGAGCTTTTATAACCCAATTCTTCTCATCGTCACCTCCGCAATTGCAAAGGTGTTGTGTACATATACTCCGCAATCACAACACTAAAAGGAATCCAGCTCATAATCGTATTTAAGTCTTGCCGACACTTTCATTATGTATATATATATATATATATATATATTTATTTAATATATAATATATTTAATCTTTAGAATTAATTAAATATTATATTATATTCTCGTGCCAAGTTGATTTGTAATTTTTGCACCGATGAATAGTACGTTGACACTCGACTTACGTGCCGGTTCCGGTTTTTCGAACGCCCTTTCGTACGCTTAGAAAACTAGCACATTACGTTTCGTGACGAGTACCTTTATAAATAACAAGAGTCAAATTAATGAAAAACTAACCCACTCAAAGTGTAACCTAATCATTCGAGTGTTGTGGTCATTTGCTTCTATAAATCAACGTCTCATTGTTTACCAAAATGTATTATTTTAAATCGAAACGTTTTATGAGTAATTTAAAATATATATATATATATTTATATTTTCATTTAGAATTATAAATTTATACATAATATATATGTTTGAAATATTTATCTAATAATAAGATTTTTAGTCTTTCCAAAATAATCATATTTCAAAGATTATTATATATAATCATTTAAATAAGAGAATTTACTATGTCGTATTACGTTTACGTTCTTGAAACGCTATATATATATATTTATAATATAAAGCTTAAATTCTTCTAATTCTATAAAATCAATTTATCCTTATTATAATAATTCAGTTTTTGAAATTGTTTACTCACATTTGAATATAGTTCAGTCGAATATTATGAAATGCAATTCTCCACTAACTTTTGTCTAACGTTCGTCAATTGACACATTTGTTCTTACATGTAAATCACTTTACCAAATATTCCGAATACCGCTAAAAGGAAAGGTTTCTTAAATCAAAGTGGACTTTTCAACGGAGACTCGCACTCATACAATGTATCTGACAAATCAAACATTTGATATCATCTTCTAATTCCATCGATATGCATATTGAACAAATACGTTCATGTAAAGTATTATACGTTTAAATACTCTATTAATATTTCAGGTTATAATATATATATATATATATATATATATATATATATATATATATATATATATATATATATATATATATATATATATAATCATATCCGTTTATATAATGGTTCATGAATCGTCGGAATTTGGTCGAGGTTGGATTGAATATATGAACATCGTTCCAAAGTTTTCTAGACTCAACATTACATACTTTTCTTATCGTATCGAAATCATATAAAGATTAAGTTTAAATTTGGTCGGAAATTCCCGGGTCGTCACAGTACCTACCCGTTAAAGAAATTTCGTCCCGAAATTTGAGTGGAATCGTCATGGCTGACAATAAGTATGTTTTCATGACGCGTACAAGCTAAGAATAAAAGTTTTATCATCATCGAGTAATATAGATAAAACAATTTGACTTTTGTGAAGAGTACAAGTGAAGTTATCACAAAAAAAATGAAATGAATAAATGCAGATTCGTCTTGTCTGGTGACGTGGTCACGGTTGATTTTTGAAAATTAAGAAATTTAGAGATAATCTTCGAAATCTATAAGATTCGATTCTTCGGCGAGTAAGGAAATTAAGATCTCTATAATTAAATACGGTGATCTGCCTCGATTACTCTGTCTGATATTTCCATTATCAATTAAACTTCTTTCGTTCCATTATTCTCACCATTCTTATACTTTCTTTCTTAGTTCATACATTCAAAAGATTGTGAAAATGCTTAATCCCATTCTAATCCCTGATATTTTCCTAATTATCATTTCTGTCATCCTTCTTTTCAATCTTCCACCAGAAAGGTCTGTTTACTTCTACTATTACCTTGAGGTGATACTATTCTTAATTCTACCGTGTCTTTATATTGCTATTCGTATTAATATTCACGGTTTGTAACCTCCGTGTTATTATTGGGCTTTATATTTTCTCTTATATTTTGGAGCTCTTTGCCTTTTTATTCTCTTCTCGACCTCTAGTAAGGCGAGTAATGGTCCAGAATTCGTAAGTATGGAGTTTCGAATGAACTTCATGTTCTAAACAAGAAAGAACATAATAGCATGATTTGATTTGTCAAATTACCAGAATCACTGAGCATAAAACTATCACGAATATATTTTCTTGATATGTTCAGAGGTGAAACAGAATGAACGAGTCGTGTAACATGGCACATGATGACGTTATGATCTGTGAATCATCATGTTCCATTAGAATTTCAGCATGACTTACTGTAATATAATCACGTTGGCCAGGCGCCATTATATTATACTAATTCATGCTTCAATTCCCAATACTTCTCTAGAAATCATTCATAATTCAAATTCGAATGTTATAGAAATTCAGAAACTAAAACAGTTTCCCTTATGATGTAACACGGATAGCACGAAGAGATAGATAATTTCGGACAAGAATATTTATGAAAATATCTTCAGAAACATCGAAGATATTTATGATGATATTTTCAGAATTTCAAAGATCGAAGGTTGATGAAGAAAGATTTTCCGCAAGATTTAACATGAGTAAGGAGCAAGATATTCTTTAAAGATTTCATCGGATACAGAATTATCTAGATTCTTTGAATGTAGGGTTTGGTCTTTGTATTTTTCCTTGGTCTCCTTCATGGTTTGCTCAATCCGTTTTTCAGTACCAAATTTTCTATCGAGCGTTCCTAACACTCCATTCTTTATCGTCAAACTTTTGGCCATTAAGACCATCTACAATGTTGCTGTTTCCTCTGCATTTAATGTTACCATATCTGAATCTGTGGTTATTAATTCGAGGTGTTTCGAGAAGATTTGATTTTTTTAGATGATTGAATGCTGATGGTAATTGTCAAGATTTGTATGATGTTCAAGATGAAGTCAAGTGGCAAACCCGAAGAAATGGTTAGTTTCATATGTTATAATCAATATTTTAATACCTTTTAATTGTCCAATATTAGTAGTCCACAGTTATTAGTCCAAATATAGTCCAATAGTCCAATAGTTCATATATAGTTTAATATATAATCTTCGAATTAATTAAGACGTATTGTATTATCTAAGGCTCAATCTCGACCCATTGTACAACTGTTGTCTTTGAAGTAATCTCGACGTATTGTGTACATGTGTCTTAAGATTTATTCGACGTATTGTATATGTAATATCTACGACCCATTGTACAACTATTGTCTTTGAAGTAATCTCGACGTATTGTGTACATGTGTCTTAAGATTTATTCGACTTATTTAATTCGAAGATTATGTTATATTGTCCCGGGATTAACCGAGACTAGTAAATTATAAGAAATAGTCATAAAGGATATAGGAATAGTTAGCTAGGATATTGTTAGCGTGGATTCTTAATAAAATTTCTCATACAGTATTAGTTTGTTTTCTAACAAATTTTATTGTGTTCATTATTTCTTCATTATGCCACCTGTTAAGTCTTGACTTGGATTCTGATCGATCAAAATCCGAATATGTAATCGAATTGGAATGAAAGTGGTTATGCTTTGAATGAACGGATACGTATATCTGTGGTTGTAAAGAGTATAGTTAATGACGGTTGAATCAGAATTGGAGAATGTACAGTTTAACATATAACTGTGAAATCTAAATATTCCTCGAGTATTACCTACCCGTTAAAATATTTCCACAATTAATTAGTTTGTACGAATGGATTTTTAATTACAACTTTATGAAAATACATATATATATATATATATATATATATATATATATATATATATATATATATATATATATATATATATATATATATTTTCTTCAGATGTAATCATGGATTTAATGAGTTAATATAATACTAACTCATCTGATTTACGATTAGAACTAGAATACATAATCTCTAAAACATTAAAGATTACATAGTCATCATTTAGAACGAAGATAAACGATGTAGAATAATATGTAGCACGAAGATAATCGATATAGAAAGATACGTAGAACGAAGATAATTGATATAGAATGATAGATAGAACGAAGATTATACTTGAGGTATAGTTTGAGATGTTGAGGCGTGTGATGCGAATGTTGTTGGTGGTATATGTACTATTGATGCTGGTGGTACAGTTGGTGCCGGTGATGATGCTGGTGCTTGTAAGTTTTGCACCATATTCTCCAAAGCTACTACTCGAGCATGAAGTTCGTTGATTTCTTCCATTACTCCAGGATGATTTGCGGTTGGAACGAGCGGATGAATATAGTCTAGAATTCTATATATTATGTAATCGTTGTGAGATATTTTGGCAATGAAGGTGAAAATGGTATTTCGGACTGGTTCGCCGGTAAGTGCTTCAGGTTCTTCGCCAAGAGGGCAATAAGATTGATGGAAAGGATTACCTTCTTCGAGTCTCCATTGATTAAGTCGGCTACGAACCCATCCCCAGTCCATCCAAAAAGAAAAATAGTTAAACGGTTGAGACACTTCTGGTTCATCGACTTCGGAGTCTTCTTCGATATTTATCTCGAAATTGCTTCTGAAACTAAGAGAATCCAAGCTAGGTGTAGGATTCATCTTACACGATCAGATAGATGATTTTGATATGAAATGATGTTCGAATATCAGATGATATTCTAATTACATAGAATACCTTTATGTAGTACAGAAGATCCCGTAAATTACGGCGAAACTTTTGGAAGCTGTCAGGCAAAGTTAAAATAACAAATACGTTAAGATAAGAATTTGTCTATACACTATCTATGCAGTAACTGCAGTAAGACGTGTCTAGATTTAAGAATGATAAGTAGGTACTTTTTGACATGAAATGATAAGCAAAATTTTTTGACATGCAGACACGGTGGAAGTCTAGACTTAATAATGCATCATAACAACTATCAGTTAGACACACTAATGCAAGACCTGGTTCACTAAGACCTCTGCTCTGATACTAACTGTCGAGACTCGTCCAAATCTATATGGACGAATACAATAACATTTGGTCCCATTGCGAGGTACAGACCTCTATATGATACGTTTTACAAACATTGCATTCGTTTTTAAAAGACAATCTTTCTTTACAACGATAATTGATAAGTATGCATACCGATTCATAATATATTCAAATTATAAATGACTTAATCTGCCATTTACTTAATAATAATCTTTTGAACTCACGACTCGAATGCAACGTCTTTTGAAATATGCCACAAATAACTCCAAGTAATATCTTTAAATTGAGCAAATGCACAGCGGAAGATTTCTTTCGTACCTGAGAATAAACATGCTTAAAGTGTCAACCAAAATGTTGGTGAGTTCATTAATTTATCATAAACAATCATTTCTATAAGTTTTTAATAGACCACAAGATTTTCTTTTTCATTTTCATTTCCATAATCATTATACAGGCATTTCGCAATCTGCATAAAGATAAAATCATTCATATGATGAACACTTGATAACCGAACTAACAGGATGCATATAGAATATCCCCCGCATACAGGCATTTCGCAATCTGCATGCTATATACCGGCCGTCGTAATCAGTATATATCAATCGAAGTACTAAAACATTCGTAACCCGAATGGGACGTGTCAAGGTCCATAGATCTATCTTTAGGATTCGCGTCAATTAGGAGCCATTTCCTTAATTCTTAGGCTACCAAGCTAACAAGGGGCGATATTCGGTATTCGTAATCCAACCATAGAATATAGTTTCAGTACTTGTGTCTATTTCGTAAACAGTTTATAAAACAGCGCATGTATTCTCAGCCCAAAAATATATATATAAAAAAAGGGAGTAATGAAACTCACGATACTGTATTTCGTAGTAAAAATACATATGACGGCATTGAACAAGTGCAAGGTTGGCCTCGCATTCACGAACCTATATTAAGTATATATATATTTATATGTTGGTCAATATTTGTTTAACAATTTAAGTCAAGTCGTAGTGTATCGCAATCCTAATGCTCGAGACTAAATATGCAAAAGTCAACAAAAGTCATCTTGACCAAAATGACTTCCAAAATTTATACATGATTATTATATAGTTTAAATATAGTCATTTTATATATTTAAATATTTTTAACAGATTTTATTAGAGTAACTAATATAATTCATTTATTAATAAATAAAATTTTATATTAAAATTTATATAATAAAAATATACTTTTATATATCTTAAGTAATAAAATTTATAAAGTTCATTTAATATCATAAAAAATAATATGATAGGTATTATTAATGTAATTATATTACACGTAGTAAAATATCGTTGTATCACATATTTATTTGATAAAATAATATCGATAATAACAATAGTACGTAAAATTTGTATTATTTTGTAATAATAATTATTATTATTCTACAAATAACAATATTTATATTTACTAAAAATGATATTATGATAAAATGATAATTCTTATAAAAATGATAATAAAAATGATATTTTATATTAACAATGATATTCCTATAAATAATAATTTTTGTAAAAATGATAGTTTTAATATTAATAATACTTTTAATAATAATAATGATAAAAATAATGAAAACGATATTTTTATCTAAATCAATACCTTTCAATATTTTAATATCATCATGATACTTATACTCATTATTTCCTAATCAATTTGTTAATAGCTTTTAGTCGTCTTTTATATCGCGTTCATAATAATGATAATAATAGTAATTATAATAATTAGATGTTACTAATATTAGTTTTAATTATAATAATACTAATAATAATAAATATTATGATAATATTAATGGTAATACTAATAACTATTTTATTGATAATAATAATAATAATAATAATAATAATAATAATAAGACTAATTATAATCTTAACGATAAAAAACGATAGTAATAATAATAAAAATAATAATTTTTAATGATAATACCTTTTATTAATAACGATAATGATAATAATAATAATTAGATAATAATTATAACAACGATAATAACGACGATAGTAATAATAATCATTTTAACAATAAATATACTAAAAGTAATAATAATTCAGTTGACTATATCTTTTAATCCATTCATCGAAATCACACGAGTTCTAAATGAAAAGTTATCAATTTTTCGCCAGCTTTCCAACGACATACATATCCTATACCTTATCTCAGTGGCATATGTGTCAAACTTATGATTCATCAAAACTATCTAACGACTAAATTAAACATACATGCATGCATAATCATATCTACTCGAGCACTAGTCAGGGATACACTAATAATATGTAAAAGTTAAGTTATGAGTGCTCACGTATCAATATTGAGATTCAATATTGCAGGAAAGTACGTAGACGCAATGGAGACGATAAACACTAGATTGACCTCACGAGCTATACCCCTGATCCATACCCATAACCTCCATAGCTATAACCCATAATTTCCTTAACTCTATCCCGCTCATAAAACCCGTTTTGAAATCACTCGAATAGCACTTCGTCGTAATATTTTATGTATAATATTAATAATAATAACCTTAAGATTAATAATAATATTATTTTTAATAATATTAATTAACTTAAGTAATATACGGAGCATATATAGGAGAATGTAAAATGAATTCAACGAGCAGATTAATTCGAGCTTTTATAACCCAATTCTTCTCATCGTCACCTCTAAATTGCAAAGGTGTTGTGTACATATATTCCGCAATCACGACACTAAGAGGAATCCAGCTCACAATCGCATTTAAGTCTTGCCGACACTTTCATTATGTATATATATATATATATATATATATATATATATATATATATATATATATATATATATTTATTTATTTAATATATAATATATTTAATCTTTAGAATTAATTAAATATTATATTATATTCTCGTGCCTAGTTGATTTGTAATTTTTGCACCGATGAATAGTACGTTGACGCTCGACTTACGTGCCGGTTCCGGTTTTTCAAACGCCCTTTCGTACACTTAGAAAACTAGCACTTTACGTTTCGTGACGAGTACCTTTATAAATAACAAGACTCAAATTAATGAAAAACTAACCCACTCAAAGTGTAACCTAATCATTCGAGTGTTGTGGTCACTTGCTTCTATAAATCAACGTCTCATTGTTTACCAAAATGTATTATTTTAAATCGAAACGTTTTATGAGTAATTTAAAATATATATATATTTATATTTTCATTTAGAATTATAAATTTATACATAATATATATGTTTGAAATATTTATCTAATAATAAGATTTTTAGTCTTTCCAAAATAATCATATTTCAAAGATTATTATATATAATCATTTAAATAAGAGAATTTACTATGTCGTATTACGTTTACGTTCTTGAAACGCTATATATATATATTTATAATATAAAGCTTAAATTCTTCTAACTCTATAAAATCAATTTATCGTTATTATAATAATTCAGTTTTTGAAATCGTTTACTCACATTTGAAAATAGGTCAGTCGAATATTATGAAATCCAATTCTCCACTAACTTTTGTCTAACGTTCGTCAATTGACACATTTGTTCTTACATGTAAATCACTTTACCAAATATTCCGAATACCGCTAAAAGAAAAGGGTTCTTAAATCAAAGTGGACTTTTCAACGGAGACTCGCACTCATACAATGTATCTGACAAATCAAACATTTGATATCATCTTCTAATTCCATCGATAAGAATATTGAACAAATACGTTCATGTAAAGTATTATACGTTTAAATACTTTATTAATATTTCAGGTTATAATATATACACATATATATATAATTATATCCGTTTAAATAATGGTTCGTGAATCGTCGTAATTTGGCCGAGGTTGGATTGAATATATGAACATCGTTCTAAAGTTTTCTAGACTCAACATTACATACTTTGTTTATCGTATCTAAATCATATAAAGATTAAGTTTAAATTTGGTCGAAAATTCCCGGGTCGTCACAAAGTATGCCAAAAACATTAAAAAACCAAAAATCTTTGTTTTTAAAACAATCGTTTTAAAATGACAAATTTTAAAATTTTGTTGAGGAACGAACTAGGTGAACGTACCGAAACGACCTCACTCTAAATACCAAGGAAAAACAAAATTTTAAAATTATTTATTTATTTGTTTTAATTAAGTAAAGGTTTTTATATATAAAAAAAATACCAGGCATCCCATACGATCGCATGGGATTTGCACTGGTACCCCATGCGATCGCATGGGGATCATAAACTGGGCAGAAACAAAAGGCTCGAGTTCTCTGCTCTCTGCCTTAAACACACACACACACAAACACGAACACACACACAAACTCTCTCAAATTTCATCAAATTTTCACCAAATTTGTTGCTACAATCCGCTACAAACATGCCTTTCCTTGGATTTGGGAAGAAAAAGCTAACGATTTCACCCCTAAACTCCTTAAATTCGAATTTATAGTGATTATGAACAATTTTTACCTAAATTAAATTTGATGATTTATAGCTTGTTTATAGTTAAATTGTTTGTATATTATGCTTGTATAACCTAGATTGATGTTATTTGTCATGATTTGAAGCCTTAAACTTCAAATTTTTTAGAATTATAGGGTTAGTGTTCTTGAGCAATTTGGGGCTTTTTGATATAAAGGGGTTATGGCCGATTTTTATTGTGAATTCATGTTAAATTAAGTAATGTAACATGTTTAGGTTGTTAAATGATCCAAACTTTGATTCTAAACATGATTTTTGAGGAAGATTGTTGACTTTTTCTAGTCAAAAATACATGAACTAGGTTATTTTGATATAAATGCCATTTGGAACTCGTTTAAATTGCTATAATGATTATTTTGACATGTCTTAGAAGATGAATGATTATGAACATTATATACATTTTCATATATGCTTATTTGAAAAAAGTGTAGAAATGTTAAATTTATGAAAATGTGTATAGGTTCAATTGTGATTAAATATGTTATTGTAATTGTTTTAATTTGTTATTTTGCTAACACTAATGCATTATTTAGATGCACAAAATTTTATGTCTAATGTGTTTTGCAGAGAAATACATATACCGATGGCGCTGGATCATCTTCAGGACAATACCAAGGTCCTACACAACAGCCAGAACCACAACCTGAACCACAACCAGAGCCATAACCTGAGCAACAACAAGAACATTAACATTTTAATCAACACTTACCATACTATGAGCCACACCCGGAATTCTCGAATGATTACCGACAGTTTCAGCTGCATGAATTAACAGTTCACCCATTTGTTCATGAAGAGGAATTACATCCCAATCTGAGATTTGAACGATACTGGATAGATTATCCGAGGTACCAACGCAACAAACATAAGCTCTACACGAAAAATGTGGAAGTACCAAGGGTAATAGATTGGGAGCCTTTAGATACGGTTCACCTAGCCGACCCGGTTAGGAATCTGCTGATCCAAAGGTATGGTAACTCTTTATTTCATGATTGGGAGCGGTTGTTTACCATACGTAGGCCGGTATATAAGGAGTAGTGCATTGAATTGATGAGCACTATTGTAATTAATACTGAGGTATCTTTGTTAGAAGATAGATCTTTTCTTAGATTTTTACTTGGAGGTAGGATGTACAGGATGTCCCTATTGGACATGGCTAGGGCTTTACTCATTTACACCCCTGCTGATTTATTATCACCTGATTGTACAGCTTTGATTTATGAAGGTGATAGGGTAGATAGAAATTTTGACGCTAACGCCATTTGGAGGCGAATGTCAAAATTTAATATGTTTAAGAGGGGTGGAAAATACTCCTATTTAGATATTGACAGGGCAGAGCTTCGCATAATTCATAGGTTTTTAGCGAACTCTATTACACAACGGGGTAAAAATAAGGAAAAGATTACGTTGCATGATTTGTTTTACCTTAAGTGTATTAGAGACCCAAGAGGCTTTGTCAACATCCCCTACTGTGTTGGATATTATTTGTCGAAGGTTGTAGAAGGTATACAAGAAGGCGGCATAATAGGGGGTGGTATATTTGTCACTCTGATAGGAGAGTATTTGGGGGTTAATAGATTTCAAGGGGGTCCAATGATTTAGGTTGCGAAACAAACCGAACCTATAGGTCTTGCGGTTTATCCGGGGGTACAGGTACTGTCACAGAGATAGAATAGGGCAGTGCCATATCAGGGTAGCAGACCGCAGGTGGAAAGGGGCTCAGACGTGGAAATGGAGGAAGCAGCTGATATTAGGGAAGTTGTTCGAGATAGTTATATTGATGTATATCAGCGGATAGATGAGGTGGAAATGAATGCCGAGATGCGGCATAATCAGTATGTTCAGTGGAGAGCTGCAGATGAGTACGAGCAATCGAGGCAGTGACAACATGATAGATGGGACGTTCATCAGCACCAAATCATGAGCCATCTATCATATCAGGTACCACAGAACTACGTTCCAACTCAACCTGCATACTATTCACCATTTCAGCCCGATATGAGACCACCCTACACCCTTTATGACCCAAACCAAGCCTACCAGGACACGTATCACCAAAAATGGAACCCGAAAGACAACATGAACTGGAATCCGTATCCAGATTGATTATCTGTTCCATTGTTTATTATCTATGTTTCTAACATTTTCTTTCTTATTATGTTTAAACATTTGATATATTTTCTATTTTGTAGTATTTAAAACTTTTATTATTATTATTATGTTCATATATTGTATTTATAATTTGAAAGTGAGATTCTAAGTGCCATTTCAAATTATTGCATGTTTATATTTGTATTGTATGTATGTTATCAATTGTACACAACAGGGTAAAACAGCGCATTTTCAAAGACTGGCATTAAGTTCAGCAAAAGCTACTAATTTTGACGACAAGACGAAAAACAAATGTGATGTAACAAATGACGTAATGAACAAATGATGTGCACCATTTATCATTCGAACAAACAATCAACAATATGTTTGAAAACTTTGATAAAAATTTTAATCATTTTCTACGCTAATCACCCTCATGAATTTAAATTATTTCTGATTTCTTGCAAATGAGGGCATTGCAAGATCTTAAGTGTGGGGAGGGATTAAATTCTTTCGGTTAAACATATTATTAATACACTTAGTTTAATTGCCAAATTTAATGAAAATTTGAAAAAATTTCAATTAAATGAATTCAAAATCATGTTTATACATATTTATGAACGATAAAATTAGGCGATAATACCGAAATTATCGTTGCCTCAAAAAGGATATAAATTGAGAAACAACCTTAAATGCTAGAATTCATTTAAGAATGGAATAGTCTAGAATAAAAAGGCAAAGAAAAACATAAATAAAAGCTAAGTGTGGGAAGAATTACCAAGTTATTTAAAACATATATCACACATTTTTGTACAAGATCATTGCAGGTACTTTAGCTTTAGATGATATTAATCAGTTTTACCCGGTTTACTGTAATATAAATATATGAGAAAGATGGATCTACACGATGAATCAATTCCATCATTATAGGAAGTAAAGTCTTCCGAAAAAGACACGCACTTCTTGATTTAGGTCAAGAAGTTGTCGTCCAGACCAGCTGTAGGTTGACGAAAAATCTAGAAAAGTCATCTCTAAAATCAGCAGGACATCCATGGACCTCAGCATCAAACAGGGTTGCCAAGTGGTCAGACTTATCCTAACTATGAGAGGATCTGTCTCGTAAAATGGGGAGGGCGCCGTGCAAATTAGCTGGATAAGACTAATGAATCAGATCCCCAGAAAGGATAATCTCCTTAAAGATAAAAAATCAGCTTTTAAGCCTGATATTACTCAATCCTTGAGATTGACATTAAAGATTGAGAATTCAAACTCATAGAATTCAATGATATCTAAACTCGAGCTTGACCGAGAAAATATTTTGATCAAAACTAAAACCGATTTGTTTTCTGAAAAACCCATTTTTAATGCGTTCATTACCATTGAACGTAAAATCCTAAGATTTCATCAGAATTCATTAGGTCACCTGAACTAAATCGGGTGTCAACCGTAAGAACGGTGGTTGCATAGCATGGTCGAAGAAAGGACCTTATGCCAGACCGAAAAACTATAGGGTGGTCTTTACTATTGCTCCTACCAAGGATAGTAATTGCATCTGAGACGTTGTGGACCATAATCAAACGCAAGTCATTAGACATCGCCTTAACAGTTGCTTGTTCATCGCTTTCCTTTACAACTGGACGGTCGTTTACCGAAAGGTAATATACGGGACAAGTAAACTGGACGTGTGCTTTCCTAATACAAGGTTAGCAAGTGGGTGACACAAAACCACAAGTTTTGAGCTAAAATTTTAAAATCTGAAACCCACAACCCACAAAAATATTTTGCAAACACCGGTGAAGGGTTATTCCGGAAAACCTGTCTAGGGTAAAATCTAGCTTGAATTTTCAAAAGATCAAATGTTTTCATAAAGATCCTATTTCCTAAAGGATCTAAATTTTTATAGTCATGTGAGACTGTAAACCACAAAGTTACTCTCATTGTTCATACCGCTGTATAAAAATCACTGATGTATAAAGTGTGAAGAATAAAGAAGTGATTAGTGTGAAGATTCAAGTTCTATATTGCTTGAGGACAAGCAACGCTTAAGTTTGGGAATATTTGATAATGCTAAAAACGAACATATATTTCATAGCATTATCCTTCCAGAAAGACAAGCTTTTAGTTGCAATTGTTCTATTTACAAATGATATTCGTTTAAATAATAAAAGGTGAAGACAAAAGGCAGAATTGACGATTTGAAGACGCAACTGACCAAAAAGCTCAAAAGTACAAGTTACAATCCAAGTGGTTCAATTTATTGATGATTAACGTCTAAAAATGACAAAAGTACAAGACGCGGAACGCAAAGTACAAAATATCTTAGCATACAAAAAGACGTTTGAAAATCCAGAACCGGGACATAAACCGAGTAACAACGTACGACTCAACGGAGCTAAAAGTACAAGTCAACTATGCACAAGAATATAATATAATATGTATATAATTATATAAAATTATATATATTATATATATATTTAAATAATATGTCGACAAACTAAAAACTAAAATATTGTGAGCTGGATCAGAAGGCCATGCGATCGCATGGCCTGGAGGCAAGAAATCCATGCTATCGCATGGCAGGGAAAACTTGGCCAGGTCTTTAAATTGATCATTTTCTGGCCGAATTCAGTACACCAAAAACACCAGAGATTTTATTAATCTCTTTTTTTCTCTCTCTATATTTATAATTTATATTATAATTTTAATTTAAAGTTAATTTTAATAATAAGGTTATTGTAACAAATGTTTTAAGGTTTCAAAAGTCGAAACTCTGTCCGTGTAACACTACGCGATTTTTAATCATTGTAAGTTATGTTCAACCTTTTTAAATTAATGTCTCGTCACTAAGTTATTATTATGCTTATTTGAGCTGAAGTAATCGTGATGTTAGACTAAATATTAAGACCGGGTTATTGAACTTTGGACCATAATTAATGTTTGGACAAAGACCGACACTTGTAGATATTGGAATATGGACTATTAATAGATAGGGGTATTGTCTAATCGAGTGACAACTCATTGGAGTCTGTCGAACCTATATTCAAATTAATTAACCTAATAATTAAATAATGATTATGGTTATCCTATTTAATGACGTTCATACAGAGTCTATTATAGTCATTTAATTAATTATTCAAGTTGGGTAATTGATTATTCAAACTGATCAAGTGGGTAAATTAATATTCATATCTAATTAAAACAGGGGTGGATTGCATACAGTGATAACTGGTGTAATTGTTGAGAGAAGTGATAACTGCATCACAGTTTAAATCCTTAATTAGTTGAACTATTTGACTTCGGATATAAGGGTAATTTGACGAGGACACTCGTACTTTATATTTATGACCGATGGACTATTATGGGCAAAAGCCAGATAGACGTATCAAATAAACCAAGACAAAGAACAATTAACCCGGGGTAATAATATATAAATAAAATGTCAAACATCATGATTACGGAAGTTTAAATAAGCATAATACTTTTATTTCATATTTCATCGCTATTTTATTTACTCGCAATTTATTTTATCGCAATTTAAATTATCGCAAAAACTAAAAATTTGACAAACTGGTCGTTAAACGGTAAACCCCCCCCCCCTTTATAATAATAATACTACTACTATATATATACAAACTTATATTATAAAATATATAAACTTATGTTTTTCTAGACACATAAAGGCTCCCTGTGGAACGAACCAGACTTACTAAAAACTACACTACTCTACGATTAGGTTCACTGCCTATAAGTGTGAGGCAAGGTTTAGGTATATCCCATTTGTAATAAATAAAAAAAACTTGTGTAATTTATACTGTATTTTGTATTAAAAACTAATATATTTTCGTATACCTCCTTTTTCACATTATAATGGCCCGTCTGTGACGACCCATCCTTGTCCACCTGGACGAAGTCATCAACATTTGGTCCCATTGCGATGATCGACTCCAAGTAATGTCCTTAAATTGAGCAAATGCACAGCGGAAGACTTAATTCGTACCTGAGAATAAACATGCTTTAAAGTGTCAACCAAAAGGTTGGTGAGTTCATAGGTTTATCATAACAATCATTTCAATATTTTAATAGACCACAAGATTTCATAATCATAAATATAATACACTCGCAAGTGTATGTAAAGCATTCTAAGTAGTTGAGCACCTGGTAACCATACTTAACATTTAATCACGTCGCATATTCCCTTTATTATGAAATCTCACTACACCGTACCAAGTGTAGTCACCGAAACGAAGTACTGTGCAACCGTTGAATACTGGTCGTCCAGTCCGGTTGGGGTTGTCAGGCCCGATAGATCTATCAACAGGATTCGCGTTTACAATACCCATGTAAATAGTAGTTACCAAGCTACAGAGAAGTATGCCAGTGGTACAACTCAACGTAGAATATATTTTTAAGTACTTGTGTCTATTTTGTAAACATTTATAAAAGCAGCGCATGTATTCTCAGCCCAAAAATATATATTGCAAAAGCAATTAAAAAGGGAGCAAATGAAACTCACCATACTGTATTTTGTAGTAAAAATACTCAAGACGTCATTGAACAAATGTGGGGTTGGTCTCGGATTCACGAACGTATCAATATTGAGATTCAATATTGCAGGAAAGTACATAGGCGCAACGGAGATGATAAACACTAGTTTATCTCACGAGCAAAACCCCCGAACATTACCCATAACCTCCATAGCTATAACCCATAATCTCAATAATTCTATCTCACTCATGAAACTTGTTTTGAAAACATTTGGGCAGAACCTCGTCATAGTATTTTATGTATATTTAGTACTAATAATACTCCTAATCCTAAGATTAATAATAATATTAATCTAAATAATAATAATAATAATAATTTTAATAATAATAATAATAATTATAATTAATAATATGTTACGGAGTAATATGAGTGAAAGAATAAAAAAAAATGGAACTAGAATTCGATATTTAAAGAAATTTTGTCGTCCAAGTTGCCATCACCTTTTTTATGTCGGCAAAACATTACGCGTTTCGCGTAGATAGGTACGTGATCCGTGTAAGGTGTCTTCACGAAAGTTGTAGAGTTTTGAGTTACGGTCGTTTGGACACCAGAATCACCCTTTTTCGAGTAAGTATGAATTAGTTATGATTTTTCTCGTGCAAGTGCGCAGGTTTAGTGATTTCCAACATTTTAACTTACAATCTTGTGATGAAATGTTGTAGTCTTTTGGTGCTCATTAGAAATCTTTATTTTATCTTTATTTTTATTTTTATATCATTGAAAATCCATAAAAATATTTTATAATCAAATTCTATTATATCGAAAAATGTGTTCGTACTAAATTGAATAAATATAATTTAGTTTTCCAGGATTAGTTATATTCAAAATCATTCTTTAAAAGGTTTCATATACATCGTAAAACGTTTTCAATATTAAGAAAACTAAATAATTAGCCTATCAAGTGACACAAGTCAATCATTGCAAGGTACGCTTTTGAAAATTAAACGAGACTCTCCGCTAACCTCTGTCTAATCCTCAATAATAACACTTTTGTTCTTACACAGAATCACTTTACCAAATATTCCGGATATCGTTAAAAGTAAGGGTTTCCTAATTCAAAGTGGACCTCATAATAATGACTCGTAATCAAAATATCTGATTATATTATCATTTAATCTCGTTAATTAAAATAAAATACATCCATATAAAGTATTATATATCTAATGTACATAATAGTTCGTGAATCGTCAGGCATGGTCAAAGGGTAATTAATCACATGAATATAGATTTCAAAACTTTCGAGACTCAATATTACAAATTTTGCTTATTGTGTCGGAAACATATAAAGATTAAAGTTTAAATTTGGTCGGGAATTTCCGGGTCGTTACAGTACCCACCCGTTAAAGAAATTTCGTCCCCGAAATTTGATCGAGATCGTCATGACTAACAATAAAATGTTTTTATGACGAATATGAATTGATAACTAGAGTTTTATCACCATTTAGTAATAGTGGTAAAACAGTTCGATTATGTGAAGCGTACGAGTGAAGCTATCACAAGAGATGGAGATAGAGATTTAACTTTTGACGTAGTCACAGTGAATTTCCGGAATTTAAGGGGTTTAAAAGAAAATCTTGAAATCTATAGGATTTGATTCTTCGGGATTTATGGAAGATTAGGATCTCTTTAATTTATTGCGATTATCTGTCTTGATTGCTTTGTCTGGTATCTTCTCTATAAATGAACTTCTTTCGTTCCATTATTTTCACCACTCCAATTCTTTCTTTCTCGATCCATACTTTCAAACGATTGTGAAAATGCTTAATCTAGTTCTAATTCTTGTCCTCATCCTTACTATCGCAACATTCATTCTCCTTTTCCAACTTCCACCAGAGGAATCTACTTTCTTCTACTTCGCCTTTGGGGTTTTAATGTTTTTAATTCTCCCATGTCTTTACGTTATGATACGTATTGATATACATGGTTTGTAATTTATGTGTTGTTATCGGGCTTTATATTCTCCCTTATATTTTGAAGCTCTATGCTTCTGTTTTCTCTTCCCGACTTCAAGTCAAGCGAATAATGGTCCAGAATTGGTAGATATAGAATTTCGAATGATTATAATGTTCTAAGCAGGAAGGAATGTGATAGCATGTTTTGATTTTCAAATTTATCAAAATTACTGAGGATAGAACTATCAAGAATATATTCTTCTTGATATGTTCGGAGGTTATGTAGAATGAAAGAGTTATGTAACATGACACATGATGATGGTACTGATAATCATCGCGTTTCATTAGAAACTCAGCATGACTTACTGTAATATAATCACGTTGGCCAAGCGCATTATATTATACTAACTCATACATCAGTTCCCAACACTTGTCCACAATTCATTCATAATTTATACTTAAATTTTACAGAAGTTTCCAATATAATGGAATACAGATAGCATAAAAAAATATATATATATAATTTCGGATGAGAATATTTATAAAAATGTCTTCAGAAATATCGAAGATATTTATGATGATATTTTGGAATTTCTATGTTCAAAGGTTGATGAAGAGAAAAAAAAAAATTTTCGCAAGATTTTAACGTGACTTCGGAGCATGATATTCTCTAAAGATTTCATCGGATCCAGAATTACCTGGATTCTTTGAATATAGGGTTTGGTCCTTGTATTTGTTCTTTGTTTCCTTCACGGTGTGCTCAATCCGATTTTCAGTACCAAATTTTCTATCGAGCGTTCCTAACACTTCCTTCTTTATCATCACTATTGGCCATTAAGACCATCTACAACATGCTACTTCGTCAGCATTTTCAAAGTTAACGGATCTGGGTCATCGGTTATCAAACTGAGGTGGTTTCAGGAGAATTGTATTTTTAGATGATTAAACGCTGATGGTAATATGGTGGAATATAAAAGATTCTCCAGTAACAATAAAGAGTACGCATATATATCAAGGTTATAATAAGGTTATTTCGTATGAAAAGTCGGAGTTGACTTGCTGGAGCTGTGACAAAATTTGCTACTTTGAAAGGGATTACCGAATTATTTTGGGTAATAATAACACTAAAGGAATTAGCACATCTACGTGTTAAACGTTTACTCAGTTTCCGAAAGTTTTTCAGATGCATAACTATATGCATCAATCTTTTCTTTCGTAGATAAAGTGCGGCTGGTTCATCCTCTCGATCGAGGTGTTTTCAAGAATTTTGAAAGGTTTGAACGCAGATTGTAATCGTCAAGATACAAACGAGGTTTAAGATGAAATCAAGTGGTAAACTTGAAGAATTGTTTAGTTTCATATGTTATAATCAATATTTTAATTCATTTTAATTGTCCAAAGTTAGTAGTCCAATAGTCCAATAGTCCAATAGTCCATATATATAGTTTAATATATAATATTCGAATTAATTAATACGCATCGTGACACGTGTACCGGTCTCAGTATTGATCACAACTCAAACTATATATATATTTTGGAATCAACCTCAACCCTGTATAGCTAACTCCGTCATTTGCATATAGAGTGTCTATGGTTGTTCCAAGATAGATATATAGATGGGTCAATATGATATGTCGAAACCTTGTATACGTGTCCCGTTATTTAAAGTGTATAAATAAATAACAGAAATTAAATAACGATAAATAAAGTGCGTAAAGTAAATAACATAAATTAAATAAAGATAACTTAAATGCGTAAAGTAAATAACAGAATTTAAATGACGATAAATAAAATTGCGATAATTAAATTGTGATAAATAAAATGTAATCAGTTAGCTAGGAACAGTTAGCTGGAACAGTTAGCGTGGATTCTTAACAAAATTTCAATTAGTTAATTCGTTTGTTTCTAACAAATTTTATTTTGTCCAATGTTTCCTTCATTATACCACTTGTTAGATTTTGATAAGTCAAAATCCAAATATGAAATTGAATGAAAAGGGTTATTATGCAGTGAACGGATACGTATATCGGTGAATGTAAGTAGGATAGTAAATGACTGTTGAATCAGATTTGAAGAATGTACTGTGTAACTTATTAATGTGAAATCTAAATATTCCTCGGGTATTACCTACCCGTTAAAATATTTTCACCATTAACAATTTGTACAAAAGAATTTTTAATTACAATCTTTATGAAAATATATATACATATATATTTTCTTCAGATATAATCATGGATTTAATGAGTCAATATGATATTAAACTCATTTGATTTACCATTAGAACAAGAATATATAATCTCTAAAACATTAGAGATTACATAATCGCCATGTCGAACGAAGATAAAGTAGATAGAACGATACGTTGAACAATGATTATACTCGAGGTACAGAATGAGATGTTGAGGCATGGATTGTTGAAACTTGGGTTATTGGTGGTACTGGTACCTTTGGTGCTGAAGCGGGTTATGTTACTGAAGCTGGTAAATTTTGCACCATATTTTCCAAATTGATTACTCGAGCGCGAAGTTCGTTGACTTCTTCTATTATTCCGGAATGATTGTTTGTAAGAAAGGGTGAATGAATAAGGTTTAGAATCTGAGTTATGATATAATCGTGACGAGATATTCGGGCAATGAGGGTGAAAATGGTGTTACAAACAGGTCCGCCGGTAAGTGCTTCAGGTGAAATGTCCCGTTCTTATTGATTAAAAACGTTCCATATTAATTGATTTCGTTGGAGGTTTTTGACCTCTATATGAGACGTTTTTCAAAGACTGCATTCATTTTTAAAACAAACCATAACCTTTATTTCATAAATAAAAGTTTAAAAAGCTTTACGTAGATTATCAAATAATGATAATCTAAAATATCCTGTTTACACACGACCATTATATAATGGTTTACAATACAAATATGTTACATCGAAATCAGTTTCTTGAATGCAGTTTTTACACAATATCATACAAACATGGACTCCAAATCTTGTCCTTATTTTAGTATGCAACAGCGGAAGCTCTTAGTATTCACCTGAGAATAAACATGCTTTAAACGTCAACAAAAATGTTGGTGAGTTATAGGTTTAACCTATATATATCAAATCGTAACAATAGACCACAAGATTTCATATTTCAATACACATCCCATACATAGAGATAAAAATCATTCATATGGTGAACACCTGGTAACCGACAATAACAAGATGCATATATAAGAATATCCCCATCATTCCGGGACACCCTTCGGATATGATATAAATTTCGAAGTACTAAAGCATCCGGTACTTTGGATGGGGTTTGTTAGGCCCAATAGATCTATCTTTAGGATTCGCGTCAATTAGGGTGTCTGTTCCCTAATTCTTAGATTACCAGACTTAATAGAAAGGGGCATATTCGATTTCGATAATTCAACCATAGAATGTAGTTTCACGTACTTGTGTCTATTTTGTAAATCATTTATAAAACCTGCATGTATTCTCATCCCAAAAATATTAGATTTTAAAAGTGGGACTATAACTCACTTTCACAGATTTTTACTTCGTCGAGAAGTAAGACTTGGCCACTGGTTGATTCACGAACCTATAACAATATATACATATATATCAAAGTATGTTCAAAATATATTTACAACACTTTTAATATATTTTGATGTTTTAAGTTTATTAAGTCAGCTGTCCTCGTTAGTAACCTACAACTAGTTGTCCACAGTTAGATGTACAGAAATAAATCGATAAATATTATCTTGAATCAATCCACGACCCAGTGTATACGTATCTCAGTATTGATCACAACTCAAACTATATATATTTTGGAATCAACCTCAACCCTGTATAGCTAACTCCAACATTCACATATAGAGTGTCTATGATTGTTCCGAAATATATATAGATGTGTCGACATGATAGGTCGAAACATTGTATACGTGTCTGTGGTATCTCAAGATTACATAATATACAATACAAGTTGATTAAGTTATGGTTGGAATAGATTTGTTACCAATTTTCACGTAGCTAAAATGAGAAAAATTATCCAATCTTGTTTTACCCATAACTTCTTCATTTTAAATCCGTTTTGAGTGAATCAAATTGCTATGGTTTCATATTGAACTCTATTTTATGAATCTAAACAGAAAATGTATAGGTTTATAGTCGGAAAAATAAGTTACAAGTCGTTTTTGTAAAGGTAGTCATTTCAGTCGAAAGAACGACGTCTAGATGACCATTTTAGAAAACATACTTCCACTTTGAGTTTAACCATAATTTTTGGATATAGTTTCATGTTCATAATAAAAATCATTTTCTCAGAATAACAACTTTTAAATCAAAGTTTATCATAGTTTTTAATTAACTAACCCAAAACAGCCCGCGGTTTTACTACGACGGCGTAAATCCGGTTTTACGGTGTTTTTCGTGTTTCCAGGTTTTAAATCATTAAGTTAGCATATCATATAGATATAGAACATGTGTTTAGTTGATTTTAAAAGTCAAGTTAGAAGGATTAACTTTTGTTTGCGAACAAGTTTAGAATTAACTAAACTATGTTCTAGTGATTACAAGTTTAAACCTTCGAATAAGATAGCTTTATATGTATGAATCGAATGATGTTATGAACATCATTACTACCTTAATTTCCTTGGATAAACCTACTGGAAAAGTGAAAAATGGATCTAGCTTCAATGGATCCTTGGATGGCTCGAAGTTCTTGAAGCAGAATCATGACACGAAAACAAGTTCAAGTAAGATCATCACTTGAAATAAGATTGTTATAGTTATAGAAATTGAACCAAAGTTTGAATATGATTATTACCTTGTATTAGAATGATAACCTACTGTAATAAATAAAGATTTCTTGAGGTTGGATGATCACCTTACAAGATTGGAAGTGAGCTAGCAAACTTGAAAGTATTCTTGATTTTATGAAACTAGAACTTTTGGAATTTATGAAGAACACTTAGAACTTGAAGATAGAACTTGAGAGAGATCAATTAGATGAAGAAAATTGAAGAATGAAAGTGTTTGTAGGTGTTTTTGGTCATTGGTGTATGGATTAGATATAAAGGATATGTAATTTTGTTTTCATGTAAATAAGTCATGAATGATTACTCATATTTTTGTAATTTTATGAGATATTTCATGCTAGTTGCCAAATGATGGTTCCCACATGTGTTAGGTGACTCACATGGGCTGCTAAGAGCTGATCATTGGAGTGTATATACCAATAGTACATACATCTAAAAGCTGTGTATTGTACGAGTACGAATACGGGTGCATACGAGTAGAATTGTTGATGAAACTGAACGAGGATGTAATTGTAAGCATTTTTGTTAAGTAGAAGTATTTTGATAAGTGTATTGAAGTCTTTCAAAAGTGTATAAATACATATTAAAACACTACATGTATATACATTTTAACTGAGTCGTTAAGTCATCGTTAGTCGTTACATGTAAATGTTGTTTTGAAACCTTTAGGTTAACGATCTTGTTAAATGTTGTTAACCCAATGTTTATAATATCAAAAGAGATTTTAAATTATTATATTATCATGATATTATGATGTACGAATATCTCTTAATATGATATATATACATTAAATGTCGTTACAACGATAATCGTTACATATATGTCTTGTTTCAAAATCATTAAGTTAGTAGTCCTGTTTTTACATATGTAGTTCATTGTTAATATACTTAATGATATGTTTAATTATCATAATATAATGTTAACTATATATATATAACCATATATATGTCATCATATAGTTTTTACAAGTTTTAACGTTCGTGAATCACCGGTCAACTTGGGTGGTCAATTGTCTATATGAAACATATTTCAATTAATCAAGTCTTAACAAGTTTGATTGCTTAACATGTTGGAAACATTTAATCATGTAAATATCAATCTCAATTAATATATATAAACATGGAAAAGTTCGGGTCACTACATCAGGTTCTTCATCAAGAGGTGAATTCGATTAGTGGAAGGGATCACCTTCTACGCGTCTCCATTGATTAAGTCGACTACGAACCCATCAGATGAATTGGGGATGGATGATTGGTTGATTCATTCTGGTGACACTGCTTTCGGAGCTTAGGTGAACCTCCATATCGGAATAGCTGTCGGAATCCGAGGAATTCGAACTGGTTGAGGAATTCATCTCGTACGATCAGATGTAGGATTTTTGAAAAAAAAAATAGATTATAGGATGTAGATTAGTACCCTGCAATACATAATTTACATATGCATATATAGTACTACAATCCCATAAGTTACGGAGGAATCTACGGAAGCTGTCAGGCAAAGGTAACAATAACAGATACGCTAAGATATGAATTTATCTATACCCTGTCTATGCAATAGAGGCAGTAAGACGTGTCTAGACTTAGGAATGCTAAGCAGGAAATTTTCCACTAGGAATGATAAACAATACGTATAATATGCAGCTAAGGTCGAAGTCCAGACTTGCTAATGCATCCTAACAACTATTAGTTAGACACACTAATGCAAGACCCGGTTCACTAAGACCACCGCTCTGATACCACCTGTGACGACCCATCTTTGTCCACCTGGACGAAGTCATCAACATTTGGTCCCATTGCGATGATCGACTCCAAGTAATGTCCTTAAATTGAGCAAATGCACAGCGGAAGACTTAATTCGTACCTGAGAATAAACATGCTTTAAAGTGTCAACCAAAAGGTTGGTGAGTTCATAGGTTTATCATAACAATCATTTCAATATTTTAATAGACCACAAGATTTCATAATCATAAATATAATACACTCGCAAGTGTATGTAAAGCATTCTAAGTAGTTGAGCACCTGGTAACCATACTTAACATTTAATCACGTCGCATATTCCCTTTATTATGAAATCTCACTACACCGTACCAAGTGTAGTCACCGAAACGAAGTACTGTGCAACCGTTGAATACTGGTCGTCCAGTCCGGTTGGGGTTGTCAGGCCCGATAGATCTATCAACAGGATTCGCGTTTACAATACCCATGTAAATAGTAGTTACCAAGCTACAAAGAAGTATGCCAGTGGTACAACTCAACGTAGAATATATTTTTAAGTACTTGTGTCTATTTTGTAAACATTTATAAAAGCAGCGCATGTATTCTCAGCCCAAAAATATATATTGCAAAAGCAATTAAAAAGGGAGCAAATGAAACTCACCATACTGTATTTTGTAGTAAAAATACTCAAGACGTCATTGAACAAATGTGGGGTTGGTCTCGGATTCACGAACGTATCAATATTGAGATTCAATATTGCAGAAAAGTACATAGGCGCAACGGAGATGATAAACACTAGTTTATCTCACGAGCAAAACCCCCGAACATTACCCATAACCTCCATAGCTATAACCCATAATCTCAATAATTCTATCTCACTCATGAAACTTGTTTTGAAAACATTTGGGCAGAACCTCGTCATAGTATTTTATGTATATTTAGTACTAATAATACTCCTAATCCTAAGATTAATAATAATATTAATCTAAATCTAAATAATAATAATAATAATAATTTTAATAATAATAATAATAATTATAATTAATAATATGTTACGGAGTAATATGAGTGAAAGAATAAAAAAAATGGAACCAGAATTTGATATTTAAAGAAGTTTTGTCGTCCAAGTTGCCATCACCTTTTTTATGTCGGCAAAACATTACGCGTTTCGCGTAGATAGGTACGTGATCCACGTAAGGTGTCTTCACGAAAGTTGTAGAGTTTTGAGTTGCGGTCGTTTGGACACCAGAATCACCCTTTTTCGAGTCAGTATGAATTAGTTATGATTTTTCTCGTGCAAGTGCGCAGGTTTAGTGATTTCCAACATTTTAACTTACAATCTTGTGATGAAATGTTGTAGTCTTTTGGTGCTCATTAGAAATCTTTATTTTATCTTTATTTTTATTTTTATATCATTGAAAATCCATAAAAATATTTTATAATCAAATTCTATTATATCGAAAAATGTGTTCGTACTAAATTGAATAAATATAATTTAGTTTTCCAGGATTAATTATATTCAAAATCATTCTTTAAAAGGTTTCATATACATCGTAAAACGTTTTCAATATTAAGAAAACTAAATAATTAGCCTATCAAGTGACACAAGTCAATCATTGCAAGGTACGCTTTTGAAAATTAAACGAGACTCTCCGCTAACCTCTGTCTAATCCTCAATAATAACACTTTTGTTCTTACACAGAATCACTTTACCAAATATTCCGGATATCGTTAAAAGTAAGGGTTTCCTAATTCAAAGTGGACCTCATAATAATGACTCGTAATCAAAATATCTGATTATATTATCATTTAATCTCGTTAATTAAAATAAAATACATCCATATAAAGTATTATATATCTAATGTACATAATAGTTCGTGAATCGTCAGGCATGGTCAAAGGGTAATTAATCACATGAATATAGATTTCAAAACTTTCGAGACTCAATATTACAAATTTTGCTTATTGTGTCGGAAACATATAAAGATTAAAGTTTAAATTTGGTCGGGAATTTCCGGGTCGTTACACCGTCCAAATTCATATGGACGAATACAATAACATTTGGTCCCATTGCGAGGTACTGACCTCTATATGATACGTTTTACAAACATTGCATTCGTTTTTAAAAGACAATCTTTCATTACAACGATAGTTGACAAATATGCATATCAATTCATAATATCTTCAAATTATAAATGACTTAATCTATCATTTACTTAATAATAATCTTTTTGAACTCAACGACTCGAATGCAACGTCATTAGAAATAATCCATGAATGACTCCAAGTAATATCTTTAATTTGAGTAAAAGCAAAGCGGAAGATTTCTTCCGTACCTGAGAATAAACATGCTTAAAAGTGTCAACCAAAAGTTTGGTGAGTTCATTAGTCTAACATAAACAATCATTTCCATCATTTTAATAGACCTCAAGATTTTCATTTTCATTTTCATAAACATTATACAGGCATTTCGCAATCTGCATAAAGATAAAATCATTCATATGGTGAACGCTTGGTAACCGAACTAACAAGATGCATATAGAATATCCCTCGCATACAGGCATTTCGCAATCTTCATGCTATATACTGGCCATCATAATCAGTATATATCAATCGAAGTACTAAAGCATTCGTAACCCGAATGGGACGTGTCAAGGTCTATAGATCTATATTTAGGATTCGCGTCAATTAGGGGTCATTTCCCTAATTCTTAGGCTACCAAGCTAATAAGGGGCGATATTTGGTATTCGTAATCTAACCATAGAATATAATTTCAGTACTTGTGTCCATTTCGTAAAACAGTTATAAAATAGTGCATGTATTCTCAGCTCAAAAATATATATAAAAAGGGAGTAATGAAACTCACTTTCACAAATTTTCAATTCGTCAAAAATCAGACTTAGCCAAGGATAGATTCACGAACCTATAACAAATATATACATATATCATAGTATGATAGAAATACATTCACATCATATTTTTATTTACGTGTTGATGATTTAAGTTGTCAAGTTAGCAGTCCAACGTTAGTAGTCCAATGTTAGTAGTCCATATATATAGTCCAAAATATCACCCTGGAATAATCAAGACGTATTGTATATGTATTGTACAAGACTCAATCATGACCCAAGGTACAACTATTGTCTTAGAATTAATCTAGACGTATTGTGTACATGGTGTCTTTCGATTTATCCGACGTATTGTATAACTATTGTCTTAACTAATCAAGATTACATGATATTGTCTCGGACTTAACCAAGACTAGTATATTACAAGAAAATAGTCATGACATTTTTAAATACATGTATAATACAGGAAAAGTTAGCTAGGATATGGTTAGTATAGATTTTGTAAAAACAATCCCGTAGTCATTTTAGCCATTTTTAACCAATATTCTTTTGCCCATATCTTCTTCGTTACAAATCGGTTTTGAGTGAATAAAATTGCTATGGTTTTTTAATGAACTCTATTTTCTAATACTAAACTGAAAAATTGGTGGTTTATAGTCAGTGTTACAGGTTATAAGTCTATTTATAAAGAGTAGTCATATCTGCCGAAAGAACGACACCTTGATGACCATTTTGAAAAACATACTTCTACTTTGAGTTTAACCACCATTTTTAGATATATTAACATGTTCATATGAAATATCATTTTCTCTAAAAACCAACTTTAAATTCAAAGTTTAAGATAGTTTTTAATTATCCAACCCGAAACAGCCCCCGGTTTTACTACGACGGCGTATGTCCAGTTTTACGGTGTTCTTCGTGTTTTTTAGTTTTAAATCCTTATGTTAGCATATCATATAGATATAGTACATTCGTGAAGTTGTTTTTAAAGTCAAGTTAGAAGGATTTAGTTTGTTTGTGAATAAGTTTAGAATTAACTAAACTATGTTCTAGTGATTACAAGTTATATTCTTCGAATAAGATAGTTATATATGTAAGAATCGAGCAAGGCTATGAACATCGTTACTACCTCAAGTTTAGTAGATAAACCTACTGTAAATTACAAGAATTAATCTTGAGCTTCAAAGGATCTTTGATGGCTTGAAAGTTCTTGAAGTAGAATCATGGAATGAAAACAAGTTCAACTAAGATTACTACTTGATTAAAGATAGTTATATTTATAGAAATCTAATCAAAGATTGAATATGAATATTACCTTCATTTAGAATGATAACCTACTGTAAATAACAAGAGTTTCTTGATCTTAGATGATTACTTGGAATGGACTAGAAAGATTGAAAGTAATCTTGCAAACTTGAAAGGATTTTCGAAGTGTTCTTGAAGTGTTCTTCCTATGATAATTATAGCTTGATTCTTGAAGTAGTTTTTGATGAAGATGATGATTAGTTTACTGGAAATTTCGTTCTTGAGGGTGTGTGTGTTTTGAGAGAGAATTAGAAAAGAAAATTAGAAATGAAATGAAGTGAATGGTGAGTGGTGAGTGGTGAGTGGGGTTAAAGGAGTTCTTGTTTTGTTTTCTTGCTCATAATTCATGCTAGTTGTCTAATGGTTGGTTCCACATGTTTGTTGACTAATTTAGGGCTGCTAAGAGCTGATCATTTGAGTGTATATATTAATAGTATATACATCTAGAAGTTAGGTATTATACGGGTGAAAATACCATATGAATACGAGTAGAATTCTTGATGAAAACGAATGGGAATACGATTATAACTATCTTTGTTAAGTATAAGTATTTTGATTTATGTCTTTAAGTCTTTCAAATGTGTATTAATACTTTTTAATACATTACATATATATACATTTTAATTAAGTCGTTATTTCGTCGTTAATTGTTACATGTATATATATTGTTTCGAAACCCTTAAGTTAGTAGTCTCGTTTTATGAATATAGTTCATTGTTAATACACTTAATGATATAATTAATTATCATTTTATCATGTTAAACATAATATATTAATATATCTTAATACAATACATATGTATTTATGTTAATTAAGACGTTATTACGTCGATAACCGTTACATATATATCTTGTTTCGAATTCCTTAATTTAGTAGTCTCATTTTATGTATATAACCCATTGTTAATATACTTAATGAGATACTTACTTATCATCGTATCATGTTAAATATATACACATGTTCATATATATATCATCATGTCGTTTTTACAAGTTTTAACGTTCCTGAATCGTCGGACAAACTGGGTGGTCAAACGTTTACATAAAATCCGTTTCAATTAATCAAGTCTTAACAAGTTTGATTTCTTAACATGTTGGAAACATTTATATATGTAAATATCAATCTCAAATATATACATATATTTATATACATATCTTATTTACAAATAGTGGTTCGTGAATCGTCCGAAAAAGTCAAAGGTTACATGAACACAGTTACAAATTTTTGAATTTCAACTTAACAGACTTTTCTTATCGTGTCGGAAACATTAATTCATTTAAAGATTAAGTTTAAATTTGGTCAGAAATATTCGGGTCATCACAGTACCTACCCATTAAAGAAATTTCGTCCCGAAATTTGGTTAAGGAAAGTTGATAACGAAAACCAGAATATTCTCGTATCAAGGAATATGATATAACTTGAATTCTCATCATGAACTCGATTGTTCATAAAATCATGTCACGACCCGGAAAATTCCGACCAAATTTAAACATTAATCTTTATATATTTTGACACGATAAGCAAAGTCTGTAATATTAAGACTCGAAAACTCTGGAACAATTTACATGAATGCATTTGACTTTGACTATTCCCGACGATTCATGAACTATTGTTTGTAAATAAATATGTATATGTATATAAATGTAATTACAAGTTGAAAATATATTTGTATAATATTAGTATTACTTTTACTATTATTAATATCGATATCAAAATTATTAATAACATTAATCTAATACGAAAATAGAATACATGTAACTTGATATATCTTTCATATCACTTATATTATTATTAGATATTATTATCATTATTAAGAAGTATTAGTATTATTATAAATTAATATTATTATTATCATATTTTGTAGTAACATTATAAATATTATTAGGAGAATACTTAAAACTATAAATTTACATTTAAAATAAATTATCTACCATTAGTAAGACTTATCATATTATTATTGTTATCATTATTTTCTTTATGTATTAGTATTAGTGTTCTATCAATATTATTATTATTATTGTTATTATTATTATTAATAATATTATATTATTATCATTTTTCCAAAAATTATTATTTTGATATTGACCAATAAGAATATTTTATTATTATCATTACTAACTTTATTATTAATTATTATCAATGTAGTTGATATTAATATTAGTATTATTTTTTTAGAATTATTATTAATAATATAAATACATTTAATAATAACTAATATATATAAAAACCAAATACGTATACAAATTTGTTTCAAGTCACAATCGAACTGTTTATGAAGTTTGTTTATGTCTCTAAAAATGATTAACAATCGAATCCAACGTAAAACCTAATGCAGAATCAAATCTAACTTTATTTTTTTTATTTCTAATTATGTACTGAACGAATAATTTTCACAAAATCAATTAAACTACAAAACAAACTTTGATTAGGTCACAACATTTGTATTATTATCGTTTAGCCTTGACATAATACTCTGTGATTTGCAATTCATTTGATATGTACTCCGTATTACAAAGAACCACAACCCACCACTCTTCATATTCTTCTTTCTCTTTTCCTTTGGATTCGGCAGCCACCTTTCACCATAAAATCACCACCCAATGACTTACATAGCTGCCATCTACAGCCTTCGGTTTACTCTTAATCTCTGTTTGATCTAAGCCCAAATAACCAAGGAAACCACCAAAGATCATCATGAACCTGCTTCTTTGGTCGATGAACACGTCTGGTTCCACCTTCAACCGTACCACCCAAAACCATCGCAGTTCCATCTTCAAAACTCTCACCAAAATCACTGTAAAAACTAAAACTTCCTAGAACCACATGATGTTAACGTTGTCACTATGCTATTATGATGATTTAGTACATAAACATTTAAGTTTATAAAGGGACGTACGGTTAATATTTTTTTTAAAAAATCACGACCCATACAAATTAAAGTTGGCAACACATTATGATTCCTTTTAGTCTAGTGGACGATTTATTAATTGAAAGGGGGTTGCTAAGTGATTGATGGGCCACCATGTTTATCAAAAATATTCTGAGCCGTGTATATATATATATTTTTCGATGGAGCTGTAAAGGTCAAGGTGATGCATGTATGTTCCTGACCGAATTATCCCTTTTGCACATAATCGTCGAGCAGTTTGATTTTTAAAATCAAAATTTCGGCTGTCCACTATCACACGTATAGACTAATTGATTAATAGACTAATTGGGCTCCAATTTGATTAATCTATTGGGCCGAGATTTATTTAGCTATTGGGCCGAATACTATGTTGGGCCATGGGCAGACTAAAACTAGAAACGAGTTAATTAAACTCGAGTCCTACATTAAATCAGAAAGAGAACGTATAGTGGAATGGTTGAGGTGTTGTTGGAGTAACGGGAGGTCGCGGGTTCGAGTCTTGGTAGAGACAGTTTTATATTTTTTTTTTGAAGTTTATACCTTAAAGTAGTAAGTTATTATCATTATTATTATTTTCATTATTAGTATTACCATCAATATTACTATCATTATTAATTACGAAAATATGTATTACTATTATCTTGACTAGTAAAATTATCATTTTCATTAAAAATATCATTTTTATCATTAAAACTTTTATTTTTAATATTATTATTAGTATTATCATTATGGTTGAAACTATCATTATTATTATTATTATTATCATTATTATTATTTTCATAACAAATAAATATTATGTATATAAAAATATAATTATATTAATACTACATATAATTATATATTGAACATATTAATTATATATATATATATATATATATATATATATATATATATATATATATATATATATATATATATATATATATATATTACATATAACAAATTATTGATTGTTGATTAAATATTAATTATATATATATATATATATATATATATATATATATATATAATTATATAATTATATGTATAAATATTAATTGCTTTAAATATATACTTGATATAGGTTTGTGAATCCGAGATCAACCCTATACTTGTTCAATGTCGTCATATGTATTTTTACTACAAAATACAGTATGGTGAGTTTCATTTGCTCCCTTTTTAATTGCTTTTGCAATATATATTTTTGGGCTGAGAATACATGCGCTGCTTTTATAAATGTTTACGAAATAGACACAAGTACTTAAAAATACATTCTACGTTGAGTTGTACCACTGGCATACTTCCCTGTAGCTTGGTAACTACTATTTACATGGGTATTGTAAACGTGAATCCTGTTGATAGATCTATCGGGCCTGACAACCCCAACCGGACTGGACGACCAGTATTCAACGGTTGCACAGTACTTCGTTTTGTAGGCTATACTTGGTACAATGTAGTGAGATTTCATAATAAAGGGAATATGCGACGTTGATTAATAGTTAAGTATGGTTACCAAGTGCTCAACCACTTAGAATGCTTTACATACACTTGCGAGTGTATTATGTTTATAATTATGAAATCTTGTGGTCTATTAACATATTGAAATGATTGTTATAATAAACCTATGAACTCACCAACCTTTTGGTTGACACTTTTAAGCATGTTTATTCTCAGGTACGAATTAAGTCTTTCGCTGTGCATTTGCTCATTTTAAGGACATTACTTGGAGTCTATCATTACAATGGGACCAGATGTTGATGACTTCGTCCTGGGGGATAAGGACGGGTCTCTACAGGTGGTATCAGAGCGGTGGTCGTAGCGAACCAGGTCTTGCATTAGTGTGTCTAACTAGTAGTTGTTAGGATGCATTAAGGAGTCTGGACTTCGACCTAGTAGTTGTTAGGTTATGTTAATGAGTCTAGACTTGAACCTGGTCTCCATGTTAAAAGTGTTTGCTTACCACCATTTGTTGAAAAATTTCTACTTGTCGTTTTCAGTCTCGACGCATCTTATTGCAATTATTGCATAGACGGTGTACAGACAAATTCACATCCCATCACATTAAGTCTTGTCTGACACGTTTCCTTAATTCTCTCCGTAATCTATGAGATCTTCTGTACTATACATATATATTCTATGTAATTAGAATATCATTCGATATCCGAAATTCATTTCATACCAAAAACTCTTTATCTAACCGGGCAAAATGGAACTCGCCACTAGTTCAAGTCCCTCGGATTCCGATATGGAGTCCCACTCAAGCTCCGAAAGCAGTGTAACCAGAATGGATTAACCAATTAGTCATCACCAATTCTGGATGAATTGGGGATGGGTTCGTAGCCTACTTAATCATTGAAGGCAAGAAGAAGGTGATCCCTTCCACCAACCGAATTCACCTCTGGGTGAAGAACCTGAAGCACTTACCGGCGAACCTGTCCGAAACACCATTTTCTCTCTCATTTCTAGAGTATCTCGCCACGATTATATAATACATCAAATTCTAGATTTTATTTATCCGCTCGTCCAAACCGACAATCACCCCGGTGTAATAGAAGAAGTCAACGAGCTTCGCGCTCGAGTAGTGGCTTTGGAACGTATGGTGCAAAGATTACAAGCACCATCAGTAACACCAGTACCACCAGTAACGTCCACATCGCAAGCCTCAATACCATAAGCACCAGCAGCATCACCGGCAGCAACAGTACCATCAACAACATCAACATCCGCATCCCACATCTCATCATTAAAAATCTTTACCACGAACATCAACATCATACGCACCATATATACCAAGGAGTACCAACAACAATGAACGATGAAGTATTGGACCATAACTTCATTAATATTCTGCGAAGAATATGTGGTTCCTAATAGTTTTATAGATTACTTATTCTAGCTCAAACCGAAAAGCAAATGAGGTAGTATCATATTAACTCATTAAATCCATGATTACATCTGAAGAAAATATATATGTATGTATATTTTCATAAAGATTGTAATTAAAAATTCTTTTGTACCAACTGTTAATGATGAAAATATTTTAACGGGTAGGTAATACCCGAGGAATATTTAGATTTCACATTAATAAGTTACATTGTACATTCTTCGAATTTGATTCAACAGTCATTTACTATCCTATTTACATTCACCGATATACGAATCTATTCACCACAGAATAACCATTTTCATTCAAATTTCATATTTGGATTTTGACCTATCAGAATCCAACAAGTGGCATAATGAAGAAAACATTGGATAAAATAAAATTTGTTAGAGACAAACGAATTAACTAATTGAAATTTTGTTAGGAATCCATGCTAACTGTTCCTAGCTAACTTATTACATTTTATTTATCGCAATTTATTTATCTTAATTTTATTTATCGTCATTTAATTTCTGTTATTTATTTTACGCCCTTTACATATCGTCGGATAAATCGGGACACATGTACAAAATACGTTGGATTAATTCTGAGACAATAAGTTGTACAATGGGTCATGATACGTATTTATTAATTCGAATATTTGGTACATTCTAACACAATAAGTATATAATACGTTTTGATAAATCCTAAGACAATACGTACACAATACGTCTTAGTTAATTCTAAGACAATACGTCTACAATACGTCTCTGGGTTGATGCAAAGACAATACGTATACAATACGTCGTGGGATAATTCTAAGATTATATACATATAAACCAATTATTGGATTATCAATATTGGACAATTAAAAATGAATTTAAAATATTGATTATAACATATGAAACTAAACAATTCTTCAAGTTTGCCACTTGATTTCATCTTAAATCTCATTTGAATCTTGATGATTCCAATCCATGTTCAAATCTTTCATGATTCTTGAAAACGCCTCAATCGAGGAGATGAACCAACCGTACTTCATCTATGAAAGAAAAGATTGATGCATATAGTTATGCACCTGAAAAACTCTCGGAAACTGAGTAATCGTTCAACACGTAGCTGTGCTAATTCCTTTAGTGTTATTATTACCCAAAATAATTTGGTAGTTCTTTTCAAAGTAGCAAATTTTGTCACAGCTCCAGCAAGTCAACTCCGACTTTTCATCCGAAACAACCTTATTATAACTTTAATATATATGCATGCTCATTTATTGTTACCGGGAAACCATTTATATTCCACCATATTACCATTAGCGTTTAATCATCTAAAAACACAATTCTCCTGAAACCACCTCGGTTTAATAACCGATGTCCCAGATCCGTTAACTTTGAAAATGCTAACAAAGCAGCATGTTGTAGATGGTCTTAATGGCCAAAAGTTGATTATAAAGAAGGAAGTGTTAGGAATGCTCGATAGAAAATTTGGTACTGAAAATCGGATTGAGCACGCCATGAAGGAGACCAAGGATAAATACAAGGACTAAACCCTATATTCAAAGAATCCAGGTAATTTCAGATCCGATGAAATCTTTAGAGAATATCTTGCTCCAAAGTCATGTTAAAATCTTGCGGAAAAATTTTCTTTATCAACCTTCGAACTTAGAAATTCCAAAATATCATCATAAAATATCTTCGATATTTCTGACGATATTTTCATAAATATTCCCATCCGAAATTATATACCTTTTCGTGCTATCTGTATCCCATTATATTGGAAACTTCTGTAAAATCTAAGTATAAATTATGAATGAATTGTGGAGAAGTGTTAGGAACTGATGCATGAGTTAGTATAATATAATGCGCTTGGCCAACGTGATTATATTACAGTAAGTCATGCTGAGTTTCTAATGGAACTTGATGATTCACAAACCATAACGTCAACAGGTGCCATGTCACACGACTCTTTCATTCTACTTAATCTCTAAGCATATCACGGAAATATTTCCTTGATATTTCCGTAATTCCAACAGTTGCTAATAATTCGTACTAATACATTTTCTTTCTAATTAGATAATTTCCTTAAATCCCTTGAATTCCGAAAATCAACCATGACTAAGCCAAAAGTTAAGACGAATCTTTATCCTCCATATTTCACTCTTTTGTGATAGCTTCACTCGTACTCTTCGAGTAATCAAATTGTCTTATTCATATTACTCAATGATGATAAAACTCTATTTATTCATTCATATTCATCATAAAAACATTTTTATTGTGAGCCATGACGACCTCGATCAAATTTCGGGACGAAATTTCTTTAACGGGTAGGTACTGTCACGACCCGAAAAATTCCGACCAAATTTAAACATTAATCTTTATATATTTTGACACGATAAGCAAAGTCTGTAATATTGAGACTCGAAAACTCTGGAACAATTTACATGAATGCATTTGACTTTGACTATTCCCGACGATTCACGAACTATTGTTTGTAAATAAATATGTATATGTATATAAATGTAATTACAAGTTGAAAATATATTTGTATAATATTAGTATTACTTTTACTATTATTAATATCGATATCAAAATTATTAATAACATTAATCTAATACGAAAATAGAATACATGTAACTTGATATATCTTTCATATCACTTATATTATTATTAGATGTTATTATCATTATTAAGAAGTATTAGTATTATTATAAATTAATATTATTATTATCATATTTTTTAGTAACATTATAAATATTATTAGGAGAATACTTAAAACTATAAATTTACATTTAAAATAAATTATCTACCATTAGTAAGACTTATCATATTATTATTGTTATCATTATTTTCTTTATGTATTAGTATTAGTGTTCTATCAATATTATTATTATTATTGTTATTATTATTAATAATAATATTATATTATTATCATTTTTCCAAAAATTATTATTTTGATATTGACCAATAAGAATATTTTATTATTATCATTACTAACTTTATTATTAATGATTATCAATGTAGTTGATATTAATATTAGTATTATTTTTTTAGAATTATTATTAATAATATAAATACATTTAATAATAACTAATATATATAAAAACCAAATACGTATCCAAATTTGTTTCAAGTCACAATCGAACTGTTTATGAAGTTTGTTTATGTCTCTAAAAATGATTAACAATCGAATCCAACGTACAACCTAATGCAGAATCAAATCTAACTTTTTTTTTTTTATTTCTAATTATGTACTGAACGAATAATTTTCACAAAATCAATTAAACTACAAAACGAACTTTGATTAGGTCACAACAGCTGTATTATTATCGTTTAGCCTTGACATAATACTCTGTGATTTGCAATTCATTTGATATGTACTCCGTATTACAAAGAACCACAACCCACCACTCTTCATATTCTTCTTTCTCCTTTCCTTTGGATTCGGCAGCCACCTTTCACCATAAAATCACCACCCAACGACTTACATAGCTGCCATCTACAGCCTTCGGTTTACTCTTAATCTCTGTTCTATCTAAGCCTAAATTACCAAGGAAACCACCAAAGATCATCATGAACCTGCTTCTTTGGTCGATGAACACGTCTGGTTCCACCTTCAACCGTACCACCCAAAACCATCGCAGTTCCATCTTCAAAACTCTCACCATAATCACTGCAAAAACCAAAACTTCCTAGAACCACATGATGTTAACGTTGTCACTATGATATTATGATGATTTAGTACATAAACATTTAAGTTTATAAAGGGACGTACGGTTAATATTTTTTTTAAAAAAATCACGACCCATACAAATTAAAGTTGGCAACACATTATGATTCCTTTTAGTCTAGTGGACGATTTATTAATTGAAAGGGGGTTGCTAAGTGATTGATGGGCCACCATGTTTATCAAAAATATTCTGAGCCGTGTATATATATATATTTTTCGATGGAGTTGTAAAGGTCAAGGTGATGCATGTATGTTCCTGATCGAATTATCCTTTTTTGCACATAATCGTCGAGCAGTTTGATTTTTAAAATCAAAATTTCGGCTGTCCACTATCACACGTATAGACTAATGGATTAATAGACTAATTGGGCTCCAATTTGATTAATCTATTGGGCCGAGATTTATTTAGCTATTGGGCCGAATACTATGTTGGGCCATGGGCAGACTAAAACTAGAAACGGGTTAATTAAACTCGAGTCCTACATTAAATCAGAAAGAGAACTTATAGAGGAATGGTTGAGGTGTTGTTGGAGTAACGGGAGGTCGCGGGTTCGAGTCTTGGTAGAGACAATTTTATATTTTTTTTTTTGAAGTTTATACCTTAAAGTAGTAAGTTATTATCATTATTATTATTTTCATTATTAGTATTACCATCAATATTACTATCATTATTAATTACGAAAATATGTATTACTATTATCTTGACTAGTAAAATTATCATTTTCATTAAAAATATCATTTTGATCATTAAAACTTTTATTTTTAATATTATTATTAGTATTATCATTATGGTTGAAACTATCATTATTATTATTATTATTATTATCATTATTATTATTTTCATAACAAATAAATATTATGTATATAAAAATATACTTATATTAATACTACATATAATTATATATTGAACATATTAATTTTTTTATATATATATATTACATATAACAAATTATTGATTATTGATTATATATATATATATATATATATATATATATATATATATATATATATATATATATATATATATATATATATATATATATAATTATATGTATAAATATTAATTGCTTTAAATATATACTTGATATAGGTTTGTGAATCCGAGATCAACCCTATACTTGTTCAATGTCGTCATATGTATTTTTACTACAAAATACAGTATGGTGAGTTTCATTTGCTCCCTTTTTAATTGCTTTTGCAATATATATTTTTGGGCTGAGAATACATGCGCTGCTTTTATAAATGTTTACGAAATAGACACAAGTACTTAAAAATACATTCTACGTTGAGTTGTACCACTGGCATACTTCCCTGTAGCTTGGTAACTACTATTTACATGGGTATTGTAAACGCGAATCCTGTTGATAGATCTATCGGGCCTGACAACCCCAACCGGACTGGACGACCAGTATTCAACGGTTGCACAGTACTTCGTTTTGTAGGCTATACTTGGTACAGTGTAGTGAGATTTCATAATAAAGGGAATATGCGACGTTGATTAATAGTTAAGTATGGTTACCAAGTGCTCAACCACTTAGAATGCTTTACATACACTTGCAAGTGTATTATGTTTATAATTATGAAATCTTGTGGTCTATTAACATATTGAAATGATTGTTATAACAAACCTATGAACTCACCAACCTTTTTGTTGACACTTTTAAGCATGTTTATTCTCAGGTACGAATTAAGTCTTCAGCTGTGCATTTGCTCATTTTAAGGACATTACTTGGAGTCTATCATTGCAATGGGACCAGATGTTGATGACTTCGTCCTGGGGGATAAGGACGGGTCTCTACAAATCATCATCAAAAGAATATAATAAAATGTATTAATGGAGTATTTTGAATACATGAATGAGTCGAGTTCTGTTTATTAATATCATGAGTTCAATAAATAATAGAGTTTTTCATCTTTGCGAAAATATGGATAGAACAATTTGATTACGCGAAGAGTATGAATGAAGCTATCGTAAAAGATGGAATTGAGAAAAATAAAGTTTCGTCTTAACTTTTGACGTAGTTACGGTTGATTTTCGTAATTCAAGGGATTTAAAGAAAATCTTCGAAATCTATATAAAATTTGATTCTTCGGGATTTAAGGAAATTAGGATCTTCTTTAATTAAATGCGGTAATCTGCCTCGATTGTTCTGTCTGATATTACCTCTATAAATTGACCTCTTCCGTCTCATTATTTTCACCATCTCTACTTTCTTCCCCAATTCATACATTCAAAAGATTGTGAAAATGCTCAATCCAGTTCTGGTTCTTGACCTAATATTGACGTTCGCCACAATCATCCTTCTTTTCCAGCTCCCACCGGAGGAATCTGTTTACTTCTATTATGCTCTAGGGATTGTTGTATTTATAATTCTCCCGTGTCTTTATATTGCAATACGCATTGATATACACGGTTTGTAATTTCTGTTTTGTTATCGGGCTTTATATTTTCCCTTATATTTTGGAGCTCCTTGCTTTTGTTTTCTCTTTTCGACTTTAAGTAAAGCGATCAAGATGTCTCAAATTTGTAGGTACAAAATTTTGAATGAGCATAACTAATGTTTTAAGCAGAAAGGAATTGTAATAGCACGATTTAATTTGGTAACTTACAGGTATCACGAAAAAGATAGAACTATCAAGAAAATATGTTCTTGATATGTTTAGAGGTTAAATAGAATGAAAGAATCGTGTAACATAGCACATGATGATGGTATAATCTGTAAATCATCACGTTCCATTAGAAACTCAGCATGACTTACTGTAATATAACCACGTTGATCAGGCGTCATTATATTATACTAACTCATGCTTCAATCCCCAACACTACTTCAAAAACATTCATAATTTAAACTCGAAGCTTATAGAAATATAGAAATTAAAATAGTTTCCTATATGATGTAACATAGATAGCACGAAGAGATAAGTGATTTCGGACAAGAATAGTTATGAAGATATCTTCAAAAATATCGAAGATATTTATAATGAAGATATGATAATATTTTAGGATTTTTCGCAAGGATTTAAAATAAGTAGGGAGCGAGGTATTCGTTAAAGATTTCATCGGATACAGAATCATCTGGATTCTTTGAATACAAGGTTTAGTCCTCATGATTTATCCACAGTCTCCTTCATGGTTTGCTCAATCCGTTTTTCAGTACCAAATTTTCTATTGAGCGTTTCCAACACTCCATTCTTTATCATCAAACTTTTGACTGTTAAGGTCGTTTATAGTTTTTGCTGCTTCATCAGTATTTTCAAACTCGGAGAACTAATTCAAGGGTTGGGGTGCTTTGTAGAATTCCAGAATTGGAGTACGTAAGTCCAGGAGATAGACGTCATATGTATATATGTAACTGTTGACGTAGAAATGTTGTGAAAATCGAAGTTAACGATTTATGTTTCATGGTATCTGGTATGTCAATTATCATTACAAGGCATTGATGAGTACATGATAAGATTTCAAGGAATAAATATAGTGATTTTCGGAGAGATTAAAGTCGTTGAGTAACGGAGTCGCTGGTACGTTTACTGTTAATATGGTGGGATATAAAAGGTTCCCCGGTAACAACAATAGAAAAGGCAACCGTATATGTCAAGGTTTAATTAAGGCTTATCCGAATGAAAAGTCTAAGTTGACTTGTTGAAAGGGTGATAAAATTGGATACTTTGAAAAAGGAATTGCAAAGTTATTTTCAGTAATAATAATATCGAAGGATTTATCACAGATACGTGTTAAAGTCTTACTTAGGTTTTGAGAGCTTTCCAGGTGTATGACTATAAGTATAACTCTTTCCTTCGATCGATAATGTGTGGTTGGTTCATATTCTCGATTGATTGAGGTGTTTTCAAGAATTTTTGAAGGGTTTGAACGCAGGTTGTAATCGTCAATAAACGTATGATGTTCAAGATGAAATCATTCAGGATTTTGAATGTATATATCTCTGGGTTTTATGAATAAGAGTGATGTTCTAGTACAGTTTTGAATTCAAAGTACAGTTTTGAAAGATATAAGAATCTAAGAGTGGTGTTATCTGTAATATCTTGACTTGGATTCTGATCTGCCTAAATCAGAATATGTAATTGAATTTGAATGAGAATTGTTGTTCTGATTTCTATGGAAGGATATATATATCGTTGTGAAAGTAGTGAGTATAGATAATGAATATCGAATAATTGAAGAATGTACATTGTAACACATTAATTGTGAACTTAAATATTTCTCGGGTATTACCTACCCGTTAAAAAAAATTTCACAAGTAATATTTTGTACAAAAGAATTTTTATTACAATCTTTATGAAAATATAAGTATGTATATTTTCTTCAGATGTAATACAGATTTAATGAGTTATTAAACTCATTTGATTTTTGGCTGGAACTAAAAATGAATAATCTCTAAAATTTTAGATAATCTTCGTAGAGTATTTTGCTAATGTAATCAATACTTCATTTTTTATTCTTATTGACATTCCTCGGTGAAAGATGTTGGTGTTCGTGGAATTTTTGTGAACTCCGCAAGGCACGAATGATGTTTTCTAGAAAGTTTTTAAGTACATCGGAAATGGAAGTGTAAAATCAAACAGGTAATTGAATAATACACTTGATTTATTAAGAGATCGAGTTTATTGAGTTGAAGCAGAGATTATAGTTAACGATTGTTAAGTTGTTAAAGAATGATGTACATCATAACATATTAGTAATATGAATTAACCGAGTAGTATCTACCCTTTAAAAGTTCATACGTAATAGCTTAGTACGAAAAGATATATTATGGTTTCAAAATTCATATATATATATATATATATATATAAAATATACATATAAATTCCTCAGAAAGAATGAGTTAATACATCATAATTTTGATTGAGGTGTTGATATTTGTGATGGTTATGAAGCTTGTGGTGCTGTAGGTGTTGCTGGTGATACTGTTGGAGATGCTATCGGTTCTGCTGGTGGTGCTTGTATAACAAGTCTAGCTTATAGGTCACGCATTACACTTGTCAGGGTTTCTACTCCACCCTTTATCGTTACTATCCATCCATTTATCTGATCTACGACTAGAACTAGAATAAATAATCAATAAAACTTTAGAGATTACATAATCGCCGCGGAATATTTCTCTAATGAAGCTATGAATCAATACTTCATCGTTTTTCATTGTTGGTTTTCTTTGGTGTCTACGAGGCATATGATGTTGATGTAGAATGATATATAGAACAAAAATGAGAGATGTTGGATAAAGATTATGCTCGAGGTACGGATTGTGATGTTGAGGAGGGTGATGCGGATGTTGTCGGTGGTACAGGTGCTGTTGATGCTGGGGGTACTGTTCATGCTGGTGGTGTTGCTGGTGCTTGTAAGTTGTGCACAATATTCTCCAGATTGATTACTCAAGCGCGAAGCTCGTTGACTTCTTCTATTATTCCGGGATGATTGGCGGTTGGAATGAGTGGATGAATAAGGTTTAGAATAGTAGATATTACGTAATCGTTGCGGGCTATTCTGGAAATGAGGGTGAAGATGGTGTTTCGGACAGGTTCACCGGTAAGTGCTTCAGGTTCTTCGCCAAGAGGGAAATTCGGTGGATGGAAGGGATCACCTTCTTCTTGTCTCCATTGATAAAGTCGACTATGAATCCATCCCCAATTCATCCAGAATTGATGATGGCTAATTGGTTGATCCATTCCGGTTACACTGCTTTCGGAGCTCAGGTAGAAATCCATATCGGAATAGCTGTCAGAATCCGAGGAACTCGAACTAGTAGCGGAATTCATCTTACACGGTTAGATAAAGGATTTTCGATATGAAATGATTTTTGGATATCAGATGATATTCTATTTGCATAGAATACCTATATAAAGTACAAAGGATCCCGCAAATTACGGAGGAACTTTCGGAAGCTGTCAGACAAAGTTTACAGTAACAGATACGCTAAGATATGAATTTATCTATACACTATCTATGCAATAAATGCAATAAGACGTGTCTAGACTTAAGAATGATAAGCAGGTTATTTTCGACAAGAAATGATAAGCAAAACTTTTTGACATGCAGACACGGTCGAAGTCCAGACTTACTAATGCATCATAACAACTATTAGTTATACACACTAATGCAAGACCTGGTTCGCTAAGACCAATGCTCTGATACCAACTGTAATGGACCGTCCAAATTCATATGGATGAATACAATAACATTTGGTCCCATTGCGAGGTACTGACCTCTGTATGATACGTTTTACAAACATTGCATTCGTTTTTAAAAGACAATCTTTCATTACAACGATAGTTGACAAATATGCATATCAATTCATAATATCTCCAAATTATAAATGACTTAATCTGTCATTTACTTAATGATAATAATTTTGAAATCAACGACTCGAATGCAACATCTTTAGAAATATGCCATGAATGACTCCAAGTAATATCTTTAATTTGAGTAAAAGCACAGTGGAAGATTTTTTCGTACCTGAGAATAAACATGCTTAAAAGTGTCAACCAAAAGGTTGGTGAGTTCATTAGTTTAACATAAACAATCAATTCCATCATTTTAATAGACCACGAGATTTTCATTTTCATTTTCATAAACATTATACATGCATTTCGCAATCTGCATAAAGATAAAATCAATCATATGGTGAACGCCTGGTAACCGAACTAACAAGATGCATATAGAATATCCCCCACATACAGGCATTTCGCAATCTGCATGCTATATACCGGCCGTCGCAATCAGTATATATCAATCGAAGTACTAAAGCATTCGTAACCAAAATGGGACGTGTCAAGGTCCATAGATCTATCTTTAGGATTCGCATCAATTAGGGGTCATTTCCCTAATTCTTAGGCTACCAAGCTAACAAGGGGCAATATTCGGTATTCATAATCCAACCATAGAATATAGTTTTAGTACTTGTGTCCATTTCGTAAAACAATTATAAAATAGTGCATGTATTCTGAGCCCAAAAATATATATAAAAAGGGAGTAATGAAACTCACTTTCACAAATTTTCAATTCGTCGAAAATCAGACTTAGCCACGGATCGATTCATGAACCTATAACAAATATATACATATATCAAAGTATGATAGAAACACATTCACATCATATTTTTATTTACGTGTTGATGATTTAAGTTGTCAAGTTAGCAGTCCAACGTTAGTAGTCCAATGTTAGTAGTCCGTATATATAGTCCAAAATATCACCCTGGAATAATCAAGACGTATTGTATACGTATTGTACAAGACTCAATCATGACCCAAGGTACAACTATTGTCTTAGAATTAATCTAGATGTATTGTGTACATGGTGTCTTTCGATTTATCCGACGTATTGTATAACTATTGTCTTAACTAATCAAGATTACATGATGATGTCTCGGACTTAACCAAGACTAGTATATTACAAGGAAATAGTCATGACATGTTTACATATATGTATAATACAGGAAAAGTTAGCTAGGATATGGTTAGTATAGATTTTATAAAAACAATCCCGTAGTCATTTTAGCCATTTTTAACCAATATTGTTTTGCCCATATCTTCTTCGTTACAAATCGGTTTTGAGTGAATCAAATTGATATGGTTTTGTAATGAACTCTATTTTATAAAACTAAACTGAAAAAGTGGTGGTTTATAGTCAGAGTTACAGGTTATAAGTCTATTTATAAAGAGTAGTCATATCTGCCGAAAGAACGACACCTTGATGACCATTTTGAAAAACATACTTCTACTTTGAGTTTAACCACCATTTTTAGATATATTAACATGTTCATATGAAATATCATTTTTATTAGAAAACCAACTTTAAATTCAAAGTTTAAGATAGTTTTTAATTATCCAACCCGAAACAGCCTCCGGTTTTACTACGACGGCGTATGTCCAGTTTTACGGTGTTCTTCGTGTTTTCTAGTTTTAAATCCTTTTGTTAGCATATCATATAGATATAGTACATTTGTGAAGTTGTTTTTAAAGTCAAGTTAGAAGGATTTAGATTGTTTGTGAACAAGTTTAGAATTAACTAAACTATGTTCTAGTGATTACAAGTTATATTCTTCGAATAAGATAGTTATATATGTAAGAATCGAGCAAGGCTATGAACATCATTACTTCCTCAAGTTTAGTAGGTAAACCTACTGTAAATTACAAGAATTAAACTTGAGATTCAAAGGATCTTTGATGGCTTGAAAGTTCTTGAAGTAGAATCATGGAATGAAAACAAGTTCAAGTAAGATTACTACTTGATTAAAGATAGTTATATTTATAGAAATTGAATAAAAGCTTGAATATTAATATTACCTTGATTTAGAATGATAACCTACTGTAAATAACAAGAGTTTTTTGATCTTAGATGATTACTTGGAATGGACTAGAAAGATTGAAAGTAATCTTGCAAACTTGAAAGGATTTTCGAAGTGTTCTTGAAGTGTTCTTCCTATGATAATTATAGCTTGATTCTTGAAGTAGTTTTTGATGAAGATGATGATTAGTTTACTAGAAATTTCGTTCTTGAGGGTGTGTATGTGTTTTGAGAGAGAATTAGAAAGAAAATTAGAAATGAAATGAAGTGAATGGTGAGTGGTGAGTGGTGAGTGGGGTTAAAGGAGTTCTTGTTTTATTTTCTTGCTCATAAGTCATGCTAGTTGTCTAATGGTTGGTTTCACATGTTTGTTGACTAATTGAGGGTTGATAAGAGCTGATAATTTGAGTGTATATATCAATTGTATATACATCTAGAAGCTGGGTATTATACGGGTGAAAATACCATATGAATACGAGTAGAATTCTTGATGAAAACGAATGGGAATACGATTATAACTATCTTTGTTAAGTATAAGTATTTTTATTTATATCTTTAAGTCTTTCAAATGTGTATTAATACTTCTTAATACATTACATATATATACATTTTAATTAAGTCGTTATTTCGTCCTTAATCGTTACATGTATATATTGTTTCGAAACCCTTAAGTTAGTAGTCTCGTTTTATGTATATAGTTCATTGTTAATACACTTAATGATATACTTAATTATCATTTTATCATGTTAAACATAATGTATTAATATATCTTAATACAAAACATATGTATTTATGTTAATTAAGACGTTATTACGTCGATAACCGTTACATATATATCTTGTTTCGAATTCCTTAATTTAGTAGTCTCATTCTATGTATATAACCCATTGTTAATATACTTAATGAGATACTTACTTATGATTGTATCATGTTAAATATATACATATGTTCATATATATATATATATATATATATATATATATATATATATATATATATATATATATATATATCATCATGTCATTTTTACAAGTTTTAACGTTCGTGAATCGTCGGACAAACTGGGTGGTCAAATGTTTACATAAAATCCGTTTCAATTAATCAAGTCTTAACAAGTTTGATTTCTTAACATGTTGGAAACATTTATATATATGTAAATATCAATCTCAAATATATACATATATTTATATACATATCTTATTTACAAATAGTGGTTCGTGAATCGTCCGAAAAAGTCGAAGGTTACATGAACACAGTTCCAAAATTTGAATTTAAACTTAACAGACTTTGCTTATCGTGTCGGAAACATTAATTCATTTAAAGATTAAGTTTAAATTTGGTCAGAAATATCCGGGTTGTCACAGATGTCCTCAACATGGTTTAGACACTTTTCAAATAGTTCAAATAGTCTATAAAGGCGTCGACGTCGCTACAAGAAAAGACATCGACACAGCCGCTTGTGGTTCCATTATGAAGAAAACCGCTACTGAAGCTCACAATATTATTGATTATACAGCCTCCCACTCGCATGAGTGGCACCAAGAGAAAGATATATTACATTCATCCAAAGCGGCCAGAGCCGATTCTAGCCATGACTTTGATTCCATTTTCGCAAAGCTAGATTCTTTCGAGAGATGAATGGAAAAGATGACTAAAGATATTCACGCAATACGAATCAGTTGTGTGGAGTGTGGAGGACCTCATTTGACAAAAGATTGTCTCAGTATTGAACAAACTATGGAACAAAGAGAGAGTGTTTCATACATAAACCAAAGGCCGAAAAATAATTATCAAAATAATTATCAACCGCCAAGGCCAAACTACAATCGAAATGCTCCTTAAAACCAAAATGCCCAACACAACAACCAACAAGGTCCTAGCAATCAGCAAAGACCTGGTTACATAAATAAACCACCACAAATTGAAGAGAAAAAGAAAAATTTAGAAGATATGGTATTAAAGCTAGTTGAATCCTAAACGCGGTTTGTTACATCCCAGAAATAAACTAATGAACAAAATGCTCAAGCATTTAGAAATCAATAAGCTTCAATCCAAAATTTGGAACAAGAAGTAAGTAACCTAGCAAGGTTAATTGGTGAAAGAAAACCGGGGAGTCTACCTAGTGATACAAATGCTAACCCCCGAAATGAAACAGTTAAAGCTATTACCACGAGAATTGGTATAACACTTAAACCACCTGAAATACCAGCAATTTCTGATTACTCTATTCCTACTTCACAGGCACCACAGCCTGAGAGAGAAAAGGAAACTGAACCGGTAGTTGAAAAGGTTAATGAAGATAACACAGTTAAGACAAAGCCTTATGTTAAACCATATCAACCACCACTTCCATACCCGAGTAAAATGAGAAAAGAAAGACTTGAAGCCGAGCAATCCAAATTCTTGGATATGTTTAAACAAATAAATGTCAATCTTCCTTTCATTGATGTAATTTCAAGAATGCCAAGATATGCTAAATTTCTGAAAGATCTAATCACAAATAGAAGAAAAATGGAAGAACTCTCGGCTGTCACAATGAATGCTAATTGTTCTGCAGTATTGTTGAATAAGATACCAGAAAAACTATCAGATCCAGGAAGTTTCTCAATTCCATGTTTTCTGGGTAGTCTTAGTTCAATAGAAGCATTGGCAGACTTAGGTGCTAGTATAAATTTAATGCCGTATTCATTATACTCTAAACTAGACCTTGGAGATTTAAAACCAACACGAATAAGCATACAACTAGCCGATCGATCAATAAAATATCCAAGAGGGATAATGGAGAATATGCTAGTTAAAGTTGGTAATTTAGTATTCCCAGTAGATTTTGTTATTCTGGACATGGAAGAAGATTCTCGAGTTTCTCTTATATTAGGAAGACCATTCTTAAACACGGCTAAAGCAATAATAGACGTGTTTGGTAAGAAACTGACCCTAAGTATAGAGGATGAGAGTGTTACCTTTTCTGTTGATAAAGCAATGCAACAACCATAATCTGCAGATGATACATGTTATTATGTTCAAACTATAGATTCACATACAAAATTGTTACAAGAATTTCCTGAATTACAAGGAACAAGAGAATGTTCTTTAGGAGAAGGAGATGAACTAATTGATGAAGGTGAAATGTTAGCTACACTTATAGCTAATGAATACGAACCAACAACAGAAGAACTTCAAGTATTGAAAGAGGAAGACAGATATCGATACAAATCATCGATAGAAGAACCACCGACCTTAGTGTTAAAGCCACTTCCAACCCATTTGGAATACACTTATTTACATGGTAAATCTGAATTACCTGTAATAATCTCGTCTTCTCTTACTAAAAATGAAAAATCTCAACTCATTTTTGTGCTAAAAGCTCACAAATCAGCTATTGCATGGAAAATTCATGACATTAAAGGTATAAGTCCTTCCTATTGCACACATAAAATCCTTATGAAAGAAAATCATAAAACATATGTGCAACGCCAACGAAGATTAAATCCAAATATGCAAGATGTTGTTAAGAAATAAATTATTAAACTGCTCGATGCAGGTTTAATTTATCCAATCTCTGATAGTCCATGGGTAGGCCCAGTTCAATGCGTGCCTAAGAAGGGTGGCATCACTGTCATCACAAATGATGATGATGAGCTTATTCCTACTAGGACTGTAACAGGATGGCGTGTTTGTATTAATTATAGAAAATTAAATGATGCCACACGAAAAGATCACTTTCCATTACCTTTCATTGATCAAATGTTAGAAAGGTTGGCCGAAAATAGTTACTATTGTTTTCTTGACGGTTTCTCCGGATACTTTCAAATTCCAATCGCACCCGAGGACCAAGAGAAAACCACTTTCACGTGCCCTTATGGTACTTTTGCTTATAAACGCATGCCATTTGGACTTTGCAACGCCCCTGCAACCTTTCAAAGATGTATGATGGTGATTTTTCATGACATGATAGAAGAATGCATTGAAGTTTTCATGGATGACTTTTCAGTCTTCGGTGATACTTTTGAAACATGTCTAGTTAATCTTGAACGAATGCTTATTAGATGCGAGAAATCAAATCTAGTACTTAATTGGGAAAAATGTTGTTTCATGGTTAAAGAAGGCATCGTTCTTGGTCATAAAATTTCAAGTGAAGGAATTGAAGTGGATAAAGCTAAAGTAGATGTAATTGCTAAACTTCCACATCCCACCAATGTTAGAGGAGTTAGTAGTTTTCTAGGACATGCCGGTTTTTACCGACGTTTCATAAAAGATTTTTCTAAAATTGCCACTCCAATGACAAACTCCTTGAAAAAGATGCTCCATTCATCTTTTAGGATGAATGCATCAAATCTTTTAATATTCTTAAAGAACAACTCACTAATGTGCCGATCATGATAACTCCAAACTGGAAGCTACCATTTGAACTTATGTGCGATGCAAGTGATTTTGCAATGGGAGCCGTTTTAGGTCAAAGAATTGATAAACGATTCAAACCTATATACTATGCTAGTAAGACGTTACAAGAAGCACAGACGAATTATACAACTACTGAAAAAGAACTCCTTGCTACTGTCTTTGCTTTTGACAAATTTCGTTCATACCTCGTTCTAGCTAAAACGGTGGTCTATACTGATCATTCTGCCCTTAAATATTTGTTTTCAAAACAAGATGCCAAACCACGATTAATCCGTTGGATCTTACTCTTACAAGAATTCGATATTGAAATCCGAGATAAAAAGGGAGCAGAAAATCTCGTCGCTGATCATCTTTCTCGTCTTGAAAATCCTGAATTAGAAGTTCTAAATGAGTTAGCCATATAAGATAACTTTCCTGATGAATACCTTTTGAAAATCGATTATAGTGAAATTCCATGGTTTGCAGACTATGCGAACTACTTAGTAAGTGGATTCCTTGAAAAAGGGTTGTCGTACCAAAAACGAAAGAAATTCTTTAGTGATATAAAACACTATTTCTGGGAAGATCCACATTTGTTTAAAAGTTGTCCCGACGGAATAGTACGCCGATATGTATTCGAAAATGAAGCTATACAAATCTTAAACCATTGTCACACAGGACCAACTGGAGGGCATTATGGGCCTCAACTCACTGGAAGAAAGGTCTACGAAGCTGGATTCTATTGGCCTTCAATTTTCAAAGATGCACACCTTCTCTGTAAATACTGTGATACATGTCAAAGGGCCGGAAAAATAAGTCAACGTGATGAATGCCACAAAATGTCATTCAAGTATGTGAAGTATTCGAAATTTGGGGTATTGAATTTATGGGTCCGTTTCCAAAATCTCATAATAATCTCTACATTCTATTTGCCATTGATTATGTATCTAAATGGGCGGAAGCGCAAGCTCTCCCAACTAATGATGCACGAGTTGTAGTCAACTTCTTAAAACGTCTTTTTGCAAGGGTCGGAACACCGAAAGCTTTAATAAGTGATCGGGGTACTCATTTTTGTAATAATCAACTTGAGAAAGTTCTCAAAAGATATGGAGTAACTCATAAACTCTCAACCTCTTATCATCCACAAACAAGTGGACAAGTTGAAAATACCAACCGAGAATTAAAACGTATTCTAGAGAAAACTGTAGGAGCAAATCTGAAGGAATGGTCCATGAAATTGGAGGATGCACTTTGGGCTTTTAGAACAGCCTACAAAACTCCAATTGGCACCACACCTTTTAAACTCGTTTACGGAAAAGCATGTCACCTTCCAATAGAAATTGAGCACAAAGAATTTTGGACTTTGAAGACATGTAATCTTGATTTGCATGAAGCTGGACGCCTACAGTTAAGTCAACTAAACGAATTAGAAGAATTAAGACATGATGTATATCAAAATTCGTTAATCTATAAGGAAAGAACAAAGAAATGGCATGATAAAAGAATCTGAAGTTGAAAAGAATTTAAGGAAGGAGACAGAGTTCTTCTTTTCAATTCAAGATTCAGACTATTTCCTGGAAAGTTGAAATCAAGATGGTCTGGACCATTTATAGTCGAAAGAGTTTTTCCATACGGAGCAATAGAATTAATAAATTCAAACGGGATTGAATTTAATGTTAATGGTCACAGAGTTAAACACTATATTGATGGTCCGATGGAAGTTGAAGATGAAGTTAATCAAAATTTCAACACCACAGCTAAATGAGTGTGGGGAGATTCAAATGTTTTAAGTATAATTATTATGCTGTCTAATGTTAGATATTCTGTTTTCTTGTAGTTTCCGAGAATGGAATTCGATTGGTCTTTTCTACTAGCAGACCCTAAAGAACTAGTCTTCTCCCCCCATTCTGAATTTTTGTTTTATAGGTTTTACAAGATGAAGGATTCTTTTGATTTGAACCATGGTCTATTGCTACACGCTATGATTACTAAATGCAATAACAACAACCTCCTGAGTGAACTGGTGTTCATGATAAGAAGCAAATGTGATGAAGTGAGAAAAGAACTCCGAAACAATCATAATAAGATACATTTCGGTAAAGGAAAATCAGTTTCCGCAGAAAAAAGAAGAGCACGACACCTTGAAAGATGTCATAAATGCGGAAAATGGTCACACGAAGGAAAATGTTCTAACAATCAGACATACTCCAATAATGAGTTCGTTACTCTATGCAGAGAAGGACCGTTCACGTGCTTAGATGAAAAGTTATTAAATGAACGAGGTTACGCTTATGTAGCAATGGAAAACCAAATCAATCAACTCTCCTATGAGTCGACTAGAGCAGGTCACTGAGAATTCCATCTAGCAGGTAAGTATGTACAGTTTTTATTTTTTTATTTTTATTGCTTTTAACCTTTTGTTTTTAAACGCTGAACTTTCGCTTTAAAGCATTAAATTGATATTCAGTGAAAAATAGGTATAATAAACCGAAATTATTGATATCAGACAAAAATTTAATCCATCAATGCGAAATTTACCGTTTATTCATAAGGTATTAATATCTTTAATCAATCAACTTAAAATATTTCACAAATTCGTCAAGAGTAAAACTAGGTACTATAGCCGAAATTACTTTACCAAAAAAAGGGACGTATAATTTTGTTAATATTTGATTGATTAAAGTGGGATAAAAGAACAAAAAGATTTTTATTTTATTTTATTTTTCCTTGTTTTTAAATTTAATATATTACTATTTTATTTTAAATTTAATTTAATATAAATTTATAAAATTAATATTTATTTAAATTATCTTTATGTTTAAATTTAAATTTTGTTAATATGCATTTTAAATTTAAGTTTTGTGTGAATTTAAAAAAAATTTACTTTATTTCATTAAGTTAAAAAAAAATGATTTCTAAAATTCGTCGTGAGTTAAACACTAGGTCGTGGAACAGAAATTGCATTACCCGAGGGCGGGGCGAAAAATTTTGTTATCATTATTTTTAATTTTATTGATATAAAGTATGCCAAAAACATTAAAAAACCAAAAATCTTTGCTTTTAAAACAATCGCTTTAAAATGACAATTTTTAAAATTTTGTCGAGGGACGAACTAGGTGAACGTACTGAAAATACTTGATGTGCAACGAGGCATATATAAAATATATATATATAAATGCTTAGAAAATACTATTAATTAAGCTACAATATACACAAGTTATTTAATTATTTATAGAATGGATATACCTAAACCTTGCTACACACTTATAGGCAGTGTACCTAATCGTAGAGTAGTGTAGTTTTTAGTAAGTCCGGTTCGTTCCACAAGGATATCTATTTTATTAAATACTATATTTTACAAAACTATAAATATATATATATATATATATATATATATATATAATTATTATTATTATAAAAGGGGGGGTTTTTACCGTTTAACGACCGGTTTGTCAAATTTTAGTTTTAGCGATAAAGATAAATTGCGAGTAAATAAAATGGCTATAAAATATGAAATAAAAGTATTATGCTTATTTAAACTTCCGTAATCATGATGTTTGACATTTTAATTATATATTATTACCCCGGGTTAATTGTTATTTGGCCTGGTTTATTTGATACGTCTATCTGGCTTTTGCCCATAATAGTCCATCGGTTATAAATATAAAGTGCGAGTGTCCTCGTCAAATTACCTTTATACCCGAAGTCAAATAGTCCAACTAATTAAGGATTTAAACTGTGATGCAGTTATCACTTCTGTCAACAATTACACCAGTTATCACTGTATATAATCCACCCCTGTTTTAATTAGATATGAATATTAATTTACCCACTTGATCAGTTTGAATACTCAATTACCCAACCCGAATAATTAATTAAATGATTATAATAGACTCCGTATGAACGTCACTAAATAGGACAACCATAATCATTATTTAATTATTAGGCTAATTAATTTGAAGATAGGTTTGACAGACTCTAATGAGTTGTCACTCGATTAGACAATACCCCCCATCTATTAATAGTCCATAGTCCAATGTCCACAAGTGTCGGTCTTTGTCCAAACATTAATTATGGTCCAAAGTTCAATAATCCGATCTTAATATTTAGTCTAACATCACGATTACTTCGGCTCAAATAAGCATAATAATAACTTAGTTACGAGACATTAAAGTAAAAAGGTTAAACATAACTTACAATGAGTATTAATCGCGTAGTGTTACACGGACAGAGTTTAGACTTACAAAACTTTAAAACATTTGTAACAATAACCTTATTATTGAAATTATCTTAACTTAAAATTATAACACAAATATAGATATAGGAATAGAGAGAGAAGAAAATTGAATTTGGATTCAATCTGGTGTCCTTGGATTCAGCAGAACTCGGCTGCTTTTATCAGCATTTCTGAATCCTGACTGCTCCGCGATCGCGCCACTTTTGTGCCTTGGGGCTCCGCGATCGCGGAGGTGCCATTTCCAGCTGGTTGTTGATTTGGATCCTAGCTTGTCGACATAATATATATATAATATAATATTTAAGTAATTATTTAAATATTATATTATATTCTCGTGCATAGTTGACTTGTACTTTCAGCTCCGTTGAGTCGTACATTGATAGTTGGTTCATGTGTCATTTTCGGATTTTCGAACGCTGTTTCGTATGCTTAGATATCTTGTACTTTGCGTTCCGCGACTTGTAATTTTGTCATTTTTGGAAGTTAATTATCAATAAATTGAACCACTTGAATTGTATCTTGTACATTTGAACTTTTTAGTCATTTGCGTCTTCAAACCGTCAATTCTGCCTTTTGTCTTCACCTTTTATTATTTAAACGAATATCACTTGTAAATAGAACAATTGCAACTAAAAGCTTGTCTTTCTGGAAGGATAATGCTATGAAATATATGTTCGTTTGTAGCATTATCAAATATTCCCACACTTGAGCGTTGTTTGTCCTCAAGCAATATAGAACTTGAATCACACTAATCACTTCTTTATTCTTCACACTTTATACATCAGTGATTTTGATACGTCGGTATAAACAATGATAGTAACATTGTGGTTTACAGTCCCACATGACTATAAAAATTTAGATCCTTTAGGAAATAGGATCTTTATGAAAACATTTGATCTTTTGAAAATTCAAGCTAGATTTTACCCTAGACAGGTTTTCCGGAATAACCCTTCATCGGTGTTTGCAAAATTGTTTTTGTGGGTTGTGGGTTTCAGATTTTAAAATTTTGGCTCAAAACTTGTGGTTTTGTGTCACCCACTTGCTAACCTTGTATTAGGAAAGCACACATCCAGTCTACTTGTCCCGTATATTACCTTTCGGTAAACGACCGTCCGGTTGTAAAGGAAAGCGATGAACAAGCAACTGTTAAGGCGATGTCTAATGACATGCGTATGATTATGGTCCACAACGTGTCGGATGCAGTTACTATCCTTGGTAGGAGCAATAGTAAAGATCCCCCTATAGTTTTTTGGTCTAGCACAAGGTCCTGTCTTCGACCATGCTATGCAACCACCGTTCTTACGGTTGACACCCGATTTGGTTCAGGTGACCTAATGAATTCTGATGAAATCTTAGGATTTTAAGTTCAATGGTAATGAATACATTGAAAATGGATTTTTCAGAAAACAAATCGGTTTTAGTTTTGATCAAAATATTTTCTCGTTCAAGCTCGAGTTTAGATATCATTGAATTCCATGAGTTTGAATTCTCAATCTTTAAGGTCAATCTCAAGGATTGAGTAATATTAGGCTTAAAAGCTGATTTTTAATCTTTAAGGAGATTATCCTTTCTGGGGGTCTGATTCATTAGTCTTATCCAGCTAATTTGCACGGCGCCCTCCCCATTTTACGAGACAGATCCTCTCATGGTTAGGATAAGTCTGACCACTTGGCGACCCTGTTTGATGCTGAGGTCCGTGGATTTCCTGCTGATTTTAGAGATGACTTTTCTAGATTTTTTGTCAACCTACAGTTGGTCTGGACGATAACTTCTTGACCTAAATCAAGAAACGCGTGTCTTTTTCGGAAGACTTTACTTCCTATAATGATGGAATTGATTCATCGTGTAGATCCATCTTTCTCATATATTTATATTACAGTAAACCGGGTAAAACTGATTAGTTTAGTCCAAAGCAAAAGTACCTGCAATAATCTTGTACAAAAATGTGTGATATATGTTTTAAATAACTTGGTAATTTTTCCCACACTTAGCTTTTATTTATGTTTTTCTTTGCCTTTTTATTCTCCGCCATTTCATTCTTAAATGAATTCTAGTATTTAAGGTTGTTTCTCAATTTTTGTCCTTTTTGAGGCAACAATAATTTCGTTTTTATCACCAAGTTTTATCGTTCATAAATATGTATAAACATGATTTTAAATTCATGTAATTGAAATTTTTTCAAATTTTCATAAAATTTGGCAATTTAAACTAAATGTATTAATAATATGTTTAACCGAAAGAATTTAATCCCTCCCCACACTTAAGATCTTGCAATGCCCTCATTTGCAAGAAATCAGTAAAAATTTAAATTCATGAGGGTGATTGGCGTAGAAAATGATTAAAATTTTACCAAAGTTTTCAAACATTTTGTTGATTTGTTTGTTTGAATGATAAATGGTGCACATCATTCATTCATTCCTTCATTTGTTATATCACTTTTGTTTTTCGTCTTGTCGTCAAAATTGGTAGCTTTTGCTGAACTTATTGCCAGTCTTTGAAAATGCGCTGTTTTACCCTGCTTTGTATATGACATAAACTACAAACATATATGCATATTTTTGAAGTTTGGTTTTATAACCCCACATTCAAAAATTTATAAAATCTAAAATCTAAAATGTTAGAAAACTAATAAACTATTACAATATCAAAATAAATATTAAAGAATATAAACTTTACAAATTACAAAAATTAAATAAAAATAAGAAAATAAGAATAAGAAAAACGATGGTTGATAAGGATACCAGTAGGGGTTCCATGGTTCGTGGTATGTGTCCTGATATGCTTGAAATGGATCGTATGTAGGAAACGGTGGTCTTGTATCTATAGTCCATGGAGGAAAGTTGGCCGGCTCGGTAGGTATGTAGTTCCTACCTTGGTAGGCTAAATGGACTTGGATTTGACGTTGATGGAAATCCCATGCCTGAAACTCATGTAGCCTAGCAGCTTCATATTCATTTTGAGCCATTAACCTTTGCATGTCTGTCATTTGGTTTCCTCCACCTACATTACCTTGCTCTTGATCCCGTTCTACCTGTGGATGTCTACCTTCATATGATAGTGCAACGTTACGTCTTTTCAATAAAACCTTTGCACCAGCATATACGCGTATATCAATTCTCCCGTGTTGTTCGGGTACTGCTACTAATTCTCTCCCACGAGTTCTATCCACATTGAGGTACTCAGCAATCAAGGTAATAAAAATACCACCTCTTATTATACTATGGTGCTGCATACCACTTACCATCACCGATAAATAATAACCCACACAATAAGGTATGTTCACGAAGCTCTGTGGGTCTCTAATACACATGAGGTAAAATAAATCATTTTCATTTACCTTATCTTTATTCTTACCTCGTTGTGTAATCGAGTTAGCTATAAATCTATGAATAACTCTAAGCTCAGCTCTATCAATATCGGTGTAAGAGTAATGTCCCCACGAAATCGATTATGGCTAGTCATTCTACTCCATAATCCATTCATATCAAAGTTCTCATCAACCCGTCTTCCATTAAATATTAACTGCCTACAATCATAAGATTCTAGTTCCTCAGGCGTATATATGTTCAAAGCCTGAGCCATCTCTAAAAGAGACATATGGCGCATCACACCGCCTAACAAAAATCTAATAAAACTCTGATCAGTTATATTAGATACCTGATCATTTATTTCTACTGTACTTAATAATTCTACACACCATTCCTTATATACAGGCCTACGTATGGTGAATAAACGTTCGCAATCGTTAAAGGTAGAATTACCATACCTTTGGTAAAGTAATTCTCTGATTAGTTCGGCCAATCCCACCGTCTCTAATGGATCCCAATCTATCACCCTGGGCACTTCAACCTCTTTAGGATGAAGAATGCTCAAGTTCCTCTGATATTTTGAATAATCTATCCAAAATTAGTCAAATCTTAAATTTGGGTGTAGATTCGCCTCTGTTATGTTCGTCAATGAGATGAATGGATGTGGTTCATATTGCCTGTACTGGTTGTTGATCTGTTGTTCGTCTTCATTCTCCGGAGGAGCATTAGAAGCTTGAGCTACGGATGATGATTCACCCCTTTCAGTCTGCAAAATACATTAAACACAATTTTTATGCATCCAAATATGCATTAGTGTTAGCAAAATCATAAATCAAAATAATTACAATGACATGTCTAAACAATATCAAACTTATACACATTTTCATATTTTTAACAATTCTACACTTTTTTCAAATAAGCTTATATGAAAATATATATAATGTTCATAAGCATTCAACTTCTAAAACATGTCAAAATTAATCATTATAGCAATTAAACGAGTTCCAAATGGCATTCATATCAAATTCATGCATTTTTGACTTAAAAAGTCAACAATTTTCTCAAAAATCATGCTTATGATCAAAGTTTGGATCATTTAGCAACCTAAACATGTTATACTACTTAATTTAGCATGAATTCACAACAAAAATCGGCCATAACCCCTTTATATCAAAAATCCCCAAATTGCTCAAGAACACTAACCCTAGATTTCTAAAAATTTTGAAGTTTAAGGCTTCAAAGCATGACAAATAACGTCAATCTAGGCTATACAAGCATAATATACAAACAATTTAACTATAAACAAGCTAGAAATCATCAAAATCAAATTAGGTAAAAATATGCTCAAGAACACTATAAATCCGAATTAAAGAGTGTAGTGTGTAGAAATTTACCCTTTTTCTTGAAAAACTCCTTGGTAGATATCTCCTCATCGTGTTTTTAGTGAAAAATTTGGTGATTAACGGTCAAAAATCGCGATTTGGGGTGTGTTTTTTCGGGTTTTTTCGCAGAAAAAAATAATGGAATGGGGAAGGGGACTGGTCTGTCGACCAGTTTATCCTTTTTGGAATTAGGTCTCTCCGCGATCGCGGAGAGATATACCCTCACTGCTCCGCGATCGCGGAGCAGTATTTTTCAGTATTTTTTTTTATATAAACCTTTACTTAATTAAAACAAATAAATAAATAATTTTAAAATTTTTTTTCCTTGGTATTTAGAGTGAGGTCGTTTCGGTACGTTCACCTAGTTCGTCCCTCAACAAAATTTCAAAATTTGTCATTTTAAAGCGATTGTTTTAAAAACAAAGATTTTTGGTTTTTTAATGTTTTTGGCATACTTTATATCAATAAGATTAAAAATAATAATAACAAAATTTTTCGTCCCTCCCTCGGGTAAAGCAATTTCGGTTCAAGACCTAGTGTTTAACTTACGACGAATTTTAAAAATCATATTTTTAACTTAATAAAATAAAGTAAATTTTGTTTTTAAAATTCACACAAAACTTTAAATTTAAAATGCATATTAATAAAATATAAATATTTTTAATATTTTTATACATTAAAATTTAAAAATTTAAAAATACTATATTAAAATAAAATAGTTATATATTAATTATAAAAAGAAGGAAAAATAAAAATAAAAATCTTTTTGGTCTTTTATCCCACTTTAATCAATCAAATATTAACAAAAATATACGTCCCTTTTAAAGTAATTTTGGCTATATTACCTAGTTTTACTCCTGACGAATTTTTGAAATATTTTTAGTTGATTGATTAAAGATATTTATACCTTGTGAATAAACGGTAAATTTCACAGTGATGGATTAAATTTTTGTATTGATATTAGTAATTTCGGTTTATTATACCTAATTTTAATGAATATCAATTTAATACTTTATAGTGAAAATTTAGCGTTTAAAAACAAAAGGTTAAAAGCATAAAATAAATAAAAACTTACCTTTGAAGCTTATTAAACCATGGCTGATATCAAATGCATGCTTCATCTTTAAAACCTAAAAAAAAAATTCAGAATGGGGGGAGAGGACTAGTTCTTTAGGGTCTGCTAGTAGAAAAGACCAATCGGATTCCATTCTCGGAACTACACGAAAACAGAATATCTAACTTCTAGATAGCATGAAATTATCTTTAAAACTTTTGAATCTCCCCACACTTAGTTAGCTGTGGTGTTGAAATCGTGATTAACTTCATCGTCAACTTCCATCAGACCATCATCAACATGCATATCTGTGATTTTTGTTTTAAGCCATTGGTCGGTTTCTTTTGTAATCATCACAAAATCAACTAATTTCTCTTTTTATTTTGATGATAGATTGGATACTAATCGGTTACATAACTTAAAGTTCCCCTTAATCCTAGCATTGCGAACTCGTTTATAAAGCTTTTTCATTGAACTGTTAATAACGAGGTCATCTAATTTCGTATCATTAATGGGGTTCTGTGTTTTCTGGTCATTATTAGGTATTACTTCATCTTCACCATACTTAGGCATTTTAACATTGTTAAGCACTACCGTTGGAGTTATTGGTTCAACGGCTTTGGTTGGTGGAGATCTAGACTTTCGACTCACAAAGGTGATCGATTTTTCACCATCATTAAGTGTCATTCTACCTTCTCTTACATCAATTAACGCCTTAGTTGACGCTAAGAATGGTCGGCCTAAAAGTAGAGGAAAGTTTGAGTCTTCTTCTAAGTCTATGATAACAAATTTGACTAGAAAGGTTAAATTACCTACTTGAATGGGTAGGTTGTCAGCAATTCCAACTGGGTGTCTAATGGTTTGGTCAAAGAATCGAACACTCATTTTTGTTGGACTTAATCCTCCTACATCTAACTTCTTATATAATGAAAGAGGCATAATACTTACACTTGTACCTAGATCTGCTAGTGCATTATACATGACACAATCACTAAGTAAACAAGAAACAATAAATTCACCAGGATCACCCGACTTAGGTGGAAATTCCGGTGGAATAGTATTCAATGGTTCTATTTTTATGGCTTTAGTTTCTTGTTCTTGCTTACTCTTCCTTTTTCTTTTCGAGGTATCACCAACACAAATTTTAGTACCTATTTCTTGCTCATATTAAACTTTTATTGGAAACGGAATAGGTGGTTTGTATGGTGCATATATTGGTTTTTCAAAACCTGGTGGTGGTGCTATTTCTTCATCGTCTGAAATCTTTTCCTCCTTTATTTCTGGTTTTTCAGAATTCGTTGAAACCATGTTAACATTTTCATTACGAGGATTTATTTCAGTATTACTTGGTAGCTTTCCTTGTTTCCTTTCACTCATCAGGCCCGCTAGAGTACCTACTTGTTTTTCTAGATTTAAAATGGAAGTTTGTTGAATTCTAAATGATTGATCAAATTTGTTTGGGTTTGAGATGCAATAAATTGTTTTTGAGATTCAACTAACTTTAATACCATTTCTTCCAGATTTGACTTTTTCTCTTCAGTTTGTTGTGGTTGTTTATATAAGCCTGGCCTTTGTTGATTGAAAGTGTTGTTTTGATTATTATTGTTATTGTTGGGTCCATTTGGATTGTAAAGAATGTTTTGACTTTGGTTTAGGTTTTGCCTTGGCTGTTGATAATTATTTTGATAATTATTTCCCTGCCTTTGGTTTATGTAGGAAACATTCTCACGTTGTTCCATCGTTTGCTCAACATTACAATCCTTCGTTAAGTGTGGTCCACCGCATTACTCACAACTGATTTGTATTGCGTGAATATCTTTAGTCATCTTTTCCATTCGTCTTTCAAAAGCATCTATTTTTACGGAAACGGAATCAAAGTTATGGCTAGAATCGGCTCTAGCCACTTTGGATGAATGTAAGATATCTTTCTCTTGGTGCCACTCATGTGAGTGGGAGGCTGTTTTATCAATAATCTTGTGAGCTTCAGTAGCGGTTTTCTTCATAATGGAACCACCAGCAGCTGTGTCAATATCTTTTCTTGTAGCGATGTTAACGCCTTTATAGAATATTTGAACTATTTGGAAAGTGTCTAATCCGTGTTGAGGACATCCTCTCAACATCTTTCTGAATCTTGTCCATGCCTCAAATAACGTTTCATTTGGATTTTGTGCGAACGTGGCAATTTCTCCTTGAAGTCTCACGGCTTTAGATGCCGGAAAGAATCTTTGAAGAAATATCTCCACTAAGACATCCCATGTATCAATTGCTCCTTCGGGTAATGATTCTAACCAATCTTTAGCTTCCCCAATTAAAGTCCAAGGGAACAACATAAGATAGATCGTTTCATCTTCAATTTCTCGGATTTTAAATAAAGTACAAATTCTATTAAAGGTTCGAAGATGTTCATTTGGATCTTCTTTTGATGTACCACCGAATTGGCATTGATTAGTAACCATGTGTATAATTTGTCCTTTGATTTCAAAATTTGGTGCAGTAACTTCTGATTGAGTAATGGCATGACCTTAGCCCGTACGTGTGGCTCTCATTCGGTCTTCCATAGTTTGAGGTTCTAGATCTTCCATATTTTGACTAGTTGAATCCGAATCACTAGAAGATTCTAATTTAATAGTTCCTTCTTCGACAAACTCCGTTTGAATAAATTATGGTTCAGGAGGAATGTTTAATAGTTCATGATCTTGGAATTGTCCCTGAATATCCTCCGGGTTCTCAATTGTGAAGTCGGGTTCAAAAAATGGATTATCAGAAATTTGAATTGAAGTACTTGTTCGACTGGATGATGATTTTAAAAATTCAATGGCAGCAATATTTGCTAGATGCCTTGATCGAGTTACAGGTGGTGAACGTACGAAAGGTGGTGAACGTTTTGCTCAGTGCATTCACTGAATATCTTATTAGTTATAAAAATAAAAATTATATAAGTTATCAAATTAATAGACTTTTCTGATTTTTCTCACGTTTCGAATAGCCAAAAGATGCAGCAGGTAGCCAGGACCCTTTAAATCGGAAGTCCACAACTCGCCACTAACAAATCCAACTATTACTACGAACCAGAAAATTTGGATGTCTATCAATTTAATTGCTTACAATAATTTTTCGCCAAAATTTAAAGAAAAATAAACAAAATTCTAGGTCCTAAAAACTAGAGCGTGAAAAAGGAAAAAGAAAAAGCGCGTCAAAAACCGTCGAAAAATAAAAATAAGAAAGAAAAACGTCGAAACTTAAAAAGTATACAAACTAAATAAAAAAAGTTTACGCCTAAAGGTATTAAAACTTAAAAATGCAAATCAATACGAAAAACGACAATTACTTAAAAAGCACTAAAATCTATAAATTTAAAGTGGCGTCGCAAAATTCTAAAGCGCCTAAATCTTAATTTTAAGAAAAAAGCACTTAAGGAATTTTACTGCAAAACTTATAAGTCTAGAAATAAAAATAACTATGGCAAAAACTATAACTTAAAACTAATTACGAACGATAATTATTAAAAATTACGAATTAAACGATAAAAATACAAATTATAACTAAAATGCTAAAAATACAAATTTTATAAAAATATTATTTTTATATTATTATTTTATAAAAGTATTAATTTTTTATAAAACTAATTACAAATTAAATTAAAATTAAAACTAAAATTAATTAATTTAATAATTAACCCTAATTAATATAATAATAATAATAATAATAATAATAATAATAATAATAATAATAATAATAATAATAATAATAATAATAATAATAATAATAATTAATTAAACCCTAATTCTGCAATTAATGAGTCTGTCAGAGACGGCTCCGCGTTCGCGGAGTTTTCTGCCTTTGAGGCTCCGCGATCGCGGAGCTCAATAGTATCCGATTGTAATTGGGCTGAAACAGTTCCGGCCCAGTTTGATTTTAATAAAAAATTGAATTGGGCTTCACTGGCCCAGTACGTTTTTAAATAAATTTTTTAAGATTTTAAGTTTTATAAAATAAAAGATATATAATTTATATAAAATAAAAATAAACTTATATTTAAAAACTTAAAATAAAATTATATATTAAAATTCTTAAAAATAAATATATATATTTTTGGATTTTTAGTTTTATATTTTATATTATTACAAAAAAAAATCTATTTTTACAAAATTAAAAATAAAGATTATATATTTTTATATTTTACAAAAATATAGCGTTTAACCGATTTGTCCCCGGCAGCTGCGCCAAAAATACTTGATGTGCAACGAGGTATATATAAAATATATATATAAATGCTTAGAAAATACTATTAATTACGCTACAATATACACAAGTTATTTAATTATTTATAGAATAGATATACCTAAACCTTGCTACACATTATAGGCAGTGTACCTAATCGTAGAGTAGTGTAGTTTTTAGTAAGTCCGGTTCGTTCCACATATATATATATATATATATATATATATATATATATATATATATATATATATATATATATATATATATATATATATATATATATATATATATATATATATATATATATATATAATTATTATTATAAAAGGGGGGTTTTTACCGTTTAACGACCGGTTTGTCAAATTTTAGTTTTAGCGATAAAGATAAATTGCGAGTAAATAAAATGGCTATAAAATATGAAATAAAAGTATTATGCTTATTTAAACTTCCGAAATCATGATGTTTGACATTTTAATTATATATTATTACCCCGGATTAATTGTTATTTGGCCTGGTTTATTTGATACGTCTATCTGGCTTTTGCCCATAATAGTCCATCGGTTATAAATATAAAGTGCGAGTGTCCTCGTCAAATTACCTTTATACCCGAAGTCAAATAGTCCAACTAATTAAGGATTTAAACTGTGACGCAGTTATCACTTCTGTCAACAATTACACCAGTTATCACTGTATATAATCCACCCCTGTTTTAATTAGATATGAATATTAATTTACCCACTTGATCAGTTTGAATACTCAATTACCCAACCCGAATAATTAATTAAATGATTATAATAGACTCCGTATGAACGTCACTAAATAGGACAACGATAATCATTATTTAATTATTAGGCTAATTAATTTGAAGATAGGTTCGACAGACTCTAATGAGTTGTCACTCGATTAGACAATACCCCCATCTATTAATAGTCCATAGTCCAATGTCCACAAGTCTCGTTCTTTGTCCAAACATTAATTATGGTCCAAAGTTCAATAATCCGGTCTTAATATTTAGTCTAACATCACGATTACTTCGGCTCAAATAAGCATAATAATAACTTAGTTACGAGACATTAAAGTAAAAAGGTTGAACATAACTTACAATGAGTATTAATCGCGTAGTGTTACACGGACAGAGTTTTGACTTACAAAACCTTAAAACATTTGTAACAATAACCTTATTATTGAAATTATCTTAACTTAAAATTATAACACAAATATAGATATAGAAATAGAGAAAGAAGAAAATTGAATTTGGATTCAATCTGGTGTCCTTGGATTCAGCAGAACTCGGCTGCTTTTATAGGCATTTCTGAATCCTGGCTGCTCCGCGATCGCGGCACTTTTGTGCCTTGGGGCTCCGCGATCGCGGAGGTCCCATTTCCAGCTGGTTGTTGATTTGGATCCTAGCTTGTCGACATAATATATATAATATAATATTTAAGTAATTATTTAAATATTATATTATATTCTCGTGCATAGTTGACTTGTACTTTCAGCTCCGTTGAGTCGTACGTTGATAGTTGGTTCATGTGTCGTTTCCGGATTTTCGAACGCTGTTTCGTATGCTTAGATATCTTGTACTTTGCGTTCCGCGACTTGTACTTTTGTCATTTTTGGAAGTTAATTATCAATAAATTGAACCACTTGAATTGTATCTTGTACATTTGAGCTTTTTTGTCATTTGCGTCTTTAAATCGTCAATTCTGCCTTTTGTCTTCACCTTTTATTATTTAAACGAATATCACTTGTAAATAGAACAATTGCAACTAAAAGCTTGTCTTTCTGGAAGGATAATGCTATGAAATATATGTTCGTTTGTAGCATTATCACTACCTCATCCTAAATAAAAAGGAAAACAAAATTTTAAATATAATCAATTAATTGTTTCATTAGTTAAAGGTTTTATAAAAAAAAAAAAAAAAACAGACCCGATGCGATCGCATGGGGTTTGCCCTTGGAACCCATGCGATCGCATGGGGACCAGGGGCAGGAGAGAATGATAAAACTCGCAGGCTCTGCTCTCTGCCTCATTCACAATACACACACACATACGCAATTCAACTCAAAATACTCCCAAAAATCTTCGTTTTTCAACCAAAATTCGCCAAATTTGTTGCTACAATCCGCTCTAAACATGCCTTTCCTCGGATTTGAAAAGAAAAATGTAACGATTTCACCCATAAACTCTTTAAATTCTCAATTTTAGTGATTATGTCAACTAATTGCACTAATTTATATTTGATGATTTCTAGCTTAATTATAGTTAAATTATTCATATATTATGCTTGTATAGCCTAGATTGATGCTATTTGTCATGATTTGAAGCCTTAAACTTCAAAATTTTTAGAAATCTAGGGTTAGTGTTCTTGAGCAATTTGGGACTTTTTGATATAAAGGAGTTTTGGCCAATTTTTGTTATGAATTCATGCTAAATTAAGTAATGTAACATGTTTAGGTTGCTAAATGATCCAAACTTTGATCCTAAACATGACTTTTGAGCAAGATTGTTGACTTTTCAAGTCAAAAATGCATGAACTTGGTTATTTTGATATGAATGCTATTTGGAACTCGTTTAAATTGTTATAATGATTATTTTGACATGTTTTAGAAGATTAATGCTTATGAACATTGTATACATTTTCATATATGCTTATTTGAAAAAGTGTAGAATTGTTAAATTTATGAAAATGTGTATATGTTTAATTGTGATTAAACATGTTATTGTAATTGTTTTAATTTGTTATTTTGCTAACACTAATGCATTATTTGGATGCACAAAATTTTGTGTCTAATGTGTTTTGCAGAGATATACAGATACTGATGGTGGATCATCTTCTAGACAAGCTGCTCAACAACCAGAGCCAGAGCCAGAACCACAACCAGAGCCACAACCTAAACCACAACCTGAGCCACAACAAGAGCAGCAACATTATGATCAACACCTGCCATACCATGAACCCAACCCAGAATTCGCTAACGCTTACAGACAGTTCCAACCTCACGAGTTAATAGTACACCCACTTGTTCATGAACAGGAATTACATCCCAATCTCAGATTTAAATGATATTGGATAGATTACCCGAGGTACCAACGCAACAAACACAAGCTTTACACGAAAAATGTGGAAGTACCAAGGGTAATAGATTAGATACCTTTGGAAGCGGTTAACCTAGCCGGACCGGTTAGGAATTTTGCTGATTCAAAGGTATGGAAATTCTTTGTTTCATGATTGGGAACGTTCGTTTACCACACGTAGGCCGGTATATAAGGAGTGGTGCGTTGAATTTATGAGCACTATTGTAATTAATACTGATGTATCTGTGTTAGAAGATAGAAGTTTTCTTAGATTTTTGCTTAGAGGTAGGATGTATAGGATGTCCCTATTGAACATGGCTAGGGCCTTGCTCATTTACACCCCCGCTGATTTATTATCACCTGATTGTACAACTTTGATTTATGAAGGTGATAGGGTAGATAGAAATTTTGACGCTAATGCCATTTGGAGGCGAATGTCAAAATTTGATGTGTTTAGGAGGGGTGGAAAACACTCCTATTTAGATATTGACAGAGCAGAGCTTTGCGTGATTCATAGGTTTTTAGCGAACTCGATTACACAACGGGGTAAAAATAAGGAAAAGATTACTTTACATGATCTATTTTACCTTAAGTGCATTCGAGACCCCAGAAGCTTTGTTAACATCCCCTACTGCATTGGTTATTATTTGGCTAAAGTAGTATAAGGTATACAGGAAGGCGGTATAATCGGGGGTGGTATATTTGTCACTCTAATAGGAGAGTATTTGGGTGTAAATAGGTATCAAGGGGGTCCAATGATTGAGGTTCCGGAACAAACCAAACCTATAGGCCTTTCGGTTTATCAGGGGGCACTGGTACTGTCACGGAGACAGAATAGGGCAGTACAATATCAGGGTAGCAGGCCACAAGTGGAAAGGGGCTCAGATGAGGAAATGGAGGAAGCAGCTGATATTAAGGAAGTTGTAAGAGATAGTTATATTGATGTATATCAGCGTATAGAAGAGTTGGAAATGAATGCCGAGAGTCGACATAATCAGTATGTACAGTGGAGAGCTGCAGATGAGTACGAGCAATCGAGGCAGCGACAACATGATAGATGGGATGTTCATCAGCACCAAATCATGAGCCATCTATCATAACAGGTACCACAGAACTACATTCCGACTCAACCTGCATACTATCCACCATTTCAGCCCGATATGAGACCACCCTACGCCCTTTATGACCCAAACCAAGCCTACCAGGACACGTATCACCAACAATGGAACCCGGAAGACAACATGAACTGAAACCTGAAATGCCCCATTCATATCGATTATAAACGTTTCATATTTATTGGTTTCATTGTGAGATTTTGACCTCTATATGAGACGTTTTTCGAAACCTGCATTCGTTTTTAAAACAAACCATAACCTTTATTTATTCGATAAAGATTTAAATGACATAATATAGATTATCAATCAATGATAATCTATAAATACATATTTATCCCACGATCATTACAAATATATTACAACAATTTATAACTCCGAATGCAGTTTTTAAACAATATTATACAAGCATGCTGACTCCAAGTCATGTCTTTTAAATAGCATGCTACAGCGGAAGTCTTTAATAATCGCCTGAGAATAGACATGCTTAAAACGTCAACAAAAATATGTTGGTGAGTCATAGGTTTAACCTATATAATAATTCATAATAATAGACCACAAGATTTCATTTTTCATAAACATCATACAGGCATTTTGAAATCTGCATAAAAATCATTCATATGGTGAACACCTGGTAACCGAACTAACAAGATGCATATAGAATATCCCCCACATACAGGCATTTCGCAATCTGGATGCTATATACCGGCCGTCGCAATCAATATATATCAATTGAAGTACTAAAGCATTCGTAACCCGAATGGGACGTGTCAAGGTCCATAGATCTATCTTTAGGATTCGCGTCAATTAGGGGCCATTTCCCTAATTCTTAGGCTACCAAGCTAACAAGGGGCGATATTCGGTATTCGTAATTCAACCATAGAATATAGTTTCAAGTACTTGTGTCTATTTTGTAAAACATTTACAAAACTGCATGTATTCTCATCCCAACAATATTATATAGTAAAAATGGGACTATAACTCACTTGCACAGATTTTCAAATCGTTGAAAATTAGACTTGGCCACGGATCGATTCACGAACCTATAACAAATATATACATATATATCAAAGTATGATAAATATATTCAAATCATATTTTTATTTACGTGTTGATGATTTAAGTTGTCAAGTTAGCAGTCCAACGTTAGTAGTCCAATGTTAGCAGTCCAATGTTAGTAGTCCATATATATAGTTCAATATATCACCCTGGAATAATCAAGACGTATTGTAAATATAATGTCTAAGACTCAATAATAACCCATTGTACAACTATTGTCTTTGAAGTTTCTCGACGTGTTGTGTACATGTGTCTTACGATTTATCTGACGTATTGTAAATATATTGTCTAAGACTCAATCACAACCCATTGTAAAACTATTGTCTTTGAAGTTATCTCAACGTGTTGTGTACATGTGTCTTACGATTTATCTGACGTATTGTATATATATTTTCTAAGGTTTAATCACGACCCACTGTACAAACTGTTGTCTTTGAAGTTATCTCGACGTATTGTGTACATTTGTCTTACGATTAACCAAGACTAGTATAGTACAAGGAAATATGTATAAATACATGTATAATACAAGAAAAGTTAGCTAGGACATGGTTAGTATAGATTTTTGCAAAATAATCCTGTAGCTATTTTGGTGATTTCTAACCAATGTTGTTTTGCCCATATCTTCTTTGTTATAAATCGGTTTTGAGTGATTCAAATTGCTATGGTTTTGTAATGAACTGTAGTATTTAGAACTAAACTGAAAAATTAGTGGTTTATAGTCTAAGTTATAGGTTACAAGTCCATATTTGAAAGAGGCAGTCATTTCCGTCGAAAGAACGACATCTCGATGACCATTTTGAAAAACATACTTCTACTTTGAGTTTAACCATAATTTTTGGATATGTTATCATGTTTATATGAAATATTATTTTCCCAAAATACAAAAATTTAAATCAAGTCTAAGATAATTTTTTTTTAATTATCCAACCCGAAACAGCCCCCGGTTTTACTACGACGGCGTATGTCCGGTTTTACGGTGTTCTTCGTGTTTCTAAGTTTTAAATTATTGAGTTAGCATATCATATAGATATAAAACATGTGTTTATTTGTTTTTAAAAGTTAAGTTAGAAGGATTAACTTTGTTTGCGAACAAGTTTAGAATTAACTAAACTATGTTCTAGTGATTACAAGTTATTTTCTTCGAATAAGATAGTTATATAAGTAAGAATCGAACGATGTTATGAACATCGTTACTACCTCAAGTATAGTAGGTAAACCTACTGGAAATGATGAGAAATAAACTTGAGCTTCAAAGGATCTTTAATGGCTTGGAAGTTCTTGAAGTAGAATCATGACACGAAAACAAGTTCAAGTAAGAATTCTATCTTGATTTAAGATAGTTATGTTTATAAGAATTGAACCAAAGCTTGAATAAGTTTATTACCTTGATTATGAGATAAAAAGTTACTGAGATTAGATGGAAATTCTTGATCTTTGATGAGTTGTTGGGTTGGATTAAAAGGATTGAAAGAAATCTTGAAGTCTTCTTGATTTTATGAAACTAGAACTTATAGAATTTATGAAGAACACTTAGAACTTGAAGATAGAACTTGAGAGAGATCAATTAGATGAAGAAAATTGAAGAATTAAGGTGTTTGTATGTGTTTTGGGTCTTGGTATATGGATTAGATATAAAGGATGTGTAAGTTTATTTTCTTGTAAATAATTCATGAATGATTAATAATATTTTTGTAATCTTGCTAAATAATTCACACTAGATTACAAAGAATGATTCCCACATGTTTGATGGCTGATCTAGGGTTGTTAAGGTGATGATTTGATATGTATATACCAATAGTAAATACATCGAAAAGCTGCGTACAATACGAGTACAACTACTGTATGAATACGAGTAGAATTGTTGATGAAAACGATTGGGAATGTAAATGTAATCATTTTTGTTAAGTATAAGTATTTTATTACATGTCATTAAGCCTTTAAAAAGTGTATTAATACATCTTAATACAATACATATATATACATTTTAATTAATTCATTAACTCATCGTTAGTCGTTAAATGTATGTGTTGTTTCGAAGCTTATAAGTTAACGATCTTGTTTAATGTAATCAACCCATTATTATTATATCCAATGAGATGTTAAATTGTTATATTATCATGATAACATGGTGTATGAATATATCTTAATACGATATATATATATATATATATATATATATATATATATATGTCCATATAGATATCATCATGTCATTTTTACAAGTTTTAACGTTCGTGAATCGTCGAACAACTGGGTGGTCAAACGTTTATGTAAAATCCGTTTCAATTAATCAAGTCTTAACAAGTTTGATTGCTTAACATGTTGGAAACATTTAGTCATGTAAATATTAGTCACATATAATATATTTATGGAAAAGTTCGGGTCGTTACAGTACCTACCCGTTAAATAAATTCCGTCCTGAAATTTTAAGTAGTTGCAGGTGTTGACGCATCTTCTGGAAATAGGTGCGAGTATTTCTGCTTCATCTGATCTTCTCACTCCCATGTAAACTCAGGTTCTCTATGAGCATTCCATCAAACTTTAACGATCGGTATTTTTCTTTGCTTAAGTCCTTTAATCTCACGATCCATTATTTCGACAGGTTCTTCGACGAACTGAAGTTTTTCGTCGATCTTAATCTCGTCTAAAGGAATAGTGAGATCTTCTTTAGCTAAACACTTCTTTAAATTCGAGACGTGGAAGGTGTTATGTACACTGGCGAGTTGTTGAGGTAGTTCAAGTCGATAAGCTACTGGCCCAACACGATCAATAATCTTGAATGGTCCAATGTATCTAGGGTTTAGCTTCCCTCGTTTGCTAAAATGAATGAAACCTTTCCAAGGTGATACCTTAAGCATGACCATGTCACCAACCTCAAATTCTAAAGGTTTTCTTCTGACATCGGTGTAGCTCTTTTGTCGACACCTGGCTGTTTTCAACCGTTACTGAATCTGGATGATTTCAACCATTGTCGACATGGTCATGCTGTTTTCAACCATTGTTGAATCTGGATGATTTCTCCTTCAAGTATAGTCATGCCAATTTCTCCATTTTATCATCTTCTCTCATTGGTAGAAAGTGTGCTGACTTGGTAGGACGATCGACTATTACCCAAATAGTATCATAACCACTTGCAGTCCTTTGTAATTTAGTAATGAAATCCATGGTAATGTTTTCCCATTTCCATTCCAGGATTTCAGGTTGGTGAAGTAGACCTGATAGTTTCTGATGCTCAGCTTTGACTTTAGAACAAGTCAAACATTCTCCTATGTATGTAGCAATATCGGCTTTCATGCCCGGCCACCAAAAATGTTTCTTGAGATCTTGGTACATTTTCCCCGCTCCGGGATGTATTGAGTATCTGGTTTTATGTGCTTCCCTAAGTACCATTTCTCTCGAATCCCCAAACTTTAGTACCCAAATTCTTTCAGCCAAATACCGGGTTCCATCCTCCCGAATAGTAAGCTGTTTATCCAATCCTTTGGGTATTTCCTTTTCAAAACTACCTTCTTTCAAAACTCCCTGTTGCACCTATTTTATTCGAGTAGTAAGGTTAGTATGAATAATTATATTCATAGCTTTTACCCGCATTGGTTCTCTTTCCTTTCTACTCAAAGCGTCGGCTACCACATTCGCCTTCCCCGGGTGATAATGAATCTCACAGTCGTAATCATTTAGCAGTTCAACCCACCTATGTTGCCTCATGTTCAGTTGCTTCTGATCAAATATGTGTTGGAGACTTTTGTGGTTGGCATATATGGTACATTTGACCCCATATAAGTAATGTCTCCACATCTTCAATGCAAAAAAAACAGCGCCTAATTCCAAATCGTGAGTAGTGTAATTCTGCTCGTGAATCTTCAATTGTCTAGATGCATAAGTAATTACTTTCGTTCGTTGCATTAATACATAACCAAGACCTTGCCTTGAAGCGTCACAATAAATCACAAAATCATCATTCCCTTCAAGCAATGACAATATAGGTGCCGTAGTTAACTTCTTCTTCAACAATTGAAACGCTTTCTGTGACGACCCGGAAATTTCTGACCAAATTTAAACTTAATCTTTAAATGAATTAATGTTTCCGACATGATAAGCAAAGACTGTTAAGTTGAAATTCAAAAATTTGGAACTGTGTTCATGTAACCTTCGACTTTTCCGGACGATTCACGAACCACTATTTGTAAATAAGATATGTATATAAATATATGTATATATTTGAGATTGATATTTACATGATTAAATGTTTCCAACATGTTAAGCAATCAAACTTGTTAAGACTTGATTAATTGAAATGGATTTTACATAAACGTTTGACCACCCAGTTTGTCCGACGATTCACGAATGTTAAAACTTGTAAAAACGACATGATGATATATATATATATATGGACATATATATATATATATTTAACATGGTATTATGATAAGTAAGTATCTCATTAAGTATATTAACAATGGGTTATATACATAAAATGAGACTACTAAATTAAGGAATTTGAAACAAGATATATATGTAACGGTTATCGACGTACTAACGTCTTAATTAAAATAAATACATATATATTGTATTAAGATATATTAATACATTATGTTTAACATGATATAATGATAATTAAGTATATCATTAAGTGTATTAACAATGAACTATATACATAAAAACGAGACTACTAACTTAAGGGTTTCGAAACAATATATACATGTAACGATTAACGACGAAATAACGACTTAATTAAAATGTATATATATGTATTGTATTAATATGTATTAATACACTTTTGAAATCCTTAAGAACATATATCAAAATACTTATACTTAACAAAAATGCTTACAATTACATTCTCGTTCATTTTCATCAACAATTTTACTCGTATGCACCCGTATTCGTACTCGTACAATACACAGCTTCTAGATGTATATACTATTGGTATATACACTCAATCATCAGCTCTTTAGCAGACCATGTGAGTCATTAAACATGTGGGAACCATCTTTTGGCAACTAGCATGAATGATTACACAAAATTACAAAAATATTATAAATCATTCATGAATTATTTACATGAAAACAAAATTACACATCCTTTATATCTAATTCATATACCAATGACCAAAAACACCTACAAACACTTTTATTCTTCAATTTTCTTCATCTAATTGATCTCTCTCAAGTTCCATCTTCAAGTTTTAAGTGTTCTTCATAAATTCTACAAGTTCTAGTTTCATAAAATCAAGAATACTTCCAAGTTTACTAGCTCACTTCCAATCTTGTAAAGTGATCATCCAACCTCAAGAAATCCTTTTTGTTTACAGTAAGATATCATTCTAAATCAACGTAATACTCATATACAAACTTTGATTCAATTCCTATAACTATAACTATCTTAATTCGAGTGATAATCTTACTTGAACTTGTTTTCGTGTCATGATTCTACTTCAAGAACTTTCAAGCCATCCAAGATCCTTTGAAGCTAGATCATTTCTTGTAACTTCCAGTAGGTTTACCTACTAAACTTGAGGTAGTAATGATGTTCATAACATCGTTCTATTCTTACTTATATAACTATCTTATTCGAAGAAAATAACTTGTAATCACTAGAACATAGTTTAGTTAATTCTAAACTTGTTCGCAAACAAAGTTAATCCTTCTAACTAGACTTTTAAAAATAACTAAACACATGTTTTATATCTATATGATATGCTAACTCAATAATTTAAAACTTGGAAACACGAAGAACACCGTAAAACCGGACATACGCCGTCGTAGTAAAATCGGGGGCTGTTTCGGGTTGGATAAAAAAAAAACTATCTTAGACTTTGATTTAAAGATTTGTATTTTGGGAAAATAATATTTCATATAAACATGATAACATATCCAAAACTTATGGTTAAACTCAAAGTAGAAGTATGTTTTTTTCAAAATGGTCATCAAGAGGTCGTTCTTTCGACGGAAATGACTACCTCTTTCAAATATGGACTTGTAACCTGTAACTCCGACTATAAACCACTACTTTTTAAGTTTAGTTCTAAATACTACAGTTCGTTACGAAACCATAGCAATTTGAATCACTCAAAACCGATTTATAACGAAGAAGATATGGGCAAAACAAGATTGGTTAGAAATCATCAAAATAGCTACGGGATTATTTGGCAAAAATCTATACTAACCATGTCCTAGCTAACTTTTCTTGTATTATACATGTATTTATACATATTTCCTTATATTATACTAGTCTTGGTTAATCGTAAGACACATGTACACAATACGTCGAGATAACTTCAAAGACAACAGTTTGTACAGTGGGTCGTGATTAAACCTTAGATAATATATTTACAATACGTCAGATAAATCGTAAGACACATGTACACAACACGTCGAGATAACTTCAAAGACAATAGTTGTACAATGGGTCGTGATTGAGTCTTAGACAATATATTTATAATACGTCAGATAAATCGTAAGACACATGTACACAACACGTCGAGATAACTTCAAAGACAATAGTTGTACAATGGGTTGTGATTGAGTCTTAGACATTATATTTACAATACGTCTTGATTATTCCAGGGTGATGTATTGAACTATATATATGGACTACTAACGTTGGACTGCTAACATTGGACTACTAACATTGGACTACTAACGTTGGACTGCTAACTTGACAACTTAAATCATCAACACGTAAATAAAAATATGATTTAAAAATATTTATCATACTTTGATATATATTTATATATTTGTTATAGGTTCGTGAATCGATCTGTGGCTAAGTCTAATTTTTGACGAATTGAAAATCTGTTAAAGTGAGTTTCATTATTCCCTTTTATTATATTTTTGGGCTGAGAATACATGCGCTGTTTTATAAACTGTTTTACGAAATGGACACAAGTACTTAAACTATATTCTATGGTTGGATTACGAATACTGAATATCGCCCCTTATTAGCTTGGTAGCCTAAGAATTAGGGAAATGGCCCCTAATTGACGCGAATCCTAAAGATAGATCTATGGACCTTGACACGTCCCATTCGGGTTACGGATGCTTTAGTACTTCGATTGATATATACTGATTGCGATGGCCGGTATATAGCATGCAAATTGCGAAATGCCTGTATGCGGGGGATATTCTATATGCATCCTGTTAGTTTGGTTACCAAGTGTTCACCATATGAATGATTTTATCTTTATGCAGATTGCGAAATGCCTGTATAATGATTATGGAAATGAAAATGAAAAATGAAAATCTTGTGGTCTATTAAATTGTTGGAAATGAATATTTATGGGCAAAACAAGATTGGTTAGAAATCATCAAAATAGCTACGGTATTATTTGGCAAAAATCTATACTAACCATGTCCTAGCTAACTTTTCTTGTATTATACATGTATTTATACATATTTCCTTATATTATACTAGTCTTGGTTAATCGTAAGACACATGTACACAATACGTCGAGATAACTTCAAAGACAACAGTTTGTACAGTGGGTCGTGATTAAACCTTAGATAATATATTTACAATACGTCAGATAAATCGTAAGACACATGTACACAACACGTCGAGATAACTTCAAAGACAATAGTTGTACAATGGGTCGTGATTGAGTCTTAGACAATATATTTATAATACGTCAGATAAATCGTAAGACACATGTACACAACACGTTGAGATAACTTCAAAGACAATAGTTGTACAATGGGTTGTGATTGAGTCTTAGACATTATATTTACAATACGTCTTGATTATTCCAGGGTGATGTATTGAACTATATATATGGACTACTAACGTTGGACTGCTAACATTGGACTACTAACATTGGACTACTAACGTTGGACTGCTAACTTGACAACTTAAATCATCAACACGTAAATAAAAATATGATTTAAATATATTTATCATACTTTGATATATATGTATATATTTGTTATAGGTTCGTGAATTGATCTGTGGCCAAGTCTGATTTTTGACGAATTGAAAATCTGTTAAAGTGAGTTTCATTATTCCCTTTTATTATATTTTTGGGCTGAGAATACATGCGCTGTTTTATAAACTGTTTTACGAAATGGACACAAGTACTTAAACTATATTCTATGGTTGGATTACGAATACTGAATATCGCCCCTTATTAGCTTGGTAGCCTAAGAATTAAGGAAATGGCCCCTAATTGACGCGAATCCTAAAGATAGATCTATGGACCTTGACACGTCCCATTCGGGTTACGGATGCTTTAGTACTTCGATTGATATATACTGATTGCGATGGCCAGTATATAGCATGCAAATTGCGAAATGCCTGTATGCGGGGGATATTCTATATGCATCCTGTTAGTTTGGTTACCAAGTGTTCACCATATGAATGATTTTATCTTTATGCAGATTGCGAAATGCCTATATAATGATTATGGAAATGAAAATGAAAAATGGAAATCTTGTGGTCTATTAAATTGTTGGAAATGAATATTTATGATAAACTAATGAACTCACCAACCTTTTGGTTGACACTTTTAAGCATGTTTATTCTCAGGTATGAAAGAAATCTTCCGCTGTGCATTTGCTCAAATTAAAGATATTACGTGGAGTCATTCTTGGCATATTTCTAAAGACGTTGCATTCGAGTCGTTGAGTTCAAAAAGATTATATTATTAATTAAATGACAGATTAAGTCATTTAAAGTTTGGTTATATTGTAAAATGGTATGCATACTTGTCAACTGTCGTTGTAATGAAAGTTGTCTTTTAAAAACGAATGCAATGTTTGTAAAACGTATCATATAGAGGTCAAAACCTCGCAATGGGACCAAATGTTATTGTATTCGTCCATATGGATTTGGACGGGCCATTACAGTTGGTATCAGAGCGTTGGTCTTAGCTAACCAGGTCTTGCATTAGTGTGTCTAACTGATAAGTTGTTATGGTGCATTAATGAGTCTGGACTTCGACCGTGTCTGCATGTCAAAAGTTTTGCTTATCATCTCTTGTCAGGAATTACCTGCTTAACATTCTTAGTCTAGACACGTCTTACTACATTGATTGCATGATTAGTATATAGACAAAATTCATATCTTAGCGTATCTGTTACTGTAAACTTTGTCTGACAGCTTCCGAAAATTCCTCCGTAATTTGCGGAATCCTTTATACTCTATATAGGTATTCTATGCAAATAGAATATCATCCGATATCCAAAAATCATTTCATACTGAAAATCCTTTATCTAACTGTGCAAGATGAATCCTGCAACTAGTTCGAGTTCCTCAGAATCTGACAGCTATTCCGATATGGATTTCTACCTGAGCTCCGAAATCAGTGTAACTGGAATGGATCAACCAATCAGCCATCACCAATTCTGGGTGAATTGGGGATGGGTTCGTAGTCGACTTAATCAGTGGAGACAAGAAGAAGGCGATCCCTTCCATCCACCAAATTTCCCTCTTGGCGAAGAACCTGAAGCACTTACCGGCGAACCTGTCCGGAACACCATCTTCACCCTCATTTCCAGAATAGCTCGCAATGATTACGTCATATCTACTATTCTAAACCTTATTCATCCGCTCGTTCCGACCGCCCATCATCCCGAAGTAATAGAAGAAGTCAACGAACTTCGCAATCGAGTAATCAATCTGGAGAATATGGTGCACAACTTACAAGCACCAGCAACACCACCGGCATCACCAGTACCCCCATCAACTGCACCTGTATCACCAGCAGTCTCACCATCATCATCAACACTGGCAGTACCACAAGCTCCACAAGTTCCATAACCATCGCAGATATCAACACATCAATCACCAATAAGAATATTATACTATCGAGTTATAAAATATTAACTCATTATTTCCAAAGAGTTTATATATATATATTTTATATATATATGAATTTTGAAACCATATTATATCTTTTCATACTAAGCTGTTACATGTGAATTTTGAAGGGTAAATACTACTCAATTAATTCACATTACGAAAATGCCATGATATACATCCTTCGTTAACAACCTAAATCTCTACATCACCTCAAATAATTATGTCCCCTAATAAACCAAGTGTATTATTCAATTATGTTTGATTTTACACTTTCATTTCAGATGTACCTGAAACCTTCTAGAAAATATCATTCGTACCTTGCGAAATTCACAAGAATTCCACGAACACCAACATCTTCCACCGAGAAATATTTAAGTTCACAATTAATATGTTACACTGTACACTCTTCAATTATTCGATATTCATTATCTATACTCACTACTTTCACAATGATATATATTCTTCCATAGAAATCAGAACAACCATTTTCATTCAGATTCAATTACATATTCTGATTTTGACATATCAGAATCGAAGTCAAGATATAACAGATAGCATCACTCTTAGATCCTTACATCTTTTAAAACCATACTTTGAATCCAAAACTGTGCTAGAACATCACTCTTATTCATAAAACTCATAAATATATTCATTCAAAATCATGAATGATTTCATCTTGAACATCATATGTATATTGACGATTACAACCTGCGTTCAAACCCTTTATGATTCTTGAAAATACCCCCAACTACTGATCAATCGAGAAGATGAACCAACCACACATTATCGATAGAAAGAAAGAGTTATACTTATAGTCATACACCTGGAAAGCTCTCTAAACCTAAGTAAGACTTTAACACGTATCCGTGATAAATCCTTCGGCATTATTATTACTGAAAATAACTTTGCAATTCCTTTTCAAGTATCCAGTTTTGTCACACTTTCAGCAAGACAACTTCGACGTTTCATTTGGAGAAACCTTAATTAAACCTTGATATATATACGATTGCCTTTCTATCATTGTTACCAGGAACCGTTTATGTTCCACCATATTAGCAGTAAACATACCAGCGACTTCGTTACTTTTCAACTTAAATCACTCCAAAATATCACTATCATTATTCATTGAAATCCATCATATACTCATCAACGTCTTGTAACGATAACTGTCATACCACATACCGGGAAGCATCAATCATTATTTCGAATTTCGCAACGTTTCTACATCAACTGTTATATACTTACATATGACGTCTATCTCCTGGACTTACGTACTCCAATTCTGGAATTCTGAAAAGCACCCCAACCTGCGAATTAGTTCTTTGAGTTTTGAAAATGCTGAAGAAGCAGCAAAAACTGTAAACGACCTTAACAGTCAAAAGTTTGACGATAAAGAATAGAATGTTGGAAACGCTCAACAGAAAATTGATACTAGAAAACAGATTAAGCAAAACTATGAAGGATACGGTGAACAAATCATAAGGACTAAACTTGTACATTAAGAATCCAGATGATTCTGTATCCGATGAAATCTTTAGCGAATATCTTGCTCCTTACTTATTCTATATACTTGAGGAAGAATTTTCCTCATCAACCTTCGATCTTAGAAATTCCAAAAATATCATCATAAATATCCTCGATATTTCTGAGGATATTTTCATAAATATTCTTGTCCGAAATTACTTCTCTCTTCGTGCTATCTGCGTTACATCTTAAAGGAAACTGTTTTAGTTTCTAAATTTCTATAAACTTCGAGTTTAGATTATGAATGTTTTTGAAGTAGTGTTGGGAATCAAAGCATGAGTTAGTATAATATAATGGCGCCTGATCAACGTGGTTATATTACAGTAAGTCATGCTGAGTTTCTAATGGAACATGATGATTCACAGATTATATCGTCATCGTGTGCCATGTTACATGATTCTTTCATTCTATTTAACCTCTAAAAATATCAAGAACATATTTTCTTGATAGTTCTATCTTTTCCATGATACCGGTAATTTACCAAATTAAATCGTGCTATTATAATTCCTTTCTGCTTAAAACATTAGTTATGTTCATTTGAAATTTCGTACCTACAAAATCGAGACGTCTTGATCGCTTTACTTAAAGTTGAGAAGAGAAAACAAAAGCATGGAGCTCCTAAATATAAATGAAAATATGAAGCCCGATAACAAATCAGAAATTACAAACCGTGTATATCAATGCGTATAGCAATATAAAGACACGGGAGAATGATAAATACAACAATCCCTAGAGCATAATAGAAATAAACAGATTTCTCCGGAGGGAGCAGGAAAAGAAGGATAATGGTGGCGAACGTCAATATTAGGTCAAGAACCAGAACTGGATTGAGCATTTTTCACAATCTTTTGGATGTATGAATTGATGAAGAAAGTAGGGATGGTGATAATAATGAATCGGAAGAGGTCAATTTATAGTGGATATAACAGACAGAGCAATCGAGGCAGATTACCGCATTTAATTAAAGAGGATCCTAATTTCCTTAAATCCCGAAAAATCAAATCTTTTATAGATTTCGAAGATTTTCTTTACATTCCTTGAAATACGAAAATCAACTGTGACTACGTCAAAAATTAAGACGAAACTTTATTTCCTCAATTCCATCTTTTACGATAGCTTCATTCATACTCTTCGCGTAATCGAATTGTTCTATCCATATTTTCGCAAAGATGAAAAAAAAAACTCTATATTTATTGAACTCGTGCTATTCATAAACGGAACTCTACTCATTCAAGGTATTCAAAATACTCCATTAATCTATTTCCTTGATAATGATTATATGAACGATCGAATTCATGATAAGAATTCAAATTATAGTTCTTGAAACAAGAATAAGCTTACTTCCATTATCAAACTTTCCTTAAACAAATTTCGGGACGAAATTTCTTTAACGGGTAGGTACTGTGACGACCCGAAAATTTCTGACCAAATTTAAACTTAATCTTTAAATGAATTAATGTTTCCGACAAGATAATCAAAGTCTGTTAAGTTGAAATTCAAAAATTTGGAACTGTGTTCATGTAACCTTCGACTTTTCCGGACGATTCACGAACCACTATTTGTAAATAAGATATGTATATAAATATATGTATATATTTGAGATTGATATTTACATGATTAAATGTTTCTAACATGTTAAGCAATCAAACTTGTTAAGACTTGATTAATTGAAACGGATTTTACATAAACGTTTGACCACCCAGTTTGTCCGACGATTCACGAACGTTAAAACTTGTAAAAACGACATGATGATATATATATATGGACATATATATATATATTTAACATGGTATTATGATAAGTAAGTATCTCATTAAGTATATTAACAACGGGTTATATACATAAAATGAGACTACTAAATTAAGGAATTTGAAACAAGATATATATGTAACGGTTATCGACGTAATAACGTCTTAATTAAAATAAATACATATGTATTGTATTAAGATATATTAATACATTATGTTTAAAATGATATAATGATAATTAAGTATATCATTAAGTGTATTAACAATGAACTATATACATAAAAACGAGACTACTAACTTAAGGGTTTCGAAACAATATATACATGTAACGATTAACGATGAAATAACGACTTAATTAAAATGTATATATATGTATTGTACTAATATGTATTAATACACTTTTGAAAGCCTTAAGAACATATATCAAAATACTTATACTTAACAAAAATGCTTAAAATTACATTCTCGTTCATTTTCATCAACAATTTTACTCGTATGCACCCGTATTCGTACTCGTACAATACACAGCTTCTAGATGTATATACTATTAGTATATACACTCAATCATCAGCTCTTTAGTAGCCCATGTGAGTCATTAAACATTTAGGAACCATCTTTTGGCAACTAGCATGTTTACACAAAATTACAAAAATATTATAAATCATTCATGAATTATTTACATGAAAACAAAATTACACATCCTTTATATCTAATCCATATACCAACGACCAAAAACACCTACAAACACTTTCATTCTTCAATTTTCTTCATCTAATTGATCTCTCTCAAGTTCCATTTCAAGTTCTAAGTGTTCTTCATAAATTCTACAAGTTCTAGTTTCATAAAATCAAGAATACTTCCAAGTTTACTAGCTCACTTCCAATCTTGTAAAGTGATCATCCAACCTCAAGAAATCCTTGTTGTTTACAGTAAGATATCATTCTAAATCAAGGTAATACTCATATACAAACTTTGATTCAATTCCTATAACTATAACTATCTTAATTCGAGTGATAATCTTACTTGAACTTGTTTTCGTGTCATGATTCTACTTCAAGAACTTTCAAGCCATCCAAGATCCTTTGAAGCTAGATCATTTCTTGTCACTTCCAGTAGTTTTACCTACTAAACTTGAGGTAGTAATGATGTTCATAACATCGTTTGATTCTTACTTATATTACTATCTTATTCGAAGAAAATAACTTGTAATCACTTGAACATAGTTTAGTTAATTTTAAACTTGTTCGCAAACAAAGTTAATGCTTCTAACTAGACTTTTAAAAATAACTAAACACATGTTTTATATCTATATGATATGCTAACTCAATAATTTAAAACTTGGAAACACGAAGAACACCGTAAAACCGGACATACGTCGTCGTAGTAAAACCGGGAGCTGTTTCGGGTTGGATAAAAAAAACTATCTTAGACTTTGATTTAAAGATTTGTATTTTGGAAAAATAATATTTCATATAAACATGATAACATATCCAAAAATTATGGTTAAACTCAAAGTAGAAGTATGTTTTTTTCAAAATGGTCATCAAGATGTCGTTCTTTCGACGAAAATGACTACCTCTTTCAAATATGGACTTGTAACCTGTAACTCCAACTACAAACCACTATTCTAAATACTACAGTTCGTTACAAAACCATAGCAATTTGAATCACTCAAAACCGATTTATAACCAAGAAGATATGGGCAAAACAAGATTGGTTAGAAATCAACAAAATAGCTACGGGATTATTTTGCAAAAATCTATACTAACCATGTCCTAGCTAACTTTTCTTGTATTATACATGTATTTATACATATTTCCTTATACTATACTAGTCTTGGTTAATCGTAAGACACATGTACACAATACGTCGAGATAACTTCAAAGACAACAGTTTGTACAGTGGGTCGTGATTAAACCTTAGACAATATATTTACAATACGTCAGATAAATCGTAAGACACATGTACACAACACGTCGAGATAACTTCAAAGACAATAGTTGTACAATGGGTCGTGATTGAGTCTTAGACAATATATTTACAATACGTCAGATAAATCGTAAGACACATGTACACAACACGTCGAGATAACTTCAAAGACAATAGTTGTACAATGGGTTGTGATTGAGTCTTAGACATTATATTTACAATACGTCTTGATTATTCCAGGGTGATGTATTGAACTATATATATGGACTACTAACGTTGGACTGCTAACATTGGACTACTAACATTGGACTACTAACGTTGGACTGCTAACTTGACAACTTAAATCATCAACACGTAAATAAAAATATGATTTGAATATATTTATCATACTTTGATATATATGTATATATTTGTTATAGGTTCGTGAATCGATCTGTGGCTAAGTCTGATTTTCGACGAATTGAAAATCTGTTAAAGTGAGTTTCATTATTCCCTTTTATTATATTTTTGGGCTGAGAATACATGCGCTGTTTTATAAACTATTTTGCGAAATGGACACAAGTACTTAAACTATATTTTATGGTTGGATTATGAATACCGAATATCACCCCTTGTTAGCTTGGTAGCCTAAGAATTAGGGAAATGGCCCCTAATTGACGCGAATCCTAAAGATAGATCTATGGACCTTGACACGTCCCATTCGGGTTACGAATGGTTTAGTACTTCGATTGATATATACTGATTGCGATGGCTGGTATATAGCATGCAAATTGCGAAATGCCTGTATGCGGGGGATATTCTATATGCATCATGTTAGTTCGGTTACCAAGTGTTCACCATATGAATGATTTTATCTTTATGCAGATTGCGAAATGCCTGTATAATGATTATGGAAATGAAAATGAAAAATGGAAATCTTGTGGTCTATTAAATTGTTAGAAATAAATATTTATGATAAACTAATGAACTCACCAACCTTTCGGTTGACACTTTTAAGCATGTTTATTCTCAGGTATGAAAGAAATCTTCCGCTGTGCATTTGCTCAAATTAAAGATATTACATGGAGTCATTCTTGGCATATTTCTAAAGACATTGCATTCGAGTCATTGAGTTCAAAAAGATTATATTATTAAGTAAATGACAGATTAAGTCATTTAAAGTTTGGTTATATTGTAAAATGGTATGCATACTTGTCAACTGTCGTTGTAATGAAAGTTGTCTTTTAAAAATGAATGCAATGTTTGTAAAACGTATCATATAGAGGTCAAAACCTCGCAATGGGACCAAATGTTATTGTATTCGTCCATATGGATTTGGACGGGCCATTACACTTTCTCTTGTTCAACCTTCCATTCAAATTTCTTCCCTTTATGCGTTAATGCAGTCAAGGGTTTTGCTACTTTGGAAAAATCTTGGATGAATCTTCTGTAGTAACCAGCCAATCCTAAAAATTAGCGTATGTTCGTTGGGGTTTTCGGGGTTTCCTAGTTTTCAACAGTTTCAATCTTTGCCGGATCAACCTGAACACCTTCCTTGCTCACTATGTGTCCGAGGAATTGAACTTCTTTCAACCAAAATGCACACTTAGAAAACTTAGCGTACAGTTCTTCATTCCTCAACAATTCTAGCACCATTCTCAAATGTTCTCCGTGCTCTTGATCATTCTTAGAGTATATAAGTATGTCATCGATGAAAACAATGACAAATTTGTCAAGATATGGCCCACACACCCGGTTCATGAGGTCCATAAACACAGCTGGTGCATTAGTCAATCCAAATGGCATAACCATAAACTCATAATGACCGTAACGCATTCTGAAAGCAGTCTTTGGAATATCCTCCTCCTTCACTCGCATTTGATGATAACCGGAACGTAAATCAATCTTCGAATAAATCGACGAACCTTGTAGTTGGTCAAATAAGTCGTCAATTCTAGGTAGTGGATAACGGTTTTTGATGGTAAGCTTGTTCAACTCTCGGTAGTCAATACATAACCTGAACGTACCATCCTTCTTCTTGACAAACAAAACAGGAGCTCCCCATAGTTATGTACTTGGTCGAATGAAACCACGCTCCAAAAGCTCTTGTAATTAGCTTTGTAATTCTTTCATTTCACTAGGTGCAAGTCAGTAAGGAGCACGAGCTATCGGTGCAGCTCCTGGTACAAGATCTACTTGAAATTCGACGGATCGGTGTGGCGGTAGTCCCGGTAATTCTTTTGGAAATACATCGAGAAATTCCTTTGCGACGGGAACATCATTGATGTTCTTTTCTTTGGGCTTGACTTTCTCGACGTGCGCTAAAATTGCATAGCAACCTTTTCTTATTAGATTTTGCGCCTTCAAGCTACTAATAAGATTTAACTTTGCGTTACCCTTTTCTACGTACACCATTAAGGGTTTTCCCTTCTCGTACAGAATGCAAATCGCATTCTTGTAACAAACGATCTCTGTTTTCTCCTTGATCATCCAGTCCATGCCGATTATTACATCAAAACTCCCCAATTCTACTGGTATCAAATTAATTTTAAACGTTTCGCCAACCAGTTTAATTTTTCGGTTCCGGCATATTTTATCGGCTTTAACTAGTTTACCGTTAGCTAATTCAAGTAAACACTTATTATCCAACGGCGTTAATAGACAGTTTAATTTGACACAAAAATCTCTACTCATATAGTTTCTATCCGCACCCGAATCAAATAAAACATAAGCAGGTTTTTCATCAATAAGAAACGTACCCGTAACAAGCTCCGGGTCTTCCTGCGCTTCAGCCGTGTTAATGTTGAAGAATCTTCCTCGGCCCTACCCATTGTTATTCCCTTGGTTTGGGCACGCACTTTTGTAATGGCCCTTCTTCCCGCATCTGAAATAAGTAATGTCGGCAATATTTGTTCCTTTAACCACTGGTCCGTAGACTTCACACTTCGTCTCACCATGACCCTTTCTATTACACTTGGTACATGATGCCAAACAGTAAGTAGTCGGATGGTACCCTTCACACCTTTGGCACGGAATTTTCTGCCTCTTGTCGTCATTGTTGTTATTGTTGTTGTTGCGATTGGTATTGTTGTTGGGACGGTTGTTGTAGTTGTTGTTGTTGTTGAGACGGTTGTTGTAGTTGTTGTTGTTGTTGAGACAGTTGTTGTAGTTGTTGTTGTTGAGACGGTTGTTGTAGTTGTTGTTGTTGGGGTTAAGATTGTTGTTGCGATTGTTATTGCGATATATGGTGCGATTGAGGTTGTGATTATTATTGTTGTTGTACTGGTGACCCTTGTCACTGGTTTCTTCCAACTTCCTTTTGCCTTCTTTTATTTTGGCCTCCCCGGTTGCCAACTCTTTATTTCTTCCCTCAATCTGGCCCATGAGTTTGTGAGCCATTTGACTCGCTTTCTGCCTTGATGTAGGTGCGGATGCACTTACATTTTCCTGAATTCTAAATGGTAGCCCTTTCACAAACGCTTCGATCTGTTCTTCCTCGTCCTCAAACATACCAATACACATTAGAGACAATTATGTGAATCGTCGCTCATATGTGGTGATATCGTTTCCTTGCGCTCGAAGTTCTCTAAGCTCTGTCTTGAGCTTGTTGACCTCATTCCTGGGACGGTACAGCTCATTCATCAAGTGTTTGAACACGGCCCATGGTAGTGCGTAAGCAGTATCTTGTCCCACCTGCTCGAGATAGGTGTTCCACCATGTTAACGCAATACCTGTGAAAGTATGTGTGGCATATTTCACCTTATCCTCTTCAGTACATTTGCTTATAGCAAATACAGACTCGACCTTCTCAGTCCACCATTTTAGTCCGACTGGTCCTTCGGTTCCATCGAACTCAATTACAGGCAGTGAAAGCCTTGTAGGAGCATCCTACAAGGTTCCCTTTAGAGTTAGTCCCACTACTGGACCCTGAGGGATTGTTGTTAATGTAGCCTGTACTGCGGCTATGCTCATTGCAAGAAAGTTACGGAATTCTTCCACGTTCATATTCACGGTTTGTCTGGTAGTCGGTGCCATTTCCTTCAAAGATAGCCAAAAGAGTTAAGTTAATCATATAGAATATCAGGAGTAGTTAATAGTATTTCATAGCATAATATGAACTTATTTATAAAAGCCTTTTCTTCAAATTAGCATTTTATAATTATAATTCGGGTAGTACCTACCCGTTAAAGTTCATACTTAATAGCTAATATACGATTCAACTACTACAATTCTATCATGAAAAACAAATTACAATAATACTTCATATTTAAATCTTTGGTACAATATTTTACAATCGTACAATACTGCTATTTTACATACAACATGAAATATAGCACACGATAATTATAATACAAGACAGCTGTTAAGACAATTTTAGTTAAACTCAAATCGTTCAATAAAAACACGTAATTCATAGGACCAAAAACAAGTCATGCACTCTGGTTTAACCAATAATATTTCCCATCCCTGGTCAAGTGGAAAATAACCGTTGTGGTCTTTGGTAGAGCAGCATGTTGTAACGTCGTCAAAAGGACGGGGGTTACGTAATATCCAACAGCGCCGTAACAAGTCAAAAACCATATTTCTCACCTCAACTACTACATCTGTTACCAGTGGGAATGTTCTATTAAGAAGTTGTAACCCGATGTTCTTTTTCTCAGTTTCACGAGAGGCAAACATAATTAACCCATAAACGTAGCATGCTTCTTTAAGTTGCATGTTTGAAGCCTTCTCTAATGAACGAAGTCCTATATTGGGATAATTAGAGTCAAAATAAGCCCTCAACCCGTAGCGAAAAATTGCATTAGGGTTTCCAGAATACATAGCCATAAAGAAAATATGGGCCAACTTAGGGTGTCCCCAGTGTGAGATACACCACCTATTGAAGAAAAGCCTTCTATAAACCAAGGCATGCTCGGAATGCCTTTCAAATTCCCTGCAAACTAACTTCGTCATAAACAATTGAGCTGAATCTTAACCCACTCTAGACAAGATTTCAACAACCATTTCCTGTGGTAGGTCTTCTAAAATATTCGGTTGTCTATCCCTAACGTCCATTTTGTATTTCGTTATAAACTGTAAAAGAGACGAAAATTATACTTAAGTCTGATAATGAAAATAACAAGACATTACAAGAAAATTTTACATATAGCATAAAAGCACAAGCACGTTATCATACATATATTACAAGGCATGGTAAAACTCATTACTATGAACTCTTCAATCTGACTCACTTGTTTCTTCCTCTTCTGACTTAGTTCGTTCAGCTAATTTCTTACCAATACCCATTCCGCCCCTAATACGAGCAGTCATTTTCACACCCTTTTCAGAAGGACGTAGTCTCTGAGATGTTCCAGGTCGAAAATTAAAGTTTAAGTGATACGAGTGTTTACGATAAGAACGGTCAGGGTTATTTCTGATAACTAATGGTCCATAGGACTTGGGATCAGGTTTCTCTATCTTGATAGATGGAGATTTCCCCTTTTTCTTTTTATCAAACTGAGCCGATGTAATTTATATCACTTTGTCGGAATCCTCATCCGGATTCTCTTCCAGTTCCTCAGGGAATTGGGAGTCTTCCCAGTATTTTTCTTCCTCAGCTGAGACACCATCGACCATTTTTAACTTTGGTACATTGGTTGAAGATTTTGACTCAATATCTGAGTCGCTTGAATGACTACTGTAATCGGAGTCATTTGATAGCCTAGCGTGATCGGATGAAGTCATCTAACACATAATAGTAAGTATGTTAAGAAATTAATATATCACATAATATTTACATGTTAAGCATATATAGTTTCCAACAAAAATGTTAAGCAGTCGTTTTTAAAACAGACACGGTCGAAGTCCAGACTCACTAATGCATCCTAACAAACTCGGTTAGACACACTAATGTAAATTTTCTGGTTCTCTAAGACCAACGCTCTGATACCAATTGAAATGAACCGTTCATATCGATTATAAACGTTTCATATTTATTGGTTTCATTTCGAGGTTTTGACCTCTATATGAGACGTTTTTCGAAACCTGCATTTATTTTTAAAACAAACCATAACCTTTATTTATTCGATAAAGGTTTAAATGACATAATATAGATTATCAATCAATGATAATCTATAAATACATATTTATCCCACGACCATTACAAATATATTACAACATTTTATAACTCCGAATGCGGTTTTTAAACAATATTATACAAGCATGCTGACTCCAAGTCTTGTCTTTTAAATAGCATGCTACAGCGGAAGTCTTTAATAATCACCTAAGAATAAACATGTTTAAAACGTGAACAAAAATATGTTGGTGAGTCATAGGTTTAACCTATATAATAATTCATAATAATAGACCACAAGATTTCATTTTTCATAAACATCATACAGGCATTTCGCAATCTGCATAAAAATCATTCATATGGTGAACACCTGGTAACCGAACTAACAAGATGCATATAGAATATCCTCCGCATACAGGCATTTCGCAATCTGCATGCTATATACCAGCCGTCGCAATTAGTATATATCAATCGAAGTACTAAAGCATTCGTAACCCGAATGGGACGTGTCAAGGTCCATAGATCTATCTTTAGGATTCGCGTCAATTAGGGGCCATTTCCCTAATTCTTAGGCTACCAAGCTAACAAGGGGCGATATTCGGTATTCGTAATTCAACCATAGAATATAGTTTCAAGTACTTGTGTCTATTTTGTAAAACATTTACAAAAGTGCATGTATTCTCATCCCAAAAATATTAGATAGTAAAAATGGGACTATAACTCACTTGCACAGATTTTTAATTCGTTGAAAATCAGACTTGGCCACGAATCGATTCATGAACCTATAACAAATATATACATATATATCAAAGTATGATAAATATATTCAAATCATATTTTTATTTACGTGTTGATGATTTAAGTTGTCAAGTTAGCAGTCCAACGTTAGTAGTCCAATGTTAGCAGTCCAACGTTAGTAGTCCATATATATAGTTCAATATATCACCCTGGAATAATCAAGACGTATTGTAAATATAATGTCTAAGACTCAATCACAACCCATTGTACAACTATTGTCTTTGAAGTTTCTCGACGTGTTGTGTACATGTGTCTTACGATTTATCTGACGTATTGTAAATATATTGTCTAAGACTCAATCACAACCCATTGTAAAACTATTGTCTTTGAAGTTATCTCAACGTGTTGTGTACATGTGTCTTACGATTTATCTGACGTATTGTATATATATTTTCTAAGGTTTAATCACGACCCACTGTACAAACTGTTGTCTTTGAAGTTATCTCGACATACTTCTACTTTGAGTTTAAACATATTTTTTGGATATTTTATCATGTTTATATGAAATATTATTTTCCTAAAATACAAATCTTTAAATCAAAGTCTAATATAGTTTTTTTTTTAATTATCCAACCCGAAACAGCCTCCGGTTTTACTACGACGGCGTATGTCCGGTTTTACGGTCTTCTTCGTGTTTCCAAGTTTTAAATTATTGAGTTAGCATATCATATAGATATAAAACATGTGTATAGTTGTTTTTAAAAGTTAAGTTAGAAGGATTAACTTTGTTTGCGAACAAGTTTAGAATTAAATAAACTATGTTCTAGTGATTACAAGTTATTTTCTTCGAATAAGATAGTTATATAAGTAAGAATCGAACGATGTTATGAACATAGTTACTACCTCAAGTATAGTAGGTAAACCTACTGGAAATGATGAGAAATAAACTTGAGCTTCAAAGGATCTTTAATGGCTTGGAAGTTCTTGAAGTAGAATCATGACACGAAAACAAGTTTAAGTAAGAATTCTATCTTGATTTAAGATAGTTATGTTTATAAGAATTGAACCAAAGCTTGAATAAGTTTATTACCTTGATTATGAGATGAAAATTTACTGAGATTAGATGGAAATTCTTGATCTTTGATGAGTTGTTGGGTTGGATTAAAAGGATTGAAAGAAATCTTGAAGTCTTCTTGATTTTATGAAACTAGAACTTATAGAATTTATGAAGAACACTTAGAACTTGAAGATAGAACTTGAGAGAGATCAATTAGATGAATAAAATTGAAGAATGAAGGCATTTGTATGTGTTTTGGGTCGTGTATATGGATTAGATATAAAGGATGTGTAAGTTTGTTTTCTTGTAAATAATTCATGAATGATTAATAATATTTTTGTAATCTTGCTAAATAATTCACACTAGATTACAAAGAATGGTTCCCACATGTTTGATGGCTGATCTTGGGCTGCTAAGATGATGATTTGATATGTATATACCAATAGTAAATACATCTAAAAGCTGCGTACAATACGAGTACAAATACTGTATGAATACGAGTAGAATTGTTGATGAAAACGAATGAGAATGTAAATGTAATCATTTTTGTTAAGTATAAGTATTTTGTTACATGTCATTAAGACTTTCAAAAGTGTATTAATACATCTTAATACAATACATATATATACATTTTAATTAAGTCGTTAACTCATCGTTAGTCGTTAAATGTATGTGTTGTTTCGAAGCTTATAAGTTAACGATCTTGTTTAATGTAATCAACCCATTATTATTATATCCAATGAGATGTTAAATTGTTATATTATCATGATAACATGGTGTATGAATATATCTTAATACGATATATATATATATATATATATATATATATATATATATATATATATATATTAAAACATCATTACAACGATAATCGTTACATATATAACTCGTTTCGAAATCCTTAAGTTAGTAGTCTTGTTTTACATATGTAGTTCATTGTTCATACACTTAATGATATATTCAATTATCATTTTATCATGTTAAACATAGTGTATTAATATCTTAATATGATACATATGTATTTATTTTAATTAAGACGTTGTTATAACGATAATCGTTATATATATTGTTTCGAGTTTCTTAATTTTGTAGTCTCATTTTATGGATATAACTCATTATTAATATACTTAGTGAGATACTTACTTATCATAATACCATGTCAAATATATATATATATATATATATATATATATATATATATATATATATATATATATATATATATATATATATCCATATATATATATATATATATATATATATATATATATGGATATATATATATGGATATATATATATATATATATATATATATATATATATATATATCATGTCATTTTTACAAGTTTTAACGTTCATGAATCGTCGGACAACTGGGTGGTCAAACGTTTATGTAAAATCCGTTTCAATTAATCAAGTCTTAACAAGTTTGATTGCTTAACATGTTAGAAATATTTAGTCATGTAAATATTAGTCACATATAATATAATTATGGAAAAGTTCGGGTCGTTACAAAACCCGTATCCAGATTGATTATCTGTTCCATTGTTTATTATTCATGTTTCTAACATTTTCTTTCTTGTTTTGTTTAAACATTTAATATTTTCTATATTGTAGTTTTTTTTAAAAAAAAACTTTTATTATTAATATTTTCATTTATTGTATTTATAATTTGAAAGTGGGATTCTAAGTTCTATTTCAAATTATTGCATGTTTATATCTGTATTGTATATTGTCAATTGTACACAACAGGGTAAAACAGCGAACTTTCAAAGACTGGCATTAAGTTCAGCAAAAGCTACTAATTTTGACGATAAGATGAAAAACAAATGTGATGTAACAAATGATGGAATGAACAAACGATTTCACCATTTATCATTCAAACAAACAACAATATGTTTGGAAACTTTGGTAAAATTTTAATCATTTTTCTACGCTAATCACCCTCATGAATTTAAATTGTTACTAATTTCTTGCAAATGAGGGCATTATAAGATCTTAAGTGTGGGAATGGATTAAATTCTTTCAGTTTAAACATACTATTAATACACTTAGTTTAAAAAATTTTCAATTAAATGAATTCAAAATTATGTTTATACATATTTATGAACGATAAAACTAGGTTTTATTACCGAAATTATTGTTATCTTGGAAAGGACATAAATTGAGAAACAACCTAAAACGCTAGAAATCATTTAAAATGGAATAGACATGAATAAAAAGGCAAAGAAAAACATAAATAAAAGCTAAGTGTGGGAAGAATTACCAAGTTATTTAAAACATATATCACATATTTTTGTACAAGATTATTGCAGGTACTTTTGCTTTGGACTAAACTAATCAGTTTTACCCGGTTTACTGTAATATAAATGAAAGAAAGATGGATCTACACGATGAATCAATTCCATCATTATAGGAAGTAAAGTCTTCCGAAAAAGACACACGCTTCTTAATTTAGGTCAAGAAATTGTCGTCCAGACCAGCTGTAGGTTGACGAAAAATCTAGAAAAGTCATCTCTAAAATCAGCAGGAAATCCATGGACCTTAGCATCAAAAAGGGTCGCCAAGTGGTCAGACTTATCCTAACCATGAGAGGATCTGTCTCATAAAATAGGGAGGGCGCCGTGCAAATTAGCTGGATAAGACTAATGAATCAGATCCCCAGAAAGGATAATCTCCTTAAAGATCAAAAATCAGCTTTTAAGCCTGATATTACTCAATCCTTGAGATTGACCTTAAAGATTGAGAATTCAAATTCATGGAATTCAATTATATCTAAACTCGAGCTTGAACGAGAAAATATTTTGATCAAAATTAAAAGTTTTTAGTAGGTCCGGTTCGTTCCACAGGGATACAGATACAGATTGAAAACGTACTATATATTCTTACAAATATAAATATATATAAGTAGTAGGATTATTATTATTATTATAAAAGGGGGTTTTTACCGTTTAACGACCGGTTTGTCAATTTTTAAGTTTTAGCGTAAAGATAAATGACAATAATTAAAGTGCGTAAAATAAATGATGATAAATAAATGATGATAAATAAAATTGCGATAGAATATGAAATAAAAGAATTATGCTTATTTAAACTTCCGTAATCATGATGTTTGACTTTTTTTATTTTAATTTGTTACTCTGGGTTAATGTGGGAAGAATTACCAAGTTATTTAAAGCATATATCACATATTTTTGTACAAGATTATTGCAGGTACTTTTGCTTTGGACTAAACTAATCAGTTTTACTTGGTTTACTGTAATATAAATGAAAGAAAGATGGATCTACACGATGAATCAATTCCATCATTATAGGAAGTAAAGTCTTCCGAAAAAGACACGTGCTTCTTGATTTAGGTCAAGAAGTTGTCGTCCAGACCAGCTGTAGGTTGACAAAAAATCTAGAAAAGTCATCTCTAAAATCAGCAGGAAATCCACGGACCTCAGCATCAAACAGGGTTGCCAAGTGGTCAGACTTATTCTAACCATGAGAGGATCTGTCTCGTAAAATGGGGAGGGTGCCGTGCAAATTAGCTGGATAAGACTAATGAATCAGATCCCCAGAAAGGCTAATCTCCTTAAAGATCAAAAATCAGCTTTTAAGCCTGATATTACTCAATCCTTGAGATTGATATTAAAGATTGAGAATTCAAACTCATGGAATTCAATGATATCTAAACTCGAGCTTGAACGAGAAAATATTTTGATCAAAATTAAAACCGATTTGTTTTCTAAAAAACCTATTTTCAATGCGTTCATTACCATTGAACGTAAAATTCTGAGAATTCATCAGAATTCATTAGGTCACCTGAACCAAATCGGGTGTCAACCGTAAGAACGATGGTTGCATAGCATGGTCAAAGACAGGACCTTGTGCCAGACCGAAAAACTATAGGATGGTCTTTACTATTGCTCCTTCAAAGGATAGTAACCGCATCCGACACGTTTTAGACCATGATCATCTGCATGTCATTAGACATCGCCTTAAAAGTTGCTTGTTCATCGTTTTCCTTTACAACCGGACGGTCGTTTACCGAAAGGTAATATACGGGACAAGTAGACTGGAAGTGTGCTTTCCTAATACAAGGTTAGCAAGTGGGTGACACAAAACCACAAGTTTTGAGCTAAAATTTTAAAATCTGAAACCCACAACCCACAAAAACAATTTTGCAAACACCGGTGAAGGGTTATTCCGGAAAACTTGTCTAGGGTAAAATCTAGCTTGAATTTTCAAAAGATCAAATGTTTTCATAAAGATCCAATTTTCTAAAGGATCTAAATTTTTATAGTCATGTGGGACTGTAAACCACAACGTTACTATCATTGTTCATACCGCTGTATCAAAATCACTGATGTATAAAGTGTGAACAATAAAGAAGTGATTAGTGTGAAGTTATATTAAAGTTCTATATTGCTTGAGGATAAGCAACGCTCAAGTATGGGAATATTTGATAATGCTATAAACGAACATATATTTCATAGCATTATCCTTCCAGAAAGACAAGCTTTTAGTTGTAATTGTTCTATTTCCAAGTGATATTCATTTAAATAATAAAAGGTGAAGACAAAAGACAGAATCGACGATTTGAAGACGCAAATAACTAAAATGTTCAAACGTACAAGTTACAATCCAAGTGGTTCAATTTATTGATGAATAACGTCTAAAATGACAAGAGAACAAGTTGCGAAACGCAAAGTACATGATATCTAAGCATACGAAAAGACGTTCGAAAATCCGAAACCGGGACATAAGCCGAGTAACAATGTACGACTCAACGGAGATAAAATTACAAGTCAGCTATGCACAAGAATATAATATAATATATATATAATTATATAAAATTATATATATTATATTATTATTATATATTATTATAACTCGACAGCCCACGTTTTGTAAAAGAAAATATCCTGACACAGCTGGCCATGCAATCGCATGGCCAGGAAGAAGGGAAACCATGCGATCGCATGACCCCAGAAGGCTGGCCACATCTATAAATTGGAACGTTTTCTGCTTGAAATGAGACACTTAATTTCAATCTTTCTCTCTATTCTCTCAAATAAATATTTATATTTATAATTATAATTTTAATTTTAATTTTAATTTAATAATAAGGTTATTGTAACGAATGTTTTAAGGTTTTGTAAGTCGAAACTCTGTCCGTGTAACACTACTCGATTTATAATCATTGTAAGTTATGTTCAACCTTTTTAAATTAATGTCTCGTAGCTAAGTTATTATTATGCTTATTTAAATCGAAGTAATCGTGATGTTGGACTAAATATTAAGACGGAGTTATTGAACTTTGGACCATAATTAGGATTTGGACAAAAGACCGACACTTGTGGACACTAGACTATTGACTATTAATGGACTTTATATTTGTTTAACTGAATGACAGTTCGTTAATTTAATATAGAGATTTACAATTTGACGTACCTATAAATAACCACATACGCCTTATTGGACACGATGGGCTGGATATTTATATATACTAATAATTTTCCATTTGACTGGACACAGGTATGGATTAATAATCAATGGACTTATTGAAATAGGGGTGGATTACATACAGTGACAACTGGTGTAATTGTTAACATAATATTAAAACCATGGACTACATACAGTCGATATCCTGGTGTAGTTATTAACAAAGTATTAAGACCTTGTTACAGTTTGGATCCCTAATTAGTTGGAATATATGACTTCGGGTATAAGGGTAATTTGACGAGGACACTCACACTTTATAATTATGACTGATGGACTATTATGGACAAAAACTAGATCAACATATCAAATAATCCAGGACAAATGACAATTAACCCTGAGTAACAAATTAAAATAAAAACGTCATGATTACGGAAGTTTAAATAAGCATAATTCTTTTATTTCATATTCTATCGCAATTTTATTTATCGTCATTTATTTATCGTTATTTATTTTACGCACTTTAATTATTGTCATTTATCTTTACGCTAAAACTTAAAAATTGACAAACCTGTCGTTAAACGGTAAAAACCCCCCTTTTTATAATAATAATAATCCTACTACTTATATATATTTATATTTGTAAGAATATATAGTACGTTTTCAATCTGTAACTGTATCCCTATGGAACGAACTGGACTTACTAAAAACTACACTACTCTACGATTATGTACACTACCTATAAGTGTGTAGCAAAGTTTAGGTATATCCATTCTATAAATAAATAAATAACTTGTGTAAATTGTAACGTAATTAATAGTATTTTCTATTCATTTTAATATTATATTATATATTTTATTATACCACTCCGAAAGCACATCACTTTCGATTATCACTTTCTTAAGTTCTCCACAATCGTCGACTTCTGTGACGACCCAGAAATTTTTGACCAAATTTAAACTTAATCTTTATATATTTCAGATACGATAAGCAAAGTCTGTAATGTTGAGTCTCAAAAATTTTGAACTATTTTCATACAATCAAATTAACTTCGACCATTTCCGACGATTCACGAACTATAACATGTAAATAAATAAAGACATATATATTTAAATATATAAATATATATAATACTTTGAAATATAGTTGATTTAATATATGATAAAATAATATAAGAGATAATAAAATTTATTATATAAAATAGATCTATATATATACATAAAAAGTATATTAAATATATTTTGTGATTTCAAAGTTATTTAGTAAACAACGGTAATGCTCAATTGTAAATTCGATTAATAGTAAACGGGTTAGAAAGGAACTTATTTGGTTTTAAAATAAATGGTGATACGAAAATGAGTTATATAAGTTATAGGCTTGTTAAAAGTATATTTAGGACCCAATTATTTAATTTTAACACTTTTTATATTTTACCCATAAATGAGAGGGACAATTGATGTAATTTTTATTTAACAAATTAAGGATCGAATTTTATACCATAATGATCAAAATAAATAAATATAGATAATCTATTAATTTGGAATTTTTCCGAATAATTTTATGCGTCACTGGTTATCAATGAAGCACGAAATTATATCCGTAATTATGGATGTCGACTGAATTGATAAAAAGTTATGATGGCTTTATTGTGATACTTCAATTCATCTCATGTACATGTTTAAATCTCCTACTTGATTATTCGATATTATTATATTATTATTGTTATTATTCCTTCTAACCACTAGTTAAAACCAATAATACATGGAGTAGATATTATAGATACATCTCTGCATATGGTCATTTAACGTTAACATCACCAACTTGATCAATCTAATTAATATTATATATATATATATATATATATATATATATATATATATATATATATAACAGTATCTACCTATTCTACATTCATATACATATATACATATGTAAGGTTATAGATATATCAACACAAACCATCATATTTCATCTCGGTTAACCACCGAACTACCACATCACCTTCCATCACCTTCACACCAACCCTGCAACACCTATGTCGTAGCCACCCTCACCACCGTGGCCATCACTTCAGCAGATCACACTTCGCCACCTCCTCCTCTTTTGCCTTCTCCCTCGCAAAAACCCTCTTCACCACCTCAAACTTCTTCACCCATGAACCATCACTCCACCCACCTCACCACTTTCGGCCACCATAACCGAAGCATCACCACCACTTCACCATTCTCACTGCCATCATCCCTCTTTAGACTCTCTCTCTCTGTCTCTTCCATTCATAATCGAGAACAACCTGCTCGTCCTATTTTTTTTTTATTGTTCTATGTTTCTTTCTCATTCGTCGAAAACCCCGGCCACAGCCACTTCCACACCGAACCACCACAAACATCCTCTTTATTTTTTTTATTTTTTTATTTTTATTTTGTTCCTGTCTCTTCTTTTTGTTCCGATCGAAAAACATCAAGACTATTTCGAGACTGTTACTGCGTGTTTTCCTTTCTCCTTCCCGAATGATAACAACGATATAAATGTTGGGGCGATGGTGATGACAAACGTTGATGAATAGTTGTGACGAGGATCGAAGATGAGGGATGATGATCCGTTAACATTATGATAATGATGGTGGAAGACGCGATGATGATAGATGATATGATTCTGTTAAGATGATGTTTTACGATGAATATGATGATGATGGGTGAAAGAGACGATGAACAGTGATGATATATGGCGATGATGATGAAAATTCGATGATGATGATGTTGAACTGTATATGATGATGATGATGATGATTAAGAAGGTTGGCTACAACTTAAATAAAAAAAATTAATTATATTTTTTTTAAACCGCTGGTCCCTTTTTAAATCTGTATTGAGAATGAGATTTAGATGGGCTCCAATTAGATTATAGTTGGGCCAAAAATCTAATTTCGGTTGGGTCGTGATTAAAATTTTGCTGTTGGGCTCCTGAAGTAATTTGGGCCGAAGAGAATAGAATAAAATTAAACGGGTTCATATTATATCACAAAGACAAAAATGGTTGAGTGGTGTAGGGTGTTGTCAGGGTGAACGAGGGGTCGTGGGTTCGAGTCCGGTCTATGACAATTCTTTTTAGGAGGCTTATTCTTTAAGGTAGAACTTTCATTATTATTATTACTTTTATTATTATTATTACTATTACTATTATTATTATTATTATTATTATTATTATTATTATTATTATTATTATTATTATTATTATTATTATTATGTGAGAATTCAATATGATAATGGAAATTAAATTCAATATATTAATTAATAGAAGTACAGTTATTATAAGAAGATTAAGTTATGGCTGTAATTAAACTTATTATCATTATTATCATCAGTAGTAAAATTTTATAATCATAGTTATTATTATTTGTATTACTACTAATAGATATTTTTATATAAAAATACATTACAAGAATATTAATATCATATATCAATATAATTTTATTATTAACAAGATAGTAACTAAGTTATATATCAAATATATCAAATAATATATACATATATATATTTTTTATATATAAACCCTAATATAAACTATTATGTTATAATAAAAGATAAACATTAGTTAAATAAAAATATAAAAATTAATATATCTATATCTATATAACAAATAATTTAACAAGTATAGTATTAAAAATAATATATTTTATTCGATTACGATTATGTGTGTTAATATATATACAAATGATATAGGTTCGTGAATCCGAGGCCAACCCTGCATTGTTCAATATAGTCATATGTATTTTTACTACAAAATACAGTATGGTGAGTTTCATTTGCTTCTTTTTTATATATATTTTTGGGCTGAGAATACATGCAATATTTTATAAACTGTTTTACGAAATGGACACAAGTACTAAAATTAATTCTACGTGGGTTAGAATCACAAATATTCCCCTAACTTGGTAACATTAATCTATTGGTTTATAAACTGGTAGGCGCGAATCCTATTGATAGATCTATCGGGTTTGACAACTTCATCCGGGCTAGTCGCGCTAGCATTTAACGGGTGTTTAGTACTTCGAGGTTAATGAAACGCACTTGATTCAGTGCAGATATTATTATACATCAGGGGTATTCATCATTATTATTGTTAAGGCTTGTTACCGGGTGCCCATGGTTATAGAATACTTTTATACACTTGCGAGTGTACGTATATTTATGGAAACTGAAATCTTGTGGTCCATTACTGTTATTGAAAGTATTATTTATGATAAACTTATGAACTCACCAACCTTTGGTTGACACTTTAAAGCATGTTTATTCTTGGGTACGAATTAAGACTTCCGCTGTGCATTTGCTCATTTTAGAGACATTACTTGGAGTCATCTATGGCATATTTAGGTCAGTACCTCGCAATGGGACCAAATGTTGAAGACTTTGTCCAGGTGGATTAGGACGGGCCTTGACAGTTGGTATCAGAGTAGAGGTCTTAGCGAACCAGGTCTTGCAGTAGTGTATCTAACTGATAGTTGTTATGATGCATTAGTGAGTCTGGACTTCGACCGTGTCTGCATGTCAAAAGTTTTGGTTATCATTTTGTGTCGAAAATTACTTGCTTATCATTCTTAGTCTAGACACGTCTTACTGCATTTACTGCATAGATAGTGTATAGACAAAATTCATATCTTAGCGTATCTGTTATTTAACTTTGCCTGATAACTCCCGAAAGTTCTGCCGTAATCTACGAGATCTTCTGTACTACATAAAGGTATTCTATGTAATTAGAATATCATTCGATATCCGAAAAACATTTCATATCGAAAATCCTTTATCGAACCGTGTAAGATGAATTCTGCAACCAGTTGAAGTTTCTCGGATTCCGACAGCTATTCCAATATGATTTTCCACACGAGCTCTGAAAACAGTGCAATCGGAATGGACCAACCGATTAGTCATCTTCAATTCTGGATGAATTGGGGATGGGTTCGTGATCTAGTTATTCATTGAAGATGAGAATAATTCGATCCTTTCCACTAACCGAATTCACCTCTTGACGAAGAACCTGAAGCACTTACCGGCAAACCTGTCCATAATACCATTTTCTCTCTCATTTCCAGAATATCTCGTCACGATTATATACTATCTCAAAACCTTATTCATCCGCTCGTTCTGACCGACAATCATTCCGGTGTAATAGAAGAAGTCAACGAACTTCGCGCTCGAGTAATCAATTTGGAGAATATGGTGCAAAATTTACCAGCTTCAACAACATCATCGGTACCAACAGTACCATCAATAGACAGCACAAGTACCACCAACAACCTAAGTTTCAACATCACACGCCCCAACATCTCATCTGTACCTCGAGCATAATCTTCGTTTTACATGACGTTCTACATCATTTATCTTCGTTCTTCATGATGATTATGTAATCTCTAATATTTCAGAGATTATGTATTCTAGTTCTAACGGTAAATCAAATGAGTTAATATTATATCTACTCATTAAATCCATGATTACATCTGAAGAAAATATATATGTAAGTATATCTTCATAAAGATTGTAATTAAAAATTATTTTGTACTAATTGTTAATGGTGAAAATATTTTAACGGGTAGGTAATACCCGAGGAATATTTAAATTTCACATTAATAAGTTACACTGTACATTCTTTCAATTCCGATTCAACAGTCATTTACTATTCTACCTACATACACAGATATACGAATCCGTTCACCACAGAATAACTATTTTCATCCAATTTCATATTTGGATTTTGATTTATCAGAATTCAACAAGTGGCATAATGAAGAAAACATTTGACAAAATAAAATTTGTTAGAAATAAACAAATTAACTATAAGAAATTTTGTTAATAAATCCACGCTAACTGTTCCTAGCTAACTGTTCCTAGCTAACTGTTAATTCCGTATTACCTTTTATTTATCGCAATTTATTTATCACAATTTATTTATCGCATTTTATTTATCGCAATTTTAATTTTCGCAATTTTATTTATCGTCATTTAATTTCTGTTATTTATTTTACGCACTTTAAATATCGGGACACGTATACAAGGTTTTGACATATCATATCGACGCATCTATATATATTATTTGGAATAACCATAGACACTCTATATGCAGTAATGCTGAAGTTAGCTATACAGGGTTGAGGTTGATTCTACAATAATATATATAGTTTGAGTTGTGATCGAGTCTGAGACATGTACACGGGTCACGATACGTATTAATTAATTCAAATATTATATATTAAACTATATATGAAATATTGGACTGCTAACTGTGGACTGTCAATATTGGACAATTAAAATGAATTAAAATGTTGATTATAACATATGAAACTAAACAATTCTTCAAGTTTGCCACTTGATTTCATCTTAAACCTCATTTGAATCTTGACGATTTCAATCTGCGTTCAAACCTTTCATGATTCTTGAAAATACCTCAATCGAGAGGATGAACCAACCGCACTTCATCTTCGGAAGGAAAGAATTATGCATATAGTTATGCACCTGAGAAACCCTCGGCAACTGAGTAAACGTTTAACACGTAGCTGTGCTAATTCATTTAGTGTTATTATCACCAAAATAACTTGGTGATTCCTTTCAAAGTAGCAAATTTTGTCACAGCTCTAACAAGATAACTTCGACTTTTCATTCGAAACAACCTTATTATAACCTTGATATATATGTGTACTCTTTTATTGTTACCAGAGAACCTTTTATATTCCACCATATTACCATCAGCGTTTATTCATTTAAAAACACAATTCTCTTGAAACCACCTCGGATTGATAACCGATGATTCAGATATCGTAGCATTAAATGCAGAGGAAACAGAAAAATGGTAGATGGTCTAAACGGCCAAAAGTTTGATGATAAAGAATGGAATGTTGGGAACGCTCGATAGAAAATTTAGTACTGAAAAACAGATTGAGCTAACCATGAAGGAGACCAAGGACAAATACAAGGACCAAACCCAATATTCAAAGAATCCAGGTAATTCTAGATCCGATGAAATCTTTAGAGAATATCTTGCTCCGAAGTCATGTTAAAATCTTGCGGAAAATTTTTCTTCACCAACCTTCGAACTTAGAAATTCCAAAATATCATCATAAATATCTTCGATATTTCTGAGGATATTTTCATAAATACTCTTGTCCAAAATTATCTACCTCTTCGTGTTTTATGTATTTCATTATATTGGAAACTTCCGTAAAATCTAAGTATAAATTATGAATGAATTGTGGATAAGTATTGGGAATTGAAGCATGAGTTAGTATAATATGATGGTGCTTAGCCAACGTGATTATATTACAGTAAGTCATGCTGAGTTTCTAAATGGAATGTGATGATTCACAGATTATAACGTCATCATGTGCCATGTTACACGACTCTTACATTCTACCTAACCTCCAAATAAATCAAGAACATATTTTCTTGATAGTTCTATCTTTTCTCTTGAATTCTGGTAATTTAACCAATTATCGTGTTATCTCTCTCTTAGAACATTAGTCATGTTCATTTGAAACCCTATAGTTATAAATTCTGGACCATTATTCGCTTGACTTAAAATCGAGAAGAGAAAACAAAAGGGTGGAACTCCAAAATATAAAGGAAATGAAGAGGGTGGATTTATAGTAAAATATCCGACAGAGCAATCGAGACAGATTACCGCATATAATTAAAGAGATCTTAACTTCCTTATTCGCCGAAGAATCAGATCTTATAGATTATGAAGATTTTCTCTAAATCCCTTAAATTCCGAAAAAATCAACAGTGACTACGTCACCGGTTAAGACAAACTTATATTTACTCAATTCACTATTTTGTGATAGCTTCACTCGTACTCTTCAAGTAATCGAATTATTTTATCTATATTACTCAATGATGACAAAACCCTATTTATCAACTCATATTCGTCATGAAAACATTTTTATTGTTATCCATGACTACCTCATTCAAATATCGGGACTAAATTTCTTTAACGGGTAGGTACTGTGACGACCCGGAAATTTCCGACCAAATTTAAACTTAATCTTTATATATTTCAGATACGATAAGCAAAGTCTGTAATGTTGAGTCTCAAAAATTTTGAACTATTTTCATACAATCAAATTAACTTCCACCATTTCCGACGATTCACGAACTATAACATGTAAATAAATAAAGACATATATATTTAAATATATAAATATATATAATACTTTGAAATATAGATGATTTAATATATGATAAAATAATATAAGAGATAATAAAATTTATTATATAAAATAGATCTATATATATACATAAAAAGTATATTAAATATATTTTGTGATTTCAAAGTTATTTAGTAAACAACGGTAACGCTCAATTGTAAATTCGATTAATAGTAAATGGGTTAGAAAGGAACTTATTTGGTTTTAAAATAAATGGTGATACGAAAATGAGTTATATAAGTTATAGGCTTGTTAAAAGTATATTTAGGACCTAATTATTTAATTTTAACACTTTTTATATTTTACCCATAAATGAGAGGGACAGTTGATGTAATTTTTATTTAACAAATTAAGGATCGAATTTTATACCATAATGATCAAAATAAATAAATATAGATAATCTATTAATTTGGAATTTTTCCGAATAATTTTATGCGTCACTGGTTATCAATGAAGCACGAAATTATATCCTTAATTATGGATGTCGACTGAATTGATAAAAAGTTATGATGGCTTTATTGTGATACTTCAATTCATCTCATGTACATGTTTAAATCTCCTACTTGATTATTCGATATTATTATATTATTATTGTTATTATTCCTTCTAACCACTAGTTAAAACCAATAATACATGGAGTAGATATTATAGATACATCTCTGCATATGGTCATTTAACGTTAACATCACCAACTTGATCAATCTAATTAATATTATATATATAACAGTATCTACCTATTCTACATTCATATACATATATACATATGTAAGGTTATAGATATATCAACACAAACCATCATATTTCATCTCGGTTAACCACCGAACTACCACATCACCTTCCATCACCTTAACACCAACCCTGCATCACCTATGTCGGAGCCACCCTCACCACCGTGGCCATCACTTCAGCAGATCACACTTCGCCACCTCCTCCTCTTTTGCCTTCTCTCTCGCAAAAACCCTCTTCACCACCTCAAACTTCTTCACCCATGAACCATCACTCCACCCACCTCACCACTTTCAGCCACCATAACTGAAGCATCACCACCACTTCACCATTCTCACCGCCATCATCCCTCTTTAGACTCTCTCTCTCTTCCATTCATAATCGAGAACAACCTGCTCGTCCTATTTTTTTTTTATTGTTCTATGTTTCTTTCTCATTCGTCGAAAACCCCGGCCACAGCCACTTCCACACCGAACCACCACAAACATCCTCTTTATTTTTTTATTTTTTTTTGTTTTGTTCCTGTCTCTTCTTTCTGTTCCGGTCGAAAAACATCAAGACTATTTCGAGACTGTTACTGCGTGTTTTCCTTTCTCCTTCCCGAATGATAACAACGATATAAATGTTGGGGCGATGGTGATGACAAACGTTGATGAATAGTTGTGACGAGGATCGAAGATGAGGGATGATGATCCGTTAACATTATGATAATGATGGTGGAAGACGTGATGATGATAGATGATATGATTCTGTTAAGATGATGTTTTACGATGAATATGATGATGATGGGTGAAAGAGACGATGAACAGTGATGATATATGGTGATGATGATGAAAATTCGATGATGATGATGTTGAACTGTATATGATGATGATGATGATGATGATGATTAAGAAGGTTGGCTACAACTTAAATAAAAAAAATTAATTATATTTTTTTTAAACCGCTGGTCCCTTTTTAAATCTGTATTGAGAATGAGATTTAGATGGGCTCCAATTAGATTATAGTTGGGCCAAAAATCTAATTTCGGTTGGGCCGTGATTAAAATTTTGCTGTTGGGCTCCTGAAGTAATTTGGGCCGAAGAGAATAGAATAAAATTAAACGGGTTCATATTATATCACAAAGACAAAAATGGTTGAGTGGTGTAGGGTGTTGTCAGGGTGAACGAGGGGTCGTGGGTTCGAGTCCGGTCTATGACAATTCTTTTTAGGAAGCGTATTCTTTAAGGTAGAACTTTCATTATTATTATTACTTTTATTATTATTATTACTATTACTATTACTATTACTATTACTATTATTATTATTATTATTATTATTATTATTATTATTATTATTATTATTATTATTATTATTATTATTATTATTATTATTATTATTATTATTATTATGTGAGAATTCAATATGATAATGGAAATTAAATTCAATATATTAATTAATAGAAGTACAGTTATTATAAGAAGATTAAGTTATGGCTGTAATTAAACTTATTATCATTATTATCATCAGTAGTAAAATTTTATAATCATAGTTATTATTATTTGTATTACTACTAATAGATATTTTTATATAAAAATACATTACAAGAATATTAATATCATATATCAATATAATTTTATTATTAACAAGATAGTAACTAAGTTATATATAAAATATATCAAATAATATATACATATATATATTTTTTATATATAAACCCTAATATAAACTATTATGTTATAATAAAAGATAAACATTAGTTAAATAAAAATATAAAAATTAATATATCTATATCTATATAACAAATAATTTAACAAGTATAGTATTAAAAATAATATATTTTATTCGATTACGATTATGTGTGTTAATATATATACAAATGATATAGGTTCGTGAATCCGAGGCCAACCCTGCATTGTTCAATATAGTCATATGTATTTTTACTACAAAATACAGTATGGTGAGTTTCATTTGCTCCTTTTTTATATATATTTTTGGGCTGAGAATACATGCAATATTTTATAAACTGTTTTACGAAATGGACACAAGTACTAAACTTAATTCTACGTGGGTTAGAATCACAAATATTCCCCTAGCTTGGTAACATTAATCTATTGGTTTATGAACTGGTAGGCGCGAATCCTATTGATAGATCTATCGGGTTTGACAACCCTACCCGGGCTAGTCGCGCTAGCATTTAACGGGTGTTTAGTACTTCGAGGTTAACGAAACGCACTTGATTCGGTGCAGATATTATTATACATCAGGGGTATTCATCATTATTATTGTTAAGGCTTGTTACCGGGTGCCCATGGTTATAGAATACTTTTATACACTTGCGAGTGTACGTATATTTATGGAAACTGAAATCTTGTGGTCCATTACTGTTATTGAAAGTATTATTTATGATAAACTTATGAACTCACCAACCTTTGGTTGAAACTTTAAAGCATGTTTATTCTCAGGTACGAATTAAGACTTCCGCTGTGCATTTGCTCATTTTAGAGACATTACTTGGAGTCATCTATGGCATATTTAGGTCAGTACCTCGCAATGAGACCAAATGTTGAAGACTTCATCCAGGTGGATTAGGACGGGCCTTGGAAACTTCATAACCTTTATCCTCATGAAAAATGCACCATTTATTCTCGTCAACCGCTAAGTGCGGCTGCATTGGTTTCGGCGGTGGGAAATGTTTGCTTACGTCCTCCGTCGCCAAGATTTCCTTGGGAGTTTTGGACAATGACTTTATCAAGCTTTCCTCTTCATGTGAAAACCTCTTAGAACCGTACCGTTCATACGGGCGATAGTTGTGGCGGTCACTAGACTTATGACTAGAGCGTCCGTAGTTTCCGCCGCTGCTACTACCGCTTCCCTTATATTTGCTGTTCGCGTGCCCCTTACCATTACCTTTGTCATCTTTATCGCTACGGTCCATTGACCTCTGTTCTCCGATGGCAGCATCAGCGAACTCCTCTGATCATACATAATCCCTCACCATCTTTACCGCCTCGACATACGTTTTTGGTAACTTACGCCGCATCGTTTTTACCAGAGATAAATGTCGAACCTGGAAGATCGCCATGATGTATGCAGAAATTTGTTGCGACTCCGGCAAATCTGGAATTTTCTGGCATTCCGCCGTGAAGCGGGTGGTAAAATTCATCAGAGACTCGCGTGGCCTCATTTTAATGTTATGCGCGTCCAGGTGAGTCAACTCGGTACGTTTAAAGTTCTGAAAGCGCTGCACGAACTTGGTCCAGAGGTTCGTAAAGCTGGTGATACTCAAAGCGGGTAACTTGGCGAACCACTCCCTCGCGACAGACTGAAGTTGTCCCGAGAACATGTGGCATGGGTTGTCCCAATGCTGTGTTTTGACAGCATGTTCAAATTGCTGTAAAAAGTCTTCCGAGTCTATGCTACCGTCATACATCCCCAGCGTGAAGGGGGTGGTAAGGACAGTGGGTAGCGGATGAGTGGCTATCTCTCGAGTGAATTTTTCCGACGTCGCGGAAACTTCGAATGGTCGTTTCACCTTGTCTCCGCCCATCATGGCGTACCAGTTATTCAGCATATTGTCCGCCACGTCTGGCTGTTCGACTTGGGCACTCATGGATTCCGGTGCGGCCAGGATCAAGTTCTGAATTAAATCGTTACGAGCCTCCTCCCTGGTCTTGCCGGAACTCTTACCAGCCTTCGACACTGAATGTGTAGAGCTTCGTGTGTCAAGGCCCGTCCTAATCCACCTGGACGAAATCTTCAACATTTGGTCCCATCGCGAAGTACTGACCTAAATATGCCATGAATGACTTCAAGTAATATCTTTCAAACGAGCAAATGCACAGCAAAAGACTTAATTTGTACCTGAGAATAAACATGCTTAAAAGTGTCAACCAAAAGGTTGGTGAGTTCATAGGTTTATCATAATAATCATTTCAATATATTAATAGACCACAAGATTTCCGTTTATAAATATATGTAGACTCGCAAGTGTATACAAGTATTCTATAAGTTGTAGGCACCCGGTAACAAGCCTTAACGTTCATGTTTTACCCTCTGAAGTACACCAGATCAGGTGTGTTTAAAATAACCTCGAAGTACTAAAGCATCCCATAGTCAGGATGGAGTTTGTCAGGCCCAATAGATCTATCTTTAGGATTCGCGCCTACCGTACATAGACAAGTAGTTTAATGTTACCAAGCTAAGGGTATATTTCTGGTTTAAACCCACGTAGAATTAGTTTTAGTACTTGTGCCTATTTCGTAAAACATTTATAAAACATCGCATGTATTCTCAGCCCAAAAATATATATTGTAAAAGCAATTAAAAAGGGAGCAAATGAAACTCACCATACTGTATTTTGTAGTAAAAATACATATGACTATATTAAACAATGCAGGGTTGACCTCGGATTCACGAACCTATATCATTTATATATATATATATATATATATATATATATATATATATATATATATATATATATATATATATATATATATATATATATATATTAACACATGTAATTGTAATCGAATAACTTATATACTATTAATGATATACTTGTTATTTTAATAAATTATATGTTATATGTATTAAATATAGTTTTATTTTATGTAACTGATCGTTAATTGGTAAAATAGTGTTAGTAATAATAAATAAAAAGTTGTATTATTTTATGATAATAATAATAATGATAATACTTAAAATAGTTATAGTAATAAAGATAGTTTTAATGATCATAAAATGATAATTTAAATAATTCTAATAATAATAATAATAATAATAAAAATATTAATTTTTAAATAAATAAAAAAAATAATCTTAATAAAAATGATAAAAATAATTATTAGTAATGATAATATTAAAAATGATAGTTTTAATAATACTAATAATAATATTAATAAAAACTACCTTTAATGCTTTCCTAAAAATAAAATACCTCAAGCAAGGCTCGAAACCGCGACCTCCCACTCACTCGCAACCCTCCTTAACCATGGATCCATGACTGTCTTTCTGATCTATAATATAAACTTAATATACTTAACCCAAAACCGGCTAGTCCAATCTGATAACATTGATCTCGGCCCAACTTCTCTTGGCCCAACCTTTAATAACCCAACTACTAAATCGTTTTAATCCTAATTAGATTTTTCGGCCCATCATCGAAACTAGTGGCCCAGCAGTTCTGTTGTTTATTTAAAAAGAATTTTGCCATGGCTGGGGATTGAACCCGCGACCACTTGGTTACACCCAACACCCTCAACCATTCATCTATCCTTGCATTTCTGATATAATTCGCACTATTATATTTTTAACAAATAAATTCGCTGTGTAATCATCTTCCTCAAGATCAATTCAACCAAGGATTAAACCAATTAACAACGAATCGCTTTTTAGGATTTAAATCTGAAATAAAAATAATTAATGGTTGGTTAACATAAAATAAAAATAAATAAAAAAAATAAAACAAGTATAATAGCTGTTGTCGCAGCTTTGTAAAAAAAAATATGTTTTCAACATCGAGTACATTTTGGACAAATTTTTCTACTTGAACTATCTTTTAAATGATCATTAGTATACACTAGCATCATCAATTTAACCTTAATCATAACAGATTACACTAATTCGTTTGAAGAAAAAATGTTTGCCTTTTTAAAACTAAAACTTTGACTTCGAAATTCAAATTCGTTTTGAGGAATTGGAACTTGCAATTTTGAAGAAAGTTTAAGTGGATGATTTATAACAACACTACATTATTAACTTTTGCAATTGATTTCTAATTCTAGTTTTTGAATAATTGAACCAAGAACATTATAAACTCTAAATTGGACTTTAATTTTTAAGTATTTTTAGATTATAATTACAATATGAAATATGTTTTAAATGATTCCTGAAAACTTTTTGAATACTCAATTTAATCTGAAACATCAAAAGAACTTCGAATTTCTTCATGAAGAAAATATTTGACTTTTTGATTTAAAAGTTTGACTTCAAAATTCATAATCAAAAGATTAAATTGAGTTATGAAAACTTACAGATAGTATATATGGATGATTCCTAAGAACTCTGCATTTATAGATTTTGACAATTGGTTCTAAATTGAATTATGGTGATCAATGAAGGCGGTTGTATGGTTTGGTGCTCGGCAAAGAAGAAAGAAATAGAATTGGAAAAGGTTTTTAGTTTCTCATATAAGAGTATACATATCTATTATGTATATAGATATAATATAATGTAAATATAAGAAGAAGATGATCACAAACAAACCAAAACAGTATCACACAAATAGTGGAGCAGTTGTTTCATTTAACTTACTCTACCGACACTTTGTCCCGGATGATTATATCGTGTCCATTGCTAAACAGTTAGCGTATAAAAGTGTTCCTAAAAATCCCAAATTTTTAGATTAAATAAAATTAATTATTTCACTCATTAACTGTTTGAAACCTGATCAAAAAGGTTCGATAATTATTTATTTTCTGTTCCAATTAATGTGTACGGAGTACTAATATTTAAACTTAAAATGTAAAAATATTTTTAACAAATCTAAAATCTTTGTAATCAATTTACAGTCCAACTTTTATTTCAACCCTTCATGAATATGTACAATATCTATATTAAAATTAACAAAACATCAACCGAGTGTTACAGACGTTTACTAATTAAGCTCGAAATCATTCATTTTCCATTTACTCTCTCTCTATATATAATCAGTTTTAAATAACCAGTCTTATCACATAGATATATATTATATATTTTTAAACAAATATATTTAATATTATTTTATATATTTACAAGTAGTATACATATTTATATATATATATATATATATATATATATATATATATATATATATATATATATATATATATATATATATATATATATATATATATCTATTTACAAATAGTTGTTCGTGAATCGTCGGGAATGGTCGAAGGTCAAATAAATATAGTTCAAAATTTTAAGACTCGACATTACAGACTTTGCTTATCGTGTCAAAAGTAATTAAAGATCAAGTTTAAATTTGGTCAGAAATTCCCGGGTCGTCACAGTACCTACCCGTTAAAGAAATTTCGTCCCGAAATTTGAGTGAGGTGGTCATGGCTAACAATAAAAATGTTTTCGTGACGAATATGAGTTGATAAATAGAGTTTTATCATCATTGAGTAATATGGATAAAATGATTCGATTAATCGAAGCGTATGAATGAAGCTATCACAAAAGAACGAGATGAAGAAATGGAGATTTTTCCATAACTTTTGACGTAGTCGCGATTGAATTCCGGAATTCAAGGGATTTAAAGAAAATCTTCGAAATCTAAATGATTTGATTTTTCGAAAATTAAGGAAATTAGGATCTTCTTTGATTAAATGCGATGATCTGTCTCGATTGCTTTGTCGGATATTTCACTATAAATCCATTCCCTTCTTTTCCTTATTTTCACAACTCACACTTTCTATTCTTTCTTCCTCAATTCATACTTTTGTTTCCTCTTCCTGATTTTAAGTCAAGCGAATAATGATTCCGAATTTGTAGGTATGGAGTTTCGAATGAACATGACTAATGTTCTAAGAGAGAAATTGTAATAGCACGATCTTGATTGGTTAAATTACCAGAATTCAAGAGAAAAGATAGAACTATAAAGAAATTATGTTCTTGATATGTTTATATATTAGATAGAATGTAAGAATCGTGCAACATGGCACATGATGACGTTATGATCTGTGAATCATCACGTTCCATTAAAAACTCAGCATGACTTACTGTAATATAATCACGTTAATCAAGTGTCATTATATTATACTAACTCATGCTTCAGTTCCCAACACTACTTCTAAAACATCCATATTTTAAATTCGAAGGTTTACAGAATATAGAAATTAAAACAGTTTCCTCTTATGATATAACACAGATAGCGCGGAGAGATAATTAATATCGGACGAGAATATTTATGAAGATGTCTTCAGAAATATTGAGGATATTTATAATGAAAGATATGATGATATCTTAGAATTTCTAATATCGTTGAATGATGATGAAGATTTGTCCGTAAAAATGTTGAGTCAGGAGCAAGGTATTCGTTAATGACTTCAGCAGATACTGAATTATTTGGATTCTTTGAAGGCTGGTTTTTAATGAACAAATATAATGGTTCTTCGGAGAGGCTTAAGTCAATGAGTAATAAAGTTGCTGGTAAGTTTACTGCTAATGTGGTGGAATATAAACGGTTCCCCGGTAACGATGATGAAGGGGTAATTTTTATAATAAAGTTTATTCGAAGGAAAAATTGAAGTTGATTTGCTGGAGCTGTGACAAAATTGGCTAATTTGAAAAAGAATTGCAATGCTATTTTCGGTAATAACAATACCAAAGGAGTTAGCACAGATACGTGTTAAACGTTTACTCAGGTTCCGAGTGTTTTCAGGTGCATGACTATATGCATAAATCTTTTCTTTCGTAGATGAAGTGCTGTTGGTTCATCCTCCCGATTGAGGTGTTTTCAAGAATTATGAAATGTTTGAACGCGGATTGGAATCGTCAAGATACAAATGAGGTTTAAGATAAAATCAAGTTACAAAGGATGAAATCAAGTGGCAAACTTGAAGAAATATTTAGTTTCATATATTATAATTAATATTTTAATTCGTTTTAATTGTCCAATGTTAGTAGTCCACAGTTAGAAATTCAATAATTCATATATAGTTTAATATATAATATTTGAATTAATTAATACGTATCGTGACCCATTGTATACATGTCTCAGACTCGATCACAACTCAAAGTATATATATTATTTGAGAATCAACCTCAACCCTGTATAGCTAACTCGAGCATTACCGCATATAGAGTGTCTATGGTTATTCCAAATAATATATATAGATGCGTCGATATGATATGTCAAAACCTTGTATGCGTGTCCCGATTTTTAAAGTGCGTAAAATAAATAACAGAAATTAAATGACGATAATTAAAATTGCGATAATTAAAATTGCGATAAATAAATTGCGATAAATAAAATGTAATCAGTTAGCTAGGAACAGTTAGCTAGGAACAATTAGCGCGGATTCTTAACAAAGTTTCTCATAGTTAATTTGTTTGTTTCAAACAAATTTTATTTTTGTCCAATGTTTTCTTCATTATGCCACTTGTGGGATTTTGATAGGTCAAAATCCAAATATGAAATTGAATAAAAATGGTTATTCTGCGGTGAACGGATATGTATATCCGTGGGTGTAAGTAGGATAGTATATGACTGTTGAATCAGATTCGAAGAATGTACATTGTAACTTATTAATGTGAAATCTAAATATTCCTCGGGTATTACCTACCCGTTAAAATAATTTCACCATTAACAGTTTGTACAAAAGAATTTTTAATTACAATCTTTATGAAAACATATATACATATATATTTTCTTCAGATGTAATCATGGATTTAAGGAATTAATATGATATTAATCTCATTTGATTTTATCATTAGAACAAGAATATATAATCTCTAAAACATTAGAGATTACATAATCACCATGTCGAACGAAGATCAATAATGTAGAATGATACGTAGAACGATGATTATGTTCGAGGTACATAATGAGATGTTGAGGCATGGATTGTTGATACTTGGGTTGTTGGTGGTACTGGTATTGATGTTGGTGCTGGTGCTGGTGATGTTGTTGAAGCTGGTAAGTTTTCCACCATATTCTCCAAAATTATTACTCAAGCGCGAAGCTCGTTGACTTCTTCCATTACTCAAGGATGATTGTTAGTCGGAACGAGCGGATGAGTAAGGTTTAGAATTTTAGATAGAATATAATCATGGCGAGATATTCGGGTAATGAGGCTGAAAATGGTGTTTCGGACTGGTTCACCGGTAAGTGCTTCAGGTTCTTTACCAAGAGGTGAATTCGGTTGATGGAAGGAATCGCTTTCTTCGCGTCTCCATCGGTTAAGTCGACTACGAACCCATCCTCAATTCATCCAGAATTGAAGATGACTAGTTTGGTTGATCCATTTCATTTACACTGCTTTCGGAGCTTAGGTGAATATCCATGTCGGAATAGCTGTTGGAATAACTATCGGAATAGCTATCGGAATCTGAGGGACTCGAGCTAGTTGAGGGATTCATCTCGTACGATCAGATGAAGAATTTTTAATAGGAATTAGATTATAGGATGTAGATTCGTATCCTGCAATACATAATTTACATATGCATATATAATACTAAAATCCCATAAGTTACGGAGGAATCTACGGAATATACTAGGCAAAGTTTACAGTAATAGATACGCTAAGATATGAATTTATCTATACACTGTCTATGCAATAGAGGCAGTAAGACGTGTCTAGACTAAGAATGATAAACAGGTAATTTTTGACACGAAATGATAAGCAAAAACTTTTGACAAGCAGACACGGTCGAAGTCCAGACTCACTAATACATCATAACAACTATCAGTTAGACACACTAATGCAAGACCTGGTTCTCTAAGACCTACGCTCTGATACCAACTGTCAAGGCCCGTCCTAATCCACCTGGACGAAATCTTCAACATTTGGTCCCATCGTGAAGTACTGACCTAAATATGCCATGAATGACTTCAAGTAATATCTTTCAAACGAGCAAATGCACAGCGGAAGACTTAATTTGTACCTGAGAATAAACATGCTTAAAAGTGTCAACCAAAAGGTTGGTGAGTTCATAGATTTATCATAATAATCATTTCAATATATTAATAGACCACAAGATTTCCGTTTATAAATATATGTAGACTCGCAAGTGTATAAAAGTATTCTATAAGTTGTAGGCACCCGGTAACAAGCCTTAACGTTCATGTTTTACCCTCTGAAGTACACCAGATCATGTGTGTTTAAAATAACCTCGAAGTACTAAAGCATCTCATAGTCAGGATGAGGTTTGTTAGGCCCAATAGATCTATCTTTAGGATTCGCGCCTACCGTACATAGACAAGTAGTTTAATGTTACCAAGCTAAGGGTATATTTCTGGTTTAAACCCACGTAGAATTAGTTTTAGTACTTGTGCCTATTTCGTAAAACATTTATAAAACAGCGCATGTATTCTCAGCCCAAAAATATATATTGCAAAAGCAATTAAAAAGGGAGCAAATGAAACTCACCATACTGTATTTTGTAGTAAAAATACATATGACTATATTGAACAATGCAGGGTTGATCTCGGATTCACGAACCTATATCATTTATATATATATTAACACATGTAATTGTAATCGAATAACTTATATACTATTAATGATATACTTGTTATTTTAATAAATTATATGTTATATGTATTAAATATAGTTTTATTTTATGTAACTGATCGTTAATTGGTAAAATAGTATTAGTAATAATAAATAAAAAGTTGTATTATTTTATGATAATAATAATAATGATAATACTTAAAATAGTTATAGTAATAAAGATAGTTTTAATGATCATAAAATGATAATTTAAATAATTCTAATAATAATAATAATAATAATAAAAATATTAATTTTTAAATAAATAAAAAAAATAATCTTAATAAAAATGATAAAAATAATTATTAGTAATGATAATATTAAAAATGATAGTTTTAATAATACTAATAATAATATTAATAAAAACTACCTTTAATGCTTTCCTAAAAATAAAATGCCTCAAGCAGGGCTCGAACCTGCGACCTCCCACTCACTCGCAACCCTCCTTAACCATGGCTCCATGACTGTCTTTCTGATCTATAATATAAACTTAATATACTTAACCCAAAACCGGCTAGTCCAATCTGATAACATTGATCTCGGCCCAACTTCTCTTGGCCCAACCTTTAATAACCCAACTACTAAATCGTTTTAATCCTAATTAGATTTTTCGGCCCATCATCGAAACTAGTGGCCCAGCAGTTCTGTTGTTTATTTAAAAAGAATTTTGTCATGGCTGGGGATTGAACCCGTGACCACTTGGTTACACCCAACACCCTCAACCATTCATCTATCCTTGCATTTATGATATAATTCGCACTATTATATTTTTAACAAGTAAATTCGCTGTGTAATCATCTTCCTCAAGATCAATTCAACCAAGGATTAAACCAATTAACAACTTTTTAGGATTTAAATCTGAAATAAAAATAATTAATGGTTGATTAACATAAAATAAAAATAAATAAAAAAAATAAAACAAGTATAATAGCTGTTGTCGCAGCTTTGTAAAAAAAAATATGTTTTCAACATCGAGTACGTTTTGGACAAATTTTTCTACTTGAACTATCTTTTAAATGATCATTAGTATACACTAGCATCATCAATTTAACCTTAATCATAACAGATTACACTAATTCGTTTGAAGAAAAAATGTTTGACTTTTTAAAACCAAAACCTTGACTTCGAAATTCAAATTCGTTTTGAGGAATTGGAACTTGCAATTTTGAAGAAAGTTTAAGTGGATGATTTATAACAACACTACATTATTACTTTTTGCAATTGATTTCTAATTCTAGTTTTTGAATAATTGAACCAAGAACATTATAAACTCTAAATTGGACTTTAATTTTTAAGTAGTTTTAGATTATAATTACAATATGAAATATGTTTTAAATGATTCCTGAAAACCTTTTGAATACTCAATTTAATCTGAAACATCAAAAGAACTTCGAATTTCTTCATGAACAAAATATTTGACTTTTTGATTTAAAAGTTTGACTTCAAAATTCATAATCAAAAGATTAAATTGAGTTATGAAAACTTACAGATAGTATATATGGATGATTCCTAAGAACTCTGCATTTATAGATTTTGACAATTGGTTCTAAATCGAATTATGGTGATCAATGAAGGCGGTTGTATGGTTTGGTGCTCGGCAAAGAAGAAAGAAATAGAATTGGAAAAGGTTTTTAGTTTCTCATATAAGAGTATACATATCTATTATGTATATAGATATAATATAATGTATGTTATAAAATATCTAGATTGTGTTATAAAATATCTAGATTGGATGTTAATTTTATTATTATTATATTTCTTGCATAGTAATATTTTATACTATAAATAGACATGTATGGTAACCATTTAAGGTGCACCATTTCTCTTGAAATATCAATATCAATATTTCTTCTCTCCTTCTTCTCTCTTTTTCTCTCTTTGTTCTTATAACCATTAAAGGTAGTTATAAGCCTACTGAATTATAACACGTTATCAGCACGAAAAGCTTAGTGTAATTAAAAGATATCTCAAACGATCACGAATCACTAATCAAGGTATGAAATTATTAATAATTTTCAGACTCGAATATATCAAATTTTGGACTACTAACATTTATATTTATGTTATTTAAGTTATATATGGTCGGTTATACCAACTGAATTATATTTCTGTAATCTAACTTTTACTAACTTCACTAACATTTATATTTATGTTATTTAAGTTATATATGGTCGGTTATACCACCTGAATTATATTTCTGTAATCTAACTTTTACTAACTTCACTAACATTTATATTTATGTTATTTAAGTTATATATGGTCGGTTATACCACCTGAATTATATTTTCTATAATCTAACTCTTATTAACTTCACTAACATTTATATTTATGTTAATAAGACCTCATGATTGTACGCAACACGTTATTTGACAACACGGTACTTTATGTACGCAACACGTCATTTGACAACACGGTACCATGGGTCGAGATTAATTCCGATCAATACGAATACGACGGGGTCTTTATATGTTATCTAACATTTATGATTACTTATGCAATTAATCATTATTTATTTCATGCATACTAATGTTTATTCTTAAATTTATAATTTTAAAAGTTAAAATAAAAAAATAGTTTGTATTTTTATTAAAAGTAAATCTTAAAAGTTAAAATAAGAAAAAGTAGTTTGTACTTTTATTAAAAGTAAATCTTAAAAGTTAAAATACAAAAAGTAGTTTGTATTTTTATTAAAAGTAAATCTTAAAAGTTAAAATAAGAAAAAGTAGTTTGTATTTTTATTAAAAGTATATCTTAAAAGTTAAAGTAAGAAAAAAAAAGGGGATGGTAAAATAGAATAGTTTTTTGTCAAAAATGAAGTATTGAAAATGAAGTGGTCTACTTCTATAACTAAAAAATATATATATACTTTTATCAAATGAATTTTTTTGTGGCCGACAATTTCAAACACGAGTCCGTGTTTAGTTTATCAAGAATATCTCTTGCTTTGGTGAAAGGTCACGATCACGATATCAGGTGTTGTGAAAGAATTAAAAAAATTGGTCAAGTGTTCTTTTAAAAACTAGAAAAAAAAATTTAAACAAAAAGTTTTTTTTATATATTTATAATTTACGGGTAACGTAAAAAAAAGGAAGTTTTTTTTAAAAAAAAAAAACAAAGAAAGTGTTTAAATGAGTTTTACAGAAAGGGGGAAAGCAAAGTAAAAAAAAAACTTTTTTCCAAACAAAGGTAAATGAAAGTAGGACTTAATACAAGAAAAAAGTAAACATCTCCTAGACGTGATAAAATCTATCAATGATAAGTATTAGACTTGATGAGCTAAATGTGACAAAAATGTTTCAACATGTCTTATGTTAATTTTCTAAAATAAGTTATTATTATTCCGAGTTTAACACATATACATATGTTAATTAAAAACAACCTTTTTGTTCTTATGTAGTGTTGGGTTGCAATTTTGGTTGTATGCCATAATTCCATCCAGTAGAGTGACAATAGAAAACTTTTGATGATAATCAATAAAAAACTTTTTTTCAAACTTGTCAAATGTTTTGTTAAAAACGTGACCGTTGAAAAAAGGAGGTTGAATAATAAAACTTAAAAAACAAATTATTTTTTTAAGAGTGTGCATCAAAATGGCCCGTTTAATAATGGGGAGTAAAAATATAGTCAAATTGTTTCAACGAACAAGGGTTCAATTGGATGTCTCTTAAAAAAAAATCCGCGGGTACGGGTGATGGATTCAATGGATCCGCATCCACGACCCGCGGGTGCTATCCCTAATTGTGACAAGTACAAATCAACTAAAAGTCTAAAAAATAAATGCTCTTATAGGGACCAAATGTTCACAATAATTGCCTAAGCTAGATATGAAACAAATAGTTCATAAAAAAAAAAAAAAAGGTCGTTGTGCGTTTTCGGGATGATAGCCGAAATACACTTACAAAAGTAGGTCAGCCTTCAATTCTTTATGGCCATATCAACGTAGATCAATAAAATCATTTATGGTTTTGATAAAAGATTAATTAAAAATTAATTGTTTTTTTGGTCTTGGATTCTCGGTAACAAAAGCAAAGGTTGTTTTTGGTTGCCACAACAAACAAGACAGAGGTTGTTGACTTTTGTTGTTAAACATGGCACAAGTGAACAATAACAATAGATTATTGTTTTTGAAAAGAATAATGATGCGTTAATTTTATTGTATAAAATAAAATTAAAGAAAATGGTTTTCATTGATGACTATGAACAAACGCAAACAAAGTGTTTGTGGTATTTGGTGATTAAAAAAAAAAGTGCATCTAAAGCTTCTACTGAAAATAATATGCATCTAAAGCTTCTACTGAAAATTAATGTGCAAGGTACAACGAATAACTATATGGTCAAATTCATTTGAGCCTTCGGAGTCACAAGTATATGATGTATATATATATTACTCAATTAACAAAATAGTAAATCTAAATTAATTCATATGAATAGTAAAACGAAATTAATTAATTTACTATTCACATAAAAAAGCGCATATGATAAAAAGCGAATATGATGAAAAGCACAACGCATATGATGAAAATCGCATATGATTAAAAGCGCATATGGTGAAAAACACAGCGCATATGATTAAAAGCGTATATGGTGAAAAGGATATATGATAAAAAAAAAACACATATGGTGATTTATAAAAAAAAAAAAAAAAAACACATATGGTGATTAATGGAAAGCACATATGGTGATTAATGAAAAGTATATTGTGAAAAAGAATCACAAATGTTTCTTGAAAGAATTCAAGGTAAGATATATGAACCAATTCATCCATCATGTGAACCATTTTGATATTTCATGGTTCTAATAGACGCATCTAGCGGATGGTCTCATATTTGTATGTTATCAAGCCGTAATATGGCATTTGCAAAGTTTCTTGCACAAATTATTAAATTGAGAACACATTATTCTGATTACACCATTAAAAGGATGAGACTTGATAATGCTGGTGAGTTAACATCTCAAGCATTTAATGATCATTATATATCTACAGGGATTGTTGTTGAACATCCAGTTGCTCATGTGCATACACAAAATTGGTTTAGCTGAATCAATAGATAAACGCTTACAGCTAATAACTAGACAATTGATAATGAGTACAAATCTCTCAATATTTATATGTGGACATGTAAATTTACATGCTGCGACATTAATTCGCATTATACCATGTGGAAGTCGTAAATATTTTCACTTAATACTTGATTTTGGCCAAGAGCCAAATATTTTCTACCTTAAAACATTGGTTGTGCAGTGTATGTTCCAATTGTATCACCACAACACAATAAAATGGTTCTTCAAAGAAAGATGATAATATATTTTGGATATAAAACATCTTCAATCATAAGATATATTGAACCCATGATGGGTGATGTTTTTACAGCACGTTTTGCTGATTGTCATTTTAATAAAACATTGTTCCCTAGATTAGGGGGAGAAATAAAAATAAAAAATAAAATGATGCTTCATGATGTGAACATCAATTAAGGTATATTGAACTCGCACAAAAGAATGTGAAACGAAAGTTCAAAAATAATGCATATGCAAGAACTTGCAAATTAATTACTTTATGCATTTACAGATATAAAAAAGTGACTAAATCATATATACCAGCGATAAATTCTCCAGCTCGAACTGAAATTCCAAAAGCTGGCAATAATGTCACTGTTGAGTCTTTGCCACGCATCAAACGTGGAAGATCAATTGGTTTCGAAGATAAAAATCCTCGAAAAAGAAAATCAGCTGATAATGAGGTAAGAGAAAGTGTTCAAGAAGAACCACAAATCAATATTCCTTCTGCAGAGGATATTGATAAATGTAAATACTAAAATTGCGATAAATTATGCAATATTATGGAACCGAAATGAAACTAAAATCTCTATGAGATATTTTCATATAATGTTACAATGACATCATGAATAAAGATGATGATCTGGAACTAAAATCTGTCATTGAATATACAAAATGGACATGATTGAGCTCAATGGAAAGGAGCAATAAGAGCTGAATTAGAATCGCTCGATAAAAGAAAAGTTTTCGGATCAATCGTTATCACTTTTAAAGATGTGAAACGTATGGGATACAAATGAATTTTTATCCGAAAAGAAATGTGCAAATGAAGTTACAAGGCAAAACTAGACTTGTAACTCAATATTTCCCACAAAGACCAGAAATGAATTAGGAGGAAAAATTATCCTCCTATAATGGATACAATTACTTATTAGATACTTAATCAACCTGGTAGTTATTTAAATGCATCTCATGAATGTTGTTACTACTTATCTGTATGGATCACTTAATAGTGATATATATGAATATACCTAAAGGGTTAAGGTATCATAAGCATCTAATGTAAAACCCAAGGGAATATATTCCATTAAATCACAAAGATTTCTAAGTGGGTTTATACAAACGGGACGTATGTGGTATAACCGATTAAATGACTACTTGATAAAAAAAAGGGTATAAATATAAACTTATTTTGCACGTATGTTTTATAAAAACAATGTTCGGATATGAGATCGTAGTTGTTTATGTCAATGTTCTTAACATCATATGAACAAATAAAGAGATCTATGAAATCATTCAACTTCTAAAGAATTATTTTGAAATGAAAGATCTTGAAAAAACCAAGTATTACCTTGGATTGCAAATTGAGCATATGCCTAATGGTTTACTTGTACATCAAACAACTTATACCGAAAAGATTTTAAAACATTTTTTTTTTAAAGACAAACTCATTGTTGTTAGATCACTCAATATTGACACTGATCTATTTCATCCCTGCGAAGATCATGAAAATTTTAACAGATCGGAAGTTCTATATTTTAGTGCAATTGAGGTTCTTATGTATCTTATAGATTATACAAGATCTGACATTTCTTTTGCAGTTAATTTGTTGACAAGGTTCAGCTCAGCCCCTACCAAAAGACATTGGAATGGGATCAAACAAATAGTTTGATACCTTCGGGGAACTACTGATTTATAATTATTTTATTCTAACAACTCGAAACAAGATTTGTTTGGTTATACAGATGCAGATTATTTATCCGATCTACATAAAGCTAAATCTCAAACTGGATATGTATTCCTAAATGGAGGCACCGCAATATCATGACGTTCTCAAAACAAACACTTTTTGCAACATCATCAAATCATGCCGAAGTGATTGCATTACATGAAGCTACTCGGGAATGATTTTAGTTAAGATCAATGATACAAATCATTATTGATTCTTGTGGACTAGAACGCTATAAAAGCGTAACAACTATCTATGAAGATAATACAGCTTACATAATACAAATGAAAGAAGAGTATCAAAAATGACAGAACAAAACATAAATGCTGACGAGGCGCTAAAGCTATAAACGGTCTTAACGGTCATAAGTTTGATGGAAAAGAATGGTATATTGGTAAGGCTCAGAAAAAGACTGAAAGGGAATAGGAACTGAAACAACAGTTTGAACAAACCATGAAGGAGACTGTAGACAAATCACGAGGGCCAAACTTGTACATAAAAGATTTAGATGATACAGTTTCAGATGAAAACCTCAGATTTTTCTCATATACTCAAGATATCGTAAAAGACAACCAGATTAAAATGAGATACGTTCAATCAACAACTCTGCTGATCTTTATACCAAAGCACTGCTAACTGCTATTTTCAGAACACACGTTCATAATATTGGCATGAGGCATGTTCAGAAGATGTAACAACTCAGGCGTTGCCTACTTGAGGGGGAGTCAACTTTATGCTGCACTCTTTTTTCCTTAGCTAAAGTTTTATCCCAATGAGTTTTCTTTAGCAAGGTTTTTAACGAGGCAGTACTAGTTATTCTCTAATAAAATTGTCATCCAAGGGGGAATGTTATAAAATATCTAGATTGTGTTATAAAATATCTAGATTGGATGTTAATTTTATTATTATTATATTTCTTGCATAGTAATATTTTATACTATAAATAGACATGTATGGTAACCATTTAAGGTGCACCATTTCTCTTGAAATATCAATATCAATATTTCTTCTCTCCTTCTTCTCTCTTTTTCTCTCTTTGTTCTTATAACCATTAAAGGTAGTTATAAGCCTACTGAATTATAACAATGTAAATATAAGAAGAAGATGATCACAAACAAACCAAAACAGTATCACACAAATAGTGGAGCAGTTGTTTCATTTAACTTACTCTACCGACACTTTGTCCCGGATGATTATATCGTGTCCATTGCTAAACAGTTAGCGTATAAAAGTGTTCCTAAAAATCCCAAATTTTTAGATTAAATAAAATTAATTATTTCACTCATTAACTGTTTGAAACCTGATCAAAAAGGTTCGATAATTATTTATTTTCTGTTCCAATTAATGTGTACGGAGTACTAATATTTAAACTTAAAATGTAAAAATATTTTTAAAAAATCTAAAATATTCGTAATCAATTTACAGTCCAACTTTTATTTCAACCCTTCATGAATATGTACAATATCTATATTAAAATTAACAAAACATCAACCGAGTGTTACAGACGTTTACTAATTAAGCTCGAAATCATTCATTTTTCATTTACTCTCTCTCTATATATAATCAGTTTTAAATAACCAGTCTTATCACATAGATATATATTATATATTTTTAAACAAATATATTTAATATTATTTTATATATTTACAAGTAGTATACATATTTATATACATATATACATATATATATATATATATATATATATATATATATATATATATATATATATATATATATATATATATATATATATATATATATATATATATATATATATATATATATCTATTTACAAATAGTTGTTCGTGAATCGTCGGGAATGGTCGAAGGTCAAATAAATATAGTTCAAAATTTTAAGACTCGACATTACAGACTTTGCTTATCGTGTCGAAAGTAATTAAAGATCAAGTTTAAATTTGGTCGGAAATTCCCGGGTCGTCACATCGTGGTTGAGCTTTGGACATGCCGGTGGGCCTTTCGCCGCCTTTGGACATGAGTGAAGGCAAAACGAACTCTCCTTTTGCCAGGAAGCGTATGGCTTCTTCGCTGTCGATGGGTTTGAGCTGACCTACATTCGTTTCTAGGGTTCTTGCCCCCTCCGCATCACGCCGGTTGGTTTCGTCTTCATCAACGTCAAACTGAAACCTGGTGCGTTTGGTGGAATCATTTGGAGTCTCAAAAGTGCTATCGTCGTTAGGCTTCAAAGGATCATATGGTTCTTTGCCAGCGTTGGTAGTTGGTGATGGGTTGGAACCTCCTGTCATCTTGTACGAAAGTGTTGATCAAAGGGTCCCACGAATGGCGCCAAATGATCGAACCAAAATTGTTCGATTCGAGTGCAGGTGAATAGAATGGAATCTAACCTTCAGAAGTGGTTCCTCCGGCTGAATGGGATATGAAGGGTGTGGTGTTGTTTGTCTTTTGTCGAGCCTCCAAGGTAAGCTTGAAGAGAAGATTAGTGTGTGCAAGTTGATTAATTGATTGATTGATTGATTGATTAGCCTTTAAATGAGTCCTGGGGGTGCTATTTATAGATTGATAATTGACGGTTATGCATAATAACCACTATAATAGCACCCACGATCCATAACTGCCACTAGAACCTTCTAATCATGCCTACAACCTACTCCACGTTCTCCACGTTCCTGAAATATAGGGTTATAGTCCAGTTCAGCAATACCAAGTCAACCTCGTGAGGACGTCACGTTACCAGTCACGTGGAGGTGACTTGAATACACAAGTTTGACCTTTTAACTGCACATCACGTTGCTTCACGTGACACAGCCTTAGGTTCCCGACAGGCTCGTGTGCCAGACGTCATGCGTTACACGTGACTAGGCACGTGACGGGGCATGACGTGACGTACGTCATTATTAATGTATTAAGAAGGTGTATTTGTAGTTTGATTTTGTGATTAGATTCGATTGTGTAGATAGTGCGTTTCAAATGTGCGTATGAGTGTTTCGATAGAAGGAGACATCCTGAAGATAAAAGTAATTGTGTTGAGAGTTGTAATATTCCTGATCTTCAAGCTCAGAAGCTCGTTAAAGCCGAAATGGCTAAGTTTCAGGTAATTTCGCAATAGTCTATACTTTCGTAATGTTATTGAGTTATTTTCTTAACCTAGCATTTTCTACTCTTATTTGCATCTGTTAACTAAAATAAACTCAAAATTATGTGAGTATCCTTAATATTATCTTTACTGGTGTTGATAAATCACTTTCAGGAACGATTGACTCGGTCAATTGGTGTATGCCAAAAAGAATTCTTTCGTGCAAAGCTCGAAAACAGAAAGCTCGAAAACAGCATGACTGATGTAATAAAGAGTATGGAATCATGTGTTAACCAGTCTTTCAAAGAAAACCTCAACTTATTGCCACATTTAGTTGCAAAGTTTAAGGCCTCTGTTGCCATCGAACCTTTAAATGAGTGTTACTGTACTTGTTTATTGTGGGGTTAAACTATTTTTGATTATTTTGATTTATCCTACATTATATCATACCAGCTACTTCAACTTTAATAATTTAGACCTCTAGGAAATAGTACTGGATGAATGTAACTGTACATGTTTATTGTGGGCAACCTGTATGGTTTTAGCATAATTTACTAGTATACTAGTGTCACTTTACAAGCCTTTGAGTTTAAATAAAATATGGTTTCTAGTAGTAGTTCCAGGTGGTGATTGAGGTGGTTTCAGGTTGTGGTGTGTTGTGGCGTGGTGTTAGGTGGTGGTTTTGGATGTTTTTAGAAGTGTTTTATAGGTCGTGGTGTTAAGGCCAGTCGGGATCTAGGTATTAGATTGTTATGGTTGTATTAAAGGTGTGTTGGGTTATTTCATGGTTAGTTCGGTGGAGTAATTTTTATAATCGTGGTTTCTTGTTAATTTAGTGGTTCGTGGGAATGTTGGTTATAGTTTTACAATCTTGGTTTCTTTCTCAGCTAACATTTCTAGTTTTCTACATTTCATGATAATACTATTTAGTTAAATTGTTTGATTGAAACTATTTGGTTTAAGGATTCAGTCAGTTTTGTCACACTTATCATAAGTTGGTTGTGGTTGGTTTTTTTCCTGTTTACATGCTTTCTTTTTTCCCCTCTACATGTTTTTTCTACATGATTAAGTGGTCTTGTGTAGTATTTATTGGATGTCGGATCGTTTTCTAGATTGTTGTATTGTGGTCATATTTGTTGTACTTTTTGAGGTTGGTTGTTGAATCGAGTGCTAAGGTCTTTCATAAATTGAAATGTAGTTCGTGAAATCGTGTTTGTTAAAGTTATCATGTAGGATTGCAGTAATTACTAGCGTCTTGCTAATTTATATTTATTTATAAATTTGTTGCCTTCAAAAAAAATGTATTGGATTAAGCAAGTATATGTAGTTTCAACTTATTTACCAACTAGGTCATGCATGTTTGTTTTTTATTTTTCAAGTCCACAATTGATAACATGTAATGTCTTTTATAAATAACTAAAGTTACCATTTTAACATGCTAATGACTCACTTATGTCAATTCTGAAAACGTAAGGCTGGTTTTAACCCGGCGTCACTTTTACTCCGTCATCCCACATGGCAGCTTGTTTGACACCCTTGACGCCCCTAACGCGGTGTCAAAATTTGACTCCCGGGGTGTCAGTCGGAAATTTTACGGAAGTGTCAAATTTGTTTCAGGCAATCAGATTTTACCACATATTTTTATATATTATTAATTAATAAATTTTATACCCAACTACCAATAATATTTTACCACATCACCCACCACAAATTTAACCCTCAAATTTGACCTTCCCCTTTAAACAACTTCACCACTTGACCTTGCCACATCACTAAAAAGTACATCACTTGCTTTAACATCACAATTACGGTTAGGAATAGTCTAATTACTTTATGAAATTCATATTAAAACTTATTTATTTTCATGAAATTAAAAACAAACATATCCAAATAATAAAATAACGCGCAGTCGCGCATTAATTTATTATACAGAGCAGTTACCTCATAACGTTAGTGTACAATACATCTATGCACTTAACAATAATTACATAAAAATCTTAAGTTATATTGAATTAAATCTTTCTAAAATATCAAAATTAGTTTGTTAATTACATTAAAATAATTACTACAAAAAAGTTTTCATTTTGTGACACTTGCTTAGTTTTTAACGCCTTAAAATGTGAATAATTTAACATGTTTTTGACACCCATAAGTGTCACAAAGTTTTTGACACTTAAAAGCGTCAAAAAAAAAAACTCATCAACACTTAAAAGTGTCAAAAAGTTAATAATTGTTGACACCATATTTTTTGACACTTCAAATTTTTGACACCATATTTTTCCACGCTTCCAACTTTGTGACACTTATAGATGTTAAAAACATGCGAATTTATTCATATAGTTTAGCGTCAAAAATAATGGAAGCGTCAAAATGTGAACATTTATTTGTAGTATAACCGTAGTCTTTTCCTACATGTTCTCTAATTTTCCGGCAATAACTCCGGCAAATTATTTCTCCGGTAACTTCTAATCTCCCGTCTTTTTACTCTAATCTCTACACAATTCACTTTTTTCACCTCAAAGCAATCATGTTTTCTTTTCCTACTTCACCTTTCACCCCCACATCCCATCGAACCCCCACTGTTAAACCAAGATTCAATACCAAATCCGACAAATATGGCTGGTTTCGCGCTGAAAGAAAACAAACAAAAGACAATTTTTTCCTCAGAGATTTAATCCGGAAGTATGGTAATTACTCAAACCACAACCCCAATCTATCTCCTCCATTGAAACATAATTGCCGACCGTTCGTCTCCTCCCCTAACAATATCCCTGTATGTAACCACCAATACACCTCTCATGCCGATCGGAATCAATCAACATCCATCATGTTTTTCAATCATCCAGAACACTGGAATAATTTTGATCTCAGAATTTTTTTCAAAAGGTATGGCAAAGTCTCTGATGTCTATGTTCCTACTGGTAAAAAATTAAGGAATGGGAAGCAATTTGGTTTTGTTAGATTTGAAAGCATTCCTGATCTCGATTTTCTACTCAAAAGATTAAACACTATATATTTAGATGGGAATTGGCTTAGGGCGTACAAAGCTCATGACAGAAACTCCTATCAGCCTTTGAACTACAGCAATCCCCTCAAAGATCAAAACACTACTCAACCTGATAAATCTTCCACACCTGCTATCCCGAAAACCTCATCTACCAGACCACCTTTCCCTAACACAAAAACCACTCTCCCCCAAAAAGTTTACAGACCCAAATCGACACCCAATGTAAACGTTACCGGTCCAAAACAGTCAACTACCTACACTGAACCAAACCCTCCAAACATTCCCCATCCTCAATCAAACTTACAAAATAACACCATCCCAAACGACCACCCAAGCCTTAAACCGCGACAAGTAATTTTGGATGAAGTTGTTTCGAATAAGGAAATTTTAAGTAAGGCAGTAATCGGAGAGATCATTGACATTGATTTAATTGAAGGTTTCCCCTCTCTCTGCACTGCGGAAGGACTTTCGAAATTCAATATCAAATATTTAGGGGGCCTTGAATTGTGCCTTACCTTCGAAGACGAAGATACAATTACCAACATTATCAATGACAAACAACATGTCATACACCAATGGCTCAAAAACATAAGAAGAGTGGAAGACAAAAGCTTTAAAACGGCTAGACTTTCATGGCTTTCTATAAGGGGCGTCCCCATCTCATATTGGTCCGAAAATAACTTCAAAAAGATCGCAAGCTGGTACGGGACTATACTTGACACCTACAATTGCAATTTCAATGGTAACCAGAATCTTATCACCGGGAAAGTCCTAGTCAAAAGATGGGGAAACGAGCTGCTCAATACAATTGTCCAAGTGAGAACAAAAGATAATATGTACTATGTCCAAATTATGGAGGATCTCCAAAGCATTGTAGAAATTGAAATGGAGGAATTAGAATCCAATGAAGATAATACCGACTCCAACAACAACTACGAGAATGATTATGATTCTGAACATTTCGGCAAAGAATCAGATGAAGAAGCTGAATATCCACCAGAAACCGATCATCATCATCACACCGGAGAAGACGAAAGTTCCAGGTTTGTAGCCACGTCAGCAGATTTGGGTGACATTAATGATCACGACTCCAAGTTTAACGGCCCATTTCCACAAGCTGATATAAATGCCAACCCCTCGACTTCCGGTGATAGCTGTAATGTTTGTGAGATTTCCAAAGATAAGATATTTAAAGCAAACTCTTCCCAAAATCACCCCAACTCCACACAAGAAAACACTATCCCAAATACTTCTAATGAATCAGAACATATCTCGGATACTTTTAGCCCATTAAAGAACCCTTCAAGCCCACCTCCAAATTACAGCCCAAATCCCATTAACGTGCGTGAGCCCATCGAAGAAAACTTGGGCCTCTCAAATCCCTGCTTTTCATTGGAATTTCTTGAAAATCATTATGCCACTAAACAAAACGTCTCTGCACCATTTACCTTCAACTCGAGGAAATCCTTCAGTAAAAAACCAGAAAAAACCAATACCCCTACTACCCTCCCTAACAAAAAACGTAAACTCTCAAGTAAAAACTCATCTGAATCAATTTGGACAAACATCCGCAGATGGAACACCTCATCCAAAATATTACGTGCCAAAAGTCAAGCCAGAAATATCAATAAGAATCGAACCATCAGAATTGCCAATCCCCCCTCAAAAGCTCGTTCATCGAAATCAAAAGAATCGCAATCTCTTTCTGGGAAATCACTGAACTGTGAACAAATGGGACTGAGTCTTGGACTAACAAAAAAGAAACTACAGTCGGGTATTGCATAAACACAGGTTCCTTCCTCTCGAGCTTTTTTCTTTTTTTAATTGTTTAGCCATGAAAATTCTTTCACTAAATATTAGAGGATTAGGGTTGGATGATAAATTGAAATTTAATTGGTTTAAAAAAGTTTGCTTTCAACAAAAACCAAATATAATCGCCTTGCAAGAAACGAAAGCGGAAAAGATTTCTGAACAATGGATCGAAAAGATTTGGGGTAATTGTGACTATAAATACGCCTTTAAAAAATCTTAAGGGAATTCGGGCGGGATACTAACGGTTTGGGATCCAAATATTTTCGTTACTAACCGTGTTGTTGAAAGAGAGTCCTTTATTGCGATAAAAGGACATTGGAAAGATGTAGGTACGGAGCTTATACTGGTGAATACATATGGACCTCAAAATGACAGCGAAAAAAAGCAAATGTGGGCCGACTTTTCCGATATCCTGAGATATCCGAACGCTATGTGGGCCATTTTCGGGGATTTCAATGAAGTTAGATTTAATTCCGAAAGAAAGAACACTGAATTATGTGAAAGACGAGCAAAACTTTTCAACGATTTTATCAAAGAAAACTCCCTCCTCGATCTCCCTTTAGGGGGTAGAACATACACACGGATCAGCGACAACGGTAGAAAGTTTAGCAAGCTTGATCGATTCTTAGTTTCCGAAAACTTCATACAACAATGGACGAACGTAAATGTCTTAGTCCTTGACAAGAAACATACAAATCATTGCCCCCTAATCTTAAAGGATGGTGACATTGATTTTGGGCCAAAACCTGTTAAAGTCTTTGACGATTGGTTGAATCACACGGAATCACACAATATCATTAAGTCTGCTTGGAACATACATGTTAACAGCAATAGACCCGACATGATCTTTCGAGAGAAATTGAAAAAAGTGAAACAGGAACTTAGAAAATGGTTTTCTACTTCTCATGACAAGATGAAAATTGAAATCGAAGATTTAACGAAAAGCGTGAATGATTGGGAACGAAAAGCCGAGGAATGTGATCTCAGTGAAGAAAAATATCAGATTTGGGCGAAGGATCGAGAACTTCTTTTTCAAAAAGAAAAAACACATGTAGAGATGCTCAAACAAAAAGCTAGATATAAATGGGCGCTAGAAGGAGACGAAAACAGCAAATTTTTCCACTCTTACATTCGCCGGAGGCACCAAAAAAATAACATTCACGGGATTAATGCTGCAGGTATTTGGACTTCCGATCCTAAGAAAATAAAAACTGAAGCTTTTAATTTTTTTCAGGGTCTCTTCAATAAAAATAATTCAGAAGGATGGATGCTTAATAAGTGGGATGGCTCGAAATTGGAAGATCATATGGCCGTTGCATTGGAAGTTCCTTTTACAGAATGCGAAGTGATCGAGGCAATCAAAGGGTGTGGAAAAAACAAAGCACCAGGACCCGATGGCTTTAACATCAAGTTCTATTCGAAATTCTGGGACATCATCAAAGGAGACCTAATAAGAGCAATCAACTGGTTCCGGGAAACAGGTCAAATCTCAAACGGATGTAACGCTTCGTTCATCACCCTCATTCCCAAGGTTAAAGACCCTCTTAATTTCTCTAACTTTCGTCCTATTAGCCTCATCGGTAGCTATTATAAAATCCTTTCAAAAATGCTATAAAATAGAATCAGGAAAATAATCCCGAGGCTAATAGGCGATGAGCAAAGCGCTTTTATTTCGAATAGATACATTTCGGACGAAGTTCTCATTGCCCTTGAAACTATCGATGATCTCAAATCTAGAAATCAAAAAAGTTTTATTTTTAAAGTAGATTTCGAAAAAGCCTTTGATTGTCTAGATTAGGACTTCCTTAGTTCCATAATGAGATCTATGGGGTTTGGTTCCAAATGGGTAAAATGGATTCAATCGTGTCTAGGGTCGACCTCTATCTCGGTTTTAATTAACGGATCACCAACTGACCAATTTTTTCCCAAAAGAAGAGTTAGGCAAGGAGATCCTCTCTCTCCGTTCCTTTTTATTATTGCGGGTGAAGGTTTAAACCACCTCTTAAAAGTTGCAACAAGTAAAAGTTTGATAAATGGTGTCAAAATTGGAACTGATAAGGTCGTCGTTTCTCACCTTCAATACGCTGACGACACCATTATTTTTGGCAATTGGAATAAGGTAGAAGTTAGGAATATTTTGAAAATCCTAAAATGTTTCGAAGATCTATCGGGACTTAAAATTAATCTTTGCAAAAGTTGTGTTTATGGAATCGGCACCTCTAATATCGAATTAACTAATTTAGCCACTTAGTTCGGATGTAAAGAAGGTTCATTTCCTTTCCACTACCTAGGTTTGCCAATAGGTGCTAATCTAAAATGATATAATAGTTGGTCACCTGTTTTTGATAAGTTTAAAAAGAGACTTGCCGATTGGAAAGCAAAATCCATCTCGTATGGGGGTCGTCTAACTCTCATCAAAGCGGTCTTAAGTAGCCTTCCACAATACTATTTCTCTCTTTTCAAGGCTCCGGTAAGCGTGATAAAAGATCTTGAAGGTTTGCGTCGGGATTTTTTTTGGGGCGGGTCGAGTGATGAAAGGAAAATGGCTTGGGTCAAATGGGATCAAATACTATTGCCACTCGAATTCGGCGGTCTAAATGTTTGCTCCCTAAAATTAAAAAATCTATCCCTCCTATCAAAATGGCGGTGGCGATTTTTATCCAACGAGAACTCGTTTTGGGTTCGCATAATTAAAAGCATTTATGGGAAACATGGCGGGTTGGGTTGTTTTTCAAACATTGACAAACAAAACTTAAAAAAGCTCTCGGGCCGCACTTGGTCTAATATCATTAGCATTGATCAACCCCTAACCAAGTTAGGGTGTAATTTATCTAACTCGTTTGTTAAGGATGTAGGTTCGGGCCGTGACACTTCTTTTTGGAATGACAAGTGGATCGGTGACTCCCCATTGCGTGTTAAGTTTCCAAGGCTTTTCAGGCTGGAGGTCGATAAAAGTGCCTCTGTTGCGAACCGAATCAACTTGGACCATTCTGTTCCTGTAGCCGCAATTAATACAGATATTGCCCCCTCAACCGCGTCTCCAAACAGTGCAGCTCCTGCCTCCCCTGATCCCACTGACGCTGCAAATTTTCCACCCTTTTCGACCAAAGTTACAACTACATCGGGTCGGGTAATAACTCTAAACTGGGCATGGTATACACAACCCAAATGGCGGGCTGTTGATGAACTCATGGAGCTCATAAACCTGATCAAACATCACTCGTTTTCGAATAATGATACTTCCTCGTGGTCTTGGATACATGACGTCAGTGGCATCTTTACCACCGACTCGTGTATGCAACTTCTAAATTCGCTCTCTATACCTTCCCAAATTCCAGCGGGCCGCACTATCCAAAACCCTTTCGTCCCACAAAAAATAGAGATTTTCTTATGGAGGGCGAAACAAAACAAACTACCCGTAAGATTTGAACTTGATAAAAAAGGAATCGATTTGCATTCTACAAGATGCCCGGTGTGTGACGACGATATTGAAACTCTTCATCATACTTTACTATCGTGTAATAATTCAATCGACATTTGGAACGGCATCCGAACTTGGTGGAATCTTAATCAAATAAACTTTTCACGTATCCAGGATCTCGAATTATGCAATAATAGTCAATTAAATTCCACGTTAGGGAAGACTTTCTGGCAAGCTGTAGTTTGGATCACATGTTATCATATTTGGCTTAACCGTAATGATCGAGTTTTTGGTAGAAATTTCCTTAGCTCAACAAAAATTATCTCTGACATTCAAACAAGAAGCTTCGAATGGATCAATAGTCGGTGGAAGAAAGGAAATCTTGATTGGTTAAAATGGACCTCGAACCCGAGATACTTCGATGGTATAGCCACAAAAGAAGGAATCGGTTAGCGCGGGTTTTTTATGCCGGAATCTTTCGTTTTCTTCTTGTCTCGGGGCTAAGTGGGGTATGGCCTGGATGCTTTGTCGCTGCCTTGGTACAGCACTGTGTCTAGTCTATTCCCCAGCTTGTCGTTACAAGTTGTCCCCGTTATCTTGTTTAGTAAACGAAAGATGATGGCTTTTTCCTGCTTTCATCTTGCTAATCATTCCTTCTTGTATAGTTAGTCTCCGGTTTCTTTTATTTCTTCATGTTTGTAATAATTTAGCTAGTCGGGTTCTCTTATTTTTTTCTAGTTTCCATTGTATTTATTTTATCTCTCATGTTGTATCTCCTTTTATAATTATCAATAAAGTTTGTTGGCCTTTCAAAAAAAAAAAAAAAAAAAAGTCTTTTCCTATTAATTAGGGGATCCGTTAACCTCATTATTGACCGATTCCCATATGTTTTCACACGTAATCTTTACATCCTAATTAACCTCCCCTAAAAATCATCTACATGTAACCATACTACTTTCATCGTCACTATAATTGGAGTAATTGGAGTAATGTCCTAGGGTAAAAAACGAAACAAAACGCACTAAAGACAGTATTTTATACACATCCATTCAGTTATATACTCCATATTAAAATTTTGTTTCTTTACATAGAGTAAACTATTTATAAAACCTTTTAAACGATTTAGTGGGCCAACCTGATTGTATATATACCCGACTCAAAAGTCAAAACCGACTAAAAAATTAACTCTTTTGGTCCCATTTTAACTAATTTGTCTGTTTAATTGAAAATTTTAATTAAATTAATGATTATGAGTATGAAGCACTAATTTGTCTGTTTAAATGAAACTTTTAGTGAAATTCATGATTATGAGTATGAAGCTAAATTAAGGAGTTTAATAATTTTTAATACGTAGTAGTTATTTTATGCAACTTGATAATATTTTTTTGACAAATGAAATACTCCGTAGTAAACTGGACAATGACGGAGTAATTAATTTTTTTAATCGGAAACCTCAAACCCGATCCTTTTCTCTTTGTGTCGGATTTCATGTGGTGTTGAGTATGTACTAAAAGCCATGTTTGAGTTAAACTTAATGGACTGAATTTAAAAAATATTTTGTCCAATTATACACTTTTAAATAAATTTGTCCATATTAGTAACCCTAACGATTAGTTTAGTGGTGGAAATTTTAGAATAATTCAATCCCTATAAATTATACTTTGTAGCTTTTCCTTAGAAAAATCGTACTACTAATACTAATAATAACAATTTTTTTAAAAATAATAAAGATTAAGCCTTAATTATCAAATGAACAAATACTAAAGAAGAAACTTAAAAAGAAAGTAAGAATATAATCAAAGAATTTTATTAGAATTTTGACAGAGTCAAGCAAGAACGTGGTCAAAAATAGTGTATGCAAATCCCGTTTCTATCGATCAAATCTATTTATAACCAAACATGTAACTTCACTTACAAACCGTCACAAAATATTTACTTCTTTTCTACTTGATTTCTAAGGTTATTTACTATAATGCCGGGCTTAAGTTTCTACTCAAATAACTGGCCAACCTACCACCATAACACCGCCGTCCCACCACCACTGGAGCTCTCACATGACAACTTTACCTTTTCCGATAACACTCACTCCTCAACTTTCAACAATGGCTACACCACCACCACCAACAACTATCTACCATTTCACAATAACTCTACCAAGTACCCGGCTTTATCGTCTTCTTATAATCCAATCGAGGCTTACAAATGTTACTCGAACCCACTATTCGTTCCTAACGTATATGATCAAGACGAGTTTGTTCATGGACAAATTCAGGTTTTGAGTTTTTATTAATTCTTATATGGCTAGAATATTAAGCGGGTCAGGTCAAGTTGACCTACTTGACGTGACCCTCTGCTTATCTTTATTGATACTTAATTGTTACGGAGTAAATTATAATTTTTTAATGATTTCAGGATAATTTTAGTGTAGGGCCGGAAGTTGGTTTCGGCCCTGATTTGTTAGCATTAAACCCAATGGAGCAAATGCAACCAGAATACTATTCGCATATTACTTATCCAATGGTTCATGATCTATGTCCAATGGATATGGTGCAACCGCAAATTTACCAATATGGTTGTCCTTCGAGTGAAATGGTACCGAATTACGGGTGTAATGCTGATGTGGCTGCTGAGAGAAACGGAGAAAGGAGGTTATCGGCACAAAGTATGGCGGCTAGAGTACGTAGAAGGAAGATAAGTGAAAAAACATCTGCGCTTGGGAAGTTAGTTCCCGGTGGTCAAAAGTTGACAACGGCCGAGATGTTTCGAGCTGCTTATAAATACATCAAGTTCTTGCAAGCTCAAGTTAGTGTCTTGCAACTAATGTCCTCATCTCCGGTAATTAATTCGTCTATTAAAATAATTTTTTCAGGAATATATACGTAGTGTTCATCTTTAGACGTAATCATAAACTGGTATGCAATGTGCAGGAACTCGGTTCAGAACTCCAAGATTTGGTCACATCGTGTTCGGTACAAGAGAAGTTATTCACTGCGGAGAAGTGCATTGTATCCCAAAGGCTAGCGAAAGCCTTAGCCGATGATCATCAAGAAACATGAAGAAATAGCTGATATTGATATTTTTGACAATTGACAGTTGATTTAATACTGATTTGGATTTTAGATAGAATTTTAGGTAGCATTGATGATGTTATTGATGGAAAATCGTGTGTACTTTTATCAAAACAGATTAACGCAGCGGATAGTTAAAATAATAATCTTTTATTATTTTATGAACTAAATTTAACAAGATTAAATTTTCACTTATTTAATGAAACATGCACACGATTAATCTTTCCCAATGATCCAGTTACACCACTAATAATTGTCAAAATATGTAATTCACAAAGTGAGTAAACGATATACCTTTCTTGAAGAAACTGATTGAGATGGAGAGAAACTTACGATCAAAAGTATGATCGTCTCTTTGGATAGTCCACACTACACTTCAAACAACATCAATGGATGCTAGTCCAAACTCAAGTAATAATTAATCAACCTTTGATTAATATTTTGAACCCAAAATAATACTCCCTATGAAACAATGTTATTTATTTTTCTTTCTTTCTCTCACGACCAAAAATGGAAATAATATTACTTCCACACTTGCAAAAGAGATAATATATATATTGCTTTTTAGGAAAACCAGTGAATCTTTTTTATTGTATTCGATTTATATAATATCATAAAGTCGTATTTCTCAAATACTTCGGGGTACTTATAATTAATAATTTCTATCATGTCGCTTTCTTATGAATAGTAAATTAATTAATTTCGATTCATTTACTATTCATATGAATAGTAAATGAATTAATTTCGATTTACTATTTTGTTACTTGAGTAATATATATACATCATATATATATTTTATTTGACGTCTCGGTGTATATGTGTGTGACCCCGAAAGCTCAAATGATGTTGGTCATATAGTTATATGTTGTACCTTGCACATTAATCCTACAGACTCCCACTTGTGCATGGCACAACATCAAGTAACTATACAAACAATGGTAAGCGTCTAGCAACACGTCATTGTCCCCAAATTCATGTGAGGGTAGTTTCTCAAAACTGTTTATGGTAAGTGTTAAATGTCATTCATCCTTTTGTTTCAGATAACTTTAGTTAAACTTGAGATATGAATCATCGGTCATTCTCATTTGTTTAACAATTTTGTTTCTCGATCTTAGAACTGAATTAGATCACCAAATTAATTAAGTCTCATCTTAATTATATCTGGGTGCGGCCACACAAATATCTTATTCATTCATCGAGGAGCTCAAAAATATCTAACTCCAAACATTTCGTAGGAACAAATCCTATATTGCATACACGTGTCTATCACGAGCTTTACATTATACCCAATAATGGCCTTTATAACAGCCTTATTCAGGACATCGTTTAACCATATTAAAGTACAATGCTACACTCATCAAGACGGACGTGCATCTCAAGTCTAAGGACACAAAGACATAATCACTAAAAGATTCACTACTGACTACGATCCATGTAGTGACATCTCATGGTTGGGTCATTCCAATATTCATTATCAATGAATACATATGAAATTTGGTCTCAACAAGTTAACTATTTATCATCAATAAATATAACCAAAACTTCATATTAATCTTAATTCATGTTATTCCCATAACATGATTGATTATGGAGATTTTGAATAATCAACAATTACTCATGGATTAAACATGCTAATATAGAACACAATGATATATATGAAAACGATCATACCATCAATATATCAATTCATTATGATAAAACTGTTTAATGTTCCAAAAATATCCAAATACTAAATTACAAATTAAAAATATCAGCAGCATAACGAAGTCCAATACTACTAGCATTATCATCATGCTTGTTGTGTGCCATGGGCTTCGTGAACGGGTCAGCCACATTATCATCTGTATGAACCTTAAGAATACTAATGTCATTCCTCTCAACGACTTCTTGAACGTAGTCAAACTTTCGAAGAATGTGTCTGCTACCTTTACGTACACGTGATTCTTTCGCAAGTATAATAGCACTTGAATTATCACAGTACATTTCCATAGGGGATTCAATGCTGGGAACTACTCCGAGTTCAGCAATAAACTTCCTTATCCAGACAGCTTCTTGAGCAGCTTCTGAGGCAGCAATGTATTCTGCTTCCGTTGTAGACTGTGCAACTGTGCTCTGCTTTGAGCTTCTCCAATCAACTGCCCCGCCATTCATGACAAAGACATACCCTGACTGGGATCGAGAATCATCTCGATCAGTTTGGAAACTAGCATCTGTATAACATCTAATACTCAACTCTTCTTCCAAACCACCGTAAACCAAGAACATATCTTTAGTTCTCCGCAAATATTTAAGAATGCTCTTAACAACAATCCAATGTTCTTCACCTGGATTCTGTTGATAATGACTCGTCAAACTCAAAGCTAACGAGACATCAGGTCTAGTACATAACATGGCATACATAATGGATCCTATAGCCGAAGCATACGGAACACATTTCATTCGTCTTATCTCATCAGGTGTGATAGGACTTTGAGACTTGCTCAAGGTTATGCCCTTTTGCATGGGCAATGCTCCGCGCTTGGAGTTTTGCATGTTAAATCTTCGTAAGATTTTGTCAATGTATGTACTTTGACTCAAACCAATAAGCCTTTTGGATCTATTTCTATAGATCCCGATTCCTAGAATATACTTAGCTTCTCCAAGATCTTTCATGGCAAAACATTTTCCAAGCCAAGATTTGACATCTTGCAAAGTTGGAATGTCATTTCCAATAAGTAGTATGTCATCAACATACAAGATCAAGAAGACAACTTTGCTCCCACTAGCTCTAATGTAAACACAGGGCTCATCTTGGTTTTGAGAAAAACCAAACTCTTTGATTTTCTGATCAAACTTAAGATTCCAGCTCCTGGATGCTTGCTTTAATCCATAAATGGATTTTAGAAGCTTGCATACTTTAGTAGGATGCTTAGGATTCACAAACCCTTCCGGCTGAACCATATATACATCCTCGCTTAGGTCGCCATTTAGGAAAGCGGTTTTGACATCCATTTGCCATATTTCATAATCATGAAAAGCAGCTATGGCAATAAGTATCCTAATTGATTTAATGCTCGCTACTGGTGAAAAAGTTTCCTCATAATCAATTCCTTGAGTTTGAGTATAACCTTTTGCCACCAATCGAGCCTTAAAAGTGTTTACATTACCGTCCATGTCAACCTTCTTCTTGAAGACCCATTTACTGCCCACTGTCTTGCAATTGGGTGGAAGATCAATCAAGTCCCATACTTGATTATCTTTCATGGACTGCATCTCTGCCTTCATAGCATCTCCCCATTTGTCAGATTGTGGATCTGACATGGCTTCACCATAACTAGAGGGTTCATCATAATCCCCTAGATGAGGTTCATCTGAATTAATCAGAAGATTTAACCTCTCAGGTTGATGAGGAGTTCTACTAGATCTACGAAGTATAGGTGCAACACGTTCTGGCTCACCAACAGTGTGTTCAGCTTCAACGTGCGGTTGGTTAGTGCCTTCAGAAGGTATGTTACTTTGTGATTCTTGAATTTCTTCAAGATCTACTTTACTCCCACTAACTTCTTGTAAGAGAAGATCTCTTTCCAAGAATTCAGCAAACCGAGCAGTAAACACTTTGTTTTCAGCTTGGTAGTAAAAGTAGTAACCCATTGTTTCCTTTGGGTATCCCACAAAGTGACATTTGATACCTCTGGGTTCTAACTTGTTTGAAGTGTCACGTTTCACATACACTTCACAACCCCAGACTTTCAAATAAGACAACTTAGGACTCTTTCCATACCATAATTCATATGGTGTCTTTTCTACCTTCTTGGTTAGAACCATATTGAGTATGCGTGCAGCAGACTCTAATGCATAACCCCAAAAAGACATCGGCAGAGTAGTTAGACTCATCATAGATCGAACCATATCAAGTAAAGTTCGATTCCTCCGCTCCGACACACCATTGTGTTGTGGTGTGTAAGGTGGAGTGAACTGTGAGACAATCCCACAATTCTTCATGTGGTCCAAAAACTCTTGACTCATATATTCCCCTCCCCGATCAGAGCGAAGGGATTTAATGGTCTTTCCAAGTTGATTCTCTACTTCATTTTGGAAGATTTTGAATGTTTCAAAAACTTCATGTTTATGTTTCAGCAAGTAAACATAACCATATCTACTATAATCATCAGTAAATGTAACGAAGTATGATTCACCATTTCTAGACATAGTTCTAAAAGGGCCACATACATCAGTATGTATTAGTCCTAAAAGATCTTTAGCTCTTTCCCCTAAACCTGAGAAAGGAGCCTTTGTCATCTTTCTACATAAACATGACTCGCATACATCAAATGACTCAGAGCCAGTTGATTCCAAAAGCCCATCAGATTGGAGTTTTGAAATGCGTTGTTTGTTTATATGACCAAGACGACAATGCCATAGATAGGTATTATTCAAGTCTTTCTTGACTCGTTTGGCAGTACATGTATTTACAGAATTATTATTTGAAATTACACCACGCATATCAATTTCAAAAATACCATCACGTGGAATAGCATTAAAATAAAATACATTATTCTTAGAAACTGAAATACCAAAGTGCGTAAATGTTAGTTCAAAACCAACATTTTTCAAAAGAGAAACTGAAATTACATTACTCGTAATACTAGGAGCATAATGACATTGTTCCAACAAAACAATAAGACCACTAGGTAGAGTAAGCTCATAGGTGCCAATAGCTTCGACAGCAGCTCGAGCCCCATTCCCCACTCTTAAGTCTAGTGTGTTGTTCTTCAGTTTCTTACTTCTTCTCATTCCCTGCATATTGTTACAGATGTGAGTACCACAACCAGTATCAAAAATCCAGGAATCACTAGAAAAAGTATATAACTGTATATGAAATATACCTAATTTGCTGATCTGACCAGCTTTGCCTTTTCTCAACTCAGATAGGTAGGAAGGACAATTCCTCCTCCAGTGGCCAACTTTTCCACAGTGGAAACATTCGGCATCTTTCGCTGGGTTTTCTTTCTTGGGAGGTGGTGGAATCTTTTTCTTAGCAATTGACTTGCCTTTTTCTTTTCCCTAAGTTTTCGACTTATTCTTTTTCACCTTACCATCCCTAATCATCAGGACACCTGGATTGGAAACCTTATATGGAATATCCTGTTCAGCAGTTTTGAGCATCGAGTGCACCTCTGCCAGAGATTTCTCCCAACCTTGCATATTGTAATTCATTACAAATTGGTGATACGATTGTGGTAGTGAAACCAAAACCGTGTTCACAGCCAAGTTAGGTGGCAAGGTAGTTTCAAGTTTTTCCAATCGGTCAATGTAGCTTTTCATTTTCAAGACATGAGAGCTCACTGATTGACCCTCCTCCATTTTACATGTTTGAAGAAGCTTATAAGTTTCATATAACTCTTGACTAGCCTGTTTTTGAAACATATTTTTCAGCTCAGTCATCATATCATATGCTGTGCGATCTTCCATTTCCTTTTGGAGGTCAGAAGTCATACTAGCAAGCATGATTAAAGCTATCTTCTCTTGCTCATCAAACAACTTCTGATAAGCATTCTTTTAAGCAGCAGTAGCTGTCTCAGGAGGAGCTTCGGGTAAGGGTTCTTCAATTTTGTTCAACTTCCCTTCATATTTGAGAACAATTCTCAGGTTGCGGTACCAATCGAGGAAGTTTGAACCATTGAGTTTCTCCTTCTCCAACAAAGAACGGAGGGTGTTTTGGTTTACGTTTTGATTGTTTGACATCTACAAAAGAACAAGGTTCAATTTTAGTATTTTCGATATAATACTTTAATAAATTAATTACCCAAGTTTTAATATATTTAAAAACAATTAATTTACGAAAGCCTAAGATCCACATAGAGGTTCCATAACTACATCTGTTGATCAGCTAGCAGTTATAGAGTCTACTGGTAAGTAGCGAGTACCAATTGCATCACAGGTGCAACTCTTAGATCTTTATGGGACCTTGAAATATGTGTAGTCTAACAAACCACTATTATCTATTGGCATGTTTGTCCCATCCTTGCCTCGAACTCAGATCTCATCGTGAATATGATTAAGTCGTCCAATTTGGAAACAGTGGAAATTCAGTCTAGTCTCACTCGTAACTGAAAATTCACCTCGTGGCTATAATTCGATTAGGTCTCACCGTAATCAAAAAATAACGAGGAGTGTTTGCAAGCTCATTGGATGGCATGACTTAAATTTGACGGGTATTTTGAAAATGTTCGTGTTAACGAATAATGCATGCACACAAGATTCGCTACACTATTTGTTAAAAATCATTTTAACCAATTTTATATATGTCGATCGTGTTTATGCGTCTAGTTTGTTATTTTATTTTATATAAAAAAAATAACAAATACACATTGTGTATCATTTTAAAATATTTTTAAAAGATGTCGCCCATATATATTATTTGAGTTTCAAAAAAAATATTTAACTTTAAACTCATTAGAGTTTAACTTTTTAAAATCATCAATTTTAACCTTTGAAACTCGTTACTAGTTTTATTTGATGTTTTCATCAAAAACATTTAGCATACATTATAATCAACAATTAAATATAAATGCGTAAAAATAAAACACAACCATACCATGCATCACACACACATAGCCTAGCCCAAAAATCCTATGCTTAATCCCATGAGCCGACATGGGATCAAGAGGTCAAACTAAGGGTAATATCATAGCTCCCACTTAATTCAAGAATCAAATGAAAACTTGACAAACGCCATTGTTGTAAACTTGACCTGTTCGCCATCTTCTAAGTCAAACTCCACGTTGCATCTTTATCTTTAATCTTCATCTTATTACATATATTTAAAATTGAAAAATTCAACTAATCTAGTACTTTTACAATTTAGAATAAACTTAAATACAATACTATGAAAATTAAAAAATAAATATAATACAACTTTGGCTTCAAAATGGCCTTTCTAATAAATAATCAACATGACATAATATTGCCGTAATCAACAATCACAACAATCATACATAGGTCGGGGCATTATAGGCTATGTGTGCAATCACAATTTTAATAACTACATTATTAAAATCTACATATGGCTTGTCCATGGTTACAATGCATGTGTACAACCATGGAATGAAATAAACAACAATTATTCAAGCCATAAAAATAAATTCAAAATTTATAACAGTGATTTTTTCCAGATCTTATTTGTGCGTCATGAGGTAATCAACAAAGTTGACTTTCAAAACCATAAAGATTTTGACTGTTACCAATTCACCACAAAACTAAATCTAAAGAAAATCACGCGACAATTAAGATGATGTAAAAGCGGCTCTGATACCACTGATGGAAAATCGTGTGTACTTTTACCAAAACAGATTAACGCAACGGATAGTTAAACTAATAATCTTTTATTATTTTATGAACTAAATTTAACAAGATTAAATTTTCACTTATTTAATGAAACATGCACACGATTAATCTTTCCCAATGATCTAGTTACACCACTAATAATTGTCAAAATATGTAATTCACAAAGTGAGTAAACGATATACCTTTCTTGAAGAAACTGATTGAGATGGAGAGAAACTTACGATCAAAAGTATGATCGTCTCTTTGGATAGTCCACACTACACTTCAAACAACTTCAATGGATGCTAGTCCAAACTCAAGTAATAATTAATCAACATTTGATTAATATTTTGAACCCAAAATAATACTCCCTATGAAACAATGTTATTTATTTTTCTTTCTTTCTCTCACGACCAAAAATGGAAATAATATTACTTCCACACTTGCAAAAGAGATAATATATATATTGCTTTTTAGGAAAACCCGTGAATCTTTTTTATTGTATTCGATTTATATAATATCATAAAGTCGTATTTCTCAAATACTTCAGGGGTATGTTATGTAACTTATAATTAATAATTTCTATCATGTCGCTTTCTTGTGAATAGTAAATTAATTAATTTCGATTCATTTACTATTCATATGAATAGTAAATGAATTAATTTCGATTTACTATTTTGTTACTTGAGTAATATATATACATCATATATATATTTTATTTGACGTCTCGGTGTATATGTGTGTGATCCCGAAGGCTCAAATGATGTTGGCCATATAGTTATATGTTGTACCTTGCACATTAATCCTACAGTTATTGTATTAATCACAATTTTTGTGCTTACAAATCACAAATGAGTGATGTAATACTTGTTCTAACAAAGTTTATTTTATCCATTATTATTTTTTTAAGCAACAAAATGGCTGTGTAGTTGACCAATTGATATTGTTATAATCCATTTTCACAAACTCTCGGCTATAAGATGAATAACTTATTTTAACTATTTATATTTATCGTTATATATTTATATATTTATATATATAATCTATAATCTATATTATAAATTTAAGAAGTTCAATTTTGTTATGCGTCAGCTCATGATGTGTGTTGGGGTGCAAACCCAATCCCACATAGGAGGGAGATAAATTTCAAGGGCAATATATAAGTTAGTGGGCTACTCCCTCTATTACCAATTGGTTTTAGAATAGAACCTCATTAGCTTATATGATTGTGATGGGCTAGAAAAAAAAGGAACCTACAATGTGTTGTAATTTCTTTAGCTATGGGCTTTACAATTGGACTAGTTGCCCGTAATATTAAATTTACATTTTTAACAGTCATAGGAGGACCAACCTCATACATGGTATTGAGTTTTGTTGTTGCTATTGTTATCGGAGGACCAAGGCCCACCCTGCCACCCAAAGGTCCGTACATGATTATTCTTTTCTCGAAAAATAAAAAATTACATACAATTAGGTAAAAAAAAATGTAAATAGTTGATTCAAACCGTCCGATTGAAGATACAACGATCTTTTAAAATAACAATTTATTCTATCTCACGAGCACTAAACTAATTACCAATTCAATAAACAAACCATACCCAACCAATTACAGGTGCACAAAACCGGATTCAGACTTGATCCGGATCCGGTCAAAAAACCAGGTTTTTCGGAATCAGTTCCGGTTCTCGAGGTTGGTTTACTTTTTTGGATTTTTTTCGAAATCGGTTCTTTTTCGTTTCTCGACTGGTTTTTCGGATATTTATTGGACTCGGATTCGATTTTAGTGGTTCAGTTTTTTTAACGTTTGAGAAACAATAATGTATTCAATATAAACAAAAGTCATAACGCTAACACAATAAATAATAGAAATAACAACATTTTTATTTATAACGGTCACCTTCTATCCGATATAACTTGACCGCTATAAGAAAAGGCCGATTCGAAAGCTACAGTTAAGGCTTGGACGAAAAATAACACAGGACATAACATATAATATTGGATAATTCTCCGCTATAAGATGAAATTTTGTTATTATATATATATATATATATATATATATATATATATATATATATATATATATATATATATATATATATATATATGGAGATATTTAATCAAGAGGGGAGCACTTTTTTGAGGGAAAGTAATTTTTTTCGTTTTTTTTTAAAAAAAAAATTTCAGGCATCAAGATCACATGAAAATATGAACATTTAAAAAGACACTTTGTGATGAATGTTATTATTTTTGCGGTAAAATGCTCGAAGAAAAAAAATGAAAATATTCAATGCATTGAATGTTTTAATTCTGAGTTTTTTTAAGGGGTTAGAAATTAGGGTTTAGAAATTACGGGGTTAAAAATTAGGGTTTTGGGTTTAGAAATTAGGGTTTAGAGTTTAGAAATTAGGGTTTAGATTGAATATTGTAAGACCCAAATAATTGTTGTGTACATAGGTGTAAATAAGATGCTTGAAGTGGGGTTTTGTTGTACATATTTAAAAGGAGAAATATTCTGAGCTGGGGATGTTGCGCGCCGCGCGGCCATTTGGCGCGCCGCGCCAGTAGTCTGTGACAGATTCCTTTTTAATTAGATATTTTGAGGGCAAATTGGTAAAATCACAAGAAATCCGACTTTAAGGCTTTAGACCAGTTGTTGGAGTCTCATTTACTCCATTTCTATCTACCTTATCACTTTCCATTAAATCCTAGAGAGAGAGGAAGTTCTAGAGTGAGAGAGCTCCATTAAAGGAAGAAGGAGGTTGAATCGGGTCTTAGTGTGAGTTTTAAAGTCGTTCATCTAGTCGCTAGCTACGTAGTGATTGTGTTGGTAAGTTATAAAACCTAATTTCTTACTTTAATTGTATTAAGGGTTAGGGTTTGGGAGGTATTGCACATAAAACCCATTTGTTAGTGAATTAGGGGTTTTTGGGTGAATTTGGGTCATGTAGACTCAAAGTTGACTAACTAGGGTTTTCAAAGTATTAATTCATGTTTATGAGCTTAAATTAGTTAGTTAATTACTAGAACACCTAGAGATAAGTAAATGGGCGTTGTGTGGGTTAGTGGATGACCCGAAATTGGTGTGTTGACCTTAATTTGGTCAAATGGGTCAAATTGGACCTAAGTTAGTTAAAATTTGTGATTTATGCATAAACCTTGTGTTGAAATGTGTTTTAAACCTAACTTGGCTAATGATTAGGGTTTTGGGGATGTTAACCGAAATATTAGGGTTAAGGGCGCAAATGGGTTGAAATTGCACCATGGGTCAAGATAATACTAGAATGGAGTTTTAGTTGGTTGACCAACTTGAGTTGTGATTGATATTATGTATAATGTAATAGGTACGTTACATTGAAGATTTCCGAACTTGATTACTTTTCACAAGAGACTTTGAGGTGAGTGGAGTAATTATATGTATGTGTATATGACGTGTTTATTTGTGGGTGTTATGGTATGAACCATCGAGCCGGTAGTGCCATAACATGTGTGCGATAAGATGTGAACCATGAGCCGGTAGCATCGAGTGTGAACCACGAGCCGGTAGCACTATAAACTAGATGTGAACCACGAGCCGGTAGCATCGAGTGTGAACCACGAGCAGGTAGCACTATAAAATAAGATGTGAACCACGAGCTGGTAGCATCGAGTGTGAACCACGAGCCGGTAGCACTATAAAAGAGTATGACTCAATTGCGTATGGTGTGAACCACGAGCCGGTAGCACCATAGCGTTTATGGTTAACCATATTGAGATTGTCGTTTTATTAGGCATATTGTTTATATATATACATTGTGTTGAGTATATGCTAATGCGGTTTTGGGATAATGTACGACTTGTTAAGTGTTTTGGGTACGATGATATGCTAATTGAGTTACGAGTTCTTATGAGGTATTTGATGAATGTGATTGCAAATAGATGGGTTATATATATGTATGCGTAATTATTGCATTCACTAAGCTTTGCTTACCCTCTCGTTGTTTACCTTTTTATAGGTTCGGTTATGGACAAGGGTAAGGGCATTATCTTGGATTAGAGATTCCGCTTTGTTGATTGGGGGACGCTTTTTGGATGAGTTAGCTTTTGGAGTTTGACCGAGGCTTGGGTAGTTTAACCCCAAACACCATGCTCGTAGTGTCGTTTGGAAATTAAACTAATGTGGTCGAAACTCAAACTTTTGTATGAAACTCGTAAAACGGCTGATGTGGGCCCCGCTTTGTAAAACTTATTTTATGTTTGATTCGTGTTAGTTTTACATATGGGAACTTGTTGTTAAAAGCGTTTTGCCTAAATAAGTCGGGAAGTGGTCAAACATTTTCGCGTTTTTGACTTTTTGGGACAGCAGCCTGTCCAGGCTATTCTGCGCGCCGTGCCATGTGCTGTACCAGCAATTTTTTTTTTGTTATTTTAAGCGGGTTCGATTGTGGTTTGGTTTGGATTGTTACAAGTGGTATCAGAGCATGGTCTAAGGGATTTAGGCGACTTGAGATAGGTACCTAGACTTAGAATTTATTGTGTATGCGCGTTATGCGGGACTTGTAGGAGACGGGTCGGACCGGGGATTGGATAGTGCTAGGGTTTATGTGAACTAACCTTGCACTAATTGTTTTGTGTTGTGTTTAGCAATCATCAAGCGAGATAGACGTTGTACTAGCAAGTTAATGCGACTGCTCGCGTAACAATGATTAGCTACCATTGTTACGGGTTCAAATCGTATCAAATAAGTGATGTACGACGATTGTTGAGCAAGATGGGGTAGTGTGGTGTATATGTATATACATATGTGATAAGTCCTTTCGTTTCGTTGTTTAATCTTTTCCATCTTATAGAATGAAGATGAGAAATGGGCATGATATTAACGGCGGAGGTACTAGTGAAGGCGCCGAGTTCACAGCCAAGGTTGAGGCCATTATTAAAAAGCAAAGAGCGGAATTCCTTGAGGATGTCCGAAAGGTTTTCCAAGAATCGTTGATGGGCAAGTAACCGAAATGATCAATGAGCGAATGAATGCCGCGATCGAGGAGGCATTAGAAGTTAGAAACATTCATCCTCGTGGCGAAGGGGGTGATGGTAACGGTGGGAATGGAAGGCGGGACTTCCATTACAAAAATTTTAAGGATGCTCAACCCCCGATGTTTAATGGGGTACGAGATCCGTTGAAAAGCACATCTTGGATTTTCGATATCGAGGGAGCTTTCCGTACCGCGGAATGTCCTCCCGAGAAGAAGGCGAGGTATAGTTCTAGCATGTTACGAGAAGAGGCAAAGTTGTGGTGGGATGATAAAATCCAATTATATGGTGAAGAACAATGCATGAGCTTGACGTGGGAGGAGTTTAAGAAGGAATTCTTCAAGGAATATCGAACTTCTTCCGACCTTGATAGAATCCGGGACGAGTTACACAATTTGCGACAAGGTTCAATGGACTTGGTTACTCTCAAGTCTACCTTCTTGGCAAAGACTCGTTTTTGTCCGGAATATGTTGGTGATGATCACAAGTTGATGAAGGATTTCTATCGTACCATGAATGATGAGTTTAAGGGTAAGATTAGTCGAGGAGCGGCTAAGTCTTTTGAAGAGTTATTTGAACTGGCTCGGGGTTTCGAGCTGGAAGTTCCAAGAAAAAGCGATTTCACTTTTTCAAAGCGAAAGTTTGATGGTTCGAGTTATTCGAACTTCTCAAATAAAAAGAACAAGAAAGGCTCCGAAAGCATTAATAGTGTGAAGAAGGGTGCTTCCGGGGGTTTCGGACCCACGTGTTATAATTGTAATCAAAGAGGGCACATAGCCCGTGATTGTACCAAGGCGTCGACCAAGCTTACTTGTTTTAATTGTTGTAAAGAGGGACACAAGAGGCCGGAATGTCCCGATTTGAATAATGATCATGTCAAGATGTTAGAAAAGGCGGCGGGTACGGCTTGGGGTCGCAATTACTTGATGACCAATGATGAGGCCAATAAATCCAAAAAAGTTGTTTCAGGTACTTTTATGGTTAACTCAAATCCGGCAAGGATTCTATTTGATAGCGGTGCAAATTTGTCGTTTGTATCTCCAAAATTTGTGCCTAAACTTAATAGACCGTTAGCTAAGTTAAGTTGTCCGGTTGAAGTCGAAATAGCGGACGGCAAAACGGTGCTAGTGGTTGATGTGTGTAAAAATTGTGATGTCTTTTTTGTGCCGAAAACTTTAAGATAGATCTTATCCCGATGACTTTGGGTGATTTTGATATCGTTGTTGGTATGGATTGGCTCGATCATAATAGGGCCGATATCGCATGCCACGAAAAATTTATTCGTGTGAAGACCCCAAGTGGGGGAGAGTTAATTATTCACGGTGATAAGCGAAGAAGACTTGTGCCGATATGCACTTTTGCACGGACACGTCGTTTTCTTGTTAGTGGTGGCATGGCTTTTCTTGCTCATGTTGTTGATACTCGAGATGAGCCACCACCCATTCATGAAATTCCGGTGGTTAGTGAGTTTGAAGACGTTTTTCCGGATGAGTTACCGGGTGTTCCGGCGGAAAGACAAGTTGAATTTCGCATTGAGTTGGTTCCGGGAGCTACTCCTATTGCTAAAACTCCTTATCGTTTAGCACCAACGGAAATGCAAGAGTGGTTAAATCAAACCCAAGAGTTACTTGAAAAGGGTTTTATTCGACCGAGTGCTTCGCCATGGGGCGCTCCGGTTTTATTTGTGAAAAAGAAGGATGGTAGTATGCGGATGTGCATCGATTATCGGGAGTTAAATAAAGTAACGATCAAGAATCGTTATCCATTACCTCGGATTGACGATTTGCTTGACCAACTCCAAGGTGCAACGTATTTCTCTAAAATCGACCTACGGTCCGGCTATTACCAAATGCGGGTCTGTGAGGAAGATATTGAGAAAACGGCTTTTCGAACGCGTTATGGGCATTTTGAGTTTGTGGTTATACCTTTTGGTCTTACGAATGCACCGGCAGTATTCATGGACCTTATGAACCGAGTGTGCCAACCTATGTTGGACAAGTCGGTAATTGTGTTCATCGACGATATACTTGTTTATTCGAAGAGTATGAACGAACATGAACGTCATTTGCGTGAAGTATTGAAGACGTTACGAAAGGAGAAGTTGTATGCTAAGTTCTCCAAATGTGAATTTTGGCTAAGGGAGGTTCAATTCCTTGGCCACATTGTGAACAAAGACGGTATTCAAGTAGATCCGGGGAAGATAGAGACGGTGAAGAGTTGGGGACAACCGACTACGCCTACGGAAATCCGAAGTTTTCTCGGATTGGCCGGTTATTATCGTCGGTTTATCCAAGATTTTTCTAAGATCGCTTCTCCTTTGACGAAGTTGACAAGGAAGAACGCGAGATTTAATTGGGAAAACGAGCAAGAAATTGCTTTTCAATTGTTAAAAGAGAAGTTATGTCAAGCTCCGGTGTTAGTGTTGCCGGAAGGTGTAGAAGACATGACGGTTTATTGTGATGCGTCTTTAAATGGGATCGGTTGTGTTCTAATGCAAAGAGGTAAAGTCATCGCTTATGCCTCTCGAAAATTAAAGGAACACGAGACTAGATATCCGACTCATGATCTTGAGTTGGCGGCGGTGGTACATGCGTTGAAAATTTGGTGCCATTACTTGTATGGTGTCAAGTGTACGATTTATTCGGATCACGAGAGTTTGAAACACCTTTTCGATCAACGAGATTTAAATTATCGTCAACGTAGGTGGATGGATGTGGTGAAAGACTATGATTGTGAAATACTTTATCATCCGGGCAAGGCGAATGTGGTCGCGGATGCGTTAAGTCGAAAGAGTCATCACCCGGCGTTACGATTGGGATTGTTACGTATGATTATTACTAACGATTTTCTTGCAAGGCTTGGCGAGACTCAAATCGAAGCTTTTGTTAACAATAAGCATGAAGAACGAATCGTGGGGCAAATGGAGTTTATTACCTTAGGTCCGCATGGTTTGTTATCTTTTCAAAGAAGAGTGTGGGTGCCTAAGATGGGTGATTATCGACAAGTGCTACTTGATGAGGCACATAAGTCAAAGTATTCCATTCATCCGGGCGCGACAAAAATGTATCTAGATTTAAGGAAAGATTATTGGTGGCCGGGCATGAAACGTGATGTTGTGAAGTATGTTGAGCAATGCGTCACGTGTTTGCAAGTTAAAGTCGAGAACCAAAAGCCGTATGGTAAGTTACAACCGTTAGAAATCCCGAAATGGAAATGGGAACACATTACCATGGATTTTATCACAAAGTTACCTAAAACGGCGAGAACCCAATTTGATTCGATTTGGGTTATAGTGGACCGATTGACGAAAAGTGCTTTGTTTCTTCCCATTCGGGAAGCGATATCGTCGGGGACCTTGGCTAAGTTGTTCATCAAGGAAGTCATCTCTCGACACGGTGTTCCTATATCTATTATTTCGGATCGAGATACTCGTTTTACATCTCGGTTTTGGGAAAAGTTTCACAAAGATATGGGTACGCAATTGAAATTGAGCACGGCGTATCATCCTCAAACGGACGGTCAAACCGAACGTACGAATCAAACATTGGAGGATATGTTACGGGCGTGTATTATTGATTTTGGCGGTAGTTGGGACGAGCACTTACCTTTGGTGGAATTCTCGTACAATAATAGTTATCATACTAGTATCGGGATGCCACCTTACGAGATGCTTTACGGGCGGAGGTGCCAAACTCCGATTTGTTGGGGTGAAATTGGTCAAAGAGAAATCGGGAGTACCGATTTGGTTTTAGAGACGAATAGTAAGATTGATATGATTCGAGATCATTTGAAAAAGGCTCAAGATAGACAAAAGTCGTATGCCGACAAACGTAGGCGAATGATCGAATTTCAAGAGGGTGACATGGTGATGCTTAAGGTTTCGCCATGGAATGGCATTATTCGGTTTAGAAAACGGGGAAAGTTAGCTCCTCGGTTTATTGGACCATTTAAGGTTTTAGCTCGTGTCGGTGAAGTCGCGTATCGTTTGGAATTACCCGAAGAGCTTGCGGGGATCCATAATACATTTCATGTTTCCCATCTCCGTAAGTGTCTTGCGGATGATTCTTCTTGGATGCCTCTAGACGAAATCGAGTTAAACAACAAGTTAGAGTATGTTGAGGAGCCGATTGCTATACTTGACGAGAAGGTCAAAAGATTGAGAAATAAAGAAGTGAGGAATTTTAAAGTTCAATGGCGTCGGAGTAAAGGTTCCGAGTTTACGTGGGAGCCCGAAGAATTCGTGTTGGTTTATTTTCCTTCTTGTCATGCGGCTTGGATCGCGAGGACGCGCTCCGATTCAAGTGGGGGAGAGTTGTAAGACCCAAATAATTGTTGTGTACATAGGTGTAAATAAGATGCTTGAAGTGGGGTTTTGTTGTACATATTTAAAAGGAGAAAGATTTTGAGCTGGGGGTGTTGCGCACCGCGCTGCCATTTGGCGCGCCGCACCAGTAGTCTGTGACAGATTCCTTTTTAATTAGATATTTTGAGGGCAAATTGGTAAAATCACAAGGAATCCGACTTTAAGGCTTTAGACCAGTTGTTGGAGTCTCATTTACTCCATTTCCATCTACCTTATCACTTTCCATTAAATCCTAGAGAGAGGAAGTTCTAGAGTGAAAGAGCTCCATTAAAGGAAGAAGGAGGTTGAATCGGATCTTAGTGCGAGTTCTAAAGTCGTTCATCTAGTCGCTAGCTACGTGGTGATTGTGTTGGTAAGTTATAAAACCTAATTTCTTACTTTAATTGTATTAAGGGTTAGGGTTTGGGAGGTATTGTACATAAAACCCATTTGTTAGTGAATTAGGGGTTTTTGGGTGAATTTGGGTCATGTAGACTCAAAGTTGACTAACTAGGGTTTTCAAAGTATTAATTCATGTTTATGAGCTTAAATTAGTTAGTTAATTACTAGAACACCTAGAGATAAGTAAATGGGCGTTGTGTGGGTTAGTGGATGACCCGAAATTGGTGTGTTGACCTTAATTTGGTCAAATGGGTCAAATTGGACCTAAGTTAGTTAAAATTTGTGATTTATGCATAAACCTTGTGTTGAAATGTGTTTTAAACCTAACTTGGCTAATGATTAGGGTTTTGGGGATGTTAACCCAAATATTAGGGTTAAGGGCGCAAATGGGTTGAAATTGCACCATGGGTCAAGATAATACTAGAATGGAGTTTTAGTTGGTTGACCAACTTGAGTTGTGATTGATATTATGTATAATGTAATAGGTACGTTACATTGAAGATTTCCGAATTTGATTACTTTTCACAAGAGACTTTGAGGTGAGTGGAGTAATTATACGTATGTGTATATGACGTGTTTATTTGTGGGTGTTATGGTATGAACCATCGAGCCGGTAGTGCCATAACATGTGTGCGATAAGATGTGAACCATGAGCCGGTAGCATCGAGTGTGAACCACGAGCCGGTAGCACTATAAACTAGATGTGAACCACGATCCGGTAGCATCGAGTGTGAACCACGAGCTGGTAGCACTATAAAATAAGATGTGAACCACGAGCCGGTAGCATCGAGTGTGAACCACGAGCCGGTAGCACTATAAAAGAGTATGACTCAATTGCGTATGGTGTGAACCACGAGCCGGTAGCACCATAGCGTTTATGGTTAACCATATTGAGATTGTCGTTTATTTAGCATATTGTTTATATATATACATTGTGTTGAGTATATGCTAATGCGGTTTTGGGATAATGTACGACTTGTTATGAAATGTCCCGTTCTTATTGATTAAAAACGTTCCATATTAATTGATTTCGTTGCGAGGTTTTGACCTCTATATGAGACATTTTTCAAAGACTGCATTCATTTTTAAAACAAACCATAACCTTTATTTCATAGATAAAGGTTTTAAAAAGCTTTACGTAGATTATCAAATAATGATAATCTAAAATATCCTGTTTACACACGACCATTACATAATGGTTTACAATACAAATATGTTACAACAAAATAAGTTTTTTGAATGCAGTTTTTACACAATATCATACAAGCATGGACTCCAAATCTCGTCCTTATTTAAGTATGCGACAGCGGAAGCTCTTAATAATCACCTGAGAATAAACATGCTTAAAACGTCAACAAAAATGTTGGTGAGTTATAGGTTTAACCTATATATATATATATCAAATCATAATAATAGACCACAAGATTTCATATTTCAATACACATCCCATACATAGAGATAAAAATCATTCATATGGTGAACACCTGGTAACCGACATTAACAAGATGCATATATAAGAATATCCCCATCATTCCGGGACACCCTTCGGATATGATATAAATTTCGAAGTACTAAAGCATCCGGTACTTTGGATGGGGTTTGTTAGGCCCAATAGATCTATCTTTAGGATTCGCGTCAATTAGGGTGTCTGTTCCCTAATTCTTAGATTACCAGACTTAATAAAAAGGGGCATATTCGATTTCGATAATTCAACCATAGAATGTAGTTTCACGTACTTGTGTCTATTTTGTAAATCATTTATAAAACCTGCATGTATTCTCATCCCAAAAATATTAGATTTTAAAAGTGGGACTATAACTCACTTTCACAGATTTTTACTTCGTCGGGAAGTAAGACTTGGCCACTGGTTGATTCACGAACCTATAACAATATATACATGTATATCAAAGTATGTTCAAAATATATTTACAACACTTTTAATATATTTTGATGTTTTAAGTTTATTAAGTCAGCTGTCCTCGTTAATAACCTACAACTAGTTGTCCACAGTTAGATGTACAGAAATAAATCGATAAATATTATCTTGAATCAATCCACGACCCAGTGTATACGTATCTCAGTATTGATCACAACTCAAACTATATATATTTTGGAATCAACCTCAACCCTGTATAGCTAACTCCAACATTCACATATAGATTGTCTATGGTTGTTCCGAAATATATATAGATGTGTCGACATGATAGGTCGAAACATTGTATACGTGTCTATGGTATCTCAAGATTACATAATATATAATACAAGTTGATTAAGTTATGGTTGGAATAGATTTGTTACCAATTTTCACGTAGCTAAAATGAGAAAAATTATCCAATCTTGTTTTACCCATAACTTCTTCATTTTAAATCCGTTTTGAGTGAATCAAATTGCTATGGTTTCATATTGAACTCTATTTTATGAATCTAAACAGAAAAAGTATAGGTTTATAGTCGGAAAAATAAGTTACAAGTCGTTTTTGTAAAGGTAGTCATTTCAGTCGAAAGAACGACGTCTAGATGACCATTTTAGAAAACATACTTCCACTTTGAGTTTAACCATAATTTTTGGATATAGTTTCATGTTCATAATAAAAATCATTTTTTAAGAATAACAACTTTTAAATCAAAGTTTATCATAGTTTTTAATTAACTAACCCAAAACAGCCCGCGGTGTTACTACGACGGCGTAAATCCGGTTTTAAGGTGTTTTTCGTGTTTCCAGGTTTTAAATCATTAAGTTAGCATATCATATAGATATAGAACATGTGTTTAGTTGATTATAAAAGTCAAGTTAGAAGGATTAACTTTTGTTTGCGAACAAGTTTAGAATTAACTAAACTATGTTCTAGTGATTACAAGTTTAAACCTTCGAATAAGATAGCTTTATATGTATGAATCGAATGATGTTATGAACATCATTACTACCTTAAGTTCCTTGGATAAACCTACTGGAAAAGAGAAAAATGGATCTAGCTTCAATGGATCCTTGGATGGCTCGAAGTTCTTGAAGCAGAATCATGACACGAAAACAAGTTCAAGTAAGATCATCACTTGAAATAAGATTGTTATAGTTATAGAAATTGAACCAAAGTTTGAATATGATTATTACCTTGTATTAGAATGATAACCTACTGTAAGAAACAAAGATTTCTTGAGGTTGGATGATCACCTTACAAGATTGGAAGTGAGCTAGCAAACTTGAAAGTATTCTTGATTTTATGAAACTAGAACTTTTGGAATTTATGAAGAACACTTAGAACTTGAAGATAGAACTTGAGAGAGATCAATTAGATGAAGAAAATTGAAGAATGAAAGTGTTTGTAGGTGTTTTTGGTCGTTGGTGTATGGATTAGATATAAAGGATATGTAATTTTGTTTTCATGTAAATAAGTCATGAATGATTACTCATATTTTTGTAATTTTATGAGATATTTCATGCTAGTTGACAAATGATGGTTCCCACATGTGTTAGGTGACTCACATGGGCTGCTAAGAGCTGATCATTGGAGTGTATATACCAATAGTACATACATCTAAAAGCTGTGTATTGTACGAGTACGAATACGGGTGCATACGAGTAGAATTGTTGATGAAACTGAACGAGGATGTAATTTTAAGCATTTTTGTTAAGTAGAAGTATTTTGATAAGTGTATTGAAGTCTTTCAAAAGTGTATAAATACATATTAAAACACTACATGTATATACATTTTAACTGAGTCGTTAAGTCATCGTTAGTCGTTACATGTAAGTGTTGTTTTGAAACCTTTAGGTTAACGATCTTGTTAAATGTTGTTAACCCAATGTTTATAATATCAAATGAGATTTTAAATTATTATATTATCATGATATTATCATGTATGAATATCTCTTAATATGATATATATACATTAAATGTCTTTACAACGATAATCGTTACATATATGTCTCGTTTAAAAATCATTAAGTTAGTAGTCTTGTTTTTACATATGTAGTTCATTGTTAATATACTTAATGATATATTTACTTATCATAGTATCATGTTAACTATATATATATCCATATATATGTCATCATATAGTTTTTACAAGTTTAAACGTTCGTGAATCACCGGTCAACTTGGGTGGTCAATTGTCTATATGAAACATATTTCAATTAATCAAGTCTTAACAAGTTTGATTGCTTAACATGTTGGAAAAATTTAATCATGTAAATATCAATCTCAATTAATATATATAAACATGGAAAAGTTCGGGTCACTACAGTACCTACCCGTTAAATAAATTTCGTCCCGAAATTTTAAGCTGTTGAAGGTGTTGACGAATCTTCTGGAAATAGATGCGGGTATTTCTTCTTCATCTGATCTTCACGCTCCCAGGTGAACTCGGGTCCTCTACGAGCATTCCATCGAACCTTAACAATTGGTATCTTGTTTTGCTTAAGTCTTTTAACCTCACGATCCATTATTTCGACGGGTTCTTCGATGAATTGAAGTTTTTCGTTGATTTGGATTTCATCTAACGGAATAGTGAGATCTTCTTTAGCAAAATATTTCTTCAAATTCGAGACGTGGAAAGTGTTATGTACAGCCGCGAGTTGTTGAGGTAACTCTAGTCGGTAAGCTACTGGTCCGACACGATCAATAATCTTGAATGGTCCAATATACCTTGGATTTAATTTCCCTCGTTTACCAAATCGAACAACGCCTTTCCAAGGTGCAACTTTAAGTATGACCATCTCTCCAATTTCAAATTCTATATCTTTTCTTTTAATGTCAGCGTAGCTCTTTTGTCGACTTTGGGTGGTTTTCAACCGTTGTTGAATTTGGATGATCTTCTCGGTAGTTTCTTGTATAATCTCCAGACCCGTAATCTGTCTATCCCCCACTTCACTCCAACAAATCGGAGACCTGCACTTTCTACCATAAAGTGCTTCAAACGGCGCCATCTCAATGCTTGAATGGTAGCTGTTGTTGTAGGAAAATTCTGCTAACGGTAGATGTCGATCCCAACTGTTTCCGAAATCAATAACACATGCTCGTAGCATGTCTTCAAGCGTTTGTATCGTCCTTTCGCTCTGCCCATCAGTTTGTGGATGATAAGCAGTACTCATGTCTAGACGAGTTCCTAATGCTTGCTGTAATGTCTGCCAGAATCTTGAAATAAATCTGCCATCCCTATCAGAGATAATAGAGATTGGTATTCCATGTCTGGAGACGACTTCCTTCAAATACAGTCGTGCTAACTTCTCCATCTTGTCATCTTCTCTTATTGGCAGGAAGTGTGCTGATTTGGTGAGACGATCAACTATTACCCAAATAGTATCAAAACCACTTGCAGTCCTTGGCAATTTAGTGATGAAATCCATGGTAATGTTTTCCCATTTCCATTTCGGGATTTCGGGTTGTTGAAGTAGACCTGATGGTTTCTGATGCTCAGCTTTGACCTTAGAACACGTCAAACATTCTCCTACGTATTTAGCAACATCGGCTTTCATACCCGGCCACCAAAAATGTTTCTTGAGATCCTTGTACATCTTCCCCGTTCCAGGATGTATGGAGTATCTGGTTTTATGAGCTTCTCTAAGTACCATTTCTCTCATATCTCCAAATTTTGGTACCCAAATCCTTTCAGCCCTATACCGGGTTCCGTCTTCCCGAATATTAAGATGCTTCTCCGATCCTTTGGGTATTTCATCCTTTAAATTTCCCTCTTTTAAAACTCCTTGTTGCGCCTCCTTTATTTGAGTAGTAAGGTTATTATGAATCATTATATTCATAGATTTTACTCGAATGGGTTCTCTGTCCTTCCTGCTCAAGGCATCGGCTACCACATTTGCCTTCCCCGGGTGGTAACGAATCTCAAAGTCGTAATCATTCAACAATTCAATCCACCTACGCTGCCTCATATTCAGTTGTTTCTGATTAAATATGTGTTGAAGACTTTTGTGGTCGGTATATATAATACTTTTGACCCCATATAAGTAGTGCCTCCAAGTCTTTAATGCAAAAACAACCGCGCCTAATTCCAAATCATGCGTCGTATAATTTTGTTCGTGAATCTTCAATTGTCTAGACGCATAAGCAATCACCTTCGTTCGTTGCATTAATACACAACCGAGACCTTGCTTTGATGCATCACAATAAATCACAAAATCATCATTCCCTTCAGGCAATGACAATATAGGTGCCGTAGTTAGCTTTTTCTTCAATAACTGAAACGCTTTCTCTTGTTCATCATTCCATTCAAATTTCTTCCCTTTATGCGTTAATGCAGTCAAGGGTTTTGCTATTCTGGAAAAGTCTTGGATGAACCTTCTGTAGTAACCAGCTAGTCCTAAAAACTGGCGTATGTGTTTCGGAGTTTTCGGGGTTTCCCAGTTTTCAACAGTTTCTATCTTTGCCGGATCCACCTTAATACCTTCTTTGTTCACTATGTGACCGAGGAATTGAACTTCTTCCAACCAAAATGCACACTTTGAAAACTTAGCGTACAATTCTTCCTTCCTCAATACTTCTAACACCTTTCTCAAATTTTCACCGTGTTCTTGGTCATTCTTTGAGTAAATAAGTATGTCATCAATGAAAACAATGACAAACTTGTCAAGGTATGGTCCACACACTCGGTTCATAAGGTCCATGAACACAGCTGGTGCATTAGTTAAACCAAACGGCATGACCATAAACTCGTAATGACCGTAACGTATTCTGAAAGCAGTCTTTGGAATATCATCTTCTTTCACCCGCATTTGATGATACCCGGAACGTAAGTCAATCTTTGAATAAACAGACGAGCCTTGTAGTTGATCAAATAAGTCATCGATTCTCGGTAGTGGGTAGCGGTTCTTGATGGTAAGTTTGTTCAACTCTCGGTAGTCGATACACAACCTGAATGTACCATCTTTCTTCTTGACAAACAAAACAGGAGCTCCCCACGGTGATGTGCTTGGTCGAATGAAACCACGCTCTAAAAGTTCTTGTAATTGGCTTTGTAGTTCTTTCATATCGCTGGGTACGAGTCTGTAAGGAGCACGAGCTATTGGTGCAGCTCCTGGTACAAGATCTATTTGAAATTCAACGGATCGATGTGGGGGTAATCCCGGTAATTCTTTCGGAAATACATCGGGAAATTCTTTTGCAATGGGAACATCATTGATGCTCTTTTCTTCAGTTTGTACTTTCTCGACGTGTGCTAGAACAGCATAGCAACCTTTTCTTATTAGTTTTTGTGCCTTCAAATTACTAATAAGATGTAGCTTCGTGTTGCCCTTTTCTCCGTACACCATTAAGGGTTTTCCTTTTTCTCGTATAATGCGAATTGCATTTTTGTAACAAACGATCTCTGCTTTCACTTCTTTCAACCAGTCCATACCGATTATCACATCAAAACTCCCTAACTCTACTGGTATCAAATCAATCTTAAATGTTTCGCTAACCAGTTTAATTTCTCGATTCCGACATATATTATCTGCTGAAATTAATTTACCATTTGCTAATTCGAGTAAAAATTTACTATCCAAAGGCGTCAATGGACAACTTAATTTAGCACAAAAATCTCTACTCATATAGCTTCTATCCGCACCCGAATCAAATAAAACGTAAGCAGATTTATTGTCAATAAGAAACGTACCCGTAACAAGCTCCGGATCTTTCTGTGCCTCTGCCGCATTAATATTGAAAACTCTTCCGTGGCCTTGTCCATTCGTGTTCTCCTGGTTCGGGCAATTTCTAATAATGTGGCCCGGTTTTCCACATTTATAACAAACTACATTGGCATAACTTGCTCCGACACTACTTGCTCCGCCATTACTCGTTCCGACACCATTTGTTCCTTTCGTTCTGTTAACCCCTGGTCCGTAGACATCACACTTCGCCGCGCTATGACCATTTCTTTTACACTTGTTGCAAAATTTGGTGCAGAACCCCGAGTGATACTTTTCACACCTTTGGCATAGCTGCTTCTGATTGTTGTTGTTGTTGCGGTTATTATTGTTGTTAAGATGATTGTTGTGGTTGCTGTTGTTGTTGTTGTTGTTGTTGTTGTTGTTGTTGGGCCGTTTGTTGTAGTTGCGATTGATGTTGCGATTGTTAGGATAGTTGTTGCGATTATTGTTATAATTGCTGTTGTTGTTGTATTGGTGATTCTTATCACCGTTTTCCTCCCACTTTCTTTTGACTTGCTTCACATTGGCCTCTTCAGCAGTCTGTTCTTTAATTCTTTCTTCAATCTGGTTCACTAGTTTGTGAGCCATTCTACATGCTTGTTGTATGGAGGCGGGCTCGTGTGAACTTATATCTTCTTGGATTCTTTCCGGTAATCCTTTCACAAACGCGTCGATCTTCTCTTCCTCATCTTCGAATGCTCCCGGACACAATAGGCACAATTCTGTGAATCGTCTTTCGTACGTGGTAATATCAAATTCTTGGGTTCGTAACCCTCTAAGTTCTATCTTGAGCTTATTGACCTCGGTTCTGGGACGGTACTTCTCGTTCATCAAGTGCTTGAATGCTGACCATGGTAGTGCGTACGCATCGTCTTGTCCCACTTGCTCTAGATAGGTATTCCACCATGTTAACGCAGAACCTGTGAAGGTATGCGTAGCGTACTTCACTTTGTCCTCTTCAGTACACTTACTTATGGCAAACACCGATTCAACCTTCTCGGTCCACCGTTTCAATCCGATCGGTCCTTCGGTTCCATCAAATTCCAAAGGTTTGCAGGCAGTGAATTCTTTGTAGGTGCATCCTACACGATTTCCTGTACTGCTAGATCCAAGGTTATTGTTGGTATGTAGCGCAGCCTGTACTGTGGCTATGTTTGAAGCTAGAAAAGTACGGAATTCCTCTTCATTCATATTCACGGTGTGTCGAGTAGTCGGTGCCATTTCCTTCAAAATAGTTAAATGGAAAAAGTTAATCATACAGAATATTAAGAGTAGTTAATAGTATTTCGTAGCATAATATGAACTCATTTATAAAAGCTTTTTCTTCATATTAGCGTTTTATAAGTTTAAATTCGGGTAGTACCTACCCGTTAAGTTCATACTTAGTAGCTAATATACAATTCAACTACTACAATTCTATATGAAAAACTGATTATAATAATATTTCGCGTTCAAACTTTTCCACAATATTTTACAAACTTACAATACCGCTTATTTTACATATAGCATGAAATATAGCACACAATAAATTTGATACAAGATGGTTGTGAAGATAATTCTAGCTAGTACACAAGTCGTTCAGCAAAGGCAATAAAGACACGTAATTCATACGTCCAGAAACAAGTCATGCATTCTGGTTTTACTAGGATTACTTCCCATCCTTGGTCTTGTGGAACATAACCGTTATGGCTGTTGATAAGACAGCGTGTTGTAACGTCGTCAAAGGGACGAGGGTTACGTAATGTCCAACAGTCCCGTAACAATCTAAAAACCTCATTTCTTACCCCAATTACCGACTCCGTCACTTGTGGAAACGTTTTGTTTAATAGTTGTAGCCCGATGTTCTTGTTCTCACTTTGGTGAGAAGCGAACATTATTAATCCGTAAGCATAACATGCTTCTTTATGTTGCATGTTAGCCGCTTTTTCTAAATCACGAAGTCCAATATTCGGATATATTGAGTCAAAATAATTTCTTAACCCATTGCGTAAAATAGCATTTGGGTTCCCCGCAAAATATGCGTCAAAGTAAACACATCGTAACTTATGGATTTCCCAATGTGATATCCCCCATCTTTCGAACGAAAGCCTTTTATAAACCAAGGCATTCTTGGAACGTTCTTCGAATGTCTTACAAACTGATCTCGCCTTAAATAGTTGTGCCAAAGAATTCTGACCGACTCTAGACAAGATTTCATCAATCATGTCTCCGGGTAGGTCTCTTAAAATATTGGGTTGTCTATCCATTTTGTGTTTTTATACTGTAAAATAGACAAGAGTTAGATTCATAAAAAAAAATACTTATTAATACAAGCAATTTTTACATATATCATAAAGCATAAGCACACTATATTACATATATTACACCACACGAATACAACTATCTTATTCCGACTCGCTTGTTTCTTCTTCTTCGGTTTTGGTTCGTTTTGCCAAGTTTCTAGGGATATATGATGTTCCCCTAATACGAGCCGTCGTGATCCACATTGGTTTAGAAAAACCTGGTGGTTTAGAGGTTCCCGGGTCATTGTTACAACTTAAGGACTTCGGGGGTTGATGATACATATAAAGTTCATCGGGGTTGGAATTAGATTTCTCTATTTTTATGCCCTTTCTCTTATTATTTTCTTTTGCCTTTTTAAATTCAGTTGGGGTAATTTCTATAACATCATCGGAATTCTCGTCGGAATCCGATTCATCGGAGAATTGGTAATCCTCCCAATATTTTGCTTCCTTGGCGGAAACACCATTGACCATAATTAACCTTGGTCGGTTGGTTGAGGATTTTCTTTTACTTAACCGTTTTATTATTTCCCCCACCGGTTCTATTTCTTCATCCGGTTCCGATTCTTCTTCCGGTTCCGATTCTTCTTCCGGTTCCGATTCTTCTTCCTGTTCCTCTTCGGGAACTTGTGAATCAGTCCACGAATCATTCCAATTTACATTTGACTCTTCATTATTATTAGGTGAGTCAATGGGACTTGTTCTAGAGGTAGACATCTATCACATAATATCAAACGTGTTAAGAGATTAATATATCACATAATATTCACATGTTAAAAATATATAGTTTCCAACAAAATTTGTTAAGCAATCATTTTTCAAGTAAACACGGTCGAAGTCCAGACTCACTAATGCATCCTAACAAACTCGATAAGACACACTAATGCAAAATTCTGGTTCTCTAAGACCAACGCTCGGATACCAACTGAAATGTCCCGTTCTTATTGATTAAAAACGTTCCATATTAATTGATTTCGTTGCGAGGTTTTGACCTCTATATGAGACATTTTTCAAAGACTGCATTCATTTTTAAAACAAACCATAACCTTTATTTCATAGATAAAGGTTTTAAAAAGCTTTACGTAGATTATCAAATAATGATAATCTAAAATATCCTGTTTACACACGACCATTACATAATGGTTTACAATACAAATATGTTACAACAAAATAAGTTTTTTGAATGCAGTTTTTACACAATATCATACAAGCATGGACTCCAAATCTCGTCCTTATTTAAGTATGCGACAGCGGAAGCTCTTAATAATCACCTGAGAATAAACATGCTTAAAACGTCAACAAAAATGTTGGTGAGTTATAGGTTTAACCTATATATATATATATCAAATCATAATAATAGACCACAAGATTTCATATTTCAATACACATCCCATACATAGAGATAAAAATCATTCATATGGTGAACACCTGGTAACCGACATTAACAAGATGCATATATAAGAATATCCCCATCATTCCGGGACACCCTTCGGATATGATATAAATTTCGAAGTACTAAAGCATCCGGTACTTTGGATGGGGTTTGTTAGGCCCAATAGATCTATCTTTAGGATTCGCGTCAATTAGGGTGTCTGTTCCCTAATTCTTAGATTACCAGACTTAATAAAAAGGGGCATATTCGATTTCGATAATTCAACCATAGAATGTAGTTTCACGTACTTGTGTCTATTTTGTAAATCATTTATAAAACCTGCATGTATTCTCATCCCAAAAATATTAGATTTTAAAAGTGGGACTATAACTCACTTTCACAGATTTTTACTTCGTCGGGAAGTAAGACTTGGCCACTGATTGATTCACGAACCTATAACAATATATACATGTATATCAAAGTATGTTCAAAATATATTTACAACACTTTTAATATATTTTGATGTTTTAAGTTTATTAAGTCAGCTGTCCTCGTTAATAACCTACAACTAGTTGTCCACAGTTAGATGTACAGAAATAAATCGATAAATATTATCTTGAATCAATCCACGACCCAGTGTGTACGTATCTCAGTATTGATCACAACTCAAACTATATATATTTTGGAATCAACCTCAACCCTGTATAGCTAACTCCAACATTCACATATAGAGTGTCTATGGTTGTTCCGAAATATATATAGATGTGTCGACATGATAGGTCGAAACATTGTATACGTGTCTATGGTATCTCAAGATTACATAATATACAATACAAGTTGATTAAGTTATGGTTGGAATAGATTTGTTACCAATTTTCACGTAGCTAAAATGAGAAAAATTATCCAATCTTGTTTTACCCATAACTTCTTCATTTTAAATCCGTTTTGAGTGAATCAAATTGCTATGGTTTCATATTGAACTCTATTTTATGAATCTAAACAGAAAAAGTATAGGTTTATAGTCGGAAAAATAAGTTACAAGTCGTTTTTGTAAAGGTAGTCATTTCAGTCGAAAGAACGACGTCTAGATGACCATTTTAGAAAACATACTTCCACTTTGAGTTTAACCATAATTTTTGGATATAGTTTCATGTTCATAATAAAAATCATTTTTTCAGAATAACAACTTTTAAATCAAAGTTTATCATAGTTTTTAATTAACTAACCCAAAACAGCCCGCGGTGTTACTACGACGGCGTAAATCCGGTTTTACGGTGTTTTTCGTGTTTCCAGGTTTTAAATCATTAAGTTAGCATATCATATAGATATAGAACATGTGTTTAGTTGATTATAAAAGTCAAGTTAGAAGGATTAACTTTTGTTTGTGAACAAGTTTAGAATTAACTAAACTATGTTCTAGTGATTACAAGTTTAAACCTTCGAATAAGATAGCTTTATATGTATGAATCGAATGATGTTATGAACATCATTACTACCTTAAGTTCCTTGGATAAACCTACTGAAAAAGAGAAAAATGGATCTAGCTTCAATGGATCCTTGGATGGCTCGAAGTTCTTGAAGCAGAATCATGACACGAAAACAAGTTCAAGTAAGATCATCACTTGAAATAAGATTGTTATAGTTATAGAAATTGAACCAAAGTTTGAATATGATTATTACCTTGTATTAGAATGATAACCTACTGTAAGAAACAAAGATTTCTTGAGGTTGGATGATCACTTTACAAGATTGGAAGTGAGCTAGCAAACTTGAAAGTATTCTTGATTTTATGAAACTAGAACTTTTGGAATTTATGAAGAACACTTAGAACTTGAAGATAGAACTTGAGAGAGATCAATTAGATGAAGAAAATTGAAGAATGAAAGTGTTTGTAGGTGTTTTTGGTCATTGGTGTATGGATTAGATATAAAGGATATGTAATTTTGTTTTCATGTAAATAAGTCATGAATGATTACTCATATTTTTGTAATTTTATGAGATATTTCATGCTAGTTGCCAAATGATGGTTCCCACATGTGTTAGGTGACTCACATGGGCTGCTAAGAGCTGATCATTGGAGTGTATATACCAATAGTACATACATCTAAAAGCTGTGTATTGTACGAGTACGAATACGGGTGCATACGAGTAGAATTGTTGATGAAACTGAACGAGGATGTAATTGTAAGCATTTTTGTTAAGTAGAAGTATTTTGATAAGTGTATTGAAGTCTTTCAAAAGTGTATAAATACATATTAAAACACTACATGTATATACATTTTAACTGAGTCGTTAAGTCATCGTTAGTCGTTACATGTAAGTGTTGTTTTGAAACCTTTAGGTTAACGATCTTGTTAAATGTTGTTAACCCAATGTTTATAATATCAAATGAGATTTTAAATTATTATATTATCATGATATTATCATGTATGAATATCTCTTAATATGATATATATACATTAAATGTCTTTACAACGATAATCGTTACATATATGTCTCGTTTAAAAATCATTAAGTTAGTAGTCTTGTTTTTACATATGTAGTTCATTGTTAATATACTTAATGATATATTTACTTATCATAGTATCATGTTAACTATATATATATCCATATATATGTCATCATATAGTTTTTACAAGTTTAAACGTTCGTGAATCACCGGTCAACTTGGGTGGTCAATTGTCTATATGAAACATATTTCAATTAATCAAATCTTAACAAGTTTGATTGCTTAACATGTTGGAAACATTTAATCATGTAAATATCAATCTCAATTAATATATATAAACATGGAAAAGTTCGGGTCACTACATGTTAAGTGTTTTGGGTACGATGGTATGCTAATTGAGTTACGAGTTCTTATGAGGTATTTGATGAATGTGATTGCAAATAGATGGGTTATATATATGTATGCGTAATTATTGCATTCACTAAGCTTTGCTTACCCTCTCGTTGTTTACCTTTTTATAGGTTCGGTTGTGGACAAGGGTAAGGGCATTATCTTGGATTAGAGATTCCGCTTTGTTGATTGGGGGACGCTTTTTGGATGAGTTAGCTTTTGGAATTTGACCGAGGCTTGGGTAGTTTAACCCCAAATACCATGCTCGTAGTGTCGTTTGGAAATTAAACTAATGTGGTCGAAACTCAAACTTTTGTATGAAACTCGTAAAACGGCCGATGTGGGCCCCGCTTTGTAAAACTTATTTTATGTTTGATTCGTGTTAGTTTTACATATGGGAACTTGTTGTTAAAAGCGTTTTGCCTAAATAAGTCGGGAAGTGGTCAAACATTTTCGCGTTTTTGACTTTTTGGGACAGCAGTCTGTCCAGGCTATTCTGCACGCCGCGCAGAAAGGTGGCGCGCCGCGCCATGTGCTGTACCAGCAAAAAAATTTTTTTTGATATTTTAAGCGGGTTCGATTGTGGTTTGGTTTGGGTTGTTACAAATATTTTAACACGAACGGTTTAGAGTTTAGGGTTTAGGGTTTAGGGTTTAGGATTTTGGGTTTTGGGTTTAGGGACTAAACCCTAAACCCTAAACTCTAAATCGGGCTAAATTTCGAAAAAAACACTTCACAAAAGATGAAAACAAAACGATGCAAATAAACTCAGAATCAAAACATTCAATGCATTGAATGTTTTCATTTTTTTCTTCGAGCGTTTTACCGCCAAAATAATAACATTCATCACAAAGTGTCTTTTTTAAATGTTCATATTTTCACCTAAACTTGATGCCTGAAAAAAAAAATTAAAAAAAAAAAACGAAAAAAATTTACTTCCCCCCACTTTCCCCAAAAAGTGCTTCCCTCTTGATTATGACTATATATATATATATATATATATATATATATATATATATATATATATATATATATATATATATATATATATATGAGTAAAGTGTATATGAGACTGTTATACATGTAGTTGGTGTTGATGCATATTTTGTATGACCGTCGCTGGGCGAATAACGTTTATTCTTACATTGTACACCTAGATGTATTACACGCGTGAAACTGATTAGTTACCGGAGCATATGTGACTGTTGGGCCGTTCATATTGATAGGCCCATTAGGGTAAGATAAGTCTAGTTAGTCTATATATATCAGTATCATATGTGTTTAGGGTCAAGAGAGTAGAACCCTAATTGGGGTCAGGCTAGAATCCTAATTTGGAAGAGCCGTTTTGACGATTCCAGTGCATAGGGGAGATCATGCTCGATCTCCCCTGGCCAACCGATGTTTCTTCGTTTAAATTAATTGTAAGTTTAACTTTTATATTAATAATATTGATTTATGTTTGATTCATCGTGTTTATCTCTTCCATCTTTGATTTGGCTCGAATATGGTTGTCAATGATCCTTAATCGGACCAACAAATTGGTATCAGAGCTGGTACAACCGAGCTCTTGATTGGATCAAAGGTAAAAGACGTTAAATATGCTGAAATTCGTTTTAGATCTCAACAGTTGACTTTTGTTGACTTTTTGGGCTTTTGAAGATTTAGATCGAATTAAAGAAAAGTGTTTAAATAGAAAGGTTAGAAATCATCTCGTGAATGTTTCTTCAAAGTTTCAGAATCTAATTCGTTATATAGATCGAGATCTGGAAATTTTTTGGTCCGAAATTTTTGTGTAAAAATCGATTTATTATGCTAGATTCGTTATGTTTTTGGGAAATATGAGAATGGAGAAATGTTAGTCGTGGTTCAATGCTACTATCTGCAAAATTTCCTGAATTTTGGTGATGATTTAAGGTGGTTTTGATGAACACCGCCACCGATCACCATGAACCACCGCATCTCCCCCACTATGTTCATCTTCGATTTTCTCACGTGTTCATGCATCTTCGCGCGTGTTAAAAGCTTAAACATGTAACTAACACGCTGGAGAATATCTTTCAAGCGAGTTTTTGGAAAATTAACGCAAAAAATTTCGCGAATTTTGAGCTTGAAAAACTGACCTGGTACGCGTTTTTGTGCGAAGAAGAAGCAGAAACAGCTAATATATTCGGGTGGCATGGTTGTAATTTTGGGTGAAGGTTAACTGGTGGGACCTACGTGTTTCTTATTTTGTTCCTTGTTCCCCCACACACAAGACTCGCATGTGTTCTAAACTAGTCCGATTTTTATTTATTCTCGGTGGACTCCATTATTCAGCTTTTAACTTTTCTGGTGGGTCCACATCCCCTTTCTTAGTATTTAAATACTAACATTTTTTTGTTTTTGCTGTATCATTCTCAAATCTTATTTAACGGCCGTTACAATTCACTGTTAATTATTTATTATTATTTTCACACGAAACCTTTCTATCGTATTATTCACTGAAGAAATAATGTACAGATTTAATGGACAACCTCCTTGCCAGTTAGACTTATTTAGTAGGTGAGTACGAAAACACTTGTTTTGAGAAGTATTAGTGGGGTAGTCGGGAGCATACGACTATTTATGGGCCAACAACGTTTATTATTTCGTACTTCTCGATATTTCGCTTTATGGAGGGAATATGTTTGTTCCAGTTCCGCTTTGTGAAGCGAACTGAGGTTGATATTTCGCGATCATGTGGTACCTATTTGACTTTCTTTGGTGAGTTTGATGGCAATAAAGACTTATTTGAGTTATTAATTGTGGATCAGACTCCTCTATATATTTTGCCTTTACAAGATGCAAGTCAGGATGAACGTTAGTGCTATGATGTTTAATAGGATACAACTAACAGTGAGGGGAAGATTCTACAGTGTATGATTCTGAGAGAGTCGGTTTGTTTGAAGATTTTATCAGAGATGTCGATAGGGATCTCAGCTCAGTCTTAGTGGGAATCTTGCTGCATAGGTACTATGGTAACACGTACGAGTGAAGTTTGAAGAGACTACAGGATGACGATTAGCATTTTGACTTCAATGCTGGAAGACTTTGATGTTCGAAGTTTGGGTTTTCATGTATTCTGAAAGACTTTTGATGGAGCTTGTGATTCATAAGATTATGGTACTACTGCAGAGATTGACTGAAGATTGCAAGAGGTGTTTACAAAATTCGCTAGCAACGTCCAAGGGGGAAATTGTTGATGCATATTTTGTATGGTCGTCGCTGGGCGAATAACGTTTATTCTTACATTGTACACCTAGATGTATTACACGCGTGAAACTGATCAGTTACAGGAGCATATGTGACTGTTGGGCCGACTGTTGGGCCGTTCATATTGATAGGCCCATTAGGGTAACATAAGTCTAGTTAGTCTATATATATCAGTATCACATGTGTTTAGGGTCAAGAGAGTAGAACCCTAATTGGGGTCAGGCTAGAACCCTAATTTGGAAGAGCCATTTTGGCGATTCCAGTGCATAGGGGAGATCATGCTCGATCTCCCCTGGCCAACCGATGTTTCTTCGTTTAAATCAATTGTAAGTTTAACTTTTATATTAATAATATTGATTTATGTTTGATTCATCGTGTTTATCTCTTCCGTATTTGATTTGGCTCGAATATGGTTGTCAATGATCCTTAATCGGACCAACAGTTGGGTGTTGAACCAAAATATGATTGGTTCATATGATTAATTTTTTTTTTAAAACTTTAGAAAATGTGCACCCGACTTATTTTTTAACCAATGACATGTTGATTCTACACCCAACTTACATGTATAACAGTCACATATTCTCCAACCTATATATATATATATATATATATATATATATATATAATATCAAACACATCTTCCTTTCCATCAAAGAACTCAAACTCCCAATCTCAAAGTTGATGTTAGAAACACGGTATGATTTGAATGTCCGGATTGATTCTTGAATCGTGTAGTCACTTTCTCTATAAAGTATTTCGGCCCAATAATTGTCTTGGTTTCACGAAATCTTTACAAGGATAAGACAAGAACGCAATTTGTGTTTTTGACAATAAAATTACAAATCATTATCAAAGAGTATGTGTTTTCTATCACTTCGTGTGGTACAAGAATGCCAAAAAAAAAAAAAAAAAAAAAAAAAAAAAAAAAAAATTCAATTATCAAAACTGTTTAATTGGCAGTTGTAAAATGAAAGGGTGCAACCTATCATTTTGGCGGGAAGTTGTTATACGCTAGTTGGTGTGACCCCTTGACCCCCGCAGTTTACGCGACAGTTAGTAACCAACTTTTATAGGCGTGTACTCCACACTATCCGAACCCGTAGTTAAGTATAACTAGCTAAAACTTAGATACAAGTAAATCTTAGTTTACTAAGATAAATGTTGGATGAAACCGATTGATAGGTCGATGATTCTCTTAATACTAGACCATTGGTAGATGAATAATTAACTATTTTAACATTATTTTATATTTATCGCTATGTTTTATATATATGTATTTACATAGTATATTTTAAAAAGTTCAGTTTTATTATGTGTCAACTGTCAACCGAGCTCATGATATATTATATATTTCTTCGTAATTACATTTCACTGGATCAAGATTCAGCAATGTGACCTTATTATTATACTTGTAGGCTAACCATCCACTGGCAATAAAATTTTAATTACGGAGTATCTGCCTAAATAAACTGATTTAATTAAAATCTTCTATAGTATATATTAAAATACTAATTTGATTATATTAAAATACTAATTTGATGATGTCATCTTAAATAAAAGACTTGACATGTGTCGCGATATAAGGGCTTATGATGATGTCATATATAACCTATTAATTTTAATTTTTTAAGAAAATAGAGAATTAACTTCTGCCTAATTTAAATGTTTAATTATTCTCTTTTTAATCCTCCATTAAAATAAGTCAATATAATCAACATATATATATTTTTTTAACTAATTCACAAAATTTAAACAAAAAATTGGTGTAATAACTAAATACGGTTAAATAAACTCGAGAATTAAATTCATTCATTAAATCTGATTTGTCATTATGTATCACATATTTTTTTCGTATTTTCGCAGCTCGAATATTCTGGTCATTCGATCTTCTTCGTTCGATATTCAACTTAAAATAAAAGTTTGTACCTTCACACGGGTTTTTTAAATCGTGACATTTCGATTTTTATATTTTCATTTTTTTATCAAAAATTCTGTGAAGTTTGGTTTTATTCCTTAGCTAGATGATATTTATCTTCTACAAAGAAATTATTGTTTCAGAACAATGATGTATTCATATCTACGTTCATAAATGTTAAAAGCATTATTATATTCGATATAAGAAAGTTAAATTAAATCTATATTCCATTTTGTTTATTAAAATAAAATCAGATATAATATAAGAACAATGAATCTATCACATCTGTAAATGTTTTATTAAATTAAAAAGAGATTTATATTCAGATTTTTATCTTTGATCATCTATGATAATATATTTTATCTTCAATCTATATTTTGAATTTACATTAAAAATCTGTTAAGACCAACGGTATCAATATATAACAATAATTGTAACTATGCTTGTATTTTTTTTAAATAATTTTCTTGAACAAAATCGTGAATTTACTGGTCATTTAACTAGTTTAACTTAAATTAAAAGGAATCAGAATTTGGTAATGGTTACCTATTGAAGTATTGGTTATGGACTTTAAAATTGGACTAGTTACGTGTAATATAAAATTTACATTTTTAACAGAGTTTTGGGAAGAATAAGGCCCACCCTGCCACCCCAAGGCCCAAAGGTTCGTACCTTTATTTATTTAAACGAAACACAGAAAATTAAATATAATGAAATCAAAAAGATCAAAATGTGTTATAACTTATTACCGCCTGATTGAAGCTACGACGATCATTTGAATTAATAATTGATCTAGACTCTATTGCACGAAACTAAACTAAAGACCAATCCAATGAAAAAACTATACCCAACCAATTACAAACATAAACTATTACAGTCATTCAATTGAACGAAACCACTTATTGAATGAACTAACACTTGAAACACTTATCGAGATCCCAATATCACCAAAACGGACTTCTGAACACACTAAAGAACCAACAAACGAGGACAACCCACCACAAACCAAATCAGAAGTCACCAATGGACAACCATAAACCTTTCAAAATGTTGACATTACGATAGACAACTACGAACCAAGGTTTTGCGGCCGGAAAACAAGCACTACAACAAAATTAAAAACTAGTGGATGATGAAAGCAAGCTTAAAAATTCAACACTCAAATATGTGAAGAATATAAAGAATGAATTAGTACGTGATAGTGACATATTTTTTTTCATAAAGAAATAATGATAACTATAAATATATGTAGCTAACAAGCCTACATGTATGGAAAAAAAATTGTACATATTAACATTTTTAGCTTATTTATTTATTTTTTCATAGTAAATAAAATATTTGGTGATTAAAATATATAAATACATGTGTGGTGAAATTAATATTTTAATATTCCATAATCTATATAGTCATATAAAGCTCTAAAATGATGATATCATCATTAAGTTAATTACAGTATCCTTTAATTTTCATAATGATGATGTCATAATTTTATATTAATTTAATTAAAAAATAATATAAAATCTTTTATAAAATAAAATACTAATCTCTCCTAAATTGTAAAAATCTTCTACAGAACACTCAAATTTTAAAGAATATTGTATAACTTTTATATAATAATTGTATCTTAATTTTCTAAAAAAAATTAAAAGTCATTTATTATTACTAATAATAATAATTATTATTAAAAATATAAATACTCAACTTTGAGCTAACTTTATTATTATTATTTACTTTTAATATAATAATTATAATTATAATTGTTATATTATTAATATTCAAATATGGATTCTTTTTACGAAACTAATTACGTTACATATGTATGCGAAAATACATGTCACTATAATTCTCCGGGTATAACCCTTTACCCAAAAAAATACATGTCTCTATATATTTGTAAAAACAACGACAAGTTTCTTAGTCAAACGGGTCATTAAAATAAATGACTTTAACATTTACATTCATTTAATAGCTAAAACATGTCATTAAATTATTTCGTTTAAACAAACCCGTGATTTCACGGGTCATTTCTGTGACGACCCGGAAAATTTTGACTTATTTTTAACTCAAATCTCTAAATGAATTAATATTTTTGACACGATAAGCAAAGTCTGTTAAGTTGAGTCTCAAAAATTTTGAACTGTGTTCATATACTCAATTACCCTTCGACTATTTTCAACAATTTGCGAACAATTATTTGTAAATAGATATGGATATATAAATAATTATATATAAATAATTATATATATTAATGAACTATTCCATGATTTGATATTCCTGACAAGTTAAGTAAATTGACGTGTTACATTAGAATGATTTCATAAGTTTAATCATCCATTGGACTTTACCCTACGATTCACGAACAAACTGTAATTTAAAACCTGAAACCCGTATTGATTTATATATAATTTTACTTTCTTAAATGAAAACGTTTTATGATATAACCATTTTTATTATTACAACCTTTTAATAAAAGGATTTTTAATATAATTAGTTTTGGAAAACCAAATTTTATAATATTTATTTGATTTAGTTTCAAACGTACGAAAATATTTTTCAGTCTAAAAGAACTTTGTTATTAAAACGTTTTATAATGTAATTTGAATATGTATATAAAATTAGAAAACCTAATTAAAGCTTTATGCTATAAATATTAAATTAAATTTACAAGTATATATATATATATATATATATATATATATATATATATATATATATATATATATATATATATATATATATATATATATATATATATATTTTTTATTTCAAAAATATAAAACGTACAAACTTATATTACAAAATGATAATATATTTTACAACGGTTCAAAATATATTGTTAGAAAATATTTATATATATATATTATACTTAAATATAAAACATTTTGAATATATAAAAGAAAACAATATTATTAAAAATGTCATTACTTTTTATTTTTATAAATTATAGAAATTATATATATAATTTGGAGTGTTACGTCTTCTTTAAAATGCATACAATTTTATAAATATCTAAAACCACTTTTAACAACTCGTTTCTCAACTGACATGACAAGGATAAAGATTTTAACGATATTCTAAAATTTGGAATTTTTTTGAAACTTTTTGACAATTATTATTGGTAACTGTCCGTGATTTAATTAAATATATATATATATATAAATATATATATATATATATATATATATATATATATATATATATATATATATATATATATATATATATATATATATATATATATATATATATATATATATATATATAAGTGTCGGCAGAATTTGTAATGGGTCTTGAGATGTAATGGTGGGCCACGCGATAGCGGGCCAAATGCCTTTAAACCCTCCGCGATCGCGGGGGTGTGGGTTCCAGAAAAGTTCTATAAAACTCGAACGTGTTCTGGTTTCAATTCATTCATATATCTATCTATCTCATCTATTACTCCGTATTTATTTTATTTAAATTATTATTATTATTATTATTATTATTATTATTATTATTATTATTATTATTATTATTATTATTATTATTATTAAGATTATTAATATCATTATTAGTCTTAGTATTATTATTAGTAGTATTATTATTGTTATAAATAATACACATAAAATATTACGAAGGGGTTATGTTCGTGTGATCTCAAAATAAGTTTAAACGGGTTAAAGCTAAGGAATTTACTGGTTATATCTAAGGAGGTTATGGGTATAGTTCCTGGGTATTGTTCGTGAATCAAAGGCCAACCTAACAATTGTCATCTCCGTTGTGTCTGCATAATTTCCTGCAATATTGAACACAATATTGATACGTGAGTTACAGTCCCATTTTTATTACCTAATATTATTACTAGTATTATTAGTATTATTATTATTATTATCATTATTGTTATTATTATTATTATTATTATTATTATTATTATTATTAGAATTATCATTAACATTAATATTAGTATTATTATTAATATGATTGTTATAATTATTATCACTGATATTATTATTAAAATTATCATTATTATCATTATTATTAAAATTATCAATTTTTATTATCATTATTATTAATATTATTATCATGATTATTATTATTAGTATTATCATTTAGATTATTACTAAAATTATCATTTTTATTAAAATTATCATTATTATTAAAATTATCATTTTTATCATTATTATTATTTTTTATTATTATCATTATTATTATTATTAATATTATGAAAATTAAGATTTTAATAACTTTTTTAAGGTTATGGTTATAAAAATAAAGATTTTAAATACAAATATTATTATGAGAATAATTAAAATTAAAATTTATTTATGATTTAATTGAATTATTAATCATTAATATTATTATCATTAATACTATTACTAATATTATCATTAGTAAATATTAATAGTATTATCATTATTTTTATTATCACTGTTATTAGTATTACTGCAATAAATATTACCTATATAAAAATACATTACAATTATATTAATATTACATATCACTATATTTTTATCATTAAAATGATATTAATTAAGCTATATATAAATTATATTAATCAATATATAAACATATATTCTTATCACATATAAACCTTAATATAAATTTTTATTATTAATATATTATAATGAATGATAAAAATTATATTATTAAACTACTTTAATAAGTATTTATTATATTAATATTATTAAATGTACTATGAAAATAAATATTAAATAATTAAAAAATATAGAATAAAAATAAGTTATTTAATTATTAATATCACATATAATTTATTAATATATTACAAATAATAATATATAAACTTGTTTAATTATTATTATATATTTTAATATATATAATTGATATAGGTTCGTGAATCCAAGGCCAACCCTGCATTGTTCAGTTCCGTCGTATGCATATTTTACTACAAAATATCGTATCGTGAGTTTATTTGATCACTTTTACTCTTTACATTTTTTTGACTGAGAATACATGCAATGTTTTAATAAATGTTTTACAAAATTTATATGCGTGAGTTTCATTTGCTCCCTTTTTAAATACTTTTGCAATCTATATTTTTGGGCTGAGAATACATGAAATGCTTTTATAAATGTTTGACGAAATAGACACAAGTAAAACATTCCTCGAATGAATTGTTATACCCGATATCCCTGTTTATTTTAGCTTGGTAACCTAAGAATTAGTGAGCTGGCCACTAATTGACACGAATCCTAAAGGTAGATCTATGGGCACTAACACCCCCCATTCTGGAAAATGGAATGCTTTAGTACTTCGAGGTTTATATTATACAGATGAGATACATGTATTACAGACGAAAGGTTCTGTATGTTTTGGGGATATTCTATATGCATCTTTGTTAAGGACGTTTACCAGGCAATGTTATAGAAAGAATGATTTTATACACATGTTATGTGTATGTTATTTTGTGCACGAGATATGTGTACAGTTATTAAAAATCGTGAAGCAACCTACGGGGGAGAAAATGGTACGTCCCTGCCTCTGCTAAGCATTTATGAAAAATTATTTTTGTACACGTGATAGGTGTACTATATTTAAAAATTGCGAGGCAACCTACGGGGGAGAATAGGATACGGACCTATCTCTGCCAAGCAAATTAAAATCTTGTGGTCTATTAAAATTACTGAAATTATTGTTTATTATAAACCTATGAACTCACCAACCTTTTGGTTCATACTTTTAAACATGTTTGTTCTCAGGTATGAAAGAAATCTCCCGCTGTGCATTTGCTCATTTTAAAGACATTACATGGAGTCGTTCATGGCATATTTCAAAAGACGTTGCATTCAAATCATTTGAGTTCAAAAAAATTGTTATTAAATAAATGATAGATTAATCATTTATTTTTGGGAAACATGATAATATCATTGGTAGGCATATTTATAAATTTTCATTGAAATGAAAGTTTGTCTTTTAAAAGAATGCAATGCTTGTAAAACGTATCATATAGAGGTCAGTACCTCGCAATGGGACCAGATGTTGATGTATTCATCCATATGGATTTGGACGGGTCGTTTCATGTGGAATCAGAGCGTTGGTCTTAGCGAACCAGATTTTACATTAGTGTGTCTAACTGGTCTTTGTTAGGATGCATTAGTGGGTCTGGACTTCGACCGTGTCTGCATGTCAAAAGTTTTGCTTATCATTCCTTGTCAGAAATTACCTGCTTATCATTTTTCAGTCTAGACACCTCTTACTGCATTTATGTAACACCCCGTTTTTCCTTTGGCATGTTGTTTTGGTCGACGTATGAAGTACAAAGGTGCGTATTCGATCTTTATTGTGTTTGACTTTAGCCACGTTTGTTTAATCTAGTCATAAAACGAAAAAGGGCCTGAAAACCAAAACTTACGGCCGCAACTTTTGAGCAGGGAGACATGTTTCTGAAAACATCCAAGTTATGGCCGCAATATTGGGGATTACGGCCGCAATATTGGGGATTACGGCCGCAATTTTGTGGATTACGGCCGCAATATTGGTGCAAGCTGGTTACGAATTTAAACTCAATTTTGGGGTTTTTGAGGGGTATTTGAGTCTTTTCAATTGAGGGTCGGTTTTGAGTCACTAAAACTGATCCAATCTCAATCTTATCCTCATTCACACACCAAACACTCTCATCTTCAACCCTAGAGAGAGAGGATAGAGTAGAGAGAGAAAGCTCCATTTGGAGAAGAAGAAGAGTGTTTCGGGTCGAACCTCAAGTGTTAAAGTTGTTCATCTCGTGAACGGCTATGTTTTGATAGTGTTGGTAAGTTCTAACTCCGAATTTCATTTTGTTACTTTGATATTCTAGTTAGGGTTTGAGCTTTAATTGGTGAGAAAAACCCATCTAGACCTCAAATGGGTTATTTGTAGCTAGCTATTGTTGTTGTTGGTGGGTTTAGGGTTTAATGTTGAAATTGGCTAGATTTGTCATGGGTTTGGGTGTTAATTACTAGATTGTAAGTGTGTTGGTGATTTTGATGTTCTTAAGAACATGTTTGCTAGTCAAAATGGGTGTTGACTTGGTTTGTTGTCAAAATGAGTTTTGAGCTAAGCTTTGGTGAATCAAGTATGTAAATACTTGATTTAGGTGTTAATTGGTGTTTTGGAAATATAATCACTAGCCGTTAGTGATTTTGGGCATTTTTGGGACTTATGTCAAAATGGGTTGACTTTGATTGGGTCGAATTTGGTAATGACACTAATTTTGAATTAAATGGATGTTAAACACTTTTGTTAAGTGTTAAATGGCGTTTTTGAATGAAAGTAATCGTGGGAAGTGATTTTGGGTTAAAATGGCATTTTAACAAAATTCAAAGGTAGTCAAAGCAATATGGGTCAATATTGCAAGTGTTATGATTTTGGTGAACATGGCGTTTGAAATGGTCACTACCTAAGTAGTAACCTAGTGTCGGGACCTAGGTTGGTCTAATTTGGTGTTAAGTATAATTTGGATTAAATTGTACTTTGTAGTGTAAGTTTGAATTACCACCCGTAGTGGTAATTGGTGGAGTCCACTTTAGGTGTCTAAATGGGCGGATTGTGGAGGTAGGTATAAACCCTTGGTTAAGGGCATTGGCGTCGAATTCTCTTGTAGAGAAGGCATGTTGATTGTGTGTATATCTATATGCATATTATAGGTAAAAGCTTGCTCGGTTGCGTTTGGAGACGTTTTACATATATGACTTGTGCGGGCATCCCAAGGTGAGTGGAATAATTATATGCGTAGGTATATAATGTATTTATTTTTGTAGCGTGAGATGTGAAGTGTCGATGTGCTAAGACACCACGTTCGCGTAGCGAGTGAAGTGTCGATGTGCTAAGACACCACTCCAAGTAGTATGATGGGTGAAGCATCGATGTGTTAAGACGCCATCCGGGGTGAAGTGTCGATGTGTTAAGATGCCACCCGGAGTGAAGTATTGATGTGCTAAGATGCCACTCCAAGAAATTGACGGGTGAAGTATCGACGTGTTAAGATGCCACCTCGAGTAATATGAAGAGTGAAGTGTCGACGTGTTAAGACACCACTCGGAGTGAAGTATCGATGTGTTAAGATGTCACTCCAAGAATTATCACGGGTGAAGTGTCGACGTGTTAAGACGCCACCCGGGGTGAAGCATCGATGTGTTAAGATGCCACCCGTGGGATTAGTGTACGACGTGTTAAGTACTCTAATGGTTGTTATGAACACCGATGGGAAATTCGAGTACCATTCCTTGTACGATTGGTTAACCAAGGTTATGTGTTGTAGTATAGCATATTATATTGTTCGTGTTATATGCTATTGATTGTGCTAGCTCGTGATATCGGGGATTTAGTATTGTACTTTGAGATGGTATGCTAATTTAAAATGCTAGCGTGTATGAAGTATTTGTGTAAGTGATTGCAAGTAAGTAGGTTATATATGTATGTGTATAATTATTGCATTCACTAAGCTTTATGCTTACCCCTCTCATTGTTTACCTTTTTACAGGTATTGTGATTGTGAATCTAGCAAGTTGTTAGACTAGATGCGTAGGAGCGCTTGGGCTCGATGGGGTAGCTTTCGGATACGGATGCGGATTGGGGATTTGGTAGATCCTCGGGATTATGCTCTTGGTATCGGGTTGGGCTATTGTGTCTTAACCGTGGTGTTGAATAAATGTTTCGGGGTCGTATGGTTTGGTTGTGTTGAGTTAAACCTTGTATGTGAAATACATTCTCGTAAGGATGTATGATGTCATTTGTAAACCAAGAGTCGAGATAAAACGTTAACGTGTTATTATGATAAATTGTATACGAAAAACTATTTTGAAATGGTTGTGTACTTGGTTGCTATTGGGACCTAACATATAAAAAAAAAAAGTACTCCGTTTTTGGTTAAACGGATTGGGGTTGTTTCAAGTGGTATCAGAGCATAGTCTAAGGGAATTAGGTGACCTTGGAATAGGTGTCTAGTCTTAGACTTATTGGCGGTTATGCATTATATGCGGGACTTGTAGGAATACGGGTCAGACTGAGTTTTGAAAGTGCCTAATGTAAGTAGGTGAACCTGGACATTGTTTTAGTGATAGTCACCTAGGTTGTAGGTTGACTTGTTGTTGCGGTGTACTTGTGTACATTTATTATTATATTGTATATAGGTGTATATATACTGGTATCTATTTGGTGCAGTGTCCTACAGACGGATCTATTGGAGAGATTCGAATGTTTGGCGGTTTTGAGTGATCAAGTTCATGGTAAGGACTTTGGTCATTCGGGTACTAGGAGTTATCACGTGTTATTTTGTGTGAATGTCGCGCCAGTCCGGGTAAAGTACTTTGCGTGACCATGTGAAAATGGTAAGGTATGCAATTGTAATAGTGATTGATCACCATTATTACAACCGTGTATCTTGACACCAAGCATGACATGACAAGTACCGAACGGAGGAAACGTGGCATGGTTGGGGTAGAACGGGACGTATTAGGAATCTTTTATTGGTTCCTAGGATATAGTGGTCTCGAGTGATGTGCTTGTTGTCACATCGAGTTCATTGCGAGTCGGGAAGTGTACGGTGGATTCGGTTAGTTAAGTGAGTGAGCCAACTCACTAGTTCGACTCGTACTTGGTCACCCTAAGTAGTGGGTGCATTATTGAGATTGTCATTCATTGTAGTTACTCATCGTAACTAGGATGACCGATTAGCGAGTGTGTGTGCTACGAAGACTTAAATCTCGTAATGGGACGTAGTAAGTCTAATGATTGTAGAATTGGGTTACACTCCGAAGAGTGTGTGGTTAGGGGATCGCGTAAGGATTCTAGTTATGAGTCATCTTGGAAATTGGAGAATAGAGGAGTCTCCGGGTCGTTAAACTCATGGGAGTGGGACCCGTATAATGACGAGTGTGTTTGTAAATTGTGGATTATGGGGTAACGTTCCTAATGGAATATCCCTCGTAGTAGTGGTTTTATCGAGGTGTGGAAGGATGTAAGACTTGGTGTTCCCAAGCATCTCCTTAGTGTTGGATGAAAGGTTTCGTTAGGCTATATCGTTCTGACCTTGTGGAAATTGCGGGTAGCGTGTGATCGCTAGGAACTTGCGATAAGACGATAAACCGTAAGGTTTGCCGGATAGGTATGACTTCGGGTCATTATTATAGAGAGATGGGTGACATCGGGTGTATGGAACCTAAAGGACGAGTTTCTAAAATTCAGTGGATTGTGGTGGGAGTCTGCATGACACTGTGTCAGGTGCCCCTTTATACCTGCTAGTGTAATGTTCAACTCCGGTAGTGGTGTGATCACTTTGTGCTTAGGGTGACCGTGAGATGCCCTTGGAAGCAGCGGAGATTACAATAGTGATCGACGAGTGATTGTAACTCGACGGTTGCGAAAGTCAAAGTTTAAGAGCATTGCAGAAATACTTCTTATGAAGTGAGGGATGAGCGAATCTTGTTGCTCTTAAGTGATAGATGGGTAAGGATGACCGGTGAGCCGGTGATGGACATAATGGTCGATTAGGTCGAAGGTTATGATGAAGCGTTGATATTGCGGTCGATGCAATTATTGTGCCGGATTTGGTCACTCTTCCCCATGAGAGTGAGTAATTGTTGATAAAGGTTCGTTGCGTAGAAGGTCGGGTGATCTCGACTGTGATGCACGACTGATCAAGCGGAGTGGCATATGCCTAGTCATAGAGGCGTATGTGGGACTTTGGTGGAGTTCGTTTTGCGAACGATGAAGAACTGTAAATTGTGATTTGTGGTATGAAGGTACAAAGTCGTCGCGTGTACGACATCTCTGGTAATTTTGTACGACAGCTCTGAGAGCCCAAAGTGAATTTGCAGTGATTCGGTGTTTAGGATCAGTGATGAGAATGATCATGTGTGTTGTGGAATGGAAATTCCGCAGGATGTTACCATCTTTGCGGTAAGAAAGTGGAGCTAAATCCTAAGTGGGGGAGTTTTTACTGCCGCCCGAGGAAGCTCCCGTGGTACTAGATCAAGTGAAGTGTAAAATTTCTTACGTAAGGTGGTCGTGTAGTGCCAAAGTGCGGTGTGAGACCAAGTGTGAAGTTTGAGATCACGGAAGTGAGAGAATGTAACTGTTATTGCGGGTGCTCTCGTGATATAAATTTGGGTTGGTGTGAAACTCGGATAGTACTGTCGAGTGAGTACGAGTTCGATATGGTGGTGAATACTGTATTCTTCCCTATCGGGAAACGTGATCGTGGAAATTGTTAGCGGATTATTCCACTTTATGGACGATTGTAGGGCGGGGAGTGTCGGTTCTGATCGTCTCACATCGAGACGCGCGGATGTTGTTTGTTTGCGAGGATGTGTTCCCTAGTGATGTAACCCGTTAGTTGCATTAAAATGTCGAGACCATCCTTAACGGACGGTCTAGGTTGGAGGATTCGCCAGGCATTGATGAATATTTTTGTAGGTCGTGCGGCGAATTGCGAATTTGTTGTGGCGATAATTCGCTATTGCCAGGATTCTAGTACATGAATAGTTTCCATGATAGTACTAGGAAGCCGTATTGTATGGGCGTGTTGTAGGGTTTATGGGAGAAATCCGGTGTCGAGTGTTGATGTTTTGGCTAGATCGTGGTATATTATTGTCGTCTTGAATTAATTTAGTGACGAATGATCGTTGGCGGAGCAAATGATGGGAAAGTTGTGTTCCTAGTATGAGTAGTACGTTTATGAACCGATGAAGTACGGAGTTTTAATGAGGCATGTATCCTTCTCGATTTGGATTATTGCAAGACTTAGTTCACGACGTAGTGGACCTAGTAGATCGCGTTGGGTGATATAGTTATGGATGCAGCTTGTTGTGAGTTTTAGTCGAGAGAACTTGAAGGGAAAATGGTGTTTTCCGTATTTTGACGTTGAGTGTACGAGATATCGCTGGTTGCGGTAATGCACTCTAGTGATTATAGCATGTGGTGAAATTTTCGGATTAACGGAAGATATTATGGATGTCGAGCCTGGTTGTGTTTCGTAGGATCGTAGGGCGTGGTCCCTATTGTGTGTAAGGGTTAAGGCAATGTAGTATTTACCTCTTGGTAAATGATGAGGATCACGGGGACGTGATCCATTATAAGTGGGGGAGAGTTCTAACACCCCGTTTTTCCTTTGGCATGTTGTTTTGGTCGACGTACGAAGTCCAAAGGTGCGTATTCGATCTTTATTGTGTTTGACTTTAGCCACGTTTGTTTAATCTAGTCATAAAACGAAAAAGGCCCTGAAAACCAAAACTTACGGCGGCATTTTATGGCTTTACGGCCGCAACTTTTGAGCAGGGAGACATGTTTCTGAAAACAGCCAAGTTATGGCCGCAATATTGGGGATTACGGCCGTAATATTGGGGATTACGGCCGCAATATTGGTGCAGGCTGGTTACGAATTTAAACTCAATTTTGGGGTTTTTGAGGGGTATTTGAGTCTTTTCACTTGAGGGTCGGTTTTGAGTCACTAAAACTGATCCAATCTCAATCTTATCCTCATTCACACACCAAACACTCTCATCTTCAACCCTAGAGAGAGAGGATAGAGTAGAGAGAGAAAGCTCCATTTGGAGAAGAAGAAGAGTGTTTCGGGTCGAACCTCAAGTGTTAAAGTTGTTCATCTCGTGAACGGCTATGTTTTGATAGTGTTGGTAAGTTCTAACTCTGAATTTCATTTTGTTACTTTGATATTCTAGTTAAGGTTTGAGCTTTAATTGGTGAGAAAAACCCATCTAGACCTCAAATGGGTTATTTGTAGCTAGTTATTGTTGTTGTTGGTGGGTTTAGGGTTTAATGTTGAAATTGGCTAGATTTGTCATGGGTTTGGGTGTTAATTACTAGATTGTAAGTGTGTTGGTGATTTTGATGTTCTTAAGAACATGTTTGCTAGTCAAAATGGGTGTTGACTTGGTTTGTTGTCAAAATGAGTTTTGAGCCAAGTTTTGGTGAATCAAGTATGTAAATACTTGATTTAGGTGTTAATTGGTGTTTTGGAAATATAATCACTAGCCGTTAGTGATTTTGGGCATTTTTGGGACTTATGTCAAAATGGGTTGACTTTGATTGGGTCGAATTTGGTAATGACACTAATTTTGAATTAAATGGATGTTAAACACTTTTGTTAAGTGTTAAATGGCGTTTTTGAATGAAAGTAATCTTGGGAAGTGATTTTGGGTTAAAATGGCATTTTAACAAAAGTCAAAGGTAGTCAAAGCAATATGGGTCAATATTGCAAGTGTTATGATTTTGGTGAACATGGCGTTTGAAATGGTCATTACCTAAGTAGTAACCTAGTGTCGGGACCTAGGTTGGTCTAATTTGGTGTTAAGTATAATTAGGATTAAATTGTACTTTGTAGTGTGAGTTTGAATTACCACCCTTAGTGGTAATTGGTGGAGTCCACTTTAGGTGTCTAAATGGGCGGATTGTGGAGGTAGGTATAAACCCTTGGTTAAGGGCATTGGCGTCGAATTCTCTTGTAGAGAGTGCATGTTGATTGTGTGTATATCTATATGCGTATTATAGGTAAAAGCTTGCTCGGTTGCGTTTGGAGACGTTTTACATATATGACTTGTGCGGGCATCCCAAGGTGAGTGGAATAATTATATGCGTAGGTATATAATGTATTTATTTGTGTAGTGTGAGATGTGAAGTGTCGATGTGCTAAGACACCATATTCGCGTAGCGAGTGAAGTGTCGATGTGCTAAGACACCACTCCAAGTAGTATGACGGGTGAAGCGTCGATGTGTTAAGACGCCAGTCGGGGTGAAGTGTCGATGTGTTAAGACGCCACCCGGAGTGAAGTATCGATGTGCTAAGATGCCACTCAAAGAAATTGACGGGTGAAGTATCGATGTGTTAAGATGCCACCTCGAGTAATATGAAGAGTGAAGTGTCGACGTGTTAAGACACCACTCGGAGTGAAGTATCGATGTGTTAAGATGTCACTCCAAGAATTATCACGGGTGAAGTGTCGACGTGTTAAGATGCCACCCGGGGTGAAGCATCGACGTGTTAAGATGCCACCCGTGGGATTAGTGTACGACGTGTTAAGTACTCTAATGGTTGTTATGAACACCGATGGGAAATTCGAGTACCATTCCTTATACAATTGGTTAACCATGGTTACGTGTTGTAGTATAGCATATTATATTGTTCGTGTTATATGCTATTGATTGTGCTAGCTCTTGATATCGGGGATTTAGTATTGTACTTTGAGATGGTATGCTAATTTAAAATGCTAACGTGTATGAGGTATTTGTGTAAGTGATTGCAAGTAAGTAGGTTATATATGTATGTGTATAATTATTGCATTCACTAAGCTTTATGCTTACCCCTCTCGTTGTTTACCTTTTTACCGGTATTGTGATTGTGAATCTAGCAAGTTGTTAGACTAGATGCGTAGGAGCGCTTGGGCTCGATGGGGTAGCTTTCGGATACGGATGCGGATTGGGGATTTGGTAGATCCTCGGGATTATGCTCTTTGTATCGGGTTGGGCTATTGTGTCTTAACCGTGGTGTTGAATAAATGTTTCGGGGTCGTATGGTTTGGTTGTGTCGAGTTAAACCTTGTACGTGAAATACATTCTCGTAAGGATGTATGATGTCATTTGTAAAACAAGAGTCGAGATAAAACGTTAACGTGTTATTATGATAAATTGTATACGGAAAACTATTTTGAAATGGTTGTGTACTTGGTTGCTATTGGGACTTAACATATATAAAAAAAAAAAATGTACTCCGTTTTTGGATAAACGGATTGGGGTTGTTTCAATTTATTGCATAGATAGTGTATAGACAAATTCATATCTTAGCATATCTATTACAGTAAAATTTGCCCGACATCTTCCGAAAGTTCCTCTATAATTTATGGGATTTTGGTATTATATATACATATGTAAATTATGTATTGAAGAATACCAAACTAAGTCATATAATTTACTTCATATCAAAAATCATTTCCCTGATCGTACAAGATGGATCCCGCAATTAGTTCGAGTTCCTCGGATTCTGACAGCTATTCTGATAATGCTAAAAACGAACATATATTTCATAGCATTATTCCTCAAGAAAGACAAGCTTTTAATTGCAACTGTTCTATTTACAAGTGATATTCGTTTAAATAATAAAAGGTGAAGACAAAAGACAGATTCGACGAATTGAAGACGCAAACGACCAAAAAGCTCAAAAGTACAAAAGACAATCAAAGAGGTTCTAATTATTGATAAGAAACGTCTCGAAATTACAAGAGTACAAGATTCAAAACGCAAAGTACAAAATATAAAATTGTACGCAAGGACGTTCAAAAATCCGGAACCGGGACATGAGTCACCTCTCAACGCTCGACGCAACGAACTAAAAATTACAAGTCTACTATGCACAAGAATATAATATAATATATAAATAATTATATTAATTATTTATATTTTATATTTATATATAAAATCCGTCGGCAAGAAAGACTCCAAAAGTTTTGAGCTGTAATTTGAAACTCTCGACTCGCGGAGTTTGAAGGCCAAAAAGGCCGCGAGTCGCGGAGCCCCCAGTTTTAAAACTCCCTATAAAGCAAACCGAATTCTGATCATTTTCATCCATCTTTTTCTTCTTCTTCTCATACGTAAAATATATATATATATATATATATATATATATATATATATATTTATAATTTATATTTTAATTTTAATTATAATTCTAATAATAAGGGTATGTTAGCGAATATTGTAAGGGTGTAAGTCAAAATTCTGTCCGTGTAACGCTACGCTATTTTTAATCATTGTAAGTTATGTTCAACCTTTTTATATTAATGTCTCGTAGCTAAGTTATTATTATGCTTATTTAAAACGAAGTAATCATGATGTTGGGCTAATTACTAAAATTGGGTAATTGGGCTTTGTACCATAATTGGGGTTTGGACAAAAGAACGACACTTGTGGAAATTAGACTATGGGCTATTAATGGGCTTTATATTTGTTTAACTAAATGAAAGTTTGTTAATGTTAATATAAAGATTTACAATTGGGCGTCCCTATAAATTACCATATACACTCGATCGGACACGATGGGCGGGGTATTTATATGTACGAATAATCGTTCATTTAACCGGACACAGGAATGGATTAATAGCCACTAGAATAATTAAAACAGGGGTGAAATTACATTCAAGGGTAATTGGTGTAATTGCTAACAAAGTAGTAAAACCTTGGTTTACACGCAGTTGATAACCTGGTGTATTCATTAAACAAAGTATTAAAACCTTGTTACAATTCGAATCCCCAATTAGTTGGAATATTTGACTTCGGGTATAAGGATAATTTGACGAGGACACTCGCACTTTATATTTATGACTGATGGACTGTTATGGACAAAAACCAGACGGACATATTAAATAATCCAGGACAAAGGACAATTAACTCATGGGCATAAAACTAAAATCAACACGTCAAACATCATGATTACGGAAGTTTAAATAAGCATAATTCTTTTATTTCATATTTAATTTCCTTTATTTTATATTTAATTTCACTTCTAATTATCACATTTTTATTGTTATTATATTTAATTGCACTTTTAATTATCGTACTTTTTAATTATCGCAAGTTTATTTTATCGCACTTTTATTATTCGTAATTTCATTTATCGTTATTTACTTCATGCTTTAATTTAAGTCTTGTATTTATTTTTAATATTTTACATTTGGTTTTAACTGCGACTAAAGTTTTAAAATCGACAAACCGGTCATTAAACGGTAAAAACCCCCCTTTATAATAATAATATTACTTATATATATATTTGTATTTTTATAAAAGTAAACTAATATAGCGTTGAGCTTTGTTTAAAAAAAAAGATTCCCTGTGGAACGAACCGGACTTACTAAAAACTACACTACTGTACGATTATGTACACTGCCTATAAGTGTTGTAGCAAGGTTTAAGTATATCCATTCTATAAATAAATAAATATCTTGTGTAAAATTGTATCGTATTTAATAGTTTTTCCTAGTAAAATATAAACTATTTCGTATACCTTAGCTTTGACATCAAGTATTTTTGGCGCCGCTGCCGGGGAACTTTCTAAATGCCGGAAGCGCAACGCTCTATATAAAAAAAAAAAGTTTTAAATATTCGAAAATATAAAAAGAAAAACAAAAATATAAATATTTTTAGGAGTTTGATAAATATTTAAGTTTTATAAAGTTTCTTTGTTTTTATTTTATAAAAACATAAGTTTTATTTAAGTATTTTGTTTTTATTTAAAAACATAAAAAAAAAATATATATATAAATCTAGTTTTAAGATTTTTATTTATAAAATTATAAAGTAATTCTATTTTTATTTAAGTTTTAAATATAAAGTTTTATTAATACACATATTTAAAAACAGAAAATAAAAAATAAAAAAAAAAATAAAGAAAAACGCGTCGAATTTAAAATAACATGTGAGCTGAATTTTGGAACCCCGCGAGTCGCGGGGTTTGAAGCCTTGAATACCGCAAGTCGCGGAGACCATCTGACACAGCTGACCAGAACCCTAATCAAGCATTAATTACGGGTAATTATAATAATTATTAATATAAAACCCTAATTATCAATTATTATTAAAATTAAGTTTTATTTTAAAATTTCTTTTTATTTAATTTGTTTTATTTAGTTTAATTAGTTTAATTAAATTGTAAAATTAGTAGTTTTAATAAATAAATAATATAAAAATAATATTTTTATAAAAATTGTAATTTTTACAACTTTTTGTGTATTTTTATATTTTGTCCCTTTTTAATCTCTTTAGCGTAACTTTTGTATTTTTAGCTCATATTTAGTTTTAAACTTAGTTTTTGCCATAGTTATTTTTACTCCTAGATTTTTAGGCTTTGCCGTAGAATTCCTTAAGTGCTTTTTCTTTAGACTAAGATTTAGGTACTTTAGAATTTTGCGACGCCTTTTTAAGTTTTAGTTTCTTTTTAAGTTATTTCCATTTGGGATTTAGTTTTTCTTGTAAGCTTTAATATTTTTAGACGACCTTTTACTATGTATCAATTATCATTCCAATTAGTAATCTCAATTTGCGATTATAATTTTAAGTTAGTTGTAGTAATAAGGTTAGGTTAGTCAAGTATTTTTAAGTTTTATAAGTTTCTTTTATTTTTCCGTCACCTTTTATTTTTCAACCATTTTTCTTTTTCGATTTTTTTTTTTTCGACGAACTCTTTTTCTTTCTTATTTCTCGCTATTCTAGTTTTAGGACATAGATTTTTTCTTATCTAAATTTCTTAAAATTACGAAAATTTATTTTAAGTGGTTAAATTAATATACATCAAAATTTTCTGGTTCGTAGTAATAGTTGGATTTGTACGTGGACCGGGTTATTGGAGCCAAACAGTCCTCAATTATATTGAGACCAAACGAATCCTGCCCCTCTGCTGCATCTTTTGGCTATTCGAAACGTGGGCAAAATCAGAAAAGTCTATTAATTGGATAACTTATTATAATTTTTCTTCCTTTTTAAAACTAATAGGATATTCAGTGAATGCACCGAGCAAGACGTTCACCACCTTTTGTACGTTCACCACCTGTAACTAGATCAAGACATTTAGCAAATATAACCGCCGTTGATTTTTCTTTAGAATCGTCATCCAGTCGACCAAGTACTTCAGTTCAAATTTCCGATAATCCATTTTTTGAACCTGACCTCACAATTGAGAATCCGGAGAATATTCAGGAACGGTTCGTAGATCCTGAACCACTAAACTTTCCTCCGGAGCCACCAATCATTCAAACAGAGATTGTTGAGGAACGAACCATTAAATCAGAATCATCTAGTGATACCGATTCAACAAATTCAATTATGGAGAATCTGGAACCTTTAAGTATGGAAGACCGAATGAGAGCTAAACGCACTGGCCAAGGTCACTCAATTACTCATCCAGACATTAATGCGCCAGATTATGAAATTAAAGGACAAATTCTACACATGGTGACTAATCAATGCCAATTTAGTGGTGCGCCGAAGGAAGATCCAAATAAACATCTACGTACCTTTAATAGGATCTGCACACTATTTAAAATCAGAGAAGTGGAGGATGAACAGATATATCTCATGTTATTTCCCTGGACTTTAAAGGGAGAAGCCAAAGATTGGTTGGAATCGTTACCTGAAGGGGCGATTGATACATGGGATGTTTTAGTTGACAAATTTCTTAAACAATTCTTTCCTGCATCTAAAGCCGTAAGACTTCAAGCAGAAATTGTTACGTTTACACAGAAGCCAAATGAAACTCTATATGAGGCATGGACAAGATATGGAAAGTTGTTAAGAGGATGTCCGCAACATGGTTTAGACACCTGTCAAATAGTACAAATATTCTACCAAGGATGCGACATCACTACAAAGAAAGACATAGATATAGCAGCTGGTGGTTCTATTATGAAGAAAACCGAAACTAATGCTTACAAAATTATTGATAACACTGCTTCCCACTCACATGAGTGGCACCAAGAAAAAGATATCATTAGATCATCTAAAGCAGCTAGAGCTGATTCTAGCCATGACTTAGATTCCATTTCCGCAAAGATAGATGTTGTGGAGAGACGAATGGAAAAGATGACTAAGGATATTCACTCAATACGAATTAGTTGTGAGCAGTGTGGAGGACCACATTTGACAAAAGATTGTCTCAGTATTGAATTAACAATGGAACAAAGAGAGAATATTTCATACATAAACCAAAGGCCTGGAAATAATTATCAGAATAATTATCAACCGCCAAGACCGATTTACAATCAAAACCAAAATTATAACCGAAATATTCCATACAACAACCAACAAGGTCCTAGCAATCAACAAGTATCCAATAATACTTACAACCAGCAAAGACCGAATTTTCAAAACAAACCACCACAACAAACCGATGATAAAAAGCCAAATTTAGAAGATATGATGACGAAGCTAGTTGAAACTCAAACGCAGTTTTTCACCTCTCAAAAACAAACTAATGAACAAAATGCTCAAGCATTTAGAAATCAACAAGCTTCTATTCAAAATCTGGAACAAGAAGTAAGTAACCTAGCAAGATTAATAGGTGAAAGAAAACCGGGAAGTCTACCTAGTGATACAAACGCTAACCCCCGAAATGAAACAGCTAAAGCCATTACCAAAAGAAGTGGTACAACACTTAAACCACCTGAAATACCTGTAACTTCTGATGAAGCCATTCCTACTCCACAAGAACCACAACCTGATCAAGATAAGGAAAAAGAACCGGTAGTTGAAAAGATTAATGAAGATAACACAGCTAAGGCTAAACCTTATGTTAAACCATATCAACCACCACTTCCTTATCCGAGTAAAATGAAGAAAGAAAAACTTAAAGCCGAGCAATCCAAATTCTTGGATATGTTTAAACAGATAAATGTAAATCTTCCTTTCATTGATGTGATTTCAGGAATGCCTAGATATGCTAAATTCTTGAAAGATCTAATCTCAAATAGAAAGAAAATGGAAGAACTCTCGGCTGTTACTATGAATGCTAATTGTTCAGCAGTGCTGTTGAATAAGATACCAGAAAAACTATCTGATCCAGGAAGTTTCACAATTCCATGTTTTCTGGGTAGTCTTAGTTCAATAGAAGCATTAGCAGATTTAGGTGCTAGTATAAATTTAATGCCGTATTCACTATACGCTAAACTAGACCTTGGAGAATTAAAACCAACCAGAATAAGCATACAACTAGCCGATAGATCAATAAAATATCCTAGAGGGATAATGGAAAACATGCTAGTTAAAGTTGGTACTTTAGTATTCCCAGTAGATTTTGTTGTTCTGGACATGGAAGAAGATTCTCAAGTTCCTCTCATATTAGGAAGACCATTCTTAAACACGGCTAAAGCAATGATAGACGTGTTCGGTAAGAAACTGACCCTAAGTATAGAGGATGAGAGTGTTACCTTTTCAGTTGATAGAGCAATGCAACAACCACAATCTGCAGATGAAACATGTTATTATATTCAAACTATAGATGCACATGCAGAATTATTAGAAGAATTTCCAGAATTACAAGGAACAGGAGAATGCTCTTTAGGAGAAGGTAATGAACCAATTGATGAAGCTGAAATGTTAGCTACACTTATAGCTAATGGATATGAACCAACAACAGAAGAAATTCAAATGCTAAAAGAAGAAGACAGATATCGATATAAATCATCGATAGAAGAACCCCCGAAATTAGAGTTAAAGCCACTTCCAAACCATTTGGAATATGCTTATTTACATGGTGAATCTGAATTACCTGTAATAATATCGTCTACTCTTACTGAAAATGAGAAATCACAACTCATTTCTGTGTTGAAAGCTCATAAACCAGCCATTGCATGGAAGATTCATGATATTAAAGGAATAAGTCCTTCGTATTGCACACATAAAATCCTTATGGAAGAAGGTCATAAAACGTATGTGCAACTCCAACGAAGACTAAATCCTAATATGCAAGATGTAGTTAAGAAAGAGATTATTAAACTGCTAGATGCAGGTTTAATTTATCCAATCTCTGATAGTCCATGGGTAAGCCCAGTTCAATGCGTGCCTAAGAAGGGTGGCATGACTGTCATTACAAATGAGAAAAATGAGCTTATTCCTACTAGGACTGTAACAGGATGGCGTGTATGTATTGATTATAGAAAATTAAATGACGCCACCAGAAAAGATCACTTTCCCTTACCTTTTATTGATCAAATGTTGGAAAGACTAGCCGGAAATAGTTACTATTGTTTTCTAGATGGATTTTCCGGATATTTTCAAATTCCAATAGCACCCGAAGATCAAGAGAAAACCACATTCACGTGCCCTTATGGTACTTTTGCTTACAAACGCATGCCATTTGGACTTTGCAACGCCCCTGCAACCTTTCAAAGGTGCATGATGGCGATTTTTCACGACATGATAGAAGAATGCATGGAAGTTTTCATGGATGACTTTTCAGTCTTCGGTGATACATTTGAATCATGTCTAGTTAATCTGGAACGAATGCTTCTTAGATGCGAACAATCAAATCTAGTACTTAATTGGGAGAAATGCCATTTCATGGTTAAAGAAGGCATTGTTCTTGGACATAAAATTTCAAAAGAAGGAATTGAAGTGGATAGAGCTAAAGTAGATGTAATTGCTAAACTTCCACATCCCACCAATGTTAGAGGAGTTAGGAGTTTTCTAGGGCATGCCGGTTTTTACCGACGTTTCATAAAATATTTTTCTAAAATTGCCACTCCTATGAATAAACTCCTAGAAAAGGATGCTCCATTCATCTTTTCAGATGAGTGTATCAAATCTTTTAATATTCTTAAAGAGAAACTCACTAATGCACCGATCATGATAACACCAAATTGGAATCTACCATTTGAACTAATGTGCGATGCAAGTGATTTTGCAATGGGAGCCGTTTTAGGACAAAGGATTGAAAAACGATTTCAACCTATATATTATGCTAGTAAGACGTTACAAGGAGCACAAACAAACTATACAACTACTGAAAAAGAACTCCTTGCTATTGTCTTTGCTTTTGACAAATTTCGATCATATCTCGTTCTAGCAAAAACGGTGGTCTATACCGATCATTCTGCTCTTAGATACCTATTTTCGAAACAAGATGCTAAACCAAGATTAATCCGTTGGATCTTACTCTTACAAGAGTTTGATATTGAAATCCGAGATAAAAGAGGAGCAGAAAATCTCGCCGCTGATCATCTTTCTCGTCTTGAAAATCCCGAATTAGAAGTTCTAAATGAATCAGCCATACAAGACAACTTTCCTGATGAATATCTATTGAAGATAGATTATAGTGAAATTCCATGGTTTGCAGACTATGCAAATTATTTAGTATGTGGATTCCTTGAAAAAGGATTATCGTACCAAAGACGAAAGAAATTCTTCAGTAATATAAAACACTATTTTTGGGAAGATCCACATCTGTTTAAAAGTTGTCCCGATGGAATAATACGCCGATGTGTATTTGGAGATGAAGCTAGTAAAATATTAAACCATTGTCACACAGGACCAACAGGAGGGCATTATGGGCCTCAACTAACAGCAAGAAAAGTTTATGATGCTGGATTCTATTGGCCTACAATTTACAAAGACGCACACCTTCTTTGCAAATCCTGTGATGCTTGTCAAAGGGCCGGAAAAATAAGTCAACGTGATGAAATGCCACAAAATGTCATCCCAAGTATGTGAAGTATTTGACATTTGGGGTATTGACTTTATGGGTCCATTTCCAAAATCTCATAATAATCTATATATACTCGTAGCCATTGATTATGTATCTAAATGGGCGGAAGCACAAGCCCTCCCAACTAACGATGCACGAGTTGTAGTCAACTTTTTAAAACGTCTTTTTGCAAGGTTTGGAACACCGAAAGCTTTGATAAGTGATCGGGGTACTCATTTCTGTAATAATCAACTTGAGAAAGTTCTTAAACGTTATGGAGTAACTCATAAAATCTCCACCGCATATCATCCACAAACAAGTGGACAAGTTGAAAATACCAACCGAGCCTTAAAACGTATTCTAGAGAAAACCGTAGGATCAAATCTGAAGGAATGGTCTATTAAATTGGAGGATGCACTCTGGGCTTTTAGAACAGCCTACAAAACTCCAATTGGAACCACACCTTTTAGACTTGTTTATGGAAAAGCATGTCATCTTCCAGTAGAAATTGAACACAAAGCATTTTGGGCTTTGAAGACATGTAATCTTGATTTACATGAAGCCAGACGTCTACGATTAAGTTAACTAAACGAATTAGAAGAATTAAGACATGAAGCATACGAAAATTCGTTAATCTATAAAGAAAGAACGAAGAAATGGCATGATAAAAGAATCAGAAGTTCAAAAGAATTTAAAGAAGGAGACAGAGTTCTTCTTTTCAATTCACGATTCAAGCTATTTCCTGGAAAATTGAAATCAAGATGGTCTGGACCATTCATAGTCAAAAGAGTTTTCCCATACGGAATGATAGAATTGATAAATTCAAATGGGATTGAATTTAAAGTTAATGGTCACAGAGTTAAACATTACATACATGGTCCGATGGAAGTCGACAACGAAGTTAATCACAATTTCGACACCACAGCTAACTAAGTGTGGGGAGAATCAAGTCTTTAAAGGATAATATGTATTTCTGTTAGAGTTAGATTGTCTGTTTTCGTGTAGTTCTCGAAAATGGAACCCGAATGGTCTTTCCCTAGCAGACCCTAAAGAACTAGTCTTCTCCCCCCATTCTGAATTTTTATTTTTTTTAGGTTTTTACAAAATGAAGACTGCCTGTGAACTAAACCATGGTCTAATGCTACACGCTTTGATCACTAAAAGAAATAATGACATACTACCGAGTGAATTAGTATCAGTAATCAGAGAAAGAATGGACGGAGTTAGAAAAGAATCCAGATGCGAAGATAATAAGTTACAATTTGGTAAAGGAAAATCAAAATCCGCAGCGAAAAGAAGAGCACGACACCTAGAAAGATGTCACAAATGCGGAAAATGGTCACATGGAGGTAAATGTTCAAATAATCAAACCTATTCAAATACCGAATTTGTTACTTTATGCAGAGACGGACCGTTCATATGTTTAGAAGAAAAGACACTGAATGCTCGAGGTTACGCCTATGTAGCCATGGAAAACCAATTAAACCGACTATCTTATGAATGGGATAGATCATATAACTAAGAAATGTATTTCACAGGTATGTCTGTACAGTTTTTATTTTTATTTTTAACCTTTTGATAATAAATGCTAATTTGTTCGCTAAAAAGTATTAAATTGGTATTGAATAAAATTAGGTTTGGCGACCGAAATTATTGATATCATTTAAAAATTTATTACATCACTGCGAAATTTAACGTTTATTCTTAAGGTATAAATATCTTTAATCAATCAACCCAAAATATTTCAAAAATTCGTCATGAGTTAAATTAGGTCTTGGAACCGAAATTACTTTACCGAAAAGAGGGGCGCATATTTTTGATAATATTTGATTGATTAAAGTAGGATAAAAAGACAAAAAGATTTTTAATTTTATTTTTTTTACCATGTTTTTAAAATTAATATTTAAATCTTAAATTAATATTGTAAACTTTGTAAAACAATATTTTTAAAATTGTAAATATTTGAAAAATTAAAATTAAGTTTGGTGTGAATTTTTTAATTTTTAAAAAATATAAATTTTTAATTTTATGCATTTCAAATTTTAAGTTTGGTGTGAATTTTTAATATAAATTTTGAATTTTATATTTAAGTTGTGTGAATTTAAAAACAAAAATTTACTTTATCTCATTAAGTTAAAAATATGATTTTTAAAATTCGTCGTAAGTTGAAGACTAGGTCTTTGAACCGAAATTGCTTTACCCAAGGGAGGGACGAGAACTTTTATTATCATTATTTTTAATCTTATTGATTTAAAGTATGCCAAAAACATTAAAAAAACCCAAAAATCTTAGCTTTTAAAACAATCGCTACAAAAAGACAAATTTTAAAATTTTGTCGAAGGACGGACTAGGACATCGATCCGAAAAGACCTCGTCCTAAATAACAAAGGAAACAAAATTTTAAAATTAATTAATTAATTGTTTTAATAAGTTATTATAAAAAATAAAAAAAAATACCAAACTCCGCGACTCGCGGAGTTTGAAGGGTATTTCACCGCGAGTCGCGGAGGACCGAAAATCAGAAAAAAAAATAAAAAGAGCTGAACGATCAGTTTCAGTCCACACACCCCCAACTCAAAAACACAGCGAAAAACACTCCGAAAATACACCCAAAAACACCCCCAAAATCACAATTTTTAACCGTTAATCACCAAATTTTTTACTAAAATCATGTTTAGAAGGATGCTATCTAGGAATTACTCAAGAAAAACGGTAAATTTCTACACCTAAACACCATTTAATCCGAAATTTGGTGTTCTTGAGCAATTTTTTCCCCAATTTGATTTTGATGCTTTTTAGTGTAATTATGCTTAAATTGTTTATGTATTATGCTTGTATAACCTAGATTGATGCTGTTTAACATGATTAGAAGCCTTAAACTTCAATTTTTGAGTAATCTAGGGTTTGTGTTCTTGAGCAAATTTGGGGCTTTTTGATATAAACAGGTTATGGCCGATTTTTGTCATGAATTGTTGCTAAATTGAGTAGTGTAACATGTCTAGGTAGTTAAATGATCCAAACTTTGAGCCTAAACATGATTTTGAGAATTAAAGTGGACTTTTTCATGTCTAAAATTCATGAACTTGATTTTTGAAAGATAATGCCATTTGAGACTTGTTTAATTGCTAGTAATGATTATTTTGACATGTTATTTGAGTTGAATGATTATGAACTAGGCGAACATTTTCGTATATGCTTATTTGAAAAAGTGTAGATTTGATGAAAATATGAAAATGAGCTTAAGTTTGATATAAATTGATAATGTCATTGTAATTATTTTGATTGATGATTTTGCTGACACTAATGCATATTTGGATGCACAAAATTTGTGTTTGATGTGTTTTGCAGACTGAATGGGGTGAATCTTCATCCCAAGCCCACAATGCTCCTGCTGAGAATGCGGAACAACAGGAGGTGGATAACTACTACAAGCAGGATATACCTCATCCAGTCATGACCTTTTCTGATATGCACTTGGAAGAGTTGCACCCGAACCTGAGATTTGACAGACTTTGGATAGATTATCCAAAATACCAAAGGGGTTTGCATACTCTTCATTCTAAGGTTGTTGAGGTACCGAGGGTCATAGAATGGGGACCCTTAGAAGATGTAGAATTGGCCGGGCCAATTAGGGAATTACTTGTACAGAGGTATGGTAATTCTACTTTTAATGACTGGGTACGTTTATTCACCATGCGTAGACCTGTATATAAAGTATGGTGTGAAGAATTGTTGTGTAGTATAGAGTTGAATGATCGGGTAGCTAGTTTAACCGATCGTTCTTTTATTAGATTTTTGTTAGGCGGTTCGATGCGCCACATGTCTTTACTAGACATGGCTCAGGCTTTACGTATATATACGCCTGAGGAGTTAGCATCTGCCGATTGTAGAGGGTTGATATTAAACGGTAGAAAGATAGATGAAAATTTTGATACACACGGTGTGTGGAGTCAAATGACAAGCCATCACCGTTTCAAAGGGGGAAATTACTCTTATTTGGATATAGATAGAGCCGAATTAAGAGTGATTCATAGGTTTTTAGCCAATTCGATTACACAAAGGGGTAAGAACAAGGAAAAAGTAAATGAACAGGATTTGTTTTACCATATGTGTATTCGAGACCCACAAAGCACTGTAAGTATACCATATTGTGTGGGTTATTATTTATCAGCTATGGTTCGGGGGATGCGACCGCATAGCATAATAGGAGGTGGTATTTTTATTACTTTGATTGGTGAATATCTCGGTGTGGATATAAGTCGGGGGGGATTATTAGTAGAAGAACCAGAACCCCGCGATACTATAGGTTTAAATGTATACCATGGTGCGAAAGTTTTGAAGAGGCGAAATAACGCCGTAGTACGATACCATGGTAGACATCCACAGGTGGAGAGAAACCAACAGCAAGGTAATGTAGGAGGGGGGAATGAGATGCAAGAAATGCAAAGGTTTATAGCTTCTCAGGAATACGAAAATGCTAGACAGAGAGCATTTGAAGATTGGCAAGTTCATCAGAACCAAATCATAGCTCATTGCCAACATATAGGTAGAAACTATATTCCTACACCGAAACCCATCTTCCCTCCTTGGTCTATAGAGATGCAGCCACCATATCTTACGTATAACCCTGCTGAAGCATTCTATAGCACCTATGGTTATGCCTGGAACCCCTATTGGTACCAATATCATCCTTAGTTTACTTATTTTTTTTATTTTGTAATTTGTAATGATTGATACGTTTAATACTTTTGTTAATATTGTAATCATTTTTATAATTATCTAACTTTTATTCTTAGATTTTAATAATTTTTGAATGTGGGGTAATATACCAAACTTCAAAAATATGTATATATGTTTGCAGTTTATCTTATGTACACAACAGGGTAAAACAACGCATTTTCAAAGACTGGCATTAAGTTCAGCAAAAGCAACTAATTTTGACGACAAGATGCAAAATATATGTGAAATAACAACAAGACGGAATGAACAAATGATGTGCACCATTTATCATTCAGCAAACAAATGCCAATATATTTGGAAACTTTGGTAAAATTTAATCATTTTCACACAAATCGCCCTCAATAATTTAAATAGTTACTGATTTCTTGCAAATGAGGGCATTGCAAGATCTTAAGTGTGGGAAGGGGTTAAATTCTTTCGGATTTTAAATTTTTTTACTTTATACACTTGGTTACCATTAAAAATACTAGTAAAGCAGTAGTTGTATTAGAATCTAGTGCTCTCTGATAATAAAGAACAGCCCTAGTCTTATATACTAACTACCCAATTCTAGTAAAATTTTTCAAAATTTTCAATTAAATGAACTCAAAATCATGTTTATACATATTTATGAACGATAAAACTAGGTTTTAACACTGAAATTATTGTTACCTCGGAAAGAACATAAATTGAGAAACAAACTAAAATGTTAAATTCATTTAAAATGGAATAGAGGACGATAAAAAGGAAAATAAAAGCCAAGTGTGGGAAAATTTACCAAGTTATCTTAAACATATGTCACATATATCTGTAACAAATAACTGAAAATACTTTTGCTTTGGACTAAACTAAACTGTTTTACCCAATGAAAGAAAAGAAAAGATGGATCTACACGATGAATCAATTCCATCATTAAAAGGAAGTAAAGTCTTCCGAAAAAGAAACGCGCTTCTTGATTTAGGTCATGAAGTTGTCGTTCAGACCAGCTGTAGGTTGACGAAAAATCTAGAAAAGTCATCTCTAAAATCAGCAGGAAATCCACGGACCTCAGCATCAAACAGGGTCGCCATGTGGTCAGATTTATCCTAACCATGAGAAGGATTTATCTTATAAAATGGGGGGGCACCATGCAAATTAGCTGGATAAGACTAATGAATCAGATCCCCAGAAAGGATAATCTCCTTAAAGATTAAAAATCAGCTTTTAAGACTGATATTACTCAATCCTAGAGATTGACCTTAAAGATTGAGAATTACAAACTCATGGAATTCAATGATATCTAAACTCGAGCTTGAACGAGAAAATATTTTGATCAAAATTACAAACCGATTTGTTTTCTGAAAACCCTATTTTTAATGCGTTCATTACCATTGAACGTAAAATCCTAGGAATTCACCTGGAATTCATTAGGTCACCTGAACCAAATCGGGTGTCAACCGTAAGAACGGTGGTTGCATAGTGGTCAAAGACAGGACCTTGTGCCATACCGAAAAATCATAAGGGTGAGCTTTACTATTGCTCCTTCCAAGGATAGTAATTGCGTCCGACACGTTATAGACCATAATTAAAAGCATGTCAGGGGACATTGCCTTAACAGTTGCTTGTTCAACGCTTTCCTTTACAACCGGACGGTAGTTTACCGAAAGGTAATATACGGGACAAGTAAACTGGACGTGTTGCTTTCCAAATACAAGGTTAGCAAGTGGGTGACACAAAACCGCAAGTTTTGAGCAAAAATTTTCAAATCTGAAACCCACCAAACCCACAAAAATATTTTGCAAACACCGGTAAAGGGTTATTCCGGAAAACTTATCTAGGGTAAAAACTAGATTTAATTTTCAAAAGATCAAATGTTTTCATAAAGATCCAATTTCCTTAATGGATCTAAATTTTTATAGTCATGTGGGACTGTAAATCATATCGTTACTACCATTGTTTATATCACCGTATAGAAATCACTGATGTACAAAGTGTGAAGAATAAAGAAGTGATTCTAGTATTTCAAGATGATATTGCTTGAGGACAAGCAACGCTCAAGTGTGGGAATATTTGATAATGCTAAAAACGAACATATATTTCATAGCATTATTCCTCAAGAAAGACAAGCTTTTAATTGCAAATGTTCTATTTACAAGTGATATTCATTTAAATAATAAAAGGTGAAGACAAAAGACAGATTCGACGAATTGAAGACGCAAACGACCAAAAAGCTCAAAAGTACAAAAGACAATCAAAGAGGTTCTAATTATTGATAAGAAACGTCTCGAAATTACAAGAGTACAAGATTCAAAACGCAAAGTACAAAATATAAAATTGTACGCAAGGACGTTCAAAAATCCGGAACCGGGACATGAGTCACCTCTCAACGCTCGACGCAACGAACTAAAAATTACAAGTCTACTATGCACAAGAATATAATATAATATATAAATAATTATATTAATTATTTATATTTTATATTTATATATAAAATCCGTCGGCAAGAAAGACTCCAAAAGTTTTGAGCTGTAATTTGAAACTCCGCGACTCGCGGAGTTTGAAGGCCAAAAAGGCCGCGAGTCGCGGAGCCCCCAGTTTTAAAACTCCCTATAAAGCAAACCGAATTCTGATCATTTTCATCCATCTTTTTCTTCTTCTTCTCATACGTAAAATATATATATATATATATATATATTTATAATTTATATTTTAATTTTAATTATAATTCTAATAATAAGGGTATGTTAGCGAATATTGTAAGGGTGTAAGTCGAAATTCTGTCCGTGTAACGCTACGCTATTTTTAATCATTGTAAGTTATGTTCAACCTTTTTATATTAATGTCTCTGATAATGCTAAAAACGAACATATATTTCATAGCATTATTCCTCAAGAAAGACAAGCTTTTAGTTGCAATTGTTCTATTTACAAGTGATATTCGTTTAAATAATAAAAGGTGAAGACAAAAGACAGATTCGACGAATTGAAGACGCAAACGACCAAAAAGCTCAAAAGAACAAAAGACAATCAAAGTGGTTCCAATTATTGATAAGAAACGTCTCGAAATTACAAGAGTACAAGATTCAAAATGCAAAGTACAAAATATAAAATTGTACGCAAGGACGTTCGAAAATCCGGAACCGGGACCAGAGTCAACTCTCAACGCTCGACGCAACGGACTAAAAATTACAAGTCTACTATGCACAAGAATATAATATAATATATAAATAATTATATTAATTATTTATATTTTATATTTATATATAAAATCCGTCGGCAAGAGAGACTCCAAAAGATGTGAGCTGTAATTTTAATCTCCGCGACTCGCGGAGTTTGAAGGCAAAATTCACCGCGAGTCGCGGAGCCCCAAAAATCGAAAATCCCTATAAAGCCAACCGAATTCTGATCACAAAACATAATCTATTTTCTCTCTTCTCTCATATATACGATATATATATATATATAATTTATATTTTAATTTTAATTATAATTATAATTCTAATAATAAGGGTATGTTAGCGAATGTTGTAAGGGTGTAAGTCGAAATTCTGTCCGTGTAACGCTACGCTATTTTTAATCATTGTAAGTTATGTTCAACCTTTTTACATTAATGTCTCGTAGCTAAATTATTATTATGCTTATTTAAAACGAAGTAATCATGATGTTGGGCTAATTACTAAAATTGGGTAATTGGGCTTTGTACCATAATTGGGGTTTGGACAAAAGAACGACACTTGTAGAAATTAGACTATGGGCTATTAATGGGCTTTATATTTGTTTAACTAAATGATAGTTTGTTAATGTTAATATAAAGATTTACAATTGGGCGTCCCTATAAATTACCATTTACACTCGATCGGACACGATGGGCGGGGTATTTATATGTACGAATAATCGTTCATTTAACCGGACACGGGAATGGATTAATAGCCACTAGAATAATTAAAACAGGGGTGAAATTACATTCAAGGGTAATTGGTGTAATTGTTAACAAAGTAGTAAAACCTTGGTTTACACGCAGTCGATAACCTGGTGTATTCATTAAACAAAGTATTAAAACCTTGTTACAATTCGAATCCCCAATTAGTTGGAATATTTAACTTCGGGTATAATAATAATTTGACGAGGACACTCGCACTTTATATTTATGACTGATGGACTGTTATGGACAAAAACCAGACGGACAGATTAAATAATCCAGGACAAAGGACAATTAACCCATGGGCATAAAACTAAAATCAACACGTCAAACATCATGATTACGGAAGTTTAAATAAGCATAATTCTTTTATTTCATATTTAATTTCCTTTATTTTATATTTAATTGCACTTCTAATTATCGCACTTTTATTTATTGTTATTTAATCGCACTTTTAATTATCGTACTTTTTAATTATCGCAATTTTATTTTATCGCACTTTTATTGCAATTTCATTATCGTTATTTATTTTACGCTTTAAATTAAGTCTTTTATTTATTTAATATTTTACATTTAGTTTTAACTACGACTAAAGTTTTAAAATCGACAAACCGGTCATTAAACGGTAAAAACCCCCCTTTATAATAAAAATATTACTTATATATATATTTGTATTTTTATAAAAAAAAGTAAACTAATATAGCGTTGAGCTTTGTTTAAAGATTTCCCTGTGGAACGAACCGGACTTACTAAAAACTACACTACTGTACGATTAGGTACACTGCCTATAAGTGTTGTAGCAAGGTTTAAGTATATCCATTCTATAAATAAATAAATATCTTGTGTAAAATTGTATCGTATTTAATAGTTTTGCCTAGTAAAATATAAGCTATTTCGTATACACCTCGCATAACATCAAGTAATTTTTGGTGCCGCTGCCGGGGAAACTCTTAAACGCCGGAAGCGCAACATATAAAAAAAAAAAAAAAAGATTTTTAGATTACTTCTATTAAAAATTCGTTTTTGTAAAAATACGTTTTAATTATTCAAAAATATAAAAAGAAAAACAAAAATATAAGTATTTTTTTTTTAAATATTTAAGTTTTATAAGTTTCTTTATTCTTATTTTAACTTATAAAAATATAAGTTTTATTAAATATCTTTTATATATAGAAAAAACAGAAAACAGAAAATAAAAAAAAAATATAAATAAAGAAAAAAAAAACGCGTCGATTCAAACTGTGCCAGAATTGAATTTCTAAACCCCGCGACTCGCGGGGTTTGATGCAATAAATGCCGCGACTCGCGGAGCTTCTCTGACACACGAACAGGAAGCCCTAATTCAGCATTAATTACGGGTATTAATTATTATTATTATTATTATTATTATTATTATTATTAGTTTTATTTTAAGATTTACTTTTTATTTAATTTGTTTTATTTTGTTTAAATTAGTTTTATTAAATTGTAAAATTAGTAGTTTTATTAAATATATAATATAAAAATAATATTTTTATAAAAATTGTACTTTTTACAACTTTTTGTATATTTTAATATTTTGTCCCTTTTTAATCGTTGTAGCGTAACTTTTGTATTTTTAGCTCATATTTAATTTTAAACTTAGTTTTTGCTATAGTTATTTTTACTCCTAGATTTTTAGGCTTTGCCGTAGAATTCCTTAAGTACTTTTTCTTTAGACTAAGATCTAGGTGCTTTAGAATTTTGCGACGCCTTTTTAAGTTTTAGTTTCTTTTTAAGTTATTTCCATTTGGGATTTAGTTTTTCCTGTAAGCTTTAATATTTTTAGACCTTTTACTATGTATCAATTATCATTCCAATTAGTAATTTCAATTTGCGATTATAATTTTAAGTTAGTTGTAGTAATAAGGTTAGGTTAGTCAAGTATTTTTAAGTTTTTATAAGTTTCTTTTATTTTTCCGTCACCTTTTATTTTTCAACCATTTTTCCTTTTTCGACCTTTTTCGACGAACTCTTTTTCTCTCTTATTTATCGCTATTCTAGTTTTTAGGACATAGATTTTTATTCTACTTCTTATCTAAATTTCTTAAAATTACGAAAATTTATTTTAAGTGGTTAAATTAATAGACATCAAAATTTTCTGGTTCGTAGTAATAGTTGGATTTGTACGTGGACCGGGTTATTGGAGCCAAACAGTCCTCAATTATATTGAGACCAAACGAATCCTGCCCCTCTGCTGCATCTTTTGGCTATTCGAAACGTGGGCAAAATAAAAAAAGTCTATTAATTGGATAACTTATTATAATTTTTCTTTCCTTTTTAAAACTAATAGGATATTCAGTGAATGCACCGAGCAAGACGTTCATCACCTTTTGTACGTTCACCACCTGTAACTAGATCAAGACATTTAGCAAATATAACCGCCGTTGATTTTTCTTTAGAATCGTCATCCAGTCGACCAAGAACTTCAGTTCAAATTTCCGATAATCCATTTTTTGAACCCGACCTCACAATTGAGAATCCAGAGAATATTCAGGAACGGTTCGTAGATCCTGAACCATTAAACTTTCCTCCGGAGCCACCAATCATTCAAACAGAGATTGTTGAGGAACGAACCATTAAATCAGAATCATCTAGTGATACCGATTCAATAAATTCAATTATGGAGAATCTGGAACCTTTAAGTATGGAAGACCGAATGAGAGCTAAACGCACTGGCCAAGGTCACGCAATTACTCATCCAGACATTAATGCGCCAGATTATGAAATCAAAGGACAAATTCTACACATGGTGACTAATCAATGCCAATTTAGTGGTGCGCCGAAGGAAGATCCAAATGAACATCTACGTACCTTTAATAGGATCTGCACACTATTTAAAATCCGAGAAGTGGAGGATGAACAGATATATCTCATGTTATTTCCCTGGACTTTAAAGGGAGAAGCCAAAGATTGGTTGGAATCGTTACCTGAAGGGGCGATCGATACATGGGACGGTTTAGTTGACAAATTTCTTAAACAATTCTTTCCTGCATCTAAAGCCGTAAGACTTCAAGCAGAAATTGTTACGTTCACACAGAAACCAAATGAAACTCTATATGAGGCGTGGACAAGATATGGAAAGCTATTAAGAGGATGTCCGCAACATGGTTTAGACACCTGTCAAATAGTACAAATATTCTACCAAGGATGCGACATCACTACAAGGAAAGACATAGATATAGCAGCTGGTGGTTCTATTATGAAGAAAACCGAAACTGATGCTTACAAAATTATTGATAACACTGCTTCCCACTCACATGAGTGGCACCAAGAAAAAGATATCATTAGATCATCTAAAGCAGCTAGAGCCGATTCTAGCCATGACTTAGATTCCATTTCCGCAAAGATAGATGCTGTGGAGAGACGAATGGAAAAAGATGACTAAAGATATTCACTCAATACGAATTAGTTGTGAGCAGTGTGGAGGACCACATTTGACAAAAGATTGTCTCAGTATTGAATTAACAATGGAACAAAGAGAGAATATTTCATACATAAACCAAAGGCCTGGAAATAATTATCAGAATAATTATCAACCGCCAAGACCGATTTACAATCAAAACCAAAATTATAACCGAAATATTCCATACAACAACCAACAAGGTCCTAGCAATCAACAAGTATCCAATAATACTTACAATCAGCAAAGACCGAATTTTCAAAACAAACCACCACAACAAACCGATGATAAAAAGCCGAATTTAGAAGATATGATGACAAAGCTAGTTGAAACTCAAACACAGTTTTTCATATCTCAGAAACAAACCAATGAACAAAATGCTCAAGCATTTAGAAATCAACAAGCTTCTATTCAAAATCTGGAACAAGAAGTGAGTAACCTAGCAAGGTTAATAGGTGAAAGAAAACCGGGAAGTCTACCTAGTGATACAAACGCTAACCCCCGAAATGAAACAGCTAAAGCCATTACCACAAGAAGTGGTACAACGCTTAAACCACCTGAAATACCTGTAACTTCTGATGAAACTATTCCTACTCCACAAAAACCACAACCTGATCAAGATAAGGAAAAAGAACCGGTAGTTGAAAAGGTTAATGAAAATAACACAGTTAAGGATAAACCTTATGTTAAACCATACCAACCACCACTTCCTTACCCGAGTAAAATGAAGAAAGAGAAACTTGAAGCCGAGCAATCCAAATTCTTGGATATGTTTAAACAGATAAATGTAAATCTTCCTTTCATTGATGTGATTTCAGGAATGCCAAGATATGCTAAATTCTTGAAAGATCTAATCTCAAATAGAAAGAAAATGGAAGAACTCTCGGCTGTTACTATGAATGCTAATTGTTCAGCAGTGCTGTTGAATAAGATACCAGAAAAACTATCTGATCCAGGAAGTTTCACAATTCCATGTTTTCTGGGTAGTCTTAGTTCAATAGAAGCATTGGCAGACTTAGGTGCTAGTATAAATCTAATGCCGTATTCACTATACACTAAACTAGACCTTGGAGAATTAAAACCAACCAGAATAAGCATACAACTAGCCGATAGATCAATAAAATATCCTAGAGGGATAATGGAAAACATGCTAGTTAAAGTTGGTAATTTAGTATTTCCAGTAGATTTTGTTGTTTTGGACATGGAAGAAGATTCTCAAGTTCCTCTCATATTAGGAAGACCATTCTTAAACACGGCTAAAGCAATGATAGACGTGTTCGGTAAGAAACTGACCCTAAGTATAGAGGATGAGAGTGTTACCTTTTCAGTTGATAGAGCAATGCAACAACCACAATCTGCAGATGATACATGTTATTATATTCAAACTATAGATGCACATGCAGAATTATTAAAAGAATTTCCAGAATTACAAGGAACAGGAGAATGTTCTTTAGGAGAAGGTAATGAACCAATTGATGAAGCTGAAATGTTAGCTACACTAATAGCTAATGGATATGAACCAACAACAGAAGAAATTCAAATGCTAAAAGAAGAAGACAGATATCGATATAAATCATCGATAGAAGAACCTCCGAAATTAGAGTTAAAGCCACTTCCAAACCATTTGGAATACGCTTATTTACATGGTGAATCTGAATTACCTGTAATAATATCGTCTTCTCTTACTGAAAATGAGAAATCACAACTCATTTCTGTGTTGAAAGCTCATAAACCAGCCATTGCATGGAAGATTCATGATATTAAAGGAATAAGTCCTTCGTATTGCACACATAAAATCCTTATGGAAGAAGGTCATAAAACGTATGTGCAACGCCAACGAAGACTAAATCCTAATATGCAAGATGTAGTTAAGAAAGAGATTATTAAACTGCTAGATGCAGTTTTGATATATCCAATTTCTGATAGTCCATAGGTAAGCCCAGTTCAATGCGTGCCTAAGAAGGGTGGCATGACTGTCATTACAAATGAGAAAAATGAGCTTATTCCTACTAGGACTATAACAGGATGGCGTGTATGTATTGATTATAGAAAATTAAATGACGCCACCAGAAAAGATCACTTTCCCTTACCTTTCATAGATCAAATGTTGGAAAGATTAGCCGGAAATAGTTACTATTGTTTTCTAGATGGATTTTCCGGATATTTTCAAATTCCAATAGCACCCGAAGACCAAGAGAAAACTACATTCAAAGGTGTATGATGGTGATTTTTCACGACATGATAGAAGAATGCATGGAAGTATTCATGGATGACTTTTCAGTCTTCGGTGATACATTTAAATCATGTCTAGTTAATCTGGAACGAATGCTAATTAGATGCGAAAAATCAAATCTAGTACTTAATTGGGAGAAATGCCATTTCATGGTTAAAGAAGGCATCGTTCTTGGACATAAAATTTCAAAAGAAGGAATTGAAGTGGATAGAGCTAAAGTAGATGTAATTGCTAAACTTCCACATCCCACCAATGTTAGAGGAGTTAGGAGTTTTCTAGGGCATGCCGGTTTTTACCGACGTTTCATAAAAGATTTTTCTAAAATTGCCACTCCTATGAATAAACTCCTAGAAAAGGATGCGCCATTCATCTTTTCAGATGAGTGTATCAAATCTTTTAATATTCTTAAAGAAAAACTTACTAATGCGCCGATCATGATAACACCAAATTGGAATCTACCATTTGAACTAATGTGCGATGCAAGTGATTTTGCAATGGGAGCCGTTTTAGGACAAAGGATTGAAAAACGATTTCAACCTATATATTATGCTAGTAAGACATTACAAGGAGCACAAACGAACTATACAACTACTGAAAAAGAACTCCTTGCAATTGTCTTTGCTTTTGACAAATTTCGATCATATCTCGTTCTAGCAAAAACGGTGGTCTATACCGACCATTCTGCTCTTAGATACCTATTTTCGAAACAAGATGCCAAACCACGATTAATTCGTTGGATCTTACTCTTACAAGAGTTTGATATTGAAATCCGAGACAAAAAGGGAGCAGAAAATCTCGCCGCTGATCATCTTTCTCGTCTTGAAAATCCCGAATTAGAAGTTCTAAATGAATCAGCCATACAAGACAACTTTCCTGATGAATATCTATTGAAGATAGATTATAAAGAAATCCCATGGTTTGCAGATTATGCAAACTACTTAGTTTGTGGATTCCTTGAAAAAGGATTATCGTACCAAAGACGAAAGAAATTCTTCAGTGATATAAAACACTATTTCTGGGAAGATCCACATCTGTTTAAAAGTTGTCCCGATGGAATAATACGCCGATGTGTATTTGGAGATGAAGCTAGTAAAATATTAAACCATTGTCACACAGGACCAACAGGAGGGCATTATGGGCCTCAACTAACAGCAAGAAAAGTTTATGAAGCTGGATTCTATTGGCCTACAATTTATAAAGACGCACACCTTCTTTGCAAATCCTGTGATGCATGTCAAAGGGCCGGAAAAATAAGTCAACGTGATGAAATGCCACAAAATGTCATCCAAGTATGTGAAGTATTTGACATTTGGGGTATTGACTTTATGGGTCCATTTCCAAAATCTCATAATAATCTATATATACTCGTAGCCATTGATTATGTATCTAAATGGGCGGAAGCACAAGCTCTCCCAACTAACGATGCACGAGTCGTAGTCAACTTTTTAAAACGTCTTTTTGCAAGGTTTGGAACACCGAAAGCTTTAATAAGTGATCGGGGTACTCATTTCTGTAATAATCAACTTGAGAAAGTTCTTAAAAGATATGGAGTAACTCATAAATCTCCACCGCATATCATCCACAAACAAGTGGACAAGTTGAAAATACCAACCGAGCTTTAAAACGTATTCTAGAGAAAACCGTAGGATCAAATTCGAAGGAATGGTCCATTAAATTGGAGGATGCACTCTGGGCTTTTAGAACAGCCTACAAAACTCCAATTGGAACCACACCTTTTAGACTTGTTTATGGAAAAGCATGTCATCTTCCAGTAGAAATTGAACACAAAGCATTTTGGGCTTTGAAAACATGTAATCTTGATTTACATGAAGCCGGACGTCTACGATTAAGTCAACTAAAAGAATTAGAAGAATTAAGACATGAAGCATACGAAAATTCGTTAATCTATAAAGAAAGAACGAAGAAATGGCATGATAAAAGAATCAGAAGTTCAAAAGAATTTAAAGAAGGAGACAGAGTTCTTCTTTTCAATTCACGATTCAAGCTATTTCCTGGAAAATTGAAATCAAGATGGTCTGGACCATTCATAGTCAAAAGAGTTTTCCCATACGGAACGATAGAATTAATAAATTCAAATGGGATTGAATTTAAAGTTAATGGTCACAGAGTTAAACATTACATACATGGTCCGATGGAAGTCGACAACGAAGTTAATCACAATTTCGACACCACAGCTAACTAAGTGTGGGGAGAATCAAGTCTTTAAAGGATAATATGTATTTCTGTTAGAGTTAGATTGTCTGTTTTCGTGTAGTTCTCGAAAATGGAACCCGAATGGTCTTTCCCTAGCAGACCCTAAAGAACTAGTCTTCTCCCCCCATTCTGAATTTTTATTTTTTTAGGTTTTTACAAAATGAAGACTGCCTGTGAACTAAACCATGGTCTAATGCTACACGCTTTGATCACTAAAAGAAATAATGACATACTACCGAGTGAATTAGTATCAGTAATCAGAGAAAGAATGGACGGAGTTAGAAAATAATCCAGATGCGAAGATAATAAGTTACAATTTGGTAAAGGAAAATCAAAATCCGCAGCGAAAAGAAGAGCACGACACCTAGAAAGATGTCACAAATGCGGAAAATGGTCACATGGAGGTAAATGTTCAAATAATCAAACCTATTCAAATACCGAATTTGTTACTTTATGCAGAGACGGACCGTTCATATGTTTAGAAGAAAAGACACTGAATGCTCGAGGTTACGCCTATGTAGCCATGTAAAATCAATTAAACCGACTATCTTATGAATGGGATAGATCATATAACTAAGAAATCTATTTCACAGGTATGTCTGTACAGTTTTTATTTTTATTTTTATTTTTAACCTTTTGATAATAAACGCTAATTTGTTCGCTAAAAAGTATTAAATTGGTATTGAATAAAATTAGGTTTGGCGACCGAAATTATTGATATCATTCAAAAATTTATTACATCACTGCGAAATTTAACGTTTATTCTTAAGGTATAAATATCTTTAATCAATCAACCCAAAATATTTCAAAAATTCGTCATGAGTTAAATTAGGTCTTGGAACCGAAATTACTTTACCGAAAAGAGGGGCGCATATTTTTGATAATATTTGATTGATTAAAGTGGGATAAAAAGACAAAAAGATTTTTAATCTATTTTTACCATGTTTTTAAAATTAATATTTAAATCTTAAATTAATATTGTAAACTTTATAAAAACAATATATTTAAAATTGTAAATATTTGAAAAATTAATATAAGTTTGGTATGAATTTATAATATGAATTTTTAAATTAAGTTTGGTGTGAATTTTGAATTTTTAAAATATAAATTTTTAATTTTATGCATTTCAAATTTTAAGTTTAGTGTGAATTTTTAATATTAATTTTGAATTTTATATTTAAGTTGTGTGAATTTAAAAACAAAAATTTACTTTATCTCATTAAGTTAAAAATATGATTTTTAAAATTCGTCGTAAGTTGAAGACTAGGTCTTTGAACCGAAATTACTTTACCCGAGGGAGGGACGAGAACTTTTATTATCATTATTTTTAATCTTATTGAATTAAAGTATGCCAAAAAACATTGAAAAAACCCAAAAATCTTAGCTTTTAAAACAATCGCTACAAAAAGACAAATTTTAAAATTTTGTCGAAGAACGGACTAGGACATCGATCCGAAACGACCTCGTCCTAAATAACAAGGGAAACAAATTTTTAAAATTAATTACTTAATTGTTTGAATGTGGGGTAATATACCAAACTTCAAAAATATGTATATATATTTGCAGTTTATCTTATGTACACAACAGGGTAAAACAACGCATTTTCAAAGACTGGCATTAAGTTCAGCAAAAGCAACTAATTTTGACGACAAGATGCAAAATATATGTGAAATAACAACAAGACGGAATGAACAAATGATGTACACCATTTATCATTCAGCAAACAAACGCCAATATATTTGGAAACTTTGGTAAAATTTAATCATTTTCACACAAATCACCCTCAATAATTTAAATTGTTACTGATTTCTTGCAAATGAGGGCATTGCAAGATCTTAAGTGTGGGAAGGGGTTAAATTCTTTCGGATTTTAAATTTTTTTTTTACTTTATACACTTGGTTACCATTAAAAATACTAGTAAACCAGTAGTTGTATTAGAATCTAGTGCTCTCTGATAAAAAAGAACAGCCCTAGTCTTATATACTGACTACCCAATTCTAGTAAAATTTTTCAAAATTTTCAATTAAATGAATTCAAAATCATGTTTATACATATTTATGAACGATAAAACTAGGTTTTAACACCGAAATTATTGTTACCTCGGAAAGGACATAAATTGAGAAACAAACCAAAATGTTAAAAATTCATTTAAAATGGAATAGAGGACGATAAAAAGGAAAATAAAAGCCAAGTGTGGGAAAATTTACCAAGTTATCTTAAACATATGTCACATATATCTGTAACAAATAACTGAAAATACTTTTGCTTTGGACTAAACTAAACTGTTTTACCCGATGAAAGAAAAGAAGAGATGGATCTACACGATGAATCAATTCCATCATTAAAAGGAAGTAAAGTCTTCCGAAAAAGAAACGCGCTTCTTGATTTAGGTCATGAAGTTGTCGTCCAGACCAGCTGTAGGTTGACGAAAAATCTAGAAAAGTCATCACTAAAATCAGCAGGAAATCCACGGACCTCAGCATTAAACAGGGTCGCCAAGTGGTCAGATTTATCCTAACCATGAGAAGGATTTATCTCGTACAATGAGGGGGCACCATGCAAATTAGCTGGATAAGACTAATGAATCAGATCCCCAGAAAGGATAATCTCCTTAAAGATTAAAAATCAGCTTTTAAGACTGATATTACTCAATCCTAGAGATTGACCTTAAAGATTGAGAATTCAAACTCATGGAATTCAATGATATCTAAACTCGAGCTTGAACGAGAAAATATTTTGATCAAAAGTTACAAACCGATTTGTTTTCTGAAAACCCATTTTCAATGCGTTCATTACCTTTGAACGTAAAATCCTAGGAATTCACCTGGAATTCATTAGGTCACCTGAACCAAATCGGGTGTCAACCGTAAGAACGGTGGTTGCATAGCATGGTCGAAGACAGGACCTTGTGCCAGACCGAAAAATTCCTAGGGTGAGCTTTACTATTGCTCCTACAAAGGATAGTAATTGCGTCCGACACGTTATAGACCATAATTAAAAGCATGTCAGGGGACATTGCCTTAACAGTTGCTTGTTCAACGCTTTCCTTTACAATCGGACGGTAGTTTATCGAAAGGTAATATACGGGACAAGTAAACTGGACGTGTTGCTTTTCAAATACAAGGTTAGCAAGTGGGTGACACAAAACCGCAAGTTTTGAGCTAAAATTTTCAAATCTGAAACCCACCTAACCCACAAAAATATTTTGCAAACACCGGTAAAGGGTTATTCCGGAAAACCTATCTAGGGTAAAAACTAGATTTAATTTTCAAAAGATCAAATGTTTTCATAAAGATCCAATTTCCTTAATGGATCTAAATTTTTATAGTCATGTGGGACTGTAAACCATATCGTTACTACCATTGTTTATACCGCCATATAGAAATCACTGATGTACAAAGTGTGAAGAATAAAGAAGTGATTCTAGTATTTCAAGACGATATTGCTTGAGGACAAGCAACGCTCAAGTGTGGGAATATTTGATAATGCTAAAAACGAACATATATTTCATAGCATTATTCCTCAAGAAAGACAAGCTTTTAGTTGCAATTGTTCTATTTACAAGTGATATTCGTTTAAATAATAAAAGGTGAAGACAAAAGACAGATTCGACGAATTGAAGACGCAAACGACCAAAAAGCTCAAAAGAACAAAAGACAATCAAAGAGGTTCCAATTATTGATAAGAAACGTCTCGAAATTACAAGAGTACAAGATTCAAAACTCAAAGTACAAAATATAAAATTGTACGCAAGGACGTTCGAAAATCCGGAACCGGGACCAGAGTCAACTCTCAACGCTCGACGCAACGGACTAAAAATTACAAGTCTACTATGCACAAGAATATAATATAATATATAAATAATTATATTAATTATTTATATTTTATATTTATATATAAAATCCGTCGGCAAGAAAGACTCCAAAAGATGTGAGCTGTAATTTTAATCTCCGCGACTCGCGGAGTTTGAAGGCAAAATTCACCGCGAGTCGCGGAGCCCCAAAAATCGAAAATCCCTATAAAGCCAACCGAATTCTGATCACAAAACATAATCTATTTTCTCTCTTCTCTCATATATACGATATATATATATATATAATTTATATTTTAATTTTAATTATAATTATAATTCTAATAATAAGGGTATGTTAGCGAATGTTGTAAGGGTGTAAGTCGAAATTCTGTCCGTGTAACGCTACGCTATTTTTAATCATTGTAAGTTATGTTCAACCTTTTTACATTAATGTCTCGTAGCTAAATTATTATTATGCTTATTTAAAACGAAGTAATCATGATGTTGGGCTAATTACTAAAATTGGGTAATTGGGCTTTGTACCATAATTGGGGTTTGGACAAAAGAACGACACTTGTAGAAATTAGACTATGGGCTATTAATGGGCTTTATATTTGTTTAACTAAATGATAGTTTGTTAATGTTAATATAAAGATTTACAATTGGGCGTCCCTATAAATTACCATTTACACTCGATCGGACACGATGGGCGGGGTATTTATATGTACGAATAATCGTTCATTTAACCGGACACGGGAATGGATTAATAGCCACTAGAATAATTAAAACAGGGGTGAAATTACATTCAAGGGTAATTGGTGTAATTGTTAACAAAGTAGTAAAACCTTGGTTTACACGCAGTCGATAACCTGGTGTATTCATTAAACAAAGTATTAAAACCTTGTTACAATTCGAATCCCCAATTAGTTGGAATATTTAACTTCGGGTATAATAATAATTTGACGAGGACACTCGCACTTTATATTTATGACTGATGGACTGTTATGGACAAAAACCAGACGGACAGATTAAATAATTCAGGACAAAGGACAATTAACCCATGGGCATAAAACTAAAATCAACACGTCAAACATCATGATTACGGAAGTTTAAATAAGCATAATTCTTTTATTTCATATTTAATTTCCTTTATTTTATATTTAATTGCACTTCTAATTATCGCACTTTTATTTATTGTTATTTAATCGCACTTTTAATTATCGTACTTTTTAATTATCGCAATTTTATTTTATCGCACTTTTATTGCAATTTCATTATCGTTATTTATTTTACGCTTTAAATTAAGTCTTTTATTTATTTAATATTTTACATTTGGTTTTAACTACGACTAAAGTTTTAAAATCGACAAACCGGTCATTAAACGGTAAAAACCCCGTTTATAATAAAAATATTACTTATATATATATATTTGTATTTTTATAAAAAAAAGTAAACTAATATAGCGTTGAGCTTTGTTTAAAGATTTCCCTGTGGAACGAACCGGACTTACTAAAAACTACACTACTGTACGATTAGGTACACTGCCTATAAGTGTTGTAGTAAGGTTTAAGTATATCCATTCCATAAATAAATAAATATCTTGTGTAAAATTGTATCATATTTAATAGTTTTGCCTAGTAAAATATAAGCTATTTCGTATACACCTCGCATAACATCAGTCTCGTAGCTAAGTTATTATTATGCTTATTTAAAACGAAGTAATCATGATGTTGGGCTAATTACTAAAATTGGGTAATTGGGCTTTGTACCATAATTGGGGTTTGGACAAAAGAACGACACTTGTGGAAATTAGACTATGGGCTATTAATGGGCTTTATATTTGTTTAACTAAATGAAAGTTTGTTAATGTTAATATAAAGATTTACAATTGGGCATCCCTATAAATTACCATATACACTCGATCGGACACGATGGGCGGGGTATTTATATGTACGAATAATCGTTCATTTAACCGGACACGGGAATGGATTAATAGCCACTAGAATAATTAAAACAGGGGTGAAATTACATTCAAGGGTAATTGGTGTAATTGCTAACAAAGTAGTAAAACCTTGGTTTACACGCAGTTGATAACCTGGTGTATTCATTAAACAAAGTATTAAAACCTTGTTACAATTCGAATCCCCAATTAGTTGGAATATTTGACTTCGGGTATAAGGATAATTTGACGAGGACACTCGCACTTTATATTTATAACTGATGGACTGTTATGGACAAAAACCAGACGGACATATTAAATAATCCAGGACAAAGGACAATTAACCCATGGACATAAAACTAAAATCAACACGTCAAACATCATGATTATGGAAGTTTAAATAAGCATAATTCTTTTATTTCATATTTAATTTCCTTTATTTTATATTTAATTGCACTTCTAATTACACATTTTTATTGTTATTATATTTAATTGCACTTTTAATTATCGTACTTTTTAATTATCGCAAGTTTATTTTATCGCACTTTTATTATTCGTAATTTCATTTATCGTTATTTACTTCATGCTTTAATTTAAGTCTTGTATTTATTTTTAATATTTTACATTTGGTTTTAACTGCGACTAAAGTTTTAAAATCGACAAACCGGTCATTAAACGGTAAAAACCCCCCTTTATAATAATAATATTACTTATATATATATTTGTATTTTTATAAAAGTAAACTAATATAGCGTTGAGCTTTGTTTAAAAAAAAAGATTCCATGTGGAACGAACCGGACTTACTAAAAACTACACTACTGTACGATTAGGTACACTGCCTATAAGTGTTGTAGCAAGGTTTAAGTATATCCATTCTATAAATAAATAAATATCTTGTGTAAAATTGTATCGTATTTAATAGTTTTTCCTAGTAAAATATAAACTATTTCGTATACCTTAGCTTTGACATCATATTCCGATATGGATTTTCACTTGAGTTTCGAAAGCAGTGTAACCGGAATGGATCAACCAATTAGCCATCATCAATTCTGGATGAATTGTGGATGGGTTCGTAGTCGACTTAACCAATGGAGACAAGAAGAAGGTGATCCCTTCCACCCACCAAATTCACCTCTTGGTGAAGAACCCGAAGCACTTACCGGCGAACCAGTCCAAAACACCATTTTCACCCTCATTTCTAGGATATCTCGCAACGATTATATAATATCTAGAATTCTAAACTATATTCATCCGCTTGTTCCAACCGCCAATCATCCCGGAATAATAGAAGAAGTCAACGAGCTTCGCGCTCGAGTAGTGGCTTTGGAAAGTATGATGCACAACTTGCAGGCATCACAGTCACCACCGGCACAAGCACCAACAGCACCAGTACCACCAACAACACAAGCCTCAACATCACATGCCTCAACATCACACGCCTCAACATTACAATCTGTACCTCGATCATAATCTTCGTTCTACATATCGTCCTACGTCAACATCATACGCACCATAGATACCAAGGAGTACCAACAACAATAAACGATGAAGTATTGATTCATAACTTCATTGGAGAATTATTCTGCAGAGATTATGTAATTTCTAAAAGTTTTAGAGATTATTCATTTCTAGTTCCAATCGTAAATCAAATGAGATTAATATCATATTAATTCATTAAATCCATAATTACATCCGAAGAAGATGTATATGTACGTATAAGGATTGTAATTCTTTTGTACAAAATGTTAATTGTGAAAATATTTTAACGGATATGTAATACCTGAGAAATATTTAAATTTTACTTTAAAATGTTACACTGTACATTCTTCAATTCTAATTCAACAGTCATTAACTATACTACTTACATCCACAGATATATGTATACGTTCACCAAAGATCAACCATCTTCATACAAATTTAATTACATATTTTGATTTTGACAGATCAGAATCCAAGTCAAGATTTAACAGGTAGTATCACTCTTAGCTTCCTACATCTTTCAAAATTTTACTTTGAATTCAAACTCTACTAGAACATTACTTTTATTCATAAAATCCATCTTTCAAGATTCACGATGATTTCATCATATGTATATTGACAATTACAATCTGCGTTCAAACCCTTCAAAATTCTTGAAACACCTCAATTAAGGAACAATCGAGAGGATGAACCAACCACACGTTATCTACGAAAAGAAAGATTTATGAATATAGTTATGCACCTGGAAAACTCTCGGAACCTAAGTAAAATTTTAACACGTATCTCTGCTAGATCCTTTGGCATTGTTATTACCGAAAATAACCTTGCAATCCCTTTTCAAGGTATCAAGTTTTATCACACTCCAACAAGTCAACTTTGACTTTTCATTTGGATTAGCCTTATTATAACCTCGATATATACATTTGCCCTTTTTGTCATTGCTACCGGGGAACCTTTTATATTCCACCATATTAACAGTAAACGCACCAGCAACTTCGTTGCTCTTTAGCTGAAATCTCTCTGAAAAATCACTATATTTATTTATTTAAACCCTATCATATACTCATCTGCATCTTGTAATGATAATTACCATACCAAATACTGGGAAGCATCAATCATTATTCTCGAATTTCGCAGCGTTTCTACGTCAACAGTTATATATATACATATAACGTCTATCTCCTGGGCTTATGTACTTCAATTCTAAATTTCTGAAAAGCACCACAGTCTGCGAATCAGTTCTCTGAGTTTTGAAAAAGCTGATGAAGCAGCAAAAACTGTAGATGGCTTTAACAGTCAAAAGTTTGATAATAAGGAATGGCATGTTGGTAAGGCTTAAAAAATGAGAAAATTTGGAACTGAAAAACGGATTGAGCAAACCATGAAGGAGATTGTGGATAAATCACAAAGACTAAACATGTATTCAAAGAATCCAGATGATTCAGTATCTGATGAAATCTTCAGCGAATACCTTGCTCCTTACTCATTCTAAATTCTTGCGGAAAAATTTTCTTCATCATCCTTTGATTTTAGATATTTTAAAATTCTAAGATATCATCGTATCTTTCAGTATAAATATCCTCGATATTTCTGAAGATATCTTCATAACTATTCTTGTCCGAAATTATTTATCTCTTCACGATAGTTGTGTTACATCATAAAGGAAACTAACTTAGTTTCTGTAAAAATTTAAGTTTAAATTATGAATGTTTTTGGGAGAAGTGTTGGGAATGGAAAGCATGAGTTAGTATAATATAATGACGCCTGACCAACGTGGTTATATTATAGTAAATCATGCTGTAACAACCCTGTTTTTTGTCACTTCTATTAACTGTCTGTTAGTTGATTTAACGGTGATTATTTGACTTTTTATGTGTTTAAGTGTATTAAATGCATACGTGAACCCTGGAGGGTTATTTATATTAATATGGGTTAATATTAATCGATAAAATATTTCGGATAAGAGAAATACAATAAAAACATTACGATTTGAATAACTGCAAAAACTGTTTTTCGAGCAACGAAACGCTTGGGTTTATTTTAATATTTTTTTATTTATTAATTTTTACCTTTTTAAAAATATTTAATTTATTGGGTTTTTAATAAATTAAACGTTTGGTTGCGTTTTAAAGATTGGTTTAGCATTCCGGGCCTTCGGTACGTCTAAACGGCACTTGAAACGAACCACGAACACACGCTTTTGCAAAACGAGAACCCGGAAACCCCATGTGGGCCATGTTCGGCCGACCCACACCCCCTCCCCCTTATATTTTAATTTTGAGCATACTTGAGGGACTTAGTTGCTAATTATTAATTTTAGGGACTAATATAAATACATAGTGTTAACCTAATTTAATCATAATCCCCTACACAAAAATTTGGCAGTCGACTACTTCCCCCTCCCTCTTGATCGACCAACCACCACCAACCCTAGCACCATCAATTTTCAACTTTTGAGTAAACCTCGAACACGAATCTTGCAATTCTCTTCATTCTCTACGCATTGGTATAATTTGTTTGTTGTTCAAAGGTATAATTTTACAAGCCCTAGCTCTAAAAATTTTGATTTCATAAAGTTTTATAGTTTATGTTGGTCAATTGCTCGATTCATCGCGTTTGTATGTATTATTAATCGTTAATTTGATCGTATTGATTGTTTCATGTGAAAACCGAATTGTTTATTGATAATACTGATATGATGGACTTTTTTTCTATAAATTATTATCATCTAGATGGAAAGAGGTAGAAAAATTAATAACGTTAGGCTCAAGAATCAATGGATTTCGTTATCGTATGCTCTAGATATGTTAAATCAAAGTTTTGTTGTGATCTTGCCATGAATCCGAATTTTCTGAGTTGTATGCCTTGTGAATTATGTTATTACATGTTAAACATTGTATAGATGACTTAAAAACACTCAATTTTGCCTAGGATTTCATGCGGTTTGGATTTGTATAGCTTAAGTTATGCTTAATTGAATGAACATGAAAAACTGAATTGCTCATTATCTTGAAATTGACTTTTTAATTCATTTTCAATGAGTTGATGACTTAGGTCTTTGCATTTATGGAAAATATTTATGTTATAGTTAACTTTTCACCTAGGCTTTGCATCATTTGGATTTTTGAAACTTGAGTAATATGCGAATCAAAACGATAACCTGAATTCAGTCCAAATCTGTAATGTATGTATCTCTAGTCTTATAACATGAGTTGTGGATCTATTGATACCTTTCCCTTTTGGATATTGAAACTTTGTATGTTATGTGACTTATGTTTAGTATGTCAAGTCGTGAAAACTGATCTATTGTGCACACTAAGGCCATAGTTTTGGTGACTTCTGATTTGAGCTGAAACAGAAAGTCCAACTTGATTGAATAAACTGTACCAACTGGCTAAATCAAAGTTTCTCATTTTTGGATATGTGATAATTTGATTTGTCCTGGAACCATGGCCACTAACTTTGTATTAATTTCATGTTCCTAGCTCCAGTTATATCCAATACGAGATTGGTGCGCAGTCAGAAACTGATTTAATGAATCATAAATGCGTCCATTCTGAAACCCGACTTATAGATATCGTATGACACCCTGCTATTGATTTTTGGAAACATTTATATGTCTAGTTAAGATCTGGAGCTTGTCATACTACCATGTATTATGTGCTATGAGATATTGTGCATTACTTGCAACTTGTACATGAAAGTTATGCTAGACGATAAACTGTGATCGCGTATGTGACAAACTTTGATATGAAACGTGTTAGTTGACCTAAGTTTGACATGTTGACCAACATTTAACATGAACCTACTGATGTTGATTTTAGTTGACCACTTTGACTAAGTTTGACTTTTGGTTTGACTTGGGTTGACTTTTGTTGACTTGCATGAATTAGTTGACTTTTATTTTGAAACGAGTCGAGTCGAGCAATAAGACAACTTACTCTATGAAACCCCTATGTTATATGACTTAAATAATAACCAACCTATATACGTGTACTGATAAGCGTCTAGAGGGGTATAAATATAGTATTATTTTTGATATAAAATACTATTAAATACGATACAATTTACACAAGTTATTTATTTATTTATAGAATGGATATACCTAAACCTTGCTACAACACTTATAGGCAGTGTACCTAATCGTAGAGTAGTGTTGTTTTTAGTAAGTCTGGTTCGTTCCACAGGGATACAGATACAGATTGAAAACGTACTATATATTTTTATACAAACATATTGATAGGCCAGATCATGTTTAGATTGGAAGAATTGACAAGTTAGAAGGAGATTCGGTAAGTAAGAATGAGATTCTGTATGAGAGAGTTTCGGTAAAATTTACATTCCACAGCTTCTAGAACTCAGTTACAATACAATGGCTATTGTGTTAGGATTACATAGGTTCCTTATATAGCCCTCTTCTAAAGAACCTTCATTTAAGCTTATTTAACATTAACACTATACAACTTCGGGGTCTGATGTTTCGCGAGGTGTATATAAAATAGCTATTAATTTTAGCAGGAAAATACTATTAAATACGATACAATTTTACACAAGATATTTATTTATTTATAGAATGGATATACTTAAACCTTGCTACAACACTTATAGGCAGTGTACCTAATCGTACAGTAGTGTAGTTTTTAGTAAGTCCGGTTCGTTCCACAGGGAAAATCTTTAAACAAAGCTTAACGCTATATTAGTTTACTTTTATAAAAATACAAATATATATATAAGTAATATTATTATTATAAAGGGGGGTTTTTACCGTTTAATGACCGGTTTGTTGATTGTAAAACTTTAGTCGCAGTTAAAACCAAATGTAAAATAATAAATAAATACAAGACTTAATTTAAAGCGTAAAGTAAATAACGATAATGAAATTGCGAATAATAAAAGTGCGATAAAATAAACTTGCGATAATTAAAAATTACGATAATTAAAAGTGCAATTAAATAAAATAACAATAAAAATGCGATAATTAGAAGTGCAATTAAATATTAAATAAAGGAAATTAAATATGAAATAAAAGAATTATGCTTATTTAAACTTCCGTAATCATGATGTTTGACGTGTTGATTTTAGTTTTATGCCCATGGGTTAATTGTCCTTTGTCCTGGATTATTTAATATGTCCGTCTGGTTTTTGTCCATAACAGTCCATCAGTCATAAATATAAAGTGCGAGTGTCCTCGTCAAATTATCCTTATACCCGAAGTTAAATATTCCAACTAATTGGGGACTTAAACTGTAACAAGATTTTAATACTTTGTTTAATAATTACACCAGGATGTCGACTGAGTGTAACCCAAGGTTTTAATATTTTGTTATCAATTATATCAAGTGTCCTTGTACATAATTTCACCCCTGTTTTAATTATTCTAGTGGCTATTAATCCATTCCCGTGTCCGGTTAAATGAACGATTATTCGTACATATAAATACCCCGCCCATCGTGTCCGATCGAGTGTATATGGTAATTTATAGGGACGCCCAATTGTAAATCTTTATATTAACATTAACAAACTATCATTTAGTTAAACAAATATAAAGCACATTAATAGCCCATAGTCTAATTTCCACAAGTGTCGTTCTTTTGTCCAAACCCCAATTATGGTACAAAGCCCAATTACCCAATTTTAGTAATTAGCCCAACATCATGATTACTTCGTTTTAAATAAGCATAATAATAACTTAGCTATGAGACATTAAATTAAAAAGGTTGAACATAACTTACAATGATTAAAAATAGCGTAGCGTTACACGGACAGAATTTCAAATTACACCCTTACAACATTTGCTAACATACCCTTATTATTAGAATTATAATTAAAATTAAAATTAAAATATAAATTATAAATATAAATATTACGATATAGATAGAGAGATGGATGGATATATGTTTTTGAAAATGATCAGAATTCGATTGGCTTTATAGGGAGTTTCAGAATTTGGGGCTCCGCGACTCGCGGCCCTTTTTGCCTTCAAACTCCGCGAGTCGCGGAGTTTGTAAATACAGCTCACTCCATTTTGGAGTCTTTCTTGCCGACGATTTTATAAATAAATATAATATATTAAATAATTATAAGAATTATTTAAATATTATATTATATTTATGTGCATAGTTGACTTGTAATTTTTAGTCTGTTGCGTCGAGCGTTGAGAGTTGACTCATGTCCCGGTTCCGGATTTTCGAACGTCCTTGCGTACAATTTAATATCTTGTACTTTGCGTTTTGAATCTTGTACTTTTGTAATTTCGAGACGTTTCTTATCAATAATTGGAACCTCTTTGATTGTCTTTTGTACTTTTGAGCTTTTTGGTCGTTTGCGTCTTCAATTCGTCGAATCTGTCTTTTTTCTTCACCTTTTATTATTTAAACGAATATCACTTGTAAATAGAACAATTGCAACTAAAAGCTTGTCTTTCTTGAGGAATAATGCTATGAAATATATGTTCGTTTTTAGCATTATCAAATATTCCCACACTTAAGCGTTGCTTGTCCTCAAGCAATATTGTCTTGAAATACTAGAATCACTTCTTTATTCTTCACACTTTGTACATCAGTGATTTCTATACGGTGGTATAAACAATGGTAGTAACGATATGGTTTACAGTCCCACATGACTATAAAAATTTAGATCCATTAAGGAAATTGGATCTTTATGAAAACATTTGATCTTTTGAAAATTAAATCTAGTTTTTACCCTAGATAAGTTTTTCGGAATAACCCTTCACCGGTGTTTGCAAAATATTTTTGTGGGTTTGATGGGTTTCAGATTTGAAAATTTTAGCTCAAAACTTGCGGTTTTGTGTCACCCACTTGCTAACCTTGTATTAGGAAAGCAACACGTCCAGTTTACTTGTCCCGTATATTACCTTACGGTAAACTACCGTCCGGTTGTAAAGGAAAGCGTTGAACAAGCAACTGTTAAGGCAATGTTCCCTGACATGCTTTTAATTATGGTCTATAACGTGTCGGACGCAATTACTATCATTGGTAGGAGCAATAGTAAAGCTCACCCTTATAATTTTTCGGTCGGGCACAAGGTCCTGTCTTTGACCACTATGCAACCACCGTTCTTACGGTTGACACCCGATTTGGTTCAGGTGACCTAATGAATTCCAAGTGAATTCCTAGGATTTTACGTTCAATGGTAATGAACGCATTGAAAATAGGGTTTTCAGAAAACAAATCGGTTTGTAATTTTGATCAAAATATTTTCTCGTTCAAGCTCGAGTTTAGATATCATTGAATTCCATGAGTTTGTAATTCTCAATCTTTAAGGTCAATCTCAAGGATTGAGTATTATCAGGCTTAAAAGCTGATTTTTAGTCTTTAAGGAGATTATCCTTTCTGGGGATCTGATTCATTAGTCTTATCAAGCTAATTTGCATGGTGCCCCCCCATTGTACGAGATAAATCCTTCTCATGGTTAGGATAAATCTGACCACTTGGCGACCCTGTTTAATGCTGAGGTCCGTGGATTTCCTGCTGATTTTAGTGATGACTTTTCTAGATTTTTCGTCAACCTACAGCTGGTCTGGACGACAACTTCTTGACCTAAATCAAGAAGCGCGTTTCTTTTTTGAAAGACATTACTTCCTTTTAATTATGGAATTGATTCATCGTGTAGATCCATCTTTCTTACAGTAAATCAGGTAAAACTTTTTAGTTTAGTCCAAAGCAAAAGTATTTTCAGTTATTTGTACAAAAATATGTGATATATGTTTTGAATAACTTGGAGAATTTTCCCACACTTGGCTTTTATTTTCCTTTTTATTGTCCTCTATTCCATTTTAAATGAATTTTAACATTTTGGTTTGTTTCTCAATTTATGTCCTTTCCGAGGTTACAATAATTTCGGTGTTAAAACCTAGTTTTATCGTTCATAAATATGTATAAACATGATTTTGAGTTCATTTAATTGAAAATTTTGAAAAATTTTACTAGATTTGGGTAGTCAGTATATAAGACTAGGGCTGTTCTTTATTATCAGAGAGCACTAGATTCTAATACAACTACTGCTTTACTAGTATTTTTAATGGTAACCAAGTGTTTAAGATAAAAATTTTAAAATTCGAAAGAATTTAACCCCTTCCCACACTTAAGATCTTGCAATGCCCTCATTTGCAAGAAATCAGTAACAATTTAAATTATTGAGGGTGATTTGTGTGAAAATGATTAAATTTTTACCAAAGTTTTCAAATATATTGGCGTTTGTTTGCTGAATGATAAATGGTGCACATCATTTGTTCATTCCGTCTTGTTGTTATTTCACATATATTTTGCATCTTGTCGTCAAAATTAGTTGCTTTTGCCGAACTTAATGCCAGTCTTTGAAAATGCGTTGTTTTACCCTGTTGTGTACATAAGATAACTGCAAACATATATACATATTTTTGAAGTTTGGTATATTACCCCACATTCAAAAATTATTAAAATCTAAGAATATAAGTTAGAAAATTATAAAAACTATTACAATATTAACATAAGTATTAAACGTATCAACATTACAAATTACAAAATAAACAAAACTAAGTAGACTAGGGATGATACTGATACCAATAGGGGTTCCAAGCATAACCATAGGTGCTATAGAATGCTTCGGCAGGGTTATACGTAGGATACGGTGGTTGCATCTCTATAGACCAGGGAGGGAATATGGGTTTTGGCGTAGGAATATTGTTTCTACCTATATGTTGGCAATGAGCTATGATTTGGTTTTGATGAACTTGCCAATCTTCAAATGCTCTCTGTCTAGCATTTTCGTACTCCTGTGAAGCTATAAACCTTTGCATTTCTTGCATTTCATTTCCCCCTCCTACATTACCTTGCTGTTGGTTTCTCTCAACCTGTGGATGTCTACCATGGTATTTTACTGCGGCGTTATTTCGCCTCTTCAAAACTTTCGCACCATGGTATACATTTAAACCTATAGTATCGCGGGGTTCTGGTTCTTCGACTAATAATCCCCCCCGACTTATATCCACACCGAGATATTCAGCAATCAAAGTAATAAAAATACCACCTCCTATTATGCTATGCGGTCTCATCCCCCTAACCATAGCTGATAAATAATAACCCACACAATAAGGTATACTTACAGCGCTTTGTGGGTCTCGAATACACATATGGTAAAACAAATCCTGTTCATTTACCTTTTCCTTGTTCTTACCTCTTTGTGTAATCGAATTAGCTAAAAACCTATGAATCACTCTTAATTCAGCTCTATCTATATCCAAATAAGAGTAATTTCCCCCTTTGAATCGGTGATGGCTTGTCATTTGACTCCATACACCGTGTGTATCAAAATTTTCATCTATCTTTCTACCATTTAGTATCAACCCTCTACAATCGGCAGATGCTAACTCCTCAGGCGTATATATACGTAAAGCCTGAGCCATGTCTAGTAAAGACATGTGGCGCATCGAACCTCCTAACAAAAATCTAATAAAAGATCGATCGGTTAAACTAGCTACCCGATCATTTAATTCTATACTACACAACAATTCTTCACACCATACTTTATATACAGGTCTACGCATGGTGAATAAACGTACCCAGTCGTTAAAAGTAGAATTACCATACATCTGTACAAGTAATTCCCTAATTGGCCCGACCAATTCTACAGCTTCTAAGGGTCCCCATTCTATGACCCTAGGTACCTCAACAACTTTAGAATGAAGAGTATGCAAACCCCTTTGGTATTTTGGATAATCTATCCAAAGTCTGTCAAATCTCAGGTTCGGGTGCAAATCTTCCAAGTGCATATCAGAAAATGTCATGACTGGATGAGGTATATCTTGTTTGTAGTAGTTATCCACCTCCTGTTGTTCCGCATTCTCAGCAGGAGCATTGCGAGCTTGGGATGAAGATTCACCCCTTTCAGTCTGCAAAACACATCAAACACAATTTTTGTGCATCCAAATATGCATTAGTGTCAGCAAAATCATCAATCAAAATAATATTACAATGACATGATCAATTTATATCAAACTTAAACTCATTTTCATATTTTCATCAAATCTACACTTTTTCAAATAAGCATATACGAAAATGTTCGCCAAATTCATAAGCGTTCAACTCAAATAACATGTCAAAATAATCATTACTAGCAATTAAACAAGTTTCAAATGGCATTATCTCTCAAAAATCAAGTTCATGAATTTTTAGACTTGAAAAAGTCCACTTTAATTCTCAAAATCATGTTTAGGCTCAAAGTTTGGATCATTTAACTACCTAAACATGTTACACTACTTAATTTAGCAACAATTCATGACAAAAATCGGCCATAACCTGTTTATATCAAAAAGCCCCAAATTTGCTCAAGAACACAAACACTAGATTACTCAAAATTTGAAGTTTAAGGCTTCTAATCATGTTAAATAGCATCAATCTAGGTTATACAAGCATAATACATAAACTATTTAAGCATAATTACACTAAAAAGCATCAAAATCAAATTAGGGAAAAAATTGCTCAAGAACACTAATTTTCGGATTAAATGGTGTTTAGGTGTAGAAATTTACCGTTTTTCTTGAGTAATTCCTTGATAGCATCCTTCTCAACATGATTTTAGTAAAAGATTTGATGATTAACGGTTAAAAATTGTGATTTTGGGGGTGTTTTTTTGGGTTTTTGCGAGGGTTATTTTCGGAGTTTTTTTTTCTGTGGGTTGGGACTGATCTGTTCCAGCTCCTATTTTTTTTTTTCTGTAATTCGATCCTCCCGCGAGTCGCGGGGTTTAAAGCTTCAAACTCCGCGAGTCGCGGAGTTTTTTTTTTTTTTTTATATACTAATTAAAACAATTAGGTAATTAATTTTAAAATTTTGTTTCCCTTGTTATTTAGGACGAGGTCGTTTCGGATCGATGTCCTAGTCCGTCCTTCGACAAAATTTTAAAATTTGTCTTTTTGTAGCGATTGTTTTAAAAGCTAAGATTTTTTTGGGGTTTTTAATGTTTTTGGTATACTTTAATTCAATAAGATTAAAAATAATGATAATAAAAGTTCTCGTCCCTCCCTCGGGTAAAGCAATTTCGGTTCAAAGACCTAGTCTTCAACTTACGACGAATTTTAAAAATCATATTTTTAACTTAATGAGATAAAGTAAATTTTTGTTTTTAAATTCACACAATTTAAATATAAAATTCAAAATTAATATTAAAAATTCACACCAAACTTAAAATTTGAAATGCATAAAAATAAAATTCATATTTTAAAAATTAAAAATTCACACCAAACTTAATTTAAAAATTTATATTATAAATTCACACCAAACTTATATTAATTTTTCAAATATTTACAATTTTAAATATATTGATTTTACAAAGTTTACGATAATAATTTAAGATTTATATATTAATTTTAAAAACACGGTAAAAATAAAATTAAAAATCTTTTTGCTTTTTATCCCACTTTAATCAATCAAATATTATCAAAAATATGCGCCCCTCTTTTCGGTAAAGTAATTTCGGTTCCAAGACCTAATTTAACTCATGACGAATTTTTAAAATATTTTGGGTTGATTGATTAAAGATATTTATACCTTAAGAATAAACATTAAATTTCGCAGTGATGTAATAAATTTTTGAATGATATCAATAATTTCGGTCGCCAAACCTAATTTTATTCAATACCAATTTAATACTTTATAGTGAACAAATTAGCGTTTATTATCAAAAGGTTAAAAAAAATAAAATAAAAACTGTACAAACATACCTGTGAGATAGTATTCTTAGTTATATGATCTATCCCATTCATAAGATAGTCGGTTTAATTGGTTTTCCATGGCTACATAGGCGTAACCTCGAGCATTCAGTGTCTTTTCTTCTAAACATATGAACGGTCCGTCTCTGCATAAAGTAACAAATTCAGTATTTGAATAGGTTTGATTATTTGAACATTTACCTCCATGTGACCATTTTTCGCATTTGTGACATCTTTCTAGGTGTCGTGCTCTTCTTTTCGCTGCGGATTTTGATTTTCCTTTACCAAATTGTAACTTATTATCTTCGCATCTGGATTCTTTTCTAACTCCGTCCATTCTTTCTCTGATTACCGATACTATTTCACTCAGTAGTGTGTCATTATTACGTTTAGTGATCAAAGCGTGTAGCATTAGACCATGGTTTAGTTCACAGGCAGTCTTCATTTCCTAAAAAAAATAAAAATTCAGAATGGGGGGAGAAGACTAGTTCTTTAAGGTCTGCTAGGGAAAGACCATTCGGGTTCCATTCTCGAGAACTACACGAAAACAGACAATCTAACTCTAACAAAAATACATATTATCCTTTAAAGACTTGATTCTCCCCACACTTAGTTAGCTGTGGTGTCGAAATTGTGATTAACTTCATCATCGAATTCCATTGGACTATCTAGGTAGTGTTTAACTCTGTGACCATTAACTTTAAATTCAATCCCATTTGAATTTATTAATTCTATCGTTCCGTATGGAAAAACTCTTTTAACTATGAATGGTCCAGACCATCTTGATTTCAATTTTCCAGGAAATAGCTTGAATCGTGAATTGAAAAGAAGAACTCTGTCTCCTTCTTTAAATTCTTTTGAACTTCTGATTCTTTTATCATGCCATTTCTTCGTTCTTTCTTTATAGATTAACGAATTTTCGTATGCTTCATGTCTTAATTCTTCTAATTCGTTTAGTTGACTTAATCGTAGACGTCCGGCTTCATGTAAATCAAGATTACATGTCTTCAAAGCCCAAAATGCTTTGTGTTCAATTTCTACTGGAAGATGACATGCTTTTCCATAAACAAGTCTAAAAGGTGTGGTTCCAATTGGAGTTTTGTAGGCTGTTCTAAAAGCCCAGAGTGCATCCTCCAATTTAATGGACCATTCCTTCGGATTTGATCCTACAGTTTTCTCTAGAATACGTTTTAAAGCTCGGTTGGTATTTTCAACTTGTCCACTTGTTTGTGGATGATATGCGGTTGAGATTTTATGAGTTACTCCATATCTTTTAAGAACTTTCTCAAGTTGATTATTACAGAAATGAGTACCCCGATCACTTATTAAAGCTTTCGGTGTTCCAAACCTTGCAAAAAGACGTTTTAAAAAGTTGACTACAACTCGTGCATCGTTAGTTGGGAGAGCTTGTGCTTCCGGCCATTTAGATACATAATCAATGGCTACGAATATATATAGATTATTATGAGATTTTGGAAATGGACCCATAAAGTCAATACCCCAAATGTCAAATACTTCACATACTTGTATGACATTTTGTGGCATTTCATCACGTTGACTTATTTTTCCGGCCCTTTGACAAGCATCACAGGATTTGCAAAGAAGGTGTGTGTCTTTGTAAATTGTAGGCCAATAGAATCCAGCATCATAAACTTTTCTTGCTGTTAGTTGAGGCCCATAATGCCCTCCTGTTGGTCCTGTGTGACAATGGTTTAATATTTTACTAGCTTCATCTCCAAATACACATCGGCGTATTATTCCATCTGGACAACTTTTAAATAGATGTGGATCTTCCCAAAAATAGTGTTTTATATCACTGAAGAATTTCTTTCGTCTTTGGTCTGATAATCCTTTTTCAAGGAATCCACAAACTAAGTAGTTTGCATAGTCTGCAAACCATGGGATTTCATTATAATCTATCTTCAATAGATATTCATCAGGAAAGTTGTCTTGTATGGCCGATTCATTTAGAACTTCTAATTCGGGATTTTCAAGATGAGAAAGATGATCAGCGGCGAGATTTTCTGCTCCTCTTTTATCTCGGATTTCAATATCAAACTCTTGTAAGAGTAAGATCCAACGGATTAATCTTGGTTTAGTATCTTGTTTCGAAAATAGGTATCTAAGAGCAGAATGGTCGGTATAGACCACCGTTTTTGCTAGAACGAGATATGATCGAAATTTGTCAAAAGCAAAGACAATAGCAAGGAGTTCTTTTTCAGTAGTTGTATAGTTCGTTTGTGCTCCTTGTAACGTCTTACTAGCATAATATATAGGTTGAAATCATTTTTCAATCCTTTGTCCTAAAACGGCTCCCATTGCAAAATCACTTGCATCGCACATTAGTTCAAATGGTAGATTCCAATTTGGTGTTATCATGATTGGTGCATTAGTGAGTTTCTCTTTAAGAATATTAAAAGATTTGATACACTCATCTGAAAAGATGAATGGAGCATCCTTTTCTAGGAGTTTATTCATAGGAGTGGCAATTTTAGAAAAATCTTTTATGAAACGTCGGTAAAAACCGGCATGCCCTAGAAAACTCCTAACTCCTCTAACATTGGTGGGATATGGAAGTTTAGCAATTACATCTACTTTAGCTCTATCCACTTCAATTCCTTCTTTTGAAATTTTATGACCAAGAACGATGCCTTCTTTAACCATGAAATGGCATTTCTCCCAATTAAGTACTAGATTTGATTGTTCGCATCTAATAAGCATTCATTCAAGATTAACTAGACATGTTTCAAATGTATCACCGAAGACTGAAAAGTCATCCATGAAAACTTCCATGCATTCTTCTATCATGTCGTGAAAAATCGCCATCATACACCTTTGAAAGGTTGCAGGGGTGTTACAAAGTCCAAATGGCATGCGCTTGTAAGCAAAAGTACCATAAGGGCACGTGAATGTGGTTTTCTCTTGATCTTCGGGTGCTATTGGAATTTGAAAATATCCGGAAAATCCATCTAGAAAACAATAGTAACTATTTCCGGCTAATCTTTCCAACATTTGATCAATGAAAGGTAAGGGAAAGTGATCTTTTCTGGTGGCGTCATTTAATTTTCTATAATCAATACACACACGCCATCTTGTTACAGTTCTAGTAGGAATAAGCTCATTTTTTTCATTTGTAATGACAGTCATGCCACCCTTCTTAAGCACGCATTGGACTGGGCTTACCCATGGACTATCAGAAATTGGATAAATTAAACCTGCATCTAGTAGTTTAATAATCTCTTTCTTAACTACATCTTGCATATTAGGATTTAGTCTTCGTTAGCGTTGCACATACGTTTTATGACCTTCTTCCATAAGGATTTTATGTGTGCAATACGAAGGACTTATTCCTTTAATATCATGAATCTTCCATGCAATGGCTGGTTTATGAGCTTTCAACACAGAAATGAGTTGTGATTTCTCATTTTCAGTAAGAGAAGATGATATTATTACAGGTAATTCAGATTCACCAGGTAAATAAGCGTATTCCAAATGGTTTGGAAGTGGCTTTAACTCTAATTTCGGAGGTTCTTCTATCGATGATTTGTATCGATATCTGTCTTCTTCTTTTAGCATTTGAATTTATTCTGTTGTTGGTTCATATCCATTAGCTATAAGTGTAGCTAACATTTCAGCTTCATCAATTGGTTCATTACCTTCTCCTAAAGAACATTCTCCTATTCCTTGTAATTCTGGAAATTCCTCTAATAATTCTGCATGTGCATCTATAGTTTGAATATAATAACATGTATCATCTGCAGATTGTGGTTGTTGCATTGCTCTATCAACTGAAAAGGTAACACTCTCATCCTCTATACTTAGGGTCAGTTTATTACCGAACACGTCTATCATTGCTTTAGCCGTGTTTAAGAATGGTCTTCCTAATATGAGAGGAACTTGAGAATCTTCTTCCATGTCCAGAACAACAAAATCTACTGGAAATACTAAAGTACCAACTTTAACTAGCATGTTCTCCATTATCCCTCTAGGATATTTTATTGATCTATCGGCTAGTTGTATGCTTATTCTGGTTGGTTTCAATTCTCCAAGGTCTAGTTTAGCGTATAGTGAATACGGCATTAGATTTATACTAGCACCTAAATCTGCTAATGCTTCTATTGAACTAAGACTACCCAGAAAATATGGAATTGTGAAACTTCCTGGATCAGATAGTTTTTCTGGTATCTTATTCAACATCACTGCTGAACAATTAGCATTCATAGTAACAGCCGAGAGTTCTTCCATTTTCTTTCTATTTGAGATTAGATCTTTCAAGAATTTAGCTTATCTAGGCATTCTTGAAATCACATCAATGAAAGGAAGATTTACATTTATCTGTTTAAACATATCTAAGAATTTGGATTGCTCGGCTTCAAGTTTCTCTTTCTTCATTTTACTCGGGTAAGGAAGTGGTGGTTTGTATGGTTTAACATAAGGTTTAGCCTTAACTGTGTTATCTTCATTAACCTTCTCAACTACCGGTTCTTTTTCCTTATCTTAATCAGGTTGTGGTTCTTGTGGAGTAGGAATAGCTTCATCAGAAGTTACAGGTATTTCAGGTGGTTTAAGTGCTGTACCACTTCTTGTGGTAATGGCTTTAGCTGTTTCATTCCGGGGGTTAGCATTTGTATCACTAGGTAGACTTCCCGGTTTTCTTTCACCTATTAACCTTGCTAGGTTACTTACTTCTTGTTCCAGATTTTGAATAGAAGCTTGTTGATTTCTAAATGCTTGAGCATTTTGTTCATTAGTTTGTTTCTGAGATGTGAAAAACTGCGTTTGAGTTTCAACTAGCTTCGTCATCATATCTTCTAAATTCGGCTTTTTATCATCGGTTTGTTGTGGTGGTTTGTTTTGAAAATTAGGTCTTTGCTGATTATAAGTATTGTTGGATACTTGTTGATTGCTAGGACCTTGTTTGTTGTTGTATGAAATATTTCGGTTATAATTCTGGTTTTGATTGTAAATAGGTCTTGGCGGTTGATAATTATTCTGATAATTATTTCCAGGCCTTTGGTTTATGTATGAAATATTCTCTCTTTGTTCCATTGTTAATTCAATACTGAGACAATCTTTTGTCAAATGTGGTCCTCCACACTGCTCACAACTAATTCGTATTGAGTGAATATCTTTAGTCATCTTTTCCATTCGTCTCTCGGCAGCATCTATCTTTGCGAAAATGGAATCTAAGTCATGGCTAGAATCGGCTCTAGCTGCTTTAGATGATCTAACGATATCTTTTTCTTGGTGCCACTCATGTGAGTGGGAAGCAGTGTTATCAATAATTTTGTAAGCATCAGTTTCGGTTTTCTTCATAATAGAACCACCAGCTGCTATATCTATGTCTTTCCTTGTAGTGATGTCGCATCCTTGATAGAATATTTGTACTATTTGACAGGTGTCTAAACCATGTTGCGGGCATCCTCTTAATAACTTTCCAAATCTTGTCCACGCCTCATATAGAGTTTCATTCGGCTTCTGTGTAAACGTAACAATTTCTGCTTGAAGTCTTACGGCTTTAGATGCCGGAAAGAATTGTTTAAGAAAATTTTCAACTAAAACGTCTCATGTATCAATCGCCCCTTCAGGTAACGATTCCAACCAATCTTTGGCTTCTCCCTTTAAAGTCCAGGGAAATAACATGAGATATATCTGTTCATCCTCCACTTCTCGGATTTTAAATAGTGTGCAGATCCTATTAAAGGTACGTAGATGTTCATTTGGATCTTCCTTCGGCGCACCACTAAATTGGCATTGATTAGTCACCATGTGTAGAATTTGTCCTTTGATTTCATAATCTGGTGCATTAATGTCTGGATGAGTAATTGCGTGACCTTGGCCAGTGCGTTTAGCTCTCATTCGGTCTTCCATACTTAAAGGTTCCAGATTCTCCATAATTGAATTTGTTGAATCGGAATCACTAGAGGATTCTGATTTAATGGTTCGTTCCTCAACAATCTCTGTTTGAATGATTGGTGGTTCCAGAGGAAACTTTAATGGTTCAGGATATACGAATCGTTCCTGAATATTCTCCGAATTCTCAATTGTGAGGTCGGGTTCAAAAAATGGATTATCGGAAATTTGAACTGGAGTACTTGGTCGACTGGATGACGATTCTAAAGAAAAATCAACGGCAGTAATATTTACTAAATGTCTTGATCTAGTTACAGGTGGTAAACGTACAAAAGGTGGTGAATGTACAAAAGGTGGTGAACGTCTTGCTCGGTGCATTCACTGAATATCCTATTAGTTTTTAAAAGGAAAGAAAAATTATAATAAGTTATCCAATCAATAGACTTTTCTGATTTTGCCCACGTTTTGAATAGCCAAAAGATGCAGCAGAGGGGCAGGATTCGTTTGGTCTCAATATAATTGAGGACTGTTTGGCTCCAATAACCCGGTCCACGTACAAATCCAACTATTACTACGAACCAGAAAATTTTTATGTCTATCAATTTAACCACTTAAAATAAATTTTCGTAATTTTAAGAAATTTAGATAAGAAGTAGAATAAAAATCTATGTCCTAAAACTAGAATAGCGAGAAATAAGAAAGAAAAAGAGTTCGTCGAAAAAGGTCGAAAAAGAAAAATGGTTGAAAAATAAAAGGTGACGGAAAAATAAAAGAAACTTATAAAACTTAAAAACACTTGACTAACCTAACCTTATTACTACAACTAACTTAAAATTATAATCGCAAATTGAGATTACTAATTGGAATGATAATTGATACATAGGTAAAAGTCGTCTAAAAATATTAAAGCTTGCAGGAAAAACTAAATCCCAAATGGAAATAACTTAAAAAAAACTAAAACTTAAAAAGGCGTCGCAAAATTCTAAAGCACTTAAATGTTAGTCTAAAGAAAAAGCACTTAAGAGATTTTACGGCAAGGCCTAAAAATCTAGAAGTAAAAATAACTATGGCAAAAACTAAGTTTAAAACTAAATATGAGCTAAAAATACAAATATTACGCTGAAACGATTAAAAAGGGACAAAATATAAAAATATACAAAAAGTTGTAAAAAGTACAATTTTTATAAAAATATTATTTTTATATTATTTATTTATTAAAACTATTAATTTTACAATTTAATTAAACTAATTTAACTAAAATATAAATTAAATAAAAAGTAAAACTAAAAATAAAATTAATTATAATAATAATAATAAATTAGGGTTAATAATAATAATAATTAATAATCACCCGTAATTAATGCTGAATTAGGGTTCTGTCGCGTGTCAGAGTCTCTCCGCGAGTTGCGGTATTCCAAGCAGAAAACTCCGCGAGTCGCGGGGTTCCGAAATTCAAATGACAGCTTGTGTAAAATTCGACGCGTTTTTTTTTATTTTATTTTCTGTTTTATATTTTATGTTTATATCAAGATATTATAATAAAAACTTATATTTAAAAACTTAAATAAAAATAGAACTACTTTATAAATTTAAAAATATCTTAAAAATAGATTTATATATATTAAAATTTTTTTTTTTCGGTTTTTTTTATGTTTTAAATAAAAACAAAATACTTAAATAAAACTTATATAAAAATAAAGAAACTTTATAAAACTTAAATATTTAACAAAATCTTAAAAATACTTAAATTTTTATTTTTCTTTTTATATTTTTGAATATTTAAAACGTATTTTTATAAAAATGAATTTTAATAAAAGTAAACTAAAAATAAAAATCTGTTTTTTTTAAATATTAGTGTTGCTTCCGGCTTTTAAGCTAGATTGTTCCCCGGTAGCGGCGCCAAAAATAACTTGATGTTTCGCGAGGTGTATATAAAATAGCTATTAATTTTAGCAGGAAAATACTATTAAATACGATACAATTTTACACAAGATATTTATTTATTTATAGAATGGATATACTTAAACCATGCTACAACACTTATAGGAAGTGTACCTAATCGTACAGTAGTGTAGTTTTTAGTAAGTCCGGTTCGTTCCACATGGAAAATCTTTAAATAAAGCTTAACGCTATATTAGTTTACTTTTATAAAAATACAAATATATATATAAGTAATATTATTATTATAAAGGGGCGTTTTTACCGTTTAATGACCGGTTTGTCGATTGTAAAACTTTAGTCGCAGTTAAAACCAAATGTAAAATAATAAATAAATACAAGACTTAATTTAAAGCGTAAAGTAAATAACGATAATGAAATTGCGAATAATAAAAGTGCGATAAAATAAACTTGCGATAATTAAAAAGTACGATAATTAAAAGTGCAATTAAATACAATAACAATAAAAATGCGATAATTAGAAGTGCAATTAAATATAAAATAAAGGAAATTAAATATGAAATAAAAGAATTATGCTTATTTAAACTTCCGTAATCATGATGTTTGACGTGTTGATTTTAGTTTTATGCCCATGGGTTAATTGTCCTTTGTCCTGGATTATTTAATATGTCCGTCTGGTTTTTGTCCATAACAGTCCATCAGTCATAAATATAAAGTGCGAGTGTCCTCGTCAAATTATCCTTATACCCGAAGTTAAATATTCCAACTAATTGGGGACTTAAACTGTAACAAGATTTTAATACTTTGTTTAATAATTACACCAGGATGTTGACTGAGTGTAACCCAAGGTTTTAATATTTTGTTATCAATTATACCAAGTGTCCTTGTACATAATTTCACCCCTGTTTTAATTATTCTAGTTGCTATTAATCCATTCCCGTGTCCGGTTAAATGAACGATTATTCGTACATATAAATACCCCGCCCATCGTGTCCGATCGAGTGTATATGGTAATTTATAGGGACGCCCAATTGTAAATCTTTATATTAACATTAACAAACTATCATTTAGTTAAACAAATATAAAGCCCATTAATAGCCCATAGTCTAATTTCCACAAGTGTCGTTCTTTTGTCCAAACCCCAATTATGGTACAAAACCCAATTACTCAATTTTAGTAATTAGCCCAACATCATGATTACTTCGTTTTAAATAAGCATAATAATAACTTATCTACGAGACATTAAATTAAAAGGTTGAACATAACTTACAATGATTAAAAATAGTGTAGCGTTACACGGACAGAATTTCGACTTACACCCTTACAACATTTGCTAACATACCCTTATTATTAGAATTATAATTAAAATTAAAATTAAAATATAAATTATAAATATAAATATTACGATATAGATAGAGAGATGGATGGATATATGTTTTTGAAAATGATCAGAATTCGGTTGGCTTTATAGGGAGTTTCAGAATTTGGGGCTCCGCGACTCGCGGCCCTTTTTGCCTTCAAACTCCGCGAGTCGCGGAGTTTGTAAATACAGCTCACTCCATTTTGGAGTCTTTCTTGCCGACGATTTTATAAATAAATATAATATATTAAATAATTATAAGAATTATTTAAATATTATATTATATTTATGTGCATAGTTGACTTGTAATTTTTAGTCCGTTGCGTCGAGCGTTGAGAGTTGACTCGTGTCCCGGTTCCGGATTTTCGAACGTCCTTGCGTACAATTTAATATCTTGTACTTTGCGTTTTGAATCTTGTACTTTTGTAATTTCGAGACGTTTCTTATCAATAATTGGAACCTCTTTGATTGTCTTTTGTACTTTTGAGCTTTTTAGTCGTTTGCGTCTTCAATTCGTCGAATCTGTCTTTTGTCTTCACCTTTTATTATTTAAACGAATATCACTTGTAAATAGAACAATTGCAACTAAAAGCTTTTCTTTCTTGAGGAATAATGCTATGAAATATATGTTCGTTTTTAGCATTATCAGGGTCCTAACAATCTCCCCTTAGTGTTAAATGTGAAATTTACAATATAATCCTATTTGAAACATCAAAAGGAACTTTGTTCCTCTGAAATGAATCTTTGATTTTAATCCTTTGAGTCTCTCAGTCTCTCATATCTTCTTATGTTTACTCTTGTTTTGAGACGACTCTTCAATCTTGTGAGAATGTATTTGACAATCTCATTATCTTCAGATGAATAACATTTGTTGATCAGTCTCCATCTAAGATATTTGAAACCATACATCAACGTTCCGTCTGAATATCTTCTGAAGTCTGAAACTCTGATGAAGACCTTTGTGTAGTGAGTGTTGACAAACACAAACCCATATGGACAGTCACTTACTTCAAGTAAGGACATGTATCTCAAATTGTCAATCACTTGATTTGGAGGTTTGATTCCAATCTTTTTATGTCCAGACTCCAAACCCATTTGGAAATCATGAACTGACATCCATCTCATTGAGTCAAGAATAAATCTGTAAACTGCCTTCATTGCAGTAGTATGATATATTGTTATAGATTCATTTAAGTCGATGAAGTAGTTGTAGATGAAGATGATGTCATCCATCTTTAAATTGTCGAAATCTGCCTATGAAAAATGATATTCCTCATCATCCATTCGTGTTACGTAGAATAGTGGCATCTTCACTCCATCCCTATTTATCATCAAAATTCTGTTAATGCTTTTGATTTCTGAGATCTGCTGTTCTTTAAGTCTCTCTTCATTTTTCAATTTGACTTGATTGAATTTGACTTGATTGCGAACATTCAGATAAGCTTTGAGATATTCTGGTTTCTTATGATATTTCCATGCACCAAGAACACTCATTGAGGATGAAAGGATGAGATCAGAGTCACCATAGATCCTGTAAGTTTGTTGTTCAATGAACGGAGAACGAAGAATCATCTTTTCTTCTTCACCACTAAGTAGATAATCAGCACTATGCTCAAAAACAATCTCTGATATTTGAAAGGAAACATCAGGATTAGGAGGTGTTGTAGTATCAATGTCACCGTTAGAGAAAATATCCTTTTCAAAATGAATCCCAAATTCGTCGGTTGGAGATGTAATGTTGACGAATTGATGTTCATTAAACTCATTCACAACACTTGTTCCTTTCAAGATATCTTTGATATTATCAAGGTTACGGTTATCCTCTGGTGCTGACTTATCCTCAGTCTGTGTAACTACATCCATTATCATTAACAATCCTGAGTCACCTTCTCTCGGAATAACCGATTCATCTAGAAAACTGTCATGTTGAATCTCCTCAATTTCATCACTTTCATTGTTGGAGATAACAACTACATCATCGTTTCCCATATGTTGACTAGACGAACCAGCTTCATATGTTGATCGTTGAAAAGAAGCACCTGACCTTGAACCATGTCTATTCTCCCCCTCATGAAGATTGTCGGGATCGAAATCATCATGTTCAGGCATATACATTGTGTCAGGTGATTTGCAAGGAGAAAGAGGATACACTACCCGTGCTTGTTCAAGATAAATCATCATCGTATCACGAACTTCATCAAGATCAGTTCTTCGTGCAAATTTAGCAAGATAGAGTTCCTCGACCTCTTTATCAGAGAGATATCTGAATCCATATCTATTAGAAGTCCTTGAAGGTGATCCAGTAGGTGAATCAACGGTGTAACCATAAACAGCACCAGCATCAGCAACAACTGTTGAAGGTGATGTCGATGAAATTGTTTGAGTTGCCGTGAGGGCTGGTTGGGATAAGCGTGCGGTATTATTCTTATAGGTAGGGCTGTACATACTACTAGTCAGATTCGTGATATCCCCTTCTGATGGAGGTTGGGTAACAACTGGAGTTGTCACCGGCGAAGATTTTTTCAAATCACTTTCCTCCATGACTTTGGTCTCATGAGACTCTGACAGAGTAGCAGAACTACCCGTCAGTTTAGCTCTCGCAGAGATATTACTATCTCCGACTCTTAAAATCATCGACATACCATGAGGTGGCACATCTCTTTCAGTTAAAGACTCATCCTCCAGACCCTGAGTTTCAGAATCCGGAAGAGAAGTGGTTTGAACCAATGGATCAATTTCTTGAACCATAGGAACACTCTGCTGGAAGTCTGATAAATATCCCGAAGGATTGTCATGTTGACTCGTTTCCATGGGACGCGGCAGATCTCCCTCATCAAGATTAGCCGGACCTCCAGGCCCTGTTGTATGTTGAGGCTCTACAACATCACGAGGATGAAGTATATCAAGAGGATTTCCAGCCGATACGCAGGGTGCATTTTCAAGATTTTTCGGCTCCCCTTCGGCCATTCCGGACTTCAATGACTGAGTTTCCTCAATTAATTGAGTCATCGCAGACTTTACTGCAGAGGAAGACTTTACTTCCTTAGATGCTGAGGCACCTTTCATAGTAGGATTTATTGTTAAGTCCTGATTAGGTTGGATGGGCTGATTGGTCTTTTTACCATCAATGCTTTTTGAGCCTTCAATTATTATTGGATGTGATATGAAGATGGGTGAGGGTGACCTATTTAGCTCTAAGTCTTGGACCGTATCACCAATTGTTGGAGTAACTGTTCGGCATACGATAGGAGTCCTAGTCCTAGATCTAGTTATTCGTTGGGTTGGCGGAGTCTGAATCATCTTTAGAGAATGTTTGGGAGATGATTCAGTTGATGATGAATCGGTGTCACTGCTTTCCTCAGGTGTAGTTGAAAGGGTAGGTTCAATCCTAGGAGGACTAGGTTCTGTGATCCTCACGGGTTGAGCTTGACGTGCTACCCTAGGGCGTTTGAGGTTTATCCTAGGTGGAGGATTAGCTGGCCCGGGTGGTTGTACTACAGGTTCCTCTACTACCTCTGGGGCTGGAACCGCGGCTGGTTCAACTTGTACTTGTTGCACCGGGTTCGGAAGAGGTAAACTTACAGCCTCATAATAAGAATGCATTCGAGCGTCTTGGGGATCAGCTAGCCTCACTAGCCAAGTTGGAATTGGCGCAGTGAATTGATTGTCAGCAATCACTGGAGTATTCATCTTTAACTCCCCAAATCTCTTCATAAGTAATCCATGTGTACCTGGTACAAAAATAATTGCATTTCTGCAAGCATTAATGGCATCATGGATAAAGATATAGAAAAACCTTTCACAAGGGATGTAGGAACCCCTTGGTTTATCAACTTGAGCTTGAACCAAATCCCACAAAAGTTCTACGTAATCTGGAGTTTTCACTCTTATGAATGAGTAGAACAGCTTGAGCATTGGCACAGTTAAACTATCGGATCCACTCCTTGTCATTAACAAGCATCTGTTGATGATCGAGAAGATCACATACCACCGAGGGTGCAAAAACTTCTTTTGAAACTTAGCTGGTGGAACATTGGTAGCCCCAACATATCCAAGTGCGAAGATTGATCTCATCATCTGCGGAGTAGCAGGAAGAGTAGGAACATTCTGTACAAGAGGAAGCTGAAAGATCCTTCTGAAATCAGCTTTTGTGAAACTCCTGTATCCTTGTACCCCTCTCAGCTTAAATTCAAATCTAGCTGGTTCTCCCTGTGGATTGGCAGTTAAAGGTTGTGTAGCCTCTACAAACCTTATTGTTCTGTTCAGAAGATCTAAGTCTGTGATTGGCACACTAACTGTTGAGCTTAATGCAAGCCATAAAGTATGCCTCTCTAGAATAGCAGTCCAGTAATTGCACGGGATGTTGGTTTCAGAATTGATGAAATGATTGTTCGCCATTTAGCTGAATAAATAAGAAATAGCAGACCACAAGATGTTATCATAAAGCATATGTCTCTATTCTTATTTTCCTTTGAAAACCTTTATATTTTTCAGATTTTATAATTTTTATGGTTTTTCCAAGTTATAAAAATCATTTATTCCAAACAAGTATCAACATTTGACAAACATGACATTCATATGATATTCATCACATTTCACCCTCTCATGTAAAATTAAATATATACCATAACAAATCAGAACAACACTTAATCAATTTTTTAACACAGTTCAAGGCTTCAAGCAGATTCGGTAGGCATGAAAACTTTAGATTCGGTAACCAAATAAGCTTGAGTTTTCAATACAAAGACATAGAATAAACATGTGAGGTGTTTCAAGTCAAAAATCAAAATATTTCAAAGTACCAAATAGCAGACTCGGTATCAAGTCAAGAACAGATTCAGTAAACCTCAAAATTCACAGATAATCACTCAAACATGCATATTCAGTCTCATATCATGCAGAATCAAAACCATAAACAATTAACCACTCATTTAAAAACAGGAAAACATGTTAACTGATAGAACAGATTCGGTACTGTAGCAAGAACACATTCTGTATATACAGAATCCATCAAATACTCAATTAAACATGTAATCAGATTAGGTCAATTGATAGATCAATCAATTTAACATAGATTTGACAAGATTTCATGTTAAACAATCTAATCAAATGAGTTTAATCTAAGATTAAAGACATGCGACTCAGATTCGGTATATTTAACAATTTCACAATATTAAGTGTCAAAATCTGTAGTTTTTGATCTTTTTCTGGTTTATAAACATCTAATTATCTCAGATCTACAACATGTGATATTTAGATTTGATTTAAACAAAGATATACCAAAGATTTGATGAAGGAGAAGGACGGATTTGGTAGATTAGGCAGACTAGGTAAGTTTTATCAGTTTCGGTATGCAATTAATACAAAGTGAGAGAAAGTTTGACTTTGACCCTCCTATTTACAGATACCGAATATGTTTGAAATTATGGACTTTGCCGAATGGGCCAATCTGTACCTACTACAGTTCATTTTTGTTCAAAATTAAACAATTTTAACTTCAAATTTTGACAAATCTTTATCAAGGATATTTTAGATTATCACATTTTCAATTAAAAGAACATTTCTGAGACAATTTCTAAAAAAACTTTGAACTTACCGAATCTATACTGTTGGTTGTCAGATTCGGTAAAATGCCAAAACTAGCATTTATTCAGTAAAAATTAAAATCTTTTTGGATTTTAACATTTCAAAAATTTATGAATTTTCTCAAAACAAGATTTGTACTTAGAAAAACTTTGAATTATGTACAAGTACAAATCTTCAGTGATAGTGCAAACATTTGCATGTTCCACCTCTGAATCTGAATCATCAGTCCAGTTAAACCAAGTATCATCAACTGGTTTCAGTTCTCCTCCAGTTTCCACAATCTTTGCCATCAATATTTTCTTCTTGTAGTAAGCTGCATCCTTTTTCTTAGGCATCTTGCACTCACGAGAGTAATGACCAGCTTTGCCACAATTGAAACAGATTGAATCATCCTTCTTAGAATCATCAGCACGTTGATGTTTTGTTTGATCAGGTTTCTTGTAGTAAGAGGAAGAAGATGAGTTCTTGCGTTGATTGCTTGATTTGCCTTTGAACTTGTGTTTGTTCAAGGCTTTGTTGAACATGGCGGCCATCTTGACTAATTCAATATGAGAATCATCAACATCAGAAAGATTCAACTCTTCAGAATCAGTTGATTCTTCAACAAGCACTTTCTTTGATAAGCTTTTGGAAGTAGGAAATGATTTGCCCTTCTTTTTGACAATGAGAGTAAGTGGATCACTTGGAGATGACTCTTTCCTTCCCTCTTGAAGTTTAGACACTTCTGGTTGATAATGCATAAGAACTCCAACAAGCTCATGAATAGTTATTTTGTCAATCTCTTTGGTAGATCGAATGATGGTTCCATAAGGAAGCCAATTAGCATTGAGCTTTTTGAGGAACTTCATGTTGATTTCAGCATTGACTTTTGTAATCTTGCACCTTTTCAACTCATTGAGAACACCATTGAAATGACGATAGGTATCCTTGAGTGGTTCATCAGATTCTTGCTTGAAATCTTCATAAAATCCAAGAGCCTTATTTAGTTTAGTAACATCAGACATGTCATAACCTTCCTGCTGTCATTTGATCTCATCCCATATGTCTTTTGCTGTGGTGTTGCTATCAACATTTTCAAACAACTCATACAGGATGGCTTGCATAACAATGTTCTTAGCCTTTATGTCACCCTGAGCTCTCTCACGTTTTTCTCCAGAAAGTTCATAGACTGGAATTGGCATACCAGTATCTGGATGAAACTCAACAACTGGACCATCTCTCAGAGAAGCCCATATGTACTTTGCTTTCTCACCCTTGTAGTCTATGTACTGAGTGATACGGTAGAGCCACTGAGTGTACTTTCCATCAAACAACACTGGAGGACGGGAATCTGATCCAATGATCAATGTATCTTGTGTAGATATCTTAAAATTAAGGTAGATTCGGTATAAAACAAATCTAGGATGAAGGTTCACAAAAATCTAACAAAAGTGTCAAATTCGGTAAAATAACAGATTCGGTATTGGTTTGGTAGCAGGTTCGGTACTGTAGCAGATTCGGTAAACCAGATTCTGTAACAGAAGCTGATCAGTAACACAAGTAACACACCCAGATTCGGTATGGATTCGGTAACCACAAGATTTGAAGCCTTAGAACACTTAAAACCAATGAATTAAGTGATACAGAGATCCTGGTTCGGTATTTGACTCGGTAGTCAAATTCTGTAAACTTTTGAATGCAAACACAATCCAATTCCTTTGAATTAGATTCGGTAACCTTGCTGCACAAGGAAACAAGTTAGTAACACATAGAATATCAATAATACCGAATGTATAGGATACCGAATGTCAACTGTAGCAGTTGACAATACCGATTCTAAGTATAGAAACTTAGAAATTCAATCGAATCCTTTCTCAAACCACACCAAATAGCTGCGTAAGATCAAACCGAATGTGATAGAATCACTGTCACACCACAATCTGTAACAATTAGCACTAATTATCAACTTTGAAGCAGACTCGGTATGACAGTTACGATACCGAGTGTTGACAGAATCTTCAAAACTTGATGATTTGATGAAATTAAACCGTCAAAAACTTGATTAATCACCTCACGAACACAACTGAATCCTCAAACCTTTATTAAAATACAGAATCAAGCTAGAATTGATCAGTACCGAGAGTTTTAGCCACAAACTCTAAAAATCGACTTGATTCTTCATAATTGTTGTTCAAAAGCTGAAATGATGATCGAAACTCTTTCTAATCAATCTAATACACCTTCGCTGAACTTATCACAAGAATCTGAACGTCAGATTATCAAATTCGAATGTACCGAGTCTGATTCAATCTAACCGAATGTGATCAGATTCTGTAATCTTCAATCTCTGGATCGATATAGTGATGTAATATCACTCCCTGGAAGCTCTGATACCAAATGATAGGTCAGATCATGTTTAGATTGGAAGAATTAACAAGTTAGATGGAGATTCGGTAAGTAAGAATGAGATTCTGTATGAGAGAGTTTCGGTAAAATTTACATTCCACAGCTTCTAGAACTCAGTTACAATACAATGGCTATTGTGTTAGGATTACATAGGTTCCTTATATAGCCCTCTTCTAAAGAACCTTCATTTAAGCTTATTTCACATTAACACTATACAACTTCGGGGTCCTAACACACACACACACACACACACACACACACATATATATATATATATATATATATATATATATATATATATATATATATATATATATATATATATATATATATATATATATATATATATATATATATATATATATATATATATATATATATATATATATATAAGTAGTATTATTATTATAAAAGGGGGATTTTTACCGTTTAACGACCGATTTGTCAATTTTTATATCAAGCGTAAAGATAAATGACAATAATTAAAATTGCGTTAAATAAAATTGCGAGTATGACGATAAATAAAAGTACGAATATTAAATAAAATTACGATAGAATATGAAATAAAAGAATTATGCTTATTTAAACTTCCATAATCATGATGTTTGACATTTTTATTTTATTTTGTTACCCTGGGTTAATTGTCCTTTGTCCTGGATTATTTGATATGTCTACCTGGTTTTTGTCCAAAATAGTCCATCAGCCATAATTATAAAGTGCGAGTGTCCTCGTCAAATTACCCTTATACCTGAAGTCAAATACTCCAACTAATTAGGGATTTAAACTGTAACAAGGTCTTAATACTTTGTTAATAACTACACCATGATATCGACTGTATGTAGTCCAAGGTTTTAATACTATGTTAACAATTATACCAGTTATCACTGTATATAATCCACCCCTGTTTTAATGAGTCCATTGATTATTAATTCATACTCGTGTCTAGTCAAATGAACAATTATTAGTACATATAAATATCCCACCCATCATGTCCAATAAGGCGTATGTGGTTATTTATAGATACGTTAAATTGTAAATCTCTATATTAAATTAACGAACTATCATTCAGTTAAACAAATATAAAGTCCATTAATAATCAATAGTCATGTGTCCACAAGTGACGGTCTTTTGTCCAAACCCTAATTATGGTCCAAAGTTCAATAACCCCTTCTTAATATTTAGTCCAACATCACGATTACTTCGACTTAAATAAGCATAATAATAACTTAGTTACGAGACATTAATTTAAAAAGGTTGAACATAACTTACAATGATTATAAATCACGTAGTGTTACACGGACAGAGTTTCGACTTAAAAACCGTTAAACATTCGTTACAATAACCTTATTATTAACTTAAAATTAAAATTAAAATTATAAATATAAATATTTATGTATGAGAATAAGAGAGAAAGATTGAATAATGTGTCTTTATTTCGGCCGAAAATGTTGCAATTTATAGGACTTGGCTAGCTTTCTGGGGCCATGCGATCGCATGGAAAAGCTTCTTCCTGGCTATGCGATCGCATGGCTAGCCTGGACAGGATATTTTGATTTTCAAAACGTGGGCTGCTGAGTTATTATAATATATAATATAATATATATAATTTTATATAATTATATATATATATATATATATATATATATATATATATATATATATATATATATTATATTATATTCTTGTGCATAGTTGACTTGTAATTTTAGCTCCGTTGAGTTGTACGTTGTTACTCGGTTTATGTCCCGGTTCTGGATTTTCGAACGTCTTTTCATATGCTTAGATATCTTGTACTTTGCGTTTCGCGACTTGTACTCTTATCAATATTTAGATGTTATTCATCAATAAATTGAACCACTTAGATTGTAACTTGTACATTTGAGATTTCTGGCCGTTTGCGTCTTCAAATCGTCGTTTCAGTCTTCTGTCTTCTCATTTTATTATTTAAACGATAATCACTTGTAAATAGAACAATTGCAACTAAAAGCTTGTCTTTCTGGAAGGATAATGCTATGAAATATGTGTTCGTTTTTAGCAATATCAAATATTCCCACACTTGAGCGTTGCTTGTCCTCAAGCAATATAAAACTTGAATATAACTTCACACTAATCACTTATTTATTCTTCACACTTTATACATCAGTGATTTTGATACAGCGGTATGAACAATGATAGTAACGTTGTGGTTTACAGTCCCACATGACTATAAAAATTTAGATCCTTTAGGAAATTGGATCTTTATGAAAACATTTGATCTTTTGAAAATTCAAGCTAGATTTTACCCTAGACAGGTTTTCCGGAATAACCCTTCACCGGTGCTTGCGAAATTATTTTTGTGGGTTGTGGGTTTCAGATTTAAAATTTTAGCTCAAAACTTGTGGTTTTGTGTCACCCACTTGCTAACCTTGTATTAGAAAAGCACAAGTCCAATCTACTTGTCCTGTATATTATCTTTCAGTAAACGACCGTCCGGTTGTAAAGGAAAGCGATGAACAAGCAATGGTTAAGGTGATGCCTAATGATATGCGTTTGATCATGGTCTAAAACGTGTCGGATGCAGTTACTATCCGTTGTAGGAGCAATAGTAAAGACCACCCTATAGTTTTTTGGTCTGGCACAAGGTCCTGTCTCCGACCATGCTATGCAACCACCGTTCTTACGGTTGACACCCGAATTGGTTCAGGTGACCTAATGAATTTTGATGAATTCTTAGGATTTTACGTTTAATGGTAATGAACGCATTAAAAATAGGTTTTTTAGAAAACAAATTGGTTTTAATTTTGATCAAAATATTTTCTCGTTCAAGCTCGAGTTTAGATATCATTGAATTCCATGAGTTTGAATTCTCAATCTTTAAGGTCAATCTCAAGGATTGAGTAATATCAGGCTTACAAGCTGATTTTTGATCTTTAAGGAGATTATCCTTTCTGGGGATCTGATTCATTAGTCTTATCCAGCTAATTTGCACGGCGCCCTCCTCATTTTACGAGACAGATCCTCTCATGGTTAGGATAAGTCTGACTACTTGGCGACCCTGTTTGATGCTGAGGTCCGTGGATTTCCTGCTGATTTTAGAGATGTCTTTTCTAGATTTTTCATCAACCTACAGCTGGTCTGGAAGACAACTTCTTGACCTAAATCAAGAAGCGCGTGTCTTTTTCGGAAGACTTTACTTCCTATAATGATAGAATTGATTCATCGTGTAGATCCATCTTTCTTTCATTTATATTACAGTAAATCGGGTAAAACTGATTAGTTTAGTCCAAAGCAAAATTACCTGCAATAATCTTGACAAAAATATGTGATATATGTTTTAAATAACTTGGTAATTCTTTCCACCCTTAGCTTTTAGTTATTTTTTTCTTTGCCTTTTTATTCTCGTCTATTCCATTTTTAAATGAATTCAAGCGTTTTAGGTTTGTTTCTCAATTTATGTTCTTTCCGAGGTAACAATAATTTTGGTATTAAAACCTAGTTTTATTGTTCATATATATATATATATATATATATATATATATATATATATATATATATATATATATATATATATATGTATAAACATGGTTTTGAATTCATTTAGTTGAAATTTTTTCAAATTTATACAAATTTGGCAATTAAAACCAAGTGTATTAATAATATGTTTAAACCGAAAGAATTTAATCTCTTCCCACACTTAAGATCTTGCAATGCCCTCATTTGCAAGAAATCAGTAAAAATTTAAATTCATGAGGGTGATTAGCGTGGAAAAATGATTAAAATTTTACCAAAGTTTCCAAACATATTGTTGTTTGTTTGAATGATAAATGGTGCACATCATTTGTTCATTCCATTATTTGTTACATCACATTTGTTTTTCGTCTTGTCGTCAAAATTAGTAGCTTTTGCTGAACTTAATGTCAGTCTTTGAAAGTTCGCTGTTTTACCCTGTTGTAGACAATTGACAATATACATACAATACAAATATAAACATGCAATAATTTGAAATGGGACTTAGAATCCCACTTTCAAATTATAAATACAATATATGAACATAATAATAATAAAAATTTTAAAAACTACAAAATAAAAAAAAATTAATTATTTAAACATAACAAGAAAGAAAATGTTAGAAACATAAATAATAACCAACGAATAAATAATCAATCTGGATACGGGTTCCAGTTCATGTTGTCATTCAGGTTCCATTGTTGGTGATACGTGTCCTGGTAAGCTTGGTTCGGGTCATATTGGGCGTAGGGTGGTCTCATATCGGGCTGAAATGGCGGATAATATGCTGGTTGAGTCGGAATGTAGTTCTGTGGTACCTGATATGATAGATGGCTCATGATTTGGTGCTGATGAACGTCCCATCTATCTTGTTGTCGCTGCCTCGATGCCTCATATTCATCTACGGCTCTCCACTGTACATACTAATTATGCCGATTCTCGGCATTCATATCCAACTCCTCTAAATGCTGATATACATCAATATAACTATCTCTTACAACTTCCCTAATATCAGCTGCTTCCTCCATTTCCTCATCTGAGCCCCTTTCCACTTGTGGCCGGCTACCCTGATATGGTACTGCCCAATTCTGTCTCTTTGACAGTGCCTGTGCCCCTTGATAAACCGAAAGACCTATAGGTTCAGTTTGTTCAGGAACCTCAACCATTGGACCCCCTTGATACCTATCTATACCCAAATACTCTCCTATTAGAGTAACAAATATACCACCTCCGATTATACCGCCTTCCTGTATACCTTCTACAACTTTAGACAAATAATTACCAACGCAGTAGGGGATGTTAACAAAGCCTCTGGGGTCTCGAATGCATTTAAGGTAAAATAGATCATGTAAAGTAATATTTTCCTTATTTTTACCCCTCTGTGTAATCGAGTTCGCTAAAAATCTATGAATTACGAGAAGCTCTGCCCTGTCAATATCTAAATAGGAGTGTTTTCCACCCCGCCTAAACACCTCAAATTTTGACATTCGCCTCCAAATGGCATTAGCGTCAAAATTTCTATCTACCCTATCACCTTCATAAATCAAAGTTGTACAATCAGGTGATAATAAATCAGCGAGGGTGTAAATGAGTAAGGCCCTAGCCATGTCCATCATGGACATCCTGTACATCCTACCTCCAAGCAGAAATCTAAGAAAACTCCTATCTTCTAACATAGATACATCAGAATTAATTACAACAGTACTCATCAATTCAACGCACCACTCCTTATATACAGGCCTACGTGTGGTAAACAAACGTTTCCAATCATGAAACATAGAATTATCGTACCTTTGAATCAGTAAATTCCTAACCGGGTCGGCTAGGTTTACCGCTTCCAAAGGTCTCCAATCTATAACCCTTAGTACTTCCACATTTTTAGTGTAAAGCTTATGTTTGTTGCGTTGGTACTTTGGGTAATCTATCTAGTATCGCTCAAATCTGAGATTGGGATGTAATTCCTGTTCATGAACAAATGGGTGTACTATTAACTTGTGAGGTTGGAATTGTCTGTAAGCATTAGCGAATTCTGGGTTGGGTTCATGGTATGGCAGGTGTTGATCATAATGTTGCTTCTCTTGTTGTGGTTCAGGTTATGGTTCTGGTTATGGATCTGGCTCTGGTTGTTGAGCAGCTTGTCTAGAAGATGATGCACCATCAGTATCTGTATTTCTCTGCAAAACACATTAGGCACAAAATTTTGTGCATCCAGATAATGCATTAGTCTTAGCAAAATAACAAATTGAAACAATTACAATAACATGTTTAATCAAAATTGAACCTATACACATTTTCATAAATTTAACAATTCTACATTTTTCAAATAAGCATATATGAAAATGTATATAATGTTCATATTCATTCAACTTCTAAAACATGTCAAAATAATTATTATAGTAATTAAATGAGTTCCAAATGGCGTTCATATCAAAATAATCAAGTTCATGCATTTTTAACTTAAAAAGTCAACAATCTTGCTCAAAAATCATGTTTAGGATCAAAGTTTGGATCATTTAGTAATCTAAACATGTTACATTACTTAATTTAGCATGAATTCAGAACAAAAATCGGCCATAACCCCTTTATATCAAAAAGCCCCAAATTTGCTCAAGAACACTAACCCTAGATTTCTAAAAATTTTGAAGTTTAAGGCTTCTAATCATGACAAATAGCATCAATCTTGGCTATACAAGCATACTATATGAACAATTTAACTATAGTTAAGTTAGAAATTATCAAATTTAAATTATTACAATTAGTTTTCATAATCACTAAAATTGATAAATTAAAGAGTTTAGGGGTGAAATCGTTACCTTCTTCTTCCCAAATCCGAGGAAAGGCATGTTTATAGCGACTTGTAGCAACAAATTTGAAGAATTTTGGTGAAAAAATGGTGAATTTTGAGAGTGTTTTGAGTGATTTCGCGTATATGTGTGTGTGAAAGTGTGAGACAAAGAGCAGAGAGCAGCGACCTTATCAATCTCTCCTGCCCCTGGTCCCCATGCGATCGCATGGGTTCCAAGTGCAAACCCCATACGATCGCATGGGGTCTGTTGTTTTTTATTTTTTATTTTTTTATATAAAACCTTTAACTTAATTTAAACAAATAAATGAATAAATTAAAATTTTGTTTTCCTTGGTATTTAGAATGAGGTAGTTTTGGTACGTTCACCTAGTTCCTCCCTCGACAAAATTTTAAAATTTGTCATTTTTAAAGTGATTGTTTTAAAAGCAAAGATTTTTTGTTTTTTTTAATGTTTTTGGCATACTTTAAATCAATAAAATTAAAAATAATGATAACAAAATTTTTAGCCCCCCCCTCGGGTAAAGCAATTTCGGTTCAACGACTTAGTGTTTAACAAACGACGAATTTTAGAAATCATTTTGTAATTTAATGAAATAAAGTAAATTTTATTTTTAAATTCATACAAAACTTAAACTTAAATTTAAAATGCATATTAAATTAATATAAATATTATTAATATTTATATACATTAATTTTATAAATTTATATTAACATATATTTAAAATAAAATAGTAATATATTAATTTTAAAAACAAGGCAAAATAAAATAAAATAAAAATCTTTTTGGTCTTTTATCCCACTTTAATCAATCAAATATTAACAAAAATATACGTCCCTCTTTTAGGTAAAGTAATTTCGGCTATATTACCTAGTTTTACTCCTGACGAATTTTTGAAATATTTTAAGTTGATTGATTAAAGATATTTATACCTTATGAATAAACGGTAAATTTCGCATTGATGGATTAAATTTTTGTCTGATATCAATAATTTCGGTTTATTATACCTATTTTTCACTGAATATCAATTTAATGCTTTATAGCGAAAGTTCAGCGTTTAAAAATAAAAGGTTAAAAGCAATAAAAATAATTAAAAAAAAAACTGTACATACTTACCTGCTAGATGGAATTCTCAGTGACCTGCTCTAGAGTAACGAACTCATTATTGGAGTATGTCTGATTGTTAGAACTTGATTTTCCATTGCTACATAAGCGTAACCTCATTTATTTAATAACTTTTCATCTAAGCCCGTGAACGGTCCTTCTCTGCATAAAGTAACGAACTCATTATTGGAGTATGTCTGATTGTTAGAACATTTTCCTTCGTGTGACCATTTTCCGCATTTATGACATCTTTCAAGGTGTCGTGCTCTTCTTTTTGCTGCGAATACTGATTTTCCTTTACTGAAATGTATCTTATTATGATTGTTCCTGAGTTCTTTTCTCACTTCGTCACATTTGCTTCTTATCCCTGATACCAGTTCACTCGGGAGGTTGTTGTTATTGCATTTTGTAATCATAGCGTGTAGAAATAGACCATGGTTCAAATCAAAAGAATCCTTCATCTTGTAAAACCTATAAAACAAAAATTCAGAATAGGGGGAGAAGATTAGTTCTTTAGGGTCTGCTAGTAGAAAAGACCAATCTAATTCCATTCTCGGAAACTACACGAAAACAGAATATCTAACATTAGACAGCATAAGAATTATACTTAAATCATTTGAATCTCCCCACACTCAGTTAGCTGTGGTGTTGAAATTTTAATTAACTTCATCGTCAACTTCCATCGGACCATCAATATAGTGTTTAACTCTGTGACCATTAACTTTAAATTCAATCCCGTTTGAATTTATCAATTCTATTATTCCGTACGGGAAAACTCTTTTGACTATAAATGGTCTAGACCATCTAGATTTCAACTTTCCAGGAAATAGTCTGAATCTTGAATTGAAAAGAAGAACTCTGTCTCCTTCCTTAAATTCTTTTGAACTTCTGATTCTTTTATCATGCCATTTCTTCGTTCATTCCTTATAGATTAACGAATTTGCATATACATCATGTCTTAATTCTTCTAATTCGTTTAGTTGACTTAACCGTAGGCGTCCAGCTTCATGCAAATCAAGATTACATGTCTTCGAAGCTCAAAATGCTTTGTGCTCAATTTCTACTAGAAGGTGACATGCTTTTCCGTAAAGGAGTTTAAAAGGTGTGGTGCCAATTGGAGGTTTGTAGGCTGTTCTAAAAGCCCAAAGTGCATCCTCCAATTTTATGGACCATTCCTTCGGATTTGCTCCTACAGTTTTCTCTAGAATACGTTTTAATGCTCGGTTGGTATTTTTAACTTGTCCACTTGTTTGTGGATGATAAGCAGTTGAGAGTTTATGAGTTACTCCATATCTTTTGAGAACTTTCTCAAGTTGATTATTACAAAAATGAGTACCCCGATCACTTATTAAAGCTTTCGGTGTTCCGAACCTTGCTAAAAGACGTTTTAAAAAGTTGACTACAACTCATGCATCGTTAGTTGGGAGAGCTTATGCTTCCACCCATTTAGATACATAATCAATGGCAACGAGAATGTAGAGATTATTATGAGATTTCGAAAACGGACCCATAAAGTCAATACCCCAAATGTCGAAAACTTCACATACTTGAATGACATTTTGTGGCATTTCATCATGTTGACTTATTTTTCCGGCCCTTTGACATGCATCACAGGATTTACAAAGAAGGTGTGCATCTTTGAAAATTGAAGGCCAATAGAATCCAGCTTCGTAGACCTTTCTTCCGGTGAGTTGAGGCCCATAATGCCCTCCCGTTGGTCCTGTGTGACAATGGTTTATGATTTGTATAGCTTCATTTCCGAATACACATCGGCGTATTATTCCGTCGGGACAACTTTTAAACAAATGTGGATCTTCCCAGAAATAGTGTTTTATATCACTAAATAATTTCTTTCGTTTTTGGTATGACAACCCTTTTTCAAGGAATCCACATGCTAAGTAGTTTGCAAAGTCTGTAAACCATGGAATTTCACTATTATCGATTTTCAAAAGGTATTCATCAGGAAAGTTATCTTGTATGGTCGATTCATTTAGAACTTCTAATTCAGGATTTTCAAGACGAGAAAGATGATCAGCGACGAGATTTTCCCGCTCCTTTTTTATCTCGGATTTCAATATCGAATTCTTGTAAGAGTAAGATCCAACGGATTAATCGTGGTTTGGCATCTTGTTTTGAAAATAGGTACTTAAGGGCAGAATGATCAGTATAGACCACCGTTTTGGCTAGAACGAGATATGAACGAAATTTGTCAAAAACAAAGACAATAGCAATGAGTTCTTTTTCAGTAGTTGTGTAATTCGCTTGTGCTCCTTGTAATGTCTTACTAGCATAATATATTGGTTTGAATCGTTTGTTAATTCTTTGACCTAAAACGGCTCCCATTGCAAAATCACTTGCATCGCACATAAGTTTAAATGGTAGCTTCCAGTTTGGAGTTATCATAATCGCCGCATTAGTGAGTTGTTCTTTAAGAATATTAAAAGATTTGATGCATTCATCCGAAAAGATGAATGGAGCATCTTTTTCAAGGAGTTTATTCATTGGAGTGGCAATTTTAGAAAAATCTTTTATGAAACGTCGGTAAAAACCGGCATGTCCTAGAAAACTCCTAACTCCTCTAACATTAGTGGGATGTGGAAGTTTAGCAATTACATCTACTTTAGCTTTATCCACTTCAATTCCTTCACTTGAAATTTTATGACCAAGAACGATGCCTTCTTTAACCATAAAATGACATTTCTCCCAATTAAGTACTTGATTTGATTTCTCGCATCTAATAAGCATTCGTTCAAGATTAACTAGACATGTTTCAAAAGTATCACTGAAGACTGAAAAGTCATCCATGAAAACTTCCATGCATTCTTCTATCATGTCGTGAAAAATCGCCATCATGCACCTTTGAAAGGTTGCAGGGGCGTTGCAAAGTCCAAATGGCATGCGTTTATAAGCAAAAGTACCATAAGGGCACGTGAAAGTGGTTTTCTCTTGGTCCTCGGGTGCGATTAGAATTTGAAAGTATCCGGAGAAACCGTCAAGAAAACAATAGTAACTATTTTCGGCTAACCTTTCTAACATTTGATCAATGAAAGGTAATGAAAAGTGATCTTTTCGTGTGGCGTCATTTAATTTTTTATAATCAATACAAACACGCCATCCTGTTACAGTCCTAGTGGGAATAAGCTCATCATCATCATTTGTGATGACAGTGATGCCACCTTTCTTAGGTACGCATTGAACTGGGCTTACCCATGAACTATCAGAGATTGGATAAATTAAACTTGCATCGAGCAGTTTAATAATTTCTTTCTTAACAACATCTTGCATATTTGGATTTAATCTTCATTGGCGTTGCACATATGTTTTATGATTTTCTTCCATAAGGATTTTATGTGTGCAATACGAAGGACTTATACCTTTAATGTCATGAATCTTCCATGCAATAGCTTGTTTATGAGCTTTTAGCACAGAAATGAGTTGAGATTTTTCATTTTTAGTAAGAGAAGACGAGATTATTACAGGTAATTCAAATTTACCATGTAAATAAGCGTATTCCAAATGTTTTGGAAGTGGCTTTAACTCTAATATCAGTGGTTCTTCTATCGATGATTTGTATCGATATCTGTCTTCCTTTTTCAGTACTTGAAGTTCTTCTGTTGTTGGTTCGTATTCATTAGCTATAAGTGTAGCCAACATTTCAGCTTCATCAATTCGTTCATCTCCTTCTCCTAAAGAACATTCTCCAGTTTCTTGTAATTCAGGAAATTCTTGTAACAATTCTGCATGTGAATCTATAGTTTGAACATAATAACATGTATCATCTCCAGATTACGATTGTTGCATTGCTTTATCAACAGAAAAGGTAACACTTTCGTCCTCTATACTTAGGGCCAGTTTCTTACCAAACACGTCAATTATTGTTTTAGCCGTGTTTAAGAATGGTCTTCCTAATATGAGAGGAACTCGAGAATCTTCTTCCATGTCCAGAATAACAAAATCTACTGGGAATACTAAAGTACCAACTTTAACTAGTATGTTCTCCATTATCCCTCTAGGATATTTTATTGATCGATCGGCTAGTTGTATGCTTATTCATGTTGGTTTAAAATCTCCAAGGTCTAATTTAGCGTGTAATGAATACGCCATTAAATTTATACTAGCACCTAAATCAACCAATGCTTCTATTGAACTAAGACTACCCAGAAAATATGGAATTGTAAAACTTCATGGATCTGATAATTTTTCTGGTATCTTATTCAACAACACTGCAGAACAATTAGCATTCATTGTGATAGCCGAGAGTTCTGCCATTTTTCTTCTATTTGTGATTAGATCTTTCAGGAATTTAGCATATCTTGGCATTCCTGAAATTACATCTATGAAAGGAAGATTGACATTTATTTGTTTAAATATATCCAAGAATTTGGATTGCTCGGCTTCAAGTCTTTCTTTTCTCATTTTACTCGGGTATGGAAGTGGTGGTTGGTATGGTTTAACATAAAGCTTTGCCTTAACTGTGTTATCTTCATTAACCTTTTCAACTATCGGTTCTTTTTCCTTTTCTTGCTCAGGCTAGGGTGTATGTGAAGTAGGAATAGAGTAATCAGAAATTACAGGTATTTCAAGTGGTTTAAGTGTTATACCACTTCTTGTGGTAATAGCTTTAGCTGTTTCATTTTGGGGGTTAGCATTTGTATCACTAGGTAGACTTCCAGGTTTTCTTTCACCAATTAACCTTGCTAGGTTACTCACTTCTTGTTTCAAATTTTGGATTGAAGCTTGTTGATTTCTAAATGCTTGAGCATTTTGTTCATTAGTTTGTTTCTGAGATGTAACAAACTGCGTTTGAGATTCAACTAGCTTTAATACCATATCTTCTAAATTTGTCTTTTTCTCATCGGTTTGTGGTGGTTTATTAATGTAACCATTTCTTTGCTGATTGCTAGGACCTTGTTGGTTGTTGTGTTGGGCATTTTGATTGTAAGGAACGTTTCGATTGTAGTTTGGCCTTGGCGGTTGATAATTATTTTGATAATTATTTTCCGGCCTTTGGTTTATGTATGAAACATTCTCTCTTTGTTCCATAGTGTGTTCAACACTGAGACAATCTTTTGTCAAATGTGGTCCTCCACACTGCTCACAACTGATTCGTATTGCGTGAATATCTTTAGTCATCTTTTCCATTCGTCTCTTGAAAGAATGTAGCTTTGCGGAAAAGGAATCAAAGTTATGGCTAGAATCGGCTCTAGCTGCTTTGGATGAATATAAGATATCTTTCTCTTGGTGCCACTCATGTTAGTGGGAGGCTGTATTATCAATAATCTTGTGAGATTCGGTAGCGGTTTTCTTCATAATGGAACCACCAGCGGCTGTGTCGATGTCTTTTCTTGGAGCGACGTCGACACCTTTATAAAATATTTGAACTATTTGAAAAGTGTCTAAACCATGTTGAGGACATCCTCTCAACATCTTTCCGAATCTTGTCCACGCCTCAAATAACGTTTCATTTGGCTTTTGTGCGAATGTGGCAATTTCTCCTTGAAGTCTCACGGCTTTAGATGCCGGAAAGAATCTTTGAAGAAATTTCTCAACTAAAACATCCCATGTATCAATCGCTCCTTCGGGTAATGATTCTAACCAATCTTTGGCTTCCCCATGTAAAGTCCAAGGAAACAACATAAGATAGATCGTTTCATCCTCAATTTCTTGGATTTTAAATAGAGTACAAATCCTATTAAAAGTTCGAAGATGTTCGTTTGGATCTTCTTTTGCTGTACCACCGAATTGGCATTGATTAGTGACCATGTGTAGGATTTGTCCTTTAATTTTAAAATCTGGCAGTCTAACTTCAGGTTGATTAATGGCATGACCTTGGCCCGTACGTGTGGCTCTCATTCGGTCTTCCATACTTTGAGGTTCTGGATCTGCCATATCATGAATAGTTGAATCTGAATCACTAGAAGATTCTGATTTAATAGTTTCTTCCTCGATAACCTCCGTTTGAATAATTTGTGGTTCAGGATGAATGATTAATGGATCAGGATCTATGAATTGGCCTTGAATATCCTCCGGATCCTCAATTGTGAAGTCGGGTTCAGAAAATGGATTATCGGAAATCTGAATTGGAGTATTTGTTCGACTAGAGGATGATTCTAAATAAAATTCACGGCGACAATATTGGCTAGATGTCTTGATCTAGTTACAGGTGGAGAACGTATGAAAGGTGGTGAACGTTTCGCTCGGTGCGTTCACTGAATATCCTAGTAGTTATAAAAATAAAAATTATATAAGTTATCAAATTAATAGACTTTTCTGATTTTGCCCACGTTTCGAATAGCCAATAGATGCAGCAGGTAACCAGGACCCTTTAAATCAGAAATCCACAACTCGCCACTAACAAATCCAACTATTACTACGAACCAGAAAATTTGGGGTCTATTAATTTGATTGCTTAAAATAATTTTTCGTCAAAATTTAAAGAAATTTAAAGAAAATTCTATGTCCTAAAAACTAGAGCGTAGAAAAGAAAAAGAAAAAGCGCGTCAAAAAACAAGAAGTCGAAAAATAAACGTTGAAAAACAATCTAAAACTTAGAAACTAAAATTTTGCGTTTAAAACTTAGCGTCTAAAAACTTAAAACTAAAAAGTTGCGACTAAAGTTCTAAAGGTAATAAAACTTATAATGCAATTCTAAAAGAAAATCAGCAATTACTTAAAAGGCACTAAAATTTATTAAATACAAAAAGCGATAAGCAATGTCGTAAAATTCTAAGGCTTTTAAAATCTAGTTCTAAGAAAAAGATCTTAAGGGAAGATTACGGCAAAACTTAAAAACTAAACTTAAACTAAGGCGAAATGAAGCTAAAATTATAATTACGAGCTAAACGACTAAAAAGGTACAATTAATAAAAAGATATATTATAAAAATAATAAAAATAAGATTTTATATAAAAATATTATTTTTATATTATTATTTTATAGAAATATTAATCTATATATTTAATAATAATTAATAAACTTAATAATACTAAATATAAATTAAAACTAAATACTAAATACTAATTAAACAATTAAACCCTAATTAGGTTAATAATTAAAAAAATAAAAACCCTAATCTTGCAATTAATGCGTACTAGGTTCAGCTGTCAGACCAGCTCATGCGATCGCATGAGTTTAAGGATCCGGTTCATGTGATCGCATGGGCCTGGATTCCAGAAATGATTTTGGGCTTCGACAGGCTTCGACCCAATTTTTATTTATTTATTTTTTTATTTTGCTTTTAATTTTCTGATTTTTAATTATAGAAAATATTTATAGAAATTTTATATTAAAAATAATAAACTTATATTTAAAAAAAATATAAAAATACTTTTTAATTTTATAAACAAAAATCTTTAAAAAATAAATATATAAATTTTTAAACACTTAAATATATAGATATATATTTTTATGTTTTTATATTTAAAACTTATATATAATTATGTTTTTACAAAAATAGTATAGCGTTCCGCTTTCGGTTAGTGTTTAGTTCCCCGGTAGCGGCTCCAAAAATACTTGATAAGCGTCTAGAGGGGTATAAATATAGTATTATTTTTTATATAAAATACTATTAAATACGATACAATTTACACAAGTTATTTATTTATTTATAGAATGGATATACCTAAACCTTGCTACAACACTTATAGGCAGTGTACCTAATCGTAGAGTAGTGTAGTTTTTAGTAAGTCCGGTTCGTTCCACAGAGATACAGATACAGATTGAAAATATACTATATATTTTTAAACAATTATATATATATATAAGTATTATTATTATTATTATTATTAAACGGGGTTTTTACCGTTTAACGACCGGTTTGTCAATTTTTATATTTTTAAGCGTAAAGATAAATGACAATAATTAAAGTGCGTAAAATAAATAACGATAAATAAATGACGATAAATAAAATAACAGTAAATAAAAATACGATGAAATATGAAATAAAAGAATTATGCTTATTTAAACTTCCATAATCATGATGTTTGACGTTTTTATTTTAATTTATTACCTTGGGTTAATTGTCCTTTGTCCTAGATTATTTGATATGTCTATCTGGTTTTTGTTCATAATAGTCCATCAGTCATAATTATAAAGTGCGAGTGTCCTCGTTAAATTACCCTTATACCCGAAGTCAAATATTCCAACTAATTAGGGATCCAAACTGTAACAAGGTTTTAACACTTTGTTAATAACTACACCAGGATATCGATTATATGTAGTCCAAGGTCTTAATACTATGTTATAAATTATACCAGTTGTCACTGTATATAATTCACCCATGTTTTAATGAGTCCATTGATTATTAATTCATACTCGTATCCAGTCAAATGAACAATTATTAGTACATATAAATATCCCACCCATCGTGTCCAATAAGGCATATGTGGTTATTTATAGATACGTCAAATTGTAAATCTCTATATTAAATTAACGAACTATCATTCAATTAAACAAATATAAAGTCCATTAATAGTCAATAGTCCTGTGTCCACAAGTGTCGGTCTTTTGTCCAAACCCTAATTATGGTCCAAAGTTCAATAACCCCGTCTTAATATTTAGTCCAACATCACGATTACTTCGACTTAAATAAGCATAATAATAACTTAGTTACGAGATATTAATTTAAAAAGTTGAACATAACTTATAATGATTATAAATCGCGTAGTGTTACACTGACAGAGTTTCAACTTAAAAACCGTAAAACATTCGTTACAATAACCTTATTATTAACTTAAAATTAAAATTAAAATTATAAATATAAATATATATATTGAGAGAATAAGAGAGAAAGAAATATATGGTGTCTTTATTTCGACCGAAAACGTTGCAATTTATAGGACTTGGCCAGCTTTCTGGGGCCATGTGATCGCATGGAAAAGATTCTTCCTGGCCATGAAATCGCATGACCAGCCTGGACAGGATATTTTGCTTTTCAAAACGTGGGCTGCTGAGTTATTATAATATATAATATAATATATATAATTTTATATAATTATATATATATTATATTATAATCTTGTACATAGTTGACTTGTAATTTTAGCTCTGTTGAGTTGTACGTTGTTACTCGGTTTATGTCTCGGTTCTGGATTTTCGAACGTCTTTTCGTATGCTTAGATATCTTGTACTTTACGTTTCACGACTTGTACTCTTATCAATATTTAGACGTTATTCATCAATAAATTGAACCACCTGGATTGTAACTTGTACGTTTGAGCTTTCTGGTCATTTGCGTCTTCAAATCGTCGTTTCAGTTTTCTGTCTTCTCATTTTATTATTTAAATGATAATCACTTGTAAATAGAACAATTGCAACTAAAAGCTTGTCTTTCTGGAAGGATAATGCTATGAAATATGTGTTCGTTTTTAGCATTATCATGTACTTAGGTTGCTTTACTCGGATATAAACTGTACAAGTTATTTGCTTACGTTTGTTCAAGAGCTATTCAAAGGTGAGTCTACAGTCCTACTTTTACTTACTATTTTTGGGATGAGAATACACGCTGTTACTTATACATTTTATAAATGCTTTTATGTTGACACGAGTACTTATTATACATATTGAGTTGTGTCCAAAAAGCCCCTAGCTTGAATACTTTTATTACCTTCGGGTAAGCACAATTTAGATGGACGGATCCGTTTGGTTAGACAAACCTCACCCAAACAATATTAACTGTGGTGCATTTACTTTGACCTTTTTATACACTCGGACAAGTGTAAACATTTTTATGGGGTAAAGGGAGTGTAGTGGTTTCTATACTCTAGTCATTGTTAGTATTCAGGTGCTCATGGATTATGTAACATTTTGCAACTTCGGGTTGTGCGTATTAAAATCTTGTGATCAAGAAATTAAACTATTTTCCAATAACTGTTTTCAGACACCGTTATATTATTAAACCTGTAGATTCACCAACATTATTGTTGACCTGTTTTTGCGTGTTTGTATTCTCAGGTCTTTAAGAGGTATATGCTTCCGCTGTGTTTGATGATATGGTCTGGCCGTGGAGTCAGCATACTTTTAATAAAGACAATTATTACTTTTGCATTTAAAACTTTTGCATATGTTTAATACTATTGGCTTGTGGTTACGATCACATTAGTGTTACTTATTTTGGATTTAGTGACTTATGTATTGAAAGTCAACTTTTTTATAAAATTAAATACGATTGCTTTAAAACGTCTCATATAGAGGGCATAACTGTTAACTATGGGACCTATGATTAACACGCCGTCAGATGGAAATTTAGCGGGGTGTTACAGATGGTATCAGAGCCAGGTTGGTTACCTAAGACTAGGCTGCATTAGAGTGTCGAATTTTAGGACGTCTTTTGTGTCTGGACTGTAACCTTAGACTTGCTAAGTTACATGAACCATAGTTACGCTACTTATTACCTCACTTGAATGATATGATTTCTAAGTGTACTAACTTTGTGTCTTTCTTGAGTGCTAGATGACTTCTTCCAATCCTGTCATTCTTACCAACTCCGACACGGAATCTGAGGTAACTGTGCAAGCACAAGGGAACACTATACTCGAGTTTGTGGATGATACTGAGTCTGAACTTGAGATGGAATCCGAGCACGAGGAAGAACCGGAAGAGGATTTCGAGGAGGACCCGGAAGCCTAATCTGAACCTAACTTACCCAATTCACCTACTCGTTCCCAGTCACCTTTTGTTGATCCCAAATTTGTTAACCCCTACAGACCGAGAGGTCACCGTAGGATACCTAAAGGACCTGCTCGAGCCAATAACCCATTCTGTAAGAGTTTTCGTTATGACAACCAATCACTTGAGATGTGTCGTCGTTATCATCCCACTGACACTTCTACTTCTACTTCTAAACCTAGTACATCCACTGCTGCTACTGCTGCTAATGACAACAACCCCAATAACCTTACGTCCAGAGTTGAGAACCTAGAGAGGATGGTCGAGTATTTGTAGAAGGAGCTTCAGAAACAGAAATAGAGATTGCTCGTTTGGACTTGTTCCACGCTATTAGAAACTATTTTTATTATTATTGCTTATTACTTGATACTTGCACATACATTGCTAGATGTGGTTTTGCTTTTATGGTTTTTACTTATGACACGAGGGATTATGTACTTTCTTTGGTTATGCATGGATTTTTAATGAGAATTTTTCTACTTAAAGTGTTTAGTTACTATTGTGAATGGTTATCGTTACTACTACTGTTACTACTTTAATACCACTATTGTACACTGTTCATGCTACTGTTACTACTAAGCACTATGTACCACTACTACCACTATCACCACTACTACCACTACTATCACTAGTGACACTACTGTCACTACTATCGCTACTGTCACCACTTACTACTACTAGTACTACTTAACACTACTCCTCACTACTAATGAATCTCTCCGTACTATTATTATTTACTAGTCTTCAACACTCGTTGCTAGTATATTTTTAATAACCCTGTTTTCATTGGGCTTACTTCGATGTATCGTTTGTGTTGAAGGAAATCATGTTTACTGCGGAAATGTTCGAGGCTCAAGTTGAAGAACTCGTTACCCAACGAGTGACCGAAGCTCTTATAGCTGCAGGTTTTGATTGCACGATTGAGAAATACTGTCCCAGACAAGAGCGAATGAGGTGGGAAACAGAACTTCTGAACTTAAGGGTCATTGGAAATGACATTGCTAGTTACACTAACCGATTCCGGGAGCTATCGTTGCTTTGCCCACATTTAGTTCCATCAGTTGATGTGGCAATCGAGAGGTACATGTCGGGATTGCCGATGGAAGTGTTCGGTTTTGTTCTTTCTCATCAACCAAAGACAATACTCGGAGTCATCAACATGGCGATTAACAGGATGAAACAAGTTAGCCGGATGGAAGGAAAGGGGATACCTGCTGAAGGAAATGGAGTTAATGGGAAAAGGAAACGGTGTGTGGATCATGATGGAAATCTCACACAGAACCGAGGTGAGAAACAAGGGATGCCCCGTAACTTCGAGAAAGGATCTTCATCCAACACAAATTACAAAGGAAAGTTACCATTGTGTGGAAAGTGCGGATAGCACCATCGTGGGGGCTGCAAGGTGCTGATGGGTGACAGGTGTCGAAATATTGGTCACCAGGCCCTAGACTGTATGGTCAATATTGAGAAAAATAAGTGTTTTAAATGTGGTGAAGCAGGCCATTACGCGAAGGACTGTCCGAGAAAGAAGGAAGGTGAATCTACTCAGGGTACTGCAACCATCCAACACCCCAGTGGAACATGCAAGGATCCTAATTCAGTCAAAGGTACATTTTTGCCCAGCGATCTTAATGTTTATGTTTTGTTTGACACTGGTGTGACGACCCGAAAATTTTCGACCAAATTTAAACTTAATCTTTATATGATTTCGACACGATAAGCAAAGTCTGTTAAACCGAGTCTAAAATTTTTTTTTGAACTATTTTCATGAATTCATTAGACCTTTGACTATTTCCGATGATTCACGAACAATTATTTGTAAATAAATAAATAAATAAATATATATATATATATATATATATATATATATATATATATATATAAATGTAAGTATTGGAAATAATAAAATGTTATTGAATCATTAGAATTAAATATGTAAAATAATGTACAAGATAAGTTGTTATTAAAATAAATCTATGTATAGATATATATGATTTCTATAATAATTATTATCATATGTATATTGGAATATATATAACAGTTATAAATATTATATGTCAAAATTTATTTTATTGATGAAAGAATATAATATATTAAATATATATATATATATATATATATATATATATATATATATATATATATATATATATATATATATATATAATACTTATATATATATAAGAAAATTATATTTTTATATTTAATATGCAAACACATATTATATAATGTATCTATATTAAAATGTATAAATAATAAATATTCAACATATGTTATCATATAATATATATTGTATAATTATAATATATAATATTAATATGTTAAATGTAATTACAAGTTAAAAAAATATAATTGTTATACTAATATTATTATTACTTTCATTAATATTAATATTAATATTAATATTAATATTAAAATCAGTATTAGTTATATTATTATTTTTAATATATAATATATAGATATGAAAGTTGATACATATAATTTGTTATAGTATTATTATTACTAATATTATTGTTATCATTGTTAATATCATTATTATATTATAATGAGTAGTAAAATTATGATTAAGATTATTATTATTATTATTATTATTATTATTATAATTACCATTATCATTAAAATCATTATTATTATTATAAAAATTATTAGAAAATAATAAAATTTATTATTTGTATCATTAATAATATTATTATTATTATCATTCTTATTAATTATTATTAATTATTATTAAACTTATTAAAATTATCATTATGGTTATTATTAATATCATCATATTATTATTATCATTATTTTTAGATTTATTATTATTAGTATCTTATCAATAATAATATTATCATTATTATTAATATAAATATTATTAATTAGTATTGTTACTAATATATTTATTAATATTAATATTAATTATATAATTTATAAAAATTAAAAAAAGAGATTAGAATCAGTTTCACGTATCCATCATCTGTATATAATTTTTATTTTTGTCTCCAATTTATTATAGGTCATTTTCAATCACAATTCGTTCATTATATATACATCTGCAATTCAGAAAGAATTAAAACAAAAAAATAGAAATAAAGCTCGATATACTCTGTTATTTATAATTTTTACCATAAATCAAATTCGAACCAATTTTCAAAATCTAAAAATATAGAGTTGTTAGGAATCCTTTATGCAAACTATCTGCAAAATTTCATCTCTCAATTCTTCAAAACGAATTCGAATTTTTGAGTTAAAGTTTTTGAAATAAAAGTCAACCGAATTGTTCTTGAGGAAATTCGAACTCGTTTTGATATTTTCTGTTAAATTGATGATTTGAAAAATTTATATGAATGATATGCAACCTATTTCATGTTGTAATAATTGTCTAAAATGTTCTCAAATTTAAAATCAAAGTTTTTTTTTATTTAACGCGAGCAGCAGCAGCACCCTTTTTCTTTTATTTTTTTTTGTTAATCCAATTAATCACAAATAATTGTTTCTGTGTTGGATATTAAATTCTAAAATCAATTTTGTAATTATTATTAAGATTAAAATGATTTTGGGTCGATTGAGTAATTGAAAAGAAGAAGAAGAAGTAGAAACAGAAAGGACGATATAAATATATATTTAGGTGTTATAATTCCAGAAAAACAAGAATGGCAGAATGCTTAAGAGTGTTTGAGGGTGAGTGAGAGGTCTCAGGTTCGAGCCCGGTTCGTGGCAATTTTTTTTAGAAAAGCTTTGGAAGGTAGTTTTCAATATCAAAATTATTATTATTATTATTATTATTATTATTATTATTATTATTATTATTATTATTATTATTATTATTAGTATTATAATAATTATTATTATTATTTATCATTTATTGTTATTATTATGATTATAGTAATTATAATTATTATTAATGTTGTTATTAATAACATTATTATCATTACTAAGTATTATCACTTCGTATTATTATTATTATTACTAATTTTAATATAAGTATTATTATTATTATTATTATTATTATTATTATTATGTTAATATTATTAATATGACTATTAATAACATTAACAGAATTATATTAATATTATCATTTAAAAATTATTAGTATTATCATTACTAACATTATTATTAATAGTATTATTATTATTATTATTATTATTATTATTATTATTATTATTATTATTATTAACATGATTATGAACATGTTAATAACTTTTATATTATAATAAAAGTTGTTATGGAAGAATATTAGAAAATAGTTATAATTACACGAATATAAGTACAATTATGAATATGGTTATGAATTAAAGATATAGAAACTGTAGTTATAAGTTTAGAAATTAAACATAAAGTTTATGATAAATCTGATTATTATTAACACTGGTATTATTATTATCATTATATTATTAAAGTAAATTATATTTTATTTATTATTAGAATTATTATTATTATTATCATTTCTATTAAAAGTATTATTATAACTAAAATTATCAAAGTTATCACTTTTATTAAAACTATCATTTTTACCAAAATTTAACATTATTAGTAAAGTTATTATCTTTATCATTATTAAAATTAACATTATCATTATTATTACTATTATTACTAACATTATTATTATCATTATTATCATTATCAGTACTATTACAAATAGATATTTTTATATAAAAATACATTACAATAATATTAATATTACATATCACTATATTTTCATTATTAAAATTATATTAATTAAGCTATAAATAAAAGATATCAATTAACATATAAATATATATTTTTATCATATATAGACCTTAATATAAATTATTATTATTAAATTAATATGTTATAATGATAAATATTAGTTATATAAAATATATAAACTAAATATATTAAATTTATCTATATCTATATAACATATGATATAACAAGTATATTATTAATAATAATATATATAAACTTGTTTGATTACGATTATATGTTTTAATATATATACTTGATATAGGTTCGTGAATCCGAGGCCAACCCTGCAATTGTTCAGTTCAATCGTAGGAATATTTTTACTACAAAATATTGTATTGTGAATTTCATTACTCCCTTTTTACATATATTTTTGGGCTGAGAATACAAGCGCTGTTTTTATAACTGTTTTACGAAATATTCACAAGTACTTAAAACTATATTCTATGGTTGAATTACGAATACCGAATATCGCCCCTATTAGCTTGGTAGCCTAAGAATTAGGGAAATGGCCTCTAATTGACGCGAATCCTAAAGATAGATCGATGGACCTTGACACGTCCCATTCGGGGTACGAATGCTTTAGTACTTCGATTGATATATACTGATTGCGACGGCCGGTATATAGCATGCAGATTGCGAAATGCCTGTATGTGGGGGATATTCTATATGCATCTTGTTAGTTCTGTTACCAGGCGTTCACCATATGAATGATTTTATCTTTATGCAGATTGCGAAATGCCTGTATGATGTTTATAAAAATGAAAATGAAAATCTTGTGGTCTATTAAAATGATGGAAATGGTTGTTTATGAGAAACTAATGAACTCACCAACCTTTTGGTTGACACTTTTAAGCATGTTTATTCTCAGGTACGAAAAAAATCTTCTGCTGTGCATTTGCTCAATTTAAAGATATTACTTGGAGTCATTCATGGGATATTTGTAAAGACGTTGCATTCAATTCGTTGAGTTCAAAAAGATTATTATAAAGTAAATGACAGATTAAGTCATTTATAGTTTGGATATTGTGAAATGGTATGCATATTTGTCAATTATCGTTGTAATGAAAGAATGTCTTTTAAAAACGAATGCAATGTTTGTAAAATGTATCATATAGAGGTCAGTACCTCGCAATGGAACCAGATGTTGAAGTGTTCGTCCGGATGGATTAGGACGGGACCTCACAGTTGGTATCAGAGTGTAGGTCTTAGCGATCCAAGTCTTGCATTAGTGTGTCTAACTGATAGTTGTTATGATACATTAGTAAGTCTGGACTTTGACCGTGTCTACATGTCAAAAAGTTTTGCTTATCATTTTTGTCGAAAGTTACCTGCTTATCATTCATAAGTCTAGACATGTCTTATTGCATTTATTGTATGGATAGTGTATAGACAAAATTCATATCTTAACGTATCTGTTACAGTAAACTCTGCCTGACATCTTCTGAAGATTCCTCCGTAACTTATGGGATTTTGGTATTATATATGCATATGTAAATTATGTATTACAGGGTACTAATCTATGTCCTATAATCTATTTCATATCGAAAATCCTTTATCTAACCGTGTAAGATGAATTCTGTAACCAGTTCAAGTTCCTTGGATTCCGATAGCTATTCCGGTATGGATTTCCTCACGAGCTCTGAAAACAGTATAACCGGAATGGATCAACCAATCAGCCATCATCAATTCTGGATGAATTGGGGATGGGTTCGTAGCCGACTTAACCAATGGAGACAAGAAGAAGGCGATCCTTTCCATCAACCTAATTCACCTCTTGGCGAAGAACCTGAAGCACTTACCGGCGAACCCGTCTGAAACACCATTTTCACTCTAATTTCCAGAATAGCTCGCAACGATTATATATTATCTACAAGTCTGAACCTTATTCATCCGCTCGTTCCAACCGCAAATCATCCCGGAGTAATAGAAGAAATCAACGAGCTTCGCGCCCGAGTAATGACTTTGGAGAATATGGTGCAAAATTTACAAGCACCACCAGCATCAACAGTACCACCAACATCAGCACCGACAGCTGTACCACCATCACACACCTTAACAACACAATCTATACCTCAAGTATAATCATCATTCTACATATCATTCTACACCGATTATCTACGTTCTACGTATCGTTCTACATCGATTATCTTCGTGCTACATATCGTTCTACATCATTTATCTTCGTTCTACATGATGATTATGTAATCTCTAAAGTTTTAGAGATTATGTGTTCTAGTTCTAATCGTAAATCAGATGAGATTAATATCATGTTGACTCATTAAATCCATGATTACATCGCAAGAAAATATATATGTAAATGTATTTTCATAAAGATTCTAATTAAAAATTCTTTCGTACAAACTATTAAGTGTGAGAATATTTTAACGGGTGGGTAATACCCGAGAAAATATTTAAATTTCACATTAATGCGTTACACTGTACATTCCTTAATTCTGATTCAATAGTCATTAAATATCCTATCTACATCCACAGTTATACGTATCCGTTCATTCAAAGCATAACCATTTTTCATTCAAATTCGATTACATATTCTGATTTTGGACAGATCAGAATCCAACAGGTGACATAATGAAGAAATAATGGACACAATAAAACTTGTTAGAAACAAACTAATTATGTATGTAAATTTTGTTGAGAATTCACGCTAACAATATCCTAGCTAACTGTTCCTATATCCTTTATGACTATTTTCTTATAATTTACTAGTCTTGGTTAAATCTGAGACAATATAAGATAATCTTGATTAATTAAAACAATAGTTATACAATACATCGGATAAATCGTAAGGCACATGTACACAATACGTCTAGATTAATTATAAGACAATAGTTGTACAATGGGTCACGATTGAGTGTTAGGCAATACATATACAATACGTCTTGATTAATTAGATTATATATTGAACTATTGGACTATTGGACTATATTTGGACTACTAACTGTGGACTACTAACATTGGACAATTAAAAGGTATTAAAATATTGATTATAACATATGAAACTAAATATTTCTTTGAGTTTGCCACTTGATTTCACCTTAAACATCATTTGTATATTGACGATTACAAACTGCGTTCAAACCCTTCGAAATTCTTGAAACACCTCGGATTGATAACCAACGATTCAGATATGGTAACCTTGAATGCTGATGAAGCAGAAAAAGTTGTAGATGGTCTTAATGGCCAAAAGTTTGATGATAAAGAATGGAGTGTTGGAAACACTCGATAGAAAATTTGATACTAGAAAGCGGATTAAGCAAAACTATGAAAGAGACTATTGACAAATCACAAGGACTAAACCTGTACATCAAGAATCCAGATAATTCTGTATCCGATAAAATCTTTAGCGAATATCTTGTTCCGTACTCATGTTAAAATCTTGCGAAAAATTTTTCTTCATCAATCTTCGATCTTAGAAATTCCAAAATATCATCATAAATATCTTCGATATTTCTCAGGATATTTTCATAAATATTCTTGTCCGAAATTATTTATCTCTTCATACTATTCGTATTACATCATATAGGAAACTGTTTTAGTTTCTAAACTCTATAACCTTCGAGTTTAAATTATGAATAATTCCTGGAGAAGTGTTGGGAATTAAAGCATAAGTTAGTATAATATAATGACGCCTGGCCAACGTGGTTATATTACAGTAAGTCATGCCGAAATTTCTAATGGAATGTAATGATTCATAGATCATACTCTCATCATGTGCCATGTTACATAACTCTTTCATTCTACTTAACCTTTGAACATATCAAGAAATTATATTCTTGATAGTTCTATCCTTAGTGATTCTGGTAATTTGACAAATCAAATCGTGTTATTACGTTCCTTCCTGCTTAGAACATTAGGTTCATTCGAAACTCCATACTTCTGGACCATTACTCGCTTTACTTAAGGTCGGGAAGAGAAAACAAAAGCATAAAGCTCCGAAATATAAGGGAAAATATAAAGCCCAATAACAACACATAAATCAAACCATGTACATCAATACGAATAGCAATATAAAGATATGGGAGAATGATAAACACAATAATCCTTAGAGCATAGTAGAAGCAAACATATGCCTCGGGTGGTAGTTGAAAAAGAAGGATGATTGTGGCAATAGTCAGGATAATGTCAAGAACCAATGTTGGATTTAGCATGATCAAAATCTTTAGAATCGAAGAAGGAAGTATAGGAGTATAAATCACAGCAAATAGGAACATTATAAACAGTGGATATCATAGTTATGGAAATATAGAGATAAGGTAGGATTATGAAAACCACCATCCCAAGAGCGTTGTAGAAGTAAAAATATTTTTCTGATGGAAGATAGAAAAGAAAAATGACAGTAAATATGGTTAATATAATAGCAAGGATCAATACAGGATTAAGCATTTTCAAATCTTTTGAAAGTATGAATTAAGGAAGAAAGTATAGGAATTATGGAAGTAATGGAACGGAAGAGTTTAATTTATAATGGAAATATCAGACAGAACAATCAAGGTAGATCACCGCATTTAATTATAGAGGATCCTAATTTCCTTGAATCCCGAAGAATCAGATCTTTTGTAGATTACGAAGATTTCCTTTAAATCCCTTGAATTCCAGAATTCAACCCTGACTACGTCAAAAGTTAAGACAAATCCTTATTTTCTCATTTCAATCTTTTATAATAACTTCACTCGTACTCTTCGCGTAATCGAATTGTTTATTCATATTACTCAACGGTGATAAAACTCTATTTATCAACTCATATTCGTTATGAAAATATTCTAGTTGTCGACCATGACGACCTCACTCAAATTTCGGGACAAAATTTCTTTAACGGGTAGGTATTGTGACGACCCGAAAATTTCTGACCAAATTTAAACTTAATCTTTATATGATTTTGACACGATAAGCAAAGTCTGTTAAATCGAGTCTAAAATTTTTTTTGAACTATTTTCATGAATTCATTAGACCTTTGACTATTTCCGACGATTCACGAACAATTGTTTTGTAAATAAATAAATATATATATAAATATAAATGTAAGTATTGGAAATAATAAAATGTTATTGAATCATTAGAATTAAATATGTAAAATAATGTACAAGATAAGTTGTTATTAAAATAAATCTATGTATATATATATATATATATATATATATATATAAATATATATATATATAATAATTATTATCATATGTATATTGGAATATATATAAAGGTTATAAATATTATATGTCGAAATTTATTTTTATGATGAAAGAATATACTATATTAAATAAATATATATATATATATATATATATATATATATATATATATATATATATATATATATATATATATATATATATATATATATATATATAATACTTATATATATAAGACAATTATATTTTCATATTTAATATGCAAACACATATTATATAATGTATCTATATTAAAATGTATAAATAATAAATATTCAACATATGTTATCATATAATATATATTGTATAATTATAATATATAATATTAATATGTTAAATGTAATTACAAGTTTAAAAAAATATATAATTGAAATACTAATATTATTATTACTTTCATTAATATTAATATTAATATTAAAATCAGTATTAGTTATATTATTATTTTCAATATATAATATATAGATATGAAAGTTGATACATATAATTTATTATAGTATTATTATTACTAATATTATTATTATCATTGTTAATATCATTATTATATTATAATGAGTAGTAAAATTGTGATTAAGATTATTATTATTACTATTTTTATAATTACCATTATCATTAAAATCATTATTATTATTATAAAAATTATTAGAAAATAATACAATTTATTATTTGTATCATTAATAATATTATTATTATTATCATTCTTATTAATTATTATTAATTATTATTAATTATTATTAAACTTATTAAAATTATCATTATGGTTATTATTAATATCATCATATTATTATTATCATTATTTTTAGATTTATTATTATTAGTATCTTATCAATAATAATATTATCATTATTATTAATATAATTATTATTAATTAGTATTGTTACTAATATATTTATTAATATTAATATTAATTATATAATTTATAAAAGTCAGAAAAAGTGATTAGAATCAGTTTCACGTATCCATCATCTGTATATAATTTTTGTTTTTGTCTCCAATTTGTTACAGGTCATTTTCAATCACAATTCGTTCATTATATATACATCTGCAATTGAGAAAGAATTAAAACAGAAAAATAGAAATAAAGCTCGATATACTCTGTTATTTATAATTTTTACCATAAATCGAATTCGAACCAATTTTCAAAATCTAAAAATATAGAGTTGTTAGGAATCCTTTATGCAAACTATCTGCAAAATTTCATCTCTCAATTCTTCAAAACGAATTCGAATTTTCGAGTCAAAGTTTTTGAAATAAAAGTCAACCGAATTGTTCTTGAGGAAATTCGAACTCGTTTTGATGTTTTCTATTAAATTGATGATTTGGAAAGTTTATATGAATGATATGCAACCTATTTCATGTTGTAATAATTGTCTAAAATGTTCTCAAATTTGAAATCAAAGTTTTTTTTTATTTAACGCGAGCACCAGCAACACCTTTTTTTTTTTTGGTTAATCCAATTAATCACAAATAATTGTTTCTGTGTTGGATATTAAATCCTAAATCAATTTTGTAATTATTATTAAGATTAAAATGATTTTGGGTCGATTGAGTAATTGAAAAGAAGAAGAAGAAGTAGAAACAGAAAGGACGATATAAATATATATTTAGGTGTTATAATTCCAGAAAAACAAGAATGGCAGAATGGTTAAGAGTGTTTGAGGGTGAGCGAGAGGTCTCGAGTTCGAGCCCGGTTCGTGGTAATTTTTTTTAGAAAAGCTTTGGAAGGTAGTTTTCAATATCAAAATTATTATTATTATTATTATTATTATTATTATTATTATTATTATTATTATTATTATTATTATTATTATTATTATTATTATTATTATTATTATTATTATTATTATTAGTATTATAATTATTATAATTATTATTTATCATTTATTGTTATTATTATGATTATAGTAATTATAATTATTATTAATGTTGTTATTAATAACATTATTATCATTACTAAGTATTATCACTTATTATTATTATTATTATTATTATTATTATTATTATTATTATTATTATTATTATTATTATTATTATTATTATTATTATTATTATTATTATTATTATTATTATTACTAATATTAATATAAGTATTATTATTATTATTATTATTATTATTATTATTATTATTATTATTATTATTATTATTATTATTATTATGTTAATATTATTAATATGACTATTAATAACATTAATATAATTATATTAATATTATCATTTAAATATTATTAGTATTATCATTACTAACATTATTATTAATAGTATTATTATTATTATTATTATTATTATTATTATTATTATTATTATTATTATTATTATTATTATTATTATTATTATTATTATTATTATTATTATTATTATTATTAACATGATTATGAACATGTTAATAACTTTTATATTATAATAAAAGTTGTTATGGTAGAATGTTAGAAAATGGTTATAATTACACGAATACAAGTACAATTATGAATATGGTTATGAATTAAAGATATAGAAACTGTAGTTATAAGTTTAGAAATTAAACACGAAGTTTATGATAAATCTGATTATTATTAACACTGTTATTATTATTATCATTATATTATTAAAGTAAATTATATTTTATTTATTATTAGAATTATTATTATTATTATTATCATTTTTATTAAAAGTATTATTATAACTAAAATTATCAAAGTTATCACTTTTATTAAAACTATCATTTTTACCAAAATTTAACATTATTAGTAAAGTTATTATCTTTATCATTATTAAAATTAACAATATCATTATTATTACTATTATTACTAACATTATTATTATCATTCTTATCATTATTAGTACTATTACAAATAGATATTTTTATATAAAAATACATTACAATAATATTAATATTACATATCACTATATTTTCATTATTAAAATGATATTAATTAAGCTATAAATAAAAGATATCAATTAATATATAAATATACATTTTTATCATATATAGACCTTAATATAAATTATTATTATTAATATGTTATAATGATAAATATTAGTTATATAAAATATATAAACTAAATATATTAAATTTATCTATATCTATATAACATATGATATAACAAGTATATTATTAATAATAATATATGTAAACTTGTTCGATTACGATTATATATTTTAATATATATACTTGATATAGGTTCGTGAATCCGAGGCCAACCCTGCAATTGTTTAGTTCAGTCATATGAATATTTTTACTATAAAATATTGTATTGTGAGTTTCATTACTCCCTTTTTACATATATTTTTGGGCTGAGAATACATGCGCTGTTTTTATAACTGTTTTACGAAATAGACACAAGTACTTACAACTATATTCTATGGTTGAATTACGAATACCGAATATCGCCCCTATTAGCTTGGTAGCCTAAGAATTAGGGAAATAGCTCCTAATTGATGCGAATCCTAAAGATAGATCTATGGACCTTGACACGTCCCATTTGGGTTACGAATGCTTTAGTACTTCGATTGATATATACTGATTACGACGGCCGGTATATAGCATGCAGATTGTGAAATGCCTGTATGTGGGTGATATTCAAAATGCATCTTGTTAGTTTGGTTACCAGGCGTTCACCATATGAATGATTTTATCTTTATGCAGATTGCGAAATGCCTGTATGATGTTTATAAAAATGAAAATGAAAATAAAAATCTTGTGGTCTATTAAAATGATGGAAATGATTATTTATGATAAACTAATGAACTCACCAACCTTTTGGTTGACACTTTTAAGCATGTTTATTCTCAAGTACGAAAGAAATCTTTCGCTGTGCATTTGCTCAATTTAAAGATATTACTTGGAGTCATTAATGTCATATTTCTAAAGACGTTGCATTCGAGTCGTTGAGTTCAAAAAGATTATTATAAAGTAAATGACAGATTAAGTCATTTATAGTTTGGATATTGTGAAATGGTATGTCTATTTGTCAATTATCATTGTAATGAAAGAATGTCTTTTAAAAGCGAATGCAATGTTTGTAAAACGTATCATATAGAGGTCAGTACCTCGCAATAGAACCAAATGTTGAAGTGTTCGTCCGGATGGATTAGGACTGGCCCTCACAACTGGCACTGATAGAAGTTTTATATCTAAAGATAGTGGTCACCATCTTAGGAACCCTATTTCTCCTCTAGACAATGCGTATTCTATAGAACTAGGGAATTGTAAATTGATGTGGAGAGCGATACATCACTATGTTACGTTAACTAATAGAAGGTCCAGAAATACATGAGAAAGTTGTCTCACAAATCTGGCACATATGAGCCAAGTTGAATTAGTAATTAAGAGACCCGTATATGTCCCGACCATTAGAGATCGTACTGGAGTTGGACGTCCAGTTTGCGGATTGACTTGGTGCCAGTAAATGCACTCGTTACGCGTACAATGTACAGAATTGCACCTTTAGAACTATAAGAACTTCCCATGGTGAAGAACAATAGGGTTGTAATGCCCTAACGTGTGACAAGCACTAGAAGGTGAGTCGCATAGCCATGAATTTCTGAGTTGGAGCCCCAGTCTTGTTCATTAAGAAGAAGGATGAGTCGATGAGAGTATGTGTCGACCATAGAGAATTGAACAAGTTGACAATCAAGAATCGGTATCCGCTACCGAGGATTGATGACTTATTTGATCAACTACAGAGATCTAGTTGTTACTCGAAGATTGATTTGAGATCCGGATGCCACCAGTTGTGAGTCAAAGAAGCTGATGTCCCTGAGACGGCGTTTAGAACACGCTATGGACATTATGAGTTTACAGTGATGCTATTTGGTTTGACGAACGCACTAACAGTGTTCAGGAATCTCATGAACCGTGTGTGTAAGCCATACCTAGACAAATTCGTCATTGTGTTTATTGATGATATATTGGTGTACTCCAAGAATAAAGAAGATTCATGATCAGAACTACACTACGCACGACCTTAAACTAGGAGCTGTTGTCTTTGCACTTAAAATGTGGAGACACTACCTGTATGGAACCAAGTTTACTGTTTTCATCGACCATAAGAGTTTACAGCACATATTCGACCAGAAACAACTCAACATGAGACAACGACGTTGGATGGAATTACTTAACGATTATAATTGCGAACTTTAATACCATCATGGTAGGGCGATTATTGTGATGGATGCCTTGAACAGAAAAGAGCGAGAGAAACCTCTCAGGGTTAAAGCTCTTGACATAGTAATCCATACGAATCTCATATCATAGATCCTCAAAGCACAACAGGAGGCCGTGAAGCAAGAGAACGTCGATGTTGAATTTATCAAAGGGATGGATAAGAAATTTGACATCAAAGAGGATGGAACACGATATTTTGCTAACCAAATCTAGGTACCAAAGTTTGGTGGATTGAAAGAACTAGTGTTGGAGGAAGCACACAAGTGAAGGTACTCAATTCATCCTAGATCAGATAAAATGTACCAAGATTTGAAAGCATTTTATTCGTGGCCAAATTTGAAAGCTGACATTGCTACTTATGTTGGAAAGTGTTTGACTTGCGCTAAGGTCAAGGCGGAACACCAGAAGCCATCAGGGCTACTAACTCAACCAGAGATTCCCTAGTGGAAATAGGAATGCATTACAATGGACTTCATCATGAAACTGCCAAGAATTGTGGGAGGTTATGATACCATTTGGGTTGTCGTGGATAGTCTCACTAAGTCTGCACACTTCTTACCAATACGAGAAACTGACAAAATGGAAAAGTTGGCTCAGGTTTACATTAAGGAAGTCTTCTCTAGGCATGGAGTGCCTATATCTATTCTAGATTATGGCAGACATTACAGAAAGCAATAGGGACTCGTCTAGATATGAGTACAGCATATCATCCCCAGACAGACGACCAAAGTGAACGAACGATTCAAACTCTTGAGGACACGTTGCGAGCATGTGTCATTGATTTCAGAAATGGTTGGGATAAGTATTTACCATTAGCTGAATTCTCGTACAACAACAGCTACCATACGAGCATTAAAGCTGCACCTTTCGAAGCGTTGTACGGAAGAAAATGTAGATCTCCCGTGTGTTGGAGCAAATTGGGAGATAGCCAGTTGACAGGTCCTGAGATTATTCAGGAGACAACGGAGAAAGCCATATAGATTCAAGAACGACTGAAAATGGCTCGGAGTCATTAAAGAGTTATGCCGATGTAGACGGAAAGATTTAGAATTCCAAGTTGGCGACAAAGTCATGCTTAAGGTATCACCCTGGAAGGGTGTGGTACGATTCGGGAAACGAGGAAAATTGAGTCCGAGATTTATTGGACCATTCGAGATAACTGAAAGAATTGGGCCAGTGGCTTAAAGATTGAAATTGCCACAAGCACTTAGTGGAATACAGGATACTTTCCACGTGTCCAACCTGAAGAAAAGTCTAGCCGACGAGGATTTGGTGATTCATTTAGAGGAACTGCGTATCGATGACAAACTTCATTTCATTGAGGAACCTGTCGAGATCATGGGCTGTGAGGTCAAACAATTAAAGCAAAGTAGAATTCCTATCGTTAAGGTTTGGTGGAACGCTAGAAGAGGACCAGAGTTCACGTGGGAGCGTGAAGATCAAATAAGGCTGAAATACACGCAACAGTTTCCAGAAGGAACTACTTCCGCGGACGTTCACTAAAATTTCGGGATGAAATTTTCAATAACAGGTGGGTAATGTAACAACCCTGCTTTTTCCGTCACTTCTGTTAACTGTCCGTTAGTTGATTTAACGGTGATTATTTGACTTTTTATGTGTTTAAGTGTATTAAATGCATACGTGAACCCTGGAGGGTTATTTATATTAATATGGGTTAATATTAATCGATAAAATATTTTGGATAAGAGAAATACGATAAAAACATTACGATTTGAATAACTGCAAAAACTGTTTTTCGAGCAACGAAACGCTCGGGTTTATTTTAATATTTTTTAAAAATTTTTAACTTTTTAAAAATATTTAATTTATTGGGTTTTTAATAAATTAAACGTTTGGTTGCGTTTTAACGATTGGTTTAGCGCTCCAGGCCTTCGGTACTTCAAAACGGCACTTGAAACGAACCACGAACACACGCTTTTGCAAAACGAGAACCCGGGAACCCCATGTGGGCCATGTTTGGCTGACCCACACCACCTCCCCCTTATATTTTAGTTTTGAGCATACTTGAGGGACTTAGTTGGTAATTATTGATTTTAGGGACTAATATAAATACATAGTGTTAACCTAATTTAATCATAATCCCCTACACAAAAATTTGGCAGTCGACTTCTTCTCCCTCCCTCTTGATCGACGAACCACCACCAACCCTAGCACCATCAATTTTCAACTTTTGATTAAACCTCGAACACGAATCTTGCAATTCTCTTCGTTCTCTACGCATTGGTAAAATTTGTTTGTTGATCAAAGGTATAATTTTACAAACCCTAGCTCTAAAAATTCTGATTTCATAAAGTTTTATAGTTTATGTTGGTCAATTGCTCGATTCATCGCGTTTGTATGTATTATTAATCGTTAATTTGATCGTATTGATTGTTTCATGTGAAAACCGAATTGTTTATTGATAATAATGATATGATGGACTTTTTTTCTGTAAATTATTATTATCTAGATGGAAAGAGGTCGAAAAATTAATAACGTTAGGCTCAAGAATCAATGGATTTCGTTATCGTATGCTCTAGATATGTTAAATCAAAGTTTTGTTGTGATCTTGCCATGAATCCGAATTTTATGAGTTGTATACCTTGTGAATTATGTTATGACATGTTAAAAATTGTATATATGACTTAAAAACACTCAATTTAGCCTAGGATTTCATGCGGTTTGGATTTGTATAGCTTCCGTTATGCTTAATTGAATGAACATGAAAAACTGAATTGCTCATTATCTTGAAATTGACTTTTTAATTCATTTGCAATGAGTTGATGACTTAGGTATTTGCATTTATGGAAAATTTATATGTTATAGTTAACTTTTCACCTAGGCTTTGCACCATTTGGATTTGCGAAACTTGAGTAATATGCGAATCAAAACGATAACCTGAATTCAGTCCAAATCTGTAACGTATGCACCTCTAGTCTTATAGCATGAGTTGTGGATCTATTGAGACCTTGACCTTTTGGATATTGAAACTTTGTATATTCTGTGACTTATTTTTAGTTTATGTCAAGGCGTTAAAACTGATCTATTTTGCACACTAAGGCCATAGTTTTGGGGACTTCTGATTTGAGCTGAAACAGAAAGTCCAACTTGATTAAATAAACTGTACCAATTGGCTAAACCAAAGTTTCTAATTTTTGGATATGTGAAAATTTGATTTGTCCTTGAACCATGGCCACTGACCTTGTATTAATTTCATGTCCCTAGCTCCGGTTATATCCAATACGAGATTGGTGCGCAGTCAGAAACTGATTTAATGAATCATAAATGCGTCCATTCTGAAACCCGATATATAGAGTTCGTATGACACCCTGATATTGCTTTTTGGAAACGTTTATATGTCTAGTTAAGATCTGGAGCTTGTCATACTACCATGAATTATGTTCTATGAGATATTGTGCATTACTTGCAACTTGTACATGAACGTTATGCTAGACTATAAACTGTGATCGCGTATTTGACAAACTTTGATATGAAACGTGTTAGTTGACCTAAGTTTGATATGTTAACCAACATTTGACATGAACCTACTTATGTTGACTTTAGTTGACCACTTTGACCAAGTTTGACTTTTGGTTTGACTTGGGTTGACTTTTGTTGACTTGCATGAATTAGTTGACTTTTATTTTGAAACGAGTCAAGTCGAGCAATAAGACAACTTACTCTATGAAACCACTATGTTATAAGACTTAAATAATGACCAACCTATATACGTGTACTTAGATTGCTTTAGTCGGATATAAACTGTGTAAGTTATTTGCTTACGTTTGTTCAAGAGCTATTCAAAGGTGAGTCTACACTCCCACTTTTAATTATTATTTTTGGGATGAGAATACACATTATTACTTATACATTGTACAAATGATTTTATGTTGACACGAGTACTTATTATACATATTGAGTTGTGTCCAAAAAGCCCCTAGCTTGAATACTTTTATTACCTTCGGGTAAGCACAATTTAGATGGACGGATCCGTTAGGTTAGACAAATCTCACCCAAACAATATTAACTGTGGTGCATTTACTTTGAACTTTTTATACACTCGGAAAATTGTAAACTTTTTTATGGGGTAAAGGGAGTGTAGTGGTTTCTATACTCTAGTCATTGTTAGTATTCAGGTGCTCATGGATTATGTAACATTTTGCAACTTCGGGTTGTGCCTATTAAAATCTTGTGATCAATGAAATTAAACTATTTTCCGATAACTATTTTCAGACACCGTTATATTATTAAACCTGTAGATTCACCAACATTATTGTTGACCTGTTTTTATTCTCAGGTCCTTAAGAGGTATATGCTTCCGCTGTGTTTGATGATATGGTCTGGCCGTAGAGTCAGCATGCTTTTAATAAAGACAATTATTACTTTAGCATTTAAAACTTTTGCATATGTTTAATACTATTGGCTTGTGGTTACGATCACAATAGTGTTACTTATTTTGGATTTATTGACTTATGTATTGAAAGTCAACTTTTTAATAAAATTAAATGCGATTACTTTAAAACGTCTCATATAAAGGGCGTAACAGTTAACTGTTGGACCTATGATTAACACGCCATCAGATGGAAATTTGGCGGGGTGTTACACATGCCGAATTTCTAATGGAACGTGATGATTCACAGACAATACCGTCATCATGTCCCATGTTACATAACTCTTTCATTTTACTTAACCTCTAAACATATCAAGAAAATATTTTCTTGATAGTTCTATCTTTTCCGTGATTTCTGGTAATTTAACAAATAAAATCGTGTTATTTCAATTACTTTCTGCTTAGAACATTAGCTATGTTCCTTCTAAATTTCATACCCACGAATTCTAGACATTTCACTTGCCTTATTTAAAGTCAAAAAGAGAAAAACAAAAGCATGGTGCTCCGAAATATAAGGAAAAATATAAGCACGGCAACGACATAGAAATTACAGACAGTGTATATCAATGCGTATAGCACTATAAAGACACGGGAGAATGAAAAACACTATAACCCCAAGTTAATAGTAGAAGTAAATAAATTCCTCCGGTGGTAGATGAAAAAGAAGAATAACAGATGCGATAGTCAGGATAATATCAAGGATCAGGACTGGATTGAGCATTTTTGGAATAAGAATCAAAGAAAAAATAGGAGTGGTGAAAATAATGGAATGGAAGAGGTAAATTTATAGTGAAATATCAGACAGAACAATTGAAGAAGATTACCGCATTTAATTAAAGAGAATCCTAATTTCCTTAATTACCGAAGAATCAAATCTTATATATATTATGAAGATTTTCTTTTCCTTGAATTCTGGAAATCAACCGTGACTACGTCAAAAGATAAGACGAACCTTTATTACCTCATTTCACTCTTTTGCGATAGCTTCACCCATACTCTTCGCGTAATTAAATTGTTTTATCCATATTACTTAATGATGATAAAACTCTATTTTTTTTTCAACTCATATTCTTCATGAAAATATTCTTGTTGTCAGCCATGACGACTTCTGTCAAATTTCGGGACGAAATTTTTTTAACGGGTAGGTATTGTGACGACCCGAAAAATTTCGACTTATTTTTAACTCAAATCTCTAAATGAATTAATATTTTCGACATGATAAGCAAAGTCTGTTAAGTTGAGTCTCAAAAATTTTGAACTGTGTTCATATACTCAATTACCTTTCGACTATTACCGACGATTCGCGAACAATTATTTATAAATAGATATGGATATATAAATAATTATATATAAATAATTATATATATTAATGAACTATTCCATGATTTGATATTCCTGACAAGTTAAGTAAATTGACGTGTTACATTAAAATGATTTCATACATACGTTTAATCATCTATTGGACTTTACCCTACAATTCACGAACAAACTGTAATTTAAAACCTGAAACCCGGATTGATTTATATATAATTTTACTTTCTTAAATGAAAATATTTTATGATATAACCATTTTTATTATTATAACCTTTTAATAAAATGATTTTTAATATAATTATTTTTGAAAAACTAAATTTTATAATATTTATTTGATTTAGTTTCAAACGTACGAGAACGTTTTTCAGTCTAAAAGAACTTTGTTATTGAAATGTTTTATAATGTAATTTGAATATGTATATAAAATTAGAAAACCTAATTAAAGCTTTATGTTATAAATATTAAATTTACAAGTATATATATATATATATATATATATATATATATATATATATATATATATATATATATATATATATATATATATATATATATATATATATATGGGCAGGTTCAAACGAGAACTACAAAAAGGCGAGAACTGCGAGAACTTCTTAATTTCATAGTTTTTATGCATTAATATGTAACAAATTACATGAAAATATTAATTAATGTTCATATCATTAACAAACATATGTTCATTACCATAAATTACATGTTAAATTGTTAATTATATAAAGTGTTCACATGTTACACAAACAAGTATGCACATGTGAACAGAAAACTATATATTTGATTATATAGGTAAAATATAAGTTTTTTCAAACTATTTTATGTTCATTTTTTACTCTCTATTAACATTTATGGGTGATTCGTCTATTCACATGTGAAAATCTTTGTAAATTAAAAGTTCTCGCAGTTCTTTCATTTTTTGTGGTTCTCGTTTGAACTTTTGGCTATATATATATATATATATATATATATATATTATTTCAAAAACGATAATATATTTTATAACGGTTTAAAATATATTGTTAGAAAATATTATATATATATATATATATATATATATATATATATATATATATTACTTAAATATAAAATGTTTTGAATATATAAAAGAAAACAATATTATTAAAAATGTCATTACCTTTTATTTTTTATAATTTATAGAAATTATATATATAATTTGGAGTGTTACGTCTTCTTTAAAATGTATACAATTTTATAAATATCTAAAACCAGTTTTAACAACTCGTTTCTCAACTGACATGACAAGGATAAAGATTTTAATGAAATTCTAAAATTTGGAATTTTTTCGAGAGTTTTTGAAAATTAATATCGGTAACGGTCCGTGATTTAATTGAATATAAATATATATATATATATATATATATATATATATATATATATATATATATATATATATATATATATATATATATATATATATATATATATATATATATATATATATATATATATATATATATATATATATATATAAATAAAAGATTCGGCAGAATTTGTAATGGGTCTTGAGCTGTAATGGTGGGCCACGCGATCGCGGGCCAAATGCCTTTAAACCCTCCGCGATCGCGGGGGTGTGAGTTCCAGAAAAGTTCTATAAAACTCGAACGTGTTCTGGTTTCAATTCATTCATATATCTATCTATCTCATCTATTACTCCGTATTTATTTTATTTAAATTATTATTATTATTATTATTAAGATTATTAATATCATTATTAGTCTTAGTATTATTATTAGTAGTATTATTATTGTTATAAATAATACACATAAAATATTACAACGGGGTTATGTTCGGGTGATCTCAAAATAAGTTTTGGGAAGAATAAGGCCCACCCTGCCACCCCAAGGCCCAAAGGTCCGTACCTTTATTTTTTTTAAACGAAACACAGAAAATTAAATATAATGAAACCAAAAAGATCAAAATGTGTTATAACTTATTACCGCCCGATTGAAGCTACGACGATTTTTTGAATTAATAATTGATCTAGACTCTATTGCACGAAACTAAACTAAAGACCAATCCAATGAAAAAACTATACCCAACCAATTACAAACATAAACTATTACAGTCATTCAATTGAACGAAACCACTTATTGAATGAACTAACACTTGAAACACTTATCGAGATCCCAATGTCACCAAAACTGACTTCTGACAACACTAAAGAACCAACAAACGAGGACAACCCACCACAAACCAAATCAGAAGTCACCAATGGACAACCATAATCCTTTCAAAATGTTGACATTATGATAGACAACTACGAACCAAGGTTTTGCGGCCGAAAAACAAGCACTACAACAAAATTAAAAACTAGTGGATGATGAAAGCAATCTTAAAAACTCAACACTCAAATATGTGAAGAATATAAAGAATGAAGTAGTACGTGATAGTGACATATTTTTTTTTTCATAAAGAATTAATGATAACTATAAATATATGTAGCTAACAAGCCTACATGTATGGAAAAAAAATTGTACATATTAACATTTTTGGCTTATTTATTTATTTTTTCATAGTAAATAAAATATTTGGTGATTAAAATATATAAATACATGTGTGGTGAAATTAATATTTTAATATTCCATAATCTATATAGTCATATAAAGCTCTAAAATGATGATATCATCATTAAGTTAATTACAGTATCCTTTAATTTTCATAATAATGATGTCATAATTTTATATTAATTTAATTAAAAAAATAATATAAAATCTTTTATAAAAGAAAATACTAATCTCTCCTAAATTGTAAAATCTTCTACAGAACACCCAAATTTTAAAGCATATTGTATAACTTTTATATAATAATTGTATCTTAATTTTATAAAAAAAATTTAAAGTCATTTATTATTACTAATAATAATAATTATTATTATAAATATAAATACTCAACTTTGAGCTAAATTTATTATTATTATTTACTTTTAATATAATAATTATAATTATAATTGTTATATTATTAATATTCAAATATGGATTCTTTTTACGAAACTAATTACGTTACATATGTATGCGAAAATACATGTCGCTATAATTCCCCGGGTATAACCCTTTACCCAAAAAATAATAATACATGTCTCTATATATTTGTAAAAACAACGACAAGTTTCTTAGTCAAACGGGTCATTAAAATAAATGACTTTAACATTTACATTCATTTAATAGCTAAAACATGTCATTAAATTGTTTCGTTTAAACAAACCCGTGATTTCACGGGTCATTTCTGTTATGACCCAGAAAATTTTGACTTATTTTTAACTCAAATCTCTAAATGAATTAATATTTTCGACACGATAAGCAAAGTCTGTTAAGTTGAGTCTCAAAAATTTTGAACTGTGTTCATATACTCAATTACCCTTCGACTATTTCCGACAATTCGCGAACAATTATTTGTAAATAGATATGGATATATAAATAATTATATATATTAACGAACTATTCCATGATTTGATATTCCTGACAAGTTAAGTAAATTGACGTGTTACATTAAAATGATTTCATACGTTTAATCATCCATTGGACTTTATCCTACGATTCACGAACAAACTGTAATTTAAAACCTGAAACCCGTATTGATTTATATATAATTTTACTTTTTTAAATGAAATCGTTTTATAATATAACCATTTTTATTATTATAACCTTTTAATAAAATGATTTTTAATATAATTAGTTTTGGAAAACTAAATTTTATAATATTTATTTGATTTAGTTTCAAACATACGAAAATGTTTTTCAGTCTAAAAGAACTTTGTTATTAAAACATTTTATAATGTAATTTGAATATGTATATAAAATTAGAAAACCTAACTAAAGCTTTATGTGTGTGTATGTGTGTGTGTGTGTGTGTGTGTGTGTGTGTATGTATTATTTCAAAAATATAAAACGTACAAACTTATATTACAAAACGATAATATATTTTACAACGATTCAAAATATATTGTTAGAAAATATTTATATATATTACTTTAATATAAAACGTTTTGAATATATAAAAGAAACCAATATTATTAAAAATGTCATTACCTTTTATTTTTATAAATTATAGAAATTATATATATAATTTGGAGTGTTACGTCTTCTTTAAAATGCATACAATTTTATAAATATCTAAAACCACTTTTAACAACTCGTTTCTCAACTGACATGACAAGGATAAAGATTTTAACAATATTCTAAAATTTGGAATTTTTTCGAGACTTTTTGACAATTATTATTGGTAACGGTTCGTGATTTAATTATATATATATATATATATATATATATATATATATATATATATATATATATATACATATACATATACATATATATATATATATAAATAAAAGTGTCAGCAGAATTTGTAATGGATCTTGAGCTGTAATGGTGGGCCACGCGATCGTGGGCCAAATGCCTTTAAACCCTCCGCGATCGCGGGGGTGTGGGTTCCAGAAAAGTTCTATAAAACTCGAACGTGTTCTGGTTTCAATTCATTCATATATCTATCTATCTCATCTATTACTCCGTATTTATTTTATCTAAATTATTATTATTATTATTATTAAGATTATTAATATCATTATTAGTCATAGTATTATTATTAGTATTATTATTAGTAGTAGTATTATTATTGTTATAAATAATACACATAAAATATTACGACGGGGTTATGTTCGGGTGATCTCAAAATAAGTTTAAACGGGTTAAAGCTAAGGAATTTACTTGTTATATCTAAGGAGGTTATGGGTATAGTTTGTGGGTATTGTTTAAAATGCCCCATTCATATTGATTATAAACGTTTCATATTAATTGGTTTTATTACGAGGTTTTGACCTCTATATGAGATGTTTTTCAAAGCTTGCATTAGTTTTAAAATCAAACCATAACCTTTATTTTATCGACAAAGGTTTAAAAGACATAACCTAGATTATAAATCAAAGATAATCTAAAATACAACGTTTTCACACTAACCATTACATAATGGTTTACAAACTATATTACAAAACATGAATCCCGAATGCAAGTTTTAATATTATACAAGCATACTGACTTCAAAATCCTGACCAAGATAGCATGCAAACAGCGGAAGCTCTTAATAATCACCTGAGAATAAAACATGCTTAAAAATGTCAACAAAAATGTTGGTGAGTCATAGGTTTAACCTATATAATAAATCTTAATAATAGACCACAAGATTTCATTTTCATAACAACATACAAGAACACTCATCTGTATAAAAATCATTCATATGACGAACACCTGGTAACCGACATTAACAAAATGCATCTAGAATATCCCCAATCATACAGGAACACTCATCTGTTTAATAATAATCAAAGTACTAAAGCATCCATAACCTGGATGGGGTTGTTAGGCCCAATAGATCTATCTTCAGGATTCGCGTCAATTAGTGGCCAGTTTACTAATTCTTAGGTTACCAAGCAAAAAGGGTAATATCCGATGTAATAATTCATTCATAGAATGTAATTTCAAGTACTTGTGTCTATTTTGTAAAACATTTACAAAACTGCATGTATTCTCATCCCAAAATATTAGATAGTAAAAATAGGACTATAACTCACTTGAACAGATTTTAAAATCGTTGAAAATTAGACTTGGCCTCGAATCGATTCATGAACCTATAATAAATATATATATTTATATATCAAAATTTAATACAATTATATTCATATCATATTTTCAATTACGTGTGGTGATTTAAGTTGTCAAGTTAGTAGTCCATCGTTATTAGTCCAACGTTAGTTGTCCAATAGTCCAATAGTCCAATATATAATCTTAGAATTTAATCAAGATGTATTGTATACGTATTTTTATAGACTCAATCATGACCCATGGTACGCGTATTGTCTTATAATTAACCCAGACGTATTGTGTACATGGTGTCTTACGATCTATCCGAACGTATTGTATAGCTATTGTCTTAACTAATCAAGATTATATTATATTGTCTCGGACTTAACCAAGACTACAAAGAAATAGTCATGACATGTTTAAATACATGTAGGATATAGGAAATGTTAGCTAGGATAAGGTTAGTATAGACTTTGTTAAAAAAATCACGTAGCCATTTAAACTATTTCTAACCAATATTGTTTTGCCCATAATTTCTTCATTACAAATCGGTTTTGAGTGATTCAATTTGCTATGGTTTTGTAATGAATTCAATTTTCTAAAACTTAACTGAAAAAGTGGTGGTTTATAGTCAGAGTTATAGGTTACAAGTCCATTTAGAAAGAGGTGGTTATTTCTGTCGAAAGAACGACATCTTGATGACCATTTTGAAAAACATACTTCTACTTTGAGTTTAACCATAATTTTTAGATATATTATCATGTTCATATGAAATAAAATTTTTCCAGAAAACAAACTTTTAATTCAAAGTTTAAGATAATTTTTAATTATCCAACCCAAAATAGCTGCCGGTTTCACTACGACGGCGTATGTTCAGTTTTACAGTGTTCTTCGTGTTTACAAGTTTTAAATCCTTATGTTAGAATATCATATAGATATAGTACATGTGTTTAATTGTTTTTAAAAGTCAAGTTAGAAGGATTAACTTTGTTTGCAAACAAGTTTAGAATTAACTAAACTATGTTTTAGTGATCACCAGTTATATACTCCGAATAAGATAGCTATATATATATGAATCGAACAAGGTTATGAATAAGGTTACTGAAATGACCCATCCAAATCTATATGAATGAATACATCAACATCTGGTCCCATTGCGAGGTACTGACCTCTATATGATACGTTTTACAAACATTGTATTCTTTTAAAAAAACAAACTCATTTCAAAATATAACCTTTCTATACAAATGATATATGTTTCCCATAATATGAATGACTAATCTGTCATTTACTTAATAACTGTCTTTTTGAACTCAACGACTTGAATGCAATGTCTTTTGAAATATGCCATGAACGACTTCAAGTAACATCTTTAAAATGAGCAAATGCATAGCGGAAAATTTCTTTAATACCCGAGAATAAACATACTTAAAAGTGTCAACCAAAAAGGTTGGTGAGTTCATAAGTTTATCAAAAACAATAATTTCAATATTTTTAATAGACCACAAGATTTATAATTTGCTTGGCAGAGATAGGTCCGTATCATATTCTCCCCCGTAGGTTGCCTCACGGTTTTTAAATACAGTACACATATCTCGTGTATAAAAATGATTTCTCATAAATGCTTAGCAGAGGCAGGGACGTACCCTTTTCTCCCCCGTAGGTTGCTTCACGATTTTTAATAACCATACACATTTCTCGGGTACAAAAATACACAGGAACACTCATCTGTAAAAATCATTCACTCTATAACATTGCCTGGTAACCGACCTTAACAAAGATGCATATAGAATATCCTCAACATAAACAGAACCTCTCGTCTGTAATACAGGTATCTCATCTGTATAATATAACTTTGAAGTACTACCGCAGTTCAAATTCTCTGACTGGGGCTTGTTAGTGCCCATAGATCTATCTTTAGGATTCGCGTCAATCAGTGGCGTTCACTAATTGTTAGGTTACCAAGCTAAATAAGTAGGGGTGATACCCGATATAACAATTCATTCGAGGAATGTTTTACTTGTGACTATTTCGTCAAACATTTATAAAAGCATTTCATGTATTCTCAGCCCAAAAATATATATTGCAAAAGCATTTAGTAAAAAGGGTATAGATGAACTCACGATACGATATTTTGTAGTAAAATATGCATACGACGGAACTGAATAATGCAGGGTTGACTTCGGATTCACGAACCTGTATCAAGTATATATATTAACACATATACTAATATTTAAACAAGTTTATATTTTAATATTATTAATATATTTGTTATATTAATAATTTATATGAAATTTTAATAAATAAATAAATTATATTAATTTTATATATTTTAAATAAATAATTAATATTTATATATCAGATTCTTATTAGAGTATTTTAATTATAGTATATATCATTTATTATAAATGTTATATATTAATGCTTACGAATATTATATAATGCATTAAAATTAATATTTTTATATACTATTTATAGTATTTTAAAATATATTTATATTATTATATGTAATTTAATTAATATTATATAATTTTAGATAATAACATTTTATAAAAAAATATAGTATGTAATATTAATATAGTTTTGATATTTGTAATAAATGTATTTTTATATAAATATCATTTGTTTGTTAAATTAATAATTATAATAATACTAAAATAATGATAATAATAATATTATTAATAATTCATTTTAAATTGTAACTTAATCATTTTCATAATAATATTTGTATCTATAATCTTTATTTTTGTAATCATAATAATAATAATAATGTTAATAATAATAATGATGATGATAATAAAAATAATGATATTAATAATAATACTAATAAAGATAATAATAGTAATAATAATAATTTTAATAAAAATGATAATTTTAATAAAAATAATAATTTTGATAAAAATGATAGTTTTAATAATGATAATTTTTAATAATGATACTTTTTAATAAAAATTGATAATTTTAATAAAAATGATAATTTTTAATAGAAATGACAGTTTTAATAATAATGATAATTTTAAATGATAATTTTAATAATAATGATAATGATAATAGTAATAATATTATTGATAATAATAATAATATTTCGTTTGAATCCTAAGTTATAATTTTTAATCATCAAATTTTATAATTACTTTGATAATCTATTTAAACTAATTTCATATTACTAACCATATCTTATATTATCTTAATCTTAATCGTACTAATAATTTTACTTCTCAGTTATATATATAAATACTTAAACTATATTTATGATCACAACCATAATCATATTCATCTTACTATTTCATAACATTAATTATTTTTAATATCATATTCATAATCATAATATTAATAATAATAATGATAATACTAATAATAATAATGATAACATTTAACAATAATGATAATAATAATAATAATAATAATAATAATAATAATAATAATAATAATAATAATAATAATAATAATAATAATAATAATAATAATAATAATACTAGTAATAATATAAAAATGGGACTATAACTTACGTATCAATATTGTGATTCAATATTGCAAGAAAGTATGTTGACACAACGGAAATGACAAACACTAGATTAGCCTTTGATTCACGATCACAACCCCCAAACAATACCCATAACCTCCTTAGTTATAACCATAATTTCCTTAACTTTAACCCGTTTGAAAACCCGTTTGAAAACCCGTTTTAAAATCAACCGAACATAACCTTGTCGTAGTATTTTATGTATAATACTAATATCAAAAATAATAAGATTAATATTAATAATCTTAATAATAATAATAATATTAATAATATATATATTTATATATCTACGGAGTAGCATGATGAAATGAATCATTAAAACTGAATTTCGTTCGATTATAAAGAGATGTTGGCACCATCTACCCCTCATGCGATCGCATGAGGTTGTGAGGGGAAGCTCATGCGATCGCATGAGCCATGTATCCAGCTCATATTCTATTATTTAGGCTGCCGACACTTTTTATTTAATATATATATATATATATATATATATATATATATATATATATATATATATATATATATATATATATATATATATATATATATATTATATTCTTGTGCATAGTTGACTTGTAATTTTAGTTCCGTTGACTTATACGTTGATGATCGGTTTATGTCTCGGTTCTGGTTTTTCGAACGTCTTTTCGTATGCTTTAATATCTTGTACTTTACGTTTCGTGACTTGTACTTTCGTCAATATTTAGTCTTAATTCAACGATAAATTATATCACTTGGAGTGTAACTTGTACGTTTGAGTGTTTTGGCCAATTACGCCTTCAAATTTTTCGTTTATGTCTTCCATCTTTGTTTAATCACAATCAAATGTCAAACGAGTGTTACTGTCGTTTACTAAATAAATTCGAAACCCTATATATATATATATATATATATATATATATATATATATATATATATATATTGATACGTTTTAAATAATAATTATTACAATATCGTATATTATTTTATTCTAATAACTAAATCATATAATATTTCAAATTATTATTATATATAAATACATACATATCTATTTACAATTATTGTTCGTGAGTCGTCGGGAATAGTCAAGGATAATTGAATATATGAAAACAGTTCAAAATTTTTGAGATTCAACTTAACATACTTTGCTTATCATGTCAGAATTATTAAATCATTTAGAGATACGAGTTAAAAATAAGTTGAAATTTTCCGGGTCGTCACAGTACCTACCCGTTAAAGAAATTTCGTTCTGAAATTTGACAGAGGTTGTCATGGTCGACAACTAGAATATTTTCATGAAGAATATGAGTTAAAAAATAGAGTTTTATCACCATTGAGTAATATGGATAAAACGATTTGATTATGCAAAAAGTATGAGTGAAGTTATCGTAAAAGAGCAAAATGAAGAAAATAGAGGTTCATCTTAACTGTTGATGCAGTTACAGTTGATTTTCGGAATTCAAGGGATTTAAAGAAAATCTTTGAAATCTATATAAGATTTGATTCTTCGGTAATTAAGAAAATTAGGATTCTCTTTAATTAAATGCGGTAATCTGCCTCGATTGTTATGTCTGATATTTCACTATAAATTTGCCTCTTCCGTTCCATTATTTTCACCCCTCCTATTTTTTTTTCTCAATTCATACTTCCAAAAGATCCGTTAATATGCTCAATCCAATTCTGATCCTTGATATTTTTCTAACTATCTCATCTGCATTCTTCTTTTTCATCTACCACCGGAGGAATCTGTTTACTTCTACTATTACCTTGGGGTTATAATGTTTTTAATTCTGCGTGTCTTTATATTGCTATACGCATTGATATACACGGTTTGTAATTTCCGTGTTGTTATCGGGCTTTATATTTTCTCTTATATTTCAGAGCTCCATGCTTTTGTTTTCTCTTCCCGACCTTAAGTAAAGCGATCAAGACGTCTCGGTTTGTAGGTATGAAGTTCGAAAGAACATAACTAAGATTCTAAGCAGAAAGAAAAGGTAATAGCACGATCTTAATTAGTAAACTGTTGGAATCATGGAAAAGATAGGACTATCAAGAAAATATTTTCTTGATATGTTAAGAGGTTAAGTAGAATGAAGGAGTTATGTTGTAGTGACCCGAACTTTTCCATGTTTATATATATTAATTGAGATTGATATTTACATGATTAAATGTTTCCAACATGTTAAGCAATCAAACTTGTTAAGACTTGATTAATTGAAATATGTTTCATATAGACAATTGACCACCCAAGTTGACCGGTGATTCACGAACGTTAAAACTTGTAAAAACTATATGATGACATATATATGGATATATATATATAGTTAACATGATACTATGATAAGTAAACATATCATTAAGTATATTAACAATGAACTACATATGTAAAAACAAGACTACTAACTTAATGATTTTTAAACGAGACATATATGTAACGATTATCGTTGTAAAGACATTTAATGTATATATATCATATTAAGAGATATTCATACATGATAATATCATGATAATATAATAATTTAAAATCTCATTTGATATTATAAATATTGGGTTAACAACATTTAACAAGATAGTTAACCTAAAGGTTTCAAAACAACACTTACATGTAACGACTAACGATGACTTAACGACTCAGTTAAAATGTATATACATGTAGTGTTTTAATATGTATTTATACACTTTTGAAAGACTTCAATACACTTATCAAAATACTTCTACTTAACAAAAATGCTTACAATTACATCCTCATTCAGTTTCATCAACAATTCTACTCGTATGCACCCGTATTCGTACTCGTACAATACATAGCTTTAAGATGTATGTACTATTGGTATATACACTCCAATGATCAGCTCTTAGCAGCCCATGTGAGTCACCTAACACATGTGGGAACCATCATTTGGCAACTAGCATGAAATATCTCATAAAATTACAAAAATATGAGTAATCATTCATGACTTATTTACATGAAAACAAAATTATATATCCTTTATATCTAATCCATACACCAACGACCAAAAACACCTACAAACACTTTCATTCTTCAATTTTCTTCATCTAATTGATCTCTCTCAAGTTCTATCTTCAAGTTCTAAGTGTTCTTCATATATTCTACAAGTTCTAGTTACATAAAATCAAGAATACTTTCAAGTTTGCTAGCTCACTTCCAATCTTGTAAGGTGATCATCCAACCTCAAGAAATCTTTGTTTCTTACAGTAGGTTATCATCCTAATACAAGGTAATAATCATATTCAAACTTTGGTTCAATTTCTATAACTATAACAATCTTATTTCAAGTGATGATCTTACTTGAACTTGTTTTCGTGTCATGATTCTGCTTCAAGAACTTCGAGCCATCCAAGGATCCGTTGAAGCTAGATCAATTTTTCTCTTTTCCAGTAGGTTTATCCAAGGAACTTAAGGTAGTAATGATGTTCATAACATCATTCGATTCATACATATAAAGCTCTCTTATTCGAAGGTTTAAACTTGTAATCACTAGAACATAGTTTAGTTAATTCTAAACTTGTTCGCAAAAAAAAGTTAATCCTTCTAACTTGACTTTTAAAATCAACTAAACACATGTTCTATATCTATATGATATGATAACTTAATGATTTAAAACCTGGAAACACGAAAAACACCGTAAAACCGGATTTACGCCGTCATAGTAACACCGCGGGCTTTTTTGGGTTAGTTAATTAAAAACTATGATAAACTTTGATTTAAAAGTTGTTATTCTGAGAAAATGATTTTTATTATGAACATGAAACTATATCCAAAAATTATGGTTAAACTCAAAGTGGAAGTATGTTTTCTAATATGGTCATCTAGACGTCGTTTTTTCGACTGAAATGACTACCTTTACAAAAATGACTTGTAACTTATTTTTCCGACTATAAACCTATACTTTTTCTGTTTAGATTCATAAAATAGAGTTCAATATGAAACCATAGCAATTTGATTCACTCAAAACGGATTTAAAATGAAGAAGTTATGGGTAAAACAAGATTGGATAATTTTTCTCATTTTAGCTACGTGAAAATTGGTAACAAATCTATTCCAACCATAACTTAATCAACTTGTATTGTATATTATGTAATCTTGAGATACCATAGACACGTATACAATGTTTCGACCTATCATGTCGACACATCTATATATATTTCGGAACAACCATAGACACTCTATATGTGAATGTTGGAGTTAGCTATACAGGGTTGAGGTTGATTCCAAAATATATATAGTTTGAGTTGTGATCAATACTGAGATACGTATACACTGGGTCGTGGATTGATTCAAGATAATATTTATCGATTTATTTCTGTACATCTAACTGTGGACAACTAGTTGTAGGTTACTAACGAGGACAGCTGACTTAAGAAACTTAAAACATCAAAATATATTAAAAGTGTTGTAAATATATTTTGAACATACTTTGATATATATGTATATATTGTTATAGGTTCGTGAATCAACCAGTGGCCAAGTCTTACTTCCCGACGAAGTAAAAATCTGTGAAAGTGAGTTATAGTCCCACTTTTAAAATCTAATATTTTTGGGATGAGAATACATGCAAGTTTTATAAATGATTTACAAAATAGACACAAGTACGTGAAACTACATTCTATGGTTGAATTATTGAAATCGAATATGCCCCTTTTTATTAAGTCTGGTAATCTAAGAATTAGGGAACAGACACCCTAATTGACGCGAATCCTAAAGATAGATCTATTGGGCCTAACAAACCCCATCCAAAGTACCGGATGCTTTAGTACTTCGAAATTTATATCATATCCGAAGGGTGTCCCGGAATGATGGGGATATTCTTATATATGCATCTTATTAATGTCGGTTACCAGGTGTTCACCATATGAATGATTTTTATCTCTATGTATGGGGTGTGTATTGAAATATGAAATCTTGTGGTCTATTATTATGATTTGATATATATAGGTTAAACCTATAACTCACCAACATTTTTGTTGACGTTTTAAGCATGTTTATTCTCAGGTGATTATTAAGAGCTTCCGCTGTCGCATACTTAAATAAGGACGAGATTTGGAGTCCATGCTTGTATGATATTGTGTAAAAACTGCATTCAAGAAACTTATTTTGTTGTAACATATTTGTATTGTAAACCATTATGTAATGGTCGTGTGTAAACGGGATATTTTAGATTATCATTATTTGATAATCTACGTAAAGCTTTTTAAACCTTTATTGATGAAATAAAGGTTATGGTTTGTTTTAAAATGAATGCAGTCTTTGAAAAACGTCTCATATAGAGGTCAAAACCTCGCAACGAAATCAATTAATATGGAACGTTTTTAATCAATAAGAACGGGACATTTCAGTTGGTATCAGAGCGTTGGTCTTAGAGTACTAGAATTTTGCATTAGTGTGTCTTATCGAGTTTGTTAGGATGCATTAGTGAGTCTGGACTTCGACCGTGTTTACTTGAAAAATGATTGCTTAACAAATTTTGTTGGAAACTATATATTTTTAACATGTGAATATTATGTGATATATTAATCTTAACGCGTTTGATATTATGTGATAGATGTCTACCTCTAGAACAAGTCCCATTGACTCACCTAATAATAATGAAGAGTCAAATGTAAATTGGAATGATTCGTGGACTGATTCACAAGTTCCCGAAGAGGAACCGGAAGAAGAGTCGGAACCAGAAGAAGAATCGGAACCGGAAGAAGAATCGGAACCGGATGAAGAAATAGAACCGGTGGGGGAAATAATAAAACGGTTAAGTAAAAGAAAATCCTCAACCAACCGACCAAGGTTAATTATGGTCAATGGTGTTTCCACCAAGGAAGCAAAATATTGGGAGGATTACCAATTCTCCGATGAATCGGATTCCGACGAGAATTCCGATGATGTTATAGAAATTACCCCAACTGAATTTAAAAAGGCAAAAGAAAATAATAAGGGAAAGGGCATAAAAATAGAGAAATCTAATTCCAACCCCGATGAACTTTATATGTATCGTCAACCCCCGAAGTCCTTAAGTTGTAACAATGACCCGGGAACCTCTAAACCACCAGGTTTTTCTAAACCAATGTGGATAACGATGGCTCGTATTAGGGGAACATCATATATCCCTAGAAACTTGGGAAAACGAACCAAAATCGAAGAAGAAGAAACAAGCGAGTCGGAATAAGATAGCTGTATTCGTGTGGTGTAATATATGTAATATAGTGTGCTTATGCTTTATGATATATGTAAAAATTGCTTGTATTAATAAGTATTTTTTTTATGAATCTAACTCTTGTCTATTTTACAGTATAAAAACACAAAATGGATAGACAACCCAATATTTTAAGAGACCTACCCGGAGACATGATTGATGAAATCTTGTCTAGAGTCGGTCAGAATTCTTCGGCACAACTATTTAAGGCGAGATCAGTTTGTAAGACATTCGAAGAACGTTCCAAGAATGCCTTGGTTTATAAAAGGCTTTCGTTCGAAAGATGGGGGATATCACATTGGAAAATCCATAAGTTACGATGTGTTTACTTTGACGCATATATTGCGGGGAACCCAAATGCTATTTTACGCAATGGGTTAAGAAATTATTTTGACTCAATATATCCGAATATTGGACTTCGTGATTTAGAAAAAGCGGCTAACATGCAACATAAAGAAGCATGTTATGCTTACGGATTAGTAATGTTCGCTTCTCACCAAAGTGAGAACAAGAACATCGGGCTACAACTATTAAACAAAACATTCCCACAAGTGACGCAGTCGGTAATTGGGGTAAGAAATGAGGTTTTTAGATTGTTACGGGACTGTTGGACATTACGTAACCCTCGTCCCTTTGACGACGTTACAACACGCTGTCTTATCAACGGCCATAACGGTTATGTTCCACCAGACCAAGGATGGGAAGTAATCCTAGTAAAACCAGAATGCATGACTTGTTTCTGGACGTATGAATTACGTGTCTTTATTGCCTTTGCTGAACGACTTGTGTACTAGCTAGAATTATCTTCACAACCATCTTGTATCAAATTTATTGTGTGATATATTTCATGCTATATGTAAAATAAGCGGTATTGTAAGTTTGTAAATTATTGTGTAAAAGTTTGAACGCGAAATATTATTATAATCAGTTTTTCATATAGAATTGTAGTAGTTGAATTGTATATTAGCTACTAAGTATGAACTTAACGGGTAGGTACTACCCGAATTTAAACTTATAAAACGCTAATATGAAGAAAAAGCTTTTATAAATGAGTTCATATTATGCTACGAAATACTATTAACTACTCTTAATATTCTGTATGATTAACTTGTTCCATTTAACTATTTTGAAGGAAATGGCACCGACTACTCGACACACCGTGAATATGAATGAAGAGGAATTCCATACTTTTCTAGCTTCAAACATAGCCGCAGTACAGGCTGCGCTACATACCAACAATAACCTTGGATCTAGCAGTATAGGAAATCGTGTAGGATGCACCTACAAAGAATTCACTGCCTGCAAACCTTTGGAATTTGATGGAACCGAAGGACCGATCGGATTGAAACGGTGGACCGAGAAGGTCGAATCGGTGTTTGCCATAAGTAAGTGTACTGAAGAGGACAAAGTGAAGTACGCTACGCATACCTTCACAGGTTCTGCGTTAACATGGTGGAATACCTATCTAGAGCAAGTGGGACAAGACGATGCGTACGCACTACCGTGGTCAGCATTCAAGCACTTGATGAACGAGAAGTACCGTCCCAGAACCGAGGTCAATAAGCTCAAGACAGAACTTAGAGGGTTACGAACCCAAGGATTTGATATTACCACGTACGAAAGACGATTCACAGAATTGTGCCTATTGTGTCCGGGAGCATTCGAAGATGAGGAAGAGAAGATCGACACGTTTGTGAAAGGATTACCGGAAAGAATCCAAGAAGATATAAGTTCACACGAGCCCGCATCCATACAACAGGCATGTAGAATGGCTCACAAACTAGTGAACCAGATTGAAGAAAGAATTAAAGAACAGACTGCTGAAGAGGCCAATGTGAAGCAAGTCAAAAGAAAGTGGGAGGAAAACGGTGATAAGAATCACCAATACAACAACAACAACAATTACAACAATAATCGCAACAATTATCCCAACAATCGCAACATCAATCGCAACTACAACAAACGGCCCAACAACAACAACAACAACAACAGCAACTACAACAATCATCCCAACAACAATAATAACCGCAACAACAACAACAACCAGAAGCAGCTATGCCAAAGGTGTGAAAAGTATCACTCGGGGTTCTGCACCAAATTTTGCAACAAGTGTAAAAAAAATGGTCATAGCGCGGTGAAGTGTGAGGTCTACGGACCAGGGGTTAATAGAACGAAAGGAACAAATGGTGTTGGAACGAGTAATGGCAGAGCAAGTAGTGTCGGAGCAAGTTATGCCAATGTAGTTTGTTATAAATGTGGAAAACCGGGCCACATTATTAGAAATTGCCCGAACCAGGAGAACACGAATGGACAAGGCCGCGGAAGAGTTTTCAGTATTAATGCGGCAGAGGCACAGGAAGACCCGGAGCTTGTTACGGGTACGTTTCTTATTGACAATAAATCTGCTTACGTTTTATTTGATTCGGGTGCGGATAGAAGCTATATGAGTAGAGATTTTTGTGCTAAATTAAGTTGTCCATTGACGCCTTTGGATAGTAAATTTTTACTCGAATTAGCAAACGGTAAATTAATTTCAGCAGATAATATATGCCGTAATCGAGAAATTAAACTGGGTAGCGAAATATTTAAGATTGATTTGATACCAGTAGAGTTAGGGAGTTTTGATGTAATAGTTGGCATGGACTGGCTGAAGAAGGTGAAAGCAGAGATCGTATGTTATAAAAATGCAATTCGCATTGTACGAGAAGAAGGAGAACACTTAATGGTGTACGGAGAAAAGGGCAACATGAAGCTATATCTTATTAGTAATTTGAAGGCACAAAAACTAATAAGAAAAGGTTGCTATGCTGTTCTAGCACACGTCAAGAAAGTACAAACTGAAGAAAAGAGCATCAATGATGTTCCCGTCGCAAAAGAATTTCCCGATGTATTTCCGAAAGAATTACCGGGACTACCTCCACATCGATCTGTTGAATTTCAAATAGATCTTGTACCAGGAGCTGCACCAATAGCTCGTGCTCCTTACAGACTCGCACCCAACGAGATGAAAGAACTGCAAAGCCAATTACAAGAACTTTTAGAGCGTGGTTTCATTCGACCAAGCACATCACCGTGGGGAGCTCCTGTTTTGTTTGTCAAGAAGAAAGATGGTACATTCAGATTGTGTATCGACTACCGAGAGTTGAACAAACTTACCATCAAGAACCGCTACCCACTACCGAGAATCGACGACTTATTTGATCAACTACAAGGCTCGTCTGTTTATTCAAAGATTGACTTACGTTCCGGGTGAAATGTCCCGTTCTTATTGATTAAAAACGTTCCATATTAATTGATTTCGTTGCGAGGTTTTGACCTCTATATGAGACGTTTTTCAAAGACTGCATTCATTTTAAAACAAACCATAACCTTTATTTCATCAATAAAGGTTTAAAAAGCTTTACGTAGATTATCAAATAATGATAATCTAAAATATCCTGTTTACACACGACCATTACATAATGGTTTACAATACAAATATGTTACAACAAAATAAGTTTCTTGAATGCAGTTTTTACACAATATCATACAAGCATGGACTCCAAATCTCGTCCTTATTTAAGTATGCGACAGCGGAAGCTCTTAATAATCACCTGAGAATAAACATGCTTAAAACGTCAACAAAAATGTTGGTGAGTTATAGGTTTAACCTATATATATCAAATCATAATAATAGACCACAAGATTTCATATTTCAATACACATCCCATACATAGAGATAAAAATCATTCATATGGTGAACACCTGGTAACCTACATTAACAAGATGCATATATAAGAATATCCCCATCATTCCGGGACACCCTTTGGATATGATATAAATTTCGAAGTACTAAAGCATCCGGTACTTTGGATGGGGTTTGTTAGGCCCAATAGATCTATCTTTAGGATTCGCGTCAATTAGGGTGTCTGTTCCCTAATTCTTAGATTACCAGACTTAATAAAAAGGGGCATATTCGATTTCGATAATTCAACCATAGAATGTAGTTTCACGTACTTGTGTCTATTTTGTAAACCATTTATAAAACCTGCATGTATTCTCATTCCAAAAATATTAGATTTTAAAAGTGGGACTATAACTCACTTTCACAGATTTTTACTTCGTCGGGAAGTAAGACTTGGCCACTGGTTGATTCACGAACCTATAACAATATATACATATACATATATATCAAAGTATGTTCAAAATATATTTACAACACTTTTAATATATTTTGATGTTTTAAGTTTATTAAGTCAGCTGTCCTCGTTAGTAACCTACAACTAGTTGTCCACAGTTAGATGTACAGAAATAAATCGATAAATATTATCTTGAATCAATCCACGACCCAGTGTATACGTATCTCAGTATTGATCACAACTCAAATTATATATATTTTGGAATCAACCTCAACCCTGTATAGCTAACTCCAACATTCACATATAGAGTGTCTATGGTTGTTCCGAAATATATATAGATGTGTCGACATGATAGGTCGAAACATTGTATACGTGTCTATGGTATCTCAAGATTACATAATATATAATACAAGTTGATTAAGTTATGGTTGGAATAGATTTGTTACCAATTTTCACGTAGCTAAAATGAGAAAAATTATCCAATCTTGTTTTACCCATAACTTCTTCATTTTAAATCCGTTTTGAGTGAATCAAATTGCTATGGTTTCATATTGAACTCTATTTTATGAATCTAAACAAAAAAAGTATAGGTTTCTAGTCGGAAAAATAAGTTACAAGTCGTTTTTGTAAAGGTAGTCATTTCAGTCGAAAGAACGACGTCTAGATGACCATTTTAGAAAACATACTTCCACTTTGAGTTTAACCATAATTTTTGGATATAGTTTCATGTTCATAATAAAAATCATTTTCTCAGAATAACAACTTTTAAATCAAAGTTTATCATAGTTTTTAATTAACTAACCCAAAACAGCCCGCGGTGTTACTACGACGGCGTAAATCCGGTTTTACGGTGTTTTTCGTGTTTCCAGGTTTTAAATCATTAAGTTAGCATATCATATAGATATAGAACATGTGTTTAGTTGATTTTAAAAGTCAATTTAGAAGGATTAACTTTTGTTTGCGAACAAGTTTAGAATTAACTAAACTATGTTCTAGTGATTACAAGTTTAAACCTTCGAATAAGATAGCTTTATATGTATGAATTGAATGATGTTATGAACATCATTACTACCTTAAGTTCCTTGGATGAACCTACTGGAAAAGAGAAAAATGGATCTAGCTTCAATGGATCCTTGGATGGCTCAAAGTTCTTGAAGCAAAATCATGACACGAAAACAAGTTCAAGTAAGATCATCACTTGAAATAAGATTGTTATAGTTATAGAAATTGAACCAAAGTTTGAATATGATTATTACCTTGTATTAGAATGATAACCTACTGTAAGAAACAAAGATTTCTTGAGGTTGGATGATCACCTTACAAGATTGGAAGTGAGCTAGCAAACTTGAAAGTATTCTTGATTTTATGAAACTAGAACTTTTGGAATTTATGAAGAACACTTAGAACTTGAAGATAGAACTTGAGAGAGTTCAATTAGATGAAGAAAATTGAAGAATGAAAGTGTTTGTAGGTGTTTTTGGTCGTTGGTGTATGGATTAGATATAAAGGATATGTAATTTTGTTTTCATGTAAATAAGTCATGAATGATTACTCATATTTTTGTAATCTTATGAGATATTTCATGCTAGTTGCCAAATGATGGTTCCCACATGTGTTAGGTGACTCACATGGGCTGCTAAGAGCTGATCATTGGAGTGTATATACCAATAGTACATACATCTAAAAGCTGTGTATTGTACGAGTACGAATAAGGGTGCATACGAGTAGAATTGTTGATGAAACTGAACGAGAATGTAATTGTAAGCATTTTTGTTAAGTAGAAGTATTTTGATAAGTGTATTGAAGTCTTTCAAAAGTGTATAAATACATATTAAAACACTACATGTATATACATTTTAACTGAGTCGTTAAGTCATCGTTAGTCGTTACATGTAAGTGTTGTTTTGAAACCTTTAGGTTAACGATCTTGTTAAATGTTGTTAACCCAATGTTTATAATAACAAAAGAGATTTTAAATTATTATATTATCATGATATTATGATGTACGAATATCTCTTAATATGATATATGTACATTAAATGTCGTTACAACGATAAACGTTACATATATGTCTCGTTTCAAAATCATTAAGTTAGTAGTCTTGTTTTTACATATGTAGTTCATTGTTAATATAATTAATGATATATTTACTTATCATAATATCATGTTAACTATATATATAACCATATATATGTCATCATATAGTTTTTTTACAAGTTTTAACGTTCGTGAATCACCGGTCAACTTGGGTGGTCAATTGTCTATATGAAACCTATTTCAATTAATCAAGTCTTAACAAGTCTGATTGCTTAACATGTTGGAAACATTTAATCATGTAAATATCACTCTCAATTAATATATATAAACATGGAAAAGTTCGGGTCACTACAGTACCTACCCGTTAAATAAATTTCGTCCCGAAATTTTAAGCTGTTGAAGGTGTTGACGAATCTTCTGGAAATAGATGCGGGTATTTCTTGTTCATCTGATCTTCACGCTCCCAGGTGAACTCGGGTCCTCTACGAGCATTCCATCGAACCTTAACAATTGGTATCTTGTTTTGCTTAAGTCTTTTAACCTCACGATCCATTATTTCGACGGGTTCTTCGATGAATTGAAGTTTTTCGTTGATTTGGATTTCATCTAACGGAATAGTGAGATCTTCTTTAGCAAAACATTTCTTCAAATTCGAGACGTGGAAAGTGTTATGTACAGCCGCGAGTTGTTGAGGTAACTCAAGTCGGTAAGCTACTGGTCCGACACGATCAATAATCTTGAATGGTCCAATATACCTTGGATTTAATTTCCCTCGTTTACCAAATCGAACAACGCCTTTCCAAGGTGCAACTTTAAGCATGACCATCTCTCCAATTTCAAATTCTATATCTTTTCTTTTAATGTCAGCGTAGCTCTTTTGTCGACTTTGGGCGGTTTTCAACCGTTGTTGAATTTGGATGATCTTCTCGGTAGTTTCTTGTATAATCTCCGGACCCGTAATCTGTCTATCCCCCACTTCACTCCAACAAATCGGAGACCTGCACTTTCTACCATAAAGTGCTTCAAACGGCGCCATCTCAATGCTTGAATGGTAGCTGTTGTTGTAGGAAAATTCTGCTAACGGTAGATGTCGATCCCAACTGTTTCCGAAATCAATAACACATGCTCGTAGCATGTCTTCAAGCGTTTGTATCGTCCTTTCGCTCTGCCCATCAGTTTGTGGATGATAGGCAGTACTCATGTCTAGACGAGTTCCTAATGCTTACTGTAATGTCTGCCAGAATCTTGAAATAAATCTGCCATCCCTATCAGAGATAATAGAGATTGGTATTCCATGTCTGGAGATGACTTCCTTCAAATACAGTCGTGCTAACTTCTCCATCTTGTCATCTTCTCTTATTGGCAAGAAGTGTGCTGATTTGGTGAGACGGTCAACTATTACCCAAATAGTATCAAAACCACTTGCAGTCCTTGGCAATTTAGTGATGAAATCCATGGTAATGTTTTCCCATTTCCATTCCGGGATTTCGGGTTGTTGAAGTAGACCTGATGGTTTCTGATGCTCAGCTTTGACTTTAGAACACGTCAAACATTCTCCTACGTATTTAGCAACATCGGCTTTCATACCCGGCCACCAAAAATGTTTCTTGAGATCCTTGTACATCTTCCCCGTTCCAGGATGTATTGAGTATCTGGTTTTATGAGCTTCTCTAAGTACCATTTCTCTCATATCTCCAAATTTTGGTACCCAAATCCTTTCAGCCCTATACCGGGTTCCGTCTTCCCGAATATTAAGATGCTTCTCCGATCCTTTGGGTATTTCATCCTTTAAATTTCCCTCTTTTAAAACTCCTTGTTGCGCCTCCTTTATTTGAGTAGTAATGTTATTATGAATCATTATATTCATAGATTTTACTCGAATGGGTTCTCTATCCTTCCTGCTCAAGGCATCGGCTACCACATTTGCCTTCCCCGGGTGGTAACGAATCTCAAAATCGTAATCATTCAATAATTCAATCCACCTACGCTGCCTCATATTCAGTTGTTTCTGATTAAATATGTGTTGAAGACTTTTGTGGTCGGTATATATAATACTTTTGACCCCATATAAGTAGTGCCTCCAAGTCTTTAATGCAAAAACAACCGCGCCTAATTCCAAATCATGCGTCGTATAATTTTGTTCGTGAATCTTCAATTGTCTAGACGCATAAGCAATCACCTTCGTTCGTTGCATTAATACACAACCGAGACCTTGCTTTGATGCATCACAATAAATCACAAAATCATCATTCCCTTCAGGCAATAACAATATAGGTGCCGTAGTTAGCTTTTTCTTCAATAACTGAAACGCTTTCTCTTGTTCATCATTCCATTCAAATTTCTTCCCTTTATGCGTTAATGCAGTCAAGGGTTTTGCTATTCTGGAAAAGTCTTGGATGAACCTTCTGTAGTAACCAGCTAGTCCTAAAAACTGGCGTATGTGTTTCGGAGTTTTCGGGGTTTCCCACTTTTCACCAGTTTCTATCTTTGCCGGATCCACCTTAATACCTTCTTTGTTCACTATGTGACCGAGGAATTGAACTTCTTCCAACCAAAATGCACACTTTGAAAACTTAGCGTACAATTCTTCCTTCCTCAATACTTCTAACACCTTTCTCAAATGTTCACCGTGTTCTTGGTCATTCTTTGAGTAAATAAGTATGTCATCAATGAAAACAATGACAAACTTGTCAAGGTATGGTCCACACACTCGGTTCATAAGGTCCATGAACACAGCTGGTGCATTAGTTAAACCAAATGGCATGACCATAAACTCGTAATGACCGTAACGTGTTCTGAAAGCAGTCTTTGGTATATCATCTTCTTTCACCCGCATTTGATGATACCCGGAACGTAAGTCAATCTTTGAATAAACAGACGAGCCTTGTAGTTGATCAAATAAGTCGTCGATTCTCGGTAGTGGGTAGCGGTTCTTGATGGTAAGTTTGTTCAACTCTCGGTAGTCGATACACAACCTGAATGTACCATCTTTCTTCTTGACAAACAAAACAGGAGCTCCCCACGGTGATGTGCTTGGTCGAATGAAACCACGCTCTAAAAGTTCTTGTAATTGGCTTTGTAGTTCTTTCATCTCGCTGGGTGCGAGTCTGTAAGGAGCACGAGCTATTGGTGCAGCTCCTGGTACAAGATCTATTTGAAATTCAACGGATCGATGTGGGGGTAATCCCGGTAATTCTTTCGGAAATACATCGGGAAATTCTTTTGCAATGGGAACATCATTGATGCTCTTTTCTTCAGTTTGTACTTTCTCGACGTGTGCTAGAACAGCATAGCAACCTTTTCTTATTAGTTTTTGTGCCTTCAAATTACTAATAAGATGTAGCTTCGTGTTGCCCTTTTCTCCGTACACCATTAAGGGTTTTCCTTTTTCTCGTATAATGCGAATTGCATTTTTGTAACAAACGATCTCCGCTTTCACTTCTTTCAACCAGTCCATACCGATTATCACATCAAAACTCCCTAACTCTACTGGTATCAAATCAATCTTAAATGTTTCGCTAACCAGTTTAATTTCTCGATTCCGACATATATTATCTGCTGAAATTAATTTACCATTTGCTAATTCGAGTAAAAATTTACTATCCAAAGGCGTCAATGGACAACTTAATTTAGCACAAAAATCTCTACTCATATAGCTTCTATCCGCACCCGAATCAAATAAAACGTAAGCAGATTTATTGTCAATAAGAAACGTACCCGTAACAAGCTCCGGGTCTTCCTGTGCCTCTGCCACATTAATATTGAAAACTCTTCCACGGCCTTGTCCATTCGTGTTCTCCTGGTTCGGGCAATTTCTAATAATGTGGCCCGGTTTTCCACATTTATAACAAACTACATTGGCATAACTTGCTCCGACACTACTTGCTCCGCCATTACTCGTTCCGACACCATTTGTTCCTTTCATTCTATTAACCCCTGGTCCGTAGACCTCACACTTCGCCGCGCTATGACCATTTCTTTTACACTTGTTGCAAAATTTGGTGCAGAACCCCGAGTGATTCTTTTCACACCTTTGGCATAGCTGCTTCTGATTGTTGTTGTTGTTGCGGTTATTATTGTTGTTGGGATGATTGTTGTAGTTGCTGTTGTTGTTGTTGTTGTTGTTGGGCCGTTTGTTGTAGTTACGATTGATGTTGCGATTGTTGGGATAATTGTTGCGATTATTGTTGTAATTGCTGTTGTTGTTGTATTGGTGATTCTTATCACCGTTTTCCTCCCACTTTCTTTTGATTTGCTTCACATTGGCCTCTTCAGCAGTCTGTTCTTTAATTCTTTCTTCAATTTGGTTCACGAGTTTGTGAGCCATTCTACATGCCTGTTGTATGGAGGCGGGCTCGTGTGAACTTATATCTTCTTGGATTCTTTCCGGTAATCCTTTCACAAACGCGTCGATCTTCTCTTCCTCATCTTCGAACGCTCCCGGACACAATAGGCACAATTCTGTGAATCGTCTTTCGTACGTGGTAATATCAAATCCTTGGGTTCGTAACCCTCTAAGTTCTGTCTTGAGCTTATTGACCTCGGTTCTGGGACGGTACTTCTCGTTCATCAAGTGCTTGAATGCTGACCACGGTAGTGCGTACGCATCATCTTGTCCCACTTGCTCTAGATAGGTATTCCACCATGTTAACGCAGAACCTGTGAAGGTATGCGTAGCATACTTCACTTTGTCCTCTTCAGTACACTTACTTATGGCAAACACCGATTCAACCTTCTCGGTCCACCGTTTCAATCCGATCGGTCCTTCGGTTCCATCAAATTCCAAAGGTTTGCAGGCAGTGAATTCTTTATAGGTGCATCCTACACGATTTCCTGTACTGCTAGATCCAAGGTTATTGTTGGTATGTAGCGCAGCCTGTACTGCGGCTATGTTTGAAGCTAGAAAAGTACGGAATTCCTCTTCATTCATATTCACGGTGTGTCGAGTAGTCGGTGCCATTTCCTTCAAAATAGTTAAATGGAACAAGTTAATCATACAGAATATTAAGAGTAGTTAATAGTATTTCGTAGCATAATATGAACTCATTTATAAAATCTTTTTCTTCATATTAGCGTTTTATAAGTTTAAATTCGGGTAGTACCTACCCGTTAAGTTCATACTTAGTAGCTAATATACAATTCAACTACTACAATTCTATATGAAAAACTGATTATAATAATATTTCACGTTCAAACTTTTATACAATATTTTACAAACTTACAATACCGCTTATTTTACATAAAGCATGAAATATAGCACACAATAACTTTGATACAAGATAGTTGTGAAGATAATTCTAGCTAGTACACAAGTCGTTCAGCAAAGGCAATAAAGACGCGTAATTCATACGTCCAGAAACAAGTCATGCATTCTGGTTTTACTAGGACTACTTCCCATCCTTGGTCTTGTGCAACATAACCGTTATGGCCGTTGATAAGACAGCGTGTTGTAACGTCGTCAAAGGGACGAGGGTTACGTAATGTCCAACAGTCCCGTAATAATCTAAAAACCTCATTTCTTACCCCAATTACCGACTCCGTCACTTGTGGAAACGTTTTGTTTAATAGTTGTAGCCCGATGTTCTTGTTCTCACTTTGGTGAGAAGCGAACATTACTAATCCGTAAGCATAACATGCTTCTTTATGTTGCATGTTAGCCGCTTTTTCTAAATCACGAAGTCCAATATTCGGATATATTGAGTCAAAATAATTTCTTAACCCGTTGCGTAAAATAGCATTTGGGTTCCCCGCAATATATGCGTCAAAGTAAACACATCGTAACTTATGGGTTTCCCAATGTGATATCCCCCATCTTTCAAACGAAAGTCTCTTATAAACCAAGACATTCTTGGAACGTTCTTCGAATGTCTTACAAACTGATCTCTCCTTAAATAGTTGTGCCGAGGAATTCTGACCGACTCTAGACAAGATTTCATCAATCATGTCTCCGGGTAGGTCTCTTAAAATATTGGGTTGTCTATCCATTTTGCGTTTTTATACTGTAAAATAGACAAGAGTTAGATTCATAAAAAAAAATACTTATTAATACAAGCAATTTTTACATATATCATAAAGCATAAGCACACTATATTACATATATTACACCACATGAATACAACTATCTTATTCCGACTCGCTTGTTTCTTCTTCTTCGGTTTTGGTTCGTTTTGCCAAGTTTCTAGGGATATATGATTTTCCCCTAATATGAGCCGTCGTTATCCACATTGGTTTAGAAAAACCTGGTGGTTTAAAGGTTCCTGGGTCATTGTTACAACTTAAGGACTTCGGGGGTTGACGATACATATAAAGTTCATCGGGGTTGGAATTAGATTTCTCTATTTTTATGCCCTTTCCCTTATTATTTTCTTTTGCCTTTTTAAATTCAGTTGGGGTAATTTCTATAACATCATCGGAATTCTCGTCGGAATCCGATTCATCGGAGAATTGGTAATCCTCCCAATATTTTGCTTCCTTGGCGGAAACACCATTGACCATAATTAACTTTGGTCGGTTGGTTGAGGATTTTCTTTTACTTAACCGTTTTATTATTTCCCCCACCGGTTCTATTTCTTCATCCGGTTCCGATTCTTCTTCCGGTTCCGATTCTTCTTCCGGTTCCGACTCTTCTTCCGGTTCCTCTTCGGGAACTTGTGAATCAGTCCACAAATCATTCCAATTTACATTTGACTCTTCATTATTATTAGGTGAGTCAATGGGACTTGTTCTAGAGGTAGACATCTATCACATAATATCAAACACGTTAAGAGATTAATATATCACATAATATTCATATGTTAAAAATATATAGTTTCCAACAAAAATGTTAAGCAATCATTTTTAAAGAAAACACGGTCGAAGTCCAGACTCACTAATGCATCCTAACAAACTCGATAAGACACACTAATGCAAATTTTCAGGTTCTCTAAGACCAACGCTCGGATACCAACTGAAATGTCCCGTTCTTATTGATTAAAAACGTTCCATATTAATTGATTTCGTTGCGAGGTTTTGACCTCTATATGAGACGTTTTTCAAAGACTGCATTCATTTTAAAACAAACCATAACCTTTATTTCATCAATAAAGGTTTAAAAAGCTTTACGTAGATTATCAAATAATGATAATCTAAAATATCCTGTTTACACACGACCATTACATAATGGTTTACAATACAAATATGTTACAACAAAATAAGTTTCTTGAATGCAGTTTTTACACAATATCATACAAGCATGGACTCCAAATCTCGTCCTTATTTAAGTATGCGACAGCAGAAGCTCTTAATAATCACCTGAGAATAAACATGCTTAAAACGTCAACAAAAATGTTGGTGAGTTATAGGTTTAACCTATATATATCAAATCATAATAATAGACCACAAGATTTCATATTTCAATACACATCCCATACATAGAGATAAAAATCATTCATATGGTGAACACCTGGTAACCTACATTAACAAGATGCATATATAAGAATATCCCCATCATTCCGGGACACCCTTCGGATATGATATAAATTTCGAAGTACTAACGCATCCGGTACTTTGGATGGGGTTTGTTAGGCCCAATAGATCTATCTTTAGGATTCGCGTCAATTAGGGTGTCTGTTCCCTAATTCTTAGATTACCAGACTTAATAAAAAGGGGCATATTCGATTTCGATAATTCAACCATAGAATGTAGTTTCACGTACTTGTGTCTATTTTGTAAACCATTTATAAAACCTGCATGTATTCTCATCCCAAAAATATTAGATTTTAAAAGTGGGACTATAACTCACTTTCACAGATTTTTACTTCGTCGGGAAGTAAGACTTGGCCACTGGTTGATTCACGAACCTATAACAATATATACATATACATATATATCAAAGTATGTTCAAAATATATTTACAACACTTTTAATATATTTTGATGTTTTAAGTTTATTAAGTCAGCTGTCCTCGTTAGTAACCTACAACTAGTTGTCCACAGTTAGATGTACAGAAATAAATCGATAAATATTATCTTGAATCAATCCACGACCCAGTGTATACGTATCTCAGTATTGATCACAACTCAAACTATATATATTTTGGAATCAACCTCAACCCTGTATAGCTAACTCCAACATTCACATATAGAGTGTCTATGGTTGTTCCGAAATATATATAGATGTGTCGACATGATAGGTCGAAACATTGTATACGTGTCTATGGTATCTCAAGATTACATAATATATAATACAAGTTGATTAAGTTATGGTTGGAATAGATTTGTTACCAATTTTCACGTAGCTAAAATGAGAAAAATTATCCAATCTTGTTTTACCCATAACTTCTTCATTTTAAATCCGTTTTGAGTGAATCAAATTGCTATGGTTTCATATTGAACTCTATTTTATGAATATAAACAAAAAAAGTATAGGTTTCTAGTCGGAAAAATAAGTTACAAGTCGTTTTTGTAAAGGTAGTCATTTCAGTCGAAAGAACGACGTCTAGATGACCATTTTAGAAAACATACTTCCACTTTGAGTTTAACCATAATTTTTGGATATAGTTTCATGTTCATAATAAAAATCATTTTCTCAGAATAACAACTTTTAAATCAAAGTTTATCATAGTTTTTAATTAACTAACCCAAAACAGCCCGCGGTGTTACTACGACGGCGTAAATCCGGTTTTACGGTGTTTTTCGTGTTTCCAGGTTTTAAATCATTAAGTTAGCATATCATATAGATATAGAACATGTGTTTAGTTGATTTTAAAAGTCAAGTTAGAAGGATTAACTTTTGTTTGCGAACAAGTTTAGAATTAACTAAACTATGTTCTAGTGATTACAAGTTTAAACCTTCGAATAAGATAGCTTTATATGTATGAATCGAATGATGTTATGAACATCATTACTACCTTAAGTTCCTTGGATGAACCTACTGGAAAAGAGAAAAATGGATCTAGCTTCAATGGATCCTTGGATGGCTCAAAGTTCTTGAAGCAAAATCATGACACGAAAACAAGTTCAAGTAAGATCATCACTTGAAATAAGATTGTTATAGTTATAGAAATTGAACCAAAGTTTGAATATGATTATTACCTTGTATTAGAATGATAACCTACTGTAAGAAACAAAGATTTCTTGAGGTTGGATGATCACCTTACAAGATTGGAAGTGAGCTAGCAAACTTGAAAGTATTCTTGATTTTATGAAACTAGAACTTTTGGAATTTATGAAGAACACTTAGAACTTGAAGATAGAACTTGAGAGAGTTCAATTAGATGAAGAAAATTGAAGAATGAAAGTGGTTGTAGGTGTTTTTGGTCGTTGGTGTATGGATTAGATATAAAGGATATGTAATTTTGTTTTCATGTAAATAAGTCATGAATGATTACTCATATTTTTGTAATCTTATGAGATATTTCATGCTAGTTGCCAAATGATGGTTCCCATATGTGTTAGGTGACTCACATGGGCTGCTAAGAGCTGATCATTGGAGTGTATATACCAATAGTACATACATCTAAAAGCTGTGTATTGTACGAGTACGAATACGGGTGCATACGAGTAGAATTGTTGATGAAACTGAACGAGAATGTAATTGTAAGCATTTTTGTTAAGTAGAAGTATTTTGATAAGTGTATTGAAGTCTTTCAAAAGTGTATAAATACATATTAAAACACTACATGTATATACATTTTAACTGAGTCGTTAAGTCATCGTTAGTCGTTACATGTAAGTGTTGTTTTGAAACCTTTAGGTTAACGATCTTGTTAAATGTTGTTAACCCAATGTTTATAATAACAAAAGAGATTTTAAATTATTATATTATCATGATATTATGATGTACGAATATCTCTTAATATGATATATGTACATTAAATGTCGTTACAACGATAAACGTTACATATATGTCTCGTTTCAAAATCATTAAGTTAGTAGTCTTGTTTTTACATATGTAGTTCATTGTTAATATAATTAATGATATGTTTACTTATCATAATATCATGTTAACTATATATATAACCATATATATGTCATCATATAGTTTTTTTACAAGTTTTAACGTTCGTGAATCACCGGTCAACTTGGGTGGTCAATTGTCTATATGAAACCAATTTCAATTAATCAAGTCTTAACAAGTCTGATTGCTTAACATGTTGGAAACATTTAATCATGTAAATATCACTCTCAATTAATATATATAAACATGGAAAAGTTCGGGTCACTACACCGGGTATCATCAAATGCGGGTGAAAGAAGATGATATTCCAAAGACTGCTTTCAGAACACGTTACGGTCATTACGAGTTTATGGTCATGCCGTTTGGTTTAACTAATGCACCAGCTGTGTTCATGGACCTTATGAACCGAGTGTGTGGACCATACCTTGACAAGTTTGTCATTGTTTTCATTGATGACATACTTATTTACTCAAAGAATGACCAAGAACACGGTGAACATTTGAGAAAGGTGTTAGAAGTATTGAGGAAGGAAGAATTGTACGCTAAGTTTTCAAAGTGTGCATTTTGGTTGGAAGAAGTTCAATTCCTCGGTCACATAGTGAACAAAGAAGGTATTAAGGTAGATCCGGCAAAGATAGAGACTGTTGAAAAGTGGGAAACCCCGAAAACTCCGAAACACATACGCCAGTTTTTAGGACTAGCTGGTTACTACAGAAGGTTCATCCAAGACTTTTCCAGAATAGCAAAACCCTTGACTGCATTAACGCATAAAGGGAAGAAATTTGAATGGAATGATGAACAAGAGAAAGTGTTTCAGTTATTGAAGAAAAAGCTAACTACGGCACCTATATTGTCATTGCCTGAAGGGAATGATGATTTTGTGATTTATTGTGACGCATCAAAGCAAGGTCTCGGTTGTGTATTAATGCAACGAACGAAGGTGATTGCTTATGCGTCTAGACAATTGAAGATTCACGAACAAAATTATACGACGCATGATTTGGAATTAGGCGCGGTTGTTTTTGCATTAAAGACTTGGAGGCACTACTTATATGGGGTCAAAAGTATTATATATACCGACCACAAAAGTCTTCAACACATATTTAATCAGAAACAACTGAATATGAGGCAGCGTAGGTGGATTGAATTATTGAATGATTACGACTTTGAGATTCGTTACCACCCGGGGAAGGCAAATGTGGTAGCCGATGCCTTGAGCAGGAAGGACAGAGAACCTATTCGAGTAAAATCTATGAATATAATGATTCATAATAACCTTACTACTCAAATAAAGGAGGCGCAACAAGGAGTTTTAAAAGAGGAAAATTTAAAGGATGAAATACCTAAAGGATCGGAGAAGCATCTTAATATTCGGGAAGACGGAACCCGGTATAGGGCTGAAAGGATTTGGGTACCAAAATTTGGAGATATGAGAGAAATGGTACTTAGAGAAGCTCATAAAACTAGATACTCAATACATCCTGGAACTGGGAAGATGTACAAGGATCTCAAGAAACATTTTTGGTGGCCGGGTATGAAAGCCGATGTTGCTAAATATGTAGTAGAATGTTTGACGTGTTCTAAGGTCAAAGCTGAGCATCAGAAACCATCAGGTCTACTTCAACAACCCGAAATCCCGGAATGGAAATGGGAAAACATTACCATGGATTTCATCACTAAATTGCCAAGGACTGCAAGTGGTTTTGATACTATTTGGGTAATAGTTGATCGTCTCACCAAATCAGCACACTTCCTGCCAATAAGAGAAGATGACAAGATGGAGAAGTTAGCACGACTGTATTTGAAGGAAGTCGTCTCCAGACATGGAATACCAATCTCTATTATCTCTGATAGGGATGGCAGATTTATTTCAAGATTCTGGCAGACATTACAGCAAGCATTAGGAACTCGTCTAGACATGAGTACTGCCTATCATCCACAAACTGATGGGCAGAGCGAAAGGACGATACAAACGCTTGAAGACATGCTACGAGCATGTGTTATTGATTTCGGAAACAGTTGGGATCGACATCTACCGTTAGCAGAATTTTCCTACAACAACAGCTACCATTCAAGCATTGAGATGGCGCCGTTTGAAGCACTTTATGGTAGAAAGTGCAGGTCTCCGATTTGTTGGAGTGAAGTGGGGGATAGACAGATTACGGGTCCGGAGATTATACAAGAAACTACCGAGAAGATCATCCAAATTCAACAACGGTTGAAAACCGCCCAAAGTCGACAAAAGAGCTACGCTGACATTAAAAGAAAAGATATAGAATTTGAAATTGGAGAGATGGTCATGCTTAAAGTTGCACCTTGGAAAGGCGTTGTTCGATTTGGTAAACGAGGGAAATTAAATCCAAGGTATATTGGGCCATTCAAGATTATTGATCGTGTCGGACCAGTAGCTTACCGACTTGAGTTACCTCAACAACTCGCGGCTGTACATAACACTTTCCACGTCTCAAATTTGAAGAAATGTTTTGCTAAAGAAGATCTCACTATTCCGTTAGATGAAATCCAAATCAACGAAAAACTTCAATTCATCGAAGAACCCGTCGAAATAATGGATCGTGAGGTTAAAAGACTTAAGCAAAACAAGATACCAATTGTTAAGGTTCGATGGAATGCTCGTAGAGGACCCGAGTTCACCTGGGAGCGTGAAGATCAGATGAAGAAGAAATACCCGCATCTATTTCTAGAAGATTCGTCAACACCTTCAACTGTTTAAAATTTCGGGACGAAATTTATTTAACGGGTAGGTACTGTAGTGACCCGAACTTTTCCATGTTTATATATATTAATTGAGATTGATATTTACATGATTAAATGTTTCCAACATGTTAAGCAATCAAACTTGTTAAGACTTGATTAATTGAAATATGTTTCATATAGACAATTGACCACCCAAGTTGACCGGTGATTCACGAACGTTAAAACTTGTAAAAACTATATGATGACATATATATGGATATATATATAGTTAACATGATACTATGATAAGTAAACATATCATTAAGTATATTAACAATGAACTACATATGTAAAAACAAGACTACTAACTTAATGATTTTTAAACGAGACATATATGTAACGATTATCATTGTAAAGACATTTAATGTATATATATCATATTAAGAGATATTCATACATGATAATATCATGATAATATAATAATTTAAAATCTCATTTGATATTATAAACATTGGGTTAACAACATTTAACAAGATCGTTAACCTAAAGGTTTCAAAACAACACTTACATGTAACGACTAACGATGACTTAACGACTCAGTTAAAATGTATATACATGTAGTGTTTTAATATGTATTTATACACTTTTGAAAGACTTCAATACACTTATCAAAATACTTCTACTTAACAAAAATGCTTACAATTACATCCTCGTTCAGTTTCATCAACAATTCTACTCGTATGCACCCGTATTCGTACTCGTACAATACATAGCTTTTAGATGTATGTACTATTGGTATATACACTCCAATGATCAGCTCTTAGCAGCCCATGTGAGTCACCTAACACATGTGGGAACCATCATTTGGCAACTAGCATGAAATATCTCATAAAATTACAAAAATATGAGTAATCATTCATGACTTATTTACATGAAAACAAAATTATATATCCTTTATATCTAATCCATACACCAACGACCAAAAACACCTACAAACACTTTCATTCTTCAATTTTCTTCATCTAATTGATCTCTCTCAAGTTCTATCTTCAAGTTCTAAGTGTTCTTCATATATTCTACAAGTTCTAGTTACATAAAATCAAGAATACTTTCAAGTTTGCTAGCTCACTTCCAATCTTGTAAGGTGATCATCCAACCTCAAGAAATCTTTGTTTCTTACAGTAGGTTATCATCCTAATACAAGGTAATAATCATATTCAAACTTTGGTTCAATTTCTATAACTATAACAATCTTATTTCAAGTGATGATCTTACTTGAACTTGTTTTCGTGTCATGATTCTGCTTCAAGAACTTCGAGCCATCCAAGGATCCGTTGAAGCTAGATCAATTTTTCTCTTTTCCAGTAGGTTTATCCAAGGAACTTAAGGTAGTAATGATGTTCATAACATCATTCGATTCATACATATAAAGCTCTCTTATTCGAAGGTTTAAACTTGTAATCACTAGAACATAGTTTAGTTAATTCTAAACTTGTTCGCAAACAAAAGTTAATCCTTCTAACTTGACTTTTAAAATCAACTAAACACATGTTCTATATCTATATGATATGATAACTTAATGATTTAAAACCTGGAAACACGAAAAACACCGTAAAACCGGATTTACGCCGTCATAGTAACACCGCGGGCTGTTTTGGGTTAGTTAATTAAAAACTATGATAAACTTTGATTTAAAAGTTGTTATTCTGAGAAAATGATTTTTATTATGAACATGAAACTATATCCAAAAATTATGGTTAAACTCAAAGTGGAAGTATGTTTTCTAAAATGGTCATCTAGACGTCGTTCTTTCGACTGAAATGACTACCTTTACAAAAACGACTTGTAACTTATTTTTCCGACTATAAACCTATACTTTTTCTGTTTAGATTCATAAAATAGAGTTCAATATGAAACCATAGCAATTTGATTCACTCAAAACGGATTTAAAATGAAGAAGTTATGGGTAAAACAAGATTGGATAATTTTTCTCATTTTAGCTACGTGAAAATTGGTAACAAATCTATTCCAACCATAACTTAATCAACTTGTATTGTATATTATGTAATCTTGAGATACCATAGACACGTATACAATGTTTCGACCTATCATGTCGACACATCTATATATATTTCGGAACAACCATAGACACTCTATATGTGAATGTTGGAGTTAGCTATACAGGGTTGAGGTTGATTCCAAAATATATATAGTTTGAGTTGTGATCAATACTGAGATACGTATACACTGGGTCGTGGATTGATTCAAGATAATATTTATCGATTTATTTCTGTACATCTAACTGTGGACAACTAGTTGTAGGTTACTAACGAGGACAGCTGACTTAAGAAACTTAAAACATCAAAATATATTAAAAGTGTTGTAAATATATTTTGAACATACTTTGATATATATGTATATATTGTTATAGGTTCGTGAATCAACCAGTGGCCAAGTCTTACTTCCCGACGAAGTAAAAATCTGTGAAAGTGAGTTATAGTCCCACTTTTAAAATCTAATATTTTTGGGATGAGAATACATGCAAGTTTTATAAATGATTTACAAAATAGACACAAGTACGTGAAACTACATTCTATGATTGAATTATTGAAATCGAATATGCCCTTTTTTATTAAGTCTGGTAATCTAAGAATTAGGGAACAGACACCCTAATTGACGCGAATCCTAAAGATAGATCTATTGGGCCTAACAAACCCCATCCAAAGTACCGGATGCTTTAGTACTTCGAAATTTATATCATATCCGAAGGGTGTCCCGGAATGATGGGGATATTCTTATATATGCATCTTGTTAATGTCGGTTACCAGGTGTTCACCATATGAATGATTTTTATCTCTATGTATGGGGTGTGTATTGAAATATGAAATCTTGTGGTCTATTATTATGATTTGATATATATAGGTTAAACCTATAACTCACCAACATTTTTGTTGACGTTTTAAGCATGTTTATTCTCAGGTGATTATTAAGAGCTTCCGCTGTCGCATACTTAAATAAGGACGAGATTTGGAGTCCATGCTTGTATGATATTGTGTAAAAACTGCATTCAAGAAACTTATTTTGTTGTAACATATTTGTATTGTAAACCATTATGTAATGGTCGTGTGTAAAAGGGATATTTTAGATTATCATTATTTGATAATCTACGTAAAGCTTTTTAAACCTTTATTGATGAAATAAAGGTTATGGTTTGTTTTAAAATGAATGCAGTCTTTGAAAAACGTCTCATATAGAGGTCAAAACCTCGCAACGAAATCAATTAATATGGAACGTTTTTAATCAATAAGAACGGGACATTTCATATGTAACATGGTACATGATGAGGGTATGATCTATGACTCATCACGTTCCATTAGAAATTTCAGCATGACTTACTGTAATATAACCACGTTGGCCAGGCGTCATTATATTATACTAACTCATGCTTTCCATTCCCAACACTTCTCCAGAAACATTCATAATTTAAACTCGAATTTTACATAAATTTTGAAACTAAAACAGTTTCCTTTATGATGTAACACAGATAGCATGAAGAGATAAATAATTTCGGACAGAAATAATTATGAAGATATCTTCAGAAATATGGAGGATATTTATACTGAAAGATATGATGATATTTTAGAATTTTAAAATATATAAGATCAGAGGATGATGAAGAAACTTGTCTGCAAATATATAGAATAAGTAAGGAGCAAGGTATTCGCTAAAGATTTCATCAGATACTAAAACATCTGGATTCTTTGAACACATGTTTAGTCCTTGTGATTTGTCCACATTCTCCTTCATTGTTTGCTCAATCTGTTTTTCAGTTCCAAATTTTTTCTAAGCCTTGCCAAAATGCCATTCTTTATCATCAAACTTTTGACGGTTAAGGCCGTCTACAGTTTTTGCTGCTTCATCAGCTTTTCAAAACTCAAAGAATTGATTCGCAAACTGGGGTGCTTATTCAGAAATTCAAAATTGAAGTACATAAGTTCAGGAGGTAGACGTTATATGTATATATGTAACTGTTGACGTAGAAACACTGCAAAATTTGAAAATTATGATTGATGCTTCCCGGTATTTGGTATGGCAATTATTGTTACAAGATGCAGATGAGTACATGATAGGGTTTAAATGAATAAATATAGTGATTTTTTGGAGAGATTTAAGCCAAAGAGCAACGAAGTTGCTGGTACGTTTACTGTTAATATGATAGAATATAAAAGGTTCCCCGGTAACAAAGACAAAAAGGACAAACGTATATATCATGGTTTTAATAAGGTTAATCCGAATGAAAAGTCGAAGTTGGCTTGTTGAAGCGTAATAAAACTGAATACTTCTGAAAAGGGATTGCAAGGTTATTTTCAATAATAACAATGCCAAAGGATTTAGCACAGATACGTGTTAAACTTTTACTTAGGTTCCGAGAGTTTTCCAGGTGCATAACTATATGCATAAATCTTTCTTTCCGTAGATAACGTGTGGTTGGTTCATTCTCTCTAATGTTCATTAATTGAGGTGTTTTCAAGAATTATGAAAGGTTTGAATGTAGATTGTAATCGTCAATAAACATATGATGTTTAAGATGAAATCATCTAGAATCTTGAATGGTACGAATATTTTTCCGGGTTTTATGAATAACAGTGATGTTCTAGTACAGTTTGATTTCAAAGTATGATTTTGAAAGATGTAGGAATCTAAGAGTGATGTCGTCTGTTAAATCTTGACTTGGATTCTGATATGTCAAAATCAGAATATGTGATTGGATTTGTATGAAAATAGTTGTTCTTTGGTGAACGGATACATATATCTGTGGATGTAAGTAGTATAGTTAATGATTATTGAATCAGAATTGAAGAATGTACAGTATAACTTATTAATGTGAAATTTAAATATTTCTCGGGTATTACCTACCCGTTAAAATATTTTCACCATTAACAGTTTGTACAAAGAATTTTTATTACAATCCTCATGAAAATATACGTACATATATATTTTCTCCAGATGTAAATTTTGGATTTAATGAGTTAATATATTATTAAACTCATTTGATTTACGGTTAGGACTAGAGTAAATAATCTCTAAAACTTTTAGAGATTACATAATCATCGCAGAGTATTTCTCCAATGAAGTTATGAATTAATACTTCATCGTTTATTGTTAGTGGTATTCCTTGGTATCTTTGAGGCGTATGATGTTGACGTAGAACGATATGTAGAATGAAGATGAGCGATGTAGGACAAAGATTATGCTCGAGGTACAGATTATGATGTTAAGGCTTGTGATGCGGATGTTATTGTTGGTGGTACTGGTGCTGTAGGTGCTGATGCTGGTGGTGCTGGTGGGGCTTGTAAATTTTGCACCATATTCTCCAAAGTCACTACTCGAGCACGAAGCTCGTTGACTTCTTCTATTACTCTGGGATGATTGGCAGTTTGAACAAGGGGATGGATAAGATTTAGAATTGTAGATATTATGTAATCGTTGCGAGCTATTCTGAAAATAAGCGTGAAAATGGTGTTTCGGACTGGTTCACCGGTAAGTGCTTCAGGTTCTTCGTCAAAAGGGAAATTTGGTGGGTGGAAGGGATCACCTTATTCTTGTCTCCAATGATTAAGTTGACTACGAACCTATCCCAAATTCATCCAGAATTGAAGATGACTAATTGGTTGATCCATTCCGGTTGCACTGCTTTCGGAGCTCAAGTGGAAATCCATATCGAAATAGCTGTCAGAATCCGAGGAACTCGAACTGGTTGTGAGATCCATCTTGTACTATCAGGGAAATTATTTTCAATATGAAATAGATTATAGGATTTAGATTGGTATTCTTCAATACATAATTTACATATGTATATATAATACCAAAATCCCATAAATAACGGAAGAATTTTCGGAAGATGTCAGGCAAAATTTATATTAACAGATATGCTAAGATATGAATTTGTCTATACACTATCTATGCAATAATGCAGTAAGAAGTGTCTAGATTAAGAATGATAAACACGTAATTTCTGACAAGAAATGATAAGCAAAACTTCTAACATGCAGACACGGTCAAAGTCCAGACTCATTAATGCATCCTAACAATATCTGGTTAGACACACTAATGCAAGACCTGGTTCGCTAAGACCAACGCTCTGATACCACATAAAACGACCCATCTAAATCCATATGAACGAATACATCAACATCTGGTCCCATTGCGAGGTACTGATCTCTATATGATACGTTTTACAAACATTGCATTCTTTTAAAAAAAACAAACTCATTTCAAAATATAACCTTTCTATACAAATGATATATGTTTCCCATAATATAAATGACTAATCTGTCATTTACTTAATAACAGTCTTTTTAAACTCAACGACTTGAATACAACGTCTTTTGATATATGCCATGAACGACTCCAAGTAACATCTTTAAAATGAGCAAATGCACAGCGAAAAATTTGTAACGACCCAGAAAATTTTGACTTATTTTTAACTCGAATCTCTAAATGATTTCATAATTCAAACATGATAAGCAAAGTCTGTTATCCTGAGTCTCAAAAGTTTTGAACTGTTTTCATATATGCAAATACCCTTCGACTATTTTCGACGATTCACGAACAATTAATTGTAAGTAGATGTATATATATATATATATATATATATATATATATTTGTATATATATATATATATATATATATATATATATATATATATATATATATATATATATATATATATATATATATATGTATATATGTATATAATGAATTGAAATACATTAATAAAATATTATGCGATTTAGTTGTTAGAATTAAAGACATAAAATAGTTTATGATAAAAACATGTTATGTAATAACTATATATATATATATATATATATATATATATATATATATATATATATATATATATATATATATATATATGTATATATATATATATGTATATATATATATATATATATATATATATATATAGAATTTTAGAATATATACAAATTATATATTTTTTAAAATCTTTGAATACCTTATTTAGAAATACTCGTTTTATTTTTCTTAACGAAATTAATAACGAATAATTATATATTAACAATGGTAAGTTAATATATATATATATATATATATATATATATATATATATATATATATATATATATATATACAGTTATTCATATGAATATTGTAATATAAATAATTTATAAATATTATATGTAGAAATTTATGTAAGATAATTATGTATTAATATTAATTTATTATATTAATATTATTATTATTATTATTATTATTATTATTATTATTATCATTATTAACAATATTATTAATAATTATCATTAAACTTGTTATTATTATTATTTTTATTATTAATAATATTAAAAGTATTATTATTGTTAATATATTTATATTTATTAATTATCAATATTTATTAAATGTAAATTAAGATATCAGAAGAATTATTAATTCTGTTATCCATCAAAATCAACTTTTTATTTTTTTATTTTCTTCTTTCCGTTCTTGTCTAGAATTGAAGGTCGACACCCACATCCACTAGTCTCTTCTTTTGACAAAACTCCTTCTTCCACTTGTTTCCTTCTCTCCCACCAAATTAGAATTTACGGAGCCTAAATATATTCATATAGATATCAAGTAGCTACACATCTCAATCACTTCCTCTCTCTTGTCCACCCAACAAACATATCACCAAATCCTTCACTAAATATCTAACACTGCATTTGATTATTGTTGATTTTTATCAAACATATGCATATATATATATATATACAAGCATATGACTTATAGAGAGATAACAAATGTGTACCAGTTTCAATCATTCCCACCTCTGATCACCACAACAACTCATAACAATCGCCATCTTTGATCACCACCATACTTCACTCTAAACCATCACCACACCACCTTTATGAAACAATCTCCAAACCCTCTCCTCCACTATCACCGCTACTAGACCACGACTAGTCATCATATTTTTACTACTACTCGTAAACACCACCAACACGAACTACAGCTGCTGCACCCACTTGATGCTCGAAATAATACGGCTACTGATATGGTATCTTATCACCAACCACCACCTTTCCTCTCTCTCTCACTCTCTCATTTTAATCTAACACCACACAAGCCATAATGAATTGATGCTAATCGAACCATCACCAACCATTGTTTATATTACAGCCGTTAATAGGTTCCTGTTTCTTATCTATTACTATCTCAAAATCACCATCACCAAAATAGTTGCTGCAAAAGTACAGCCTATTCACCACTTCAAAACCAACCCACTTCTGTTGATATATTACTACTCCGTTATCATTACTGCTCAGTTATCACTACCTTAAACCACAAGTGCAGCCGTTACTATATTCATGCTCTGCTATCATTTCTTTTCGCTGCTACTATCTTGGACAACATCCTGATATTATTTCCTCCTATTGTTACAACTCGAAAACAACTTGTTTTATTTTATTAGTCTACTATACTTTCTGTTACAAATAAAAAGGGGAAAGATGGTGTACCACATAATTGTTTGGAGGTTTGTCAACTTGGAAATAAAATATTCGGCACTTTATCAATTTACATGTGAAACAAAGTGGGATGGTGGCCGACCAAAATGGAGCAATTAAAGGGACGTCCTATTTCTTTTTTTTTTTTAACTAGGTGAATCATATGATTATGATAAATGATGATGAGGAAGCCTAGATGATAATAGTATCATGATGATGTTAATGTTGTGATGGTGATGATTAGGGAAGGTAACGAAATGATTCTATAATGTCGAAGTAATAAAGATGATGATGACTGTGAGTTGATGATGACGGGATATAGATGGTGAAGTTAGAGATTAAAGATGATGAGGATTCATAATTCTATGATGATAATAATTGATAACAATAACGAAGATGATAAATGATGAAGTATGATTATGAATTAATAGTTTAAGATCTAGATATGAACCGAAATTTATTTTGGGCTGTTTTATATTTTATGGGCCGTGAATTTATTTAAGTAGTTGGGCCGTGAACTTGATTTTTGTATCTTGGGCTCCCTTTAAACGATAAATGGATTAATTGATGTTGGGCCGAAATAAACTTGGGCTTGTGGATTGATAATGTGGCAATAAGAATCATCACATAAAATGATGATTAATGATGCATGATACGATAAACATAGGATGACGATGTTAAGGTACAGCGACGATGATGTTCATTTTGATGTTGTTAGTGAAGATGATGAGGTCGATGATTTAGATGATGATATTAGAATTAAGATGATAATAATAATATAATGATTAGGTTAGTGATTAGATTAAGAATGTTGCGATTATGATTATGATCATGGCTCGGATGATGATGATGATGATGATGATGATGTTAACAATCAATGATGATGATGATGTTAACAATCGATGATGATGATGGACGAAGCATGATAACGATTATGATGGTATAACTATTTTCATTATTATTATTATTATTATTATTATTATTATTATTATTATTATTATTATTATTATTATTATTATTATTATTATTATTATTATTATTATTATTATTATTATTATTATTATTATCATTATTTTAGTAATATTATAATTATTAATTTTACAAACAAAAGATGTTTATATATAAAAAATATATATATTTATTATATATATTATAATTATAATTATAATAATATTACATACTATATTTTTATATAAAATGTTATTATCTATAATATAAACTAAGTTACATATAGTATATAAATATATTTTAATATATTATAGATAATAATATTAACACATATATAAATATAAATATTAATACATTATATATATAACATTAAGTTATAATTTAATATACTAATATATTATAATAAAAGATATATATGAGACATATAATATATAACACTAATAATTATATATAAAATTTATTCGATTACAATTATATGTGTTAATATATATAAATGATATAGGTTCGTGAATCCGAGGCCAACCCTGCATTGTTCAGTTCCGTCGTATGCATATTTTTACTACAAAATATCGTATCGTGAGTTTTCATATGCTCCCTTTTTTAAATACTTTTGCAATATATATTTTTGGGCTGAGAATACATGAAATGCTTTTATAAATGTTTGACGCGATAGACACAAGTAAAACATTCCTCGAATGAAATTGTTATACCGAATATCACCCCTGCTTATTGTAGCTTGGTAACCTAAGAATTAGGGAACGACACCCTAATTGACGCGAATCCTAAAGGTAGATCTGCAGGGCACTAACACCCCCCATTCTGGAAAATGGAATGCTTTAGTACTTCGAGGTTTATATATATACAGATGATACTTGTATATTACAGACTGAAAGTTTTGTTTATTTTGGGGATATTCTATATGCTCTTTATATGTTAAGGTCGGTTACCAGGCAATGTTATAGAGAGAATGATTTTGCAGATGAGAGTTCCTGCATATATGTTTTTGTTCACGATATATGTATATGGTTATTAAAATTCGCGAGGCAACCTACGAGGGAGAAAAGGGTACGTCCCTCATCTTCTAAGCATTACGAAAAATGATTTCGTACATGAGATAGGTGTACTGTATTTAAAAATCGCAAGGTAGCTTACAGGTGGGTATAGGATACGGACCCATTTGTGCCATGCATTTAAACCTTGTGGTCTATCAAAATATTGAATTTTTATTGTTTATTATAAACTTATGAACTCACCAACCTTTTGATTGACACTTTTAAACATGTTTGTTCTCAGGTATTAAAGAAATCTTCCGCTGTGCATTTGCTCATTTTAAAGATATTACTTGGAGTCGTTCATGGCATATTTCAAAAGACGTTGCATTCAAGTCGTTTGATTTCAAAAAGACTGTTATGACAGACTAGTCATTCATTTTGGAAAACATATATCATTTGTATCGAAAGGTTATATTTTGAAAAGAGTTTGTCTTTTAAAAGGATGCAATGTTTGTAAGACGTATCATATAGAGGTCAGTACCTTGCAATGGGACCAGATGTTTATGACTTCGTCCAGGTGGATTAGGACGGGCCTTGACAGTTGGTATCAGAGCTGTTTAACACTGTTGGTGCGGGTTAGTCATAGAGGGGTTCTCACAGTGTTACCTGTGGCGAAGCATTGGCTCTTACCCCTTGCGATCCCTTATGAGGGTTGGCAGAAGCCGAGAGGCAGGCCCTAAAATCAGTTTCTGAGGTACACCCAGTGGTCACCGGATAGAACAGGCACTGGGTGGGACGGTGGTTATCCCCAACTGATTGACAGTTGGTATCAGAGCGTTGGTCATTAGTGAACCAGAAATTGCATTAGTGTGTCTAACTGATAGTTGTTAGGATGCATTAGTGAGTCTGGACTTCGGCCATGTCTGCATGTCAAAAGTTTTGCTTATCATTCCTTGTCGAAAATTATCTGTTTGTTAATCTTAAGTCTTGACACGTGTTTTTGCATTTATTGCATACACGGTGTATAGACGAATCATATCCTATCATATCTATTACAGTGGATCTTATTTGGCGCTTTTCGTAATTCCCTCCGTAATCTACAACATCTTTTGTACTATAAATAGGTATTCTACATAATTAGAATATCATCCGATATTCGAAAATCATTTCATCTCGAAAATCCTTTATCTGACCGTGTAAGATGGATCCTACACAAAGTTCGAGTTCTTATAATTCCGAGAGCAATTCTGACAACTCTGAAGGCAGTATAACAGAAGTACCCCAACTAGTTGACTACATTTCTTTCTGGAAGAAATGGGGATGGATTCGAGACATACTCACTCGCTGGAGAAATGAAAAGAGAGAACCCTACCGCGAACCAAATTATCTCCCGACATCTGAGAACTTGACGCACTCACCGGTCAACCTGTTCACAACATCGTTTTCACACTCTTTGCCAGAATATTCCGTCTCGAAGAACGAATTCATAGAGGTAAGTGGTTATTCAAAATCATAATAAAATTCTTTTCATATTAGCTACGACATGTGAATTTTTAACGGGTAGGCAATACCCGAGAAAGATAAAAGAAGCTTTTAAAAGGCTTTTATCATATTAAATTCACATATGCTATCCTGTACATCTTTCATCAATGATTTAGCAATCGTTATCGATAATCTCTACCTTCATCATGTTATAAATCATTCAAGGTTACTATTCTAATACTTTCTGATTTTTACACTTCCATTTTGAATTACCTGAAACTTTTTAGAAGATACCCCTGTTCATGCAAACCAGGAAACTTTTTTCGTACCTTTCGAAGTTCTACACTAGCTATCTTATTCGGAGTATATAACTGGTAATCACTAAAACCGATTTGTAATGAAGAAATTATGGACAAAATAAAATTGGTTAGAAACAAACTAATTAACTACGTAAAATTTTGTTAATAATCCACGCTAACCATATCCTAGCTAACTGTTCCTATATCCGTTATGACTATTTCCTTGTAATATACTAGTCTTAGTTAAACCTGAGACAATATAATATAATCTTGATTAGTTAAGACAATAGTTATGCAATACATCGGATAAATCGTAAGGCACATGTACACAATACGTCTAGATTAATTCTAAGACAATAGTTGTACAATGGGTCATGATTGAGTCTTGCACAATACGTATACAATACGTCTTGATTGATTCTAAGATTATATATTGGACTATTGAACTATTGGACTATTGGACTGTTAGACTGTTGGACTATATTTGGACTACTAACATTGGACAACTAACTGGACAACTTAAATCATCACACGTAATTGAAAATATTATATGAATATAATTCTATTAAATTTTAAAAATACTCCGAACTGTGAGCTAGTGCTTTGAATTCGTTTGCTTTGAGAATACTGATGAAGTAGTATAAACGGTTGAAGATCTTAGAAGACAGAAGTTTGATAATAAAAGAATGGTACGTTGGAAAAGCTCGGAAAAAGATCGAAATCTTCTTTCTCATTATAAATATCTTCAATATTTCCATGATATCATTATATCTTCCTTAATCGTAAATATCCTCAACATTTCTGAAGGTATCTTTATATCGTTTTCGTTCATAATTATCTTTGCCTTCATTTTATCCTTAGTACATCGTATCGAAAACTGTTTTGATTTCTAAATCTCAGTAAAACCCCGAAGTTTTAAATCCTTTGATATTCTGGAAGTAATATTAGAATGAAAGCATGAGTTAATGTAATATAATGACGCCTGATCAGCGTGGTTATATTATAGTAAGTCATGCGGAAGTTCTAATAGAATGTGATGATGGTAATGCTTGATCAACCTTACCGACACCACGAACCATCTTACTTGATTCAAATTCATCATGAAACTGAACTCAACCCGAGAAGGGCATTCATAAAACTATCTGCGTATTAATCTCGAAGAAAATCTCTAATCTTATCATTTTCTTCTTCGATGAAACATTCTTAGACGACAAAAATCTATTTATTAAGAATTTGAGTTCACATCCGGTACTAAAACATTCTTGTTTTAAATTCCAACTGTCATAAACCAAATTTAGGGACGAAATTTCTTTAACAGGTAGGTACTGTAACGACCCAAAAAATTTCGACTTATTTTTAACTCAAATCTCTAAATGATTTCATAATTCTGACACAATAAGCAAAGTCTGTTATCCTGAGTCTCAAAAATTTTGAACTGTTTTCATATATTCAAATACCCTTCGACTATTTTCGACGATTCACGAACAATTAATTGTAAGTAGATATATATATATATATATATATATATATATATATATATATATATATATATATATATATATATATATATATATATATGTATATAATGAATTGAAATACATTAATAAAATATTATGCGATTTAGTTGTTAGAATTAAAGACATAAAATAGTTTATGACAAAAACATGCTATGTAATAATTATATATATATATATATATATATATATATATATATATATATATATATATATATATATATAGTATTTTAGAATATATACAAATTATATATTTTTTAAAATCTTTGAATACCTTATTTAGAAATACTCGTTTTATTTTTCTTAACGAAATTAATAATGAATAATTATATATTAACAATGGTAAGTTAATATATGTAATATATATATATATATATATATATATATATATATATATATATATACAGTTATTCATATGAATATTGTAATATAAATAATTTATAAATATTATATGTAGAAATTTATGTAAGATAATTATGTATTAATATTAATTTATTATATTAATATTATTATTATTATCATCATTATTAACAATATTATTAATAATTATCATTATACTTGTTATTATTATTATTTTTATTATTATTATTATTAATATTAAAAGTATTATTATTATTAATATATTTATATTTATTAATTATCAATATTAATTAAATGTAAATTAAGATATCAGAAGAATTATTAATTCTATTAGCCATCAAAATCAACTTTTTATATTTTTATATTTTCTTCTTTCTGTTCTTGTCTAGAATTGAAGGTCGACACCCACATCCACTAGTCTCTTCTTTTGACAAAACTCCTTCTCCCCCTTGTTTCCTTCTCCCCCACCAATTTAGAATTTACGGAGCCTAAATATATTCATATAGATATCAAGTAGTTACACATCTCTATCACTTCCTCTCTCTTGTCCACCCAACAAACATATCACCAAATCCTTCACTAAATATCTGACACTGCATTTGATTGTTGTTGATTTTTATCACAAACATATATATATATATATATATATATATATATATATATATATATATATATATATATATATATATATACAAGCATATGACTTATAGAGAGATAACAAACGTGTACCAGTTTCAATCATTCCCACCTTTGATCACCACAACAACTCATAACAATCGCCATCTTCGATCACCACTATACTTCACTCCAAACCATCACCACACCATCTTTATGAAACAATCTCCAAACCCTCTCCTCTACTATCACCGCTACTAGACCACAACTAGTCATCATATTTTTACTACTACTCGTGAACACCACCAACACGAACTACAGCTGCTGCACCCACTTGATGCTCGAAATAAAATGGCTATTGATATGGTATCTTATCGCCAACCACCACCTTTCCTCTCTCTCTCACTCTCTCATTGTAATCTAACACCACACAAGCCATAATGAAATGATGCTAATCAAACCATCACCAACCATTATTTATGTTACAGCCGTTTCTAGGTTCCTGTTTCTTATCTGTTACAATCTCAAAATCACCATCACCAAAATAGTTGCTGCAAAAGTACAACCTATTCACCACTTCAAAACCAACCCACTTCTATTGATATATTACTACTCCGTTATCATTACTGCTCAGTTGTCATTACCTTAAACCACAAGTGCAGCCGTTACGATATTCCTGATTCGCTATCATTTCTTTTCGCTGCTACTATCTTAGACGACATCCTGATATTATTTCCTCTTATTGTTACAACTCAAAAACAACTTGTTTTATTTTATTAGTCTACTATACTTATGGTTACAAATAAAAAGGGGAAAGATGGTGTACCACATAATTGTTTGGAGGTTTGTCAACTTGAAAATAAAATATTCGGAACTTTATCAATTTACATGTGGAACAAAGTGGGATGGTGGCCGACCAAAATGAAGCAATTAAAGGGACGACCTACTTCTTTTTTTTAACTAGGTGAATCATATGATTATGATAAATGATGATGAGGAAGCCTAGATGATAATAGTATCATGATGATGTTAATGTTGTGATGGTGATGATTAGGGAAGGTAACGAAATGATTCTGTAATGTCGAAGTAATAAAGATGATGACGACTGTGAGTTGATGATGACGGGATATAGATGGTGAGGTTAGAGATTAAAGATGATGATGATTCATAATTCTATGATGATAATAATTGATAACAATAACGAAGATGATAAATGATGAAGTATGATTATGAATTAATAGTTTAAGATCTAGATATGAACCGAAATTTATTTTTGGCTGTTATATATTTTATGGGCCGTGAACTTGATTTTTATATCTTGGGTTCCCTTTAAACGATAAATGGATTAATTGATGTCGGTCCGAGATAAACTTGGGCTTGTAGATTGATAATGTGGCAATAAGAATCATCACATAAAATGATGATTAATGATGCATGATACGATAAACATAGAATGACGATGTTAAGGTACATCGACGATGATGTTCATTTTTATGTTGTTAGTGAAGATGATGAGGTCGATGATTTAGATGATGATATTAGAATTAAGATGATAATAATAGTATAATGATTAGGTTAGTGATTAGATTAAGAATGTTGCGATTATGATTATGATCATGGCTCGGACGATGACGATGATGATGTTAACAATCGATGATGATGTTAACAATCGATGATGATGATGGACGAAGCATGATAACGATTATGATGGTATAACTATTTTCATTATAATTATTATTATTATATTATCATTATTTTAGTAATATTATAATTATTAATTTTACAAACAAAAGATATTTATATATAAATATATATATATTTTTTTATTACATATATTATAATTATAATAATATTACATACTATATTTTTATATAAAATGTTATTATCTATAATATAAACTAAGTTACATATAGTATATAAATATATTTTAATATATTATAGATAATAATATTAACACATATATAAATATAAATATTAATACATTATATATATATATAACATTAAGTTATAATTTAATATACTAATATATTATAATAAAAGATATATATGAGACATATAATTTATAACACTAATAATTATATATAAAATTTATTCGATTACAATTATATGTGTTAATATATATATATATAAATGATATAGGTTCGTGAATCCGAGTCCAACCCTGCATTGTTCAGTTCCGTCGTATGCATATTTTTACTTCAAAATATCGTATCGTGAGTTTTCATATGCTCCCTTTTTAAATTCTTTTTCAATATATATTTTTGGGCTGAGAATACATGAAATGCTTTTATAAATGTTTGACGCGATAGACACAAGTAAAACATTCCTCGAATGAAATTGTTATACCGAATATCACCCCTGCTTATTGTAGCTTGGTAACCTAAGAATTAGGGAACGACACCCTAATTGACGCAAATCCTAAAGGTAGATCTACGGGCACTAACACCCCCCATTCTGGAAAATGGAATGCTTTAGTACTTCAAGGTTTATATATATATATATATATATATATATATATATATATATATATATATATATATATATATATATATATATATATATATATATATATATATATATATATATATATATATACAGATGATACTTGTATATTACAGACTGAAAGTTCTGTTTATTTTGAGGATATTCTATATGCGCTTTATATGTTAAGGTCGGTTACCAGGCAATGTTATAGAGAGAATGATTTTGTAGATGAGAGTTACTGCATATATGTTTTTGTAAACCATATATGTGTATGGTTATTAAAATTCACGAGGCAACTTACGGGGGAGAAAAGGGTACGTCCCTCCTCTGCTAAGCATTACGAAAAATGATTTCATACACGAGATAGGTGTACTATATTTAAAAATTGCAAGGTAGCTTACAGGTGGGTATAGGATACGGACCCATTTGTGCCATGCATTTAAACCTTGTGGTCTATCAAAATATTGAATTTTTATTGTTTATGATAAACTTATGAACTCACCAACCTTTTGGTTGACACTTTTAAACATGTTTATTCTCAGGTATTAAAGAAATCTTCAGCTGTGCATTTGCTCATTTTAAAGATATTACTTGGAGTCGTTCATGGCATATTTCAAAAGACGTTGCATTCAAGTCGTTTGATTTCAAAAAGACTGTTATGACAGACTAGTCTTTCATTTTGGGAAACATATATCATTTGTATCGAAATGTTATATTTTGAAAAGAGTTTGTCTTTTAAAAGGATGCAATGTTTGTAAAACGTATCATATAGAGGTCAGTACCTCGCAATGGCACCAGATATTGATGACTTCGTCCAGGTGGATTAGGACGGGCCTTGATAAAATTTCTTTAATACTTGAGAATAAACATACTTAAAAGTTTCAACCAAAAAGGTTGGTGAGTTCATAAGTTTATCATAAACAATAATTTCAATATTTTTAATAGACCACAAGATTTATAATTTGCTTGGCAGAGATAGGTCTGTATCCTATTCTCCCCCGTAGTTTGCCTCGCGGTTTTTAAATACAGTACACATATCTCGTGTACAAAAATGATTTCTCATAAATGCTTAGCAGAGGCAGGGACGTACCCTTTTCTCCCCCGTAGGTTGCTTCGCAATTTTTAATAACCATACACATTTCTCGTGTACAAAAATATACAGGAACACTCATCTGTAAAAATCATTCACTCTATAACACTGCCTGGTAACCGACCTTAACAAAGATGCATATAGAATATCCCCAAAATAAATAGAACCTCTCGTCTGTAATACAGGTATCTCATATGTATAATATAACTTCGAAGTACTACAGCAGTTCAAATTCTCTGACTGGGGCTTGTTAGTGCCCATAGATCTATGTTTAGGATTCGCGTCAATCAGTGGCGTTCACTAATTCTTAGGTTACGAAGCTAAATAAGCAGGGGTGATATCAGGTATAACAATTCATTCGAGGAATGTTTTACTTGTGTCTATTTCGTCAAACATTTATAAAAACATTTCATGTGTTCTCAGCCCAAAAATATATATTTCAAAAGCATTTAGTAAAAAAGGATACATATGAACTCACGATATGATATTTTGTAGTAAAATATGCATACGACGGAACTGAACAATGCATGGTTGACCTCGGATTCACGAACCTATATCAAGTGTATATATATATATATATATATATATATATATATATATATATATATATATATATATATATATATATATATATTAACACATATACTAATATTTAAACAAGTTTATATTTTAATATTATTAATATATTTGTTATATTAATAATTTATATGAAATTTTAATAAATAAATTAATTATATCGATTTTATATATTTTAAATAAATAATTAATATTTATATATCAGATTCTTATTAGAGTATTTTAATTATAGTATATGTCATTTATTATAAATGTTATATATTAATGCTTACGAATATTATATAATGCATTAAAATTAATATTTGTATATACTATTTTATAGTATCTTAAAAAATATATATATATTATTATATGTAATTGAATTAATATTATATAATTATAGATAAAAACATTTTATAAAAAAATACAGTATGTAATATTAATATAGTTTTAATATTTGTAATAAATGTATTTTTATATAAATATCATTTGTTTGTTAAATTAATAATTATAATAATACTAAAATAATGATAATAATATTATTAATAATTCATTTTAAATTGTAACTTAATCATTTTTATAATAATATTTGTATCTATAATATTTATTTTTGTAATCATAATAATAATAATAATGTTAATAATAATAATAATAATAATAATAATAATAATAATAATAATAATAATAATGCTAATAATAAAAATAATGATATTAATAATAATACTAATAATGATAATAATAGTAATAATAATAATTTTAATAAAAATGATAATTTTAATAAAAATAATAATTTTGATAAAAATGATAGTTTTAATAATGATAATTTTTAAAAATGATACTTTTTAATAAAAATTGATAATTTTAATAAAAATGATAATTTTTAATAGAAATGATAGTTTTAATAATAATGATAATTTTAAATGATAATTTTAATAATAATGATAATGATAATAGTAATAATATTATTGATAATAATAATAATATTTCGTTTGAATCCTAACTAAGTTATAATTTTTAATCATCAAATTTTATAATTACTTTGATAATCTATTTATACTAACCATATCTTATATTATCGCAATCTTAATCGTACTAATAATTTTACTTCTCAGTTATATATATAAATCCTTAAACTATATTTATGATCACAACCATAATCATATTCATCTTACTATTTCATAACAATAATTATTTTTAATATCATATTCATAATCATAATATTAATAATAATAATGATAATACTAATAATAATAATAACATTTAACAATAATGATAATAATAATAATAATAATAATAATAATAATAATAATAATAATAATAATACTAGTAATAATATAAAAATAGGACTATAACTTACGTATCAATATTGTGATTTAATATTGCAGGAAAGTATGTTGACACAACGGAAAATGACAAACACTAGATTAGCCTTTGATTCACGATCACAACCCCCGAACAATACCCATAACCTCCTAAGCTATAACCCATAATTTCCTTAGCTTTAACCCGTTTTGAAATCACCCGAACATAACCTTGTCGTAGTATTTTATGTATAATACTAATAATAATAATACTAATATCAAAAATAATAAGATTAATATTAATAATCTTAATAATAATAATATTAATAATATATATATATATATATATATATATATATTTATATATCTACGGAGTAGTATGATGAAATGTATCATTAAAACTGAATTTCGTTCGATTATAAAGAGATGTTGGCACCACCTACCCCTGATGCAATCACATGAGGTTATGAGGGGAAGTTCATACGATCGCATGAGCCATGTATCCAGCTCACATTCTATTATTTAGGCTGCCGACACTTTTTATTTAATATAATATATATATATATATATATATATATATATATATATATATATATATATATATATATATATATATATATATATATATATATATATATATATATATATATATATATATATATAATCTATATAATTATATATATATATAATTATATATATATATATATATATATATAATCTATATAATTATATATATTATATTATATTCTTGTGCATAGTTGACTTGTAATTTTAGTTCCGTTGACTTGTACGTTGATGATCGGTTTATGTCTCGGTTCCGGTTTTTTGAACGTCTTTTCGTATGCTTTAATATCTTGTACTTTACGTTTCGTGACTTGTACTTTCGTCAATATTTTGACTTAATTCATCGATAAATTATATCACTTAGAGTGTAACTTGTACGTTTGAGTGTTTTGGCCAATTACGCCTTCAAATTTTTCGTTTATGTCTTCCGTCTTTGTTTAATCACAATCAATTGTCAAACGAGTGTTACTGTCGTTTACTAAATAAATTCGAAACCCTATATATATATATTCTATATACTTTATATATATATATATATATATATATATATATATATATATATATATATATATATATATATATATATATATACATTTTAAATAATAATTATTACAATATTATATATTATTTTATTCTAATAACTAAATCATATAATATTTCAAATTATTATTATATACAAATACATACATATATATTTACAATAATTTTTCGTGAATCATCGAGAATAGTCAAGGATAATTGAATATATGAATACAGTTCAAAATTTTTGAGATTCAACTTAACAGACTTTGCTTACCGTGTCGGCATTATTAAATCATTTAGAGATTCGAATTAAAAATAAGTCGAAATTTTCCGGGTCATCACAGTTACTACCTCAAGTTTAGAAGGTAAACCTACTGGAAAAGATAAGAAATAATCTTGAGCTTGAAAGAATCTTTGATGGCTTGGAAACTCTTGAAGTAGAATCATGAAATGAAAACAAGTTCAAGTAAAATTACTACTTGATTTAAGATAGTTATGTTCATAGAATTTAATCAAAGCTTAGATATAATTATTACCTTGATTTAGAATGACAACCTACTGAGATAAATGAAGGTTTCTTGATCTTAGATGATTACTTGAAATGGATTTGAAAGATTGAAAGTAATCTTGCAAACTTGAAAGATTTCTTGAAGTGTTCTTAAATGGTTGTTTTGTATGATGATTTATGTTTGGATTTTTGAGCTAGATTGTGACGACCCGGAAATTTCTGACCAAATTTAAACTTAATCTTTGTATAATTCTGACACGATAAGCAAAGTCTGTAATGTTGAGTCTCAAAATTTTTGAACTGTTTACATGGATTCATTTAACCTGTGACTATTTTCGATGATTCACGAACCTTTAATTGTAAACAGAAATGTAAATATAAATAATTATATATGTAAATAATTATATTAAATATATTAATGAACTATTATGTAATTTAGTTATTATGAAAGATAACTTTAAATAACTAAAACTTGTTATTTTGAATATATAGAGTATATTGGATATAAATGGTTTCAAACATAATTTGTCAACGTTATCAAAGTATTAAATGTATAATGTTATACTTTGAGTTTAATTGTTTAATATATATAATTAATTATCTACTTAATATTTAAAACATAATTGTATATATAGTAGTATATATATAAATCTATATATGATTTCTATTCATAATTATGATTATATTATAATATATAAAATGTATAAACATTAAATATTCAATGAATGTTATCATATAATATATTATATAATTATTAAATATTACTCCCTCTGTCTCATTCCAATAGTCCACTTTCTTTTTTCAAAGTCTTTTGTATTAAACTTTGACTCAAAATATTTTTGTTTGTGTTACATATTATTCGATGAAATTTATATGAATGAATTAATGTTCAAATGTGTTTTCATTGGTATAACTTTCATCAAATAATATATAACACAAATAAAGTTATTTTAGATCAAAGTTGAGCAAAAAAGACCTTAAAAGTCAAAACTAGACTATTGGAATGAGACGGAGGGAGTACATAATTAATAAATTGTAATATTAATATATTAAATGTGGTTACAAGATAAAAATATAGTTGTTATACTAATATTATTATTATTACTTAATTATTATTATTAATAATAATATTAATGTTAATATTAATATCAGTATTATTAATATTACTAGATATGAAATTTGATACAAATAATGTGTTAAAATTTCTAATATTATTATTATCATTATTAATATCATTTTTATTATATTTAGTAGAAAAATTATAATTTTAATTATTATTACGATTATTATTATTATTATTACTAAATATTATCATTTTTATTTAATACTATCATTATCATTATTTTTATTACTTTATTCATTATTATTATTATTATTATTATTAATATTGTCAATTATGTTTATCAATAATATTATTATTATTTTTGTTAGTAATTTTACTATTATTATAATTAACATAATTATTAATTAATAATATGAATTACAGATAAAATCATACAGACAAAGAATCAAATTCAGTTTCCTATCCCTTTCTCCTTTTTATTTTTTTTCTTTTCTTTCTCACTGATTAAAATCCTGTCGACAAATCTTAGCTACAAAACAATTACGAACGAATGTTGTTGCTGTATTAATTATTCACAAGCACATTATATATACCTCCTACTCTAATTCATGAAGAAAGGCAGAAAATTAATAATAAAAACTCGTTCGTTCTTTCTTTCTTCCACCATTACCGATGAACTACAACCACTTAACCACAAAATAAAACTGCTCGATTTCTATTATTGCTACGAACAAACTGCTGCAGTTTCTTCTTCTTGTTTCTACAGCTTGACCACACTATGCATCTGCATCAGGAAGGAAATAATTACCAACCTACATTTTTTTTATCGAACTACACAACTCAAGCCCATAGCAACCTTGAACCATCAAGAACCCGGCTACCTATAACCATCGAACGCCATCACCTAAGTTCATTGCTCCTATTTCTTTTCTTTGTCGAACACCATCTCCTCCTATCACCAAACGACCCATCAATAATTATGGATTATGTTTTTCTGTTTCTTCTTCGATTACTAACCAAGAACCCATAAACCAAAACAAACCCATATGCATTACCTTCACCCATTTAAATGTTACTGCAACTCAATGTTTTCTATTTCCTACCCATTCAAGAACACCATCTCGTCATCTTTCCTTCTTTCATGAAACGACCATCAACTCCATCGTAACCCATCTTACTTCATTACTGTGTTACTTCTATCTTCCTGTTCCTTCGAAACCTTTATATTTTAGAAGCTGGAAAACAGCTGGTCGAGCTAGGTATTGTTTTATAGTGAAACAACTGTTATATATAACTCAAATATTGCAGTGAAGAGTGCTTTTCTTTTCTTTTCCAGCTGGTACCTTCTTTATTCTCGTGATTAACCAGGGTGGGCCGAAGGATAACTCATCCACTCAAATGGGTTCTTTTTATTAATTGATTTAGTAAAGTATTATACATTAGTAATGGTCGGCCATTTAAAGGACCTTTTCCTCCACTTGCCTATAAAAAAAGAAACCGAATACAGTTTTGTATTATAATTGGAATTGTGATATTTTGGGCTTTTGATATTGCTGTTGGGCTGCAGGCCACTAACTTTGAATGGTTGGGCTTAGAATCGAATTTGTTGGATACGATAATGATGAAGACGCTACTACTGCCCTTTTCTGTTTAAGATTGATGATGAAGATATTTAGGATACGGGTAAATATGATGATTATGGTGTATGTTGATAAGAATTATGATGCATGAAGATGATGATATGTACGAGTATGATTATGATTATAGTTGTTGTTTTGATTATGAAAATGATGATGATCACTGTGACGACCCGGAAATTTACGACCAAATTTAGACTTAATCTTTATATGTTTTCGTCAAGATAAGCAAAGTCTGTAATATTGATTCTCAATATTTTTGAACTAATGTTATACATTCAGTTTACCTTTGACTATTGACCGACGATTCACGAACATCTATTTGTAAATAGATATATATAGATATATATATATATATATATATATATATATATATATATATATATATATATATATATATATATATATATATATATATATATATATATACAATAAGTTGGAATATTAATTATTAAAATTAATTATATATAACTTGCAACGTGTATTTAAAAACGTGTTTATAAATATATATAATTTCAAGTTATTTAGTAAACGATAGTAACATTCGTTTATTGATTCGATTGATATTTAGATAAGTTAACTAGAACGTTTAAAAAGTTAAAGTAAACGCTAGGACATAAATGAATTATAAAAATTTAAGTTTTAAAGTGTAAACGTTATGTGATATAACAATTTCTAATATTTAAATGATTTTTAAATTATATATAATGATCTTTGAAATATAATTAGTTTTGAAAAAAACTAAATATTATATTATTAAATAAACATTTCAATTATATATAATATGTATATTTCTAAATGAATATATATATATATATATATATATATATATATATATATATATATATATATATATATATATATATATATATTTTTTTTTTTTTACAAAGTAATAAAATTTGGATATAAAACGTTTTGATTTAAAATAATATTATTATATATATTAAGATGTTGATTTATAGACGCAAATGACCATAACACTCAAACATACAAGTTACACTTCGAGTGAGATAGTTTTTCATTGATTTGAGTCTTGTCATTGATAATGGTACAATACACGAAATGTAAAGTTCAAGTTTTCTAAGCGTACGAAAATGCGTTCGATAAACCAAAACCGAGACATAAGTCGAGCATCAACGTACAGGTCATTGGAACTAATATTACGAGTTAACTATGCACGTAAATATAATATAATATTTAATTAATTATATAAATTAAAAATATTATATATAAAATATATTATAAGTGTCGGCAGCCCACGTTTTTCTTGAGGGTGAACTAGAATTGGGCTCTCCGCGATTGCGGAATTTTTACACATAAACCCTCCGCGATCGCGGAGGTATAAAAATCTAGAATTCCCTTTAAAGCTCGATCGAATTCATTCTACACACACACATAAAACTCTCTATCTCTCTACCTACTATATATTACTCCGTATTTTTATTTAATTTATTTATTTTAATTATTATTATTATTATTAAAGATTATTATTAATCCTAATATTATTATTAGCAGTATTAGTATTATTATTATTAGTATTATACATAAAATACTACGACGGGGTTCGTGAGTGAGTGTTTCCAAAATGGGTATTCAATTGGGTTATAACTATGGAATTTATGGGTTATGGCTAAGGAGGTTATGGGTACGCTGAGAACGAACCGATGTCGATGAGATTAGGATGGTATAATTCTCGTCACTTTTAAAATTATTATTATTATCATTATCATGTAATTATTATTATTATTATTGTTATTATTATTATTATCATTACTAATTACTATTATTATGATTAAGATTATGCGATTGCTTTAATTGATAAATTAAAACTTTTAGTTTAGATGATTATGAACTAATGAATATAGATATTAGGATTTAGTTAAGATGCTTTAAGATTATGACTTAGATAAAATTATCATTTTATCATTATTAGAATTATCATTATTATCATCAAAATGATTATTAAAATTATTATCATTGATATTATTACTAAAATTATCATTATTATTAAAAATTAACATTTTTATAAAAACTATCATTTTTATTATTTTTATCATTTTTATTATTAAAAGAATCATTAATATTAAAATTATCACTTTTATTAAAATTATCACTTTTAATAGAAATATCATTTTATTATAAAATATTATTATTATTATTATCATTTTAGAATTTTTATTATTAAGAATTATCATTTTTGATAGAATTATTATTTTTATAAAATATTATTATTATTATCCTTATTATGATAATTATTATTAATGAATCTTATTATTAAGAAAATTCATAATATCGAAATTTTTATTTTCATTAAAGTATCATTATTATTTATTATCATTTAAAATTTATCATTTATATTTAAAAACTATCCTTTTTATTAAAAAGTATGATTATTATTAAAATTATCATGTTTGTTAGAAAATATCATTATAAATTTTAAAACTATCATTTTTGTTAAAATTAACATTTTCATTAAAAATTATCATTTTTATTAATGTTATTAGTATTATTAATAATAACAATATTATTATCATTATTATTATCATTAACATGATTATAATATTTTTATCATTATTATATTAGTATTACTACAAAATGATTATTATTTACTATTAAAATTATTATTATCATTAGTAAATATAATTATTATTATTATTATTATTAAAATAATAATGATTATTATTATTAAAATAATAATGATTATTATTATTACAAAATAATACAACTTTTGTTCATTATTATTATTATTATTGTTAATATTATTTTATCAAATAAATAATTGATACAAAGATATATATTTATTACATGTAATATAATTGTATTACTAATAAATATCACTATATTATTATTATTTAAAATGATAGTAAGTAAACGTTATGTAAATTATATAACTTGATATATAAAAATATATTTTTATCATATATAAATCTTAAAATAAATTTTTATTATTAATATATTATAAAGATGGTAAATATTAACTACTTAAAGTATATAGATTTAATATAAACTATTTGATATCACATAATATTTTTATTAACTAAGTTACACATAATATATAAGAACATATTTTGAGATATTATATAAATACATATATGAAGATTAATTTTATATAATATTTCTAGATAAAAACATATGATAATTATAATAAATGACTTACATTTTTACTCTAATAAAATCAGATATATATATATATATATATATATATATATATATATATATACACTAAGTATTTATTTAAAACGACTATATTAAATTATATATTAAACATGACATATGAATCATTAAAAATAACAAGTATATTAATATTATTTATATGTAAACTTGTTACATGTTTTAATATATATATATATATATATATATATATATATATATATATATATATATATATATATATATATAAATGATGTAGGTTCATGAATCCGAGGCTAACCTTGCACTTGTTCTGTACCGTCATATGTATTTTTGCTATGAAATACAGTATAGTGAGTTTCATTACTCCCTTTTTATATATATTTTTGGGTTGAGAATACATGCGCTGTTTTATAAACTGTTTTACGAAATGAACACAAGTACTTAAACTATATTCTATGATTGGATTACGAATACCGAATATCACCCCTTGTTAGCTTGGTAGCCTAAGAATTAGGAAAATGGCCCCTAATTAACGCGAATCCTAAAGATAGATCTATGGACCTTGATAAGTCCCATTCGGGGTACGAATGCTTTAGTACTTCGATTGATATATATTGATTGCAACGGCCGATATATAGCATGCAGATTGCGAAATGCTTGTATGCGGGGGATATTCTATATGCATCCTGTTAGTTCGGTAACCAAGTGTTCACCATATGAATGATTTTATCTTTATGCAGATTACGAAATGCCTGTATAATGATTATGGAATTGAAAATGAAAATGAAAATCTTGTGGTCTATTAAATTGTTGGAAATGAATATTTATGATAAACTAATGAGCTCACCAACCTTTTGGTTGACACTTTTATGCATGTTTATTCTCAGGTATGAAAGAAATCTTCCGCTGTGCATTTTTCCAATTTAAAGATATTACTTAGAGTCATTCATGACATATTTCAAAAGACGTTGCATTCGAGTCGTTGAGTTCAAAGAGATTATTATTTAATAAATGACAGATTAAGTCATTTATAATTTGGATATTTTGTGAAATGGTATGCATATTTGTCAACTATCATTGTAATGGAAGTTTTCTTTTAAAAACGAAATGCAATGTTTGTAAAACGTATCATATAGAGGTCAATACCTCGCAATGGGACCAAATGTTATTGTATTCGTCCATATGGATTTGGACGGGCCATTACAGTTGGTATCATAGCGTTGGTCTTAGCGAACCAGGTCTGGCATTAGTGTGTCTAACTGATAGTTGTTATGATACATTAGTAAGTCTGGACTTCGACCGTGTCTGCATGTCAAAAAGTTTTGCTTATCATTTCTTGTCGAAAAGAACCTGCTTATCATTCTTAAGTCTAGACATGTCTTACTGCATTTATTGCATAGATAGTGTAAAGATAAATTCATATCTTAGCGTATCTGTTACTGTAAACTTTGCCGGACAGCTTCCGAAAGTTCCTCCGTAATCTACGGGATCTTTTGCACTATATATAGGTATTCTATGCAAATAGAATATCATTCGATATCCAAAAATCATTTTATATCGAAAATCCTTTATCTAACTGTGCAAGATGAATCCTGCAACTAGTTCGAGTTCCTCAGAATTTGACAGCTATTCCGACATGGATTTCTACCTAAGCTCTAGAAAGCAGTGTCACCGGAATGGATCAACCAATCAGCCATCATCAATTCTGGATGAATTGGGGGTGGGTTCGTAGCCGACTCAATCAATGGAGACAAGAAGAAGGCGATCCCTTCCATCCACCAGATTTTCCTCTTGGCGAAGAACCTGAAGCACTTACCGGCGAACCTGTCCGAAACACCATCTTCACCCTCATTTCCAGAATAGCTCGCAACGATTACGTAATTTCTACTATTCTAAACTTTATTCATCGGCTCATCCCAAACTCCCATCATCCCAGAATAATAGAAGAAGTCAACGAGCTTCGCGATCGAGTAATCAATCTGGAGAATATAGTGCACAACTTACAAGCACCAGCAACACCACCGTCACCAACAGTACCCCCATCATCAACAACACCTGTACCACCGACAACATTTGCATCACACGCCTCAATATCACAATCTTTACCTCGAGCATAATCTTCGTTCTACATATCGTTCTACATTATTTATCTTCATTCTACCTATTGTTCTATAATCATTTATATTCATTTTTCATCAAATATTCTTTGTACAAATTATTAATGATGAGAATATTTTAACGGGTAGGTAATACCCGAGAAATATTTAGATTTCACATTAACATGTTACACTGTACATTCTTCAAATTTGATTCAACCGACATTGACTATACTCTTTACAACCACAGATATACATATCTGATCACCGCAGAATAACCATTTTCATTCAATTTCATATTTGGATTTTGACATATCAGAATCCAACAAGTAGCATAATGAAGAAAACATTGGACAAAATAAAAATTGTTAGAAACAAACTAATAATATGTAAAAAATTTATTAAGAATCCACGCTAACAATATTCTAGTTAACTGTTCCTATATCCGTTATGACTATTTCCTTATTACATTTTATTTATTGTCATTTTAATTATCGCAATTTATTTATCGCAATTTTAACACTCGCAATTTAATTTATCGTCATTTAAATATTGTTTTTTATTTTACGCACTTTAAATATGTCAGATCAATCATAAGACACATGTACACAATACGTCGAGATTACTTCAAAGACATTAGTTGTACAATGGGTCGTGATTGAATCTTAGACAATATATATACAATATGTCGAATAAATCATAAGGCACATGTACACAATACGTCGAGATTACTTCAAAGACAATAGTTGTACAATGGGTCGAGATTGAGTCCTAGGCAATACAATACGTCTTAATTAATTCAAAGATTATATATTAAACTATATATGTATTATTGGACTATATTTTGACTACTAACTGTAGACTACTAACATTGGACAAATAAATGGTATTAAAATATTGATTATAACATATGAAACTAAACATTTCTTCAAGTCTGCTACTTGATACCATCCTAAACAATCATTTGTATCTTGACGATTACAACCTGCGTCCAAACCCTTCATGATTCTTAAAACAACTCAATCAATCGAGAAGATGAACCAACCACACATTATCGATAGAAAAAAAGAGTTATACTTATAGTCATACACCTGGAAAGCTCTCAAAACCTAAGTAAGACTTTAACACGTATCCGTGATAAATCCTTCGGCATTATTATTACTGAAAATAACTTTACAATTCCTTTTCAAAGTATCCAGTTTTGTCACACCTTTAGCAAGTCAACTTCGACTTTTCATTCGGACAAACCTTAATTAAATCTTGACATATACGATTGTTCTTTCTATTGATGTTACCGGGGAACCTTTTATGTTCCACCATATTAGCAGTAAACGTACCAGCGACTCCGTTACTTTGCAACTTAAATCTCTCCAAAATATCACTATCATCATTCATTGAAATCCTATCAGGTACTCATCAATGTCTTGTAACGATAATTGTCATACTAGATACCGTGAAGCATCAATCGTTAACTTAGATTTTTGCAACGTTTCTACGTCAACAATTACATATATACATATGACGTCTATTTCCTGGACTTACGCACTCCAATTCTGGAATTCTAAAAAGCACCCCAACCTGCGAATTTGTTCTCTGAGTTTGAAAATACTGGTGAAGCAGCAAAAACTATAAACGACCTTAATAGTCAAAAATTGATAATAAATAATAGAGTGTTGGAAACGCTCAACAGAAAATTTAATACTGTAAAGCGGATTATGCAAAACTATGAAGGAGACTGTGAATAAATCACAAGGACTAAACTTGTACATAAAGAATCCAGATGATTCTGTATCCGATGAAATCTTTAGCGAATATATTGCTCCATATTCTTGCGGAAGAATTTTCCTCATCAACATTCGATCTTAGAAAATCCAGAAAATATCATCATAAATATCCTCGATTACTTATCCCTTCGTGCTATCTGTGATACATCTTAAAAGAAACTGTTTTAGTTTCTAAAATTCTATAAGCTTCGAGTTTAAATTATGAATGTTTTTGAAGTAATGTTGGGAACTGAAGCATGAGTTAGTATAATATAATGATGACTGGTCAACGTGGTTATATTACAGTAAGTCATGTTGAGTTTCTAATGGAACGTGATGATTCACAGATTATACCGTCATCATGTGCCATGTTACACGATTCTTTCATTCTATTTAATCTCTAAACTTATCAAGAACATAATTTCTTGATAGTTCTATCTTTTTTGTGATACCGGTATTTTACCAAATTAAATCGTGCTATTATAATTCCTTTCTGCTTAAAACATTAGTAATGTTCATTCAAAATTTCGTACCTACTTAATCGAGATGTCTTGATCGTTTGCTTAAAGTGGAGAAGAGAAAAGCATGGAGCTCCGAAATATAAGGGAAAAATTTAAAGCCCGATAATAACACAGAAATTACAAACCGTGTATATCAATGAGTATAGCAATATAAAGACACGGGAGAATGATAAATACAACAATCCCTAGAGCATAGTAGAAATAAACAGATTCCTCCGGTGGGAGCTGGAAAAGAAGGATAATGGTGGCAAACGTCAATATTAGGTCAAGAACCAGAACTGGATTTAGCATTTTCTTAATCTTTTGAATGTATGAATTGGGGAAGAAAGTATAGGGATGGTGAAAATAATGAGACGAAAGAGGTCAATTTATAGGGGTAATATCAGACAGAGCAATCGGGGCAGATTACCGCATTTAATTAAAGAGGATCCTATTTTCTTTAAATCCCGAAAGATCAAATCTTTTATAGATTTCAAAGATTTTCTTTACATTCCTTGAAATCCGGAAATCAACTGTGTCTACGTCAAAAGTTAAGACGAAACCTTATTTTCTCAATTCCATCTTTTATGATAGCTTCATTCATACTCTTCGCGTAATCGAATTGTTTTATCCATATTTTCACAAAGATGAAAAACTCTATATTTATTGAACTCGTGCTATTCATAAACGAAACTTGATTCATTCAAGGTATTCAAAATACTCCATTAATCTATTTCCTTGATAATTATTATGAACAAACGAATTCTTGGTGAGAATTCAAGTTATATTATAGTTCTTGATACAAGAATAATCTTACTTCCACTATCAAACTTTCCTTCGCCAAATTTCGGGACGAAATTTCTTTAACGGGCAGGTACTTTGACGACCCGGAAATTTTCGACCAAATTTAGACTTAATCTTTATATGATTTCTACAAGATAAACAAAGTCTGTAATATTGATTCTCAAAATTTTTGAACTAATGTTATATATTCAGTTAACCTTTGACTATTACCGACGATTCACAAACATGTATTTGTAAATAGATATATAGATATATATATATAATAAGTTAGAATATTAATTATTAAAATTAATTATAAATAACTTGCAACGTGTATTTAAAAACTTGTTTATAAATATATATAATTTCAAGTTATTTAGTAAACGATAGTAACATTCGTTTATTGATTCGATTGATATTTAGATAAGTTAACTAGAACGTTTAAAAAGTTAAAATAAACGCTAGGAGATAAATGAATTATAACAATTTAAGTTTTAAAGTGTAAACGTTATGTGATATAACAATTTCTAATATTTAAACAATTTTTAAATTATATATAATGATCTTTGAAATATAATTAGTTTTGAAAAAAAAACTAAATATTATCTTATTAAATAAACATTTCAATTATATATAATATGTATATTTCTAAATGAATATATATATATATATATATATATATATATATATATATATATATTTTATAAAGTAATAAAATTTGGATATAAAACGTTTTGATTTAAAATAATATTATTATATATATTAAGACGTTGATTTATAGACGCAAATGACCATAACACTCAAACATACAAGTTACACTTCGAGTGAGATAGTTTTTCATTGATTTGAGTCTTGTCATTGATAATGGTACAATACACGAAATGTAAAGTACAAGTTTTCTAAGCGTACGAAAATGCGTTCGAGAAACCAAAACCGGGACATAAGTCGAGCGTCAACGTACAAGTCATTGGAACTAAAATTACGAGTTAACTATGCACGTAAATATAATATAATATTTAATTAATTATATAAATTAAAAATATTATATATAAAATATATTATAAGTGTCGGCAGCCCACGTTTTTCTTGAGGGTGAACTGGAATTGGGCTCTCTGCGATCGCAGAATTTTTACACATAAACCCTCCGCAATCGCGGAGGTATAAAAATCTGGAATTTCCTTTAAAGCTCGATCGAATTCATTCTGCACACACACATAAAACTCTCTATCTCTTTGCCTCCTATATATTACTCCGTATTTTTATTTAATTTATTTATTTTAATAATTATTATTATTATTAAAGATTATTATTAATCCTAATATTATTATTAGCAGTATTAGTATTATTATTATTAGTATTATACATAAAATACTACAACGGGGTTCGTGAGTGAGTGTTTCCAAAACGAGTATTCAATTGGGTTATAGCTATGGAATTTATGGGTTATGGCTAAGGAGGTTATGGGTACGCTGAAAACGAACCGATGTCGATGAGATTAGGATGGTATAATTCTCGTCACTTTTAAAATTATTATTATTATCATTATCATGTAATTATTATTATTATTATTATTATTATTATTATTATTATTATTATTATTATTATTATTATTATTATTATTATTATTATCATTACTATTATTATGATTAAGATTATGCTATTGTGTTAATTGATAAATTAAAACTTTTAGTTTAGATGATTATGAACTAATGAATATAGATATTAGAATTTAGTTAAGATGCTTTAAGATTATGACTTAGATAAAATTATCATTTTATCATTATTAGAATTATCTTTATTATCATCAAAATGATTATTAAAATTATTATCATTGATATTATTACTAAAATTATCATTATTATTAAAAATTAACATTTTTATAAAAACTATCATTTTTATTATTTTTATCATTTTTATTATTAAAAGAATCATTAATATTAAAATTATCACTTTTTATTAAAATTATCATTTTTAATAGAAATATCATTTTATTATAAAATATTATTATTATTATCATTTTATAATTTTTATTATTAAGAATTATCATTTTTGATAGAATTATTATTTTTATAAAATATTATTATTATTATCCTTATTATGATAATTATTATTAATGAATATTATTATTAAGAAAATTCATAATATCGAAATTGTTATTTTCATTAAAGTATCGTTATTATTTATTATCATTTAAAATTTATCATTTATATTTAAAAACTATCCTTTTTATTAAAAAGTATTATTATTATTAAAATTATCATGTTTGTTAGAAAATATCATTATAAATTTTAAAACTATCATTTTTGTTAAAATTAACATTTTCATTAAAAATTATCATTTTTATTAATGTTATTAGTATTATTAATAATAACAATATTATTATCATTATTATTATCATTAACATGATTATAATATTTTTATCACTATTATATTAGTATTACTACAAAATGATTATTATTTACTATCAAAATTATTATTATCATTAGTAAATATAATTATTGTTAGTATTATTATTATTATTATTATTATTATTATTATTATTAAAATAATAATGATTATTATTATTAAAATAATAATGATTATTATTATTACAAAATAATACAACTTTTGTTCATTATTATTATTATTATTGTTAATATTATTTTATCAAATAAATAATTGATACAAAGATATATATTTATTACATGTAATATAATTGTATTACTAATAAATATCACTATATTATTATTATTTAAAATGATAGTAAGTAAACGTTATGTAAATTATATAACTTGATATATAAAAATATATTTTTATCATATATAAATCTTAACATAAATTTTTATTATTAATATATTATAACGAAAGGTAAATATTAACTACTTAAAGTATATAGATTTAATATAAACTATTTGATATCACATAATATTTTTATTAACTAAGTTACACATAATATATAAGAACATATTTTGAGATATTATATAAATACATATATGAAGATTAATTTTATATAATATTTCTAGACAAAAACATATGATAATTATAATAAATGACTAATATTTTTACTCTAATAAAATCAGATATATATATATATATATATATACACTAAGTATTTATTTAAAACGACTATATTAAATTATATATTAAACATGACATATGAATCATTAAAAATAACTAGTATATTAATATTATTTATATGTAAATGTAAACTTGTTACATGTTTTAATATATATATATATATATATATATATATATATATATATATATATATATATATATATATATATATATATATATATATATATATATATATATATATATATATATATATATATGATATAGGTTCGTGAATTCGAGGCCAACCTTGCACTTGTTCTGTACCGTCATATGTATTTTTGCTACGAAATACAGTATAGTGAGTTTCATTACTCCCTTTTTATATATATATTTTTGGGCTGAGAATACATGCGCTGTTTTATAAACTGTTTTACGAAATGGACACAAGTACTTAAACTATATTCTATGTTTGGATTAAGAATACCGGATATCGCCCCTTGTTAGCTTGGTAGCCTAAGAATTAGGGAAATGGCCCCTAATTGACTCGAATCCTAAAGATAGATCTATGGACCTTGATAAGTCCCATTCGGGGTACGAATGCTTTAGTACTTCGATTGATATATACTGATTGCGACGGCCAGTATATAGAATGCAGATTGCGAAATGCCTGTATGCGGGGGATATTCTATATGCATCCTGTTAGTTCGGTTACCAAGTGTTCACCATATGAATGATTTTATCTTTATGCAGATTGCGAAATGCCTGTATAATGATTATGGAATTGAAAATGAAAATGAAAATCTTGTGGTCTATTAAATTGTTGGAAATGAATATTTATGATAAACTAATGAACTCACCAACCTTTTAGTTGACACTTTTAAGCATGTTTATTCTCAGGTATGAAAGAAATCTTCCGTTATGCATTTGTCCAATTTAAAGATATTACTTGAAGTCATTCATGACATATTTCAAAAGACGTTGCATTCGAGACGTTGAGTTCAAAGAGATTATTATTTAATAAATGACAGATTAAGTCATTTATAATTTGGTTATTTTGTGAAATGGTACGCATATTTGTCAACTATCGTTGTAATGGAAGTTGTCTTTTAAAAACGAAATGCAATGTTTGTAAAACGTATCATATAGAGGTCAATACCTCGCAATGGGACCAAATGTTATTGTATTAGTCCATATGGATTTGGACGGGCCATTACAATCATAAAGGAGATGTTATGGTGATCGATGATGATTAGGATGGTGAGATAGATGATGATTTAAGTTTAAGATTGTGATATAATTAATGAAGAAGATGAAAATGGAAAACAGTGTAAACGGGTTAAATAAATATATGTTTGGTATTAATCAGAAAAACAGAAATTGAGTAATGGTTTAGGGGTGTTTGCGTTATTCGAGAGGTCTCGGGTTCGAGCGCGGGCGGTGGCGTTTATTTTTAAAGCTTGTTTTGAAAGGTAGTCTTATTATTATTATTTTTATTATTATTATTATCATAAGTATTAGTATTATTATTAGTAGTATTATTATCATTATAGTTATTAATATAAATATTAGTATTATTATTAGTAAAATCATTATTATTAGTATTCATTATTATTAAAATTATCATTATTTCTACCATTATTATTAAAAGTATCATTTTTATAAAAATTATCATTATTATTATTATTACTATTATTATTATAAAATAAAACAACTTTTTATTTATTATTATCAATATTATTTTATCAAATAACTATTAGTTATATAAAACCATATTTACTACATATAACATAACTATATTAATATTTTTATAATAAATATTAATAAATGTAATTAATTAGGTTATTAATGAAACACATAATTAAAATAACAATTAAATCACTAATAATACATAAACTTGTTAGATTATTATTATATATTTTAATATATATAGCTGATATAGGTTCGTGAATCCGAGGCCAACCCTGCATTGTTCACTTCCGTCGTATGCATATTTTTACTACAAAATATCGCATCGTGAGTTTCATATGCTCCCTTTTTACTTACTTTTGAAATATATATTTTTGGGCTAACATTACATGAAATACTTTTATAAATGTCTGACGCGATAGACACAAGTAAAACATTCCTCGAATGAAATTGTTATACCGAATATCACCCCTGCTTATTGTAGCTTGGTAACCTAAGAATTATGGAACGACACCCTAATTGACGCGAATCCTAAAGGTAGATCTACAGGCACTAACACCCCCCATTCTAGAAAATGGAATGCTTTAGTATTTCGAGGTTTATATATATATATATATATATACATATGATACTTGTGTATTACAGACTGAAAGTTCTGTTTATTTTGGGATATTCTATATGCGCTTTTTAGGTTAAGGTCGGTTACCAGGCAATGTTATAGAGAGAATGATTTTAGAAGATGAGTGTTCCTGCATATGTTTTTGTACACTATATATGTGTATGGTTATTAAAATTCACGAGGCAACCTACGGGGGAGAAAAGGTTACGTCCCTCCTCTGCTAAGCATTATGAAAAATTGTTTCGTACACGAGATAAGTGTACTGTATTTAAAAATCGCAAGGTAACTTACATGTGGATATAGGATACGGACCCATTTGTGCCATTGCATTTAAACCGTGTGATCTATCAAAATTACCGAATTTTATTATTTATGATAAACTTATGAACTCACCAACCTTTTGGTTGACACTTTTAAACATGTTTATTCTCAGGTATTAAAGAGATCTTCCGCTGTGCATTCGCTCATTTTAAAGACATTACTTGAAGTTGTTCATAGCATATTGCAAAAGACGTTGCATTCAAGTCGTTCGAGTTCAACAAGAGTATTATTAAGTTAATGACAGTTTAGTCATTCATATTATGGAAAAACGTATGTCATTTGTATCAAAAGGTTATATTTTGAAATGAGTTGTCTTTTAAAAGAATGCAATGTTTGTAAAACGTATCATATAGAGGTCAGTACCTCGCAATGGGACCAGATGTAATGTATTCGTCCATATGGATTTAGACGGGTCGTTATAGTTGGTATCACAGCGTAGGTCTTAGCGAACCAAAAATTGCATTAGTGTGTCTAACTGATAGTTGTTAAGATGCATTAGTGAGTTTGGACTTTGACCGTGTCTGCATGTCAAAAGTTTTGCTTATCATATCTTGTCGAAAATTACCTGATTATCATTCTGAAGTCTAGGCACGTCTTACTGCCTTTATTGCATAGATAGTGTATAGACAAATTCATATCTTAGCGTATCTGTTACTTTAAGATTTGCCTAACAGCTTTCGAAAGTTCCTCCGTAATCTACGGGATCTTCTGTACTATATATAGATATTCTATGTAAATAGAGTATCATCCGATATCCAAAAATCATTTTATATTCAAAATCCTTTATCTAAACGTGTAAGATGGATCCTGCAACTAGTTCCAGTTCCTCGGATTCCGACGCCTATTCCAATATGGATATTCATTCGAACTCCGAAAACAGTGCAACCGGAATGAACCAACCGATTAGTCATCTTCAATTCTGGATGAATTGGGGATGGGTTCGTGATCTACTTAATCATTGGAGACAAGAAGAAGGTGATCCCTTTCACCTACCAAATTGCCCACTTGGCGAAGAACCCGAAGCACTTACTGGCGAACCAATTCGAAACACCATCTTCAACCTTATGTCTAGAGTATCTCGCCACGATTATATAATATTTCATATTCTAAACCTTATTCATCCGCTTGTTCAAATCGCCAATCATCCCAGAATAATAGAAGAAGTCAACGAGCTTCGCGCTCGAGTTGTGACTTTAGAGAATACGATGCACAACTTACAGGCATCACCGGCACTAACAATACCACCAACCGCACCAGTACCACCAACAACTCAAGCCTAAACATCACACGCCTCAACATCTGAATCTGTACCTCGAGCATAATCATCATTCTACTTATTGTTCTATATCATTTATCTTCGTTCTACATATTCATTCTAGATCAATTATTTTCGTTCTACACGGTAATTATGTAATCTCTAAAGTTTTAGAGATTATGTATTCTAGTTCTAACAGTAAATTAGATGAGTTAATATCATATTGACTCATTAAATCCATGATTACATCGGAAGAAAATATATATGTAAGTATATTTTCATAAAGATTGTAATTAAAAATTCTTTTGTACAAACTATTAATGATGAGAATATTTTACCGGGTAGGTAATACCCGAGAAATATTTAAATTTCACATTAATGTGTTACACTGTACATTCTTCAATTCTGATTCAGCAGTCATTTACTATCCTACTCAAAATCACATATATACGTATCCGTTCACTCAAGAATAACTATTTTCATTCAAAATTAATTTCATATTCGAATTTTGACCGATCAAAATCCAATAGGTGGCAAAATGAAGAAATAATGGACACAATAAAATTTGTTAGAAACAAACTAATTATGTATGCAAATTTTGTTAAGAATCCACGCTAACAATATCCTAACTAACTGTTCATATATCCGTTATGAATATTTACTTGTAATATACTAGTCTTGGTTAAACCTGAGACAATATAATATAATTTTAATTAGTTAAAACAATAGTTATACAATACGTCGGATAAATCGTAAGGCACATGTACACAATATGTTTAGATTAATTCTAAGATAATAGTTGTACAATGGGTCACGATTGAGTCTTAGGCAATACGTATACAATACGTTTTGATTAATAAGATTATATATAGGACTATTGGACTGTTGGACTATATTTGGACTACTAACATTGGACTATTAACATTGGACAATTAAAAGATATTAAAATATTGATTATAACATATCAGACTAAACATTTCTTCGAGTTGCCACTTGATTTCATCTTAAACATGATATGAATCTTGACGATTACACTCAGCGTTCAATCATCTAAAAACAAAATTTTCTTGAAAACACCTCGGATTGATAACCACTGATTCAGATATGAGAATGTTGATAAAGCAGCAAAAGTTATAGATGGTCTCAATGGCCAAAGGTTTGATGATAAAGAATGGAGTGTTGGAAACGCTCAATAGAAAATTTGATACTGGAGAGCGAATTAAGCAAAACTATGAAGGAGACTGTTGACAAATCACAAGGACTAAACCTGTACATCAAGAATCCAGATAATTCTGTATCCGATGAAATCTTTAACGAATATCTTACTCCTTACTTAGTTGAAATCTTTGCTGAAGAATTTTCTTCACTAACCATCAATCTTAGAAATTCCAAAATATCATCATAAATATCTTCGATATTTCTGAGGATATTTTCATAAATAATCTTGTTTGAAATCATTTATCTCTTCGTGCTATCTGTATTACATCATAAAGGAAACTGTTTTAGTTTCTTTATTCTGTAAAATTCGAGTTTATAATTATGAATGATTTCTAGAGTAGTGTTGGGAATGGAAAGCATGAGTTAGTATAATATAATGGCGCCTGGCCAACGTGGTTATATTACAGTAAGTCATGCTGAAATTTCTAATGGAACGTGATGATGGTTCACAGACCTTACCCTCATCATGTGCCATGTTACATAACTCTTTCATTCTACTTAACCTCCGAACATATCAATAAAATATATTCTTGATATTTCTATCTTTTTCGTGAATTCTGGTAATTTACCAAATCAAATCATGCTATTACGTTTCTTTCTGCTTAGTAAATTATGTTCATTAGTAACTTCATACCTACGAATTCTGTACCATTACTTGCTTCACTTGAATTCGAGAAGAGAAAACAAAAGCATGGAGCTCCGAAATGTAAGAGAAAATATAAAGCCCAATAACAACACATAATTCACAAACCGTGTACATCATACGAATAGCAATATAAAGACACGGAAGAATGATAAACACAATAATCCCTAGAGCATAGTAGAAGTAAACAGATGCCTCGGGTGGTAGTTGGAAAAGAAGAATGATTGTTGCGATAGTCAAAATAAGGACAAGGATCAGAACTAGATTAAGCATATTAACGGATCTTTGAAAGTATGAATCGAGGAAGAAAGTATAGGAATGGTGAAAATAATGGAACGGAAGAGAATAATTTATAATAGAAATATCAGACAAAGAAATCGAGGCAGATTAACGCATTTAATTAAAGAGGATCCTAATTTCCTTAAATCCCGAAGAATCAAATCTGATATAGATTACGAAGATTTTCTTTAAATTCCTTAGATTCCGAAATTCAACCGTAACTACGTCAAAAGCAAGACGAATCTTTATTCTCCACATTTCACTCTTTTGTGATAGCTTCACTTATATTCTTCGAGTAATCGAATCGTTTTATCAATATTATTCAATAGTGATAAAACTCTAATTTTCAACTCTTATTTGTCATGAAAATATTATTATTATTAGCCATGACGACCTCACTCAAATTTCAAGACAAAATTTCTTTAATGGGTAGGTACTGTAACGACCCGGAAATTTCTGACCAAATTTAAACTTAATCTTTGTATAATTCCGACACGATAAGCAAAGTCTGTAATATTGAGTCTCAAAATTTTTGAACTGTTTACATGGATTCATTTAACCTGTGACTATTTTCGACGATTCACGAACCTATAATTGTAAACAGAAATGTAAATATAAATAATTATATATGTAAATAATTATATTAAATATATTAATGAACTATTATGTAATTTAGTTATTATGAAAGATAACTTTAAATAACTAAAACTTGTTTTTTTGAATATATAGAGTATATTGGATATAAATGGTTTTAAACATAATTTGTCAACGTTATCAAAGTATTAAATGTATAATGTTATACTTTGAGTTTAATTTTTTAATATATATAATTAATTATCTACTTAATATTTAAAACATAATTGTATATATAGTAGTATATATAAATCTATATATGATTTCTATTCATAATTATGATTATATTGTAATATATAAAATGTATAAACATTAAATATTCAATGAATGTTATCATATAATATATTATATAATTATTAAATATTACATAATTAATAAATTGTAATATTAATATATTAAATGTGGTTACAAGATAAAAATATAGTTGTTATACTAATATTATTATTATTACTTCATTATTATTATTAATAATAATATTAATGTTAATATTAATATCAGTATTATTAATATTACTAGATATGAAATTTGATACAAATAATGTGTTAAAATTTCTAATATTATTATTATTATCATTTTTATTATAATTAGTAGAAAAATTATAATTTTAATTATTATTATGATTATTATTATTATTATTATCAAAAATTATCATTTTTATTTAATACTATCATTATCATTATTTTTATTACTTTATTCATTATTATTATTATTAGTATTATTAATTATGTTTATCATTAATATTATTATTATTTTTGTTAGTAATTTTACTATTATTATAATTAACATAATTATTAATTAATAATATGAATTACAGATAAAATCATACAGAGAAAGAATCAAATTCAGTTTCCTATCCCTTTCTCCTTTTTATTTTTTTTCTTTTCTTTCTCACTGATTAAAATCCTGTCGACAAATCTTAGCTACAAAACAATTACGAACGAATCTTGTTGCTGTATTAATTATTCACAAGCACATTATATATACCTCCTACTCTAATTCATGAAGAAAGGCAGAAAATTAATAATAAAAACTCGTTCGTTCTTTCTTTCTTCCACCATTACCGATGAACTACAACCACTTAACCACCAAATAAAATTGCTCGATTTCTATTATTGCTACGAACAAACTGCTACAGTTTCTTCTTCTTGTTTCTACAGCTCGACCACACTATGCATCTGAATCAGGAAGGAAACAATTACCAACCTACGTTTTTTTTATCGAACTACACAACTCAAGCCCATAGCAACCTTGAACCATCAAGAACCCGGCCACCTATAACCATCGAACGCCATCACCTAAATTCATTGCTCCTATTTCTTTTCTTTGTCGAACACCATCTCCTCCTATCACCAAATGACCCATCAATAATTATGGATTACGTTTTTCTGTTTCTTCTTTGATTACTAACCAAGAACCCATAAATCAATACAAACCTATATGCATTACCTTCACCCATTTAAATGTTACTGCAACTCAGTGTTTTCCATTTCCTACCCATTCAAGAACACCATCTCGTCATCTTTCCTTCTTTCATGAAACGACCATCAACTCCATCGTAACCCATCTTACTTCATTACTGTGTTACTTCTATCTTCCCGTGCCTTCAAAACCTTTATATTTTTGAAGCTGGAAAACAGCTGGTCGAGCTAGGTATTATTTTATAGTGAAACAACCGTTATATATAACTCAAATATTGTAGTGAAGAGTGCTTTTATTTTCTTTTCCAGCTGGTACCTTCTTTATTCCTGTGATTAACCAGGGTGGGCCGAAGGATAACTAATCCACTCAAATGGGTTCTTTTTATTAATTGATTTAGTAAAGTATTATATATTAATAATGGTCAGCCATTTAAAGGACCTTTTCCTCCACTTGCTTATAAAAAAAGAAACCGAATACAGTTTTGTATTATAATTGGAATTGTGATATTTTGGGCTTTTGATATTGCTGTTGGGCAGCAGGCTACTAACTTTGAATGGTTGGGCTTAGAATTGAATTTGTTGGATATGATAATGATGAAAACGTTGCTACTGCCCTTTTCTGTTTAAGATTGATGATGACGATATTTAGGACACGGGTAAATATGATGATTATGGTGTTTGTTGATAAGAATTATGAAGCATGAAGATGATGATATGTATGAGTATGATTATGATTATAGTTGTTGTTATGATTATGAAAATGATGATTATCACAAAGGAGATGTTATGGTGATCGATGATGATTAGGATGGTGAGATACATGATGATTTAAGTTTAAGATTGTGATGTAATTAATGAAGAAGATGAAAATGGAAAACAGTGTAAACGGGTTAAATAAATATAAGTTTGGTATTAATCAGAAAAATAGAAATGGAGTAATGGTTTAGGGGTGTTTGATTTATTCGAGAGGTCTCGGGTTCGAGCCAAGGCAGTGGCGTTTATTTTTAAAGCTTGTTTTGAAAGGAAGTCTTATTATTATTATTATTATTATTATTATTATTATTATTATTATTATTATTATTATTATTATTATTATTATTATTATTATTATTATTATTATTATTATTATTATTATTATTATTATTATTATTATTATTATTATTATTATTATTATTATCATAAGTATTAGTATTATTATTAGTAGTATTATTATCATTATAGTTATTAATATAAATATTAGTATTATTATTATTAGTAAAATCATTATTATTAGTATTCATTATTATTAAAATTATCATTATTTCTACCATTATTATTAAAAGTATCATTTTTATAAAAATTATCATTATTATTATTATTACTATTATTATTATTATAAAATAAAACAACTTTTTATTTATTATTATCAATATTATTTTATCAAATAACTATTAGTTATATAAAACCATATTTACTACATATAACATAACTATATTAATATTTTTATAATAAATATTAATAAATGTAATTAATTAGGTTATTAATGAAACACATAATTAAAATAACAATTAAATCACAAATAATACATAAACTTGTTCGATTATTATTATATATTTTAATATATATAACTGATATATGTTCGTGAATCCGAGGCCAACCCTACATTGTTCATTTCCGTCGTATGCATATTTTTACTACAAAATATCGTATCGTGATTTTCATATGCTCCATTTTTACTTACTTTTGAAATATATATTTTTGGGCTGAGAATACATGAAATGCTTTTATAAATGTTTAACGCGATAGACACAAGTAAAACATTCCTCGAATGAAATTGTTATACCGAATATCACACCTGCTTATTGTAGCTTGGTAACCTAAGAATTATGGAACGACACCCTAATTGCCTCGAATCCTAAAGGTAGATCTACGAGCATTAACACCCCCCATTCTGGAAAATAGAATGCTTTAGTACTTCGAGGTTTATATATATATACAAATGATACTTGTATATTACAGACTAAAAGTTCGGTTTATTTTGGGGATATTCTATATGCGGTTTATAGGTTAAGGTCGGTTACCAGGCAATGTTATAGAGAGAATGATTTTAGCAGATGAGTGTTCCTGCATATGTTTTTGTACACTATATATGTGTATAGTTATTAAAATTAGCGAGGTAACCTACGGGGGAGAAAAGGTTACGTCCCTCCTCTGCTAAGCATTATGAAAAATGGTTTTGTACACGAGATAAGTGTACTGTATTTAAAAATCGCAAGGTAACTTACAGGTGGGTAAAGGATACGGACCCATTTGTGCCATGGCATTTAAACCGTGTGGTCTATCAAAATTACCGAATTTTATTATTTATGATAAACTTATGAACTCACCAACCTTTTGGTTGACACTTTTAAACATGTTTATTCTCAGATATTAAAGAGATCTTCCGCTGTGCATTTGCTCATTTTAAAGACATTACTTGAAGATGTTCATAGCATATTTCAAAAAACGTTACATTCAAGTCATTCGAGTTCAACAAGAGTATTATTAACTCAATGACAGTTTAGTCATTCATATTATGGAAAAACATATGTCATTTGTATCAAAAGGTTATATTTTGAAATGAGTTATCTTTTAAAAGAATGCAATGTTTGTAAAACGTATCATATAGAGGTCAGTACCTCGCAATGGGACCAGATGTAATGTATTCGTCCATATGGATTTGGATGGGTTGTTATATAGATTGATATATATTTTGATGAAGATGATGAAAAACACTTAGAAGATAATGATAGAACAAGATAGAGATCAAATGGATGAAAGAAAATTGAAAAATGCAAGTGTGTGTGTTGTGTCAAAAAAACGTGGCCATGCATGTCCATATATGCAAGTTGTAATTTGATTTTTAGTGTAATAATTCTAGCTAGTTGCCAGATGGTTGGTTCCACATGTTTTTTGACTATCTAAGGCTGATAAGGAGCAGATTTTTATTGGTATATATCAATAGTATATACATCTAGAAGCTGCGTATAATACGGGTACAAATACCGTATGAATACGAGTAGAATTCTTGAGAAAATCGAATGTGAATACGAGTATAGTTATCTTTGTTGAGTATAAGTATTTTGATATATGTAATTAAGTCTTTCAAAAGTGTATTAATACATCTTAATACGATACATATGTATTCAATTAAATTTAGGAGTTATTATGTCGTTAAACGTTACGTATATATATCGTTTCGAAACCTTTAAGTTAGTAGTCTCATTTTATGTATCTAACCCATTATTAATATACTTAATGAGATACTTAATTACCATTTTATCAACTTAGATATATATATATATATATATATATATATATATATATATATATATATATATATATATATATATATACATATATATATATATATATATATATATATATATATATATATATATATGCCCATCTATATATCATAATATCATTTTTACAAGTTATAACGATCGTGAATCGTCGGACGAACTGGGTGGTCAAACGTTTACATCAAACTCGTTTCAATTAATCAAGTCTTAACAAGTTTGATTGCTTAACATGTTGGAAACATTTATGTATGTAAATATTAATCTCCCGGAAAAATCCGGGTCGTTATAGTACCTACTCGTTAAATAAATTTCGTCCCAAAATTTTAAGCAGTTGTAGGCGTTGACACATCATCTGAAAATAAGTGCGGGTATTTCTGTTTCATCTGATCTTCACGCTCCCAGGTAAACTCGGGTCCCCTACGAGCATTCCATCATACTTTAACGATTGGTATTTTGCTTTGCTTGAGTCCTTTAACCTCACGATCCATTATTTCGACGGGTTCTTGAACGAATTATAGGTTTTCGTCAATCTTAATTTCGTCTAAAGGAATAGTGAGATCTTCTTTAGCTAAGCATTTCTTCAAATTCGAGATGTGGAAGGTATTATGTACGTTGGCGAGTTGTTGAGGTAGTTCAAGTCGATAAGCCACCGGCCCAACACGAACAATAATCTTGAATGGCCCAATGTATCTCGGGTTTAGTTTCCCCCATTTTCCGAAATGAATGACACCTTTCCAAGGTGATACTTTAAGCATGACCATGTCACCAACCTCAAATTCTAAAGGTTTTCTTCTAACATCCGCGTAGCTCTTTTGTCGACTCCTGGCTGTTTTCAACCATTGTTGAATCTGGATGATTTTCTCAGTAGTTTTCTGGATAATTTCCGGCCAGTAATTTATTTATCCCCCACCTCGCTCTAATAAATTGGGGACCTGCACTTCCTACCATAAAGTGCCTCGAACGGTGCCACATCAATACTCGAGTGGTAGCTGTTGTTGTAGGAAAATTCTGCTAATGGTAGGTGTCGATCCCAACCGTTTCCAAAATCAATAACACATGCTCGTATCATGTCTTCAAGTGTCTAAATCGTCCTTTCACTTTGCCCATCTGTTTGTGGATGATAGGCAGTACTTAAGTCTAGACGAGTTCCCAATGCTTTATGTAGACTCTACCAAAATCTTGAAATAAACCTGCCATCACGATCAGAGATAATAGAGATTGGTATCCCATGTCTGGAGATGACTTCTTTCAAGTATAGTCGTGTTAATCTCTCCATCTTATCATCTTCTTTCATTTGCAAAAAGTGTGCTGATTTAGTAAGACGATCGACTATTATCCAAATCGTATCATAACCACTTGCAGCCCTTGGCAATTTAGTAATGAAATCCATGGTAATATTTTTCCATTTCCATTCTGGGATTTCAGGTTATTGAAGTAGACCTGATGGTTTCTGATGTTCAGATTTGACTTTAGAACAAGTCAAACATTCAACTACGTATGTAGCAATATTAGCTTTCATACCCAACCACCAAAAGTGTCTCTTGAGGTCTTGGTACATTTTCCCCGCTCCGGGATGTATTGAGTATCTGGTTTTATGTGCTTCATTAAGTACCACTTTCCTAGAATCTCCGTACTTTGGTACCCAAATTTTTTCATTCAAATACCGGGTTCCGTCTTCCTGAATATTAAGTTGTTTATCCAATCCTTTGGGTATTTCATTTCCAAAACATCCTTCTTTCAAAACTCCCCGTTGTGCCTCTTTTATCCGAGTGGTAAGGTTAGTATGAATAATTATATTCATGGCTTTTACTCTGATAGGTTCCCTTTCCTTTCTACTTAAGGCGTCGGCTACAACATTTACCTTCCCCGGGTGGTAACGAATTTCGACATCATAGTCATTTATCAACTCTACCCATCATCGCTGTCTCATGTTCAGTTGCTTTTGATCAAATATATGCTGGAGACTTTTGTGGTCAGTATATATGATACTTTTGACCCCATATAAATAATGCCTCCTGATGTGGAGACGAAGGTATATGAAATACTATTATATTTATTACAAATACGGTACAATTTACACAAGTTTTTATTATTTATATATGGGATATACTTAAACCTTGCTACAACACTTATAGGCAGTGTACCTAATCGTAGAGTAGTTTAGCTTTAGGTAAGTCCGGTTCATTCCACAGGGATCATAACTTAGCTTACTTCACTATATTTTTAAACAGTTATATATATTTTTACAAATATATATATATATATATATATATATATATATATATATATATATATATATATATATATATATATATATATATATATATATATATATATTAGTAGTATTATTATTATTATAAAAGGAGGGTTTTACCGTTTAATGACCGGTTTGTCGATTTTATATTTTAAGTCACAATTAAAACCTAATGCAAAATATAAATAAATACAAATAACTTAATTTAAAGCGTAAAATAAATAACGATAAATAAAATTGCGTTAAATAAAATTGCGAGTATTTAAATGACGATAAATAAAATTGCGATGGAATATGAAATAAAAGAATTATGCTTATTTAAACTTTCGTAATCATGATGTTTGACGTGTTGATTTTAATTTATTACCCTGGGTTAATTGTCCTTTGTCCTGTATTATTTGATATGTCTATCTGGTTTTTGTCCAAAATAGTCCATCAGTCATAACTATAAAGTGCGAGTGTCCTCGTCAAATTACCCTTATACCCGAAGTCAAATATTCCAACTAATTAGGGATTCAAACTGTAACAAGGTTTTAATACTTTGTTAATAATTACACCAGGACTTCAACTATATGTAATCCAAGGTCTTAATACTTTGTTAACAATTACACTAGTTATCACTGTATGTAATCCACCTCTGTTTTAATAAGTCCATTGATTATTAATCCATTCTCGTGTCCGGTCAAATGAACAATTATTAGTATATATAAATATCCCGCCCATCGTATCCAATAGAGCGTATGTGATTATTTATAAATACGTCAAGTTGTAAATCTCTATATTAAATTAACGAACTATCATTCAGTTATACAAATATAAAGTCCATTAATAGTCAATAGTCCTGTGTCCACAAGTGTCGGTCTTTTTTCCAAACCCCAATTATGGTCCAAAGTTCAATAACCCCGTCTTAATATTTAGTCCAACATCATGATTACTTCGGCTCAAATAAGCACAATAATAACTTAGTTACGAGACATTAATTTAAAAAGGTTGAACATAACTTACAATGGTTATTAATAGCGTAGCGTTACACTGACAGAGTTTCGACTTTAAAAACCGTAAAACATTCGTTACAATAACCTAATTATTATTAAACTTAACTTAAACTTAATATTATAAATATAATTATAAATATATATTGAGAATCAGAGAGAAAGAAAGAATTTTTAGTGTCTATAACTCGGCAGAAACCCGCGCTATTTATAGAACTTTTGTGATCCTGAGAGCCATGCGATCGCATGGCTTTTGTGTGTTATTGCCATGCGATCGCATGGCCAGCCTGGCTATGCTCCATTCTTGATTAAAACATGGGATGCTGATATTTATTTAATATATAATATATATATATATATATATATATATATATATATAATTATATATATATATATATATATATATATATATATATATATATATATATATATATATATATATTATATTTTTGTGCATAGTTGACTTGTAATTTTAGCTCCGTTGAGTTGTACGTTGATACTTGGTTTATGTCTCGGTTCTGGATTTTCGAACGTCTTTTCGTATGCTTTGAATTCTTGTACTTTGCATTTCGCGGCTTATACTCTTATCAATATTTAGTATTTACTCATCAATAAATTGAACCACTTGGATTGTAACTTGTACGTTTGAGCGTTCTGGCCATTTGCGTCTTCAAATTGTCATTTCTGTCTTCTGTCTTCTTATTTTATTATTTAAACGATTATCACTTGGAAATAGAATAATTGCAACAAAAAGCTTGTCTTTCTGGAATGATATTGCTATGAAATATATGTTCGCTTTTAGCATTATCAATTATTCCCACACTTGGATGTTGTTTGTCCTCAAGCAATATAGAACTTGAAATATATCTTCACTCGAATCACTTCTTTATTCTTCACACTTTATACATCAGTGATTTTGATACGGCGGTATGAACAATGATAGTAACGTTGTGGTTTACAATCCCACATGACTATAAAAATTTAGATCCTTAAGGAAATTGGATCTTTATGAAAACATTTGATCTTTTGAAAATTCAAGCTAGATTTTACCCTAGACAGGTTTTCCGGAATAACTCTTCACCGGAGTTTGCAAAATATTTTTGTGGGTTGTGGGTTTCAGATTTTAAAATTTTAGCTCAAAACTTGTGATTTTGTGTCACCCACTTGCTAACCTTGTATTAGGAAAGCACATGTCCAGTTTACTTGTCCCGTATTTTACCTTTCTGTAAACGACCGTCCGGTTGTAAAGGAAAGCGATGAACAAGCAACTGTTAAGGCAATGTATAATGACTTGCAGATATTTATGGTCTAAAACGTGTCGGATGCAATTACTATCCATGGTAGGAGCAATAGTAAAGACTACCCTATAGTTTTTCGGTCTGGCACAAGGTCCTGTCTTCGACCATGCTATGCAACCACCGTTCTTACTATTGACACCCAATTTAGTTCAAGTGACCTAATGAATTTCTGATGAAATCTTAGGATTTTACGTTCAATGGTAATGAACGCATTGAAAATAGGTTTTCAGAAAAAAAATCGGTTTTAATTTTGATCAAAATATTTTCTTGTTCAAGCTCGAGTTTAGATATCATTGAATTCCATGAGTTTGTAATTCTCAATCTTTAAAGTCAATCTCAAGGATTGAGTAATATCAGTCTTAAAAGCTGATTTTTAATCTTTAAGGAGATTATCCTTTCTGGGGATCTGATTCATTAGTCTTATCCAGCTAATTTGCACGGCCCCCTCCCCATTTTACAAGACAGATCCTCTCATGGTTAGGATAAGTCTAACCACTTGACGACCCTGTTTGGTGCTGAGGTCCGTGGATTTCCAGCTGATTTTCGAGAAAATATTTCAAGGTTTTTCGTAGACTCTACAGCCGGTCTGGACGACAACTTCCTGACCTAAATCAAGAAGCGCATTTCTTTTTCGGAAGACTTTACTTCCTTTTAATGATGAAATTGATTCATCGTGTAGATCCATCTTTTCTTTCAAAAGTATTACAATAAATCGGGTAAAACAGATTAGTTTAGTCCAAAGCAAAAGTACCTGCAATAATCTTGTACAAAAATATGTGATATATGTTTTAAATAACTTGGTAAATTCTTCCCACACTTAGCTTTTATTTATTTTTTTCTTTGCCTTTTTATTCTCCTCTATTTTATTTTAAATGAATTCAAGTATTTTAGGTTGTTTCTCAATTTATGTCATTTCAGAGGTAACACTAATTTCGGTATTAACACCTAGTTTTATCGTTCTTAAATATGTATAAACATGATTTTAAATTCATGAGGGTGATTAGCGTAAAAAGATGATTAAAATTTACCAAAGTTTCCAAACATATTGTTGTTTGTTTGAATGATAAATAGTGCACATCATTTGTTCATTCCGTCATTTGTTACATCACATTTATTTTTCGTCTTGTCGTCAAAATTAGTAGCTTTTGCTGAACTTAATGCCAGTCTTTGAAAGTTCGTTGTTTTACCCTGTTGTGTACAATTGACAATATACATACAATTCAAAATTAAACATGCAAGGTAATTTGAAATGGGACTTAGTATCCCACTTTCAAATTAATAATGAACATATTATCAACATAATAATAAAAGTTTGAAATATTACAAAATTAAAAATAGTAAATGTTTAAACATAATAAGTATAAAAACAACCAATAGAACAATAATCAATCTGGATACGGGTTCCAGTTCATGTTGTCGTTCGGGTTCCATGGTTGGTTGTAGGTGTCTTGATAGGCTTGGTTCAGGTCATATCGGTTGTAGGGCAGTCTCATATGACTATGAAATGGTGGGTAATATGTAGGTTGAGTCGAAATGTTGTTATGTGGTATCTGATAGGATAAATGGCTCATGATTTGATGTTGATGAACATTCCAGCGATCATGTTCTTTCTCCTAGATGACTCATAAACATCTTCAGCTCTCCATTCCTTATACTCATTATGCCGATTCTTAGCATTCATATCCAACTCCTCCATACGCTGATATACATCTATATAACTATCTCTCATGACATCCTTAATATCAGCAGCTTCCTCCATTTCCTCGTCCGACCCTCTTTCCGTTTGTGGCCGGCAACCCTGATATGGTATTGCCCTATTTTGTCTCCTTGACAGTACATGTGCCCCATGATAAACCGATAGACCTATAGTTTCGGTTTGTTCAGGAACCTCGATCATTGGACCCCCTTGCTCCCTATCTACACCCAAGTACTCTCCTATTAGAGTAACAAAAATACCACCCCCTATTATACCGCCTTCCTGTAATCCTTCTACAACTTTAGACAAATAATAACCAATGCAGTATGGGATGTTAACAAAGCCTCGTGGGTCTCGAATACACTTAAGATAGAATAGTTCGTATAAAGTAATCTTTTCCTTATTTTTACCCCTATGTGTAATCGAGTTCGCTAAAAATCTATGAATCACGCGAAGCTTTGCCCTGTCAATATCTAAATAGGAGTGTTTTCCACCCCGCTTAAACACCTCAAATTTTGACATTCGTCTCCATATGGCATTACTATCAAAGTCTCTATCTACCCTTTCACCTTGCCACATCAAAGTTGTACAATCAGGTGTTAATAACTCAGCGGGAGTGTAAATAAGTAAGGCCCTAGCCATGTCCATCATGGACATTCTGTACATCCTTCTACCTAACAGAAATCTAAGAAAACTCTTATCCTCTAACATAGATACATTGGTATTTATTTCTATAGTACTCATAAGTTCAACACACCACTCTTTATATACAGGCCTACGGGTAGTAAACAAACGTTCCCAATCATGAAACATAGAATTACCATACCTTTGAATCAGCAAATTCCTAACCGGGTCAGCTAGGTTAACCACTTCCCAAGGTTGCCAATCTATAACCCTTGGTACTTCCACATTTTTAGTGTAAAGTTTATGCTTGTTGCGTTGGTACTTCGGGAAATCAATCCAGTATCGATCAAATCTAAGATTGAGATGTAATTATTGTTCATCAACAAATGGGTGTAATATCAACTTGTGAGCCCGAAATTTTCTGTAATCATTAGCGAATTATGGGTTGGGTTCATGGTATGGCAGGTGTTGTTCATATTGTTGCTGCTCTTGTTGTGGTTTTGGTTGTGGCTCTGGTTGCTCTGGTTGCTCAGAAGATGATCCAATCTGAGGATTTGTCTTTTTCTGCAAAGAACATTAAACACAAAATTTTGTGCATCCAAGTAATGCATTAGTGTTAGCAAAATAACAAATCAAAATAATCATAATGACATGTTTAAACAATATTAAACTTATACACATTTTCATATTTTCAACAATTCTACACTTTTTCAAAATAAGCATATATGAAAATGTAGACAATATTCATTACAATGCATTGTCTAAAACATGTTAAAATAATCCTTACAAGCATTTAAACAAGTCCCAAATGGCATATATATCTAAATTAACTAGTTCATGCAATTTAGACTTAAAAAGTCAACAATTTTACTCAATTAACATGTTTATTATCAAAGTTTGGATCAATTAGCTACCTAAACATGTTACACTACTTAATTTAGCATGAACTAACAACAAAAATCGGCCATAACTCATTTATATCAAAAAGTCCCAAATTGCTCAAGAAAATAAACCCTAGATTTCTAAAAATTTGGAAGTTTTGGGCTTCTAATCATGTTAAATAGCATCAATCTAGGTTATACAAGCATAATATATGAACAGTTTAACTATAATTAAGCTAGAAATTATCAAACTCAAATTAGTGTAATTAGTTGTCATAATCACTAAAAATAAGAAATTAAAGAGTTTAGGAGTGAAATCGATACCTTTTTCCTTCCTAATCCGAGTGAAAACATGCTTAGAGCGATTTGTAGTACGAAATTTGGTTGATTTTGGTGAAAAATTGAAGATTTGAGAGGGTATATTCGTGTATGTGTGTGTTTGGAAATGAGACAGAGAGCAGGAAATTCGTGTTTTTATCAATCTGTCCTGCCCAGACAGCCCATGCGATCGCATAGTTTTGCTGTGTAAACCCCATGCGATCGCATGGGGTCTATTTCCCTTTTTTTTTTTTATAAAAACCTTTAACTTATTAAAATAAATAATTGATTAATTTAAAATTTTGTTTTTCCTTTTTATTTATAATGAGGTAGTTTCGGTACGTTACACCTAGTTCGTCCCTCGACAAAATTTTAAAATTTGTCAATTTGAAGCGATTGTTTTAAAAGCAAAGATTTTCAGGTTTTTTAATTATTTTAGCATACTTTAGATCAATAATATTAAAAATAATGATAACAAAATTTTTCGCCCCGCCCTCGGGTAAAGCAATTTCGGTTCCATGACCTAGTGTTTAACTCACAACGAATTTTAGAAATTATTTTTTAACTTGATGAAATAAAGTAAATTTTATTTTTAAATTCACACAAAACTTAATTTTAAAATGCATATTAATTTCATATAAATATTATTAATATATATATACATTAATTTTATAAATTTATATTAACTTAAATTTTAAAATAATATAGTAATATATTAATTTTTTTTAAAACAAGGTAAAAATAAAATAAAATAAAAATCTTTTTGGTCTTTTATCCTACTTTAATCAATCAAATATTAACAAAAATATGCGACTCTCTTTAGGGTAAAGTAATTTCGGCTATATTACCTAGTTTTACTCCTAACGAATTTTTGAAATTTTTGAAATTGATTGATTAAAGATATTTATACCTTATGAATAAATGGTAAATTTCGCAGTGATGGATTAAAATTTTGTCTTGATATCAATAATTTCGGTTTATTATACCTATTTTTACTGAATATCAATTTAATGCTTTATAGCGAAAGTTCAGCGTTTAAAAACAAAAGGTTAAAAGCAATAAAAAATAAAAAAACTCTACAAACTTACCTGCTAGATGGAATCTCAGTGACCTGCTCTGGTTGACTCATAAGAGAGTCGTTCGATTTGGTTTTCCATTGCTACATAAGCATAACCCCGTGTATTCAATAACTTTTCATCTAAGCACGTGAACGGTCCTTCTCTGCATAGAGTAACGAACTCATTATTGGAGTATGTCTGATTATTCAAACATTTTCCTTCGTGTGACCATTTTCCGCATTTATGACATCTTTCAAGGTGTCTTGCTCTTCTTTTTGCTACGGATAATGATTTTCCTTTATCGAAATGTATCTTATTATGATTGTTCCTGAGTTCTTTTCTCACTTCGTCACATTTGCTTCTTATCACTGACACCAGTTCACTCGGGAGGTTGTTATTATTGCGTTTAGTAATCATAGCATGTAGCAATAGACCATGGTTCAAATCAAAGGAATTCTTCATCTTGTAAAACCTAAAAAAACAAAAAATTCAGAATAGGGGGAGAATACTAGTTCTTTAGGGTCTGCTAGTAGAAAAGACCAATCGGATTCCATTCTCGGAAACTACACGAAAACAGAATATCTTTTAAGACAGCATAAGAGTTATTCTTAAAACATTTGAATCTCCCCACATTTAGTTAGATGTGGTGTTGAAATTGTGATTAACTTCATCGTCAACTTCCATCGAACCATCAATATAGTGTTTAACTATGTGACCATTAACTTTAAATTCAATCCCATTTGAATTTATCAATTCTATTGTTTCGTATGGGAAAACTCTTGTGACTATAAATGGTCCAGACCATCTTTATTTCAATTTTCCAGGAAATAGCCTGGATCTTGAATTGAAAAGAAGAACTCTGTCTCCTTCCTTAAATTCTTTTGAATTTCTGATTCTTTTATCATACCATTTCTTCGTTCTTTCCTTATAGATTAACGAATTTTCATATGCATCATATCTTAATTCTTCTAATTCGTTTAGTTGACTTAACCGTATGCATCTAGCTTCATGCAAATCAAGATTACATGTCTTCAAAGCCCAAAATGCTTTGTACTCAATTTCTACTGGAAGGTGACATGCTTTTCCGTAAACGAGTTTAAAAGGTGTGGTGCCAATTGGAGTTTCATAGGCTGTTCTAAAAGCCCAAAGTGCATCCTCCAATTTCATGGACCATTCCTTCGAATTTGCTCCTACAGTTTTCTCTAGAATACGTTTTAATGCTCGGTTGGTATTTTTAACTTGTCCACTTGTTTGTGGATGATATGCGGTTGAGAGTTTATGAGTTACTCAATATCTTTTGAGAACTTTCTCAAGTTGATTATTACAAAAATGAGTATCCCGATCACTTATTAAAGCTTTCGATGTTTCGAACCTTTCAAAAAGGCATTTTAAAAAGTTGACTACAACTCGTGCATCATTAGTTGGGAGAGCTTGCGCTTTCGCCCATTTAGATACATAATCAATGGCAACGAGAATGTAGAGATTATTATGAGATTTTGGAAACGGACACATAAAGTCAATACCCCAAATGTGGAAAACTTCACATACTTGAATGACATTTTGTGGCATTTCATCATGTTGACTTATTTTTCCGTCCCTTTGACATGCATCATAGGATTTACAAAGAAGGTGTGCATCTTTGAAAATTGAAGGTCAATAGAATCCAACTTCGTAAACCTTTCTTCCGGTGAGTTGAGGCCCATAATGCCCTCCTGTTGGTCCTGTGTGACAATAGTTTAAGATTTGTATAGCTTCATTCCCGAATACACATCGGCGTGTTATTCCATCGGGACAACTTTTAAACAAATGTGGATCTTCCCAAAAATAGTGTTGTATATCACTAAAGAATTTCTTTCGTTTTTGGCACGACAACCCTTTTTCAAGGAATCCACATGCTAAATAGTTTGCAAAGTCTGCAAACCATGGAATTTCACTTTTATCGATTTTCAAAAGGTATTCATCAGGAAAGTTATCTTGTATGTTCGATTCATTTAGAACTTCTAATTCAGGATTTTCAAGACGAGAAAGATGATCAGCGGCGAGATTTTCTGCTCCCTTTTTATCTCGGATTTCAATATCAAATTCTTGTAAGAGTAATATCCAACGGATTAATCGTGGTTTGGCATCTTGTTTTGAAAACAAATATTTAAGGGCAGAATGATCAGCATAGACCACCGTTTTAGCTAGAACGAGATATGAACGAAATTTGTCAAAAGCAAACACAATAGCAAGGAGTTCTTTTTCAGTAGTTGTATAATTCATTTGTGCTCCTTGTAACGTCTTACTAGTATAATATATAGGTTTGAATCGTTTATCAATTCTTTGACCTAAAACGGATCCCATTGCAAAATCACTTGCATCGCACATAAGTTCAAATGGTAGCTTCTAGTTTGGAGTTATCATAATTGGCGAATTAGTGAGTTTTTCTTTAAGAATATTAAAAGATTTGATGCATTCATCCGAAAAGATGAATGGAGCATCTTTTTCAAGGAGTTTATTTTCAAGGAGTTTATTCATTGGAGTGGCAATTTTAGAAAAATCTTTTATGAAACGTCGGTAAAAACCGGCATGTCCTAGAAAACTCCTAACTCCTCTAACATTGGTGGGATGTGGAAGTTTAGCAATTACATCTACTTTAGCTTTATCCACTTCAATTCCTTCACTTGAAATTTTATGACCAAGAACGATGCCTTCTTTAACAATGAAATGGCATTTCTCCCAATTAAGTACTAGATTTGATTTCTCGCATCTAATAAGCATTCATTCAAGATTAACTAGACATGTTTCAAAAGTATCACCGAAGACTGAAAAGTCATCCATGAAAACATCCATGCATTCTTCTATCATGTCGTGAAAAATTGCCATCGTGCACCTTTGAAAGGTTGTAGGGGTGTTGCAAAGTCCAAATGGCATGCGTTTGTAAGCAAAAGTACCATAAGGGCACGTGAAGGTGGTTTTCTCTTGGTCCTCGGGTGTGATTGGAATTTGAAAGTATCCGGAGAAACCGTCAAGAAAATAACAGTAACTATTTCTGGCTAACCTTTCCAACATTTGATCAATGAAAGGTAAGGGAAAGTGATCTTTTTGGGTGGCGTCATTTAATTTTCTATAATTAATACAAACAAGCCATCCTGTTACAGTCCTAGTAGGAATAAGCTCATCATCATCATTTGTGATGACAGTGATGCTACCCTTCTTAAGTACGCATTGAACTGGGCTTACCCATGGACTACCAGAGATTAGATAAATTAAACCTGCATCGAGCAGTTTAATAATTTCTTTCTTAACAACATCTTGCATATTAGGATTTAATCTTCGTTGACATTGCGCATATGTTTTATGATTTTCTTCCATAAGGATTTTATGTGTGCAATACAAAGGACTTATACCTTTAATGTCATGAATCTTTCATGCAATAGCTTGTTTATGAGCTTTTAGCACAGAAATGAGTTGAGATTTTTCATTTTTCGTAAGAGAAAACGAGATTATTATAGGTAATTCAGATTTACCATGTAAATAAGCGTATTCCAAATGGGTTGGAAGTGGATTTAATTCTAATGTCGGTGGTTCTTCTATCGATAAGTTGTATCGATATCTGTCTTCCTCTTTTGATACTTGAAGTTCTTCTGTTGTTGGTTCGTATTCATTAGCCATAAGTGTAGCTAACATTTCAGCTTCATCAATTGGTTCATCTCCTTCTCCTAAAGAACATTCTCCTGTTCCTTGTAATTCAGGAAATTCTTGTAACAATTCTGCATGTGAATCTATAGATAGAACATAATAAAATGTATCATCTGCAGATTGCGGTTGTTGCATTGCTTTATCAACAGAAAAGGTAACACTCGCGTCCTCTATACTTAGGGTCAGTTTCTTACCAAACACGTCTATTATTGCTTTAGCTGTGTTTAAGAATGGTCTTCCTAATATGAGAGGAAATCGAGAATCTTCTTCCATGTTCAGAATAACAAAATCTACTGGGAATACTAAAGTACCAACTTTAACCTGTCGGTGGTTCTTCTATCGATGATTTGTATCAATATCTGTCTTCCTCTTTTAATACTTGAAGTTCTTCTGTTGTTGGTTCGTATTCATTAGCCATAAGTGTAGCTAACATTTTAGCTTCATCAATTGGTTCATCTCCTTCTCCTAAAGAACATTCTCCTGTTCCTTGTAATTCAGGAAATTCTTGTAACAATTCTGCATGTGAATCTATAGATAGAACATAATAACATGTATCATCTGCAGATTGCGGTTGTTGCATTGCTTTATCAACAGAAAAGGTAACACTCTCGTCCTCTATACTTAGGGTCAGTTTCTTACCAAACACGTCTATTATTGCTTAAGCCTTGTTTAAGAATGGTCTTCCTAATATGAAAGGAACTCGAGAATCTTCTTCCATGTTCAGAATAACAAAATCTACTGGGAATACTAAAGTACCAACTTTAACTAGCATGTTCTCAATATCGATCGGCTAGTTGCATGCTTATTCGTGTTGGTTTTAAATTTCCAAGGTCTAGTTTAGCGTATAATGAATACGGCATTAAATTTATACTAGCACCTAAGTCTGCCAATGCTTCTATTGAACTAAGACTACCCAGAAAATATGGAATTGTGAAACTTCCTTAATCTGATAGTTTTTCTGGTATCTTATTAAACAACACTGCAGAACATGTAGCATTCATTGTGACAGCCGAGAGTTCTTCCATTTTCCTTCTATTTGTAATTAGATCTTTCAGAAATTTATCATATCTTGGCATTCCTGAAATCACATCAATGAAAGGAAGATTGACATTTATTTGTTTAAACATATCCAAGAATTTGGATTGCTCGGCTTCAAGTCTCTCTTTTCTCATTTTACTTGGGTATGAAAGTGGTGGTTGGTATGGTTTAACATAAGGTTTTGCCTTTACTGTGTTATCTTCATTAACCTTTTCAACTACCGGTTCTTTTTCCTTATCTTTCTCAGGCTGTGGTGCCTGTGAAGTAGGAATAGAGTAATCAGAAATTATAGGTATTTCAGGTGGTTTAAGTGTTATACCACTTCTTGTGGTAATGGCTTTAGCTGTTTCTTTTCGGGGGTTAGCATTTGTATCACTAGGTAGACTCCCTGATTTTCTTTCACCAATTAACCTTGCTAGGTTACTTACTTCTTGTTCCAGATTTTGGATTGAAGCTTGTTGATTTCTAAATGCTTGAGCATTTTGTTCATTAGTTTGTTTCTGAGATGTAACAAACTATGTTTGAGATTCAACTAGCTTTAATACCATGTCTTCTAAATTTGTCTTTTTCTCATCGGTTTGTGGTGGTTTATTAAAGTAACCAGGTCTTTGCTGATTATAAGTATTGTTGGATACTTGTTGATTGCTAGGACCTTGTTGGTTGTTGTGTTGGGCATTTTGATTATAAGGAACGTTTCGATTGTAGTTTGGCCTTGGCGGTTGATAATTATTTTGATAATTATTTCCCGGCCTTTGGTTTATATATGAAACATTCTCTCTTTGTTCTATTGTTTGTTCAACACTGAGACAATCTTTTGTCAAATGTGGTCCTCCACACTGCTCACAACTGATTCGTATTGTGGGAATATCTTTAGTCATCTTTTCCATTCGTCTCTCGAAAGCATCTATCTTTGCGGAAATGGAATCAAAGTCATGGCTAGAATCGGCTCTAGCCACTTTAGATGAATGAAAGATATCTTTTTCCTGATGCCACTCATGCGAGTGGGAGGCTGTATTATCAATAATCTTGTGAGCTTCGGTAGCGGTTTTCTTCATAATGGAACCACCAGCGGCTGTGCCGATGTCCTTTCGTGTAGCGACGTCGACGTCTTTGTAAAATATTTGAACTATTTGAAAAGTGTCTAAACCATGTTGAGAACATCCTCTCAACATCTTTCCGAATCTTGTCCACACCTCAAATAACGTTTCATTTATCTTTTGCACGAATGTGGCAATTTCTCCTTGAAGCCTCACGGCTTTAGATGCCGGAAAGAATCTTAGAAGAAATTTCTCAACTAAAACATCTCATGTATCAATCGCTCCTTCGGGTAATGATTCTAACCAATCTTTGGCTTCCCCCTTTAAAGTCCAGGGGAACAACATAAGATAGATCGTTTCATCCTCAATTTCTCGGATTTTAAATAGTGTACAAATCCTATTAAAAGTTCGAAGATGTTCGTTTGGATCTTCTTTTGTTGTACCACTAAATTGGCACTGATTAGTGATCATGTGTAGAATTTGTCCTTTGATTTCAAAATCTGGCGTGAAACAACCCAACCCGTATTAAAACCGGCCCATAAAAATTTTTCCTTTTAATACGCGTTAAATAATACTTTAGGTCCCAATACACAATTTCCAAAACATATTTTTTACCGAAGTAAGTTCAACAAACTTAAAACATACATTAATAATTTAAACTCCTTAATACAATAATATGTTATTTAAAACATAAACCGAGTGAATGCAAGATCTTCTAAAGCAACCTAGCCAAGATCTCTAATCCCCAAGCTTACCCGAGCCGCCAAGCATGCGAACCTATAAAAATGTAAACAACGAGAGGGTAAGCTAATGCTTAGTGAATGCAATACTTATACGCATACATACATAATCCAATTACTTGCATACACCTACACAACAACACAATATCATTAGTAAACCATAATAAATGAATAATCAACGACAATGCTAATAAAACTTACAAATCCCAATATACCCAATGTCGACATTCGACTCGATGGTGGCTGTCGAAGAGCGGTAGGTCAAATACGTTAACCTCTCACCACCCATCGCAACGTGTACGTGGCCGACGAAGAGTAGTAGGTCAAAATCGTTAACTACTCACCACTACGCACCATGAGGCCGACGAAAAGTGCAACCGAAATGTTAACACTTACCTCAATCACAAGGATGGCCGATGAAAAGCGAAACCGCTGGCCAACGAAGAGCGGATCCCCAAACGGATAACACTCACCACTTACCCATACACACATGTGGCCGACGAAGAGCGATAGGTAAAACGTTAATCACTCGCCACAAAACAAAATATACACATGTGACCGACGAAGAGTGATAGGTCAAACATTAACCACTCGTCACATATCCAAACGCACACATGTAGCCGACGAAGAGTGATAGATCAAACATTAATCACTCGCTACATAACTATAACAACCCTCACTTTTTGACTTCTGAAATTACTGAAATGACCCTAGGGTTTACTGTCTGACTATACGTATTAATTATTTAAGGGTTGTTATATACACAATCAATTTAACGTTGACCAAATAATAACTTTTTATTCGACACTCACTGCTAATTAAAATTTATGCATTTCAGTAATATTATTTATAACTATTAATCTATAAGTAATAAATAAAAAGTGACATTTATATAAATAATAAAACAATTGGGAACTAAATAAAAATAAATACAAGTCATGAATTAGTAAAAAGAAAATAATACTTATCATGTAGTAAATGTAAATAATAATAATAATAATAATAATAATAATAATAATAATAATAATAATAATAATAATAATAATAATAATAATAATAATAATAGTAATAATAATGAGACTAAAGAATCTTAAACAATTACATCCTTATGTTGACTAAAAATAAAGTATAAACTAGTACATCCTTATGTTGACTAATTATAAACTAGTACCACCTTTTGTTGACTAAAAATTATAAAACAAAATAAAATCATTAATTAGAACATCCTTATGTTGACTAACACTCTAATACTTGCACTATATAAACACTCCTAGACTCCTAGTTTCTCATTCACAAATCACACCAAAATCCTCTCTCAAAAACAATCTCTCCCTCTCCCTCTCTTGTGGTATTCGGATCTTCAAGCTTGTTCTTCGTGTTCTTCAAGAATCTTCAAGGAGTTCTTCAAGATTTTCAAGGCTTTGATCTTCCATCTTCATCGTGTTCATCTTTTCTTTGTTAATTATCTTGAATCTTCAAAGGTATAACATAAACCCTAAACTATTTACATAAACTTTAATCTTTGTTAATTCATATTCATATTATAAACTTGTTATTCATAAGTATATACATAAACACACCTAGATTTATATATACATATATACATGTAAAAAAAAATTATTTTTATATATATATACATATATATACGAATTATATATACATATACATATTAAAACCTTAAACCCTAATACTACTTATACTAGTACTTAACATGTATACACTATTACTATTACTAGCACCTATAACCTACTACTTATATTGTAGCACAAAAACATTTTGGGATATGTATTAGAGATGTATAGATCTTCGAACTTTCTTGACGAATGGTTTCTACGAGATTCTAGGCAGAGGGTTTGGATTTCCGATTTAAAGGGTCCTATGGCTCAAGCCCCTAGATCTAAATTAGCCATTCGAAGGGAAAGGGGTGATTGGAAGCTTATCTAATACAGCAAGTATCCTAAAATGGAAAACACTCATAAAAGTAGAAACTCTCTAGTCATAGAAACTTAGTAAAATAAGAAACTTTCTAAAAATGGAAACTTTATAAAAATAGTAACTTACTAGGAATAGAAACTTAGTAAAACAAACTATACTTAAACACATACTTAAACCTAAACATGGGTAAAACACTTAACTACTCTTAAATGTCAATAGGTTGACTTTCCTGCTCACTCGTTCAACTCTTTATTCAGAGGAATAACTCTCTCTTTACTTACTAAGGTGAATTCATAGCCCCACTCTTTATTGCTAGCAAACTTATTTAACTTTTTGGGGTGAGACACATGCTGCTTTTACTATTTACAATTTAGACACAAGTACCAACTGTTAAAACTATGCTATACCCGGCTATGTCTGACTAAGTCCCTACAGTGATATTTTTAAGTGCTGCGGCATGCTTATTTATTGGGGGTAGGCCTATCGGGAGTAACGTCCCCGATACATTTGACTAAGTCTTTGTATTACTTGATAATGAAATTAAACCAACAAGGACAGACACAACTTGTCATGGGGCAAACTTGAATGTTTAGTCTAAATATCATGCACTGGTATAACTTTTGGATCTGCGAGATCTACTTTTTGATCCTGCGGGAGATCAACTTTACAACTAAATCTTGTGGTCTAAAAACAACGATAACTACTTTTGTTAAACCTATGAACTTCACTCAACCTTTTTGGTTGACACTTTAGCATGTTTTGTCTCAGGTGATGTTTAATTCAAGCTTTCCTATCTACTGCTTATGTGATGCTACTTGGACATAGGATCAAGAGATTATCGCATTTATTACTACTGCATTTAAACAATTACATATTTCTTTTGTAACGACATTTTATTTTCCGCTGCGTACTCATTCCAGTTAATTTTATCATTTAGTATTGTTCTCGTATTATAATATGTTGGTTTATTTGATATTAGTAACGTTTCTTCCAGACCCTATTGGGAGGACGTTACAGATTGGTATCAGAGCATAACCAGGCTGTTATAGAGAACCAGAATTGCATTTTTATGTGTGCCTTACTTGCTAGCTAGGGTGCCTTAGCAATCTAGGAAACTATAACCTTTCCTGCCTTAGACTTAAAGCACTTAGGATTGCCTTATAATCTTAACAATCATGCTTTACCAAACTTGACTTAAAGATTCTAATCAAAGTCTCTTTCCTAATGTAGGACTACAACTTTCCTTGACCATAGTGCCTTTAATTGTTGCCTGTAACTGTTAAATGCTACACTATACTTTAGAAACTTTACTTATCTTAGAATGCCGAGCTAATCTAAGAACTCTGCTCACTTTCCTGAGTACTATCCAATTACACCACCACATCTAAATGTGACACAATGATTTCAGAAATTCTTGACATTCGTAAGTCATCTATCATGGTTATGTGTATTACATATGTATTACATGAAATATTATCCATGATTTTGAAACTCTTATAATTGTTACTACTCACAATCAAACGTATATAACTCCCTATTATATCACGTACCTATATGCCTTATGCCTTCATGCATCGGTTTGCGAATCGAAAAATGTCATTGGGCTATCACAGTATACGAATTGAAAGTCTTTAATCAAAAGATTATTAGATTACATACTTATCACTTTATGATCTCGACACGTCATACTGTCATTATTAAAGTATAGACACATCATATCTTATTATATCTTATCGTATCTATTCCAATAGATTTTGTCTAACACTTTTCCTAAATTCCCACCGTAAATTACGGAAATCTTTTTGCTAATACACGTATTCGAGGAGACGAATATATCATCCAGTATTCAACACTAATCTCATATCAAAAACCCTATTCCAAACACATAATATGGATTCCTCGAACTCTTCGAGCTCCAATGGCAGCGTAACCGGAATGAACGAACCAATCAGCCATCATCTATTTTGGATGAATTGGGGATGGGTTCGTAGTAAACTTAATCAATGGAGACAAGAAGAAGGTGATCCCTTCCACCAACCGAATTCACCTCTTGGTGAAGAACCTGAAGCACTTACTGGCGAACCCGTTCGGAACACTATTTTCACCCTCATTTCCAGGATATCCAGTCACGAATATATAATATCTAAAATTTTAGATCTTATTCATCCACTTGTCCGAACCGCCAATCATCCCGGAATAATAGAAGAAGTCAACGAGCTTCGCGCTCGAGTAGTGGCTCTGGAGAATATGGTGCGAAACCTACAAACACCAGCAGCAGCACCAGCAGCATAACCAGTACCACCAGTACCATCGGCATCACCACCAACATCACCAGCTTCACCAACGACAACATCCGCATTCTACGCCTCAACATCACACTCAGTACCTCAAACATCAACATCATACACCCCATAGATACCAAGGAATATTAGTAATAATGAGTTAAGATGTATTGACTCATTCTTCCTGAAGAATTACATATGTATACTTTATATATATGGATTGGAACAATAATAAATCTTTTCGTACTAAGCTATTACGTGTGAATCTTAACTAGTATGTACTACATGGTTAATTCATATCATAATATGCTATGATGTACATCTTTTGTTAATAACTTAACAATCGTTAATCATTGCTTCAACACAATAAACTCCATTTCGTAATAAACCAAGTGTATTACTCAAATACATGATTGATTGTATACTTTAATTTTCGATTTACTCGAAACTTTCTAGAAAACATCATTAGTGCCTTATGAATTTCACAAGAATTCCACGAGCACCAACATCATATACCGAAGTATATCAATAATAATGAATGATGAAGTATTGATTCATAACTTCATTAGCGAAATATTTCACGACAATTATGAAATCTCAAAGGTTTTGGAGATTATTTATTCTCGTTTCAACAGCAAATCAAATGAGTTTAATATTATATTAACTCATTAAAACCATGATTACATCTGAAGAATACATATATGAACGTATATCTTCTCTTTTGTAATTGTGAAAAATATTTTAACGGGTAGGTAAAACCCGAGAGATATTCATATCTCATATAAATATGTTACATTGTACATTCTTCCATTCTGATTCAGCAGTTGTTAACTATACTACTTACATTCACATGATATATGTATATGTTCACCAAAGAACAACCATTTTCATACAAATTCAGTTACATATTCTGATTTTGACATATCGGAACTTAAGTAAAGCTTTAGCAAGTGTTATCTTCCTAAAGATCACTACATTCATGAATTATATTCATTCGTATTCTATGATGAATTATCACATCAAACCACCAAACTTACCATTCCTTACTTTTGAAAATCACAACATTTCTTCGTCAACCGTTAGATCCATTGATGGATGCATCTTACGCTTAAACACTTCAAATTCAAAATTCTTGAAAACATCCTTTGAATCTTGACGATCGCAATCAGCGTTTAATCATCTAAAAATGAAATTTCTTGAAACCATCTCGGATTGATAATCGATGATTCAAATATGGCTGCATTAAATGCAGAGGAAACAGAAAAATTGTAGATGGTCTTAAGGGCCAACAGTTTGATAATAAAGAATGGTACGTTGGAAAAGTTCAAAAGAAAATTTTGAACTGAAAAACGGATTGAGCTAACCATGGAGGAGACCAAGGAAACACACAAGGGCCAAACCCTATATTCAAAGAATCCAGGTAATTCTGGATCCGGTGAAATCTTTAGAGAATATCTTGCTCCGAAGTCATGTTAAAAGCTTGCGGAAAATTTTTCTTCATCAACTTTCAAACTTAGAAATTCCAAAATATCATCATAAATATCCTCTATATTTCGGAAGATACCTTCATAACGATTCATGTCCGCAATTAAGTATCTCTTTACGATATCTTTATAAAGGAAACTGTTTTAGTTTCTATATTCTGTAAAATTCGAGTTTAAATTATAAATGCTTTGAAGAAGTGTTGGGAATTGAAGCATGAGTTAGTATAATATAATGACGTCAGGCCAACGTGATTATATTACAGTAAGTCATGCTAAGTTTTTAATGGAAGATGATGATTCATAGATTTTATAATCATCATTTGCCATGTTACACGACTCTTACATTCTATTTAACCTCTAAACATATCAAGAAAATATTTTTCTTGATGATTCGGTCTTTTCCGGATATTCTGGTAATATGAAAAATCAAATCGTGCTATTACCTTTCCTTTCTACTTTATATATTATGATCATTTTAAACTTCATACCTATGAATTCTGGACCATTACTCGCTTGACTTGAAGTCGAGAAGAAGAAACAAAAGCATAAAGCTCCGACATATAAGGGAAAATATAAAGCCCGATAACGACTCCGAAATTACAAACCGTGTATATCAATGCGTATAGCAATATAAAGACACGGGATAATTAAAAACACTATAACCCCAAGAGCATAGTAGAAGTAAACAGATTCCTCTGGCGGTAAAAGAAAAAGAAGAATGACTGCATATATGGTCAATATAATAACCAGGATCAGAACTGGATTAAGCATTTTCTTAATCTTTTGGAAGTTTGAATTGAGAAAGAAAGTATAGAAGTGGTGAAGATAATGAAACGGAAGAAGCTAATTTATAGCAAAATTCCAAACACAACAATCGAGACAATCCACCGCATTTAATCAAAGAAAATCTCAAATTCCTTAATTACCGGAGAATCAAATCTTATAGATTACGAAGATTTCCTTTAATTCCTTGAATTCCGGAAATCAATCGTGACTACGTCAAAAGTTAAGGCGAACATTTAATTTTCTCATTTCACTCTTTTATGATTGCTTCGTTTATACTCTTCCTATAAACGAATCGTTTTATCCATATTATCCAATAGTGATAAAACTTTATTTTGCAACTTATATTCATCATTAAAATATTCTTGTTGTAAACAATGAAGATCTCTATCAAATTTCATGACTGTGATTTTCACGAACTCCTCTCTGTTTGTCTGCCCTAATATTGTGGCATAAAATGCTCTAGGTTTTAAATGAGCTCAATACTATTCATAACACATTTCATGTATCCAATTTACTGAAATGACTTGTATAACATCATCATTTTGAATGATCTTCGCATTAATGATAAAATGCACTTCCTTGAAGAACCTATAGAAATCATGGAAGGAGAGGTCAAACAAACGCGTAAAAGCAACATACCTATCATAAAAGTCTGTTGGAATTCACGTAGAGGCCCTGAATATACCTGGGAACGCAAAGACCATATGAAACAGAAATATCCCCATCTCTTCTCAACTGCTGATGCATCCAAGAAGTCTACCTAAAACTTCGGGACGAAGTTTTTATTAACGGGGAGGTACTATAACAACCCTCACTTTTTGACTTCTGAAATTACTGAAATGACCCTAGGGTTTACTGTCTGACTATACGTATTAATTATTTAAGGGTTGTTATATACACAATCAATTTAACGTTGACCAAATAATAACTTTTTATTCGACACTCACTGCTAATTAAAATTTATGCATTTCAGTAATATTATTTATAACTATTAATCTATAAGTAATAAATAAAAAGTGACATTTATATAAATAATAAAACAATTGGGAACTAAATAAAAATAAATACAAGTCATGAATTAGTAAAAAGAAAATAATACTTATCATGTAGTAAATGTAAATAATAATAATAATAATAATAATAATAATAATAATAATAATAATAATAATAATAATAATAATAATAATAATAATAATAATAATAATAATAATAATAATAGTAATAATAATGAGACTAAAGAATCTTAAACAATTACATCCTTATGTTGACTAAAAATAAAGTATAAACTAGTACATCCTTATGTTGACTAATTATAAACTAGTACCACCTTTTGTTGACTAAAAATTATAAAACAAAATAAAATCATTAATTAGAACATCCTTATGTTGACTAACACTCTAATACTTGCACTATATAAACACTCCTAGACTCCTAGTTTCTCATTCACAAATCACACCAAAATCCTCTCTCAAAAACAATCTCTCCCTCTCCCTCTCTTGTGGTATTCGGATCTTCAAGCTTGTTCTTCGTGTTCTTCAAGAATCTTCAAGGAGTTCTTCAAGATTTTCAAGGCTTTGATCTTCCATCTTCATCGTGTTCATCTTTTCTTTGTTAATTATCTTGAATCTTCAAAGGTATAACATAAACCCTAAACTATTTACATAAACTTTAATCTTTGTTAATTCATATTCATATTATAAACTTGTTATTCATAAGTATATACATAAACACACCTACATTTATATATACATATATACATGTAAAAAAAAAATATTTTTATATATATATACATATATATACGAATTATATATACATATACATATTAAAACCTTAAACCCTAATACTACTTATACTAGTACTTAACATGTATACACTATTACTATTACTAGCACCTATAACCTACTACTTATATTGTAGCACAAAAACATTTTGGGATATGTATTAGAGATGTATAGATCTTCGAACTTTCTTGACGAATGGTTTCTACGAGATTCTAGGCAGAGGGTTTGGATTTCCGATTTAAAGGGTCCTATGGCTCAAGCCCCTAGATCTAAATTAGCCATTCGAAGGGAAAGGGGTGATTGGAAGCTTATCTAATACAGCAAGTATCCTAAAATGGAAAACACTCATAAAAGTAGAAACTCTCTAGTCATAGAAACTTAGTAAAATAAGAAACTTTCTAAAAATGGAAACTTTATAAAAATATTAACTTACTAGGAATAGAAACTTAGTAAAACAAACTATACTTAAACACATACTTAAACCTAAACATGGGCAAAACACTTAACTACTCTTAAATGTCAATAGGTTGACTTTCCTGCTCACTCGTTCAACTCTTTATTCAGAGGAATAACTCTCTCTTTACTTACTAAGGTGAATTCATAGCCCCACTCTTTATTGCTAGCAAACTTATTTAACTTTTTGGGGTGAGACACATGCTGCTTTTACTATTTACAATTTAGACACAAGTACCAACTGTTAAAACTATGCTATACCCGGCTATGTCTGACTAAGTCCCTACAGTGATATTTTTAAGTGCTGCGGCATGCTTATTTATTGGGGGTAGGCCTATCGGGAGTAACGTCCCCGATACATTTGACTAAGTCTTTGTATTACTTGATAATGAAATTAAACCGACAAGGACAGACACAACTTGTCATGGGGCAAACTTGAATGTTTAGTCTAAATATCACGCACTGGTATAACTTTTGGATCTGCGAGATCTACTTTTTGATCCTGCGGGAGATCAACTTTACAACTAAATCTTGTGGTCTAAAAACAACGATAACTACTTTTGTTAAACCTATGAACTTCACTCAACCTTTTTGGTTGACACTTTAGCATGTTTTGTCTCAGGTGATGTTTAATTCAAGCTTTCCTATCTACTGCTTATGTGATGCTACTTGGACATAGGATCAAGAGATTATCGCATTTATTACTACTGCATTTAAACAATTACATATTTCTTTTGTAACGACATTTTATTTTCCGCTGCGTACTCATTCCAGTTAATTTTATCATTTAGTATTGTTCTCGTATTATAATATGTTGGTTTATTTGATATTAGTAACGTTTCTTCCAGACCCTATTGGGAGGACGTTACAATAACCAATACTAACATGTAACCAACGAAGAGCGATAGGTCAAACATTTATCACTCGTCACATGCCTCACCTCCAATTGTGGTCGACAAAGAGTCATTCCTTACGGAAATCACTCACCACATTCCAAACACACACATACACACGTGGCCGACAAAGAGCGATAGGTCAAACGTTTATCACTCGCCACATACACAAACGAATATAGCCAACGAAGAGCTATCCACACGGATATCACTCACTATATTTTCCCAACTCAATTGTGGTCCACGAAAAGTGAATCCTAACGGATGTCACTTACCACGTCGCACGCAAGCAACCAAATTATATACATAAGCGTATAAATATTCCACTCACCTCGATTACTTGAAAATCAATCCTGATTGAGCTCCGAATCATCCTAATATGCCAATTAAACCCAAGCATAAGCGTTAAACACCAATCTTGCCCAATATGACACCTTAACCCTAATTTTGACCCATTAAGTCAAAATCTCACCGTTTACAAGTCTTGACACCAAAACACATTTAACTCGGTTTAATACTTCAACTTAATCCATTTTAAGTTTATAAACCTTAATAAATCAACAATCGGGTCAAAATCATCATCAAACCCTAATTTTGGCTCTAGTCAAAATTAGTCAACTCCAAGAACCCTAAATGTCTCCAAATCATCAATAATCACTAATACTAGTGATTATACACCATTCTCAAGTCTTAAACATGGTTAAATCATTAACCAACCCAAAACCCGCCTTTAACACTTATAAACCCGAATATTGGTGTTAATCTCCAATTAACAACTAAGTGGGTTCTATCTATGAATCATACAATCAAAAGCCCCAAAATTGAATGAAGAACATAAAAATGAATTTCGGAGTTAGAGCTTACCACTAGTATCACCGTGTAGCTAAGAACGAGGAGAACACACTTGTCAACTACACCAAAGATCAACTCCCGATCGTTCCTTTCCAAAAATCCTTTTGAAATCAAATGGGTGTTTGAGTTTTGAGAGAAAAATAAAAAGAAAAGGAAAAGTAAATTAGGAAAATGAAATGAGTGGATGAGGTTAAAACCTCAAATCTGGCTCAAACGCGAAATGACCAAATTACCCTTGAACCTTATTTAAAATTACAAGAATCTGGTACCAGTTTGCCCGTATCGCCGCGCCGCGGCCTTAAATGTCGCGCCGCGACCTTTGCCTAGGTCTGGGATCATTTTTAATCAAGCTTCTGATCTTGATTCCAGTTAAATGCCGCGCCGCGGCCTCCTTTGTCGCGCCGCGACGTTCAACGTGGTCTGACTCATTTCCTTGCCTACAAGACCTCAACACCCGAACATGTCCCGAACCCTTCATACGCCTATCGTACATACACAATACACCTATAAATCATGTACGGGGAAAAATTGGTTGTTACAACTCTCCCCCACTTAGACTCGATCACGTCCTCGTGATCCTCGTCACTTAACCAAACGAACCACACTTCAAGGTCCTCAACATAAGTCCCAAATTCGATGTCCACAACAGTTCCCACAAATCCGAAGATTTCGCTCAACTCCTTTAGGCGACTTTACACAAAAGTTACCCTCCCAATTTAAATAATCATCCGTGATTTACCAAATCTACCAAACCGAGCACTAAAATCTCGTTTCGTCCCCAAACCGGAACGAACTCATGCCTCGACCGCATGACAAACACATGCTAACATTCCAAATTTCGTACCGAGTTAGCAATCCCTTTAGCGTACCCTTATCATGTACATCGTTAAAGTAACAACACACCAATAATATGGCCAACAAACAATAAAATGGAGCTGACGAAAAGTGAATCCTCACGAATGGATACCACTTGCCCCACATCCTTCCGCGTACGTGGCCGACGAAAAGCGGTAGATCAAACGTTAACCACTTACCACTACGCAACAAGAGCCCGACAAAAACGCATCCTTACGGATCACACTTACCTCTCCCCACACATGGCCAAACAAAAGCGATTCCTAACGGAAAACGCATGCCACACACCAATAAGTAGCCAATGAAAAGCGAATCCTAACGGATAACACTTACTACTTATCACACTTAAACCGTGGCCAACGAAAAGTGAATCCTCAAAATGGATAACACTTACCACAATACATACAAACAAACTAAGTATATGCGCATACTTAGAATCATTCCATACCGTCTGGAATTTCCGCACACGAAATGTCCGCACCCGCGAACATTGCTTAACACAATCGAGCAAGAACTACCTATAGCGCGCATAGGCACAAAACAATAATCCTCTAGAAGAGAATTCGACACGCACACTCCTTAACCGGGGGTCCCACCTTGCTCGTCAAACACGTCTATTATCTCTCAACGAGATTTACCACATTACCACCTCGAGTAGTAATTCACATCCAAATCAATAAATACAGTTCAACCGAAATTGTATTCCACCACAAATCGACCAATCTAGGCCTCGACACTAACTCCGGATCTAACATGAGCATTATCCGAAATTTTCACACCAAAACCTCCTCGTGCGGGAGTGTAACTCCCCCACTTGGAACTACGTTCCATAACCACATTTGTACAACCGTACAATGCTACCAAAGGTAGACTTTACTAACCATTGGGTTCACACGACCCATCACCACATCTTGCTCTAACCTTGAGCATACAAAGGATCTTAACATACCCTTAAACACTTCGAACGAAGAGTTCATCACAAATTACACAACTTTATTCTTGCAATTCTCCGATTGCCATAACTTGTTAAAGTTCCACCTAGTCACTCGTGTACCTAAGGGTTTCTTCCGGTACCCTAAGTACAATGTAACCACAACGTCGTCGGAGTCGAACATTACGCTAGCAGGTATGAAAGAGGCACCTGATATCGCGTCACATAGACTCCACTATCAACATTCATCGAGACCGAAAAGCTCGACCTCGAGGGTTCCATTCATCCGACATCACCCATCACAACATTAAAGTGACCTTAAGTCATTTGTACCCGACGAAACTTATGTTTCATCAATTACGACACAAAAACGACTACGCGCTACCAAATCAACACCAAAGCCCGCTCTCATGGCTTGGTAAAATTTTTCGCCCATCACTAAGGAATGCTTGGAAGCACCAAGCCTTATGCCCTTCGTCCGTCAACCCGACCATTAACACCGGGTAATTCCATAAGGAACGCTACCCCTCATTACACTATGCACTAACACAAAATGCATCAAACAAAATCACAAGTACATTTCAATAAGATAATCGAAAGGTACCTGAACATCGTCGTCAGGTTCATGCATTACTAACTAAACCCGGACACGCCGACTTTCGGTGTCCCTCCTTTCGACAATTAAAACACGTAACCTTGTTAGACTTCGCATTCGTACATTCACGCGATAAATGACCCCGTTCTCTGCAATTATAACACGTGGGTACAAAACCGCCCGTACCACTCTTCTTCACGCTTTCGCTTCCCTCGGAAGTACTCTTACCTTTCTTTTTCGAATGCATCGTAGTTTCGAACTTTCGCTTACTAACATCGGAACCACTCTTCTTTAGGACAAGCGTTTCAAAACCTTTCGCCATGTCAAACAACTCGTCAAAAGTTTTCACCACGTTTACGCTAATCTTCTCTTGATAACTATCGTTCAAGATTCGATAGAAGTCTTCCTTCAACATTTTGTCATTACCGACATACTCCGGGCAAAATTGGGTCTTCGATAAGAATACAGATTTGAGAGTGTTTAAATCCATTGACCCTTGCCTCAAAGCACGCAACTAGTCTTTAAGCTTAGAAAGATCGGCCGAAGTTCGGTACTCCTTGAAAAATTCCGCTTTGAACTCGTCCCATTTGAACTCCATACATTGTTCCTCGCCATAGAGTTGGATTTTCGCATCCCACCACAACTTGGCGTCACCCCTTAGCATACTACTACCATACCTCGTCTTCTTATCGAGAGGGCACTCACTAGTACGAAAGGCCCCCTCCATATCGGAGATCCATCGAGCACTCTTAAGTGGATCTCGCTCACCCTCGAAAGTGGGAGGTTGAGCATCCTTGAAGTTTTTGTAGTAGAAGTCTCGCCTTCCCATATTATCTTCGTGAAGAACAATCTTAACTTGTTCCTTGACTAGATTGACTACTTGTTCGTCAATCGTATCTAAGAACATCTTTTTAACGTCCTCTAGAAACTCCGCCTTGTGACGTTCGAAGATGGCCTCAACCTTAGCCGTGAACTCGGAGTCCTCGCCTTGATCACCATTATCATGTCCGTTCCTCGTCTTCATTCTAAGAAATGAACTCGGTTAGGAACGCAACACGAATAAATTATATACACCGTCGCGAACAATAATCACAATCAAATAATTATGCCACCGTTCGTACATCCCATCTAGTTCAACACTTGTTGTACATCACTTGCTTGACTTGGCTTGCAACCGTAATAATGGTCGCGAAGCATTATTACGTTCACACGTCATGCCGAGCTCATGAATACAACAACTATCTCGCTAGACGTTCAACACAAAACAACATGATTAGTAACACATAATTAATACATAGCTAGTTCACCTATTCTCTAAGGCACTAACTAAAAACCCGAACCGACCCGTAATCCTACAAGTCCCGCATAATAGCACACACAAAAAAAGTCTAAGTCTAGGCGCCTATCTCAAGTCACCTAAATCCCTTAGACCAGGCTCTGATACCACTTGAAACAACCCAACCCGTATTAAAACTGGCCCATAAAATTTTTTCCTTTTAATACGCGTTAAATAATACTTTAGGTCCCAATACACAATTTCCAAAACATATTTGTTACCGAAGTAAGTTCAACAAACTTAAAACATACATTAATAATTTAAACTCCTTAATACAATAATATGTTATTTAAAACATAAACCGAGCATGGTGATTTGGGACTACGCTACCCAAATCCTAATCGAGTCCAAAAGCAAGATCTTCTAAAGCAACCTAGCCAAGATCTCTAATCCCCAAGCTTACCCGAGCCGCCAAGCATGCGAACCTATAAAAATGTAAACAACGAGAGGGTAAGCTAATGCTTAGTGAATGCAATACTTATACGCATACATACATAATCCAATTACTTGCATACACCTACACAACAACACAATATCATTAGCAAACCATAATAAACGAATAATCAACGACAATGCTAATAAAACGTACAAATCCCAATATACCCAATGTCGACATTCGACTCGATGGTGGCCGACGAAGAGCGGTAGGTCAAATACGTTAACCACTCACCACCCATCGCAACGCGTACGTGGCCGACGAAGAGTAGTAGGTCAAAATCGTTAACTACTCACCACTACGCACCATGAGGCCGACGAAAAGTGCAACCGAAATGTTAACACTTACCTCAATCACAAGGATGGCCGACGAAAAGCGAAACCGCTTACCATCCCACGATAAGTGGCCAACGAAGAGCGGATCCCCAAACGGATAACACTCACCACTTACCCATACATACATGTGGCCGACGAAGAGTGATAGGTCAAACGTTAATCACTCGCCACAAAACAAAATATACACATGTGACCGACGAAGAGTGATAGGTCAAACATTAACCACTCGTCACATATCCAAACGCACACATGTAGCCGACGAAGAGTGATAGATCAAACATTAATCACTCGCTACATAACCAATACTAACATGTAACCGACGAAGAGCGATAGGTCAAACATTTATCACTCGTCACATGCCTCACCTCCAATTGTGGTCGATAAAGAGTCATTCCTTACGGAAATCACTCACCACATTCCAAACACACACATACACACGTGGCCGACAAAGAGCGATAGGTCAAACGTTTATCACTGGCCACATACACAAACGAATATAGCCAACGAAGAGCTATCCACAAGGATATCACTCACTATATTTTTCCAACTCAATTGTGGTCCACGAAAAGTGAATCCTAACGGATGTCACTTACCACGTCGCACGCAAGCAACCAGATTATATACATAAGCGTATAAATATTCCACTCACCTCGATTACTTGAAAAACAATCCCGATTGAGCTCCGAATCGTCCTAATATGCCAATTAAACCCAAGCATAAGCGTTAAACACCAATCTTGCCCAATATGACACCTTAACCCTAATTTTGACCCATTAAGTCAAAATCTCACCGTTTACAAGTCTTGACACCAAAACACATTTAACTCGGTTTAATACTTCAACTTAATCCATTTTAAGTTTATAAACCTTAATAAATCAACAATCGGGTCAAAATCATCATCAAACCCTAATTTTGGCTCTAGTCAAAATTAGTCAACTCCAAGAACCCTAAATGTCTCCAAATCATCAACAATCACTAATACTAGTGATTATACACCATTCTCAAGTCTTAAACATGGTTAAATCATTAACCAACCCAAAACCCGCCTTTAACACTTATAAACCCGAATATTGGTGTTAATCTCCAATTAACAACTAAGTGGGTTCTATCTATGAATCATACAATCAAAAGCACCAAAATTGAATGAAGAACATAAAAACGAATTTCGGAGTTAGAGCTTACCACTAGTATCACCGTGTAGCTAAGAACGAGGAGAACACACTTGTCAACTACACCAAAGATCAACTCCCGATCCTTCCTTTCCAAAAATTCTTTTGAAATCAAATGGGTGTTTGAGTTTTGAGAGAAAAATGAAAAGAAAAGGAAAAGGAAATTAGGAAAATGAAATGAGTGGATGAGGTTAAAACCTCAAATCTGGCTCAAACGCGAAATGACCAAATTACCCTTGAACCTTATTTAAAATTACAAGAATCTGGTACCAGTTTGCCCGTATCGCCGCGCCGCGGCCTAAAATGTCGCGCCGCGACCTTTGCCTAGGTCTGGGATCATTTTTAATCAAGCTTCTGATCTTGATTCCAGTTAAATGCCGCGCCGCGGCCTCCTTTGTCGCGCCGCGACGTTCAACGTGGTCTGACTCATTTCCTTGCATACAAGACCTCAACACCCGAACATGTCTCGAACCCTTCATACGCCTATCGTACATGCACAATACACCTATAAATCATGTACGGGGAAAAATGGGGTGTTACAACTCTCCCCCACTTAGACTCGATCACGTCCTCGTGATCCTCGTCACTTAACCAAACGAACCACACTTCACGGTCCTCAACATAAGTCCCAAATTCGATGTCCACAACAGTTCCCACAAATCCGAAGATTTCGCTCAACTCCTTTAGGCGACTTTACATAAAAGTTACCCTCCCGATTTAAATCATCATCCGTGATTTACCAAATCTACCAAACCGAGCACTAAAATCTCGTTTCGTCCCCAAACCGGAACGAACTCATGCCTCGACTGCATGATAAACACATGCTAACATTCCAAATTTGGTACCGAGTTAGCAATCCCTTTAGCGTACCCTTATCATGTACATCGTTAAAGTAATAACACACCAATAATATGGCCAACAAACAATACAATGGAGCCGACGAAAAGTGAATCCTCACGAATGGATACCACTTGCCCCACATCCTTCCGCGTACGTGGCCGACGAAAAGCGGTAGATCAAACGTTAACCACTTACCACTACGCAACAAGAGGCCGACAAAAGCGCATCCTTACGGATCACACTTACCTCTCCCCACACATGGCCAAACAAAAGCGATTCCTAACGGAAAACGCATGCCACACACCAATAAGTAGCCAACGAAAAGCGAATCCTAACGGATAACACTTACTACTTATCACACTCAAACCGTGGCCAACGAAAAGTGAATCCTCACAATGGATAACACTTACCACAATACATACAAACAAACTAAGTATATGCGCATACTTAGAATCATTCCATACCGTCTGGAATATCCGCACACGAAATGTCCGCACCCGCGAACATTGCTTAACACAATCGAGCAAGAACTACCTATAGCGCGCATAGGCACAAAACAATAATCCTCTAGAAGAGAATTCGACACGCACACTCCTTAACCGGGGGTCCCACCTTGCTCGTCAAACACGTCTATTATCTCTCAACGAGATTTACCACATTACCACCTCGAGTAGTAATTCACATCCAAATCAATAAATACAGTTCAACCGAAATTGTATTCCACCACAAATCAACCAATCTAGGCCTCGACAATAACTACGGATCTAACATGAGCATTATCCGAAATTTTCACACCAAAACCTCCTCGTGCGGGAGTGTAACTCCCCCACTTGGAACTACGTTCCATAACCACATTTGTACAACCGTACAATGCTACCAAAGGTAGACTTTACTAACTATTGGGTTCACACGACCCATCACCACATCTTGCTCTAACCTTGAGCATACAAAGGATCTTAACATACCCTTAAACACTTCGAACGAAGAGTTCATCACAAATTACACAACTTTATTCTTGCAATTCTCCGATTGCCATAACTTGTTAAAGTTCCACCTAGTCACTCGTGTACCTAAGGGTTTCTTCTGGTACCCTAAGTACAATGTAACCACAACGTCGTCGGAGTCGAACATTACGCTAGCAGGTATGAAAGAGGCACCTGACATCGCGTCACATAGACTCCGCTATCAACATTCATCGAGACCGAAAAGCTCGACCTCGAGGGTTCCATTCATCCGACGTCACCCATCACAACATTAAAGTGACCTTAAGTCATTTGTACCCGACGAAACTTATGTTTCATCAATTACGACACAAAAACGACTACGCGCTACCAAATCAACACCAAAGCCCGCTCTCATGGCTTGGTAAAATTTTTCGCCCATCACTAAGGAATGCTTGGAAGCACCAAGTCTTATGCCCTTCGTCCGTCAACCCGACCATTAACACCGGGTAATTCCATAAGGAACGCTACCCCTCATTACACTATGCACTAACACAAAATGCATCAAACAAAATCACAAGTACATTTCAATAAGATAATCGAAAGGTACCTGAACATCGTCGTCAGGTTCATGCATTACCAACTAAATCCGGACATGCCGACTTTCGGTGTCCCTCCTTTCGACAATTAAAACACGTAACCTTGTTAGACTTCGCATTCGTACATTCACGCGATAAATGACCCCGTTCTCTGCAATTATAACACGTGGGTACAAAAATGCCCGTACCACTCTTATTCACGCTTTCGCTTCCCTCGGAAGTACTTTTACCTTTCTTGTTCGAATGCATCGTAGTTTCGAACTTCCGCTTACTAACATCGGAACCACTCTTCTTTAGGACAAGCGTTTCAAAACCTTTCGCCATGTCAAACAACTCGTCAAAAGTTTTCACCACGTTTACGCTAATCTTCTCTTGATAACTATCGTTCAAGATTCGATAAAAGTCTTCCTTCAACATTTTGTCATTACCGACATACTCCGGGCAAAATTGGGTCTTCGATAAGAATACGGATTTGAGAGTGTTTAAATCCATTGACCCTTGCCTCAAAGCACGCAACTCATCTTTAAGCTTAGAAAGATCGTCCGAAGTTCGGTACTCCTTGAAAAATTCCGCTTTGAACTCGTCCCATTTGAACTCCATACATTGTTCCTCGCCATAGAGTTGGATTTTCGCATCCCACCACAACTTGGCGTCACCCCTTAGCATACTACTACCATACCTCGTCTTCTTATCGAGAGGGCACTCACTAGTACGAAAGGCCCCTCCATATCGGAGATCCATCGAGCACTCTTAAGTGGATCTCACTCACCCTCGAAAGTGGGAGGTTGAGCATCCTTGAAGTTTTTGTAGTAGAAGTCTCGCCTTCCCATATTATCTTCGTGAAGAACAATCTTAACTTGTTCCTTGACTAGATTGACTACTTGTTCGTCAATCGTATCTAAGAACATCTTTTTAACGTCCTCTAGAAACTCCGCCTTGTGACGTTCGAAGATGGCCTCAACCTTAGCCGTGAACTCGGAGTCCTCGCCTTGATCACCATTATCATGTCCGTTCCTCGTCTTCATTCTAAGAAATGAACTCGGTTAGGAACGCAACACGAATAAATTATATACCCCGTCGCGAACAATAATCACAATCAAATAATTATGCCACCGTTCGTACATCCCATCTAGTTCAACACTTGTTGTACATCACTTGCTTGACTTGGCTTGCAACCGTAATAATGGTCGCGAAGCATTATTACGTTCACACGTCATGCCGAGCTCATGAATACAACAACTATCTCGCTAGACGTTCAACACAAAACAACATGATTAGTAACACATAATCAATACATAGCTAGTTCACCTATTCTCTAAGGCACTAACTAAAAACCCGAACCGACCCGTAATCCTACAAGTCCCGCATAATAGCACACACAAAAAAAAGTCTAAGTCTAGGCGCCTATCTCAAGTCACCTAAATCCCTTAGACCAGGCTCTGATACCCCTTGAAACAACCCAACCCGTATTAAAACCGGCCCATAAAAATTTTTCCTTTTAATACGCGTTAAATAATACTTTAGGTCCCAATACACAATTTCCAAAACATATTTGTTACCGAAGTAAGTTCAACAAACTTAAAACATACATTAATAATTTAAACTCCTTAATACAATAATATGTTATTTAAAACATAAACCGAGCATGGTGATTTGGGACTACGCTACCCAAATCCTAATCGAGTCCAAAAGCAAGATCTTCTAAAGCAACCTAGCCAAGATCTCTAATCCCCAAGCTTACCCGAGCCGCCAAGCATGCGAACCTATAAAAATGTAAACAACGAGAGGGTAAGCTAATGCTTAGTGAATGCAATACTTATACGCATACATACATAATCCAATTACTTGCATACACCTACACAACAACACAATATCATTAGCAAACCATAATAAACGAATAATCAACGACAATGCTAATAAAACTTACAAATCCCAATATACCCAATGTCGACATTCAACTCGATGGTGGCCGACGAAGAGCGGTAGGTCAAATACGTTAACCACTCACCACCCATCGCAACGCGTACGTGGCCGACGAAGAGTAGTAGGTCAAAATCGCTAACTACTCACCACTACGCACCATGAGGCTGACGAAAAGTGCAACCGAAACGTTAACACTTACCTCAATCACAAGGATGGCCGACGAAAAGCGAAACCGCTTACCATCCCACCATAAGTGGCCAACGAAGAGCGGATCCCCAAACGGATAACACTCACCACTTACCCATACACACATGTGGCCGACGAAGAGCGATAGGTTAAATGTTAATCACTCGCCACAAAACAAAATATACACATGTGACCGACGAAGAGTGATAGGTCAAACATTAACCACTCGTCACATATCCAAACGCACACATGTAGCCGACGAAGAGTGATAGATCAAACATTAATCACTCGCTACATAACCAATACTAACATGTAACCGACGAAGAGCGATAGGTCAAACATTTATCACTCGTCACATGCCTCACCTCCAATTGTGGTCGACAAAGAGTCATTCCTTACGGAAATCACTCACCACATTCCAAACACACACATACACACGTGGCCGACAAAGAGCAATAGGTCAAACGTTTATCACTCGCCACATACACAAACGAATATAGCCAACGAAGTGCTATCCACACGGATATCACTCACTATATTTTCCCAACTCAATTGTGGTCCACGAAAAGTAAATCCTAACGGATGTCACTTACCACGTCGCACGCAAGCAACCAAATTATATACATAAGCGTATAAATATTCCACTCACCTCGATTACTTGAAAAGCAATCCCGATTGAGCTCCGAATCGTCCTAATTTGCCAATTAAACCCAAGCATAAGCGTTAAACACCAATCTTGCCCAATATGACACCTTAACCCTAATTTTGACCCATTAAGTCAAAATCTCACCGTTTACAAGTCTTGACACCAAAACACATTTAACTCGGTTTAATACTTCAACTTAATCCATTTTAAGTTTATAAACCTTAATAAATCAACAATCGGGTCAAAATCATCATCAAACCCTAATTTTGGCTCTAGTCAAAATTAGTCAACTCCAAGAACCCTAAATGTCTCCAAATCATCAATAATCACTAATACTAGTGATTATACACCATTCTCAAGTCTTAAACATGGTTAAATCATTAACCAACCCAAAACCCGCCTTTAACACTTATAAACCCGAATATTGGTGTTAATCTCCAATTAACAACTAAGTGGGTTCTATCTATGAATCATACAATCAAAAGCCCCAAAATTGAATGAAGAACATAAAAACGAATTTCGGAGTTAGAGCTTACCACTAGTATCACCGTGTAGCTAAGAACGAGGAGAACACACTTGTCAACTACACCAAAGATCAACTCCCGATCCTTCCTTTCCAAAAATCCTTTTGAAATCAAATGGGTGTTTGAGTTTTGAGAGAAAAATGAAAAGAAAAGGAAAAGGAAATTAGGAAAATGAAATGAGTGGATGAGGTTAAAACCTCAAATCTGGCTCAAACGCAAAATGACCAAATTACCCTTGAACCTTATTTAAAATTACAAGAATCTGGTACCAGTTTGCCCGTATCGCCACGCCGCGGCCTTAAATGTCGCGCTGCGACCTTTGCCTAGGTCTGGGATCATTTTTAATCAAGCTTCTGATCTTGATTCCAGTTAAATGCCGCGCCGCGGCCTCCTTTGTCGCGCCGCGACGTTCAACGTGGTCTAACTCATTTCCTTGCATACAAGACCTCAACACCCGAACATGTCTCGAACCCTTCATACGCCTATCGTACATACACAATACACCTATAAATCATGTACGGGGAAAAACGGGGTGTAACATGGCGGTCTTACTTCTGGCTGATTAATGGCATGACCTTGGCCCGTGCGTGTGGCTCTCATTCGGTCTTCCATACTCGGAGGTTCCGGATCTGCCATATTTGAATTTGTTGAATCTGAATCACTAGAAGATTTTGATTTAACTTCTTCTTCCTCGATAACATCTGGTTGAATAATTTGTGGTTCAGGAGGAATGATTAGTGGTTCAGGATCTCTGAATTATCCTTGAATATCCTCCGGGTCCTCAATTGTGAAGTCGGGTTCAAAAAATGGATTATCAGAAATTTGAATTGGAGTACTTGTTCGACTAGAGGATGATTCTAAAGAAAATTCCACGGCGATAATATTGGCTAGATGTCTTGATCGAGTTACAGGTGGTGAACGTATGAAAGGTGGTGAACATTTCGCTTGGTGCATTCACTGAATATCCTATTAGTTATAAATACAAAAATTATATAAGTTATCAAATTAATAGACTTTTCTGATTTTGCCCACGTTTCGAATAACCAATAGATGCAGCAGGTAGCCAGGACCCTTTAAATCGAAAATTCACAACTCGCCACTAACAAATCCAACTATTACTACGAACCAGAAAATTTGCGTCAATTAATTTAATCGCTTATAAAAATTTTTCTTCGAAATTTAAAGAAAATAAAAAAAAAATCTATGTCCTAAAAACTAGAGCGTAGAAACGAAAAAGAAAAAGTGCGTCGAAAAACAAGAAGTCGAAAAATAAACGTCGAAAAGTAAACGTCGAAAAAATTACAATCTAAAACTTAGAAACTAAAGTTCTACATTTAAAGCTTAGCGTCTAAAAACTTAAAAATTTAAAGTTGCGACTAAAGTCTTAAATCTAAAGGAACTAAAAATGCAATTCTAAAAGGAAATCGGAAATTACTTAAATCGTCACTAAAAATTAAAGCGATAAGCGGTGTCGTAAAATTCTAAGGCTTCTAAAATCTAATTCTAAGAAAAAAAAACCATAAGGGAGAATTACTGCAAAACTTAAAAACTAAACTTAAACTAAGGTAAAATGAAACTAAAATTATAATTACGAACTAAAAAAATACAAATAATAAAAGATATATAAAAAATGATAAAAATAAAATTTTATATAAAAATATTATTTTTATATTATTATTATATAAAATATTAATTTATATAATTAATAAAACTAACTAAAACTTAATATTACTAATTAAAATTAAATTATAAACTAATTATTAAAATAATTAACCCTAATAATAATAATTATTATAAAATTAAAACCCTAAATCGTATTAATTAGTCCGAGGTTTGTGGCCTGTCACAGTATCTCATGCGATCGCATGAGATTTGGCTATCGGGGTCATGCGATCGCATGGCCCAGTTTACCAGAAATAGATTTGGCTTCGAACAGGCGTCGGCCCAGTTTTTAATTTTATTAATTTATTTTGATTTTAATTTTCTAAAAAATAATATAAAAGTAAAATTTATATAAATTAAAATAAACTTATATTTAAAATCTAAAAATAAAATACTTATTAATTTTATAAATTATAGAGTAAAAAAAATTAACTTTAAAAATATATAAACTTTTTATTTTATACACTTATATATATAGATATTTTTTTTATTTTTTAAAACTTATATATATATATATATATATATATATATATATATATATATATATATATATATATATATATATATATATATATATATATATATATAACTGTTTAAAAATATAGCGTTCCACTTTCGGACTTCCACGGCAACGGCGCCAAAAATACTTGATGTCGAGACGAAGGTATATGAAATACTATTATATTTATTACAAATACGGTACAATTTACACAAGTTTTTATTATTTATATATGGGATATACTTAAACCTTGTAACAACACTTATAGGCAGTGTACCTAATCGTAGAGTAGTTAAGCTTTGGGTAAGTCCGGTTCGTTCCATAGGGATCCTAACTTAGCTTACTTCACTATATTTTTAAACAGTTATATATATATATATATATATATATATATATATATATATATATATATATATATAAGTAGTATTATTATTATTATAAAAGGGGGGTTTTACCGTTTAATGACCGGTTTGTCGATTTTATATTTTAAGTCACAATTAAAACTTAATGCGAAATATAAATAAATACAAATAACTTAATTTAAAGCGTAAAATAAATAACGATAAATAAAATTGCGTTAAATAAAATTGCGAGTATTTAAATGACGATAAATAAAATTGCGATGGAATATGAAATAAAAGAATTATGCTTATTTAAACTTCCGTAATCATGATGTTTGACGTGTTGATTTTAATTTATTACCCTGGGTTAATTGTCCTTTGTCCTGGATTATTTGATATGTCTATCTGATTTTTGTCCAAAATAGTCCATCAGTCATAATTATAAAGTGCGAGTGTCCTCATCAAATTACCCTTATAACCGAAGTCAAATATTCCAACTAATTAGGGATTCAAACTGTAACAATGTTTTAATACTTTATTAATAATTACACCAGGATATCGACTGTATGTAATCCAAGGTCTTAATACTTTGTTAACAATTACACCAGTTATCACTGTATGTAATCCACCCCTATTTTAATAAGTCCATTGATTATTAATCCATCCCCGTGTCCGGTCAAATGAATAATTATTAGTATATATAAATATCTCACCCATCGTATCCAATAGAGCATATGTGGTTATTTATAAATACGTCAAGTTGTAAATCTCTATATTAATTTAACGAGCTATCATTCAGTTATACAAATATAAAGTCCATTAATAGTCAATAGTCATGTGTCCACAAGTGTCAGTCTTTTGTCCAAACCCCAATTATGGTCCAAAGTTCAATAACTCCGTCTTAATATTTAGTCCAACATCATGATTACTTCGGCTTAAATAAGCATAATAATAACTTAGTTACGAGACATTAATTTAAAAAGGTTGGACATAACTTACAATGATTATTAATAGCGTAGCGTTACACGGACAGAGTTTCAACTTTAAAAACCGTAAAACATTCGTTATAATAACCTAATTATTATTAAACTTAACTTAAACTTAAAATTATAAATATAATTATAAATATATATTGAGAATCAGAGAGAAAGAAAGAATTTTTGGTGTCTATACGTCGGCAGAAACCCGAGCTATTTATAGAACTTTTGTGATCCTGAGAGCCATGCGATCGCATGGCTTTTGTGTGTTATTGCCATACGATCGCATGGCCAGCCTGGCCATGCTCCATTCTTGATTAAAACGTGGGCTGCTGATATTTATTTAATATATAATATATATAATTATATATATATATATTATATTATATTCTTGTGCATAGTTGACTTGTAATTTTAGCTCCGTTGAGTTGTACGTTGATACTTGGTTTATGTCTCGGTTCCAGATTTTCGAACGTCTTTTCGTATGCTTTGAAATCTTGTACTTTGCGTTTCACGGCTTGTACTCTTATCAATATTTAGACGTTATTCATCAATAAATTGAACCACTTGGATTGTAACACTTGGATTGTAACTTGTACATTTGAGCATTCTTGCCATTTGCGTATTCAAATTGTCGTTTCTGTCTTCTGTCTTCTTATTTTATTATTTAAACGATTATCACTTGAAAATAGAACAATTGCAACTAAAAGATTGTCTTTTTGGAATGATATTGCTATGAAATATATGTTCTTTTTTAGCATTATCACCTCCACATCTTCAATGCAAAAAAAAATTGCCCAGTTCCAAATCGTGAATTGTATAATTTTGCTCGTGAATCTTCAATTGTCTAGACGCATAAGCAATCACCTTCGTACGTTGCATTAATACACAACCGAGACCTTGCTTTGAGGCGTCACAATAAATCACAAAATCATCATTTCCTTCGGGTAATGATAATATAGGTGTCGTAGTTAACTTTTTCTTCAACAATTGAAACGCATTTTCTTGCTCATCTTCATAGTCAAATTTCTTTCCTTTATGCGTCAATGTAGTCAGGGGTTTTGTTACTTTAGAAAAATCTTGGATGAATCGTCTGTAGTAAGCAGCAAATCCTAAAAATTGACGTATGTGCATTGGAGTTTTTGGGGTTTCCCACTTTTCAACTGCTTCAATCTTTGCCGGATCAACCTGAATGCCTTCTTTGCTCACTATATGATCGAGGAATTGCAATTCTTCCAACTAAAATGCACACTTAGAAAATTTAGCTTACAGTTGTTCCTTCCTCAATACTTCTAGCACCATTCTCAAATGTTTTTCGTGCTCTTGGTCATTCTTAGAGTAAATAAGTATGTCATCGATGAATACAATGACAAACTTGTCAAGATATGGTCCACACACTCGGTTCATGAGATCCATGAACACAGCTGGTGCGTTAGTCAATCCAAACAGCATAACCATAAACTCATAATGACTGTAACGTGTTCTAAAAGCAGTCTTTGGGATATCATCCTCCTTCACCCACATTTGATGATACCATGAACATAAATCAATCTTCGAATAAACCGACGAACCTTGTAGTTGATCAAATAAATCGTCGATTCTTGGTAGTGGATAACGGTTCTTGATGGTAAGCTTGTTCAACTCACGGTAGTCGATACACAAGCTGAACGTACCATCCTTCTTCTTGACAAACAAAACAGGAGCTCCCCACGGTGATGTGCTTGGTCGAATGAAACCACGTTCCAATAGTTCTTGTAATTGGCTTTGTAATTCCTTCATTTCGCTGGGTGCAAGTCTATAAGGAGCACGAGCTATCGGTGCATCTCCTGGTACAAGATCTATTTAAAATTCGACGGACCGGTGCGGAGGTAGTCCCGGTAATTCTTTCGGAAATACATCGGGAAATTCTTTGGTGACGGGAACGTCATTGATGTTCTTTTCTTCGAGTTTGACCTTCTCGAAGTGTACTAAAATGGCATAACAAGCTTTTCTTATTAGCTTTTGCGCCTTCAAGCTGCTAATAAGATTTAACTTCGCGTTACCCTTTTCTCCGTACACCATTATGGGTTTTTCCTTTTTGCGCAGAATGCGAATCGCATTCTTGTAACAAACGATCTCTGCTTTCTCTTTGATCATCCAGTCCATTCCAATTATTACATCAAAACTCCCCAATTCTACTGGTATCAAATTAATTTTAAACGTTTCGTCAACCAGTTTAATTTTTTGGTTCCGGCATATTTTATCGGCTTTAACTAGTCTACCATTTGCTAATTCGAGTAAACACTTATTATCCAAAGGCATTAATGGACAACTTAATTTGGCACAAAAATCTCTACTCATATATGAAATGTCCCGTTCTTATTGATTAAAAACGTTCCATATTAATTGATTTCGTTGCGAGGTTTTGACCTCTATATGAGACGTTTTTCAAAGACTGCATTCATTTTTAAAACAAACCATAACCTTTATTTCATAAATAAAGGTTTAAAAAGCTTTACGTAGATTATCAAATAATGATAATCTAAAATATCCTGTTTACACACGACCATTACATAATGGTTTACAATACAAATATGTTACATCGAAATCAGTTTCTTGAATGCAGTTTTTACACAATATCATACAAACATGGACTCCAAATCTTGTCCTTATTTTAGTATGCAACAGCGGAAGCTCTTAATATTCACCTGAGAATAAACATGCTTTAAACGTCAACAAAAATGTTGGTGAGTTATAGGTTTAACCTATATATATCAAATCGTAACAATAGACCACAAGATTTCATATTTCAATACACATCCCATACATAGAGATAAAAATCATTCATATGGTGAACACCTGGTAACCGACAATAACAAGATGCATATATAAGAATATCCCCATCATTCCGGGACACCCTTCGGATATGATATAAATTTCGAAGTACTAAAGCATCCGGTACTTTGGATGGGGTTTGTTAGGCCCAATAGATCTATCTTTAGGATTCGCGTCAATTAGGGTGTCTGTTCCCTAATTCTTAGATTACCAGACTTAATAAAAAGGGGCATATTCGATTTCGATAATTCAACCATAGAATGTAGTTTCACGTACTTGTGTCTATTTTGTAAATCATTTATAAAACCTGCATGTATTCTCATCCCAAAAATATTAGATTTTAAAAGTGGGACTATAACTCACTTTCACAGATTTTTACTTCGTCGGGAAGTAAGACTTGGCCACTGGTTGATTCACGAACCTATAACAATATATACATATATATCAAAGTATGTTCAAAATATATTTACAACACTTTTAATATATTTTGATGTTTTAAGTTTATTAAGTCAGCTGTCCTTGTTAGTAACCTACAACTAGTTGTCCACAGTTAGATGTACAGAAATAAATCGATAAATATTATCTTGAATCAATCCACGACCCAGTGTATACGTATCTCAGTATTGATCACAACTCAAACTATATATATTTTGGAATCAACCTCAACCCTGTATAGCTAACTCCAACATTCACATATAGAGTGTCTATGGTTGTTCCGAAATATATATAGATGTGTCGACATGATAGGTCGAAACATTGTATACGTGTCTATGGTATCTCAAGATTACATAATATATAATACAAGTTGATTAAGTTATGGTTGGAATAGATTTGTTACCAATTTTCACGTAGCTAAAATGAGAAAAATTATCCAATCTTGTTTTACCCATAACTTCTTCATTTTAAATCCGTTTTGAGTGAATCAAATTGCTGTGGTTTCATATTGAACTCTATTTTATGAATCTAAACAAAAAAAGTATAGGTTTCTAGTCGGAAAAATAAGTTACAAGTCGTTTTTGTAAAGGTAGTCATTTCAGTCGAAAGAACGACGTCTAGATGACCATTTTAGAAAACATACTTCCACTTTGAGTTTAACCATAATTTTTGGATATAGTTTCATGTTCATAATAAAAATCATTTTCTCAGAATAACAACTTTTAAATCAAAGTTTATCATAGTTTTTAATTAACTAACCCAAAACAGCCCGCGGTGTTACTACGACGGCGTAAATCCGGTTTTACGGTGTTTTTCGTGTTTCCAGGTTTTAAATCATTAAGTTAGCATATCATATAGATATAGAACATGTGTTTAGTTGATTTTAAAAGTCAAGTTAGAAGGATTAACTTTTGTTTGCGAACAAGTTTAGAATTAACTAAACTATGTTCTAGTGATTACAAGTTTAAACCTTCGAATAAGATAGCTTTATATGTATGAATCGAATGATGTTATGAACATCATTACTACCTTAAGTTCCTTGGATGAACCTACTGGAAAAGAGAAAAATGGATCTAGCTTCAATGGATCCTTGGATGGCTCAAAGTTCTTGAAGCAAAATCATGACACGAAAACAAGTTCAAGTAAGATCATCACTTGAAATAAGATTGTTATAGTTATAGAAATTGAACCAAAGTTTGAATATGATTATTACCTTGTATTAGAATGATAACCTACTGTAAGAAACAAAGATTTCTTGAGGTTGGATGATCACCTTACAAGATTGGAAGTGAGCTAGCAAACTTGAAAGTATTCTTGATTTTATGAAACTAGAACTTTTGGAATTTATGAAGAACACTTAGAACTTGAAGATAGAACTTGAGAGAGTTCAATTAGATGAAGAAAATTGAAGAATGAAAGTGTTTGTAGGTGTTTTTGGTCGTTGGTGTATGGATTAGATATAAAGGATATGTAATTTTGTTTTCATGTAAATAAGTCATGAATGATTACTCATATTTTTGTAATCTTATGAGATATTTCATGCTAGTTGCCAAATGATGGTTCCCACATGTGTTAGGTGACTCACATGGGCTGCTAAGAGCTGATCATTGGAGTGTATATACTAATAGTACATACATCTAAAAGCTGTGTATTGTACGAGTACGAATACGGGTGCATACGAGTAGAATTGTTGATGAAACTGAACGAGAATGTAATTGTAAGCATTTTTGTTAAGTAGAAGTATTTTGATAAGTGTATTGAAGTCTTTAAAAAGTGTATAAATACATATTAAAACACTACATGTATATACATTTTAACTGAGTCGTTAAGTCATCGTTAGTCGTTACATGTAAGTGTTGTTTTGAAACCTTTAGGTTAACGATCTTGTTAAATGTTGTTAACCCAATGTTTATAATAACAAAAGAGATTTTAAATTATTATATTATCATGATATTATGATGTACGAATATCTCTTAATATGATATATATACATTAAATGTCGTTACAACGATAAACGTTACAAATATGTCTCGTTTCAAAATCATTAAGTTAGTAGTCTTGTTTTTACATATGTAGTTCATTGTTAATATAATTAATGATATGTTTACTTATCATAATATCATGTTAACTATATATATAACCATATATATGTCATCATATAGTTTTTTTACAAGTTTTAACGTTCGTGAATCACCGGTCAACTTGGGTGGTCAATTGTCTATATGAAACCTATTTCAATTAATCAAGTCTTAACAAGTTTGATTGCTTAACATGTTGGAAACATTTAATCATGTAAACATCAATCTCAATTAATATATATAAACATGGAAAAGTTCGGGTCACTACAGTACCTACCCGTTAAATAAATTTCGTCCCGAAATTTTAAGCTGTTGAAGGTGTTGACGAATCTTCTGGAAATAGATGCGGGTATTTCTTCTTCATCTGATCTTCACGCTCCCAGGTGAACTCGGGTCCTCTACGAGCATTCCATCGAACCTTAACAATTGGTATCTTGTTTTGCTTAAGTCTTTTAACCTCACGATCCATTATTTCGACGGGTTCTTCGATGAATTGGAGTTTTTCGTTGATTTGGATTTCATCTAACGGAATAGTGAGATCTTCTTTAGCAAAACATTTCTTCAAATTCGAGACGTGGAAAGTGTTATGTACAGCCGCGAGTTGTTGAGGTAACTCAAGTCGGTAAGCTACTGGTCCGACACGATCAATAATCTTGAATGGTCCAATATACCTTGGATTTAATTTCCCTCGTTTACCAAATCGAACAACGCCTTTCCAAGGTGAAACTTTAAGCATGACCATCTCTCCAATTTCAAATTCTATATCTTTTCTTTTAATGTCAGCGTAGCTCTTTTGTCGACTTTGGGCGGTTTTCAACCGTTGTTGAATTTGGATGATCTTCTCGGTAGTTTCTTGTATAATCTCCGGTCCCGTAATCTGTCTATCCCCCACCTCACTCCAACAAATCGGAGACCTGCACTTTCTACCATAAAGTGCTTCAAACGGCGCCATCTCAATGCTTGAATGGTAGCTGTTGTTGTAGGAAAATTCTGCTAACGGTAGATGTCGATCCCAACTGTTTCCGAAATCAATAACACATGCTCGTAGCATGTCTTCAAGCGTTTGTATTGTCCTTTCGCTCTGCCCATCAGTTTGTGGATGATAGGCAGTACTCATGTCTAGACGAGTTCCTAATGCTTGCTGTAATGTCTGCCAGAATCTTGAAATAAATCTACCATCCCTATCAGAGATAATAGAGATTGGTATTCCATGTCTGGAGACGACTTCCTTCAAATACAGTCGTGCTAACTTCTCCATCTTGTCATCTTCTCTTATTGGCAGGAAGTGTGCTGATTTGGTGAGACGATCAACTATTACCCAAATAGTATCAAAACCACTTGCAGTCCTTGGCAATTTAGTGATGAAATCCATGGTAATGTTTTCCCATTTCCATTCTGGGATTTCAGGTTGTTGAAGTAGACCTGATGGTTTCTGATGCTCAGCTTTGACTTTAGAACACGTCAAACATTCTCCTACGTATTTAGCAACATCGGCTTTCATACCCGGCCACCAAAAATGTTTCTTGAGATCCTTGTACATCTTTCCCGTTCCAGGATGTATTGAGTATCTGGTTTTATGAGCTTCTCTAAGTACCATTTCTCTCATATCTCCAAATTTTGGTACCCAAATCCTTTCAGCCCTATACCGGGTTCCGTCTTCCCGAATATTAAGATGCTTCTCCGATCCTTTGGGTATTTCATCCTTTAAATTTCCCTCTTTTAAAACTCCTTGTTGCGCCTCCTTTATTTGAGTAGTAAGGTTATTATGAATCATTATATTCATAGATTTTACTCGAATGGGTTCTCTATCCTTCCTGCTCAAGGCATCGGCTACCACATTTGCCTTCCCCGGGTGGTAACGAATCTCAAAATCGTAATCATTCAATAATTCAATCCACCTACGCTGCCTCATATTCAGTTGTTTCTGATTAAATATGTGTTGAAGACTTTTGTGGTCGGTATATATAATACTTTTGACCCCATATAAGTAGTGCCTCCAAGTCTTTAATGCAAAAACAACCGCGCCTAATTCCAAATCATGCGTCGTATAATTTTGTTCGTGAATCTTCAATTGTCTAGACGCATAAGCAATCACCTTCGTTCGTTGCATTAATACACAACCGAGACCTTGCTTTGATGCGTCACAATAAATCACAAAATCATCATTCCCTTCAGGCAATGACAATATAGGTGCCGTAGTTAGCTTTTTCTTCAATAACTGAAACGCTTTCTCTTGTTCATCATTCCATTCAAATTTCTTCCCTTTATGCGTTAATGCAGTCAAGGGTTTTGCTATTCTGGAAAAGTCTTGGATGAACCTTCTGTAGTAACCAGCTAGTCCTAAAAACTGGCGTATGTGTTTCGGAGTTTTCGGGGTTTCCCACTTTTCAACAGTTTCTATCTTTGCCGGATCCACCTTAATACCTTCTTTGTTCACTATGTGACCGAGGAATTGAACTTCTTCCAACCAAAATGCACACTTTGAAAACTTAGCGTACAATTTTTCCTTCCTCAATACTTCTAACACCTTTCTCAAATGTTCACCGTGTTCTTGGTCATTCTTTGAGTAAATAAGTATGTCATCAATGAAAACAATGACAAACTTGTCAAGGTATGGTCCACACACTCGGTTCATAAGGTCCATGAACACAGCTGGTGCATTAGTTAAACCAAACGGCATGACCATAAACTCGTAATGACCGTAACGTGTTCTGAAAGCAGTCTTTGGAATATCATCTTCTTTCACCCGCATTTGATGATACCCGGAACGTAAGTCAATCTTTGAATAAACAGACGAGCCTTGTAGTTGATCAAATAAGTCGTCGATTCTCGGTAGTGGGTAGCGGTTCTTGATGGTAAGTTTGTTCAACTCTCGGTAGTCGATACACAACCTGAATGTACCATCTTTCTTCTTGACAAACAAAACAGGAGCTCCCCACGGTGATGTGCTTGGTCGAATGAAACCACGCTCTAAAAGTTCTTGTAATTGGCTTTGCAGTTCTTTCATCTCGCTGGGTGCGAGTCTGTAAGGAGCACGAGCTATTGGTGCAGCTCCTGGTACAAGATCTATTTGAAATTCAACGGATCGATGTGGGGGTAATCCCGGTAATTCTTTCGGAAATACATCGGGAAATTCTTTTGCAATGGGAACATCATTGATGCTCTTTTCTTCAGTTTGTACTTTCTCGACGTGTGCTAGAACAGCATAGCAACCTTTTCTTATTAGTTTTTGTGCCTTCAAATTACTAATAAGATGTAGCTTCGTGTTGCCCTTTTCTCCGTACACCATTAAGGGTTTTCCTTTTTCTCGTATAATGCGAATTGCATTTTTGTAACAAACGATCTCCGCTTTCGCTTCTTTCAACCAGTCCATACCGATTATCACATCAAAACTCCCTAACTCTACTGGTATCAAATCAATCTTAAATGTTTCGCTAACCAGTTTAATTTCTCGATTCCGACATATATTATCTGCTGAAATTAATTTACCATTTGCTAATTCGAGTAAAAATTTACTATCCAAAGGCGTCAATGGACAACTTAATTTAGCACAAAAATCTCTACTCATATAGCTTCTATCCGCACCCGAATCAAATAAAACGTAAGCAGATTTATTGTCAATAAGAAACGTACCCGTAACAAGCTCCGGGTCTTCCTGTGCCTCTACCGCATTAATATTGAAAACTCTTCCACGGCCTTGTCCATTCGTGTTCTCCTGGTTCGGGCAATTTCTAATAATGTGGCCTGGTTTTCCACATTTATAACAAACTACATTGGCATAACTTGCTCCGACACTACTTGCTCCGCCATTACTCGTTCCGACACCATTTGTTCCTTTCGTTCTATTAACCCCTGGTCCGTAGACCTCACACTTCGCCGCGCTATGACCATTTCTTTTACACTTGTTGCAAAATTTGGTGCAGAACCCCGAGTGATTCTTTTCACACCTTTGGCATAGTTGCTTCTGATTGTTGTTGTTGTTGCGGTTATTATTGTTGTTGGGATGATTGTTGTAGTTGCTGTTGTTGTTGTTGTTGTTGTTGTTGTTGTTGGGCCGTTTGTTGTAGTTGCGATTGATGTTGCGATTGTTGGGATAATTGTTGCGATTATTGTTGTAATTGCTGTTGTTGTTGTATTGGTGATTCTTATCACCGTTTTCCTCCCACTTTATTTTGACTTGCTTCACATTGGCCTCTTCAGCAGTCTGTTCTTTAATTCTTTCTTCAATCTGGTTCACTAGTTTGTGAGCCATTCTACATGCCTGTTGTATGGAGGCGGGCTCGTGTGAACTTATATCTTCTTGGATTCTTTCCGGTAATCCTTTCACAAACGCGTCGATCTTCTCTTCCTCATCTTCGAATGCTCCCGGACACAATAGGCACAATTCTGTGAATCGTCTTTCGTACGTGGTAATATCAAATCCTTGGGTTCGTAACCCTCTAAGTTCTGTCTTGAGCTTATTGACCTCGGTTCTGGGACGGTACTTCTCATTCATCAAGTGCTTGAATGCTGACCACGGTAGTGCGTACGCATCATCTTGTCCCACTTGCTCTAGATAGGTATTCCACCATGTTAACGCAGAACCTGTGAAGGTATGCGTAGCGTACTTCACTTTGTCCTCTTCAGTACACTTACTTATGGCAAACACCGATTCAACCTTCTCGGTCCACCGTTTCAATCCGATCGGTCCTTCGGTTCCATCAAATTCCAAAGGTTTGCAGGCAGTGAATTCTTTGTAGGTGCATCCTACACGATTTCCTGTACTGCTAGATCCAAGGTTATTGTTGGTATGTAGCGCAGCCTGTACTGCGGCTATGTTTGAAGCTAGAAAAGTACGGAATTCCTCTTCATTCATATTCACGGTGTGTCGAGTAGTCGGTGCCATTTCCTTCAAAATAGTTAAATGGAACAAGTTAATCATACAGAATATTAAGAGTAGTTAATAGTATTTCGTAGCATAATATGAACTCATTTATAAAAGCTTTTTCTTCATATTAGCGTTTTATAAGTTTAAATTCGGGTAGTACCTACCCGTTAAGTTCATACTTAGTAGCTAATATACAATTCAACTACTACAATTCTATATGAAAAACTGATTGTAATAATATTTCGCGTTCAAACTTTTATACAATATTTTACAAACTTACAATACCGCTTATTTTACATAAAGCATGAAATATAGCACACAATAACTTTGATACAAGATAGTTGTGAAGACAATTCTAGCTAGTACACAAGTCGTTCGGCAAAGGCAATAAAGACACGTAATTCATACGTCCAGAAACAAGTCATGCATTCTGGTTTTACTAGGACTACTTCCCATCCTTGGTCTTGTGCAACATAACCGTTATGGCCGTTGATAAGACAGCGTGTTGTAACGTCATCAAAGGGACTAGGGTTACGTAATGTCCAACAGTCCCGTAATAATCTAAAAACCTCATTTCTTACCCCAATTACCGACTCCGTCACTTGTGGAAACGTTTTGTTTAATAGTTGTAGCCCGGTGTTCTTGTTCTCACTTTGGTGAGAAGCGAACATTACTAATCCGTAAGCATAACATGCTTCTTTATGTTGCATGTTAGCCGCTTTTTCTAAATCACGAAGTCCAATATTCGGATATATTGAGTCAAAATAATTTCTTAACCCGTTGCGTAAAATAGCATTTGGGTTCCCCGCAATATATGCGTCAAAGTAAACACATCGTAACTTATGGGTTTCCCAATGTGATATCCCCCATCTTTCAAACGAAAGTCTCTTATAAACCAAGACATTCTTGGAACGTTCTTCGAATGTCTTACAAACTGCTCTCGCCTTAAATAGTTGTGCCGAAGAATTCTGGCCGACTCTAGACAAGATTTCATCAATCATGTCTCCGGGTAGGTCTCTTAAAATATTGGGTTGTCTATCCATTTTGTGTTTTTAAACTGTAAAATAGACAAGAGTTAGATTCATAAAAAAAATACTTATTAATACAAGCAATTTTTACATATATCATAAAGCATAAGAACACTATATTCCATATATTACACCACACGAATACAACTATCTTATTCCGACTCGCTCGTTTCTTCTTCTTCGGTTTTGGTTCGTTTTGCCAAGTTTCTAGGGATATATGATGTTCCCCTAATACGAGCCGTCGTTGTCCACATTGGTTTAGAAAAACCTGGTGGTTTAGAGGTTCCCGGGTCATTGTTACAACTTAAGGACTTCGGGGGTTGACGATACATATAAAGTTCATCGGGGTTGGAATTAGATTTCTCTATTTTTATGCCCTTTCCCTTATTATTTTCTTTTGCCTTTTTAAATTCAGTTGGGGTAATTTCTATAACATCATCGGAATTCTCGTCGAAATCCGATTCATCGGAGAATTGGTAATCCTCCCAATATTTTGCTTCCTTGGCGGAAACACCATTGACCATAATTAACTTTGGTCGGTTGGTTGAGGATTTTCTTTTACTTAACCGTTTTATTATTTCCCCCACCGGTTCTATTTCTTCATCCGGTTCCGATTCTTCTTCCGGTTCCGATTCTTCTTCCGGTTCCGACTCTTCTTCCGGTTCCGACTCTTCTTCCGGTTCCTCTTCGGGAACTTGTGAATCAGTCCACAAATCATTCCAATTTACATTTGACTCTTCATTATTATTAGGTGAGTCAATGGGACTTGTTCTAGAGGTAGACATCTATCACATAATATCAAACACGTTAAGAGATTAATATATCACATAATATTCATATGTTAAAAATATATAGTTTCCAACAAAAATGTTAAGCAATCATTTTTAAAGAAAACACGGTCGAAGTCCAGACTCACTAATGCATCCTAACAAACTCGATAAGACACACTAATGCAAATTTTCTGGTTCTCTAAGACCAACGCTCTGATACCAACTGAAATGTCCCGTTCTTATTGATTAAAAACGTTCCATATTAATTGATTTCGTTGCGAGGTTTTGACCTCTATATGAGACGTTTTTCAAAGACTGCATTCATTTTTAAAACAAACCATAACCTTTATTTCATAAATAAAGGTTTAAAAAGCTTTACGTAGATTATCAAATAATGATAATCTAAAATATCCTGTTTACACACGACCATTACATAATGGTTTACAATACAAATATGTTACATCGAAATCAGTTTCTTGAATGCAGTTTTTACACAATATCATACAAACATGGACTCCAAATCTTGTCCTTATTTTAGTATGCAACAGCGGAAGCTCTTAATATTCACCTGAGAATAAACATGCTTTAAACGTCAACAAAAATGTTGGTGAGTTATAGGTTTAACCTATATATATCAAATCGTAACAATAGACCACAAGATTTCATATTTCAATACACATCCCATACATAGAGATAAAAATCATTCATATGGTGAACACCTGGTAACCGACAATAACAAGATGCATATATAAGAATATCCCCATCATTCCGGGACACCCTTCGGATATGATATAAATTTCGAAGTACTAAAGCATCCGGTACTTTGGATGGGGTTTGTTAGGCCCAATAGATCTATCTTTAGGATTCGCGTCAATTAGGGTGTCTGTTCCCTAATTCTTAGATTACCAGACTTAATAAAAAGGGGCATATTCGATTTCGATAATTCAACCATAGAATGTAGTTTCACGTACTTGTGTCTATTTTGTAAATCATTTATAAAACCTGCATGTATTCTCATCCCAAAAATATTAGATTTTAAAAGTGGGACTATAACTCACTTTCACAGATTTTTACTTCGTCGGGAAGTAAGACTTGGCCACTGGTTGATTCACGAACCTATAACAATATATACATATATATCAAAGTATGTTCAAAATATATTTACAACACTTTTAATATATTTTGATGTTTTAAGTTTATTAAGTCAGCTGTCCTTGTTAGTAACCTACAACTAGTTGTCCACAGTTAGATGTACAGAAATAAATCGATAAATATTATCTTGAATCAATCCACGACCCAGTGTATACGTATCTCAGTATTGATCACAACTCAAACTATATATATTTTGGAATCAACCTCAACCCTGTATAGCTAACTCCAACATTCACATATAGAGTGTCTATGGTTGTTCCGAAATATATATAGATGTGTCGACATGATAGGTCGAAACATTGTATACGTGTCTATGGTATCTCAAGATTACATAATATATAATACAAGTTGATTAAGTTATGGTTGGAATAGATTTGTTACCAATTTTCACGTAGCTAAAATGAGAAAAATTATCCAATCTTGTTTTACCCATAACTTCTTCATTTTAAATCCGTTTTGAGTGAATCAAATTGCTGTGGTTTCATATTGAACTCTATTTTATGAATCTAAACAAAAAAAGTATAGGTTTCTAGTCGGAAAAATAAGTTACAAGTCGTTTTTGTAAAGGTAGTCATTTCAGTCGAAAGAACGACGTCTAGATGACCATTTTAGAAAACATACTTCCACTTTGAGTTTAACCATAATTTTTGGATATAGTTTCATGTTCATAATAAAAATCATTTTCTCAGAATAACAACTTTTAAATCAAAGTTTATCATAGTTTTTAATTAACTAACCCAAAACAGCCCGCGGTGTTACTACGACGGCGTAAATCCGGTTTTACGGTGTTTTTCGTGTTTCCAGGTTTTAAATCATTAAGTTAGCATATCATATAGATATAGAACATGTGTTTAGTTGATTTTAAAAGTCAAGTTAGAAGGATTAACTTTTGTTTGCGAACAAGTTTAGAATTAACTAAACTATGTTCTAGTGATTACAAGTTTAAACCTTCGAATAAGATAGCTTTATATGTATGAATCGAATGATGTTATGAACATCATTACTACCTTAAGTTCCTTGGATGAACCTACTGGAAAAGAGAAAAATGGATCTAGCTTCAATGGATCCTTGGATGGCTCAAAGTTCTTGAAGCAAAATCATGACACGAAAACAAGTTCAAGTAAGATCATCACTTGAAATAAGATTGTTATAGTTATAGAAATTGAACCAAAGTTTGAATATGATTATTACCTTGTATTAGAATGATAACCTACTGTAAGAAACAAAGATTTCTTGAGGTTGGATGATCACCTTACAAGATTGGAAGTGAGCTAGCAAACTTGAAAGTATTCTTGATTTTATGAAACTAGAACTTTTGGAATTTATGAAGAACACTTAGAACTTGAAGATAGAACTTGAGAGAGTTCAATTAGATGAAGAAAATTGAAGAATGAAAGTGTTTGTAGGTGTTTTTGGTCGTTGGTGTATGGATTAGATATAAAGGATATGTAATTTTGTTTTCATGTAAATAAGTCATGAATGATTACTCATATTTTTGTAATCTTATGAGATATTTCATGCTAGTTGCCAAATGATGGTTCCCACATGTGTTAGGTGACTCACATGGGCTGCTAAGAGCTGATCATTGGAGTGTATATACTAATAGTACATACATCTAAAAGCTGTGTATTGTACGAGTACGAATACGGGTGCATACGAGTAGAATTGTTGATGAAACTGAACGAGAATGTAATTGTAAGCATTTTTGTTAAGTAGAAGTATTTTGATAAGTGTATTGAAGTCTTTAAAAAGTGTATAAATACATATTAAAACACTACATGTATATACATTTTAACTGAGTCGTTAAGTCATCGTTAGTCGTTACATGTAAGTGTTGTTTTGAAACCTTTAGGTTAACGATCTTGTTAAATGTTGTTAACCCAATGTTTATAATAACAAAAGAGATTTTAAATTATTATATTATCATGATATTATGATGTACGAATATCTCTTAATATGATATATATACATTAAATGTCGTTACAACGATAAACGTTACAAATATGTCTCGTTTCAAAATCATTAAGTTAGTAGTCTTGTTTTTACATATGTAGTTCATTGTTAATATAATTAATGATATGTTTACTTATCATAATATCATGTTAACTATATATATAACCATATATATGTCATCATATAGTTTTTTTACAAGTTTTAACGTTCGTGAATCACCGGTCAACTTGGGTGGTCAATTGTCTATATGAAACCTATTTCAATTAATCAAGTCTTAACAAGTTTGATTGCTTAACATGTTGGAAACATTTAATCATGTAAACATCAATCTCAATTAATATATATAAACATGGAAAAGTTCGGGTCACTACAATATAGCTTCTATCCGCAGCCGAATCAAATAAAACATAAGCAGGTTTATCGTCAATAAGAAACGTACCCGTAATAAGCTCCGGATCTTCCTGCGCTTCTACTGCATTAATGTTGAAGGCTCTTCTACGTCCTTGCCTATTATCATTCCCTTAGTTTGGGCACGCACTTTTATAATGGCCTGGCTTTCCACATCCGAAACAAATAACGGCGACATTACTTGTTTCGACATTATTTGTTCCTTTATTTCTGTTAGCCGCTAGTCCGTAGACTTCACACTTCGTTGCACCATGACCCGTTCTGTTGCATTTGGTGCATAACTCCCTACAAATGCTATCCGGATGGTAACTCTCACACCTTTTGCATGGAATTTTCTGCCTCTTGTTGTCATTGTTGTTATTGTTGGGATTGTTGTTGTTGCGGTTGTTATTGTTGTTGGAACGGTTGTTGTAGTTGTTGTTGGGATTACGAATGTTGTTGCGATTTATGTTGCCAATGTTATTGTTGTTGTAATGGTGACCCTTGTCACTGTTTTCTTCCCACTTCCTCTTGCCTTCTTTTATTTTGGCCTCCCCGGCCGCCTGTTCTTTATTTCTTCCCTCAATCTAGCCCATGAGTTTGTAAGCCATTCGACTTGCCTTCTGCATTGAGGTAGGTGTGGATGCACTTACATTCTCCTGAATTCTCATCGGCAGCCCCTTCACAAATGCGTCAATCTGTTCTTCTTCATCCTCAAACACTCCTGGACACAACAGAGACAACTCTGTGAATCGTTGCTCGTATGTGATGATATCGTATCCATGAGCTTATTGACTTCATTCCTGGGACGGTACTGCTCATTCAACAAGTGTTTGAATGCTGACCACGGTAGTGCGTAAGCAGCATCATGTCCCACCTGCTCGAGATGGTGTTCCACCATGTTAACGCAGTACATGTGAAAGTATGCGTGGTGTATTTCACCCTATCCTATTCAGCACATTTGCTTATTGTAAACACAGATTCGACCTTCTCAGTCCACTATTTCAGTCCAACTGGTCCTTCAGTTCCATTGAACTCTAGAGGTTTACAGGCAGTGAAAGCCTTGTAGGAGCATCCTACACGATTTCCTGTGGAGTTAGTTCCACTGCTAGACCCTGAGTGACTGTTATTATTGTGCAATGCAGCTTGTACTGTGACTATGTTCGTAGCAAGAAAAGTACAGAATTCTTCCTCGCTCATATTCAAGTTTTGTCTGGTAGTCGGTGCCATTTCCTTCAAAAATAGCCAAAAGAATTAAATTAATCATATAGAATATTAGGAGTAGTCAATAGTATTTCGTAGCATAATATGAACTTATTACTATAAAAGTCTTTTCTTCATATTAGCGTTTTATAATTGTAATTCGGGTAGTACCTACCCGTTAAAGTTCATACTTAATATTTAATATACAAATTAACTACTACAATTCTATCATGAAAAACTAAATACATTAATACTTCACGCTTAAACTTTTGGTACAATATCTTACAACCATACAATACCACTATTTTACATAGCACACGATAACTATTATACAAGGCGTGAAGTATGGTAGCTGCTGAGACAAATCTAGTTAAACTCAAATCGTTCAGTAAAAACACGCAACTCATAGGCCCAAAAACAAGACATGCATTCCAGTTTAACAAATTTTATATCCCATCCCAGGTCAAGTGGAAAATAACCGTTGTGGTCCTTGATAGTGCAGCACGTTGCGACGTCGTCAAAAGGATGGGGGTTACATAATACCCAACAACGTTGTAACAAATCAAAAACCTTAGTTCTCACCTCAACCACCAATTCCGTTACCAGTGAAAATGTTCGATTAAGAATTTGTAATCCGAGGTTCTTTTTCTCTGTTTGGTGACAGGCAAACATGACCAAACCATAAACATAACATGCTTCTTTAAGTTGCATATTCGAAGCTTTCTCTAATGAATGAAGCCCTATATTGGGGTATATAGAATCAAAATAAGCCCTCAAACCGTAGCGGAAAATTGCATTAGGGTTTCCAGAATATATAGCCATAAAGTAAATATGGGCCAACTTATGGTTTCCCCAAGGTGAGATACACCACCTATCAAAGGAAATCCTTTTATAAACCAAGGCATGCTCGGAATGCCTTTCAAATGCTTTACAAACCAACTTTGCCAAAAATAATTGAGTCGATGAATCCTGAACCACTCTAGACACGATTTCAATAATCATTTCCTGTGGCAGATCTTCTAAAATATTTGATTTTCTAACCCTAACATCCATTTTTGTATTTCATTTTAAAGTGTAAAAGAGATGAAAATTTTACTTAGGTCTGTAGAAGAAGATGATGGGAAATAACAAGACATAATAAGCAATTTCACATATAGCATAAAACCACAAGCACGCTATAATACATATATTACAAGACATGGTAAAAGTTAATAACTGCGAATTCTTCATTCGGATTTATTTGCTTCTTTTTTTGGACTTAGTTCATTTTGCTAATTTCTTACCGATGCCCATAACACCCCTATTACGAGCAGTCATTTTTACACCCTTTTTAGAAGGACCTAGTCTCTTAGATGTTCCAGGTCGATAATCAAAGTTTAAGTAGTACGGGTGTTTACGGTATGAATAGTCAGGATTATTCCTGATAACTAATGGTCCATCGGGTTTGGGATCGGGTTTCTCTATTTTGATGGATAAAGATTTCCCCTTATTATTTTTCTTTCCTTTATTATACTGTACCGGTGTAATTTCTACTACTTCATCGAAATCCTCTTCGGGATTCTCTTCCGGTTCCTCAGGAAATTGTGAATCTTCCCAGTATTTTTCTTCTTCATCAGTGACACCATCGACTAACTTTAGCCTTGGGACAATGGTTGAAGATTTTGACTCACTATTTGAGTCGCTTGAGTGACTATTGTAATCGGAGTCGCTTGAGAGACTAACATGATCGGATGAAGTCATCTATCACATAATAATAAGCATGTTAAGAGATTAATATATCATATAATATTTACATGTTAAGGATATAAAGTTTCCAACAAAAATGTTAAGCAATCGTTTTTAAAGTAGACACGGTCGAAGTCCAGACTCACTAATGCATCCTAACAAACTCGGTTAGACACACTAATTCGAATTTCTGGTTCTCTAAGACCAACGCTCTGATATCAACTGAAATGCCTAGTTCATATTGATTATAAACGTTTCATATTAATTGATTTCGTTGCGAGGTTTTGACCTCTATATGAGACGTTTTTCAAAGCTTGCATTCGTTTTAAAATCAAACCATAACCTTTATTTTATCGACAAAGGTTTAAAAGACATAACATAGATTATCAATCAAAGATAATATAAAATACAACGTTTTCACACTAAGCATTACATAATGGTTTACAAACTATATTACAAAACATGAATCCCGAATGCAAGTTTTAATATTATACAAGCATGCTGACTTCAAAATCCTGACCAAGATAGCATGCAAACAGCGAAAGCTCTTAATAATCACCAGAAAATAAAACATGCTTAAAACGTCAACAAAAATGTTGGTGAGTCATAGGTTAACCTATACAATAAATCTTAATAATAGACCACAAGATTTCATTTTCATAACAACATACATGAACACTCATCTGTATAAAAATCATTCATATGTCGAACAACTGGTAACCGACATTAACAAAATGCATCTAGAATATCCCCAATCATACAGGAACACTCATCTGTATAATAATAATCGAAGTACTAAAGCATCCATAACCTGGATGGGGTTGTTAGGCCCAATAGATCTATCTTCAGGATTCGCGTCAATTAGTGGCCAGTTCACTAATTCTTAGGTTACCAAGCAAAAAGAGTGATATCCGGTGTAATAATTCATTCATAGAATGCAATTTCAAGTACTTGTGTCTATCTTGTAAAACATTTACAAAACTGCATGGATTCTCATCCCAAAATATTAGATAGTAAAAATGGGACTATAACTCACTTGAACAGATTTTCAAATCGTTGAAAATTAGACTTGGCCTCGAATCGATTCACGGATATATATATATATATATATATATATATATATATATATATATATATATATATATATATATATATATATATATATATATATGTATATGTAATAGAATTATATTCATATCATATTTTCAATTACGTGTGGTGATTTAAGTTTTCAAGTTAGTAGTCCATCGTTAGTAGTCCAATAGTCCAATATATAATCTTAGAATTTAATCAAGATGTATTATATTCAAATTATTATAGACTCAATCATGACCCATGGTATGCGTATTGTCTTAGAATTAACCCAGACGTATTGTGTACATGGTGTCTTACGATCTATCCGAACGTATTGTATAACTATTGTCTTAACTAATCAAGATTATATTATATTGTCTCTGACTTAACCAAGACTAGTATATTACAAGGAAATAGTCATGACATGTTTAAATACATGTAGGATATAGGAAAAGTTAGCTAGGATATGGTTAGTATAGATTTTGTTAAAAAAATCCCGTAGCCATTTAAGCTTTTTCTAACCAATATTGTTTTACCCATAATTTCTTCATTACAAATCGGTTTTGAGTGATTCAAATTGCTATAGTTTTGTAATGAACTCAGTTTTATAAAACTAAATTGAAAAAGTGGTGGTTTATAGTCGGAGTTACAGGTTACAAGTCCATTTAGAAAGAGGTGGTCATTTCTGTCGAAAGAACGACATCTTGATGACCATTTTGAAAAATATACTTCTACTTTGGGTTTAACCATAATTTTAAGATATATTATCATGTTCATATGAAACAAAATTTTCCCAGAAAACAAACTTTCAATTCAAAGTTTAAGATAGTTTTTAATTATCCAACTCAAAACAGCCCCCGGTTTCACTACGACGGCGTATGTTCAGTTTTACGGTGTTATTTGTGTTTACAAGTTTTAAATCCTTATGTTAGCATATCATATAGATATATTACATGTGTTTAATTGTTTTTAAAAGTCAAGTTAGAACGATTAACTTTGTTTGCAAACAAGTTTAGAATTAACTAAACTATGTTTTAGTGATTACCGGTTATATACTCCGAATAAGATAGCTATATAAATATGTATCGAATAAGGTTATGAATAAGGTTAATAACTCAAGTTTAGAAGGTAAACCTACTGGAAAATATGAGAAATAATCTTGAGATTGAAAGGATCTTTGATGGCTTGAAAACTCTTGAAGTAGAATCATGGAATGAAAACAAGTTCAAGTAAAATTACTACTTGATTTAAGATAGTTATGTTTATAGAATTTAATCAAAGCTTAGATATAATTATTACCTTGATTTAGAATGACAACCTACTGAGATAAATGAAGGTTTCTCGATCTTGGATGATTACTTGAAATGGATTTGAAAGATTGAAAGTAATCGTGCAAACTTGAAAGATTTCTAGAAGTGTTCTTGAATGATTGTTTTGTATGATGATTTATGTTTGGATTTTTGAGCTAGATTGATGTTGATTTTAATGAAGATGATGAAGAACACTTAGAACATAATGATAGAACAAGAGAGAGATCAAATGGATGAAAGAAAATTGAAAAATGCATGTGTGTGTGTTGTGTCAAAAAACGTGGTCATGCATGTCCATATATGCAAGTTGTAATTTGATTTTTAGTGTAATAATTCTTGCTAGTTGCCAAATGGTTGGTTCCACATGTTTGTTGACTATCTAAGGCTGCTAAGGAGCAAATTTTTATTGGTATATATCAATAGTATATACATCTAGAAGCTGCGTATAATACGGGTACAAATACCGTATGAATATGAGTATAATTCTTGAGAAAATTGAATGCGAATACGAGTATAGTTATCTTTATTGAGTATAAGTATTTTGATATATGTAACTAAGTCTTTCAAAAGTGTATTAATACATCTTAATACGATACATATGTATTCAATTAAATTTAGGAGTTATTACGTCGTTAAACGTTACGTATATATATCGTTTCGAAACCTTTAAGTTAGTAGTCTCATTTTATGTATCCAACCCATTGTTAATATACTTAATGAGATACTTAATTACCATTTTATCAACTTATATATATATATATATATATATATATATATATATATATATATATATATATATATATATATATATATATATATATATATATATATATATATATATATATATCATCATTTTTACAAGTTATAACGTTCGTGAATTGTCGGACGAACTGGGTGGTCAAACGTTTACAACAAACCCGTTTCAATTAATCAAGTCTTAACATGTTTGATTGCTTAACATGTTGGAAAAATTAATGTATGTAAATATTAATCTCATATATATATTTACGGAAAAATCCGGGTCGTTACATTGTTCGTGAATCAAAGGCCAACCTAACAATTGTCATCTCCGTTGTGTCTGCATAATTTCCTGCAATATTGAATCACAATATTGATACGTTAGTTACAGTCTCATTTTTATTATCTAATATTATTACTAGTATTATTAGTAGTATTATTATTATTATTATTTTTATTATTATCATTATTATTATTATTATTATTATTATTATTATTATTATTATTATTATTATTATTATTATTATTATTATTATTATTATTATTAACATTAATATTAGTATTATTATTAATATGATTGTTATAATTATTATCACTGATATTATTATTAAAATTATTAAAATTATCGTTATTATCATTATATTTAAAATTATCAATTTTTATTATCATTATTATTAATATTATTATCATGATTATTATTATTAGTATTATCATTAAGATTATTACTAAAATTATCATTTTTATTAAAATTATCATTATTATTAAAATTATCATTTTTATCATTATTATTATTATTTTTTATTATTATCATTATTATTATTATTATTATTATTATTATTATTATTATTATTATTATTATTATTATTATTATTATTATTATTATTATTATTATTATTATTATTATAATTATTATTATTATTATGAAAATTAAGATTTTAATAACTTTGTTAAGGTTATGGTTATAAAAATAAAGATTTTAAATACAAATATTATTATGAGAATAATTAAAATTAAAATTTATTTATGATTTGAATGAATTATTAATCATTAATATTCTTATCATTAATAATATTACTAATATTATCATTAGTAAATATTATTAGTATTATCATTATTTTTATTATCACTGTTATTAGTATTATTGCAATAAATATTAACTATATAAAAATACATTACAATTATATTAATATTACATATCACTATATTTTTATCATTAAAATGATATTAATTATGCTATATATAAATTATATTATATTAATCAATATATAAACATATATTCTTATCACATATAAACCTTAATATAAATTTTTATTATTAATATATTATAATGAATGAAAAAAATTATATTATTAAACTACTTTAATAAGTATTTATTATATTAATATTAATAAATGTACTATGAAAATAAATATTATATACTTAAAAAATATAGAATAAAAATAAGCTATTTAATTATTAATATCACATATAATTAATTAATATATTACAAATAATAATATATAAACTTGTTTAATTATTATTATATATTTTAATATATATAATTGATATAGGTTCGTGAATCCGAGGCCAACCCTGCATTGTTCAGTTCCGTCGTATGCATATTTTACTACAAAATATCGTATCGTGAGTTTATTTGATCTCTTTTACTCTTTACATTTTTGGGCTGAGAATACATGCAATGTTTTAATAAATATTTTACAAAATTTATACGCGTGAGTTTCATTTGCTCCCTTTTTAAATACTTTTGCAATCTATATTTTTGGGCTGAGAATACATGAAATGCTTTTATAAATGTTTGACGAAATAGACACAAGTAAAACATTCCTCGAATGAATTGTTATACCAGGTATCCCTGTTTATTTTAGCTTGGTAACCTAAGAATTAGTGAACTGTCCACTAATTGACGCGAATCCTAAAGGTAGATCTATGGGCACTAACACCCCCCATTCTGGAAAATGGAATGCTTTAGTACTTCGAGGTTTATATTATACAGATGAGATACCTGTATTACAGACGAGAGGTTCTGTATGTTTTGGGGATATTCTATATGCATCTTTGTTAAGGTCGATTACCAGGCAATGTTATAGAGAGAATGATTTTATACACATGTTATGTGTATGTTATTTTGTGCACGAGATATGTGTACGGTTATTAAAAATCGCGAAGCAACCTACGGGGGAGAAAAGGGTACGTCCCTGCCTCTGCTAAGCATTTATGAAAAATCATTTTTGTACACGAGATATGTGTACTATATTTAAAAATCGCGAGGCAACCTACGGGGGAGAATAGGATACGGACCTATCTCTACCAAGCAAATTAAAATCTTGTGGTCTATTAAAATTACTAAAATCATTGTTTATTATAAACCTATGAACTCACCAACCTTTTGGTTGACACTTTTAAACATGTTTATTCTCAGGTATGAAAGAAATCTTCCGCTGTGCATTTGCTCATTTTAAAGACATTACATGGAGTCGTTCATGACATATTTCAAAAGATGTTGCATTCAAATCATTTGAGTTCAAAAAGATCGTTATTAAATAAATGATAGATTAGTCATTTATATTTGGGAAACATGATAATATCATTGATAGGCATATTTGTAAATTTTCATTGAAATGAAAGTTTGTCTTTTAAAAGAATGTAATGCGTGTAAAACGTATCATATAGAGGTCAGTACCTCGCAATGGGATCAGATGTTGATGTATTCGTCCATATGGATTTGGACGGGTCGTTTCAATTTCACTAGTATATAATACTCATATACGTTTATACACTTCGTCGGTATATGTTAACTTAGTGGTCAAATTCTGTGAAATAGTGAATATGATGAATGAAATTTTTTGTTTTTTCATTATATTCAATCATTGAAAAAATTAAAATAAAAAATATGTGATTTTTTTTAAATATATGTAAAGTATTTATAATTTGAAAGTGGGATTCTAAGTCCCATTTCAAATTATTGTATGTTTATATCTGTATTGTATGTATATTGTCAATTGTACACAACAGGGTAAAACAGTGAACTTTCAAAGACTGGCATTAAGTTCAGCAAAAACTACTAACTTTGACGACAAGACGAAAAACAAATGTGATGTAACAGATGATGGAATGAACAAATGATGTGCACCATTTATCATTCAAACAACCAACAATATGTTTGGAAACTTTGGTAAAATTTTAATCATTTTTCTACGCTAATCACCCTCATGAATTTAAATTTTTACTGATTTCTTGCAAATGAGGGCATTGTAAGATCTTAAGTGTGGGAAGGGATTAAATTCTTTTAGTTTAAACATATTATTAATACACTTAGTTAAATTGCCAAATTTTGTAAAAATTTGAAAATTTTTCAATTAAATGAATTCAAAATCATGTTTATACATATTTATGAACGATAAAACTTGGTTTTAATACCGAAATTATTGTTACCTCGGAAAGGACATAAATTGATAAACAAACCTAAAACGCTAGAATTCATTTAAAAATGGAATAGACGAGAATAAAAAGGCAAAGAAAAAAAAATAACTAAAAGCTAAGTGTGGGAAAAATTACCAAGTTATTTAAAACATTTATCACACATTTTTGTACAAGATTATTGCAGGTACTTTTGTTTTGGACTAAACCAATCAGTTTTACCCAGTTTACTGTAATATAAATGGAAGAAATATGGATCTACACGATGAATCAATTCCATCATTACAGGAAGTAAAGTCTTCCGAAAAAGACACGCGCTTCTTGATTTAGGTCAGGAAGTTGTCGTCCAGACCAGCTGTAGGTTGACGAAAAATCTAGAAAAGTCATCTCTAAAATCAGCAGGAAATCCAAAGGCCTTAGCATCAAACAGGGTCGCCAAGTGGTCAGACTTATCCTAACCATGAGAGGATCTGTCTCGTAAAATGGGGAGGGCGCCGTGCAAATTAGCTGGATAAGACTAATGAATCAGATCCCCAGAAAGGATAATCTCCTTAAAGATCAAAAATCAGCATTTAAACTCGATATTACTCAATCCTTGAGATTGACCTTAAAGATTGAGAATTCAAACTCATGGAATTCAATGATATCTAAACTCGAGCTTGAACGAGAAAATATTTTGATCAAAATTAAAACCGATATGTTTTCAGAAAAACCTATTTTTAATGCGTTCATTACCAATGAACGTAAAATTCTAAGATTTCATCAGAATTCATTAGGTCACCTGAACTAAATCGGGTGTCAACCGTAAGAACGGTGTGTCATACCCCCAAATAGGGCCGGGGGCAAATATGACATTTCAATATCATCACACAATTATATAAATGAGAACGACTCTAAATGAAACATTTTAATAAAATCAATAATTGAATTTGCAGCAGAAACGAAATTGTTGTACATGGTAACCACAAATGAAATAAATGTTTAACAATGATAAGATATAAATAATGCGGACTTCAATGCATCAGCAAGCAAAGCAACATAGGGCAGCACATAAGCTATTCTTCACCCGAGACAAATATGCTTAAATGTCAACACAATGGTTGAGTGAACATCATAGGTTTAATAATCAATAAGTTTAGACCACAAGATTTAGTTCAAAACATCAAAATATCCAATACGCCATGAGTTATAATATCGAGCTAAACATTAACCCCTGACACTATACGGGTGTCGGTAATCATTATTATGTACCCTTGACAATCGGTCAATGGGTAGAGACGTCGCTCTCAATAGGTGATCAAGCATATTTTCACGGGGTCAAGGTGAACCTACGCTTGAGTGCATAAAGGGGTTAAGGACTAACAACATTCGGACCTCCGACGCTTAGTCGTGGATAACCCACGTCGGTATCGTTTCGATCCCGACAGGGTAGCCGATTTGAGAGTCCACCAACAACCTAGCATACGAGGTTGAGTGGCCCAAAGACATGAAGGTTTCATAGTTCAATACATACCTGAAAGTCTTAGAAAGATCGTAAGAATCTTTGTTCGTACGATAGAGATTTGTATGCTTTTAGTTTACGTATTAGTAAACGAATGAATGTCTAGGGTTTTATGAGCTATGTATTTATAGGCTCACGAATTAGGGTTTTGGTAGAATCCTTTCCCTAATTAAATGCAATCTCATCCTTAACTAACTTTCGTTATTTAAGGAATAGAATCCGTAGTGATTATATCGTACATTCCTCTAGAATGTACCGGACCCATATGCAAGTAAACGAACTCGCATCAGATGGTATAGACGCATAGTGTGCGGCTATACCCGTGACACACGCCTTTTTGTGTGATTTAATGCCTTGGATGCGCATCCGCATAGCCTTGCGGATATGCGTATCATTAAGTCCCCCCAGTTCGATGTTATATACAAATGAAATAAAGTGTATGACGTCGAACTAGCAAGAAATAATGGATACACAATTGAGCTTTTCAAATTCGCTAAACCAGATAAGCATGCTTAATAGTGCCAATATAAGTATTAGTCAGATGTCAATTGTAACCGGACAGCTCTGTGAGAGTATTTAAATATATTTGCGTAACCGGATACTGTTGTAGCATTTAATGCAATGTATGCGTGCAGTCACCAACATGTGTTTTCGGCTGCAATACCACTGACCGAGGTGACAACTGTCACTGTTTACTGAAAAGGTAATGATTGTAATTATGCAACCGCCTGTTGATGCTAACGTGCACCGGACCTCTTAACAAGGTAAATAGCCTTAGATTGATACATGTGTACGGCTGTCATCATACCCGCGTTTCCTTTTAAGTCTTCAAATTTGCTCTATAAATAGCCTTTTGGCTTTTTCATATCTCACCATCTTTTTCCTTTTCGAGACAATCTTCTTGAAAGGACCCGTTCATATACATTATAAACGATTCACAATAGTTGATTACATTGCGAGGTATTTGACCTCTATATGATACATTTTACAAACATTGCATTCGTTTTTAAAAGACAATCTTTCTTTACATCGAAAATTGACAGGCATGCATACCATTTCATAATATCCACTATCCAACTATAAATTGATTTAATAATAATCTTTGATGAACTCAATGACTCGAATGCAACGTTCTTCGAAATATGCTATGAAAGACTCCAAGTAATATCTTTAAAATGAGCAAATGCACAGCGGAAGATTTCTTTAACACCTGAGAATAAACATGCTTTAAAGTGTCAACCAAAAGGTTGGTGAGTTCATTAGTTTATCATAATCATTTATTTCCATCATTTTAATAGACCACAAGAATTTCATTTCCAGTTCTCATAAATATACGTCCCATGCATAGAGACAAAAATAATCATTCATATGGTGAACACCTGGTAACCGACATTAACTAGATACATATAAGAATATCCCCTATCATTCCGGGATCCTCCTTCGGACATGATATAAATTTCGAAGTACTAAAGCATCCGGTACTTTGGATGGGGTTTGTTAGGCCCAATAGATCTATCTTTAGGATTCGCGTCAATTAGGGTGTCTGTTCCCTAATTCTTAGATTACCAGACTTTAATAAAAAGGGGCATATTCGATTTCGATAATTCAACCATAGAATGTAGTTTCAATTACTTGTGTCTATTTCGTCAAACATTTATAAAAGCGCATGTATTCTCAGTCCCAAAAATATAAAGGGTAAAAAGGCAAATGAAACTCACCATACTGTATTTCGTAGTAAAAATACATATAACGTCATTGAACAAGTGCAAGGTTGGCCTCGGATTCACGAACCTAAATTAATTATATATATTTATGTGTTGGTCAATATTTGTCTAACAAATTAGGTCAAGTCATAGTGTACCACAATCCTAATGCTCGAGACTAATATGCAAAAGTCAACAAAAGTAAATTTGACTCAAAATAATTTCCAAAAATCTATACATGATTAATATATAGTTTAAATATCGTTGTTTTATATTTTTAAATATTTTTAAAAGATTTATTGGAGTAAATAATATAATTTATTTATTAATAAATAAAATTTATTAAATTTATATAATAAAATATACTTTTATATATATTAAGTTATAAAATTTATAGGGTTCATTTAATATCATAAAGATAATATGATAGGTATTATTAAAGTAAGTTATTACACGTAGTAAAATATGTTTGTATCACATATTTATTTGATAAAATAATATCTATAATGATAGTAAGTAAAAGTTATATTATTTTGTAATAATAATTATTATTATAAAAATATCAATATTTATAATTACTAAGATGACATTAGATAAAACGATAATTCTAATTATGATAACTTTAATATTTACGATAATTTTTAATATTATCTTTAAAATAATAATTCTATTTAAAATAATAATAATAATAATGATATTTTATAGTAACAATGACATTTCTATTAAAATGATAATTTTTGTTAAAATGATAGTTTTAATACTAACGATACTTTTAATAATAATAGTAATGATAAAAATAATAAGAACGATAATTTTATCTAAATCAATATCTTATAATATTTTAATTTCATCATGATACTCTTACCCATTATTTCCTAATCGTTTCATTTAATAGCTTTTAATCGTCTTTTATATCGTGTTCATAATAATGATAATAATAGTAATCAAAATAATTAGGTGTTACAAATATTTGTTTTAATTACACTAATATTAATAATGATAGTTACTATAACATTATTCACGATAATACTAATAATTATCTTAATGATAATATAGTAATAATAATAATAATAACAATAACAATAACCATTTTTAAATAATGATATATATATATTAATAATGGTAATAATAATAATAATAATACCAATAATAATAATAATAATAATTGGATAATAATAATAATAATACTAATTATAACTTTAACGATAATAACGATAGTAATAATAAAAAAAATAACAATTTTTAATGATAAATCCCTTTTATTGATAAAGATAATAATAATGATAATAATAAGATAAAACTAGAACGACGATAAAAACGACGATAATAATAATCATTTTTAATAAAAATATCGAAAATTCAATTGATTATAACTTCTAATCCGTTCATCGAAACCATTCGATATCTAAAGGAAAAGTTCTTAATTTTTCGCTAGCTTTCCAAGGACATGCATATCTTATACCTTATCTCAACTGCAAGTGTAACTAATTCAACATTTAACCTAACCTGTCTAAGGGCAATATCAAAAGTACAAGCATGCATAATCCTAAATACTCGAGCACTAATCAGGGATACACTATTAGTATGTAAAAGTTAAATTATGAGTACTCACGTATCAATATTGAGATTCAATATTGCAGGAAAGGTACGTAGACGCAACGGAAATGATAAACACTATATTGACCTCACGAGTATACCCATGTACCATACTCAATCACCTCCATAGCTATAACCCATAATTTCCTTAATCCTATCCCACTCGAAAAACAATTTCGAAATCACTCGGACAGCACTCCGTCGTAATATTTTATGTATATTAATAATATCTTGAAATAATACGGAGTAAATATATATATGTAAATCGATTGAGAGAGTTTAGAGAAAAATATTTTCAAGTTTCTATGAAATAATGAAACCTATTGAATTCTATTTATAATAGATTTTTGAATTATTAAAGTGAATTATTAAAGTATGAATTATTAAAGTGAATTATTAAAGTATGAATTATTAAAGTGAATTATTAAAGTATGAATTATTAAAGTAAATTATTAAAGTATGAATTATTAAAGTGAATTATTAAAGTATGAATTATTAAAGTGAATTATTAAAGTTAAAGTAAAGTAAAAACAAAGTAAAGGTAAAGTTTAAGTATAGTAAAAGTATAAAACTATGTACGTATAATACGCGTATAAATATATATAATATTAATTTAAATCGTTATATATATAAAATAAAATATAAATATCGTTATCTTTATCATACTAGTTAAGTAATGAGTTGTCAAAAGTGGTTCTAGATATTTATAAAAGTTATATACGTTTTAATAATAAAGTTCTTTTTAAACTGAAAACGTTTTTGTACGTTTAAAACTAAATAGATCAATCGAGTCTTTATGAGATTCAATCTTCCACTATCCTTTGTCTAGTTCTCAATGATTGACAATTTGTTCTTATTTATAAATCACTTTACCATTTTCCGAATATTGTTAAAATGGAAAGATTTCTCAAATCAACGTGAGCCTTTCAACAGAGACTTGTAATCATAATTCAATATATCTAATAATTCAATCATTTGATCTTATCTTCTAATTCCATTGATAAACATTTTGAAACAGATACAATCATATAAAGTATTTAATCTAATATTTTGTTTACGTTTCAAGTTATAATATATATACACATATACATATATAATCATATTCGTTTAATGGTTCGTGAATCGTTGGAACTTGGTCGAGGTTGAATGAATGTATGAACATAGTTTAAAATTCTTGAAATTTAACTTAACAAATATTGCTTATCGTGTCAGAAACATATAAAGATTAAAGTTTAAATTTGGTTGGAAATTTCCGGGTTGTCACAGTACATACCCGTTAAAGAAATTTCGTCCCGAAATTTGAGTGGAAAGGTCGTGAATGATAATAAGTATGTTTTCATGATGCATACGGGCTAAAAATTAGAGTTTTATCATCAGCGAATAATTTGGATAAACAATCCATTTATATGAAGAGTACGAATGAAGCTAACATAGAAGAGTGAAATGAGTAAGTGTAGATTCATCTTATCATTTGACGTAGATATGATTGATTCCCAGATTTTAAGGGATTTGAAGAAAATCTTCTTAATAAGATTTGACTCTCCGGTAATCAAGGGAATTAGGATCCGCTTTAAATGCGATCATCCATTTTAATTGTTTTGTTGGAGATTTTCTTATAAATTCACCTCCTTCATTTCCTTACAACCCACACCTTCTGTTGATGCATTTTATGCAAGTCCCTAGACATCTACCCACGTCCATTGCAGGTACAACAGTTTACAGGCCACCATGATTGCTCGTTATTATCCTATACATGTTTGTATGTGGTTACAGGAACTGCAAGAACGAGATTTAGATGTTTGACTATGTTAGACTTAGTTAGATGTACGAGTGAAGCCTCACTAGTACGATTGACAGGCTCATACGCACGGTTGATGCTGAGCTAAGTCACAATTACAACCTAAATGAGAAGACACGAGTGAGTGATCACCCGTACTGCTGATGAAGCCAACTCGTACGTGTGATGAATGAATCGTATGGGTGAGTCAACATCAGGGGTATATAAAGTCTTATGTTCTTCATTTTAGGTTAAGCCTCTCATTTGTTACACACACTCAGATCTAGTGAGCTCCTCCAATTTTCTCTCAGTCCAAATCACCCAGGTGGTGAATAATAGCTCTAGGTGTTGATCTAATCACACTTGATTTAGTTGTGGTTTGACTAAATTAATCAAAAAAAATTAACCTATTCACTAGAGGATTTGATTCACTTATTCCGCCATTGTGTGAGTTAAATCTGTTGATTTCTAAGTTCCTAGTCATGTTTCATCACCTTCTATTCTTTCCCCCTCAACTCATATTTTAAAGTATTCATCAATATGCTCCATCCAGTTCTGATTCTCGATATACTTCTAACTTTCATATCGGTCATTCTTCTTTTTCATCTACCGCCGGAAGAATCTATTTACTTCTACTATACTCTTGGGTTTATAGTGTTTCTAGTTCTCCCGTGTCTTTATATTGCTATATGCATCGATATATATGGTTTATAATTTCTGGTTTATCGTTGGGCTTTATATGTTCCCTTATATTTCAAAGTCTCTGCTTCTGTCTTCTATAATCATTATCATTAACAGTTAATGCTCTCTTTTATTTGCTGCAATTTATACCCCAATTTTTATTTCGGAGTTTTGTCCTTTTGTTTCTTCTTCTTGCGATTAAGCACCGCTTGTAATGGTCCATAATTCACTGATGTGAATTTCAGAATGAACATTGTTAATGTTCTAGGAAGGAAATTGTGATGGCACGATCTTGACTTGTCAAATTACTAGAATACCTTGGAAAAGGCCGAATCATCAAGAAATATTTTCTTGATATTTTAGAGGTTAAATAGAATACAAGAGTCGTATAACATGACACATGATGATATTATGATCTGTGAATCATCACGTTCCATTTAGAAACTCAGCATGACTTACTGTAATATAATCACGTTGATCAAGTGTCATTATATTATACTAATTCATGCTTCAGTTCCCAACACTACTTCAAAATATTCCTATTTTAAACTTGAATGTTTCAGAATTTAGAAACTAAAATAGTTTCTTTTATGATGTAATACAGATAGTGCGAAGAGGTAAATGATTTCAAATAAGAAAAATTAAGAAAATATCTTCAGAAATATGGAGGATATTTATAATGAAAGATATGATGATATTTTAGAATTTCTAATATCAGAGGATGATGAAGAATATTGTTCGCAGGGGTTTAGAGTCAGGAGCAAGGTATTCGTTAATGACTTCAGCAGGTACTGAATCATTTGGATCCTTTGAAGTCAAGTTCAGTCTTTGTAATTTGTCCAAAGCCTCCTTCCTACTTTGCTCAATCCGTTTTCCAGTTCCAAAACTTCTCTTTTTCTGCGCTTTGCCAGCACACTTCATCATTATCATTCAGCTTTTACCGTTTAAAGTCGTTTTTAGTTTTTGTTGCTTCATCAGCATTTTTTCCATTTTCGGAGAACCAATTCTTAGTTCGGAGTGTTTTTTAGAAACTTCACATTCAAATTAAGTCCAGAAGATAGACGTTATATATACACATATAACTGTTGGCGTAGACATGCTGCGAGATTTCAAAATACTGATTGCTAATTCCCAATGATTCGTATGGCAATTCTCATTACAAGATGCGAATGAGTAAATGATGGGGTTTCAATAAATAATTATAATGACTTTTTGGAGAGGCTAAAGTCAAAGGGTAATGAAGTTGTTGGTACATCTGCTAATAATGTGGTGGAATGTAAAAGGTTCCCTAGTAACGATGGTGTATATCTCAAGGTTATAATAAGGTTAGTCTGACTGAAAAGTTGAAGTTGACTTGCTGGAGCTGTGACAAAACTGGCTACTTTGAATAGGAGTCGCAAAGTTATTTTTGCTAATAAATGCCAAAGAATCTGACGCGGATACGTTGTTTAAACTTTTACTTTGGTTTCAAGAGTTTTTCGGGTACATAACTGTGGGTAACATGTGGTTGGATCATCATCTCGATTGCTCATCATTCGAAGTGTCTTCAGAAATTTTCGAAGGGTTTGAACACAGATTGTAATCGTTAACATACATTTGATGTTCTAACACAGTTTTGAAGTCAAAATATAGCTTGTGAAAGATGTAAGGATCTAAGAGTGATGATTTTGGTCATATCTCGAGTTGAATTTTGAGATTTCAAAATCAAAAAATGTAATTAAATTTTGAATGGGTATGGTTGTTTTGATTTCTATAAAAGAATGTATATTGTTGTGAAAGTAGGGAGTATAATAGATAATTTGCTGAATCAGATTCGAAGAATGTAATATATTATTTGTGAATTTATATATCTCTCGGGTATTATCTGAAATGTCCCGTTCTTATTGATTAAAAACGTTCCATATTAATTGATTTCGTTGCGAGGTTTTGACCTCTATATGAGACGTTTTTCAAAGACTGCATTCATTTTAAAATAAAACATAACCTTTATTTCATCAATAAAGGTTTAAAAAGCTTTACGTAGATTATCAAATAATGATAATCTAAAATATCATGTTTACACACGACCATTACATAATGGTTTACAATACAAATATGTTACAACAAAATAAGTTTCTTGAATGCAGTTTTTACACAATATCATACAAGCATGGACTCCAAATCTCGTCCTTATTTAAGTATGCGACAGCGGAAGCTCTTAATAATCACCTGAGAATAAACATGCTTAAAACGTCAACAAAAATGTTGGTGAGTTATAGGTTTAACCTATATATATCAAATCATAATAATAGACCACAAGATTTCATATTTCAATACACATCCCATACATAGAGATAAAAATCATTCATATGGTGAACGACTGGTAACCGACATTAACAAAATGCATATATAAGAATATCCCCATCATTCCGGGACACCCTTCGGATATGATATAAATTTCGAAGTACTAAAGCATCCGGTACTTTGGATGGGGTTTGTTAGGCCCAATAGATCTATCTTTAGGATTCGCGTCAATTAGGGTGTATGTTCCCTAATTCTTAGATTACCAGACTTAATAAAAAGGGGCATATTCGATTTCGATAATTCAACCATAGAATGTAGTTTCACGTACTTGTGTCTATTTTGTAAATCATTTATAAAACCTGCATGTATTCTCATCCCAAAAATATTAGATTTTAAAAGTGGGACTATAACTCACTTTCACAGATTTTTACTTCGTCGGGAAGTAAGACTTGGCCACTGGTTGATTCACGAACCTATAACAATATATACATATATATCAAAGTATGTTCAAAATATATTTACAACACTTTTAATATATTTTGATGTTTTAAGTTTATTAAGTCAGCTGTCCTCGTTAGTAACCTACAACTAGTTGTCCACAGTTAGATGTACAGAACTAAATCGATAAATATTATCTTGAATCAATCCACGACCCAGTGTATACGTATCTCAGTATTGATCACAACTCAAACTATATATATTTTGGAATCAACCTCAACCCTGTATAGCTAACTCCAACATTCACATATAGAGTGTCTATGGTTGTTCCGAAATATATATAGATGTGTCGACATGATAGGTCGAAACATTGTATACGTGTCTATGGTATCTCAAGATTACATAATATACAATACAAGTTGATTAAGTTATGGTTGGAATAGATTTGTTACCAAATTTTCACGTAGCTAAAATGAGAAAAATTATCCAATCTTGTTTTACCCATAACTTCTTCATTTTAAATCCGTTTTGAGTGAATCAAATTGCTATGGTTTCATATTGAACTCTATTTTATGAATCTAAACAGAAAAAGTATAGGTTTATAGTCGGAAAAATAAGTTACAAGTCGTTTTTGTAAAGGTAGTCATTTCAGTCGAAAGAACGACGTCTAGATGACCATTTTAGAAAACATACTTCCACTTTGAGTTTAACCATAATTTTTGGATATAGTTTCATGTTCATAATAAAAATCATTTTCTCAGAATAACAACTTTTAAATCAAAGTTTATCATAGTTTTTAATTAACTAACCCAAAACAGCCCGCGGTGTTACTACGACGGCGTAAATCCGGTTTGACGGTGTTTTTCGTGTTTTCAGGTTTTAAATCATTAAGTTAGCATATAATATAGATATAGAACATGTGTTTAGTTGATTTTAAAAGTCACATTAGAAGGATTAACTTTTGTTTGCGAACAAGTTTAGAATTAACTAAACTATGTTCTAGTGATTACAAGTTTAAACCTTCGAATAAGATAGCTTTATATGCATGAATCGAATGATGTTATGAACATCATTACTACCTTAAGTTCCTTGGATAAACCTACTGGAAAAGAGAAAAATGGATCTAGCTTCAATGGATCCTTGGATGGCTCGAAGTTCTTGAAGCAAAATCATGACACGAAAACAAGTTCAAGTAAGATCATCACTTGAAATAAGATTGTTATAGTTATAGAATTTGAACCAAAGTTTGAATATGATTATTACCTTGTATTAGAATGATAACCTACTGTAAGAAACAAAGATTTCTTGAGGTTGGATGATCACCTTACAAGATTGGAAGTGAGCTAGCAAACTTGAAAGTATTCTTGATTTTATGAAACTAGAACTTTTGGAATTTATGAAGAACACTTAGAACTTGAAGATAGAACTTGAGAGAGATCAATTAGATGAATAAAATTGAAGAATGAAAGTGTTTGTAGGTGTTTTTGGTCGTTGGTGTATGGATTAGATATAAAGGATATGTAATTTTATTTTCATGTAAATAAGTCATGAATGATTACTCATATTTTTGTAATTTTATGAGATATTTCATGCTAGTTGCCAAATGATGGTTCCCACATGTGTTAGGTGACTCACATGGGCTGCTAAGAGCTGATCATTGGAGTGTATATACCAATAGTACATACATCTAAAAGCTGTGTATTGTACGAGTACGAATACGGGTGCATACGAGTAGAATTGTTGATGAAACTGAACGAGGATGTAATTGTAAGCATTTTTGTTAAGTAGAAGTATTTTGATAAGTGTATTGAAGTCTTTCAAAAGTGTATAAATACATATTAAAACACTACATGTATATACATTTTAACTGAGTCGTTAAGTCATCGTTAGTCGTTACATGTAAGTGTTGTTTTGAAACCTTTAGGTTAACGATCTTGTTAAATGTTGTTAACCCAATGTTTATAACATCAAATGAGATTTTAAATTATTATATTATCATGTATGAATATCTCTTAATATGATATATATACATTAAATGTCTTTACAACGATAATCGTTACATATATGTCTCGTTTAAAAATCATTAAGTTAGTAGTCTTGTTTTTACATATGTAGTTCATTGTTAATATACTTAATGACATGTTTACTTATCATAGTATCATGTTAACTATATATATATCCATATATATGTCATCATATAGTTTTTACAAGTTTTAACGTTCGTGAATCACCGGTCAACTTGGGTGGTCAATTGTCTATATGAAACATATTTCAATTAATCAAGTCTTAACAAGTTTGATTGCTTAACATGTTGGAAACATTTAATCATGTAAATATCAATCTCAATTAATATATATAAACATGGAAAAGTTCGGGTCACTACAGTACCTACCCGTTAAATAAATTTCGTCCCGAAATTTTAAGTTGTTGAAGGTGTTGACGAATCTTCTGGAAATAGATGCGGGTATTTCTTCTTCATCTGATCTTCACGCTCCCAGGTGAACTCGGGTCCTCTACGAGCATTCCATCGAACCTTAACAATTGGTATCTTGTTTTGCTTAAGTCTTTTAACCTCACGATCCATTATTTCGACGGGTTCTTCGATGAATTGAAGTTTTTCGTTGATTTGGATTTCATCTAACGGAATAGTGAGATCTTCTTTAGCAAAACATTTCTTCAAATTCGAGACGTGGAAAGTGTTATGTACAGCCGCGAGTTGTTGAGGTAACTCTAGTCGGTAAGCTACTGGTCCGACACGATCAATAATCTTGAATGGTCCAATATACCTTGGATTTAATTTTCCTCGTTTACCAAATCGAACAACGCCTTTCCATGGTGCAACTTTAAGCATGACCATCTCTCCAATTTCAAATTCTATATCTTTTCTTTTAATGTCAGCGTAGCTCTTTTGTCGACTTTGGGCGGTTTTCAACCGTTGTTGAATTTGGATGATCTTCTCGTTAGTTTCTTGTATAATCTCCGGACCCGTAATCTGTCTATCCCCCACTTCACTCCAACAAATCGGAGACCTGCACTTTCTACCATAAAGTGCTTCAAACGGCGCCATCTCAATGCTTGAATGGTAGCTGTTGTTGTAGGAAAATTCTGCTAATGGTAGATGTCGATCCCAACTGTTTCCGAAATCAATAACACATGCTCGTAGCATGTCTTCAAGCGTTTGTATCGTCCTTTCACTCTGCCCATCAGTTTGTGGATGATAGGCAGTACTCATGTCTAGACGAGTTCCTAATGCTTGCTGTAATGTCTGCCAGAATCTTGAAATAAATCTGCCATCCCTATCAGAGATAATAGAGATTGGTATTCCATGTCTGGAGACGACTTCCTTCAAATACAGTCGTGCTAACTTCTCCATCTTGTCATCTTCTCTTATTGGCAGGAAGTGTGCTGATTTGGTGAGACGATCAACTATTACCCAAATAGTATCAAAACCACTTGCAGTCCTTGACAATTTAGTGATGAAATCTATGGTAATGTTTTCCCATTTCCATTCCGGGATTTTGGGTTGTTGAAGTAGACCTGATGGTTTCTGATGTTCAGCTTTGACCTTAGAACACGTCAAACATTCTCCCACGTATTTAGCAACATCGGCTTTCATACCCGGCCACCAAAAATGTTTCTTGAGATCCTTGTACATCTTCCCCGTTCCAGGATGTATTGAGTATCTGGTTTTATGAGCTTCTCTAAGCACCATTTCTCTCATATCTCCAAATTTTGGTACCCAAATCCTTTCAGCCCTATACCGGGTTCCGTCTTCCCGAATATTAAGATGCTTCTCCGATCCTTTGGGTATTTCATCCTTTAAATTTCCCTCTTTTAAAACTCCTTGTTGCGCCTCCTTTATTTGAGTAGTAAGGTTATTATGAATCATTATATTCATAGATTTTACTCGAATGGGTTCTCTGTCCCTCCTGCTCAAGGCATCGGCTACCACATTTGCCTTCCCCGGGTGGTAACGAATCTCAAAGTCGTAATCATTCAACAATTCAATCCACCTACGCTGCCTCATATTCAGTTGTTTCTGATTAAATATGTGTTGAAGACTTTTGTGGTCGGTATATATAATACTTTTGACCCCATATAAGTAGTGCCTCCAAGTCTTTAATGCAAAAACAACCGCGCCTAATTCCAAATCATGCGTCGTATAATTTTGCTCGTGAATCTTCAATTGTCTAGACGCATAAGCAATCACCTTCGTTCGTTGCATTAATACACAACCGAGACCTTGCTTTGATGCGTCACAATAAATCACAAAATTATCATTCCCTTCAGGCAATGACAATATAGGTGCCGTAGTTAGCTTTTTCTTCAATAACTGAAACGCTTTCTCTTGTTCATCCTTCCATTCAAATTTCTTCCCTTTATGCGTTAATGCAGTCAAGGGTTTTGCTATTCTGGAAAAGTCTTGGATGAACCTTCTGTAGTAACCAGCTAGTCCTAAAAACTGGCGTATGTGTTTCGGAGTTTTCGGGGTTTCCCACTTTTCAACAGTTTCTATCTTTGCCGGATCCACCTTAATACCTTCTTTGTTCACTATGTGACCGAGGAATTGAACTTCTTCCAACCAAAATGCACACTTTGAAAACTTAGCGTACAATTCTTCCTTCCTCAATACTTCTAACACCTTTCTCAAATGTTCACCGTGTTCTTGGTCATTCTTTGAGTAAATAAGTATGTCATCAATGAAAACAATGACAAACTTGTCAAGGTATGGTCCACACACTCGGTTCATAAGGTCCATGAACACAGCTGGTGCATTAGTTAAACCAAACGGCATGACCATAAACTCGTAATGACCGTAACGTGTTCTGAAAGCAGTCTTTGGAATATCATCTTCTTTCACCCGCATTTGATGATACCCGGAACGTAAGTCAATCTTTGAATAAACAGACGAGCCTTGTAGTTGATCAAATAAGTCGTCGATTCTCGGTAGTGGGTAGCGGTTCTTGATGGTAAGTTTGTTCAACTCTCGGTAGTCGATACACAACCTGAATGTACCATCTTTCTTCTTGACAAACAAAACAGGAGCTCCCCACGGTGATGTGATTGGTCGAATGAAACCACGCTCTAAAAGTTCTTGTAATTGGCTTTGCAGTTCTTTCATCTCACTGGGTGCGAGTCTGTAAGGAGCACGAGCTATTGGTGCAGCTCCTGGTACAAGATCTATTTGAAATTCAACAGATCGATGCGGAGGTAGCCCCGGTAATTCTTTTGGAAATACATCGGGAAATTATTTTGCAATGGGAACATCATTGATGCTCTTTTCTTCAGTTTGTACTTTCTCGACGTGTGCTAGAACAGCATAGCAACCTTTTCTTATTAGTTTTTGTGCCTTCAAATTACTAATAAGATGTAGCTTCGTGTTGCCCTTTTCTCCGTACACCATTAAGGGTTTTCCTTTTTCTCGTATAATGCGAATTGCATTTTCATAACAAACGATCTATACTTTCACTTCTTTCAACCAGTCCATACCGATTATCACATCAAAACTCCCTAACTCTACTGGTATCAAATCAATCTTAAATGTTTCGCTAACCAGTTTAATTTCTCGATTCTGACATATATTATCTGCTGAAATTAATTTACCATTTGCTAATTCGAGTAAAAATTTACTATCCAAAGGCGTCAATGGACAACTTAATTTAGCACAAAAATCTCTACTCATATAGCTTCTATCCGCACCCGAATCAAATAAAACTTAAGCAGATTTATTGTCAATAAGAAACGTACCCGTAACAAGCTCCGGGTCTTCCTGTGTCTCTGCCGCATTAATATTGAAAACTCTTCCGCGGCCTTGTCCATTCGTGTTCTCCTGGTTCGGGCAATTTCTAATAATGTGGCCCGGTTTTCCACATTTATAACAAACTACATTGGCATAACTTGCTCCGACACTACTTGCTCTGCCATTACTCGTTCCGACACCATTTGTTCCTTTCATTCTATTAACCCCTGGTCCGTAGACCTCACACTTCGCCGCGCTATGACCATTTCTTTTACACTTGTTGCAAAATTTGGTGCAGAACCCCGAGTGATACTTTTCACACCTTTGGCATAGCGGCTTCTGATTGTTGTTGTTGTTGCGGTTATTATTGTTGTTGGGATGATTGTTGTAGTTGCTGTTGTTGTTGTTGTTGTTGTTGTTGTTGTTGGGCCGTTTGTTGTAGTTGCGATTGATGTTGCGATTGTTGGGATAATTGTTGCGATTATTGTTGTAATTGCTGTTGTTGTTGTATTGGTGATTCTTATCACCGTTTTCCTCCCACTTTCTTTTGACTTGCTTCACATTGGCCTCTTCAGCAGTCTGTTCTTTAATTCTTTCTTCAATCTGGTTCACTAGTTTGTGAGCCATTCTACATGCCTGTTGTATGGAGGCGGGATCGTGTGAACTTATATCTTCTTGGATTCTTTCCGGTAATCCTTTCACAAACGCGTCGATCTTCTCTTCCTCATCTTCGAATGCTCCCGGACACAATAGGCACAATTCTGTGAATCGTCTTTCGTACGTGGTAATATCAAATCCTTGGGTTCGTAACCCTCTAAGTTCTGTCTTGAGCTTATTGACCTCGGTTCTGGGACGGTACTTCTCGTTCATCAAGTGCTTGAATGCTGACCACGGTAGTGCGTACGCATCGTCTTATCCCACTTGCTCTAGATAGGTATTCTACCATGTTAACGCAGAACCTGTGAAGGTATGCGTAGCGTACTTCACTTTGTCCTCTTCAGTACACTTACTTATGGCAAACACCGATTCGATCTTCTCGGTCCACCGTTTCAATCCGATCGGTCCTTCGGTTCCATCAAATTCCAAAGGTTTGCAGGCAGTGAATTCTTTGTAGGTGCATCCTACACGATTTCCTGTACTGCTAGATCCAAGGTTATTGTTGGTATGTAGCGCAGCCTGTACTGCGGCTATGTTTGAAGCTAAAAAAGTACGGAATTCTTCTTCATTCATATTCACGGTGTGTCGAGTAGTCGGTGCCATTTCCTTCAAAATTATCAAATGGAACAAGTTAATCATACAGAATATTAAGAGTAGTTAATAGTATTTTGTAGCATAATATGAACTCATTTATAAAAGCTTTTTCTTCATATTAGCGTTTTATAAGTTTAAATTCGGGTAGTACCTACCCGTTAAGTTCATACTTAGTAGCTAATATACAATTCAACTACTACAATTCTATATGAAAAACTGATTATAATAATATTTCGCGTTCAAACTTTTATACAATATTTTACAAACTTACAATACAGCTTATTTTACATAAAGCATGAAATATAGCACACAATAACTTAGATACAAGATAGTTGTGAAGATAATTCTAGCTAGTACACAAGTCGTTCAGCAAAGGCAATAAAGACACGTAATTCATACGTCCAGAAACAAGTCATGCATTCTGGTTTTACTAGGACTACTTCCCATCCTTGGTCTTGTGGAACATAACCGTTATGGCCGTTGATAAGACAGCGTGTTGTAATGTCGTCAAAGGGACGAGGGTTACGTAATGACCAACAGTCTCGTAATAACCTAAAAACCTCATTTCTTATCCCAATTACCGACTCCGTTACTTGTGGGAACGTTTTGTTTAATAGTTGTAGCCCGATGTTCTTGTTCTCACTTTGGTGAGAAGCGAACATTACTAATCCGTAAGCATAACATGCTTCTTTATGTTGCATGTTAGCCACTTTTTCTAAATCACGAAGTCCAATATTCGGATATATTGAGTCAAAATAATTTCTTAACCCATTGCGTAAAATAGCATTTGTGTTCCCCGCAATATATGCGTCAAAGTAAACACATCGTAACTTATGGGTTTCCCAATGTGATATCCCCCATCTTTCAAACGAAAGTCTCTTATAAACCAAGACATTCTTGGAACGTTCTTCGAATGTCTTACAAACTGATCTCGCCTTAAATAGTTGTGCCGAGGAATTCTGGCCGACTCTAGACAAGATTTCATCAATCATGTCTCCGGGTAGGTCTCTTAAAATATTGGGTTGTCTATCCATTTTGTGTTTTTAAACTGTAAAATAGACAAGAGTTAGATTCATAAAAAAATACTTATTAATACAAGCAATTTTTACATATATCATAAAGCATAAGAACACTATATTACATATATTACACCACACGAATACAACTATCTTATTCCGACTCGCTCATTTCTTCTTCTTCAGTTTTGGTTCGTTTTGCCAAGTTTCTAGGGATATATGATGTTCCCCTAATACGAGCCGTCGTTGTCCACATTGGTTTAGAAAAACCTGGTGGTTTAGAGGTTCCCGGGTCATTGTTACAACTTAAGGACTTCGGGGGTTGACGATACATATAAAGTTCATCGGGGTTGGAATTAGATTTCTCTATTTTTATGCCCTTTCCCTTATTATTTTCTTTTACCTTTTTAAATTCAGTTGGGGTAATTTCTATAACATCATTGGAATTCTCGTCGGAATCCGATTCATCGGAGAATTGGTAATCCTCCCAATATTTTGCTTCCTTGGCGGAAACACCATTGACCATAATTAACCTTGGTCGGTTGGTTGAGGATTCTCTTTTACTTAACCGTTTTATTATTTCCCCCACCGGTTCCGATTCTTCTTCCGGTTCCGATTCTTCTTCCGGTTCCGATTCTTCTTCCGGTTCCGACTCTTCTTCCGGTTCCTCTTCGGGAACTTGTGAATCAGTCCACGAATCATTTCAATTTACATTTGACTCTTCATTATTATTAGGTGAGTCAATGGGACTTGTTCTAGAGGTAGACATCTATCACATAATATCAAACACGTTAAGAGATTAATATATCACATAATATTCATATGTTAAAAATATATAGTTTCCAACAAAAATGTTAAGCAATCATTTTTAAAGAAAACACGGTCGAAGTCCAGACTCACTAATGCATCCTAACAAACTCGATAAGACACACTAATGCAAATTTTCTGGTTCTCTAAGACCAACGCTCGGATACCAACTGAAATGTCCCGTTCTTATTGATTAAAAACGTTCCATATTAATTGATTTCGTTGCGAGGTTTTGACCTCTATATGAGACGTTTTTCAAAGACTGCATTCATTTTAAAATAAAACATAACCTTTATTTCATCAATAAAGGTTTAAAAAGCTTTACGTAGATTATCAAATAATGATAATCTAAAATATCCTGTTTACACACGACCATTACATAATGGTTTACAATACAAATATGTTACAACAAAATAAGTTTCTTGAATGCAGTTTTTACACAATATCATATAAGCATGGACTCCAAATCTCGTCCTTATTTAAGTATGCGACAGCGGAAGCTCTTAATAATCACCTGAGAATAAACATGCTTAAAACGTCAACAAAAATGTTGGTGAGTTATAGGTTTAACCTATATATATCAAATCATAATAATAGACCACAAGATTTCATATTTCAATACACATCCCATACATAGAGATAAAAATCATTCATATGGTGAACACCTGGTAACCGACATTAACAAAATGCATATATAAGAATATCCCCATCATTCCGGGACACCCTTCAGATATGATATAAATTTTGAAGTACTAAAGCATCCGGTACTTTGGATGGGGTTTGTTAGGCCCAATAGATCTATCTTTAGGATTCGCGTCAATTAGGGTGTCTGTTCCCTAATTCTTAGATTACCAGACTTAATAAAAAGGGGCATATTCGATTTCGATAATTCAACCATAGAATGTAGTTTCACGTACTTGTGTCTATTTTGTAAATCATTTATAAAACCTGCATGTATTCTCATCCCAAAAATATTAGATTTTAAAAGTGGGACTATAACTCACTTTCACAGATTTTTACTTCGTCGGGAAGTAAGACTTGGCCACTGGTTGATTCACGAACCTATAACAATATATACATATATATCAAAGTATGTTCAAAATATATTTACAACACTTTTAATATATTTTGATGTTTTAAGTTTATTAAGTCAGCTGTCCTCGTTAGTAACCTACAACTAGTTGTCCACAGTTAGATGTACAGAACTAAATCGATAAATATTATCTTGAATCAATCCACGACCCAGTGTATACGTATCTCAGTATTGATCACAACTCAAACTATATATATTTTGGAATCAACCTCAACCCTGTATAGCTAACTCCAACATTCACATATAGAGTGTCTATGGTTGTTCCGAAATATATATAGATGTGTCGACATGATAGGTCGAAACATTGTATACGTGTCTATGGTATCTCAAGATTACATAATATACAATACAAGTTGATTAAGTTATGGTTGGAATAGATTTGTTACCAAATTTTCACGTAGCTAAAATGAGAAAAATTATCCAATCTTGTTTTACCCATAACTTCTTCATTTTAAATCCGTTTTGAGTGAATCAAATTGCTATGGTTTCATATTGAACTCTATTTTATGAATCTAAACAGAAAAAGTATAGGTTTATTGTCAGAAAAATAAGTTACAAGTCGTTTTTGTAAAGGTAGTCATTTCAGTCGAAAGAACGACGTCTAGATGACCATTTTAGAAAACATACTTCCACTTTGAGTTTAACCATAATTTTTGGATATAGTTTCATGTTCATAATAAAAATCATTTTCTCAGAATAACAACTTTTAAATCAAAGTTTATGATGGTTTTTAATTAACTAACCCAAAACAGCCCGCGGTGTTACTACGACGGCGTAAATCCGGTTTGACGGTGTTTTTCGTGTTTCCAGGTTTTAAATCATTAAGTTAGCATATCATATAGATATAGAACATGTGTTTAGTTGATTTTAAAAGTCATGTTAGAAGGATTAACTTTTGTTTGCGAACAAGTTTAGAATTAACTAAACTATGTTCTAGTGATTACAAGTTTAAACCTTCGAATAAGATAGCTTTATATGCATGAATCGAATGATGTTATGAACATCATTACTACCTTAAGTTCCTTGGATAAACCTACTGGAAAAGAGAAAAATGGATCTAGCTTCAATGGATCCTTGGATGGCTCGAAGTTCTTGAAGCAAAATCATGACACGAAAACAAGTTCAAGTAAGATCATCACTTGAAATAAGATTGTTATAGTTATAGAAATTGAACCAAAGTTTGAATATGATTATTACCTTGTATTAGAATGATAACCTACTGTAAGAAACAAATATTTCTTGAGGTTGGATGATCACCTTACAAGATTGGAAGTGAGCTAGCAAACTTGAAAGTATTCTTGATTTTATGAAACTAGAACTTTTGGAATTTATGAAGAACACTTAGAACTTGAAGATAGAACTTGAGAGAGATCAATTAGATGAATAAAATTGAAGAATGAAAGTGTTTGTAGGTGTTTTTGGTCGTTGGTGTATGGATTAGATATAAAGGATATGTAATTTTGTTTTCATGTAAATAAGTCATGAATGATTACTCATATTTTTGTAATTTTATGAGATATTTCATGCTAGTTGCCAAATGATGGTTCCCACATGTGTTAGGTGACTCACATGGGCTGCTAAGAGCTGATCATTGGAGTGTATATACCAATAGTACATACATCTAAAAGTTGTGTATTGTACGAGTACGAATACGGGTGCATACGAGTAGAATTGTTGATGAAACTGAACGAGGATGTAATTGTAAGCATTTTTGTTAAGTAGAAGTATTTTGATAAGTGTATTGAAGTCTTTCAAAAGTGTATAAATACATATTAAAACACTACATGTATATACATTTTAACTGAGTCGTTAAGTCATCGTTAGTCGTTACATGTAAGTGTTGTTTTGAAACCTTTAGGTTAATGATCTTGTTAAATGTTGTTAACCCAATGTTTATAACATCAAATGAGATTTTAAATTATTATATTATCATGTATGAATATCTCTTAATATGATATATATATACATTAAATGTCTTTACAACGATAATCGTTACATATATGTCTCGTTTAAAAATCATTAAGTTAGTAGTCTTGTTTTTACATATGTAGTTCATTGTTAATATACTTAATGACATGTTTACTTATCATAGTATCATGTTAACTATATATATATCCATATATATGTCATCATATAGTTTTTACAAGTTTTAACGTTCGTGAATCACCGGTCAACTTGGGTGGTCAATTGTCTATATGAAACATATTTCAATTAATCAAGTCTTAACAAGTTTGATTGCTTAACATGTTGGAAACATTTAATCATGTAAATATCAATCTCAATTAATATATATAAACATGGAAAAGTTCGGGTCACTACATTATCTACCCGTTAAAAAAAAAATTTCACAATTAATATTTTGTACAAAAGAATTTTATTACAGTCTTTATGAATATATATATATATATATATATATATATGTATATTTTCTTCAAATGTAACATAGATTTAATGAGTTAATGTTAAATTAAACTCATTTGATTTACGGTTGAAACTAGAATTTAATAATTCCTAAAGGCTTTAAAAAGTACATAACTTTTACGCAGTATTTCTTTAATGACATTGAAATTATGAATCAATACTTCGTTATTTGTTGATGTATGATGTTCGGTTCGTGGAATTCTTGTGAATTTCGCAAAGTACGAATGATGTTATCTGAAAAGTTTCGGGTACATCGATGATGAAAGTGTAAAATCAAATATATACTTGATTTATTATGAATTGGAATTTGTTGAATTGCGACAGAGATTGTAGTTAACGCTGGTTAAGTTGCGGCCGAAGGACGTACATTATTGTATATTTGTAATATGAATTAACCGAGTAGTTAAGATTCACACACAATAGTTTAGCACGGAAAGATATATATATATATATATATATATATATATATATATATATATATATATATATATATATATATATATATATAATATACATGTAATTTCTTGAGAGGGAATGAGTTAATTCTTCATAACTCGTTGATATAATATACACGTTATTGATTCGTAATGATGTCCACAGTGATTCTTGAACTGACGGAGTTTGTGATGTTATCGGTGTTGTTGATTCGGATGTTGACTGTACTGACGATGCTGGTAACTCTGACGGTACTGCTGATGCTGTTGGTAAAGCAAGTTTAGCTTGTTAATCACACACCATTTTTGTCAGGGTTTCTACTCTTCCTTCTATCATTTTTGGTTCGCTTAACTGATTTATGGTTAGGGCTAGATTAGATATTCTCTAAGACTTTAGAGATTACATAATCGCCGCAGAATGTTTCTCCAATGAAGTTATGAATTAATACTTCGTCAGTTATTGTTGTTGGTACTCCTTGGTATCTATGGTGCGTATGACGTTGATGCTCGTGGGACAGATTGTGAAGTTGAGGTTTACGACGCGGTTGTGGTTGGAGGTGGTAATGGTACTGTTGGCGTTGATGATGGTGGTACTGGTTATGCTGCTGATGCTGCTGCTGGTGTTTGTAATCTCTCCACCATATTCTCCAAACCCACTACCCGAGCGCGAAGCTCGTTGACTTCTTCTATTACACCGGGGTGATTGTCGGTTCGGACGAGCGGATAAATAAAATCTAAAATTTGATGTAATATATAATCGTGACGAGATACTCGGGAAATGAGCGAGAACATGGTGTTTCGGACAGGTTCGCAGGTAAGTGCTTCAGGTTCTTCGTCAAGAGGGCAATGTGGTGAATGGAAGGGATCACCTTCTTCTTGTCTCCAATGATTGAGGAAGCTACGAACCTATCCCCAATTCATCCAGAATAGGTGATAACTGATTGGTTGATCTATTCCGGTCACACTGCTTTCGGAGCTTGAATGGGATTCCATTTCGAAATCTAAGTGACTTGAACTGATGACGAATTCCATTTCGTACGATTGGATAAAGGAATTTTTTTTTTTTTATGAAATGATTTTGGCTAACGGATGGTACGGATGGTATTCTAATTACATATAATATATATATATATATATATATATATATATATATATATATATATATATATATATATATATATATATATATATATATATATATATAGATCAAAAGATTTCATAGATTACGGAGGACTTTGCGGGATATGTCAGGCAAAGTTTAAAGTAACAGATACGATAAGATATGATTTAGCAGATATGCTAAGATATGAATTTTTGTCTATACACTATTCATGCAATCAATGCAGCAAGACATGTCTTAGACTAAAAATGAAAAGCAGGTAATTTCCTGAGGATGATAAGTAATTAATTTTCGACACAAAATGATAAGCAAAACTTTTGACATGCAGACACGGTCGAAGTCCAGACTCACTAATGCATCCTATCGACTTATCAGTTAGACACACTAATGCAGACCTGGTTCGCTAAGACTACCGCTCTGATACCAACTGAAAGGACCCGTTCATATACATTATAAACGATTCACAATAGTTGATTACATTGCGAGGTATTTGACCTCTATATGAAACATTTTACAAACATTGCATTCGTTTTTAAAAGACAATCTTTCTTTACATCGAAAATTGACAGGCATGCATACCATTTCATAATATCCACTATCCAACTATAAATTGATTTAATAATAATCTTTGATGAACTCAATGACTCGAATGCAACATTCTTCGAAATATGCTATGAAAGACTCCAAGTAATATCTTTAAAATGAGCAAATGTACAGCGGAAGATTTCTTTAACACCTGAGAATAAACATGCTTTAAAGTGTCAACCAAAAGGTTGGTGAGTTCATTAGTTTATCATAATCATTTATTTCCATCATTTTAATAGACCACAAGAATTTCATTTCCAGTTCTCATAAATATACGTCCCATGCATAGAGACAAAAATAATCATTCATATGGTGAACACCTGGTAACCGACATTAACTAGATACATATAAGAATATCCCCTATCATTCCGGGATCCTCCTTCGGACATGATATAAATTTCGAAGTACTAAAGCATCCGGTACTTTGGATGGGGTTTGTTAGGCCCAATAGATCTATCTTTAGGATTCGCGTCAATTAGGGTGTCTGTTCCCTAATTCTTAGATTACCAGACTTTAATAAAAAGGGGCATATTCGATTTCGATAATTCAACCATAGAATGTAGTTTCAATTACTTGTGTCTATTTCGTCAAACATTTATAAAAGCGCATGTATTCTCAGTCCTAAAAATATAAAGGGTAAAAAGGCAAATGAAACTCACCATACTGTATTTCGTAGTAAAAATACATATAACGTCATTGAACAAGTGCAAGGTTGGCCTCGGATTCACGAACCTAAATTAATTATTTATATTTATGTGTTGGTCAATATTTGTCTAACAAATTAGGTCAAGTCATAGTGTACCACAATCCTAATGCTCGAGACTAATATGCAAAAGTCAACAAAAGTAAATTTGACTCAAAATAATTTCCAAAAATCTATACATGATTAATATATAGTTTAAATATCGTTGTTTTATATTTTTAAATATTTTTAAAAGATTTATTGGAGTAAATAATATAATTTATTTATTAATAAATAAAATTTATTAAATTTATATAATAAAATATACTTTTATATATATTAAGTTATAAAATTTATAGGGTTCATTTAATATAATAAAGATAATATGATAGGTATTATTAAAGTAAGTTATTACACGTAGTAAAATATGTTTGTATCACATATTTATTTGATAAAATAATATCTATAATGATAGTAAGTAAAAGTTATATTATTTTGTAATAATAATTATTATTATAAAAATATCAATATTTATAATTATTAAGATGACATTAGATAAAACGATAATTCTAATTATGATAACTTTAATATTTACGATAATTTTTAATATTATCTTTAAAATAATAATTCTATTTAAAATAATAATAATAATGATATTTTATAGTAACAATGACATTTCTATTAAAATGATAATTTTTGTTAAAATGATAGTTTTAATACTAACGATACTTTTAATAATAATAGTAATGATAAAAATAATAAGAACGATAATTTTATCTAAATCAATATCTTATAATATTTTAATTTCATCATGATACTCTTACCCATTATTTCCTAATCGTTTCGTTTAATAGCTTTTAATCGTCTTTTATATCGTGTTCATAATAATGATAATAATAGTAATCAAAATAATTAGGTGTTACAAATATTTGTTTTAATTACACTAATATTAATAATGATAGTTACTATAACATTATTCACGATAATACTAATAATTATCTTAATGATAATATAGTAATAATAATAATAATAACAATAACAATAACCATTTTTAAATAATGATATATATATTAATAATGGTAATAATAATAATAATAATAATACCAATAATAATAATAATAATAATTGGATAATAATAATAATAATACTAATTATAACTTTAACGATAATAACGATAGTAATAATAAAAAAAATAACAATTTTTAATGATAAATCCCTTTTATTGATAAAGATAATAATAATGATAATAATAAGATAAAACTAGAACGACGATAAAAACGACGATAATAATAATCATTTTTAATAAAAATATCGAAAATTCAATTGATTATAACTTCTAATCCGTTCATCGAAACCATTCGATATCTAAAGGAAAAGTTCTTAATTTTTCGCTAGCTTTCCAAGGACATGCATATCTTATACCTTATCTCAACCGTAAGTGTAACTAATTCAACATTCAACCTAACCTGTCTAAGGGCAATATCAAAAGTACAAGCATGCATAATCCTAAATACTCGAGCACTAGTCAGGGATACACTATTAGTATGTAAAAGTTAAATTATGAGTACTCACGTATCAATATTGAGATTCAATATTGCAGGAAAGGTACGTAGACGCAACGGAAATGATAAACACTATATTGACCTCACGAGCATACCCATGTACCATACTCAATCACCTCCATAGCTATAACCCATAATTTCCTTAATCCTATCCCACTCGAAAAACAATTTCGAAATCACTCGGACAGCACTCCGTCGTAATATTTTATGTATATTAATAATATCTTGAAATAATACGGAGTAAATATATATATGTAAATCGATTGAGAGAGTTTAGAGAAAAATATTTTCAAGTTTCTATGAAATAATGAAACCTATTGAATTCTATTTATAATAGATTTTTGAATTATTAAAGTGAATTATTAAAGTATGAATTATTAAAGTGAATTATTAAAGTATGAATTATTAAAGTGAATTATTAAAGTATGAATTATTAAAGTAAATTATTAAAGTATGAATTATTAAAGTGAATTATTAAAGTATGAATTATTAAAGTGAATTATTAAAGTTAAAGTAAAGTAAAAACAAAGTAAAGGTAAAGTTTAAGTATAGTAAAAGTATAAAACTATGTACGTATAATACGCGTATAAATATATATAATATTAATTTAAATCGTTATATATATAAAATAAAATATAAATATCGTTATCTTTATCATACTAGTTAAGTAATGAGTTGTCAAAAGTGGTTCTAGATATTTATAAAAGTTATATACGTTTTAATAATAAAGTTCTTTTTAAACTGAAAACGTTTTTGTACGTTTAAAACTAAATAGATCAATCGAGTCTTTATGAGATTCAATCTTCCACTATCCTTTGTCTAGTTCTCAATGATTGACAATTTGTTCTTATTTATAAATCACTTTACCATTTTCCGAATATTGTTAAAATGGAAAGATTTCTCAAATCAACGTGAGCCTTTCAACAGAGACTTGTAATCATAATTCAATATATCTGATAATTCAATCATTTGATCTTATCTTCTAATTCCATTGATAAACATTTTGAAACAGATACAATCATATAAAGTATTTAATCTAATATTTTGTTTACGTTTCAAGTTATAATATATATACACATATACATATATAATCATATTCGTTTAATGGTTCGTGAATCGTTGGAATTTGGTCGAGGTTGAATGAATGTATGAACTTAGTTTAAAATTCTTGAAATTTAACTTAACAAATATTGCTTATCGTGTCAGAAACATATAAAGATTAAAGTTTAAATTTGGTTGGAAATTTCCGGGTTGTCACACTTCTCTGGTCATCTTCTCTGCCAACACTTTGAAAAAGGTAAATCTTATATTTTTATGCTTTTGCATATTGCATCCCTATCCAGCAAATCTTTCCTAACACGTGGTTTTGACCATTCGTACAGCAGATGAAGTTGGAATCATACACGCCCAACCCGACTGTTGACTTGGGTAACCAGTCAAGTTCAGCAGTCACCCGGTCAGATTCACTACCGTCATTGTATCATACACCCGGTACAGGGGAATTTTGTAACCAAAAAAGGTTACCTGGCGGAGGTATGAATTTCATCCGACGACCGTTCAATTTTCCTGAAACATTATGGCATTTATATACCATGTTTATTATTTTTGCAGGTCCAAGTTGTTCAGCTCCGCCATCAAAGCGTGTATGTACCAACCCAGAAGATCTTTCTCAATTAATTCCGAATGTCGACGAACTCCTGAAGGTGTCCCTACCAGCATTCGCCCAACAATTTTCTTTCCTTCAATCGTGTGCCCCCAATCATTGATTCAGAAGCTTTCATCTCTTTCTCCTACCGAGGAGCTATATATCGACACACAATCAACATTATTCAATTTTGCAAAGGATCTCAACCGCTTGCAACTAAAGTCTACTGCCCTTGCACATCCGTCTCAGCCATCACCCACAGAGGTTATGCTGCAACAGGAGAATGCCAAGCTTACTGCTCAACTTGCGGTTGCTGTGACGGCACACAAGCAGGCTGAGGAGCGAATTAATGTCATGATGTTCAAAAGGAATCAGGAGGAGGACCAGCACATGGCTGAGAAGGCTTTCATAGAGTCTGAGATTGCGGCCCTTTTGGCAAAGCTTAAGGAGGCAGAAAGCCATGTCGTGTTTCTGAATGAAAGCTTCAGCGATTGGATTTCGGCACAGGAGTCCTGGGGCACTAAACACGGTGTTATGAAAGCGTAACACGACATTCTCCGGCAGGGCATTCCAACAATTGTTCAACACGCTCTCGATTGCAAAGCCATGGTTGCTGCCCGCGCGTATGAGCGTACCCTGTTTTGGAATGTTATTTGCCTGGAGATGTGCGTACCTCCAGTAACTCCCCCTAATATTGCCGAATTGCTTGTTGATAGGGCCAAAGAAAAGTGTGATGAAGCTTGTTCCCAACTCCAACATATTCCAATCCCTCGCCTTGAAGCTCTTGTTAATGATCCCAATGTCTCCTCTCAGGAGATAGTGTCCGACAAACTCGATTGAGTTTGTTAAGTCACCTTGGGTGGTTACTTCCTACCACCCATGGCGGCTTATTTTTTGCCAGCGAGGGATGGGCCTTGCAGTCTCGGAGGTTTCGCATCCCTATAATATATTTTCTTTTTTCCGTTTACAGCGGGGTATGCTTCTGATCGCTGCGTGCAAGGATGGCATATCCTCCTTAGTGTAGGGCAAACGTTCTCTCCAATTGCCACCCCCTTTTTATTTTTTAGCTTATAGCTTATATTAGGTTGAATTTTGGTATGTATCCCGCTTTTATTCTAAGCGGTTGATTTTACACTCTCCGATTGTAAATGATATCTTTTGATTTAATATAATTTATATTTCTATGACTTTTATGGTTAAGTTGCATTTATTGTGTTTTTACGAAATCAAAATGGCGGTTATAATGATTTGTTTCCACATTGATGCATTCAATAACTCATATGTAGAATAAATGCCATGATTTCATGACGGGAGCGACCCTTCAATCATTTCATGATCTTTTTACTCTTGCGCCAACAACCCAATGTTGCACGCGTACTAAAGCAAACCAATGCTTATAATTTTATACTCAAGACTTTTATAAAAAAAAATTTATAAGTATGTGTGCATATACAATCCAATGTAACCTACCCGCACTATAGACAAACCAATGTCTATACTCAAGAGTCTTCCGGCCACGCCAATGTCCGGGTTATTCAAACAAGTAACCAAACTTGTAATTTATAGTCTAGACTGTGCAAGTCTTCGTCTTGCGCGGTGTACAAGCGTTTGAAACAACCCAATGTTTTACTACTGTAACCATTAAAAATAGTATTAGTAACCAAACTAAACTATGCCACTTGAGACTCAGAGTGCGTCCTTGTGCAGCTTAAGGGGCATGCAATCAACAAATGTAAAAATATACAAGTTATTGGCTTAAATTGCATAATTCAATTTATTTCAAACATATGTTTTGATCAGCACTTAGCTATCATGTTTACAATGGAAAAAAGAAAATTCACATGATAAAAACTTTAAACAGTTGTCTGGGGTGATCAATCCCTCTGTGAGTTTTTACATGTAGCACCGTTTCAGTGTCTGCGCATGCCAAGTGCGCTTTATTATTCTTCCATCCAAACTTGCTAGTCGATACGCCCCTGTATCACTTACGCCAATAATCTTGTAAGGTCCTTCCCACTTAGGTCCGAGCTTACCCGTATCTTCTGCCCTGCTTGCTTCGTTTTTTCGCCATACCAAATCGTCCAGTTGGAAAGATAATGGTTGAACGCGCTTGTTATAGTAGCTTGCGATTTTTTGCTTGTTGATTGCTTCTTTTATTGCCGCCATTTCTCTACGCTCTTCAACTAAGTTTAGATTTTCACGCAGTTCTTCGATGTTGCTACTTTCATCGAAGGAAACAATGCGCATTGTTGGCACATTTATTTCGGCGGGTATTACAGCCTCGGACCCGTACACCAAACTGAAAGGTGTTTCGTTAGTTGCGCCTTTTGGAGTTGTGCGGTGCGCCCACAAAACGTTAGACAGTTCGTCTATCCAACCCCTTCGGCACAATCCCAATCTTGCTTTGATCCCCAAAACGATATCCCGATTCGTAACCTCACACTGACCATTCGCCTGAGGTGTGCGACTGACGTAAACGTTTGCTTTATATTCAATTCTTGGCGCCAGTCACTAAAAGGGTTTCCCTCAAATTGCGTATCATTGTCGCTCACTATTTCATTTGGTATTCCAAACCGAAAGACGATGTTTTCCCATACGAAATTTCGAATTTGCTTGCCCGAAATTGTCTTTAGTGGTTTGGCCTCTACCCATTTCGTGAAATAATCAATGGCCACTACCAGAAATTTTACACCCCCTGGTCCTACGGGAAATGGCCCTACTATGTCGATTGCCCCTTTGCAGAACGGCCATGGGGACGCAACCGGTATCATAGGATGTCGCGAAGCCTTGCTTACTGGTGCATGAAGCTGACACGATTGACACTTGCGAATTACCTCTGCAGCAACTCTATACATTGACGGCCAGTAATATCCAAGCCGCATTATTTTGGAAGCGACTGTTTTGTGTCCTGAATGCAAAGCGCACATTCCCTCATGTACTTCCCGTATGATCGACTCCGCTTGAGTTGGATTGAGACACCGCAAATGAGGCCCCAGAAAAGACTTTCTGTATAGGACTCCCTTGTCTAACAGATACATTGGTGCTTTCATCTTAATCTTTCTTGCTTCACTTGAATCTATCGGCAACGTACCTTTAGTTAGAAATTCTATTATTGGTGTCATCCAACTTCGCTCTTCTTCTTCAACCGTGTAGTGACCCGAACTTTTCCATGTTTATATATATTAATTGAGATTGATATTTACATGATTAAATGTTTCCAACATGTTAAGCAATCAAACTTGTTAAGACTTGATTAATTGAAAATGTTTCATATAGACAATTGACCACCCAAGTTGACCGGTGATTCACGAACGTTAAAACTTGTAAAAACAATATGATGACATATATATGGATATATATATATAGTTAACATGATACTATGATAAGTAAACATATCATTAAGTATATTAACAATGAACTACATATGTAAAAACAAGACTACTAACTTAATGATTTTTAAACGAGACATATATGTAACGATTATCGTTGTAAAGACATTTAATGTATATATATCATATTAAGAGATATTCATACATGATAATATCATGATAATATAATAATTTAAAATCTCATTTGATATTATAAACATTGGGTTAACAACATTTAACAAGATCGTTAACCTAAAGGTTTCAAAACAACACTTACATGTAACGACTAACGATGACTTAACGACTCAGTTAAAATGTATATACATATAGTGTTTTAATATGTATTTATACACTTTTGAAAGACTTCAATACACTTATCAAAATACTTCTACTTAACAAAAATGCTTACAATTACATCCTCGTTCAGTTTCGTCAACAATTCTACTCGTATGCACCCGTATTCGTACTCGTACAATACACAGCTTTTAGATGTATGTACTATTGGTATATACACTCCAATGATCAACTCTTAGCAGTCCATGTGAGTCACCTAACACATTTGGGAACCATCATTTGGCAACTAGCATGAAATATCTCATAAAATTACAAAAATATGAGTAATCATTCATGACTTATTTACATGAAAACAAAATTACATATCCTTTATATCTAATCCATACAGCAACGACCAAAAACACCTACAAACACTTTCATTCTTCAATTTTCTTCATCTAATTGATCTCTCTCAAGTTCTATCTTCAAGTTCTAAGTGTTCTTCATATATTCTACAAGTTCTAGTTACATAAAATCAAGAATACTTTCAAGTTTGCTAGCTCACTTCCAATCTTGTAAGGTGATCATCCAACCTCAAGAAATCTTTGTTTCTTACAGTAGGTTATCATTCTAATAAAAGGTAATAATCATATTCAAACTTTGGTTCAATTTCTATAACTATAGCAATCTTATTTCAAGTGATGATCTTACTTGAACTTGTTTTCGTGTCATGATTCTGCTTCAAGAACTTCGAGCCATCCAAGGATCCGTTGAAGCTAGATCCATTTTTCACTTTTCCAGTAGGTTTATCCAAGGAACTTAAGGTAGTAATGATGTTCATAACATCATTCAATTCATACATATAAAGCTATCTTATTCGAAGGTTTAAACTTGTAATCACTAGAACATAGTTTAGTTAATTCTAAACTTGTTCGCAAACAAAAGTTAATCCTTCTAACTTGACTTTTAAAATCAACTAAACACATGCTCTATATCTATATGATATGCTAACTTAATGATTTAAAACCTGGAGACACGAAAAACACCGTAAAACCGGATTTACGCCGTCGTAGTAACACCGCAGGCTGTTTTGGGTTAGTTAATTAAAAACTATGATAAACTTTGATTTAAAAGTTGTTATTCTGAGAAAATGATTTTTATTATGAACATGAAACTATATCCAAAAATTATGGTTAAACTCAAAGTGGAAGTATGTTTTCTAAAATGGTCATCTAGACGTCGTTCTTTCGACTGAAATTACTACCTTTACAAAAACGACTTGTAACTTATTTTTCCGACTATAAACCTATACTTTTTCTGTTTAGATTCATAAAATAGAGTTCAATATGAAACCATAGCAATTTGATTCACTCAAAACGGATTTAAAATGAAGAAGTTATGGGTAAAACAAGTTTGGATAATTTTTCTCATTTTAGCTACGTGAAAATTTGTAACAAATCTATTCCAAACATAACTTAATCAACTTGTATTGTATATTATATAATCTTGAGATACCATAGACACGTATACAATGTTTCGACCTATCATGTCAACACATCTATATATATTTCGGAACAACCATAGACACTCTATATGTGAATGTTGGAGTTAGCTATACAGGGTTGAGGTTGATTCCAAAATATATATAGTTTGAGTTGTGATCAATACTGAGATACGTATACACTGGGTCGTGGATTGATTCAAGATAATATTTATCGATTTATTTCTGTACATCTAACTGTGGACAACTAGTTGTAGGTTACTAACGAGGACAGCTGACTTAATAAACTTAAAACATCAAAATATATTAAAAGTGTTGTAAATATATTTTGAACATACTTTGATATATATGTATATATTGTTATAGGTTCGTGAATCAATCAGTGGCCAAGTCTTACTTCCCGACGAAGTAAAAAATCTGTGAAAGTGAGTTATAGTCCCACTTTTAAAATCTAATATTTTTGGGATGAGAATACATGCAGGTTTTATAAATGATTTACAAAATAGACACAAGTACGTGAAACTACATTCTATGGTTGAATTATCGAAATCGAATATGCCCCTTTTTATTAAGTCTGGTAATCTAAGAATTAGGGAACAGACACCCTAATTGACGCGAATCCTAAAGATAGATCTATTGGGCCTAACAAACCCCATCCAAAGTACCGGATGCTTTAGTACTTCAAAATTTATATCATATCCGAAGGGTGTCCCGGAATGATGGGGATATTCTTATATATGCATCTTGTTAATGTCGGTTACCAGTGTTCACCATATGAATGATTTTTATCTCTATGTATGGGGTGTGTATTGAAATATGAAATCTTGTGGTCTATTATTATGATTTGATATATATAGGTTAAACCTATAACTCACCAACATTTTTGTTGACGTTTTAAGCATGTTTATTCTCAGGTGATTATTAAGAGCTTCCGCTGTCGCATACTTAAATAAGGACGAGATTTGGAGTCCATGCTTGTATGATATTGTGTAAAAACTGCATTCAAGAAACTTATTTTGTTGTAACATATTTGTATTGTAAACCATTATGTAATGGTCGTGTGTAAACAGGATATTTTAGATTATCATTATTTGATAATCTACGTAAAGCTTTTTAAACCTTTATTGATGAAATAAAGGTTATGGTTTGTTTTAAAATGAATGCAGTCTTTGAAAAACGTCTCATATAGAGGTCAAAACCTCGCAACGAAATCAATTAATATGGAACGTTTTTAATCAATAAGAACGGGACAATTCAGTTGGTATCCGAGCGTTGGTCTTAGAGAACCAGAATTTTGCATTAGTGTGTCTTATTGAGTTTGTTAGGATGCATTAGTGAGTCTGGACTTCGACCGTGTTTACTTGAAAAATGATTGCTTAACAAATTTTGTTGGAAACTATATATTTTTAACATGTGAATATTATGTGATATATTAATCTCTTAACGCGTTTGATATTATGTGATAGATGTCTACCACTAGAACAAGTCCCATTGACTCACCTAATAATAATGAAGAGTCAAATGTAAATTGGAATGATTCGTGGACTGATTCACAAGTTCCTGAAGAGGAACCGGAAGAAGAGTCGGAACCGGAAGAAGAATCGGAACCGGAAGAAGAATCGGAACCGGATGAAGAAATAGAACCGGTGGGGGAAATAATAAAACAGTTAAGTAAAAGAAAATCCTCAACCAACCGACCAAGATTAATTATGGTCAATGGTGTTTCCACCAAGGAAGCAAAATATTGGGAGGATTACCAATTCTCCGATGAATCGGATTCCGACGAGAATTCCGATGATGTTATAGAAATTACCCCAACTGAATTTAAAAAGGCAAAAGAAAATAATAAGGGAAAGGGCATAAAAATAGAGAAATCTAATTCCAACCCCGATGAACTTTATATGTATCGTCAACCCCCGAAGTCCTTAAGTTGTAACAATGACCCGGGAACCTCTAAACCACCAGGTTTTTCTAAACCAATGTGGATAACGACGGCTCGTATTAGGGGAACATCATATATCCCTAGAAACTTGGCAAAACGAACCAAAACTGAAGAAGAAGAAACAAGCGAGTCGGAATAAGATAGTTGTATTCGTGTGGTGTAATATATGTAATATAGTGTGCTTATGCTTTATGATATATGTAAAAATTGCTTGTATTAATAAGTATTTTTTTTATGAATCTAACTCTTGTCTATTTTACAGTATAAAAACACAAAATGGATAGACAACCCAATATTTTAAGAGACCTACCCGGAGACATGATTGATGAAATCTTGTCTAGAGTCGGTCATAATTCTTCAGCACAACTATTTAAGGCGAGATCAGTTTGTAAGACATTCGAAGAACGTTCCAAGAATGCCTTGGTTTATGAAAGGCTTTCGTTCGAAAGATGGGGGATATCACATTGGAAAATCCATAAGTTACGATGTGTTTACTTTGACGCATATATTGTGGGGAACCCAAATGCTATTTTACGCAATGAGTTAAGAAATTATTTTGACTCAATATATCCGAATATTGGACTTCGTGATTTAGAAAAAGCGGCTAACATGCAACATAAAGAAGCATGTTATGCTTACGGATTAGTAATGTTCGCTTCTCACCAAAGTGAGAACAAGAACATCGGGCTACAACTATTAAACAAAACGTTCCCACAAGTGACGGAGTCGGTAATTGGGGTAAGAAATGAGGTTTTTAGATTGTTACGGGACTGTTGGACATTACGTAACCCTCGTCCCTTTGATGACGTTACAACACGCTGTCTTATCAACGGCCATAATGGTTATGTTCCACAAGACCAAGGATGGGAAGTAATCCTAGTAAAACCAGAATGCATGACTTGTTTCTGGACGTATGAATTACGTGTCTTTATTGCCTTTGCTGAACGACTTGTGTACTAGCTAGAATTATCTTCACAACCATCTTGTATCAAATTTATTGTGTGCTATATTTCATGCTATATGTAAAATAAGCGGTATTGTAAGTTTGTAAAATATTGTGTAAAAGTTTGAACGCGAAATATTATTATAATCAGTTTTTCATATAGAATTGTAGTAGTTGAATTGTATATTAGCTACTAAGTATGAACTTAACGGGTAGGTACTACCCGAATTTAAACTTATAAAACGCTAATATGAAGAAAAAGCTTTTATAAATGAGTTCATATTATGCTACGAAATACTATTAACTACTCTTAATATTCTGTATGATTAACTTGTTCCATTTGACTATTTTGAAGGAAATGGCACCGACTACTCGACACACCGTGAATATGAATGAAGAGGAATTTCGTACTTTTCTAGCTTCAAACATAGCCGCAGTACAGGCTGCGCTACATACCAACAATAACCTTGGATCTAGCAGTACAGGAAATCGTGTAGGATGCACCTACAAAGAATTCACTGCCTGCAAACCTTTGGAATTTGATGGAACCAAAGGACCGATCGGATTGAAACGGTGGACCGAGAAGGTCGAATCGGTGTTTGCCATAAGTAAGTGTACTGAAGAGGACAAAGTGAAGTACGCTACGCATACCTTCACAGGTTCTGCGTTAACATGGTGGAATACCTATCTAGAGCAAGTGGGACAAGATGATGCGTACGCACTACCGTGGTCAGCATTCAAGCACTTGATGAACGAGAAGTACCGTCCCAGAACCGAGGTCAATAAGCTCAAGACAGAACTTAGAGGGTTACGAACCCAAGGATTTGATATTACCACGTACGAAAGACGATTTACAGAATTGTGCCTATTGTGTCCGGGAGCATTCGAAGATGAGGAAGAGAAGATCGACGCGTTTGTGAAAGGATTACCAGAAAGAATCCAAGAAGATATAAGTTCACACGAGCCCGCCTCCATAAAACAGGCATGTAGAATGGCTCACAAACTAGTGAACCAGATTGAAGAAAGAATTAAAGAACAGACTGCTGAAGAGGCCAATGTGAAGCAAGTCAAAAGAAAGTGGGAGGAAAACGGTGATAAGAATCACCAATACAACAATAATAGCAATTACAACAATTATCCCAACAATCGCAACATCAATCGCAACCAACAAACGGCCCAACAACAACAACAACAATAGCAACTACAACAATCATCCCAACAACAATAATAACCGCAACAACAACAACAATCAGAAGCAGCTATGCCAAAGGTGTGAAAAGTATCACTCGGGGTTCTGCACCAAATTTTGCAACAAGTGTAAAAGAAATGGTCATAACGCGGCGAAGTGTGAGGTCTACGGACCAGGGGTTAATTGAACGAAAGGAACAAATGGTGTCGGAACGAGTAATGGCGGAGCAAGTAGTGTCGGAGCAAGTTATGCCAATGTAGTTTGTTTTAAATGTGGAAAACCGGGCCACATTATTAGAAATTGCCCGAACCAGGAGAACACGAATGGACAAGGCCGCGGAAGAGTTTTCAATATTAATGCGGCAGAGGCACAGGAAGACCCGGAGCTTGTTACGGGTACGTTTCTTATTGACAATAAATCTGCTTACGTTTTATTTGATTCGGGTGCGGATAGAAGCTATATGAGTAGAGATTTTTATGCTAAATTAAGTTGTCCATTGACGCCTTTGGATAGTAAATTTTTACTCGAATTAGCAAAGGGTAAATTAATTTCAGCAGATAATATATGTCGGAATCGAGAAATTAAACTGGTTAGCAAAACATTTAAGATTGACTTGATACCAGTAGAGTTAGGGAGTTTTGATGTGATAATCGGTATGGACTGGTTGAAAGAAGTGAAAGCAGAGATCGTTTGTTACAAAAATGCAATTCGCATTATACGAGAAAAAGGAAAACCCTTAATGGTGTACGGAGAAAAGGGCAACACGAAGCTACATCTTATTAGTAATTTGAAGGCACAAAAACTAATAAGAAAAGGTTGCTATGCTGTTCTAGCACACGTCGAGAAAGTACAAACTGAAGAAAAGAGCATCAATGATGTTCCCGTCACAAAAGAATTTCCAGATGTATTTCCGAAAGAATTATCGGGATTACCCCCACATCGATCCGTTGAATTTCAAATAGATCTTGTACCAGGAGCTGCACCAATAGCTCGTGCTCCTTACAGACTCGCACCCAGCGAGATGAAAGAACTGCAAAGCCAATTACAAGAACTTTTAGAGCGTGGTTTCATTCGACCAAGCACATCACCGTGGGGAGCTCCTGTTTTGTTTGTCAAGAAGAAAGATGGTACATTCAGGTTGTGTATCGACTACCGAGAGTTGAACAAACTTACCATCAAGAACCGCTACCCTCTACCGAGAATCGACGACTTATTTGATCAACTACAAGGCTTGTCTGTTTATTCAAAGATTGACTTACGTTCCGGGTATCATCAAATGCGGGTGAAAGAAGATGATATTCCAAAGACTACTTTCAGAACACGTTACGGTCATTACGAGTTTATGGTCATGCCGTTTGGTTTAACTAATGCACCAGCTGTGTTCATGGACCTTATGAACCTAGTGTGTGGACCATACCTTGACAAGTTTGTCATTGTTTTCATTGATGACATACTTATTTACTCAAAGAATGACCAAGAACACGGTGAACATTTGAGAAAGGTGTTAGAAGTATTGAGGAAGGAAGAATTGTACGCTAAGTTTTAAAAGTATGCATTTTGGTTGGAAGAAGTTCAATTCCTCAGTCACATAGTGAACAAAGAAGGTATTAAGGTGGATCTGGCAAAGATAGAAACTGTTGAAAAGTGGGAAACCCCGAAAACTCCGAAACACATACTCCAATTTTTAGGACTAGCTGGTTACTACAGAAGGTTCATCCAAGACTTTTCCAGAATAGCAAAACCCTAGACTGCATTAACGCATAAAGGGAAGAAATTTGAATGGAATGATGAACAAGAGAAAGCGTTTCAGTTATTGAAGAAAAAGCTAACTACGGCACCTATATTGTCATTGCCTGAAGGGAATGATGATTTTGTGATTTATTGTGACGCATCAAAGCAAGGTCTCGGTTGTGTATTAATGCAACGAACGAAGGTGATTGCTTATGCGTCTAGACAATTGAAGATTCACGAACAAAATTATACAACGCATGATTTGGAATTAGGCACGGTTGTTTTTGCATTAAAGACTTGGAGGCACTACTTATATGGGGTCAAAAGTATTACATATACCGACCACAAAAGTCTTCAACACATATTTAATCAGAAACAACTGAATATGAGGCAGCGTAGGTGGATTGAATTGTTGAATGATTACGACTTTGAGATTCGTTACCACGCAGGGAAGGCAAATGTGGTAGCCGATGCCTTGAGCAGGAAGGACAGAGAACCCATTCGAGTAAAATCTATGAATATAATGATTCATAATAACCTTACTACTCAAATAAAGGAGGCGCAACAAGGAGTTTTAAAAAAGGGAAATTTAAAAGATGAAATACCCAAAGGATCGGAGAAGCATCTTAATATTCGGGAAGACGGAACCCGGTATAGGGCTGAAAGGATTTGGGTACCAAAATTTGGAGATATGAGAGAAATGGTACTTAGAGAAGCTCATAAAACCAGATACTCAATACATCCTGGAACGGGGAAGATGTACAAGGATCTCAAGAAACATTTTTGGTGGCCGGCTATGAAAGCCGATGTTGCTAAATACGTAGGAGAATGTTTGACCTGTTCTAAGGTCAAAGCTGAGCATCAGAAACCATCAGGTCTACTTCAACAACCCGAAATCCCGGAATAGAAATGGGAAAACATTACCATGGATTTCATCACTAAATTGCCAAGGACTGCAAGTGGTTTTGATACTATTTGGGTAATAGTTGATCGTCTCACCAAATCAGCACACTTCCTGCCAATAAGAGAAGATGACAAGATGGAGAAGTTAGCACGACTGTATTTGAAGGAAGTCATCTCCAGACATGGAATACCAATCTCTATTATCTCTGATAGGGATGGCAGATTTATTTCAAGATTCTGGCAGACATTACAGCAAGCATTAGGAACTCGTCTAGACATGAGTACTGCCTATCATCCACAAACTGATGGGCAGAGTGAAAGGACGATACAAACGCTTGAAGACATGCTACGAGCATGTGTTATTGATTTTGGAAACAGTTGGGATCGACATCTACCGTTAGCAGAATTTTCCTACAACAACAGCTACCATTCAAGCATTGAGATGGCACCGTTTGAAGCACTTTATGGTAGAAAGTGCAGGTCTCCGATTTGTTGGAGTGAAGTGGGGGATAGACAGATTACGGGTCCGGAGATTATACAAGAAACTACCGAGAAGATCATCCAAATTCAACAACGGTTGAAAACCGCCCAAAGTCGACAAAAGAGCTACGCTGACATTAAAAGAAAAGATATAGAATTTGAAATTGGAGAGATGGTCATGCTTAAAGTTGCACCTTGGAAAGGCGTTGTTCGATTTGGTAAACGAGGGAAATTAAATCCAAGGTATATTGGACCATTCAAGATTATTGATCGTGTCGGACCAGTAGCTTACCGACTTGAGTTACCTCAACAACTCGTGGCTGTACATAACACTTTCCACGTCTCGAATTTGAAGAAATGTTTTGCTAAAGAAGATCTCACTATTCCGTTAGATGAAATCCAAATCAACGAAAAACTTCAATTCATCAAAGAACCCGTCGAAATAATGGATCGTGAGGTTAAAAGACTTAAGCAAAAAAAGATACTAATTGTTAAGGTTCGATGGAATGCTCGTAGAGGACCCGAGTTCACCTGGGAATGTGAAGATCAGATGAAGAAGAAATACCCGCATCTATTTCCAGAAGATTCGTCAACACCTTTAACAGCTTAAAATTTCGGGACGAAATTTATTTAACGGGTAGGTACTGTAGTGACCCGAACTTTTCCATGTTTATATATATTAATTGAGATTGATATTTACATGATTAAATGTTTCCAACATGTTAAGCAATCAAACTTGTTAAGACTTGATTAATTGAAAATGTTTCATATAGACAATTGACCACCCAAGTTGACCGGTGATTCACGAACGTTAAAACTTGTAAAAACAATATGATGACATATATATGGATATATATATATATATAGTTAACATGATACTATGATAAGTAAACATATCATTAAGTATATTAACATTGAACTACATATGTAAAAACAAGACTACTAACTTAATGATTTTTAAACGAGACATATATGTAACGATTATCGTTGTAAAGACATTTAATGTATATATATCATATTAAGAGATATTCATACATGATAATATCATGATAATATAATAATTTAAAATCTCATTTGATATTATAAACATTGGGTTAACAACATTTAACAAGATCGTTAACCTAAAGGTTTCAAAACAACACTTACATGTAACGACTAACGATGACTTAACGACTCAGTTAAAATGTATATACATATAGTGTTTTAATATGTATTTATACACTTTTGAAAGAATTCAATACACTTATCAAAATACTTCTACTTAACAAAAATGCTTACAATTACATCCTCGTTCAGTTTCATCAACAATTCTACTCGTATGCACCCGTATTCGTACTCGTACAATACACAGCTTTTAGATGTATGTACTATTGGTATATACACTCCAATGATCAGCTCTTAGAAGCCCATGTGAGTCACCTAACACATGTGGGAACTATCATTTGGTAACTAGCATGAAATATCTCATAAAATTACAAAAATATGAGTAATCATTCATGACTTATTTACATGAAAACAAAATTACATATCCTTTATATCTAATCCATACAGCAACAACCAAAAACACCTACAAACACTTTCATTCTTCAATTTTCTTCATCTAATTGATCTCTCTCAAGTTCTATCTTCAAGTTCTAAGTGTTCTTCATATATTCTACAAGTTCTAGTTACATAAAATCAAGAATACTTTCAAGTTTGCTAGCTCACTTCCAATCTTGTAAGGTGATCATCCAACCTCAAGAAATCTTTGTTTCTTACAGTAGGTTATCATTCTAATACAAGGTAATAATCATATTCAAACTTTGGTTCAATTTCTATAACTATAGCAATCTTATTTCAAGTGATGATCTTACTTGAACTTGTTTTCGTGTCATGATTCTGCTTCAAGAACTTCGAGCCATCCAAGGATCCGTTGAAGCTAGATCCATTTTTCAATTTTCCAGTAGGTTTATACAAGGAACTTAAGGTAGTAATGATGTTCATAACATCATTCAATTCATACATATAAAGCTATCTTATTCGAAGGTTTAAACTTGTAATCACTAGAACATAGTTTAGTTAATTCTAAACTTGTTCGCAAACAAAAGTTAATCCTTCTAACTTGACTTTTAAAATCAACTAAACACATGTTCTATATCTATATGATATGCTAACTTAATGATTTAAAACCTGGAGACACGAAAAACACCGTAAAACTGGATTTACGCCGTCGTAGTAACACCGCAGGCTGTTTTGGGTTAGTTAATTAAAAACTATGATAAACTTTGATTTAAAAGTTGTTATTCTGAGAAAATGATTTTTATTATGAACATGAAACTATATCCAAAAATTATGGTTAAACTCAAAGTGGAAGTATGTTTTCTAAAATGGTCATCTAGACGTCGTTCTTTCGACTGAAATGACTACCTTTACAAAAACGACTTGTAACTTATTTTTCTGACTATAAACCTATACATTTTCTGTTTAGATTCATAAAATAGAGTTTAATATGAAACCATAGCAATTTGATTCACTCAAAACGGATTTAAAATGAAGAAGTTATGGGTAAAACAAGATTGGATAATTTTTCTCATTTTAGCTACGTGAAAATTTGTAACAAATCTATTCCAACCATAACTTAATCAACTTGTATTATATATTATGTAATCTTGAGATACCATAGACACGTATACAATGTTTCGACCTATCATGTCGACACATCTATATATATTTCGGAACAACCATAGACACTCTATATGTGAATGTTGGAGTTAGCTATACAGGGTTGAGGTTGATTCCAAAATATATATAGTTTGAGTTGTGATCAATACTGAGATACGTATACACTGGGTCGTGGATTGATTCAAGATAATATTTATCGATTTATTTCTGTACATCTAACTGTGGACAACTAGTTGTAGGTTACTAACGAGGACAGCTGACTTAATAAACTTAAAACGTCAAAATATATTAAAAGTGTTGTAAATATATTTTGAACATACTTTGATATATATGTATATATTGTTATATTTTCGTGAATCAATCAGTGGCCAAGTCTTACTTCCCGACGAAGTAAAAAATCTGTGAAAGTGAGTTATAGTCCCACTTTTAAAATCTAATATTTTTGGGATGAGAATACATGCAGGTTTTATAAATGATTTACAAAATAGACACAAGTACGTGAAACTACATTCTATGGTTGAATTATCGAAATCGAATATGCCCCTTTTTATTAAGTCTGGTAATCTAAGAATTAGGGAACAGACACCCTAATTGACGCGAATCCTAAAGATAGATCTATTGGGCCTAACAAACCCCATCCAAAGTACCGGATGCTTTAGTACTTCGAAATTTATATCATATCCGAAGGGTGTCCCGGAATGATGGGGATATTCTTATATATGCATCTTGTTAATGTCGGTTACCAGGTGTTCACCATATGAATGATTTTTATCTCTATGTATGGGGTGTGTATTGAAATATGAAATCTTGTGGTCTATTATTATGATTTGATATATATAGGTTAAACCTATAACTCACCAACATTTTTGTTGACGTTTTAAGCATGTTTATTCTCAGGTGATTATTAAGAGCTTCCACTGTCGCATACTTAAATAAGGACGAGATTTGGAGTCCATGCTTGTATGATATTGTGTAAAAACTGCATTCAAAAAACTTATTTTGTTGTAACATATTTGTATTGTAAACCATTATGTAATGGTCGTGTGTAAACAGGATATTTTAGATTATCATTATTTGATAATCTACGTAAAGCTTTTTAAACCTTTATTGATGAAATAAAGGTTATGGTTTGTTTTAAAATGAATGCAGTCTTTGAAAAACGTCTCATATAGAGGTCAAAACCTCGCAACGAAATCAATTAATATGGAACGTTTTTAATCAATAAGAACGGGACATTTCAAACCGCAGCTGAAACACTATTCTCTTCAATAGATTTTATCTTAACTTCCTCAACCCAAATTTCTTTCTTAAAATGACTGAATGTTAACGCGGCTAACTTGCTTAACGCATCCGCCTTTTTGTTCAGCGTCCTTGAAATCTGAGTTATCTGGAACAAATCGAAGTCAACTGCTAACTCTTGCACTAGCTTCAAGTATTTTTGCATCGATTCATCATGTGCTTCGAATATTCCGTTAATTTGGTTTGCAACCAACTGCGAATCAACGTATACTGACAATTCTTTAACTTCCAGATGTTTTGCTACCCGCATCCCAGATAACAATGCTTCATATTCGGCTTCGTTATTTATGACGGGGAAGCTGAATCACAGTGCGAAGGTATATTCTTCCCCCTCTGGACTTTTTAGGACTATTCCTGCCCCTCCGCCTTCTGGACCACAAGCCCCATCTGTGTGCATTTCCCACAGTTGTTCGGGCGGAGGTGGTATTTCTTTTGATTCATGCGAGACTTCGATATCTCCGGCTGTTTCAGCCAGATAATCTACTAGGACCTGTCCTTTTACCGCACTTCGTGGTGAGAAGCTTATCTCATGTTCTCCCAATTCAATAGCCCATTTGGCCATGCGACCAGAATTTTTTGGCTTATATAGCACCTGCTCAACAAGTATCAGCGAATGTGAATTTGCTAGAACTTATCAAGCAATTTCGTATTTATTGACAATAACAAGTTGTGTGTCATACCTGCTTTATCGGCTGATCTGTTAGAACCCTTATTGGGTGCGCTTGGAAATATCTCCGCAAGCGTCTAGTCGTATGCACGAGTGCATAAACTAATTTTTCAATTGCAGGATTATTTAATTCGCTCCCTGTCAAAGCTTTGCTAACGAAATACACAGGCATTTGCACCTGTCCGCATAGCATAATTATATATTTGAATGCCTATTGATTGAAAGTTAGCTATATTTAATTTTATAGTGCGTACCTGTCCTCTGTCCGCTATCAACACTGAACTTATTGCTTCTTTTGATGCCGCCAAGTACAGTATCAATGTTTCTCCAGCAATTGGCGCAGTCATTGTAGACAGCTCCTTCAGCAATTTTGTCATTTCCTGAAACGCCGTTTCTGCTTCCTCCGTCCACTTGAAATCCGTTTTCTTTAAGCAATTCTTTAATGTCCCAAAAAATGGGAGTGATCGCTCTACGGACTTTGATAAAAACCTGGTTAGTGCCGCCAGCTTACCTGTTAAACTTTGGACTTCTTTTTTATTTCTTGGTGATGGCATATTCTCAATTGCCTCTATTTTCTTTGGATTTGCACGTATTCCGCGCTCAGTTATTATGTGACCAAGAAATTTTCCTTCTTCTTCTCCGAAACTGCACTTCGATGGGTTGAGCTTCATATTAATCTTTCTTAACGACGCGAACGTTTCTAATATATCCTCCAACAGACCTTGTTCTGTTGTGCTTTTTATTACTAGGTCATCAACGTATGCTTCCAAGTTTCTCCGAATCTGACATTTGAAAGCTTCGTCTATTACCCGCTGATATGTTGCTCCGACATTTTTTATACCAAATGGCATCTTTGTATAGCAGTATATGCCTTGACTTGTATGGAAAGCAGTTTTGTCCTCATCATCTGCTGCCATCTGTATTTGATGGTATCCTTTGTACGCATCCAAAAAACATTTGTATCGGAAGCCGGCTAAAGATTCAACCTTCCAGTCTATTTCTGGCAGCGGATAATTATCCTTAGGGCATGCTTTATTGATATCCGTGAAGTCAACACACATACGCCAGGACCCATCGGGCTTTTTTACCAGCACCGGGTTTGCTACCCACGTTTGGTACCTTACTTCTCGCAGAATATTTGCTTTGACCAACTTGTCGACTTCTGCTTTCAGCCATTCACTCCTTTCGGGAGCCATACCGCATTTCTTTTGACGTACCGGCGTCAGACTAGGATTTGCATTAAGCTTATGCTCAGCAATTTCTCTTAGTACACCCGTCATATCTGCTTCTTTCCATGCAAATACGTCCGTATTGGCGGCTAATATATTACGAAGCTTAAACTTCATTTCATCAGACAATCCTCCACCAATTTTAATTTTCTGCTCTGGATAACGTGGGTTTGCAATGACCATGCAGCTTCTAAGTTGCTCTGCCTCACTCGGCTGTTGCTCTGCATGTTCAACAGCTGCAACACTTGCATCTTGCTTTTCTGACCTGATAGTTGCAATTCCCAATGGTGTTGGGAACTTGATAAGGCCATGTATCGTGGATGGGATTGCCCCTAATTTTTGCAAGGTCGTGCGCCCCAAAAGCGCATTAAACTTTGAGTATGACCTTACGACGGCAAATTCTACCGTCGTGCTCCTCATTAACTCTTTATTGTCATCATCTACCAACTCCAGCTCTAACTCGATGATCCCGATTGGCCATGCGGACTCGCCGGAGAATCCTGATAACGCAGTGTTTGGAGCCACTAGTATAGCTCGCACAGTCCCTGGCAATAAGCGGAAGCAGTGCTCGTACATAATATCAACACCACAACCGGTGTCTACATGTAATTGCTTGATGATATACCCACAACTTTTGACGCGCCCTTTAATTGTGATGGGCGCATCCGATGGTTCCTGTGCTATAGCTGAGAATGTGATGGGTGTGTTTTCCCATTTTTCGGATACTTCTAACTTGCGCCTCTGATTTGTCCCCACGCTTGTCACCATGTTTATGGTTTTATCCGTTTCTTTTTCATCATTCTTCTTTTGCCACGGGTATTCTTTTTGTTTGTCGCCCTGCGATCTTGCACTTTTCTTCAAGTGTTGTAGCCTTCCTTTTTTGAGTTCAGCAGCCACTCTTTCAATTAAGTGCCGACATTCGTTAGTCTCATGACCGTAATCACCGTGAAAATCACAAAACTTGCTTTTGTCTCTGTTTCCATATTTTGACAAAGGCATTGGGGGGTCGAAGCTCTTACTCACTGCTTCTGTGGCCAAAATTTCTTTTGGTGTTTTTGTGAGGTCTTTTATTAACGCCACATTTTCATTGTGGCCGCTTTTAAACTTCTGGCTTCTTCCCCCTTTATTGTTGTTAAACTTGCGATACTTATCATTGTGATAGGTACCACCCCTGAGCTGGCCGTTACCGCCATAACGTTTACCCGACTCCGGACCTCTTCCCTGCACCCGATAATAATCATCATCGATGTCCATGTTTGAAGAGGTACCTCCGCAGTTCTGCTTTATATCTTCTTGTGCCCGCATGTAATCATGCGTTTCTTTTATGGCTTCCGCGAAAGTTTCTGGCACTCTTCTCCGTAACCATTGCCATAAAGACAGGTGTCTGTCCGTATCTATGCAATGAATAAAGTCGGATATCTTCTGGCTTTTTGGTAAATCTTGTATCTTAGCCACCTCTTTTGTATACCTGTCTATTATTTCTCCCAACCTTTCTTTCGATTTTTGCTTAATGTCGTGACATTCGACATGCGTTCTTTTACGTGCGCGCAAATTGTGAAAATTTAACAAGAATCTTGAGCGCAAATCTGCAAAGCTCGTAATGCTTTGGGCTGGCAAATTATTGAACCATTCTCTTGCCACTCCTTGCAATACTATTGGTAGCATATGACATGCTACCGCATCACCCCAACTGTGCGTTCTTGCGGTTCCTTCAAATTTTTGCAAAAAATCATCTGGATCTGATAGCCCGTCATAACTTCCGAGCGTTAGGGGCAACACCGGTGCGACTGTGAAGGGATGATTAGCGATGTGCGGTACAAACTTTTCTGTTGTAGGGGCTAACTCAAAACTTTGCTTAGCTTTTTGCCCTTGCATCACTGCAAACCAATTGCTCATGAACTCTTGTACCCGTGTCGGCTCATTGAAAGCGGGTGCCAGGTGTGGTGGCGCGACTTGCTGTAATTGAGATATAACGCTATTCGGCTGAGGCGCGGCATAGTGCGTTCCGCTGTATTCATTATTTGCGACAGTTTGAACTGATTGCGGAGGCGCACGCGCCGTTGACCTTTGTTGTGGTGTCAGCATGATGTATGAACCATCTGGATTTCTCAGACCCATTTGCCTGATTTTTTCCTGAGCTTTCTCGGTTGTGACCCTTTCAATCGGTGCCTCGGGTTCAATTGAGGTGATAATGGGTATTGTACCTACACAGGTAGTTTTAACTTTGAAACCTGGTGGAACCGTTTCGCTTGGAGAACCAAAGCTCAGGATTTTTGGTGACAGATCGTCGAATGGCTTAAAACCAGTTCCTGTTTCCAGTAAACTCCCATCGGGAGTGTGCCACCATCCTTTAGATGACTCATTCGGGACAGTTTCTGATGTAACCAGCCCTATTCCAACACTTGGTGTTGATGGAGGCTTTGATGTGCCTTTAGTTGGTGCTGGCGGCGTTGACGGTGTGTTCGTGACAGACACCGTAGGTGTTTGAAACCCTGGACTTCCTGGAGAGTCCGATCGCCCTTGACTCTTTGCACTCTTACTTCCTCCACCCATTCTTGCCGACAATAGAGAAAAAACCTGAAAGTGACCGATTAGATAAACAAAAAAGTTTAATGGAAAACAGTACGTATAATAAATCATATACAACATAAATTCCCATCTTCCTTGTTTCATGTAACCGGTCCCACGGATGGCGCCAAATGATCAAGCATACTTTCACGGGGTCAAGGTGAACCTACGCTTGAGTGCATAAAGGGGTTAAGGACTAACAACATTCGAACCTCCGACGCTTAGTCGTGGATAACCCACGTCGGTATCGTTTCGATCCCGACAGGGTGGCCGATTTGAGATTCCACCAACAACCTAGCATACGAGGTTGAGTGGCCCAAAGACATGAAGGTTTCATAGTTCAATACATACCTGAAAGTCTTAGAAAGATCGTAAGAAGCTTTGTTCGTACGATAGAGATTTGTATGCTTTTAGTTTACGTATTAGTAAACGAATGAATGTCTAGGGTTTTATGAGCTATGTATTTATAGGCTCATGAATTAGGGTTTTGGTAGAATCCTTTCCCTAATTAAATGCAATCTCATCCTTAACTAACTTTCGTTATTTAAGGAATAGAATCCGTAGTGATTATATCGTACATTCCTCTAGAATGTACCGGACCCATATGCAAGTAAACGAACTCGCATCAGATGGTATAGACGCATAGTGTGCGGCTATACCCGTGACACACGCCTTTGTGTGTGATTTAATGCCTTGGATGCGCATCCGCATAGCCTTGCGGATATGCGTATCATTAATAGGCCTACTCACAATAATTAAGCTTGCAACATTTTAATTCCAGTAATTAACGATATTATGGCGGGGATTTGCATGTAACAATACACGTTAACAAAAGTCTCACGAAGTTGCATATCAAAAAGTTTAGGCACTTGTGTCTAAATTGTAAACCATTTAAAAGCAAGCATGTGTCTCACCCCAAGATTTATAAAATTCAATAAAATATGTAAAAGCAGGGCTATGAGTTCACCTTAGTAGCACAAAAGAGTTATTCCACAAGAGAAATGAATTGAACGGAACGGACGTGATCGAGATCTCAACCTAGAGACAAAATGTATGATCAGACATTGTCTAATAGACTTAAGTATAATAACTATACTAATGATGATGGTTTTCTAAAAGAAATTCCATTTTCGGAAGGTTACTATTTATAGAAAGTTTCCACTTATAGTAACTTTCCAATTATAGAAAGCTCGGGTTATAATCTTTACCAAGATGTTGTACACCTTTACCCATTGCTATCATGCAAGTCACTCTGATGATCTGTTTTTACCGGGCGCCCAGGACTCTTGACCAGAATCTAAGTCTTGGCATTCGAGATCCACAAGCGGTTCCCATAAGGCAACAAGGACCACCCTAGGCCGTAAGTAGCGGTGAGGTTCGTATATAGTACACGTTATCTTTCGATTATAACTTTCACTTTAAGTTTAAGTCTTAATCTATGTTATTATTATATTATAGTTATTTGTTAGTGAATCAATATTTATTTAAATCATACTTATAATAAAAGTATTAATAATTATCCTATAATTATTTATTAATAATGTATTACTATAGTTAGTATTATAAACTTTTAATTATTATATAATAATCAAAGTATTCTATTAATAATTAAATATAATTATTATATTTATTTATTTATAATTTATAATTATCTTATTATCTCTAATTACTTTTAAATCAAGTAAATATCCAAATTATATTAAAAATAATATTCCTTATTTTTTTCTACTAATTAAAATAGGTAAGATAATCATATAAAAACCTTAGATAAGATTTTATCTTATTTAATATTTATTTATATATTTATTTCCTTATTTAATTTCGGTTTACATCTAATACAAACTTAATTATGGAATAAATATAAATTCGAACCAAAAATATAATTTTATATTTTTTATAGATTCCTACAAGTTTATTAAACTTAGAAAAATTTTATATATATTTTTTATTATTATTATATATATCTATTAAGAATTTTATCCCTTTTACAAGACTAATTACTAGATAATTCGTATTTAATTATAAATAATATTTCAATAATTACTAAAATTATTTTTATAAGTTCTAACACCGTTCTAATCAGTTTCTATTTAATTATTACTGTTTTTAATATTTTAAATAATTTTTAACTCTTTTTAGACATCTATACCGATCAGTTTAATAAAAAAATGTAAAATAATTATATAACTTGTTATATAAATAAATTTTTTGACTTGAACAATTATTATAAACCTAATATAATCTGTAAAAATTATTATTACTAATTTATAGGTTGTAGATTATTTAAATTTCTATTTATGTGTGTATTTATATATCGGTATATTAATAAATAGGAAATAAATACATATCATGATATAAAATTCTAGTTTTTGATTTTAATAACTTTTATAAAGTTGTTAGAACTTGTAAGAATTATTTTTACAGATTTTAATATGTTATAACTATTTAATTCAATTTTTGTTATATATATATATATATATATATATATATATATATATATATATATATATATATATATATATATATATATATATATATATATATATATATATATATATATATATATATATATAATTCGTACGTATTTAATCAAGTTTATAAACAAAAATACGCTTATAAATTTATAAAAATTATCCTGAGGTCAGAATATTGTATGTGTATATTTTATAAACTTATCATAAATTTTTCATAATTTAATTTGAATTATACATATATATTTAATTTATTAACCGTATTTTATAATTTCATTGCCTTTAATTATTTTAAAAAAATATAAATACATGTTATAATTCTAAAAAATTATTTTTTCCTAGATCTTATAACACTTAATAGTAATTATCATGCACAATATATAATTTATAAAATTCTTTATATATTTATTATATATTTATTTATGTATCGGCTGAAAAAGATCAACAAATAAAAATTTTAAAAATATAAAAACGAATTTTTTTTCTGTAAAATCAATTTTTATAAATCCCATTCTTCATGTTAATAATTATCATGCAAAAGTTTGGATTTAATTAAGCTTGTAAAATAAAAAAAAATATTATTGTTGTTGTTTTATTTCGGCCGAACAAAAAAGAAAGAAAAGAAAAAAAATCGAAAGAAAGAAAAGAGAAAAGAAAAAAAAAACTTACAAATTTAATTTTAGGGTTTGTGAAAAGCTCCCAAAATTTTGTGATGAAAAATAGTGAGGTTTGATGTCCTTTTATAGTTTTTCAATTACTTAGAGAATAAGTAAATTCACATAGTTTTCAAATACAATTCCTATTTAATAATTAAAATATTTTTATTTTTTTATATAATTCGGCCGACCTATATATCTTTATTTTTTTTATTTTTTTCTTTATTATTTAATTGGAACAATATAGAATTATTTTGCATTTTTTATCATTTTATTATTTATTATTTAATTGGAACAATATAGAACAAATGAGTATTTATATATATATATATACATATACATATGTATATTTATTTATTTTCAGCATTTTTATAATTATATATATATTTTTAAATTTTATACTTATTACACAATACATATACATTATGTATATATATACACATAAGTATATACTCATTTACATTTTATTTATATTAATAAATATTATATACATATTAATACTTAGTATATACATTTAATAATAATAATATTATTATTTTTAGGGTTTATATTTAATACTTAGGATTAGGGTTTTTAAAATAGTATTAGGCTTTAGAGTATTAATTACTAATTAAGGTTAGGGTTTATAATGTTAATAAATGTTTAGGGTTTAACATTTTAATTAATGCGTAGGGTTAGGGTTAGAGTAATAAATACGATCATTTAATTAATTATAGTTCATTTAATACGAGTATTAGGGTTAGGGTTCACATTTAATGTTTAGGGTTAGAGTTTAGTTTATTAAATACGAGTATTAATTACTTCATTTATTATGTCCGGATAACAACCTAATAATAATGCACGAAACAACAATGAAACCCTAAGGGCATTTTAGTCATTACAGAGTGGAAAAATGAGGGTTGTTATATGGTGGTTGCATAGCATGGTCGAAGACAGGACCTTGTGCCAGACCGAAAAACTATAGGATGGTCTTTACTATTGCTCCTACAAAGGATAGTATCTGCATCCGACACATTTTAGACCATAAACAAACGCATGTCATTAGACATCGCCTTAACAGTTACTTGTTCATCACTTTCCCTTACAACCGGACGGTCGTTTACCGAAAGGTAATATACGGGACAAGTAAACTGGATGTGTGCTTTCCTAATACAAGGTTAGCAAGTGGGTGACACAAAACCACAAGTTTTGAGCTAAAATTTTAAAATCTGAAATCCACAACCCACAAAAACATTTTCGCAAACACCGGTGAAGGGTTGTTCCGGAAAACCTGTCTAGGGTAAAATCTAGCTTTAATTTTTAAAAGATCAAATGTTTTCATAAAGATCCAATTTCCTAAAGCATCTAAATTTTTATAGTCATGTGGGACTGTAAACCACAACGTTACTATCATTGTTCATACCGCTGTATCAAAATCACTAATGTATAAAGTGTGAAGAATAAAGAAGTGATTAGTGTGAAGTTATATTCAAGTTCTATATTGCTTGAGGACAAGCAACGCTCAAGTGTGAGAATATTTGATAATGCTAAAAACGAACACATATTTCATAGCATTATCCTTCGAGAAAGACAAGCTTTTAGTTGCAATTGTTCTATTTACAAGTGATTATCGTTTAAATAATAAAAGGTGAAGACAAAAGACAGAATCGACGATTTAAAGACGCAAATGAACAGAATGCTCAAATGTACAAGTTACAATCTAAGTGGTTCAATTTATTGATGAATAACGTCTAAATATTGACAAGAGTACAAGTCGCGGAACGCAGAGCACAAGATATCTAAGCATACGAAAAGACGTTCGAAAATCCAGAACCGGAACATAAACCAAGTAACAACGTACAACTCAACGGAGCTAAAATTACAAGTTTACTATGCATAAGAATATAATATAATATATATATATATAATTATATAAAATTATATATATTATATTATATATTAAATTAATTCAGCAGCCCACGTTTTGAATTAGGAAAATATCCTATCACAGCTGGCCATGCGATCGCATGGCCAGGAAGAAGATTTTTTATGCGATCGCATGGCCCCAGAAAGTTGGCCAGGTCTATAAATTGGAACGAATTCTGGCCGAAATATACACATAAATTCAATCTCACTCTCTGATCTCTCTCTCTCTATATATATATATATATATATATATATATATATATATATATATATATATATATATATATATATATATATATATATATATATATATATATATATATATATATATTTATAATTATAATTTTAATTTTAAGTTAATAATAAGGTTATTGTAACGAATGTTTTACGATTTTTAAGTCGAAACTCTGTCCGTGTAACGCTACACAATTAATAATCATTGTAAGTTATGTTCAACCTTTTTAAATTAATGTCTCGTAACTAAGTTATTATTATGCTTATTTGAGCCGGAGTAATCGTGATGTTGGACTAAATATTAAGACGGGGTTATTGAACTTTGGACCATAATTAAGGTTTGGACAAAAGACCGACACTTGTGGACATTGGACTATGGACTATTAATAGATGGGGGTATTGTCTAATTGAGTGACAACTCATTGGATTCTGTCGAACCTATCTTCAAATTAATTAATCTAATAATTAATAATGATATGCTTGTCCTATTTAGTGACGTTAATACGGAGTCTGTTATAATCATTTAATTAATTATTCGGGTTAGGTAATTGATTATTCAAACTGATCAAGTGGATAAATTAATATTCATAATTAATTAAAACATGGGTGGATTACATACAGTGACAACTGGTGTAATTATTGACAGAAGTGATAACTACATCACAGTTTAAATCCTTAATTGGTTGGACTATTTGACTTCGGGTATAAGGGTAATTTGACGAGGACACTCGCACTTTATATTTGTGACCGATGGACTATTATGGACAAAAACCAGATAGACATATCAAACAATCCAGGACAAAGGACAATTAACCCAGAGTAATAAATTAAAATCAAAACGTCAAACATAATGATTACGGAAGTTTAAATAATCATAATACTTTTATTTCATATTTCCTCGTACCTTTATTTACTGTCATTTTATTTATCGTCATTTAAATACTGTCATTTATTTTTCTGTCATTAAAAATATAAAAATTGACAAACCGGTCGTTAAGCGGTAAAAATCCCCCTTTTATAATAATACTATTACTACTTAAATATAAATATATATTTGTATAAATATAATTGTTTACAAAAATATTTAGTACGTTTTCAATCTGTACATGTATCCCTGTGGAATAAACCGGACTTACTAAAAACTACACTACTCTACGATTATGTACACTGCCTATAAGTGTGTAGCAAGGTTTAGGTATATCTCATTCTATAAATAATAAATAAATAACTTATCATAAAACGAAATGTTTAGGGTTCACATTTAATGTTTAGGGTTTAGGTATATCCCATTCTATAAATAATAAATAAAACAAAATGTTTAGGGTTAGAGTTTAGTTTATTAAATACGATTATTAATTACTTCATTTATTATGTCCGGATAACAACCCTAATAATAATGCACGAAACAACAATGAAACCCTAAGGGCATTTTAGTCATTACAGAGTGGAAAAATGAGGTTTGTTATAGTACCTCCCCGTTAATTTAAACTTTGTCCCGAAGTTTCTGGAAGACTTCTCAGATGTATCACCGACTGGAAAAAGATGAGGATATTTCTGTTTCATTTGGTCTTCACGTTCCCAGGTATACTCGGGGCCTCTCCGCGAATTCCAACGGATCTTAACAATAGAAATAGTGCTTCGTTTCAAGCTTTTAACCTCACGATCCATAACCTCGATCGGTTCTTCAACGAAATGCATTTTATCATCAGTGCGGATATCATCCAATGGAATAACAAGTGTGTCATCAGCAAGACACTTTTTAAGATTCGAGACATGAAATACATCATGCACATTATTAAGCTCAGTGGGTAATTCTAATCGATACGCCACATGTAACGAACCAAACCAAACCACGAACCAACCCGCATTAACTTGTCACAAAAAAAAAATTTGTTTGTTCAGCATGTGGCGCGGTGCGCCAGGCATTCGCGCGACGTGCAGAATGGCCTGGGCAGTCCGCTGTCTCCGAAAGTCAAAATCACGAAAATGTTTGACCTTTTCCCGGCATAATTAGACAAAACGCTTTTAACAACAAGTTCCAATATGTAAAACTAACATGATTCAAACATAAAATAAGTTTTACAAAGCGGGGCCCACATCGGCCGTTTTACGAGTTTCATACAAAAGTTTGAGTTTCGACCACATTAGTTTAATTTCTAAATGAAACTACGAGCATGGTGTTTAGGGTTAAACTACCTAAGTCTCGGTCAAACTCCAAAAGCTATCTCATCTAAAAAGCGTCCCCCAACAACAAAGCGGGATCTCTAATCCAAGATAATGCCCTTACCCTTGTCCACAACCGAACCTATAAAAAGGTAAACAACGAGAGGGTAAGCAAAGCTTAGTGAATGCAATAATTATACATATACATATATAATATATCTACTTGCAAACACTTACACAATACCGTACACAAGCTAGCAATTCGACAACCATGCAAAACATTATGCATATACCAATAACCGCAATTCACATTTGAGCTAGCAATAACAAAGCATATAGTTCATAATTAAATATGCTAATACACAATTCATACAACCATGGTTAACTAATCGTAAAATGAATGGTACTCAAATTTCCCATTGGTGTTCATAACAACCGTTAGTGCACAACACATATATCACTAACCCTTGGACAACACATATCCGTTTATAAAATCGTTAGTGTACAACACATATAACACTAAATCGGACAACACATATCCATTCATAAATCATTAGTGTACAACACATATAACACTAAATTAGATAACATATATCCGTTCATAAAACCGTTAGCGTACAACGCATATATCACTAACTTGGACAACACATATCCATTTCTACAAGTAAACACATCATATACGTACATGTATACTTATTCCACTCACCTCAAAATCTCTTGTGAAAAGATACCCTAGCTTGCAAGACCTCAATGTAACGTACCTATCATATTATACATATTATCAATCACAAACTCAAGTTGGTCAACCAATTCTTTCACCATTCCAAAGCCATTTTGACCCAAGGTGCAATTTCAACCCATTTGCATCCTTAACCCTAATTTTGGGTCAACTCATACCAAAACCTTAACATTAGCCAAGATAGGTTTAAAACTCGTTTCAAAACAAGGTTTAGGCATTAATCACAAACATTAACTAACTTAGGTCCACTTTGACCCATTTGACCAATTTAAGGTCTACACACCCATTTCGGGTCATCTACTAACCCACTTAACACCCATTTACATATATATAAGTGTGCTAGTAATTCCACTAACCCATCTAGTATCATAAACATAAATTGATACTTTGAAAACCCTAGTTAGTCATCTTTGAGTCTACACGACCCAAATTTACCCTAAACCCCCAATTCACTAGTAAAATGGGTTTTAAGTGCAACACTAACCCAAAACCTAACCCTTAATACAATTAAAATAAGAAATTATGTTTTATAACTTACCAACACAATCACCACATAGCTAGCGACTAGATGAACAACTTTAGAACTCGCACTAAGACCCGATTCAACCTCCTTCTTCCTTTAATGGAGCTCTCTCACACTAGAAAACCCTTTCTCTCTCTAAAATTGAATGGATGAGGTTGAAGTAGATGGAAATGGAGTTAATGAGGCTCCACCAACTGGTCTAAAGCCTTAAAGTCGGATTTCTTGTGATTTTACCAATTTGCCCTCAAAATATCTAATTTAAAAGAAAAAGAATCTGTCACAGTGCATCGGCGCGGCGCGCAAAACTCCCAGACCAGAATATGTCTCCTTTTTAGGATATGTACAACAAAACCCCACTTCAAGCATCTTAATTACACTTATGTACACAACAAATAAACGGGTCTTACAACTCTCACCCACTTGAATCGGAGCGCGTCCTCGCGATCCAAGCCGCATGACAAGAGGGAAGATAAACCAACACGAACTCTTAGGGCTCCCAAGTAAACTCGGAACCTTTACTACGTCGCCATTGAACTTTAAAAGTCCTAACCTCTTTATTTCTCAACCTTTTGACCTTCTCATCGAGTATAGCAATCGGTTCCTCAACATACTCTAACTTGTTGTTTAACTCGATTTCGTCTAGAGGCATCCAAGAAGAATCATCCGCAAGACACTTACGAAGATGGGAAACATGAAATGTATTATGGATCCCCGCAAGCTCTTCGGGTAATTCCAAACGATACGCGACTTCACCAACACGAGCTAAAACCTTAAATGGCCCAATAAACCGAGGAGCTAACTTTCCCCGTTTTCGAAACCGAATAATACCCTTCCATGGCGAAACCTTAAGCATCACCATGTCACCTTCTTGGAACTCAATTTGTCGTCTACGCTTATCGGCATAAGATTTTTGTCTATCTTGGGCCTTTTTCAAATGAGTCTGAATCAAATCAATCTTGCTATTCGTCTCTAAAACCAAATCGGTACTCCCGATTTCCTTTTGGCCCACTTCACCCCAACAAATAGGAGTTCGACACCTACGCCCATAAAGCATCTCGTAAGGTGGCATCCCGATACTAGTATGATAACTATTATTGTACGAGAATTCCACCAAAGGTAAGTGCTCATCCCAACTACCACCGAAATCAATAATACACGCCCGTAACAAATCCTCCAAAGTTTGGTTCGTACGTTCGGTTTGACCGTCCGTTTGAGGATGGTACGCGTGCTCATTCTCAATTGTGTACCCATATCTTCATGAAACTTTTCCCAAAACCGAGATGTAAAACGGGTATCTCGATCCGAAACAATAGATATAGGAACCCCGTGTCTCGATATCACTTCCTTGATGAACAACTTTGCCAAGGTCTCCGATGATATCGCTTCCCGAATGGGAAGAAACAAAGCACTTTTCGTCAATCGATCCACTATCACCCAAATCAAATCAAATTGGTTCCTCGCCGTTTTAGGTAACTTTGTGATGAAATCCATGGTAATGTGCTCCCATTTCCACTTCTGGATTTCTAACGGTTGTAACTTACCATACGGCTTTTGGTGTTCGGCTTTCACTTGCAAACATGTGACGCATTGTTCAACATACCTCACAACATCACGTTTCATGCTCGGCCACCAATACTCTTTCTTTAAATCAAGATACATTTTCATCGCACCCGGAAGAATAGAATACTTTGACTTATGTGCTTCATCAAGTAGCACCCGCCGGTAATCACCCATCTTAGGCACCCACACTCTACCTTGAAAAGACAACAAGCCATGCGGACCTAAAGTAATAAACTCCGTTTGCCCCATGATTCGTTCCTCATGCTTATTGTTAACAAAAGCTTCAATTTGAATCTCACCAAGCTTTACGAGAAAATCGTTAGTAATAATCATGCGTAACGATCCTACTCGTATCGCCGGATGTTGACTCTTTCGACTTAACGCATCCGCGACCACATTCGCCTTACCTGGATGATAAAGTATTTCACAATCATAGTCCTTCACCACATCCATCCATCTACGTTGACGATAATTCAAATCTCGTTGATCAAAAAGATGTTTCAAACTCTTGTGATCCGAATAAATCGTACACTTGACACCATACAAGTAGTGGCGCCAAATTTTCAACGTATGAACAACCGCCGCCAACTCAAGATCATGAGTCGGATATCTCGTTTCGTGTTCCTTTAATTTTCGAGAGGCGTAAGCGATGACCTTACCTCTTTGCATTAGAACACACCCGAGTCCATTTAGAGAAGCATCACAATAAACCGTCATGTCTTCCACCCCTTCCGGCAATACCAACACCGGAGCTTGACACAACTTCTCTTTTAACAATTGAAAAGCAATTTCTTGCTCGTTCTCCCAATTAAATCTCGTGTTCTTACTCGTCAACTTCGTCAATGGAGAAGCAATTTTAGAAAAGTCTTGGATAAACCGACGATAATAACCGGCCAATCCGAGAAAACTTCGGATTTCCGTGGGCGTAGTCGGTCGTCCCCAACTCTTCACCGTCTCTATCTTCCCCGGATCTACTTTAATACCATCCTTGTTCACAATATGGCCAAGGAATTGAACTTCCCTTAGCCAAAATTCACATTTGGAGAATTTTGCATACAACTTCTCCTTCCGTCACGTCTTTAACACACTTCGCAAAATGATGTTCATGTTCCTTCATACTCTTCGAATAAACAAGTATGTCGTCAATGAACACAATTACCGACTTGTCCAACATAGGTTGGCACACTCGGTTCATAAGATCCATGAATGCCGCCGGTGCATTCGTAAGACCAAAAGGCATAACTACAAATTCAAAATGCCCATAACGCGTTCGAAAAGCCGTTTTCTCTATGTCTTCCTCACGGACCCCCATTTGGTGATAGCCGGACCGTAGGTCGATTTTAGAAAAATAAGTCGCGCCTTGGAGTTGGTCAAACAAATCATCAATCCTAGGCAATGGATAACGATTTTTGATAGTCACTTTGTTCAACTCCCGATAATCGATGCACATCCGCATACTACCATCCTTCTTTTTCACAAATAAAACCGGAGCACCCCATGGAGAAGCACTCGGTCGAATAAAACCCTTTTCAAGCAACTCTTGGGTTTGATTTAACAACTCTTGCATTTCCGTTGGTGCTAAACGATAAGGAGTTTTAGCAATGGGGGTAGCCCCCGGAACGGGGGTAGCCCCCGGAACCAACTCAATGCGAAATTCAACTTGTCTTTTCGCCGGAACACCCGGTAACTCATCCGGAAAAACGTCTTCAAATTCACTTACCACCGAAATTTCACGAATGGATGGTGGCTCATCTCGAGTATCAACAATATGGGCAAGAAAAGCCATGCCACCACTAACAAGGAAACGACGTATCCGTGCAAAAGTGCATATCGGCACAAGTCTTCTTCGCTTATCGCCATGAGTAATTAACTCTCCCCCACTTGGGGTCTTCACACGAATGAATTTATCATGGCATACAATATCGGCTCTATTACGATCGAGCCGATCCATACCAACAACAATATCAAAATCACCCAAAGTCATCGGAATGAGATCAATTTTAAAGTTTTTGGCACCAAACACAACATTACAATTATTACACACATCAACCACTAGCGCCGTCTTGCCATCCGCTATTTCAACTTCTACCGGACAACTTAACTTAACTAGCGGTTTATTTAACTTAGGCACGAATCTTGGAGAAACAAACGATAAATTGGCACCACTATCAAATAGGATTCGTGCCGGATTAGAGTTAACCATGAAAGTACCTGAGACAACTTCGTTCGATTGTTTGGCTTCACCATTGGTCATCAAATAATTTCGACCCCTAGCCGTACCCGCCACCTTTTCTAACCGCTTAACATTATCATTGCGCAACTCGGGACACTCGGGCCTCTTGTGCCCTTCTTTACCACAATTGAAACAAGTAAATTTGGGTGTGGAAGGTGAGTTGGGGCAATCACGAGAGATGTGACCTTTTTGCCCACAAGTATAGCAAGTGGGTACATGACCACCGGAGCCACCCTTCTTCACACTATTAACACTTTTAGAGCCCTTCTTGTTCTTTTTGTTGGAAAAGCTCAATTGACTCGAATTCTCGAACTTCCTCTTACCAAAAGTAAAACTACTCTTTCTCAACACAAGCGCTTCAAAACCCTTCGCCATATTGAACAATTCATCAAAGCTCTTCACCACGTTCACACTAATTTTCTCTTGATAGTTATCATTCAAGATTCGATAGAAATCTTCTTTCAACATTTTATCATTCCCGACATACTCTGGGCAAAATTGGGTCTTGGACAAAAACACGGATTTGAGAGTGTTCAAATCCATAGACCCTTGCCTCAAGGAACGTAGCTCGTCCTTAAGTCTAGTAAGATCAGCCGAAGTTCGGTATTCTTTGAAAAATTCGGACTTGAATTCATCCCAAGTGAATTCCATGCATTGCTCTTCACCATAAACTTGGAGCTTTGCGTCCCACCACAACTTGGCATCGCCTCTCAACATACTACACCCGTACCTTGTCTTCTTATCGAGAGGACATTCACAAGTACGGAAGGCCCCCTCCATATCGGAGATCCAACGGGCGCTCTTAAGAGGGTCTCTTTCACCATCAAAAGTGGGAGGTTGAGAGTCCTTGAAATTCTTATAGAAAAAGTCCCGTCTTCCCACATTATCTTCGTGAAGAACGACCTTAACTTGCTCCTTTACCACATTGACTAATTGCTCGTCAATCGTATCTAGGAACATCTTCTTAACGTCCTCGAGAAAAGCCTCATGATGCCTTTTCAAAATGGCCTCAACCTTGGCCGTAAACTCGAAGTCCTCACTAGTACCTCCGCCGTTGATATCATGCCCGTTTCTCATCTTCATTCTATAAGACGGAATAGATTAAACAACGAAACGAAAGGACTTAACACATACGTATATACATATACACCACACTACCCCATCTTGCTCAACAATAGTCGTACATCGCTTGTTTGACACGATTTGAACCCGTAACTATGGTAGCTAATCATTGTTACGCGAGCACGTCGCGTTAACTTGCTAGTACAACGTCTATCTTGCTTGATGATTGCTAACACAACACAAAACAATTAGTGCAAGTTTAGTTCACCTAAACCTAAGCACTAATCAACTCCCGGTCCGACCCGTCTCCTACAAGTCCCGCATAACGCGCATACACAATAAAGTCTAAGTCTAGGCACCTATCTCAAGTCGCCTAAATCCCTTAGACCATGCTCTGATACCACTTGTAATGACCCAAACCAAACCACGAACCAACCCGCATTAACTTGTCACAAAAAAAAAATTTGTTTGTTCAGCATGTGGCGTGACGCGCCAGGCATTCGCGCGGCGCGCAGAATGGCCTAGGCAGCCCGCTGTCTCCAAAAGTCAAAATCACGAAAATGTTTGACCTTTTCCCGGCATAATTAGACAAAACGCTTTTAACAACAAGTTCCAATATGTAAAACTAACATGATTCAAACATAAAATAAGTTTTACAAAGCGGGGCCCACATCGGCCGTTTTACGAGTTTCATACAAAAGTTTGAGTTTCGACCACATTAGTTTAATTTCCAAACGACACTACGAGCATGGTGTTTGGGGTTAAACTACCCAAGTCTCGGTCAAACACCAAAAGCTATCTCATCCAAAAAGCGTCCCCCAACAACAAAGCGGGATCTCTAATTCAAGATAATGCCCTTACCCTTGTCCACAACCGAACCTATAAAAAGGTAAACAACGAGAGGGTAAGCAAAGCTTAGTGAATGCAATAATTATACATATACATATATAATATATCTACTTGCAAACACTTACACAATACCGTACACAAGCTAGCAATTCGACAACCATGCAAAACATTATGCATATACCAATAACCGCAATTCACATTTGAGCTAGCAATAACAAAGCATATAGTTCATAATTAAATATGCTAATACACAATTCATACAACCATGGTTAACCAATCGTAAAATGAATGGTACTCAAATTTCCCATTGGTGTTCATAACAACCGTTAGTGCACAACACATATATCACTAACCCTTGGACAACACATATCCGTTTATAAAATCGTTAGTGTACAACACATATAACACTAAATCGGACAACACATATCCATTCATAAATCATTAGTGTACAACACATATAACACTAAATTGGACAACATATATCCATTCATAAAACCGTTAGCGTACAACGCATATATCACTAACTTGGACAACACATATCCATTTCTACAAGTAAACACATCATATACGTACATGTATACTTATTCCACTCACCTCAAAATCTCTTGTGAAAAGATACCCGAGCTTGCAAGACCTTAATGTAACGTACCTATCATATTATACATATTATCAATCTCAAACTCAAGTTGGTCAACCAATTCTTTCACCATTCCAAAGCCATTTTGACCCAAGGTGCAATTTCAACCCATTTGCATCCTTAACCCTAATTTTGGGTCAACTCATACCAAAACCTTAACATTAGCCAAGATAGGTTTAAAACTCGTTTCAAAACAAGGTTTAGGCATTAATCACAAACATTAACTAACTTAGGTCCACTTTGACCCATTTGACCAATTTAAGGTCTACACACCCATTTCGGGTCATCCACTAACCCACTTAACACCCATTTACATATATATATAAGTGTGCTAATAATTACACTAACCCATCTAGGCTCATAAACATAAATTGATACTTTAAAAACCCTAGTTAGTCATCTTTGAGTCTACACGACCCAAATTTACCCTAAACCCCCAATTCACTAGCAAAATGGGTTTTAAGTGCAACACTAACCCAAACCCTAACCCTTAATACAATTAAAGTAAGAAATTAGGTTTTATAACTTACCAACACAATCACCACGTAGCTAGCGACTAGATGAACAACTTTAGAACTCGCACTAAGACCCGATTCAACCTCCTTCTTCCTTTAATGGAGCTCTCTCACACTAGAAAACCCTTTCTCTCTCTAAAATTGAATGGATGAGGTTGAAGTAGATGGAAATGGAGTTAATGAGGCTCCACCAACTGGTCTAAAGCCTTAAAGTCGGATTCCTTATGATTTTACCAATTTGCCCTCAAAATATCTAATTTAAAAGAAAAAGAATCTGTCACAGTGCATCGGCGCGGCGTGCCATATGGCCGCGCGGCGCGCAAAACTCCCAGACCAGAATCTGTCTCCTTTTTAGGATATGTACAACAAAACCCCACTTCAAGCATCTTAATTACACTTATGTACACAACAAATAAACGGGTCTTACACCACAGGACCAATTCTTTCAATAATCTTGAAAGGTCCAACATAACGAGGACTTTGTTTGCTTCGTTTTCCAAAACGAACGACACCCTTCCAAGGAGATACTTTCAACATGACTTTATCACCAACTTGGAAATCTAAATCTTTTCGACGATTATCAGCATAGCTCTTCTGTCGGCTGCGGGCAGTTTCTAATCGTTTCTTAATCTGAACGATCTTTTCGGTAGTTTCATGAATGATTTCAGGGCCAGTTAACTGTCTATCCTCTAATTCATCCCAGCATAACAGAGATCTACATTTCTGTCCATATAAGGCTTCAAAAGGTGCATCCTTAATACTCGAGTGATAGCTGTTGTTGTAAGAAAATTTAACCAAAGGCAAATGTCTATCCCATCCTTTGCCAAAATTGATAACACAAGCACGTAGCATATCTTCCAACGTTTGAATGGTTCGTTCACTCTGATCATCGGTTTACGGATGATAAGCAGTACTCATGTCGAGTTGAGTTCCAAGAGCAGATTGCAGAGATTTCCAGAATCTAGAGGTAAATTGACTGTCGTGATCAGAAATGATAGAAATAGGGACTCCATGACGAGAGACAATCTCTTTGATGTAGAGTTGTGACAACTTCTCCATATTGTCGGTTTCTTTGATCGGTAAGAAGTGTGCAGATTTTTTAAGACGGTCCACTATGACCCAAATAGAATCGTTACCACTAGAAGTCTTGGGCAACTTAGTAATAAAGTCCATAGTGATATATTCCCACTTCCACTGCGGAATATCCGGCTGTTGAAGTAAACCAGACGGCTTTTGATGTTCGGCCTTAACTTTCAAACAAGTAAGACACTTGCTTACATAATCAGCAACATCAGATTTCAGATTAGGCCACCCATAAAACTTCTTCACATCGTGATACATTTTACTAGAGCCTGGGTGAATAGAATATCTAGTCTTATGTGCTTCATCCAAGACTAGCTCTCGAAGATTTCTGAAAATTGGGACCCAGATTCGGTTATTGAAATACCTTGTTCCGTTTCCCTTGAGTTTAAGTTGCTTTTCGAGACCCTTCAGTCCCTCAAGTTGGACATTCTCTTCCTTCAATGCCTCAAGTTGTGCTTCACGAATTTGTGATGTGAGATTCGTATGAATACGTATATTTAAAGCTCGAACTCGGATTGGTTTGGCACGATCTTTTCTACTGAGGGCGTCGGCAACTACATTCACCTTACCAGGATGATATTTAAGATCACATTCATAGTCATTCAATAACTCGACCCAACGCCTTTGTCTCATGTTTAATTGCTTCTGGTCAAAGATATGTTGAAGACTTTTATGATCGGTATACACCGTAATTCTAACCCCATAGAGGTAATGTCTCCGCATCTTTAGTGCAAATACCACGGCTCCTAACTCCAAGTCATGTGTGGTATAGTTCTTCTCATGTTTCTTCAACTGTCTAGATGCATAGGCGATAACCTTTTTACGTTGCATCAATACACATTCAAAACTTTGATTCGAAGCATCACAATAGACTACAAAATCTTCAGTGCCTTCAGGTAATGATAGAATCGGGGTTGTAGTCAATTTATCCTTTAGAATCTTGAAAGCAGATTCCAGTTCTTCAGACCACTCGAACTTCTTCCCCTTATGAGTTAGCTTGGTAAGAGGTTTGGCTAGAATAGAAAAATCTTTGATAAATCTCCGGTAATAACCAGCAAGTCCCAAGAATTGGCGAATATGTTTCGCACTCTTAGGTACCTCCCAGTTTTGAATAGCAGTGATTTTCGTTGGATCAACATGTATTCCTTCACTGTCAACTACATGTCCAAGAAATTGTACGGTTCGTAGCCAAAATTCACACTTGGGGAACTTGGCATACAGTTGCTCCTTCTTTAAGAGCTCTAGAATCAATCGCAAGTGTTGCTCATGCTCTTTCTCGCTCTTGGAATAGATTAGAATGTCATCGATAAATACGATCACGAATTGGTAAAGATAAGGTTTGCATACACGGTTCATAATATCCATGAATACAGCAGGAGATGTGCTAGGACGAATGAAACCTTTCTCCAAAAGTTCTTGGAGTTGGTTGGATAATTCCTTCATCTCAAGTGGCGCTAAGCGGTATGGTGCCTTTGCAATAGGTGCAGCACCGGGAGTCAAATCAATCTGAAACTCAACCTGTCGTTGGGGAGGGAGACCAGGGAGTTCTTCAGGAAAGTCTCTAACTACCGGTACATCTTCAATGAGCTTTTCTTCCGATTCGACTTCCTTAACATGAGCCAAGATGGCTTGATATCCCTTCATTAGATACTTACGAGTCTTGATGCAAGAGATGATGTTGAGTTTGGAACCACTCATCTCCCCTTGAACAATTAAGCTTTCCCCATTTTCAAGACGTATGTTAATGGTTTTCTCATAACACATGACTGCAGCATCCCTACGACTACATCAAAGCTCCCTAACTCGACTGGCAATAGGTCGATCTTAAACTGTTTGTCGGCTAGAATCAGGTCACAGTTTTTATATATGTTGTCTACTTTTATAACCTTACCATTTGCTACCTCTACAAGACGCTTAATATCTAAGGCTTGTGGTTTTTCAGTGAATAAGGCACAAAATTCAGTAGACACATAACTTCTATCAGCACCAGAATCGAATAAAACAGTAGCATAGAAGTTGTTAACAAGAAACGTACCCGTTATCACTTCATCATCATCACGGGCTTCTTCAGCAGTTATCACAAACGCTTGGCTCTTAGCATTAGCATTCCCTGTGTTACCCTTTTTCTTTGGATACTGGTTGCGGAAATGCCCTCTTTCACCACAGTCATAGCATGTAGGAACGATAGCGTTGGCTTTTGTTGCAGGTGTATCAGTCGAAGGAACTGCAACCCTACAATTCTTGGCTATATGGCCAATCTTCTTACACTTGGTGCATTCAGCCTTGCACCACCCAGAATGGTGTTTCTCACAATGCTTACAAAAAGATTGTTTCCCAGAATAACCTCCCTTTGCACTATCAGCAACTCTCTTATTTGAACCTTGATTCAATCCCTGAGCAGGCTCAAATTTCCTCTTGCCTTCAGTTTGCAGCGGCCTTTCTCCTCTTAGCCATCATGGGGTTTTGGGCCATCAGTATTACCGCATCTAAAGTCTCCTTACTAGCAGCAATGACATTTCCCTGAATCTCGTCAGGAAGACCTTCCACATATCGCTCTATCTTCTTTTGTTCGTTTGGTACCATGTCGGGGCACAATGAAACCAAATCTATAAATCTATTGGTATAAGCTTCAATATCGGTACCCTTGACCTTCAATTCCCAAAACTCAACCTCTAGCTTTTGAATTTGATTTCTCGGACAGAACTTTTCAGTCATCATCCGCTTTACGATGGCCCATGGAATAGCATTAGCAGCATCTAGGCCTACAGTTTGGGAATAAGCGTTCCACCAAGTCAAAGCAAGACCACTTAGTGTGTGAGTGGCATACTTTACTCGGTCGACATCCGCACAGTTACAAATATGAAAAATGGATTCGAGCCTTTCAAACCAACGAGTCAGTTCGACAGCTTCCTCACTTCCTTTAAAAGATGGAGGCTTGCAATTCATAAACTCCTTGTAGCTGCAAGAAGTAGGGGGATTTCCTTGGTTGTTCCCTTGATTATTATTGCCTTGAGCGGCAGCAAGCAGTTATTGGAATTATGCAGGAGTCAGAGTGACATTCGGGATATTTGTAGCACCTCGAGTTGATTGAGCCATCGTTCTTCAATACATAAATACAGTATTAGTTGAAGAGTTCGTGGTGATAATAAGTTATAAGTTTGATAAATGCACAAGGTCCACACAACATACACAAGATATAACCAAACAGATATGAATAAGGTAAGATAGATGATAGGAGTAACAAGGTGGAGTCAAAATACTTATATTAAACCATAAAAACCACTAGTTTTACATGAATCAAAAACCAATGTAACTTAGGCATATGCCTTTACATAAACAACGGAAATGGAAATAAATGAGAATCCTAAGATCTAGTCTTTCTTAGGTGACGGAGGTTTGAAATGATCTTTAATGTACCCCTTGAAGTACATTACAAACTTCTCTAGTTCCACCAGTGCATAACACTGGCGGTCGAGCTCCCTCTCTTGCCTAGCAAACATCACAGAGAACTTGTCATAGACCCTTTTCACATCGTTGTTCGTGTAGTCTATGCACTTCTCCATCATTGCCAAGCGATCGCGAAATGTATTTCTCATAGTTTCAGTATGACTCTGTAGATTCATGATATCACATCGAACTAGAGCATGTTCATACTCGGTATAGGCAAACTCAGAAACTTTTGGCTTCTTGGATGAACTAGCATCATCAGTAGTGGGAGTCTCCAGCTCCTTCCTCTTAGGTGAGGGAGTCTTGGTAACAGGAGGTTCAAATTCCTCCTCGGAATCATCTTCTAAACTGCACATGACCCCAAGACCATCATAATCCGGATTAGCCTCCTCATTAGCTGGCTCTTGTACTTCTTCCTCTTCTTCAGGTTCAGATTCTTCCTCGGTTTCCCCCTCGGAATCATCCTCACCTTCAATGTTTTCTTCAACCTCTTCATCATCACCCTTGTCATCCCCATCATAGTCATTATGAGGCTCTTCCTTCACCAGTGAGTGTGGTGGAGTGGCAGGCGTGTAGACCGGTGATGCGGGTGGAGTAGCCGGTTGGTAAATTGGAGATGTTGGTGGAGAAACGGGTCCATAAGCTGGAGTGTGAACGAATCTCTCCATATCAAATTTGTGACGCCCCGTACAAAATCATCGTGTATGAATCATCAACAACAGGATCATTACAAGGTCAAATACTATATGTTGTTTCAAAATAAGTTTGCATTCATGAATATAGGTGACGTCTTAACCAACGTCAAGTGTTTAACATACGAAAGTGTGCTTCTACGAATAGAAGGCATTAATAATAGTACGTGACCCATAGGTCATTACAAATCATTGTTTCAAAAGTAACATAGTTTGAATGCAAAATAAACGTTCATGCGGAGACATCTCTAAAAGCAGCGGGAGTCTACAGCAAGTCTAGTACAGCGGAAGCAATCATACCCTTAAGCACCTGAGAAAAACATGCTTAAAAACATCAACACGAATGTTGGTGAGCTATAGTTTAAGTATAACAGTAATGTAAGGTAGGCCACGAGATTTCGTATTTCAAAACAGTATGAAAAGTATATGTAACCGTGGGCACTTGGTAACTAACTTAATGTAAATAACACCCCCTAAAAGTACACTTGTCGAGTGCGTAAGTTTACGAAGTATTAAACACCCGTTAAATGCTAGCACTACTAGCCCGAGTGGGGATGTCAAACCCTATGGATCCATATCTAAGATTCGCGTTCACCGGTTCAAAGACCAATGACTAAACGTTACCGAGCTAAGGGGAAAGTTTATGCCGTTGTATAACCCACACATATATAAAGTTTAAGTACTCATGCCTAGTATGTAAAACGTAAAACGCGCATGTATTATCAGTTCCCAAAATAGTTAAAGTAAAAAGGGATGCTATAACTCACAGTGGAAAGTAGTAAAAGTCGATACGCGGGAATAGTAGGCAAGTAGTTTGGTCTGGAAGGTCCTCAACCTAAGTCAAAAGTTACTAAGTCAGTAAATCATTCCCAAAGGTGTAAATGTATGTAAATTAGGTCTTAAGTATCATCATCATTCATCATTAAACAAAAAGTGTAAAGTAAGTTTTAAGTCAAGACTAGGGTTTGAAACAAGGTCTGACTTCGTTCAGTTGCCACGACCTCTATACAAGCTGAAATGAGGTGAGACCAGTGGCCATGGCTCCGTATGTGAGTCCCCTAGAGGCTGAACAATTTCCAGAACCAAACTCGTCTTCGTTTGACTGTGGTGACGGTTTAAGTGAGAGTAGGTCAGAAATTTCAGCACAACGTTAATAGGGTGTAGTGACTTTCGGGAGGCCATAGATCCTAAACCGTAACTTGGATTAAGACGAGGTCTAAATGGAAAATCATCTACTCGAACCGAACTAACTGAAAATCAGCTTTCCAGTAGCCCAGGTAGTCTGATCAGTTCCAGAAACAGTAAGTAAATGTGTTCCGGTGGGTTCTTGGTGCTTGATGCTCATCACGGTTCTCATCCTTGATGCGTATAGCTTCAAGTGTACAACTCGTTGATGGGTTTGCATCATCTTAACCAAGGTTTGACCATCATAACACTAGTGTAACTCTAAGATATGTAGTACAACTCACTTAAGAGTTGTATGTAGTTTGATGAACCAAAGTTACATCAAGATCTTAGATCCGACACATACATGAGTTCTAATAGTAATATTAAGCTACAAACTTGAAAGTAAACTAAATAATCAATATCTTAAGTTGTAGAACTTAGATCTTAGTTAGATCTTAAAGATCCTAGACTAGAAAGTCTAGATCTAGTGTTCTTAAGTTAGATCCTAAGTTACAAAACTTGGATCTACACTTTAATGAAACCATAAGTTATGAAACTTAGATTTTCAACTTGTAACATGTATGTAAGCTTATAAGCTCTTATTTACAACAAAATTAGAAGACCATAAGTTATATAAACTTAGATCCAACATAAGTATATGAAGTTATAACTAGAAAGTTATACTTCCATGTTCTCGAACTTATAAAGCTAACCTTTAGTTTCAAGAAATATGAGATCAAGATTAACTAGTAATACTTGACCAAATTACAACGTCACAACTTTAAAGTACATAAAATGAAGAGATAAACTAAATCTACAAGTAATAAGTTCATGGTTGTTCATACTTAGAAAGATTCAAGCCAAGGCTTTGATCTTTAAGAAAGTAAACCTTAAGTTTACAAACATGAACACAAGTATGATAATGAAACTTATGAACTTTAAATCTTTAAAAGATTTAAGAGTAGAACCATAAACTAGAAAGTTTAGATTCTTGTTCTTGGTTCTTCATCAAAGAAAAGATGGAAGTAACCAAGATTACATGAAGATACAAGTTAAAGAACTTGATCTTTAACAACAACAAACAACTACAAGTAATTAAACAAGTAAGAATGATGATGATATGGTTCGGTTTTGTTGGAAGAAAAAGAGAGAAAACCAAGCTTTGTTACTTACAAGTTAGAGAGAAAATGAGAGAAAATGAAGTGGTGTTTGAAGTGTGTGTAAAAGTGAGGTGAAATACAAGTGAATAAGTAACCAAAAATTGAAAGCAAATCTCCCTCCCACTCCATGTTTGGCCGACGGTTTTGGGACAAATGGGGAAGGGTCAAGAGATAACTTTCAAATGTGGGAGAATGGTGTAAGCTAGAAGTAGTAATAAAGTTAAATGGTGTTGGAAAGATGTGTAAGTATACATGTAACTAGTATCCTTATGTCACTAACCAATCTAGTTTAAGCCTTAATGTAATACTTGCATAAAAGTCTTGCATAAAAGTGGGCTTACTAGTCCATTAAGAGAGTAGTGTGGGCTTCCAAGTCCATTTCCAATAATAAAGGCCCAAGTCCAAGTATGTATGCAACAAATAAAATAAAAGCCCAAGTAATTAACTACTAATATTAGTTAATTAAAAATGATTAATAATAATTAATCATGAAAGTAAATAATATTTAAAATATTATTCGTGAAAAGTACGTGTGTCACAAAGACAAGTCGGGCCATAAAAAGTTAAATACGGTAACAAGTAACACGTATAAGAACACGTTTATTAAAACACAAGCATTAATAATAAATTATTAATAATTAAACGTTGGAAAATCCAGGGTCGTTACATTACCCACCTGTTAAAGAAAATTTCGTCCCGAAATTTTAAGCTGAGGTAGATGGAGGAGTTGGGAAAAGGTGAGGATACTTCTGCATCATTTGATCCTCTCGTTCCCAGGTAAACTCGGGTCCTCGTTTGGCATTCCATCGAACTCGGACGATCGGAATCTTGTTGTGTTTCAAAGGTTTGAACTCACGGTCCATAATTTCAACAGGCTCTTCCACGAAGTGGAGTTTGCCGTCAATCGTAACTTCCTCCAATGGTATGACATGTTCCGGTTTAGCAAGACACTTCTTCAAATTCGATACATGAAAGGTAGGATGAACTGAGCTCAATTGAGTTGGAAGATCCAAACGGTAAGCAACGGGTCCAATACGCTCCAAGATTTCAAAAGGACCAATGTATCGCGGGTTGAGCTTCCCACGTTTTCCAAAATGGATCACACCTTTCCAAGGTGCGACTTTCAACATTACATAGTCACCCACGTTGAATTCAAAGTCTTTACGTTTAAGGCCGTCTTGAGTCTCGCTTGAATTTGGGCAATCTTCTCCGTTGTTTCATGGACTATCTCGGGTCCGGTGATTTGCGTTTCACCTACTTCGGCCCAAAAAATAGGAGATCGGCATTTGCGTCCATACAATGCTTCAAAAGGTGCGGTATTAATACTCGAATGATAACTGTTGTTGTAAGAGAACTCAGCTAGCGGCAAATGCCTTTCCCAAGCCTTTCCGAAATCAATGACACATGTACGCAACATGTCTTCCAAAGTCTGAATCGTGCGTTCGCTTTGTCCGTCGGTCTATGGGTGATACGCAGTACTCATGTCGAGACGAGTCCCCAAGGCTTCTTGCAAACAACCTCTTTTATGTATAGTTGAGCGAGTCTCTCCATCGTATCTGTTTCCTTCATGGCTAAAAAGTGTGCAGATTTGGTAAGACGGTCAACGATAACCCAGATGGTATCGTATCCGCCCACCGTCTTTGGTAACTTCGTAATGAAATCCATTGTTATCCTTTCCCACTTCCATTGCGGGATTTCCGGTTGTTGAAGTAACCCAGAAGGCCTCTGATGTTCGGCCTTAACTTTCGAGCAAGTCAAACACTTACCAACATAAGTTGCAACGTCCTTCTTAAGATTAGGCCACCAGTACTGTTCTTTAAGATCGTGGTACATTTTACCCACTCCGGGATGAATCGAATATCTTGACTTGTGGGCTTCATCTAGTATAAGGCTCCGTAAATCTCCATAACGAGGTACCTAAATTCTTCCGGCATAGCATCGGAGTCCAGTCTCCTTAATTTCAAATCGAGAAACGAGAATGTTCAAGTATTCATGAGATATATTCTCCTCCTTGAGAGCCTCATCTTGGGCTGCTCGGATCTGGCTATTGAGATTCGAATGAATGGTGATGTTCAGATCCCGAACACGAAGAGGTGTCATCCTCTCCTTTCGGCTCAAAGCGTCAGCTACAACATTTGCCTTGCCAGGGTGATAACGAAGTTCACAATCATAGTCGTTCAGCGTCACGATCCATCGACGCTGTCTCATATTCAGTTGCTTCTGATCAAAGATGTGTTGGAGGTTTTTATTATCGGTGAAAATAGTGCTCTTTGTTCCATAAAAGTAGTGTCTCTACAGTTTTAATGCAAAGACAACGGCTCCAAGCTCGAGATCGTGCGTAGTGTAATTTCGCTCGTGAATCTTCAGTTGTCGGGAGGCGTAAGCGATAACCTTTGTGCGTTGCATCAGTACACAACCAAAACCACTTTTCGAAGCATCGCAATAAACGACAAAATCGTCACTGCCTTCAGGAAGTGATAAGATAGGTGCGGTGGTTAACTTCTTTTTCAAGGTTTGAAATGCTGATTCCTGTTCGGGTTCCCAAATAAACTTCTTCCCTTTGTGAGTCAGTGCGGTCAAAGGACGCGCAATCAGAGAGAATCCTTCAATAAATCTTCGGTAGTAACCGGCGAGGCCTAAAAATTGGTGGATGTGAGTCGGAGTAGTGGGGGTTTCCCACTTGCTGATAGCTTCGATCTTTGTAGGATCAACTTTGATACCTTGATCGCTCACAATATGACCCAGGAATTGGACTTCCTTCAACCAAAACTCGTACTTGGAGAATTTGACATAAAGTTGCTCTTGTCTCAAGAGTTCAAGCACTAGACGAAGATGTTGCTCATGTTCTTCTTTGCTTTTGGAGTAGATGAGGATATCATCTATGAAGACGATAACGAACTTATCCAGGTATGGCTTGCAGACACGGTTCATGAGATCCATAAATACGACAGGTGCGTTGGTCAAATCGAATGGCATCACTAGAAACTCATAATGACCATAACGAGTTCTGAATGCAGTCTTCATCACGTCGCTCTCTTTCACCCTCAACTGTTGATAACTGGATCGCAAATCGATCTTAGAGTAAACGCTCGATCCTTGAAGTTGATCAAAAAGATCGTCAATTCGGGGAAGAGGATACCGATTCTTGATCGTCAATTTGTTGAGTTCACGATAGTCGATACACATGCGGAATGATCCGTCCTTCTTCTTCACAAACAAAACAGGTGCGCCCCAAGGCGAAAAACTTGGTTGGATAAATCCACGGTCTAGCAGTTCTTGTAGTTGGCACTGCAACTCTTGCATTTCGGAAAGTGCGAGTCGATAAGGTGCGCGAGCTACAGGTGCAGCTCCTGGCACTAAATCAATCTGAAACTCTACTGCTCTCGGTGGCGGTAATCCAGGCAATTCCTCTGGAAAGACATCGGAAAATTCGTTCACAATTCGTACGTCATCCACGCTCTTCACCTCAGTTTCTAATGTTTTCACATGTGCTAGAACAGCAAGACGTCCTTTCTTCATGATCTTTTGCGCTTTCATGCAACTAATGAGATTCAGTTTCAAGCTACATCTCTCTCCGTAAATAATCAGTGGCTCACCATCTCCGTGCGGTATACGAAGAGCTTTATCTCCATAGATAATGTCAGCCCTTATCTTGGTCAACCAGTCCATACCGACAATAACATCAAAGCTTCCCAATTTAATGGGTATCAAGTCAATCTCGAAATCCACACCAGCTATGTTGATAATAGCTCCTCGGCTAATTTGGTCAACTTTCTCAAGTTTTCCATTGGCTACCTCAACAAGCATACTCTCCTTTAAAGGAACTAACGACCAATTTAACTTAGAGCAAAAGTGTCTACATACGTAACTCCTATCGGCACCAGTATCAAACAGGACAGAAGCTAGTAGATTGTTGATAGTGAATATACCTGTAACCAAGTCGGGGTTCTCACGGGCATCCCTTGCGTTTACGTTGAAGGCCCTTCCACGCGCTGGCCCGCCGTCCTTTCTCTTGTTGGGGCATTCATTCCTGGAGTGGCCCTGTTGTCCACACTCATAGCATTTCCTCGGTCCAGTAGGGTTTGTCTTCACATTCAGGGTGGTGATCTTACAGTCTTTGCCAATATGCCCAGTCCTTTTACATTTCTCGCAGACCACGTTGCAGTACCCGGTGTGATGCTTGTAGCATCTCTTGCACTGCGGCAGACTACCCTTGTAGTTAGAGTTCGAGCTAGGGTTCTGGTTGGAGTTGTTTCCCTTGAAACCTTCATGTCTCTTCGCCGGGTTTTGATCATAGACTCTCCCCTTGTTGTTGTCCCACTTACGCTTCTCACTGCTAACCCCCGATTCGGATTTTGCCTTTTTCGATTCATCGCTGATAATTTGGTTCATTAAGGTGTGCGCCATGCGCATTGCTTCCGGGCTATTAGGTAGCTTAGAAGAGGTGACATTTCCCTTAATGGTCTTAGGAAGTCCCCACAAGTACCTTTCCATTCGCTTAAACTCCGGGGTAACCATCGTGGGACACATCAGAGCTAATTCCAGATACCTACAGTTGTAACCATCAAGATCGTTTCCCACAACCTTCAACTGCCAAAACTCGGCCTCCATTTTCTGTATCTCTGTCCTGGGGCAATACTCCTCAATCATGGCCCCTTTAAATTCTTCCCACAGAGTGGCATAAGCCTCGTCAATACCCTTGGCCTGAGCAAGTGTGTTCCACCAGGTTAGTGCGCCGTCCGACAGTGTACATAAGGCATACTTTGTTTTGTTCATCTCTGAGCAGTTGCTTACACGGAACACAGATTCTAATTTCTCAAACCACCTAGTGAGGCCAACTGGCCCCTCAGTACCACTAAAGTTGTGGGGCTTGCAGCTTTGGAATTCCTTATAAGTACACCCATTACGAATGGGCTGGTTAACTGGTGGGGCTTGGGGGTTCATTTCCGCTATAGCTGCAGCTACCCGTTCGGCAATCATTTCCTCAATCTGAGCTGCTGTGGGCGATTTCCTTGTAATTCTTGAACCGTTTGTCATTGATCTTCTAAACAAAATTTTTGACTTAAGTCAAAATCCAGCATTCAATAAATAGTAATACGGTATATGGTAACCAACATGGAATCAACACAACACATGCTAATTAAGTAATGCAACTAGATACAGATACCACAAAATCATCATATAGTAACGTAAATAGAACACCGTACAAAAATTAAACAACACTAAGTTCCATTCATTAAATAAGAAAGTTGCATACATCCGCATACGGTTCGTACAATACATGAGTAAAACATGAAACTACAAATGGGGTTACATAAAGAAATCTAATACAAAAGTCCTATGGTGACGGTGGGTAAAGGATATCCATTATGTGGGACATCTGGTCCTCGAGCTCAGCTACCCGGGCACCTCCCTCGTCAGTCCCTCGACAGAGGGAGAGGCTGGTGGAGCAGGCGGTGCTGATGGTGCAGGTGGTGCCGGTGGTGCAGACGATGCTGGTGGAGCTGGTGGTGTAGACGGTCCAGCACCAGAAGTAGATGCTGCGTAACGGGGAGACTTACTTATGAATGGATCGGTAGGATGCGGCACAAGCCGCTTACGGGCGATAACTCTAACCTTCAGTCCACGTGCGTTGACGAATGATCTACCTCCGTTAACCCCTGGAATAACGGTTTCGTCGAAATGATACCGCTTCTTCGGCGGGGTAGAGGGTGGCTGCACGGGTGCCTCCTCAGGGTCCTCGTCGGAATCCTCATCGCTGGAATCGTCGGATGAGGAGTCGTCAGATGATGAGTCGTCGGAATCATCGGAAGGTGGATGTGCTCGGCCGGTAGTCATCAGTCGGTATCGGCCGGGTGGAATTGGCACAACACGTCCATCAAGAAGGCGTCTAGCCCAATGACCATGCTCATTCCGGAAAGGAACGTCCCCATATTCTCCAGGAATCACAACACCACCGGAATGGTGATGTGGCTCCGAGGGTCCTGGGATGAGTGGAGATGGAATCTCCGGTGGATCCTCATGTCCGTCTGAGATGATCACTGGGTCGGGTGCATGGCTACTGGCTCCGGAGGACGAAGAGCCAGAGTCGCTGGGGGGTAAAGAGGATGGGATCTGTGTGTCGGAAGCTGTAGCAGGCGAGGTGGCAGATGAGTCTGAGTCACTCTCCAAAATGATAACAGGTGGAATATTCAACATCTGGACAAGGAAAAATAACTTTTTCCATGTCAGTAAGTCATATAGCAAGCACGTATTAGGCAAAGTAACTACGACAGTCAAGATCATATATAGCAGTAAATGGCATGGCAATAATAGCAAATCGTACAGAAGTATCATGCAATCGAAAGCAGATAGCATCATGCAGTAGTGAAAGCAAGTAGCAGTATATAACATATAGCAGTAAAAGTAATCGGCGGTATGCAGCAAGTTCAGCAGAAACAAGTAAACTAGCAAGTTGTAGATTAGTCCTATTAGTGAATCCTACTCTGTTGGGTCTAGACTCACTAATGCAACCTAATTCCCTACAACCAATGCTCTGATACCAAATGTAAAGCCTCGTACAAAACCATCGTGTACGAATCATCAACAACAGGATCATTACAAGGTCAAATACTATATGCTGTTTCAAAATAAGTTTGCATTCATGAATATAGGTGACGTCTTAACCAACATCAAGTGTTTAACATACGAAAGTGTGCTTCTATGAATAGAAGGCATTAATACGTGACCCATAGGTCGTTACAAATCATTGTTTCAAAAGTAACATAGTTTGAATGCAAAATAAACGTTCATGCGGAGACATCTCTAAAAGCAGCGGGAGTCTACAGCAAGTCTAGTACAGCGGAAGCAATCATACCCTTAAGCACCTGAGAAAAACATGCTTAAAAATGTCAACACGAATGTTGGTGAGCTATAGTTTAAGTATAACAGTAATGTAAGGTAGGCCACGAGATTTCGTATTTCAAAACAGTATGAAAAGTATATGTAACCGTGGGCACTTGGTAACTAACTTAACGTAAATAACACCCCCTAAAAGTACACTTGGCAAGTGCGTAAGTTTACCAAGTATTAAACACCCGTTAAATGCTAGCGCTACTAGCTCGAGTGGGGATGTCAAACCCTATGGATCCATATCTAAGATTCGCATTCACCGGTTCAAAGACCAATGACTAAACGTTACCGAGCTAAGGGGAAAGTTTATGCCGTTGTCTAACCCACACATATATAAAGTTTAAGTACTCGTGCCTAGTATGTAAAACGTAAAACGCGCATGTATTCTCAGTTCCCAAAATAGTTAAAGTAAAAAGGGATGCTATAACTCACAGTGGAAAGTAGTAAAAGTAGATACGCGGGAATAGTAGGCAAGTAGTTTGGTCCGGAAGGTCCTCAACCTAAGTCAAAAGTTACTAAGTCAATAAATCGTTCCCAAAGGTTTAAATGTATATAAATTAGGTCTTAAGTATCATCATCATTCATCATTAAACAAAAAGTGTGAAGTAAGTTTTAAGTCAAGACTAGGGTTTGAAACAAGGGCTGACTTCGTTCAGTCGCCACGACCTCTATACAAACTGAAATGAGGTGAGACCAGTGGCCATGGCTCCGTATGTGAGTCCCCTAGAGGCTGACCAATTTCCAGAACCAAAATCGTCTTCGTTTGACCGTGGTGACGGTTTAAGTACAAGTAGGTCAGAAATTTCAGCACAACGTTAATAGGGTATAGTGACTTTCGGGAGGCCATAGATCCTAAACCGTAACTCGGATTAAGACGAGGTCTAAACAGAAAATCATCTAATCGAACCTAAATAACTGAAAATCAACTTTCCAGTAGCCCAGGTAGTCTGATCAGTTCCAGAAACAGTAAGTAAATGTGTTCCGGTGGGTTCTTGGTGCTTGATGCTCATCACGGTTCTCATCCTTGATGCGTATAGCTTCAAGTGTACAACTCGTTGATGGGTTTACATCATCTTAACCAAGTTTTGACCATAATAACACTAGTGTAAGTCTAAGATATGTAGCACAACTCACTTAAGAGTTGTATGTAGTTTGATGAACCAAAGTTACATCAAGATCTTAGATCCGACACATACATGAGTTCTAATAGTAATATTAAGCTACAAACTTGAAAGTAAACTAAATAATCAATATCTTAAGTTGTAGAACTTAGATCTTAGTTAGATCTTAAAGATCCTAGACTAGAAAGTCTAGATCTAGTGTTCTTAAGTTAGATCCTAAGTTACAAAACTTGGATCTACACTTTAATGAAACCATAAGTTATGAAACTTAGATTTTCAACTTGTAACATGTATGTAAGCTTATAAGCTCTTATTTACAACAAAATTAGAAGACCATAAGTTATATAAACTTAGATCCAACATAAGTATATGAAGTTATAACTAGAAAGTTATACTTCCATGTTCTCGAACTTATAAAGCTAACCTTTAGTTTCAAGAAATATGAGATCAAGATTAACTAGTAATACTTGACCAAATTACAACATCACAACTTTAAAGTACATAAAATGAAGAGATAAACTAAATCTACAAGTAATAAGTTCATGGTTGTTCATACTTAGAAAGATTCAAGCCAAGGCTTTGATCTTTAAGAAAGTAAACCTTAAGTTTACAAACATGAACACAAGTATGATAATGAAACTTATGAACTTTAAATCTTTAAAACATTTAAGAGTAGAACCATAAACTAGAAAGTTTAGATTCTTGTTCTTGGTTCTTCATCAAAGAAAAGATGGAAGTAACCAAGATTACATGAAGATACAAGTTAAAGAACTTGATCTTTAACAACAACAAACAACTACAAGTAATTAAACAAGTAAGAATGATGATGATATGGTTCGGTTTTGTTGGAAGAAAAAGAGAGAAAACCAAGCTTTGTTACTTACAAGTTAGAGAGAAAATGAGAGAAAATGAAGTGGTGTTTGAAGTGTGTGTAAAAGTGAGGTGAAATACAAGTGAATAAGTAACCAAAAATTTAAAGCAAATCTCCCTCCCACTCCATGTTTGGCCGACGGTTTTGGGACAAATGGGGAAGGGTCAAGAGCCAACTTTCAAATGTGGGAGAATGGTGTAAGCTAGAAGTAGTAATAAAGTTAAATGGTGTTGGAAAGATGTGTAAGTATACATGTAACTAGTATCCTTATGTCACTAACCAATCTAGTTTAAGTCTTAATGTAATACTTGCATAAAAGTGGGCTTACTAGTCCATTAAGAGAGTAGGGTGGGCTTCCAAGTCCATTTCCAATAATAAAGGCCCAAGTCCAAGTATTTATGCAACAAATAAAATAAAAGCCCAAGTAATTAACTACTAACATTAGTTAATTAAAAATGATTAATAATAATTAATCATGAACGTAAATAATATTTAAAATATTATTCGTGAAAAGTACGTGTGTCACAAAGACAAGTCGGGCCATAAAAAGTTAAATACGGTAACAAGTAACACGTATAAGAACACGTTTATTAAAACACAAGCATTAATAATAAATTATTAATAATTAAACGTTGAAAAATCCAGGGTCGTTACAAGATTCTTCGGAGTCAGAAATAACGATCGGGTTATGGCTCGACATCCTAAAAGAAGGGAAGGAAAGAAAATCAGAATGTTTCTAAGGTAGACGTAAAAGCACGAAATGAAATAATAAGGAAAGGCACTAAAATCTTAAATCTAGAAAGGTTATAGTCCTATAGATTGCTAAGGCATCCTAACTAGTACATAAGGCACACATAAATGCAATCCTGATTCTCTATAACAAACTGTGCTCTGATACCACTCTGTCATACCCCCAAATAGGGCCGGGGGGTAAATATGACATTTTAATATCATCACACAATTATATAAACGAGAACGACTCTAAATGAGATGTTTTAATAAAATCAATAATTGAATTTGCAGCGGAAACGAAATTGTTTTACATGGTAAACCCAAATGAAATAAATGTTTAATAATGTTAAGATATAAATAATGCGGACTTCAATACATCAGTAAGCAAAGCAACATAGGGCAGCACATAAGCTATTCTTCACCTGAGACAAACATTCTTAAATGTCAACACAATGGTTGAGTGAACATCATAGGTTTAATAATCAATAAGTTTAGACCACAAGATTTAGTTCAAAATATCAAAATATTCAATACGCCATGAGTTATAATATCGAGCTAAACATTAACCCCTGACACTGTATGGGTGTCGGTAATCATTATTTTGTACCCCCTTGACGATCGGTCAATGGGTAGAGACGTCGCTCTCAATAGGCCTACTCACAATAATTATGCTTGCAACATTTTAATTCCAGCAATTAACGATATTATGGCGGGGATTTGCATGTAACAATACAAGTTAACAAAAGTCTCACGAAATTGCATATCAAAAAGTTTAGGCACTTGTGTCTAAATTGTAAACCATTTAAAAGCAAGCATGTGTCTCACCCCAAGATTTATAAAATTCAATAAAATATGTAAAAGCGGAGCTATGAGTTCACCTTAGTAGCACAAAAGAGTTATTCCACAAGAGAAATGAATTGAACGGAACGGACGTGATCGAGATCTCAACCTAGAGACAGAATGTATGATCAGACATTGTCTAATAGACTTAAGTATAATAACTATACTAATGATGATGGTTTTCTAAAAAAAATTCCATTTTCGAAAGGTTATTATTTATAGAAAGTTTCCAGTTATAGTAACTTTCCAATTATAGAAAGCTCGGGTTATAATCTTTAGCAAGATGTTGTACACCTTTACCCAAACCTCATTGCTATCATGCAAGTCACTCTGATGATCTGTTGTTACCGGGCGCCCAGGACTCTTAACCAGAATCTAAGTCTTGGCATTCGAGATCTACAAGCGGTTCCCATAAGGCAACAAGGACCACCCTAGGCCGTAAGTAGCGGTGAGGTTCGTATATAGTGCACGTTATCTTTCGATTATAACTTTCACTTTAAGTTTAAGTCTTAATCTATGTTATTATTATATTATAGTTATTTGTTAGTGAATCAATATTTATTTAAATCATACTTATAATAAAAGTATTAATAATTATGCTATAATTATTTATTAATAATGTATTACTATAGTTAATATTATAAACTTTTAATTATTATATAATAATAATCAAAGTATTCAATTAATAATTAAATATAATTATTATATTTATTTATTTATAATTTATAATTATCTTATTATCTCTAATTACTTTTAAATCAAGTAAATATCCAAATTATATTAAAAATAATATTCCTTATTTTTTTATACTAATTAAATTAGGTAATATAATCATATAAAAACCTTAGATAAGATTTTATCTTATTTAATATTTATTTATATATTTATTTCCTTATTTAATTTCGGTTTACATCTAATACAAACTTAATTATGCAATAAATATAAATTCGAACCAAAAATATAATTTTATATTTTTTACAGATTCCTACAAGTTTATTAAACTTAGAAATTTTTTATATATATTTATTATTATTATTATATATATCTATTATGAAATTTATCCCTTTTACAAGACTAATTACTAGATAATTCGTATTAAAATATAAATAATATTCCAATAATTACTAAAATTATTTTTATAAGTTCTAACACTGTTATAATCATTTTCTATTTAATTATTACTGTTTTTAATATTTTAAATAATTTTTAACTCTTTTTAGACATCTATACCGATCGGTTTAATAAAAAAAAATGTAAAATAATTATATAACTTGTTATATAAATAAATTTTTTGACTTGAACAATTATTATAAACCTAATATAATCTATATAAATTATTATTACTAATTTATAGGTTGTAGATTATTTAAATTCGATTTATGTGTGTATTTATATATCGGTACATTAATAAATAGAAAATAAATATATATCATGATATAAAATTCTAGTTTTTGATTTTAATAACTTTTATAAAGTTGTTAGAACCTTTAAGAATTATTTTTACAGATTTTTAATATGTTATAACTATTTAATTCAATTTTTGTTATATATATATATATATATATATATATATATATATATATATATATATATATATATATATATATATATATATATATATATATATATATATATATATATATATATATATATATATATATAATCGGTACGTATTTAATCAAGTTTATAAACAAAAATATGCGTATAAATTTATAAAAATTATCCTGAGGTCAGAATATTGTATGTGTATATTTTATAAACTTATCATAAATTTTTCATAATTTAATTCGAATTATACATATATATTTAATTTATTAATCGTATTTTATAATTTCATTGCCTTTAATTCTTTAAAAAAATATAAATACATGTTATAATTATGAAAAATTATTTTTTCCTAGATCTTATAACACTTAATAGTAATTATCATGCACAATATATAATTTATAAAATTCGTTATATATTTATTATATATTTATTTATGTATCGGCTAAAAAAGATCAACAAATAAAAATTTTAAAAATATAAAAATGAATTGTTTTTCTGTAAAATCAATTTTTATATATCTCATTCTTCATGTTAATAATTATCATGCAAAAGTTTGGATTTAATTAAGCTTGTAAAATAAAAGGAAATTATTATTGTTGTTGTTTTATTTCGGCCGAACAAAAAAGAAAGAAAAGAAAAAAAATCGAAAGAAAGAAAAGAGAAAAGAAAAAAAAAACTTACAAATTTAATTTTAGGGTTTGTGAAAAGTTCCCAAAATTTTGTGATGAAAAATAATGAGGTTTGATGTCCTTTTATAGTTTTTCAATTACTTGGAGAATAAGTAAATACACATAGTTTCCAAATACAATTCCTATTTAATAATTAAAATATTTTTATTTTTTTTATATAATTCGACCGACCTATATATCTTTATTATTTTTTTTATTTTTTTTATTATTTAATTGGAACAATCTAGAATTATTTTGCATTTTCTATCATTTTATTATTTATATATATATTAATCGATTGATATATATATATATACATACATATGTACATTTATTTATTTTTGGCATTTTTATAATTATATATATTTTTTAAAATTTTAAACTTATTACACAATACATATATATATATATATATATATATATATATATATATATATATATATATATATATATATATATATATATATATATATATATATATATATTCACATAAGTATATACTCATTTACATTTTATTTATATTAATAAATATTATATACATATTAATACTTAGTATATACATTTAATAATAATAATAATATTATTTTTAGGGTTTATATTTAATACTTAGGATTAGGGTTTTTAAAATAGTATTAGGGTTTGGAGTATTAATTACTAATTAAGGTTAGGGTTTATAACGTTAATAAATGTTTAAGGTTTAACATTTTAATTAATGCTTAGGGTTAGGGTTAGAGTAATAAATACGATCATTTAATTAATTATAGTTCATTTAATACGAGTATTAGGGTTAGGGTTCACATTTAATGTTTAGGGTTAGAGTTTAGTTTATTAAATACGAGTATTAATTACTTCATTTATTATGTCCGGATAACAACCTAATAATAATGCACGAAACAACAATGAAACCCTAAGGGTATTTTAGTCATTACAGAGTGGAAAAATGAGGGTTGTTATACGGTGGTTGCGTAGCATGGTCGAAGACAGGACCTTGTGCCAGACCGAAAAACTATAGGATGGTCTTTACTATTGCTCCTACAAAGGATAGTATCTGCATATTTTAGACCATAAACAAACGCATATCATTAGACATCGCCTTAACAGTTGCTTGTTCATCACTTTCCCTTACAACCGGACGATCGTTTACCGAAAGGTAATATACGGGACAAGTAAACTGGACGTGTGCTTTCCTAATACAAGGTTAGCAAGTGGGTGACACAAAACCACAAGTTTTGAGCTAAAATTTTAAAATCTGAAATCCACAACCCACAAAAACATTTTCGCAAACACCGGTGAAGGGTTGTTCCGGAAAACCTGTCTAGGGTAAAATCTAGCTTGAATTTTTAAAAGATCAAATGTTTTCATAAAGATCCAATTTCCTAAAGCATCTAAATTTTTATAGTCATGTGGGACTGTAAATCACAACGTTACTATCATTGTTCATACCGCTGTATCAAAATCACTAATGTATAAAGTGTGAAGAATAAAGAAGTGATTAGTGTGAAGTTATATTCAAGTTTTATATTGCTTGAGGACAAGCAACGCTCAAGTGTGGGAATATTTGATAATGCTAAAAACGAACACATATTTCATAGCATTATCCTTCGAGAAAGACAAGCTTTTAGTTGCAATTGTTCTATTTACAAGTGATTATCGTTTAAATATTAAAAGGTGAAGACAAAAGACAGAATCGACGATTTGAAGACGCAAATGACCAGAATGCTCAAATGTACAAGTTACAATCTAAGTGGTTCAATTTATTGATGAATAACGTCTAAATATTGACAAGAGTACAAGTCGCGGAACGCAAAGCACAAGATATCTAAGCATACGAAAAGACGTTCGAAAATCCGAAACCGGGACACAGGGCCGGTCTCGAGAATTAAAGGGCCTAGAGCGAGGCGTAAAAAAGGCCCCTTTTCCCGACGAAAAATATAAACTATTAACGACAACCATGTCATACGAATACACATAAAGAATATAGCATTAAAATTACATATCGTAATAATTGATTAAATAAATGACTATTACCGATTAGGCGATTAAATATTTTTAGGCGAGTATGTATTGATATTGAAAAATGAAGTCACAAAAGATAACAAATATATACCATCGAAAGTTATTTGGGTGTATCTTTTGATGATGAATCTGCGATACCATTGCCAGTCATCTTCATTAATTTTATAAAGCTTATTTCATTACAGATTATAAACTTCAGCAAAACCCAGCCCAGATGTCAATCGAAGGGGTAATATACACTATTTTGTTTAATATATTTACATCTTATTTATAAATTGATGAAACTCCAAACTATTCCATAGTACCCTTAAAGGAAAAAAAGAATTCAGTATATAGGCTTGGAAAAATGGGCTCCGCTGGTATTGTATTCTTGATCCCGTCACTTTTTTCCCGAGTAACAATGGGCCTCAACATATTACCACCTTTAATTCTTTTAGGCCTGAGCAAATACAAGCATGATTCTACAATTTTTTGGGCCCCAAAAAAGATGGGCCCTGTGCAGGTGAGCAGCCTGCACCTGCTTTGGGCCGGCCCTGCCGGGACATAAACCAAGTAACAACGTACAACTCAACGGAGCTAACATTACAAGTCTACTATGCACAAGAATATAATATAATATATATATAATTATATAAAATTATATATATTATATTATATATTAAATTAATTCAGCAGCCCACGTTTTGAATTAGGAAAATATCCTATCACAGCTGGCCATGCGATCGCATGGCCAGGAAGAAGATTTTTTATGCGATCGCATGGCCCCAGAAAGTTGGCCAGGTCTATAAATTGAAACGAATTCTGGCCAAAATATACACAAAAATTCAATCTCACTCTCTGATATATATATATATATATATATATATATATATATATATATATATATATATATATATATATATATATATATATATATATATATATATATATATATATATATTTATAATTATAATTATAATTATAATTTTAAGTTAATAATAAGGTTATTGTAACGAATATTTTACGGTTTTTAAGTCGAAACTCTGTCCGTGTAACGCTACGCAATTAATAATCATTGTAAGTTATGTTCAACCTTTTTAAATTAATGTCTCGTAACTAAGTTATTATTATGCTTATTTGAGCCGGAGTAATCGTGATGTTGGACTAAATATTAAGACGGGGTTATTGAACTTTGGACCATAATTAAGGTTTGGACAAAAGACCGACACTTGTGGACATTGGACTATGGACTATTAATGTAGTGACCCGAACTTTTCCATGTTTATATATATTAATTGAGATTAATATTTACATGATTAAATGTTTCCAACATGTTAAGCAATCAAACTTGTTAAGACTTGATTAATTGAAATATGTTTCATATAGACAATTGACCACCCAAGTTGACCGGTGATTCACGAACGTTAAAACTTGTAAAAACTATATGATGACATATATATGGATATATATATAGTTAACATGATACTATGATAAGTAAACATATCATTAAGTATATTAACAATGAACTACATATGTAAAAACAAGACTACTAACTTAATGATTTTTAAACGAGACATATATGTAACGATTATCGTTGTAAAGACATTTAATGTATATATATATATATCATATTAAGAGATATTCATACATGATAATATCATGATAATATAATAATTTAAAATCTCATTTGATATTATAAACATTGGGTTAACAACATTTAACAAGATCGTTAACCTAAAGGTTTCAAAACAACACTTACATGTAACGACTAACGATGACTTAACGACTCAGTTAAAATGTATATACATGTAGTGTTTTAATATGTATTTATACACTTTTGAAAGACTTCAATACACTTATCAAAATACTTCTACTTAACAAAAATGCTTACAATTACATCCTCGTTCAGTTTCATCAACAATTCTACTCGTATGCACCCGTATTCGTACTCGTACAATACACAGCTTTTAGATGTATGTACTATTGGTATATACACTCCAATGATCAGCTCTTAGCAGCCCATGTGAGTCACCTAACACATGTGGGAACCATCATTTGGCAACTAGCATGAAATATCTCATAAAATTACAAAAAATATGAGTAATCATTCATGACTTATTTACATGAAAACAAAATTACATATCCTTTATATCTAATCCATACACCAACGATCAAAAACACCTACAAACACTTTCATTCTTCAATTTTCTTCATCTAATTGATCTCTCTCAAGTTCTATCTTCAAGTTCTAAGTGTTTTTCATAAATTCTACAAGTTCTAGTTACATAAAATCAAGAATACTTTCAAGTTTGCTAGCTCACTTCCAATCTTGTAAGGTGATCATCCAACCTCAAGAAATCTTTGTTTCTTACAGTAGGTTATCATTCTAATACAAGGTAATAATCATATTCAAACTTTGGTTCAATTTCTATAACTATAACAATCTTATTTCAAGTGATGATCTTACTTGAACTTGTTTTCGTGTCATGATTCTGCTTCAAGAACTTCGAGCCATCCAAGGATACGTTGAATCTAGATCCATTTTTCTCTTTTCCAGTAGGTTTATCCAAGGAACTTAAGGTAGTAATGATGTTCATAACATCATTCGATTCATACATATAAAGCTATCTTATTCGAAGGTTTAAACTTGTAATCACTAGAACATAGTTTAGTTAATTCTAAACTTGTTCGCAAACAAAAGTTAATCCTTCTAACTTGACTTTTAAAATCAACTAAACACATGTTATATATCTATATGATATGCTAACTTAATGATTTAAAACCTGGAAACACGAAAAACACCGTAAAACCGGATTTACGCCGTCGTAGTAACACCGCGGGCTGTTTTGGGTTAGTTAATTAAAAACTATGATAAACTTTGATTTAAAAGTTGTTATTTTGAGAAAATGATTTTTATTATGAACATGAAACTATATCCAAAAATTATGGTTAAACTCAAAGTGGAAGTATGTTTTCTAAAATGGTCATCTAGACGTCGTTCTTTCGACTGAAATGACTACCTTTACAAAAACGACTTGTAACTTATTTTTCCGACTATAAACCTATACTTTTTCTGTTTAGATTCATAAAATAGAGTTCAATATGAAACCATATCAATTTGATTCACTCAAAACGGATTTAAAATGAAGAAGTTATGGGTAAAACAAGATTGGATAATTTTTCTCATTTTAGCTACGTGAAAATTGGTAACAAATCTATTCCAACCATAACTTAATCAACTTGTATTGTATATTATGTAATCTTGAGATACCATAGACACATATACAATGTTTCGACCTATCATGTCGACACATCTATATATATTTCGGAACAACCATAGACACTCTATATGTGAATGTTGGAGTTAGCTATACAGGGTTGAGGTTGATTCCAAAATATATATAGTTTGAGTTGTGATCAATACTAAGATACGTATACACTGGGTCGTGGATTGATTCAAGATAATATTTATCAATTTATTTCTGTACATCTAACTGTGGACAACTAGTTGTAGGTTACTAACGAGGACAGCTGACTTAATAAACTTAAAACATCAAAATATATTAAAAGTGTTGTAAATATATTTTGAACATACTTTGATATATATGTATATATTGTTATAGGTTCGTGAATCAACCAGTGGCCAAGTCTTACTTCCCGACGAAGTAAAAATCTGTGAAAGTGAGTTATAGTCCCACTTTTAAAATCTAATATTTTTGGGATGAGAATACATGCAGGTTTTATAAATGATTTACAAAATAGACACAAGTACGTGAAACTACATTCTATGGTTGAATTATCGAAATCGAATATGCCCCTTTTTATTAAGTCTGGTAATCTAAGAATTAGGGAACAGACACCCTAATTGACGTGAATCCTAAAGATAGATCTATTGGGCCTAACATACCCCATCCAAAGTACCGGATGCTTTAGTACTTCGAAATTTATATCATATCCGAAGGGTGTCCCGGAATGATGGGGATATTCTTATATATGCATCTTGTTAATGTCGGTTACCAGGTGTTCACCATATGAATGACTTTTATCTCTATGTATGGGATGTGTATTGAAATATGAAATCTTGTGGTCTATTATTATGATCTGATATATATAGGTTAAACCTATAACTCACCAACATTTTTGTTGACGTTTTAAGCATGTTTATTCTCAGGTGATTATTAAGAGCTTCCGCTGTCGCATACTTAAATAAGGACGAGATTTGGAGTCCATGCTTGTAGGATATTGTGTAAAAACTGCATTCAAGAAACTTATTTTGTTGTAACATATTTGTATTGTAAACCATTATGTAATGGTCGTGTGTAAACAGGATATTTTAGATTATCATTATTTGATAATCTACGTAAAGCTTTTTAAATCTTTATTGATGAAATAAAGGTTATGGTTTGTTTTAAAATGAATGCAGTCTTTGAAAAACGTCTCATATAGAGGTCAAAACCTCGCAACGAAATCAATTAATATGGAACATTTTTAATCAATAAGAACGGGACATTTCAGTTGGTATCCGAGCGTTGGTCTTAGAGAACCAGAATTTTGCATTAGTGTGTCTTATCGAGTTTGTTAGGATGCATTAGTGAGTCTGGACTTCGACCGTGTTTATTTGAAAAATGATTGCTTAACAAATTTTGTTGGAAACTATATATTTTTAACATGTGAATATTATGTGATATATTAATCTCTTAACGTGTTTGATATTATGTGATAGATGTCTACCTCTAGAACAAGTCCCATTGACTCACCTAATAATAATGAAGAGTCAAATATAAATTGGAATGATTCGTGGACTGATTCACAAGTTCCCGAAGAGGAACCGGAAGAAGAGTCGGAATCGGAAGAAGAATCAGAACCGGAAGAAGAGGAACCGGAGGAGGAAATAGAACCGGTGGGGGAAATAATAAAACGGTTAAGTAAAAGAAAATCCTCAACCAACCGACCAAGGTTAATTATGGTCAATGGTGTTTCCGCCAAGGAAGCAAAATATTGGGAGGATTACCAATTCTCCGTTGAATCGGATTCCGACGAGAATTCCGATGATGTTATAGAAATTACCCCAACTGAATTTAAAAAGGCAAAAGAAAATAATAAGGGAAAGGGCATAAAAATAGAGAAATCTAATTCCAACCCCGATGAACTTTATATGTATCGTCAACCCCCGAAGTCCTTAAGTTGTAACAATGACCCAGGAACCTGTAAACCACCAGGTTTTTCTAAACCGTTGTGGAAAATAACAGCTAGTATTAGGGAAACATCATATATCCCTAGAAACTTGGCAAAACGAACCAAAACCGAAGAAGAAGAAACAAGCGAGTCAGAATAAGATAGTTGTATTCGTGTGGTGTAATATATGTAATATAGTGTGCTTATGCTTTATGATATATGTAAAAATTGCTTTTATTAATAAGTAATTTTTTTTTTATGAATCTAACTCTTGTCTATTTTACAGTATAAAAACACAAAATGGATAGACAACCTAATATTTTAAGAGACCTACCCGGAGACATGATTGATGAAATCTTGTCTAGAGTCGGTCGGAGTTCTTCGACACAACTATTTAAGGCGAGATCAGTTTGTAAGACATTCAAAGAACGTTCCAAGAATGCCTTGGTTTATAAAAGGCTTTCGTTCGAAAGATGGGGGATATCACATTGGAAAATCCATAAGTTACGATGTGTTTACTTTGACGCATATATTGCGGGGAACCCAAATGCTATTTTACGCAATGGGTTAAGAAATTATTTTGACTCAATATATCCGAATATTGGACTTCGTGATTTAGAAAAAGCGGCTAACATGCAACATAAAGAAGCATGTTATGCTTACGGATTAGTAATGTTGGCTTCTCACCAAAGTGAGAACAAGAACATCGGGCTACAACTATTAAACAAAACGTTCCCACAAGTGACGGAGTCGGTAATTGGGGTAAGAAATGAGGTTTTTAGATTGTTACGGGACTGTTGGACATTACGTAACCCTCGTCCCTTTGACGACGTTACAACACGCTGTCTTATCAATGGCCATAACGGTTATGTTCCACAAGACCAAGGATGGGAAGTAATCCTAGTAAAACCAGAATGCATGACTTGTCTCTGGACGTATGAATTACGTGTCTTTATTGCCTTTGCTAAACGACTTGTGTACTAGCTAGAATTATCTTCACAACCATCTTGTATCAAATTTATTGTGTGCTATATTTCATGCTATATGTAAAATAAGCGGTATTGTAAGTTTGTAAAATATTGTGTAAAAGTTTGAACGCGAAATATTATTATAATCAGTTTTTCATATAGAATTGTAGTAGTTGAATTGTATATTAGCTACTAAGTATGAACTTAACGGGTAGGTACTACCCGAATTTAAACTTATAAAACGCTAATATGAAGAAAAAGCTTTTATAAATGAGTTCGTATTATGCTACGAAATACTATTAACTACTCTTAATATTCTGTATGATTAACTTGTTCCATTTGACTATTTTGAAGGAAATGGCACCGACTACTCGACACACCGTGAATATGAATGAAGAGGAATTCCGTACTTTTCTAGCTTCAAACATAGCCGCAGTACAGGCTGCGCTACATACCAACAATAACCTTGGATCTAGCAGTACAGGAAATCGTGTAGGATGCACCTACAAAGAATTCACTGCCTGCAAACCTTTGGAATTTGATGGAACCGAAGGACCGATCGGATTGAAACGGTGGACCGAGAAGGTCGAATCGGTGTTTGCCATAAGTAAGTGTACTGAAGAGGACAAAGTGAAGTACGCTACGCATACCTTCACAGGTTCTGCGTTAACATGGTGGAATACCTATCTAGAGCAAGTGGGACAAGACGATGCGTACGCACTACCGTGGTCAGCATTCAAGCACTTGATGAACGAGAAGTACCATCCCAGAACCGAGGTCAATAAGCTCAAGACAGAACTTAGAGGGTTACGAACCCAAGGATTTGATATTACCACGTACGAAAGACGATTCACAGAATTGTGCCTATTGTGTCCGGGAGCATTCGAAGTTGAGGAAGAGAAGATCGACACGTTTGTGAAAGGATTACCGGAAAGAATCCAAGAAGATATAAGTTCACACGAGCCCGCCTCCATACAACAGGCATGTAGAATGGCTCACAAACTAGTGAACCAGATTGAAGAAAGAATTAAAGAACAGACTGCTGAAGAGGCCAATGTGAAGCAAGTCAAAAGAAAGTGGGAGGAAAACGGTGATAAGAATCACCAATACAACAACAACAGTAATTACAACAATAATCGCAACAATTATCCCAACAATCTCAACATCAATCGCAACTACAACAAACGACCCAACAACAACAACAACAACAACAACAGCAACTACAACAATCATCCCAACAACAATAATAACCGCAACAACAACAACAACAATCAGAAGCAGCTATGCCAAAGGTGTGAAAAGTATCACTCGGGGTTCTGCACCAAATTTTGCAACAAGTGTAAAAGAAATGGTCATAGCGCGGCGAAATGTGAGGTCTACGAACCAGGGGTTAATAGAACGAAAGGAACAAATGGTGTCGGAATGAGTAATGGTGGAGCAAGTAGTGTCGGAGCAAGTTATGCCAATGTAGTTTGTTATAAATGTGGAAAACTGGGCCACATTATTAGAAATTTCCCGAACCAGGAGAACACGAATGGACAAGGCCGCGAAAGAGTTTTCAATATTAATGCGGCAGAGGCACAGGAATAGCCGGAGCTTGTTACGGGTAAGTTTCTTATTGACAATAAATCTGCTTACGTTTTATTTGATTCGGGTGCGGATAGAAGCTATATGAGTAGAGATTTTTGTGCTAAATTAAGTTGTCCATTGACGCCTTTGGATAGTAAATTTTTACTCGAATTAGCAAATGGTAAATTAATTTCAGCAGATAATATATGTCGAAATCGAGAAATTAAACTGGTTAGCGAAACATTTAAGATTGATTTGATACCAGTAGAGTTAGGGAGTTTTGATGTGATAATCGGTATGGACTGGTTGAAAGAAGTGAAAGCAGAGATCGTTTGTTACAAAAATGCAATTCGCATTATACGAGAAAAAGGAAAACCCTTAATGGTGTACGGAGAAAAGGGCAACACGAAGCTACATCTTATTAGTAATTTGAAGGCACAAAAACTAATAAGAAAAGGTTGCTATGCTGTTCTAGCACACGTCGAGAAAGTACTGAAGAAAAGAGCATCAATGATGTTCCCATTGCAAAAGAATTTCCCGATGTATTCCCGAAAGAATTACCGGGATTACCCCCACATCGATCCGTTGAATTTCAAATAGATCTTGTACCAGGAGCTGCACCAATAGCTCGTGCTCCTTACAGACTCGCACCCAGCGAGATGAAAGAACTGCAAAGCCAATTACAAGAACTTTTAGAGCGTGGTTTCATTCGACCAAGCACATCACCGTGGGGAGCTCCTGTTTTGTTTGTCAAGAAGAAAGATGGTACATTCAGGTTGTGTATCGACTACCGAGAGTTGAACAAACTTACCATCAAGAACCGCTACCCACTACAGAGAATTGACGACTTATTTGATCAACTACAAGGCTCGTCTGTTTATTCAAAGATTGACTTACGTTCCGGGTATCATCAAATGCGGGTGAAAGAAGATGATATTCCAAAGACTGCTTTCAGAACACGTTACGGTCATTACGAGTTTATGGTCATGCCGTCTGGTTTAACTAATGCACCAGCTGTGTTCATGGACCTTATGAACCGAGTGTGTGGACCATACCTTGATAAGTTTGTTATTGTTTTCATTGATGACATACTTATTTACTCAAAGAATGACCAAGAACACGGTGAACATTTGAGAAAGGTGTTAGAAGTATTGAGGAAGGAAGAATTGTACGCTAAGTTTTCAAAGTGTGCATTTTGGTTGGAAGAAGTTCAATTCCTCGGTCACATAGTGAACAAAGAAGGTATTAAGGTGGATCCGGCAAAGATAGAAACTGTTGAAAAGTGGGAAACCCCAAAAACTCCGAAACACATACGCCAGTTTTTAGGACTAGCTGGTTACTACAGAAGGTTCATCCAAGACTTTTCCAGAATAGCAAAACCCTTGACTGCATTAACGCATAAAGGGAAGAAATTTGAATGGAATGATGAACAAGAGAAAGCGTTTCAGTTATTGAAGAAAAAGCTAACTACGGCACCTATATTGTCATTGCCTGAAGGGAATGATGATTTTGTGATTTATTGTGACGCATCAAAGCAAGGTCTCGGTTGTGTATTAATGCAACGAACGAAGGTGATTGCTTATGCGTCTAGACAATTGAAGATTCACGAACAAAATTATACGACGCATGATTTGGAATTAGGCGCGGTTGTTTTTGCATTAAAGACTTGGAGGCACTACTTATATGGGGTCAAAAGTATTATATATACCGACCACAAAAGTCTTCAACACATATTTAATCAGAAACAACTGAATATGAGGCAGCGTAGGTGGATTGAATTGTTGAATGATTACGACTGAGATTCGTTACTGTAGTGACCCGAACTTTTCCATGTTTATATATATTAATTGAGATTGATATTTACATGATTAAATGTTTCCAACATGTTAAGCAATCAAACTTGTTAAGACTTGATTAATTGAAATATGTTTCATATAGACAATTGACCACCCAAGTTGACCGGCGATTCACGAACGTTAAAACTTGTAAAAATGACATGATGATATATATATGGATATACATATGGTTAACATGAGATTATGATAAGTAAGTATCTCCATAAGTATATTAACAATGAGTTATATACATATAAACAAGACTACTAACTTAAGGATTTCGAAACGAGACATATATGTAACGATTATCGTTGTAACGACATTTAAATGTATATATATCATATTAAGATATATTAATATATCATAATATCATGATAATATAATAATTTAACATCTCATTAGATATAATAAACAATGGGTTAACAATATTAATTGAGATCGTTAACTTAAAGGTTTCAAAACAACACTTACATGTAACGACTAACGATGACTTAACGACTCCGTTAAAATGTATATACATGTAGTGTATTTAGATGTATTAAAATACTTTTGGAAGACTTCAAGACATATATCAAAACACTCATACTTAACGAAAATGGTTACAGTTACTTTCCCATTCTTTTCTTTCATCAAGAATTCTAGTCGTATTCTTACCCGTATTATACACAGCTTCAAAACGTACTTACTATGGGTATATACCAATAGGAACTAGCATGGGATTCCACTCTTGATTATGTCATGTATGACTAATCAATTTTAACTTCTACCATGAGCTAGTCAACTAACTAGAACTCCTTTTAACCCCACTCACCACTCACCAATTAACACTCATCATTCACTCCATTTCACTTCCAAATCTCTTTCTAATTCTCTCTCAACACACCCACACTATTATGAACGTATTTTTCCAGTAGTTAATCATCATCTTCATCAAAAATCACTTCAAGAATCAAGCTATAATCATCATAGGAAGAACACTTCAAGAATACTTCAAAAATCCCTTCAAGTTTACTAATTTACTTCCAAGCTTTCTAATCCATTCCAAGTAATCATCTAAGATCAAGAAACCTTTGTTATATACAGTAGGTTATCTTTCTTATTCAAGGTAATATTCATATTCAAACTTTGATTCAATTTCTATAACTATAAACTATCTTAATTCGAGCAAAAATCTTACTTGAACTTGTTTTTGTGTCATTATCCTACTTCAAGAACTTTCAAGCCATCCAAGATCCTTTGAAGCTAGATCATTTCTTGTCACTTCCAGTAGGTTTACCTACTAAACTTGAGGTAGTAATGATGTTCATAACATCATTCGATTCATATATATAAAACTATCTTATTCGAAGGTTTAAACTCGTAATCACTAGAACATAGTTTAGTTAATTCTAAACTTGTTCGCAAACAAAAGTTAATCCTTCTAAATTGACTTTTAAAATTAACTAAACACATGTTCTATATCTATATGATATGCTAACTTAATGATTTAAAACCTGGAAACACGAAAAACACCGTAAAACCGGATTTACGCCGTCGTAGTAACACCGCGGGCTGTTTTGGGTTAGTTAATTAAAAACTATGATAAACTTTGATTTAAAAGTTGTTATTCTGAGAAAATGATTTTTATTATGAACATGAAACTATATCCAAAAATTATGGTTAAACTCAAAGTGGAAGTATGTTTTCTAAAATGGTCATCTAGACGTCGTTCTTTCGACTGAAATGACTACCTTTACAAAAACGACTTGTAACTTATTTTTCCGACTATAAACCTATACTTTTTCTGCTTAGATTCATAAAATACAGTTCAATATGAAACCATAGCAATTTGATTCATTCAAAACGGATTTAAAATGAAGAAGTTATGGGTAAAACAAGATTGGATAATTTTTCTCATTTTAGCTACGTGAAAATTGGTAACAAATCTATTCCAACCATAACTTAATCAACTTGTATTGTATATTATGTAATCTTGAGATACCATAGACACGTATACAATGTTTCGACCTATCATGTCGACACATCTATATATATTTCGGAACAACCATAGACACTCTATATGTGAATGTTGGAGTTAGCTATACAGGGTTGAGGTTGATTCCAAAATATATATAGTTTGAGTTGTGATCAATACTGAGATACGTATACACTGGGTCGTGGATTGATTCAAGATAATATTTATTGATTTATTTCTGTACATCTAACTGTGGACAACTAGTTGTAGATTACTAACGAGGACAGCTGACTTAATAAACTTAAAACATCAAAATATATTAAAAGTGTTGTAAATATATTTTGAACATACTTTAATATATATGTATATATTGTTATAGGTTCGTGAATCAACAGTGGCCAAGTCTTACTTCTTGACGAAGTAAAAATCTGTGAAAGTGAGTTATAGTCCCACTTTTAAAATCTAATATTTTTGGGATGAGAATACATGCAGGTTTTATAAATGATTTACAAAATAGACACAAGTACGTGAAACTACATTCTATGGTTGAATTATCGAAATCGAATATGCCCCTTTTTATTAAGTCTGGTAATCTAAGAATTAGGGAACAGACACCCTAATTGACGCGAATCCTAAAGATAGATCTATTGGGCCTAACAAACCCCATCCAAAGTACCGGATGCTTTAGTACTTCGAAATTTATATCATATCCGAAGGGTGTCCCGGAATGATGGGGATATTCTTATATATGCATCTTGTTAATGTTGGTTACCAGGTGTTCACCATATGAATGATTTTTATCTCTATGTATGGGATGTGTATTGAAATATGAAATCTTGTGGTCTATTGTTACGATTTGATATATATAGGTTAAACCTATAACTCACCAACATTTTTGTTGACGTTTAAAGCATGTTTATTCTCAGGTGAATATTAAGAGCTTCCGCTGTTGCATACTAAAATAAGGACAAGATTTGGAGTCCATGTTTATACGATATTGTGTAAAAACTGCATTCAAGAAACTGATTTCGATGTAACATATTTGTATTGTAAACCATTATGTAATGGTCGTGTGTAAACAGGATATTTTAGATTATCATTATTTAATAATCTACGTAAAACTTTTTAAACCTTTATTTATGAAATAAAGGTTATGGTTTGTTTTAAAAATGAATGCAGTATTTGAAAAACGTCTCATATAGAGGTCAAAACCTCGCAACGAAATCAATTAATATGGAACGTTTTTAATCAATAAGAACGGGACATTTCAGTTGGTATCAGAGCGTTGGTCTTAGAGAACCAGAATTTTGCATTAGTGTGTCTTATCTAGTTTGTTAGGATGCATTAGTGAGTCTGGACTTCAACCGTGTTTATTTGAAAAATGATTGCTTAACAAATTTTGTTGGAAACTATATATTTTTAACATGTGAATATTATGTGATATATTAATCTCTTAACGCGTTTGATATTATGTGATAGATGTCTACCTCTAGAACAAGTCCCATTGACTCACCTAATAATAATGAAGAGTCAAATGTAAATTGGAATGATTCGTGGACTGATTCACAAGTTCCCGAAGAGGAACCGAAAGAAGAGTCGGAACCAGAAGAAGAATCGGAACCGGAAGAAGAATTGGAACCGGAAGAAGAATCGGAACCGGATGAAGAAATAGAACCGGTGGGGGAAATAATAAAACGGTTAAGTAAAAGAAAATCCTCAACCAACCGACCAAGGTTAATTATGGTCAATGGTGTTTCCACTAAGGAAGCAAAATATTGGGAGGATTACCAATTCTCCGATGAATCGGATTCCGACGAGAATTCCGATGATGTTATAGAAATTACCCCAACTGAATTTAAAAAGGCAAAAGAAAATAATAAGGGAAAGGGCATAAAAATAGAGAAATCTAATTCCAACACCGATGAACTTTATATGTATCGTCAACCCCCGAAGTCCTTAAGTTGTAACAATGACCCGGGAACCTCTAAACCACCAGGTTTTTCTAAACCAATGTGGAAAATAACGGCTCGTATTAGGGGAACATCATATATCTCTAGAAACTTGGGAAAACGAACCAAAACCAAAGAAGAAGAAACAAGCGAGTCGGAATAAGATAGTTATATTCGTGTGGTGTAATATATGTAATATAGTGTGCTTATGCTTTATGATATATGTAAAAATTGCTTGTATTAATAAGTATTTTTTTTATGAATCTAACTCTTGTCTATTTTACAGTATAAAAACACAAAATGGATAGACAACCCAATATTTTAAGAGACCTACCCGGAGACATGATTGATGAAATCTTGTCTAGAGTTGGTCAGAATTCTTCGGCACAACTATTTAAGGCGAGATCAGTTTGTAAGACATTCGAAGAACGTTCCAAGAATACCTTGGTTTATAAAAGGCTTTCGTTCGAAAGATGGGGGATATCACATTGGGAAATCCATAAGTTACGATGTGTTTACTTTGACGCATATATTGCGGGGAACCCAAATGCTATTTTACGCAATGGGTTAAGAAATTATTTTGACTCAATATATCCGAATATTGGACTTCGTGATTTAGAAAAAGCGGCTAATATGCAACATAAAGAAGCATGTTATGCTTACGGATTAGTAATGTTCGCTTCTCACCAAAGTGAGAACAAGAACATCGGGCTACAACTATTAAACAAAACGTTTCCACAAGTGACGGAGTCGGTAATTGGGGTAAGAAATGAGGTTTTTAGATTGTTACGGGACTGTTGGACATTACGTAACCCTCGTCCCTTTGACGACATTACAACACGCTGTCTTATCAATGGCCATAACGGTTATGTTCCACAAGACCAAGGATGGGAAGTAATCCTAGTAAAACCAGAATGCATGACTTGTTTCTGGACGTATGAATTACGTGTCTTTATTGCCTTTGCTGAACGACTTGTGTACTAGCTAGAATTATCTTCACAACCATCTTGTATCAAATTTATTGTGTGCTATATTTCATGCTATATGTAAAATAAGCGATATTGTAAGTTTGTAAAATATTGTGAAAAAGTTTGAACGCGAAATATTATTATAATCAGTTTTTCATATAGAATTGTAGTAGTTGAATTGTATATTAGCTACTAAGTATGAACTTAACGGGTAGGTACTACCCGAATTTAAACTTATAAAACGCTAATATGAAGAAAAAGCTTTTATAAATGAGTTCATATTATGCTACGAAATACTATTAACTACTCTTAATATTCTGTATGATTAACTTGTTCCATTTGACTATTTTGAAGGAAATGGCAGCGACTACTCGACACACCGTGAATATGAATGAAGAGGAATTCCGTACTTTTCTAGCTTCAAACATAGCCGCAGTACAGGCTGCGCTACATACCAACAATAACCTTGGATCTAGCAGTACAGGAAATCATGTAGGATGCACCTACAAAGAATTCACTGCCTGCAAACCTTTGGAATTTGATGGAACCGAAGGACCGATCGGATTGAAACGGTGGACCGAGAAGGTCGAATCGGTGTTTGCCATAAGTAAGTGTACTGAAGAGGACAAAGTGAAGTACGCTACGCATACCTTCACAGGTTCTGCGTTAACATGGTGGAATACCTATCTAGAGCAAGTGGGACAAGACGATGCGTACGCACTACCGTGGTCAGCATTCAAGCACTTGATGAACGAGAAGTACCGTCCCAGAACCGAGGTCAATAAGCTCAAGACAGAACTTAGAGGGTTATGAACCCAAGGATTTGATATTACCACGTATGAAAGACGATTCACAGAATTGTGCCTATTGTGTCCGGGAGCATTCGAAGATGAGGAAGAGAAGATCGACGCGTTTGTGAAAGGATTACCAGAAAGAATCCAAGAAAATATAAGTTCACACGAGCCCGCCTCCATACAACAGGCATGTAGAATGGCTCACAAACTAGTGAACCAGATTGAAGAAAGAATTAAAGAACAGACTGCTGAAGAGGCCAATGTGAAGCAAGTCAAAAGAAAGTGGGAGGAAAACGGTGATAAGAATCACCAATACAATAACAACAGCAATTATAACAATAATCGCAACAACTATCCTAACAATCGCAACATCAATCGCAACTACAACAAACGGCCCAACAACAACAACAACAACAACAGCAACCACAACAATCATCTTAACAACAATAATAACCGCAACAATAACAACAATCAGAAGCAGCTATGCCAAAGGTGTGAAAAGTATCACTCGGGGTTCTGCACCAAATTTTGCAACAAGTGTAAAAGAAATGGTCATAGCGCGGCGAAGTGTGATGTCTACGGACCAGGGGTTAACAGAACGAAAGGAACAAATGGTGTCGGAACAAGTAATGGCGGAGCAAGTAGTGTCGGAGCAAGTTATGCCAATGTAGTTTGTTATAAATGTGGAAAACCGGGCCACATTATTAGAAATTGCCCGAACCAGGAGAACACGAATGGACAAGGCCGCGGAAGAGTTTTCAATATTAATGCGGCAGAGGCACAGGAAGACCCGGAGCTTGTTACGGGTACGTTTCTTATTGATAATAAATCTGCTTACGTTTTATTTGATTCGGGTGCGGATAGAAGCTATATGAGTAGAGATTTTTGTGCTAAATTAAGTTGTCCATTGACGCCTTTGGATAGTAAATTTTTACTCGAATTAGTAAATGGTAAATTAATTTCAGCAGATAATATATGTCAGAATCGAGAAATTAAACTGGTTAGCGAAACATTTAAGATTGATTTGATACCAGTAGAGTTAGGGAGTTTTGATGTGATAATCGGTATGGACTGGTTGAAAGAAGTGAAAGCAGAGATCGTTTGTTACAAAAATGCAATTCGCATTATACGAGAAAAAGGAAAACCCTTAATGGTGTACGGAGAAAAGGGCAACACGAAGCTACATCTTATTAGTAATTTGAAGGCACAAAAACTAATAAGAAAAGGTTGCTATGCTGTTCTAGCACACGTTGAGAAAGTACAAACTGAAGAAAAGAGCATCAATGATGTTCCCGTCGCAAAAGAATTTCCTGATGTATTTCTGAAAGAATTACCGGGATTACCCCCACATCGATCCGTTGAATTTCAAATAGATCTTGTACCAGGAGCTGCACCAACAGCTCGTGCTCCTTACAGACTCGCACCCAGCGAGATGAAAGAACTGCAAAGCCAATTACAAGAACTTTTAGAGCGTGGTTTCATTCGACCAAGCACATCACCGTGGGGAGCTCCTGTTTTGTTTGTCAAGAAGAAAGATGGTACATTCAGGTTGTGTATCGACTACCGAGAGTTGAACAAATTTACCATCAAGAACCGCTACCCACTACCGAGAATCGACGACTTATTTGATCAACTACAAGGCTCGTCTGTTTATTCAAAGATTGACTTACGTTCCGGGTATCATCAAATGCGGGTGAAAGAAGATGATATTCCAAAGACTGCTTTCAGAACACGTTACGGTCATTACGAGTTTATGGTCATGCCGTTTGGTTTAACTAATGCACCCGCTGTGTTCATGGACCTTATGAACCGAGTGTGTGGACCATATCTTGACAAGTTTGTCATTGTTTTCATTGATGACATACTTATTTACTCAAAGAATGACCAAGAACACGGTGAACATTTGAGAAAGGTGTTAGAAGTATTGAGGAAGGAAGAATTGTACGCTAAGTTTTCAAAGTGTGCATTTTGGTTGGAAGAAGTTCAATTCCTCGGTCACATAGTGAACAAAAAAGGTATTAAGGTGGATCCGGCAAAGATAGAAACTTTGAAAAGTGGGAAACCCCGAAAACTCCGAAACACATACGCCAATTTTTAGGACTAGCTGGTTACTACAGAAGGTTCATCCAAGACTTTTCCAGAATAGCAAAACCCTTGACTGCATTAACGCATAAAGGGAAGAAATTTGAATGGAATGATGAACAAGAGAAAGCGTTTCAATTATTGAAGAAAAAGCTAACTACGGCACCTATATTGTCATTGCCTGAAGGGAATGATGATTTTGTGATTTATTGTGATGCTTCAAAGCAAGGTCTCGGTTGTGTATTAATGCAATGAACGAAGGTGATTGCTTATGCGTCTAGACAATTGAAGATTCACAAACAAAATTATACGACGCATGATTTGGAATTAGGCGAGGTTGTTTTTGCATTAAAGACTTGGAGGCACTACTTATATGGGGTCAAAAGTATTATATATACCGACCACAAAAGTCTTCAACACATATTTAATCAGAAACAACTGAATATGGGGCAGCGTAGGTGGATTGAATTATTGAATGATTACGACTTTGAGATTCGTTACCACCCGGGAAAGGCAAATGTGGTAGCCGATGCCTTGAGCAGGAAGGACAGAGAACCCATTCGGGTAAAATCTATGAATATAATGATTCATAATAACCTTACTACTCAAATAAAGGAGGCGCAACAAGGAGTTTTAAAAGAAGGAAATTTAAAGGATGAAATACCCAAAGGATCGGAGAAGCATCTTAATATTCGGGAAGACGGAACCCGGTATAGGGCTGAAAGGATTTGGGTACCAAAATTTGGAGATATGAGAGAAATGGTACTTAGAGAAGCTCATAAAACCAGATACTCAATACATCCTGGAACGGGGAAGATGTACAAGGATCTTAAGAAACATTTTTGGTGGCCGGGTATGAAAGCCGATGTTGCTAAATATGTAGGAGAATGTTTGACGTGTTCTAAGGTCAAAGCTGAGCATCAGAAACCATCAGGTCTACTTCAACAACCCGAAATCCCAGAATGGAAATGGGAAAACATTACCATGGATTTCATCACTAAATTGCCAAGGACTGCAAGTGGTTTTGATACTATTTGGGTAATAGTTGATCGTCTCACCAAATCCGCACACTTCCTACCAATAAGAGAAGATGACAAGATGGAGAAGTTAGCACGACTGTATTTGAAGGAAGTCGTCTCCAGACATGGAATACCAATCTCTATTATCTCTGATAGGGATGGCAGATTTATTTCAAGATTCTGGCAGACATTACAGCAAGCATTAGGAACTCGTCTAGACATGAGTACTGCCTATCATCCACAAACTGATGGGCAGAGCGAAAGGACGATACAAACGCTTGAAGACATGCTACGAGCATGTGTTATTGATTTTGGAAACAGTTGGGATCGACATCTACCATTAGCAGAATTTTCCTACAACAACAGCTACCATTCAAGCATTGAGATGGCGCCGTTTGAAGCACTTTATGGTAGAAAGTGTAGGTCTCCGATTTGTTGGAGTGAAGTGGGGGATAGACAGATTACGGGTCCAGAGATTATACAAGAAACTACCGAGAAGATCATCCAAATTCAACAACGGTTGAAAACCGCCCAAAGTCGACAAAAGAGCTACGCTGACATTAAAAGAAAAGATATAGAATTTGAAATTGGAGAGATGGTCATGCTTAAAGTTGCACCTTGGAAAGGCGTTGTTCGATTTGGTAAACGAGGAAAATTAAATCCAAGGTATATTGGACCATTCAAGATTATTGATCGTGTCGGACCAGTAGCTTACCGACTTGAGTTACCTCAACAACTCGCGGCTGTACATAACACTTTCCACGTCTCGAATTTGAAGAAATGTTTTGCTAAAGAAGATCTCACTATTCCGTTAGATGAAATCCAAATCAATGAAAAACTCCAATTCATCGAAGAACCCGTCGAAATAATGGATCGTGAGGTTAAAAGACTTAAGCAAAACAAGATACCAATTGTTAAGGTTCGATGGAATGCTCGTAGAGGACCCGAGTTCACCTGGGAGCGTGAAGATCAGATGAAGAAGAAATACCCGCATCTATTTCCAGAAGATTCGTCAACACCTTCAACAGCTTAAAATTTCGGGACGAAATTTATTTAACGGGTAGGTACTGTAGTGACCCGAACTTTTCCATGTTTATATATATTAATTGAGATTGATATTTACATGATTAAATGTTTCCAACATGTTAAGCAATCAAACTTGTTAAGACTTGATTAATTGAAATATGTTTCATATAGACAATTGACCACCCAAGTTGACCGGCGATTCACGAACGTTAAAACTTGTAAAAACGATATGATGATATATATATGGATATACATATGGTTAACATGAGATTATGATAAGTAAGTATCTCCATAAGTATATTAACAATGAGTTATATACATATAAACAAGACTACTAACTTAAGGATTTCGAAACGAGACATATATGTAACGATTATCGTTGTAACGACATTTAAATGTATATATATCATATTAAGATATATTAATATATCATAATATCATGATAATATAATAATTTAACATCTCATTAGATATAATAAACAATGGGTTAACAATATTAATTGAGATCGTTAACTTAAAGGTTTCAAAACAACACTTACATGTAACGACTAACGATGACTTAACGACTCCGTTAAAATGTATATACATGTAGTGTATTTAGATGTATTAAAATACTTTTGGAAGACTTCAAGACATATATCAAAACACTCATACTTAACGAAAATGGTTACAGTTACTTTCCCATTCTTTTCTTTCATCAAGAATTCTAGTCGTATTCTTACCCGTATTATACACAGCTTCAAAACGTACTTACTATGGGTATATACCAATAGGAACTAGCATGGGATTCCACTCTTGATTATGTCATGTATGACTAATCAATTTTAACTTCTACCATGAGCTAGTCAACTAACTAGAACTCCTTTTAACCCCACTCACCACTCACCAATTAACACTCATCATTCACTCCATTTCACTTCCAAATCTCTTTCTAATTCTCTCTCAACATACCCACACTATTATGAACGTATTTTTCCAGTAGTTAATCATCATCTTCATCAAAAATCACTTCAAGAATCAAGCTATAATCATCATAGGAAGAACACTTCAAGAATACTTCAAAAATCCCTTCAAGTTTACTAATTTACTTCCAAGCTTTCTAATCCATTCCAAGTAATCATCTAAGATCAAGAAACCTTTGTTATATACAGTAGGTTATCTTTCTTATTCAAGGTAATATTCATATTCAAACTTTGATTCAATTTCTATAACTATAAACTATCTTAATTCGAGCAAAAATCTTACTTGAACTTGTTTTTGTGTCATGATCCTACTTCAAGAACTTTCAAGCCATCCAAGATCCTTTGAAGCTAGATCATTTCTTGTCACTTCCAGTAGGTTTACCTACTAAACTTGAGGTAGTAATGATGTTCATAACATCATTCGATTCATATATATAAAACTATCTTATTCGAAGGTTTAAACTCGTAATCACTAGAACATAGTTTAGTTAATTCTAAACTTGTTCGCAAACAAAAGTTAATCCTTCTAACTTGACTTTTAAAATTAACTAAACACATGTTCTATATCTATATGATATGCTAACTTAATGATTTAAAACCTGGAAACACGAAAAACACCGTAAAACCGGATTTACGCCGTCGTAGTAACACCGCGGGCTGTTTTGGGTTAATTAATTAAAAACTATGATAAACTTTGATTTAAAAGTTGTTATTCTGAGAAAATGATTTTTATTATGAACATGAAACTATATCCAAAAATTATGGTTAAACTCAAAGTGGAAGTATGTTTTCTAAAATGGTCATCTAGACGTCGTTCTTTCGACTGAAATGACTACCTTTACAAAAACGACTTGTAACTTATTTTTCCGACTATAAACCTATACTTTTTCTGTTTAGATTCATAAAATACAGTTCAATATGAAACCATAGCAATTTGATTCATTCAAAACGGATTTAAAATGAAGAAGTTATGGGTAAAACAAGATTGGATAATTTTTCTCATTTTAGCTACGTGAAAATTGGTAACAAATCTATTCCAACCATAACTTAATCAACTTGTATTGTATATTATGTAATCTTGAGATACCATAGACACGTATACAATGTTTCGACCTATCATGTCGACACATCTATATATATTTCGGAACAACCATAGACACTCTATATGTGAATGTTGGAGTTAGCTATACAGGGTTGAGGTTGATTCCAAAATATATATAGTTTGAGTTGTGATCAATACTGAGATACGTATACACTGGGTCGTGGATTGATTCAAGATAATATTTATTGATTTATTTCTGTACATCTAACTGTGGACAACTAGTTGTAGGTTACTAACGAGGACAGCTGACTTAATAAACTTAAAACATCAAAATATATTAAAAGTGTTGTAAATATATTTTGAACATACTTTAATATATATGTATATATTGTTATAGGTTCGTGAATCAACAGTGGCCAAGTCTTACTTCTTGACGAAGTAAAAATCTGTGAAAGTGAGTTATAGTCCCACTTTTAAAATCTAATATTTTTGGGATGAGAATACATGCAGGTTTTATAAATGATTTACAAAATAGACACAAGTACGTGAAACTACATTCTATGGTTGAATTATCGAAATCGAATATGCCCCTTTTTATTAAGTCTGTTAATCTAAGAATTAGGGAACAGACACCCTAATTGACGCAAATCCTAAAGATAGATCTATTGGGCCTAACAAACCCCATCCAAAGTACCGGATGCTTTAGTACTTCGAAATTTATATCATATCCGAAGGGTGTCCCGGAATGATGGGGATATTCTTATATATGCATCTTGTTAATGTTGGTTACCAGGTGTTCACCATATGAATGATTTTTATCTCTATGTATGGGATGTGTATTGAAATATGAAATCTTGTGGTCTATTGTTACGATTTGATATATATAGGTTAAACCTATAACTCACCAACATTTTTGTTGACGTTTAAAGCATGTTTATTCTCAGGTGAATATTAAGAGCTTCCGCTGTTGCATACTAAAATAAGGACAAGATTTGGAGTCCATGTTTATACGATATTGTGTAAAAACTGCATTCAAGAAACTGATTTCGATGTAACATATTTGTATTGTAAACCATTATGTAATGATCGTGTGTAAACAGGATATTTTAGATTATCATTATTTGATAATCTACGTAAAACTTTTTAAACCTTTATTTATGAAATAAAGGTTATGGTTTGTTTTAAAAATGAATGCAGTATTTGAAAAACGTCTCATATAGAGGTCAAAACCTCGCAACGAAATCAATTAATATGGAACGTTTTTAATCAATAAGAACGGGACATTTCAGTTACCACCCGGGGAAGGCAAATGTGGTAGCCGATGCCTTGAGCAGGAAGGACAGAGAACCCATTCGAGTAAAATCTATGAATATAATGATTCATAATAACCTTACTACTCAAATAAAGGAGGCGCAACAAGGAGTTTTAAAAGAGGGAAATTTAAAGGATGAAATACCCAAAGGATCGGAGAAGCATCTTAATATTCGGGAAGACGGAACCTGGTATAGGGCTGAAAGGATTTGGGTACCAAAATTTGGAGATATGAGAGAAATGGTACTTAGAGAAGCTCATAAAACCAGATACTCAATACATCCTGGAACGGGGAAGATGTACAAGGATCTCAAGAAACATTTTTGGTGGCCGGGTATGAAAACCGATGTTGCTAAATATGTAGGAGAATGTTTGACGTGTTCTAAGGTCAAAGTTGAGCATCAGAAACCATCAGGTCTACTTCAACAACCCGAAATCCCGGAATGGAAATGGGAAAACATTACCATGGATTTCATCACTAAATTGCCAAGGACTGCAAGTGGTTTTGATACTATTTGGGTAATAGTTGATCATCTCACCAAATCAGCACACTTCCTGCCAATAAGAGAAGATGACAAGATGGAGAAGTTAGCACGACTGTATTTGAAGGAAGTCGTCTCCAGACATGGAATACCAATCTCTATTATCTCTGATAGGGATGGTAGATTTATTTCAAGATTCTGGCAGACATTACAGCAAGCATTAGGAACTCGTCTAGACATGAGTACTGCCTATCATCCACAAACTGATGGGCAGAGCGAAAGGACTATACAAACACTTGAAGACATGCTACGAGCATGTTGATGCGAAGCGAGGTGTATATAAAATAGTATTATTTTTAGTGCGAAAATACTATTAAATATGATACAATTTTACACAAGATATTTATTTATTTATAGAATGGATATACTTAAACCTTGCTACAACACTTATAGGCAGTGTACCTAATCGTACAGTAGTGTAGTTTTTAGTAAGTCCGGTTCGTTCCACAGGGAAATCTTTAAACAAAGCTCAACGCTATATTGGTTTACTTTTATAAAAATACAAATATATATATAAGTAATATTATTATTATAAAGGGGGGTTTTTACCGTTTAATGACCGGTTTGTCGATTTTAAAACTTTAGTCGCAGTTAAAACCTAATGTAAAATATAAAATAAATACAAGACTTAAATTAAAGTGTAAAGTAAATAACGAAAATGAAATTGCGAATAATAAAAGTGCAATAAAATAAAAAGTACGATAAATAAAAGTGCGATTAAATAACAATAAATAAAAGTGCGATAATTAGAAGTGCAATTAAATATAAAATAAAGGAAATTAAATATGAAATAAAAGAATTATGCTTATTTAAACTTCCGTAATCATGATGTTTGACGTGTTGATTTTAGTTTTATGCCCATGGGTTAATTGTCCTTTGTCCTGGATTATTTAATATGTCCGTCTGGTTTTTGTCCATAACAGTCCATCAGTCATAAATATAAATTGCAAGTGTCCTTGTCAAATTATTATTATACCCGAAGATAAATATTCCAACTAATTGGGGATTCGAATTGTAACAAGGTTTTAATACTTTGTTTAATGAATACACCAGGTTATCGACTGCGTGTAAACCAAGGTTTTACTACTTTGTTAACAATTACACCAATTACCCTTGAATGTAATTTCACCCCTGTTTTAATTATTCTAGTGGCTATTAATCCATTCCCGTGTCCGGTTAAATGAACGATTATTCGTACATATAAATACCCCGCCCATCGTGTCCGATCGAGTGTATATGGTAATTTATAGGGACGCCCAATTGTAAATCTTTATATTAACATTAACAAACTTTCATTTAGTTAAACAAATATAAAGCCCATTAATAGCCCATAGTCTAATTTCCACAAGTGTCGTTCTTTTGTCCAAACCCCAATTATGGTACAAAGCCCAATTACCCAATTTTAGTAATTAGCCCAACATCATGATTACTTCGTTTTAAATAAGCATAATAATAACTTAGCTACGAGACATTAATATAAAAAGGTTGAACATAACTTACAATGATTAAAAATAGCGTAGCGTTACACGGACAGAATTTTGACTTACACCCTTACAACATTCGCTAACATACCCTTATTATTAGAATTATAATTAAAATTAAAATTAAAATATAAATTATATATATATATATCGTATATATTGAGAGAGATTAAAATTATGTGTAAAACTCGGCAGAAAACTGGCTTTATATAGGACCTGACCAACATTTTCACTCCATGCGACTCGCATGGATTTGTGCCTCTGGCCATGCGAGTCGCATGGCCACCCTGGATCCAGCCAAATTGCTTTGTTTTCTTCTTGCCGACGTAATATAATAATAATAATATATATAATATATAATTATATATAATTATATATATATTATATTATATTCTTGTGCATAGTAGACTAGATATTTTTGGTCCGTTGCGTCGGGCGTTTCTTCTTGGCTCAGGTCCCGGTTCCGGATTTTCGGGCGTCCTCGCGTATTAATTTATATCGTGTACTTTGCGTCTTGTAACTTGTACTCTTGTCATTTTGAGACGTTCCTCATCAATATTTTGAACCTTTTTAGTTGTATCTTGTACTTTTTAGCTCTTTGGACCTTTTTGTCTTCAATTTGTCGATTCTGCCTTTTGTCTTCACTTTTTAATATTTAAACGGATATTGCTTGTAAATCGAACAATACCAACTAAAATCTTGTCTTTCTTGAGGAATAATGCTATGAAATATATGTTCGTTTTTAGCATTATCAAATATTCCCACACTTGAGCGTTGCTTGTCCTCAAGCAATATTGTCTTGAAATACTACAATCACTTCTTTATTCTTCACACTTTGTACATCAGTGATTTCAATACGGCGGTATGAACAATGGTAGTAACGATGTGGTTTACAGTCCCACATGACTATAAAAATTTAGATCCATTAAGGAAATTGGATCTTTATGAAAACATTTGATCTTTTGAAAATTAAATCTAGTTTTTACCCTAGATAAGTTTTCCGGAATAACCCTTTACCGGTGTTTGCAAAATATTTTTGTGGGTTTGGTGGGTTTCAGATTTGAAAATTTTAGCTCAAAACTTGTGTTTTGTGTCACCCACTTGCTAACCTTGTATTTGGAAAGCAACACGTCCAGTTTACTTGTTCCGTATATTACCTTTCGGCAAACTACCGTCCGGTTGTAAAGGAAAACGTTGAACAAGCAACTGTTAAGGCAATGTCCCGTGACATGCTTTTAATTATGGTCTATAACGTGTCGGACGCAATTACTATCCTTGGTAGGAGCAATAGTAAAGCTCACCCTTATAATTTTTTCGGTCTGGCACAAGGTCCTGTCTTTGACCATGCTATGCAACCACCGTTCTTACGGTTGACACCCGATTTAGTTCAGGTGACCTAATGAATTCCAGGTGAATTCCTAGGATTTTACGTTCAATGGTAATGAACGCATTGAAAATAGGGTTTTCAGAAAACAAATCGGTTTGTATTTTTGATCAAAATATTTTCTCGTTCAAGCTCGAGTTTAGATATCATTGAATTCCATGAGTTTGAATTCTCAATCTTTAAGGTCAATCTCAAGGATTGAGTAATATCAGTCTTAAAAGCTGATTTTTAATCTTTAAGGAGATTATCCTTTCTGGGGATCTGATTCATTAGTCTTATCCAGCTAATTTGCATGGTGCCCCCCCATTGTACGAGATAAATCCTTCTCATGGTTAGGATAAATCTGACCACTTGGCGACCCTGTTTGATGCTGAGGTCCGTGGATTTCCAGCCGATTTTAGTGATGACTTTTCTAGATTTTTCGTCAACCTACAGCTGGTCTGGACGACAACTTCATGACCTAAATCAAGAAGCGCGTGTCTTTTTCGGAAGACTTTACTTCCTTTTAATGATGGAATTGATTCATCGTGTAGATCCATCTCTTCTTTTCTTTCATCGGGTAAAACAGTTTAGTTTAGTTCAAAGCAAAAGTATTTTCAGTTATTTGTTACAGATATATGTGGCATATGTTTAAAATAACTTGGTAAATTTTCCCACACTTGGCTTTTATTTTCCTTTTTATCGTCCTCTATTCCATTTTAAATGAATTTTAACATTTTAGTTTGTTTCTCAATTTATGTCCTTTCCGAGGTAACAATAATTTCGGTGTTAAAACCTAGTTTTATCGTTCATAAATATGTATAAACATGATTTTGAATTCATTAAATTGAAAATTTTGAAAAATTTTACTAGAATTGGGTAGTCAGTATATAAGACTAGGGCTGTTCTTTTTTATCAGAGAGCACTAGATTCTAATACAACTACTGCTTTACTAGTATTTTTAATGGTAACCAAGTGTTTAATATAAAAATTTTTAAAATCCGAAAGAATTTAACCCCTTCCCACACTTAAGATCTCGCAATGCCCTCATTTGCAAGAAATCAGTAACAATTTAAATTATTGAGGGTGATTTGTGTGAAAATGATTAAATTTTTACCAAAGTTTCCAAATATATTGGCGTTTGTTTGCTGAATGATAAATGGTGCACATCATTTGTTCATTCCGTCTTGTTGTTATTTCTCATATATTTTGCATCTTGTCGTCAAAATTAGTTGCTTTTGCTGAACTTAATGCCAGTCTTTGAAAATGCGTTGTTTTACCCTGTTGTGTACATAACATAAAATACATACAATACAAATATAATCATACATGCAATTTGAAATGGAACTTTGGCATCCCACTTTCAAACTATAAGAAAAATATTAGTACACAATAATAATAAGAATATCAAACATTACATAAACGTAATAAAATGTTAAGTGTTTAAAATAAAAATAAAAATTACCAACTTATCTCTACTGATCAGGAGGTGGGTTAGGAGGAAAATTAGGATATGGATCCCAATTCATGTTCGCGTCCGGGTTCCATGGCTGATTATAGGTGAACTGGTATGCTGCGTCATAATCATATGAATCATAGGGTGGTCTCATTTCTGGCTGATGTGCGGGATAGTATGCGGGTCGGGTCGGATAATACATCTCGCCAGGCTGCAACTGGCTTATAATTTGGCGCTGATGATAATCCCATCGGCCATGCTCTCGTTGCCGGGAATGCTCGTAGTCATTCCGACGTTGCCATGCCTCGTACTGCATATGCCTATCATAGTTCGTCATGTATTCATCCTCCATACGAACGCCTAAATCAAGAGCAGTCTCCCGAACAACTCCTATAATGTTGTTCGCCTCTTCCATTTCATCATCCGAACCTCTTTCTACCTGTCGCTGAGGTCCCTCGTATCGATATACCCGACCACGTCTCATCAATAATACCCTTGCACCGTGATAAAGGTTTGAACTTATAGTTTCACCTCCGTCCTCTATTTCGTTCATTGGACCCCCTTGGTGCTTATCTACACCTAAATACTCTCCAATGAGAGTAATGAAAATACCACCACCTATAATACTCCCCGATTTCATCCCTGAAACTACATTAGCGAGATAATAACCAACACAATAGGGAATGTTAACGAAACTCCTCGGGTCTCTAATACACTTGAGGTAGAACAAATCGTTTACGGTCAATTTCTCCTTATTTCTTCCCCTTTGTGTAATTGTGTTTGCTAAGAATCTATGAATCACCCGGAGTTCAGCTCTGTCTATATCTAAGTATGTATGATTTCCACTGGCGTGAAATTCATTAAAGTGGGACATACGCCTCCAGATGGCGTTAATATCAAATTCCCTATCTACCCTTTCTCCTTGGGCAATCAGGCTATTACAGTCGGGGCTCAAAAGTTCAGCAGGGGTGTAAATCTGTAAGGCCCTAGCTAAATCTATCATGGACATTCTGTACATGCGTCCACCTAACAGAAATCTAATAAAGCTTCTATCATCTATCCTCCTAACATCACTGTTTAACTTAATAGTACTAAGTAATTCTATACACCATTCCCTATATATGGTTCTACGAATGGAAAATAGGCGCATCCAATCGTTAAACTGAGAATTACCATACCTTTGCACCAATAATTCCCGAATCGGTTCGGCAAGGTTAACTGTTTCCAAAGGTACCCAGTCAATTGCCCTTGGCATTTCAACAACCTTAAAGTAGAGAATGTGCATGTTCTTTTGATAATCTGGATACTCTATCCAACATCGATCAAATCTCAGATTTGGGTGTAACTGATCTTCATTAATGTCTAAGCTCAGAATCCTTTGATGTGGAGCGAATTGACGAAACTGATTCATGAATAATTGATCTTGATCGTGATATGGAATATGTTGCTCCTCCTGTTCTTCTTCTTCTTGTTGCATATGTTGTTCTTGTTCATGAAACATTTCCGGTTCGGGCTCTGGTTGCCTGGACGATGATGCTCCTGAACCTCCAGTATCGGCTTTCTGTAAAACACATTAAACACAAAAATTGTGCATCCAAATATGCATTAGTGTTAGCAAAATAATAACTTGAAACAATTATGATGACATGTTCAATTCATAACACATTTTATACACATTTTCTTAACAATAACAATTCTACATTTTTACATACGAAAATGTATACAATGTTTTATCACATTTAAACTCTTAAACATGTCAACAATAATCATTATAGCAATTAAACACTTGTTACATGGCATTCAAATCAAACTAGTGCTCATTTTCATATTTTTGTCAAGTATACACTTTGTCAAATAAGCATATACGAAAAATGTACATCAAGTTCATAAGCATTTATCTCAAATAACATGCCAAAATAATCACTACTAGCAATGAAACAAGTTTCAAATGGCCTTTATATCAAATTATCCAAGTTCATGAATTTTTAGACTTAAAAAGTCCACTTTAATTCTCAAAAACATGTTTAGGCTCAAAGTTTGGATCAATTAACTACCTAAACATGTTACACTACTTAATTTAGCAACAATTCATGACAAAAATCGGCCATAACCTGTTTATATCAAAAAGCCCCAAATTGCTCAAGAACACAAACCCTAGATTCTTAAAAATTTGAAGTTTTTAGCTTCAATTCATGTTAAATAGCTTCTATCTAGGATATACATGCATAATATAACAACAATTTAGCTCTAATTACACCTAAATTTAACAAAATCAAAATATAAAATTTCTAGCTCAAGAACACAAAAATTCGAATTTAAAGAGATTAGGGGTGAAATCTTTACCTTTCTCCTGAAGGGGTTGAGACTACTGAATCTAGGCATAATTGTTGTGAAGTTTTGCAAGAAATTTGGTGAAAAATGGCGGATTTTTGAGAGTATTTGGGTGCAAGTTCGTGTATATGTGTGTGTATTGTGAGAAAGAAACAGATTGCTGGAACTTTTGTATCTGACCAGTTTTTATTATCCATGCGAGTCGCATGGTTTCCTGCCCATCCCCATGCGACTCGCATGGGGGCCAATTCCAGGTAATTTTTTTTTTTTTTTTTTTTTTTTTTTTATTAAAACCTTAAGCTTTTAAAACATAAATTAAATAAAATTTAAAAATTTTGTTTCTTTTTAAGACGAGGTCGTTTCGGGACGATGCCCTAGTCCGTCCCTCGACAAAATTTTAAAATTTGTCTTTTTGTAGCGATTGTTTTAAAAGCTAAGATTTTTGGGTTTTTTCAATGTTTTTAGCATACTTTAAATCAATAAGATTAAAAATAATGATAATAAAAGTTCTCGTCCCTCCCTCGGGTAAAGCAATTTCGGTTCAAAGACCTAGTCTTCAACTTACGACGAATTTTAAAAATCATATTTTTAACTTAATGAGATAAAGTAAATTTTTGTTTTTAAATTCACACAACTTAAATATAAAATTCAAAATTAAAAATTAAAAATTAAAAATTCACACCAAACTTAAAATTTGAATTGCATAAAATTAAAATTTCATATTTTAAAAATTAAAAATTCACACCAAACTTAATTTAAAAATTCATATTATAAATTCACACCAAACTTATATTAATTTTTCAAATATTTACAATTTTAAATATATTGTTTTTACAAAGTTTACAATATTAATTTAAGATTTAAATATTAATTTTAAAAACATGGTAAAAATAAAATTAAAAATCTTTTTGTCTTTTTAGCCCACTTTAATCAATCAAATATTATCAAAAATATGCGCCCCTCTTTTCGGTAAAGTAATTTCGGTTCCAAGACCTAATTAACTCATGACGAATTTTTGAAATATTTTGGGTTGATTGATTAAAGATATTTATACCTTAAGAATAAACGTTAAATTTCGCAGTGATGTAATAAATTTTTGAATGATATCAATAATTTCGGTCGCCAAACCTAATTTTATTTAATACCAATTTAATACTTTTTAGCGAACAAATTAGCGTTTATTATCAAAAGGTTAAAAATAAATAAAAATAAAAACTGTACAGACATACCTGTGGAATAGATTTCTTAGTTATATGATCTATTATATTCATAAGATAGTCGGTTTAATTGGTTTTCCATGGCTGCATAGGCGTAACCTCGAGCATTCATTGTCTTTTCTTCTAAACATATGAACGGTCCGTCTCTGCATAAACTAACAAATTCGGTATTTGAATAGGTTTGATTATTTGAACATTTACCTCCATGTGACCATTTTCCGCATTTGTGACATCGTTCTAGGTGTCGTGCTCTTCTTTTCGCTGCGGATTTTGATTTTCCTTTACCAAATTGAAACTTATTATCTTCGCATCTGGATCCTTTTCTAACTCCGTCCATTCTTTCTCTGATTACTGATACTAATTCGCTCGGTAGTATGTCATTATTTCTTTTAGTGATCAAAGCGTGTAGCATTAGACCATGGTTTAGTTCACAGGCAGTCTTCATTTCATAAAAACCTAAAAAAAATAAAAATTCAGAATGGGGGGAGAAGACTAGTTCTTTAGGGTCTGCTAGGGAAAGACCATACGTGTTCCATTTTCGAGAACTACACGAAAACAGACAATCTAACTCTAACAGAAATACATATTATCCTTTAAAGACTTGATTCTCCCCACACTTAGTTAGCTGTGGTGTCGAAATTGTGATTAACTTCGTTGTCGACTTCCATCGGACCATGTATGTAATGTTTAACTCTGTGACCATTAACTTTAAATTCAATCCCATTTGAATTTATTAATTCTATCGTTCCGTATGGGAAAACTCTTTTGACTATGAATGGTCCAGACCATCTTGATTTCAATTTTCCAGGAAATAGCTTGAATCGTGAATTGAAAAGAAGAACTCTGTCTCCTTCTTTAAATTCTTTTGAACTTCTGATTCTTTTATCATGCCATTTCTTCGTTCTTTCTTTATAGATTAACGAATTTTCGTATGCTTCATGTCTTAATTCTTCTAATTCGTTTAGTTGACTTAATCGTAGACGTCTGGCTTCATGTAAATCAAGATTACATGTCTTCAAAGCCCAAAATGCTTTGTGTTCAATTTCTACTGGAAGATGACATGCTTTTCCATAAACAAGTCTAAAAGGTGTGGTTCCAATTGGTGTTTTGTAGGCTGTTCTAAAAGCCCAGAGTGCATCCTCCAATTTAATGGACCATTCCTTCGAATTTGATCCTACGGTTTTCTCTAGAATACGTTTTAAAGCTCGGTTGGTATTTTCAACTTGTCCACTTGTTTGTGGATGATATGCGGTGGAGATTTTATGAGTTACTCCATATCTTTTAAGAACTTTCTCAAGTTGATTATTACAGAAATGAGTTCCCCGATCACTTATTAAAGCTTTCGGTGTTCCAAACCTTGCAAAAAGACGTTTTAAAAAGTTGACTACAACTCGTGCATCGTTAGTTGGGAGAGCTTGTGCTTCCGCCCATTTAGATACATAATCAATGGCTACGAGTATATATAGATTATTATGAGATTTTGGAAATGGACCCATAAAGTCAATACCCCAAATGTCAAATACTTCACATACTTGGATGACATTTTGTGGCATTTCATCACGTTGACTTATTTTTCCGGCCCTTTGACATGCATCACAGGATTTGCAAAGAAGGTGTGCGTCTTTGTAAATTGTAGGACAATAGAATCCAGCTTCATAAACTTTTCTTGCTGTTAGTTGAGGCCCATAATGCCCTCCTGTTGGTCCTGTGTGACAATGGTTTAAAATTTTACTAGCTTCATCTCCAAATACACATCGGCGTATTATTCCATCGGGACAACTTTTAAACAGATGTGGATCTTCCCAAAAATAGTGTTTTATATCACTGAAGAATTTCTTTCGTCTTTGGTACGATAATCCTTTTTCAAGGAATCCACAAACTAAGTAGTTTGCATAGTCTGCAAACCATGGGATTTCTTTATAATCTATCTTCAATAGATATTCATCAGGAAAGTTGTCTTGTATGGCCGATTTATTTAGAACTTCTAATTCGGGATTTTCAAGACGAGAAAGATGATCAGCGGCGAGATTTTCTGCTCCTCTTTTATCTCGGATTTCAATATCAAACTCTTGTAAGAGTAAGATCCAACGGATTAATCTTGGTTTAGCATCTTGTTTTGAAAATAGGTATCTAAGAGCAGAATGGTCGGTATAGACCACCGTTTTTGCTAGAACGAGATATGATCGAAATTTGTCAAATGCAAAGACAATAGCAAGGAGTTCTTTTTCAGTAGTTGTATAGTTCGTTTGTGCTCCTTGTAACGTCTTACTAGCATAATATATAGGTTGAAATCGTTTTTCAATCCTTTGTCCTAAAACGGCTCCCATTGCAAAATCACTTGCATCGCACATTAGTTCAAATGGTAGATTCCAATTTGGTGTTATCATGATCGGCGCATTAGTGAGTTTTTCTTTAAGAATATTAAAAGATTTGATACATTCATCTGAAAAGATGAATGGCGCATCCTTTTCTAGGAGTTTATTCATAGGAGTGGCAATTTTAGAAAAATCTTTTATGAAACGTCGGTAAAAACCGGCATGTCCTAGAAAACTCCTAACTCCTCTAACATTGGTGGGATGTGGAAGTTTAGCAATTACATCTACTTTAGCTCTATCCACTTCAATCCCTTCTTTTGAAATTTTATGTCCAAGAACGATGCCTTCTTTAACCATGAAATGGCATTTCTCCCAATTAAGTACTAGATTTGATTTTTCGCATCTAATTAGCATTCGTTCCAGATTAACTAGACATGATTTAAATGTATCACCGAAGACTGAAAAGTCATCCATGAATACTTCCATGCATTCTTCTATCATGTCATGAAAAATTGCCATCATACACCTTTGAAAGGTTGCAGGGGCGTTACAAAGTCCAAATGGCATGCGTTTGTAAGCAAAAGTACCATAAGGGCATGTGAATGTGGTTTTCTCTTGATCTTCGGGTGCTATTGGTATTTGAAAATATCCGGAAAATCCATCTAGAAAACAATAGTAACTATTTCCGGCTAATCTTTCCAACATTTGATCTATGAAAGGTAAGGGAAAGTGATCTTTTCTGGTGGCGTCATTTAATTTTCTATAATCAATACATACACGCCATCCTGTTATAGTCCTAGTAGGAATAAGCTCATTTTTCTCATTTGTAATGACAGTCATGCCACCCTTCTTAGGCACGCATTGAATTGGGCTTACCCATGGACTATCAGAAATTGGATATATCAAACCTGCATCTAGCAGTTTAATAATTTCCTTTTTAACTACATCTTGCATATTAGGATTTAGTCTTCGTTGGCGTTGCACATACGTTTTATGACCTTCTTCCATAAGGATTTTATGTGTGCAATACGAAGGACTTATTCCTTTAATATCATGAATCTTCCATGCAATGGCTGGTTTATGAGCTTTCAACACAGAAATGAGTTGTGATTTCTCATTTTCAGTAAGAGAAGACGATATTATTACAGGTAATTCAGATTCACCATGTAAATAAGCGTATTCCAAATGGTTTGGAAGTGGCTTTAACTCTAATTTCGGAGGTTCTTCTATTGATGATTTATATCGATATCTGTCTTCTTCTTTTAGCATTTGAATTTCTTCTGTTGTTGGTTCATATCCATTAGCTATAAGTGTAGCTAACATTTCAGCTTCATCAATTGGTTCATTACCTTCTCCTAAAGAACATTCTCCTGTTCCTTGTAATTCTGGAAATTCTTCTAATAATTCTGCATGTGCATCTATAGTTTGAATATAATAACATGTATCATCTGCAGATTGCGGTTGTTGCATTGCTCTATCAACTGAAAAGGTAACACTCTCATCCTCTATACTTAGGGTCAGTTTCTTACCGAACACGTCTATCATTGCTTTAGCCGTGTTTAAGAATGGTCTTCCTAATATGAGAGGAACTTGAGAATCTTCTTCCATGTCCAGAACAACAAAGTCTACTGGAAATACTAAATTACCAACTTTAACTAGCATGTTCTCCATTATCCCTCTAGGATATTTTATTGATCTATCGGCTAGTTGTATGCTTATTCTGGTTGGTTTCAATTCTCCAAGGTCTAGTTTAGCGTATAGTGAATACGGCATTAGATTTATACTAGCACCTAAGTCTGCCAATGCTTCTATTGAACTAAGACTACCCAGAAAACATGGAATTGTGAAACTTCCTGGATCAGATAGTTTTTCTGGTATCTTATTCAACAGCACTGCTGAACAATTGGCATTCATAGTAACAGCCGAGAGTTCTTCCATTTTCTTTCTATTCGTGATTAGATCTTTCAAGAATTTAGCATATCTTGGCATTCCTGAAATCACATCAATGAAAGGAAGATTTACATTTATCTGTTTAAACATATCCAAGAATTTGGATTGCTCGGCTTCAAGTTTTTCTTTCTTCATTTTACTCGGATAAGGAAGTGGTGGTTGGTATGGTTTAACATAAGGTTTATCCTTAACTGTGTTATCTTCATTAACCTTTTCAACTACCGGTTCTTTTTCCTTATCTTGATCAGGTTGTGGTTCTTGTGTAGTAGGAATAGTTTCATTAGAAGTTACAGGTATTTCAGGTGATTTATGTGTTGTACCACTTCTTGTGGTAATAGCCTTAGCTGTTTCATTCCGGGGGTTAGCATTTGTATCACTAGGTAAACTTCCCGGTTTTCTTTCACCTATTAACCTTGCTAGGTTACTCACTTCTTGTTCCAGATTTTGAATAGAAGCTTGTTGATTTCTAAATGCTTGAGCATTTTGTTCATTGGTTTGTTTTTGAGATGTGAAAAACTGCGTTTGAGTTTCAACTAGCTTTGTCATCATATCTTCTAAATTCGGCTTTTTATCATCGGTTTGTTGTGGTGGTTTGTTTTGAAAATTTGGTCTTTGCTGATTGTAAGTATTATTGGATACTTGTTGATTGCTAGGACCTTGTTGGTTGTTGTATGGAATATTTCGGTTATAATTCTGGTTTTGATTGTAAATCGGTCTTGGCGGTTGATAATTATTTCCAGGCCTTTGGTTTATGTATGAAATATTCTCTCTTTGTTCCATTGTTAATTCAATACTGAGACAATCTTTTGTCAAATGTGGTCCTCCACACTGCTCACAACTAATTCGTATTGAGTGAATATCCTTAGTCATCTTTTCCATTCGTCTCTCCACAGCATCTATCTTTGCAGAAATGGAATCTAAGTCATGGCTAGAATCGGCTCTAGCTGCTTTAGATGATCTAATGATATCTTTTTCTTGGTGCCACTCATGCGAGTGGGAAGCAGTATTATCAATAATTTTGTAAGCATCAGTTTCGGTTTTCTTCATAATAGAACCACCAGCTGCTATATCTATATCTTTCCTTGTAGTGATGTCGCATCCTTGGTAGAATATTTGTACTATTTGACAGGTGTCTAAACCATGTTGCGGACATCCTCTTAATAACTTTCCATATCTTGTCCACGCCTCATATAGAGTTTCATTTGGTTTCTGTGTGAACGTAACAATTTCTGCTTGAAGTCTTACGGCTTTAGATGCAGGAAAGAATTGTTTAAGAAATTTGTCAATTAAAACGTCCCATGTATCGATCGCCCCTTCAGGTAACGATTCCAACCAATCTTTGGCTTCTCCCTTTAAAGTCCAGGGAAATAACATGAGATATATCTGTTCATCCTCCACTTCTCGGATTTTAAATAGTGTGCAGATCCTATTAAAGGTACGTAGATGTTCATTTGGATCTTCCTTCGGCGCACCACTAAATTGGCATTGATTAGTCACCATGTGTAGAATTTGTCCTTTGATTTCATAATCTGGCGCATTAATGTCTGGATGAGTAATTGCGTGACCTTGGCCAGTGCGTTTAGCTCTCATTCGGTCTTCCATACTTAAAGGTTTCAGATTCTCCATAATTGAATTTGTTGAATCGGAATCACTAGATAATTCTGATTTAATGGTTCGATCCTCAACAATCTCTGTTTGAATGATTGGTGGTTCCGGAGGAAAGTTTAATGGTTCAGGATCTATGAACCGTTCCTGAATATTCTCTGGATTCTCAATTGTGAGGTTGGGTTCAAAAATGGATTATCGGAAATTTGAACTGAAGTACTTGGTCGACTGGATGACGATTCTAAAGAAAAATCAACGGCGGTTATATTTGTTAAATGTCTTGATCTAGTTACAGGTGGTGAACGTACAAAAGGTGGTGAACGTCTTGCTCGGTGCATTCACTGAATATCCTATTAGTTTTTAAAAGGAAAGAAAAATTATAATAAGTTATCCAATCAATAGACTTTTCTGATTTTGCCCACGTTTCGAATAGCCAAAAGATGCAGCAGAGGGGCAGGATTCGTTTGGTCTCAATATAATTGAGGACTGTTTGGCTCCAATAACCCGGTCCACGTACAAATCCAACTATTACTACGAACCAGAAAATTTTGATGTCTATTAATTTAACCACTTAAAATAAATTTTCGTAATTTTAAGAAATTTAGATAAGAAGTAGAAAAAATTCTATGTCCTAAAACTAGAATGGCGAGAAATAAGAGAGAAAAAGAGTTCGTCGAAAAAGGTTGAAAAAGAAAAGAAAAAAAATGGTTGAAAAATAAAAGGTGACGGAAAAATAAAAGAAACTTATAAAAACTTAAAAATACTTAACTAACCTAACCTTATTACTACAACTAACTTAAAATTATAATCGCAAATTGAAATTACTAATTGGAATGATAATTGGTACATAGTAAAAGGTGTCTAAAAATATTAAAGCTTACAGGAGAAACTAAATCCCAAATGGAAATAACTTAAAAAGAAACTAAAACTTAAAAAGGCGTCGCAAAATTCTAAAGCACCTAAATCTAAGTCTAAAGAAAAAGCACTTAAGGAATTCTACGGCAAAGCCTAAAAATCTAGGAGTAAAAATGACTATAGCAAAAACTAAGTTTAAAATTAAATATGAGTTAAAAATACAAATATTACGCTACAACGATTAAAAAGGGACAAAATATAAAAATATACAAAAAGTTGTAAAAATATAATTTTTATAAAAATATTATTTTTATATTTTATAATAAAAGTATTAAGTTTATAATATATAAAACTAGTTTTAAAAGTAATATAAATAAAATAAAGTAAAAACTTAATTATAAAAATAATAAAAAGATTAGGGTTTAATAATAATAATAATATATTATCCGTAATAAATGCGTGATTAGGGTTTGGTTGTGGCCCTGTCAGACCCCTCATGCGAGTCGCATGATTTAAGGGGGTGGGTCATGCGAGTCGCATGGACACCCTGAACTGGTTCAATTGGACTGGTTCAAATGACAGGTCACGTTATTATTTAATATTTATTTTTAATTTCTGTTTTATATATAATATAAGATATAAATATATAATTTAAATAAAAACTTAATAAAATACTAAAATAAAATACAAATACTTTAATATTTTGTAAATAATAAAGAAAAACTTAAAATACACTTTAAAATATGTTTTTTTTTTTCGATTTTAAAAGTTTTTTTTTTTTTATATTTTTAATTTTTAAACAAAAATATAAATTTTACAAAAACTAATTATAACTTAAAAATTAAAAATATGGCGTTTCGCTTCGGCGAGGTCCCCGGCAGCGGCGCCAAAAATATACTTGATGCGAAGCGAGGTGTATATAAAATAGTATTATTTTTAGTGCGAAAATACTATTAAATACGATACAATTTTACACAAGATATTTATTTATTTATAGAATGGATATACTTAAACCTTGCTACAACACTTATAGGCAGTGTACCTAATCGTACAGTAGTGTAGTTTTTAGTAAGTCCGGTTCGTTCCACAGGGAAATCTTTAAACAAAGCTCAACGCTATATTAGTTTACTTTTATAAAAATACAAATATATATATAAGTAATATTATTATTATAAAGGGGGGTTTTTACCGTTTAATGACCGGTTTGTCGATTTTAAAACTTTAGTCGCAGTTAAAACCTAATGTAAAATATAAAATAAATACAAGACTTAAATTAAAGTGTAAAGTAAATAACGAAAATGAAATTGCGAATAATAAAAGTGCAATAAAATAAAAAGTACGATAAATAAAAGTGCGATTAAATAACAATAAATAAAAGTGCGATAATTAGAAGTGCAATTAAATATAAAATAAAGGAAATTAAATATGAAATAAAAGAATTATGCTTATTTAAACTTCCGTAATCATGATGTTTGACGTGTTGATTTTAGTTTTATGCCCATGGGTTAATTGTCCTTTGTCCTGGATTATTTAATATGTCCGTCTGGTTTTTGTCCATAACAGTCCATCAGTCATAAATATAAATTGCAAGTGTCCTTGTCAAATTATTATTATACCCGAAGATAAATATTCCAACTAATTGGGGATTCGAATTGTAACAAGGTTTTAATACTTTGTTTAATGAATACACCAGGTTATCGACTGCGTGTAAACCAAGGTTTTACTACTTTGTTAACAATTACACCAATTACCCTTGAATGTAATTTCACCCCTGTTTTAATTATTCTAGTGGCTATTAATCCATTCCCGTGTCCGGTTAAATGAACGATTATTCGTACATATAAATACCCCGCCCATCGTGTCCGATCGAGTGTATATGGTAATTTATAGGGACGCCCAATTGTAAATCTTTATATTAACATTAACAAACTTTCATTTAGTTAAACAAATATAAAGCCCATTAATAGCCCATAGTCTAATTTCCACAAGTGTCGTTCTTTTGTCCAAACCCCAATTATGGTACAAAGCCCAATTACCCAATTTTAGTAATTAGCCCAACATCATGATTACTTCGTTTTAAATAAGCATAATAATAACTTAGCTACGAGACATTAATATAAAAAGGTTGAACATAACTTACAATGATTAAAAATAGCGTAGCGTTACACGGACAGAATTTTGACTTACACCCTTACAACATTCGCTAACATACCCTTATTATTAGAATTATAATTAAAATTAAAATTAAAATATAAATTATATATATATATATCGTATATATTGAGAGAGATTAAAATTATGTGTAAAACTCGGCAGAAAACTGGCTTTATATAGGACCTGACCAACATTTTCACTCCATGCGACTCGCATGGATTTGTGCCTCTGGCCATGCGAGTCGCATGGCCACCCTGGATCCAGCCAAATTGCTTTGTTTTCTTCTTGCCGACGTAATATAATAATAATAATAATATATATAATATATAATTATATATAATTATATATATATTATATTATATTCTTGTGCATAGTAGACTAGATATTTTTGGTCCGTTGCGTCGGGCGTTTCTTCTTGGCTCAGGTCCCGGTTCCGGATTTTCGGACGTCCTCGCGTATTAATTTATATCGTGTACTTTGCGTCTTGTAACTTGTACTCTTGTCATTTTGAGACGTTCCTCATCAATATTTTGAACCTTTTTAGTTGTATCTTGTACTTTTTAGCTCTTTGGACCTTTTTATCTTCAATTTGTCGATTCTGCCTTTTGTCTTCACTTTTTAATATTTAAACGGATATTGCTTGTAAATCGAACAATACCAACTAAAATCTTGTCTTTCTTGAGGAATAATGCTATGAAATATATGTTCGTTTTTAGCATTATCACATGTGTTATTGATTTCGGAAACAGTTGGGATCGACATCTACCGTTAGCAGAATTTTCCTACAACAACAGCTACCATTCAAGCATTGAGATGGCGCCTTTTGAAGCACTTTATGGTAGAAAGTGCAGGTCTCCGATTTGTTGGAGTGAAGTGGGGGATAGACAGATTACGGGTCCGGAGATTATACAAGAAACTACCGAGAAGATCATCCAAATTCAACAACGGTTGAAAACCGCCCAAAGTCGACAAAAGAGCTACGCTGACATTAAAAGAAAAGATATAGAATTTGAAATTGGAGAGATGGTCATGCTTAAAGTTTCACCTTGGAAAGGCGTTGTTCGATTTGGTAAACGAGGGAAATTAAATCCAAGGTATATTGGACCATTCAAGATTATTGATCGTGTCGGACCAGTAGCTTACCGACTTGAGTTACCTCAACAACTCGCGGCTGTACATAACACTTTCCACGTCTCGAATTTGAAGAAATGTTTTGCTAAAGAAGATCTCACTATTCCGTTAGATGAAATCCAAATCAACGAAAAACTTCAATTCATCGAAGAACCCGTCGAAATAATGGATCGTGAGGTTAAAAGACTTAAGCAAAACAAGATACCAATTGTTAAGGTTCGATGGAATGCTCGTAGAGGACCCGAGTTCACCTGGGAGCGTGAAGATCAGATGAAGAAGAAATACCCGCATCTATTTCCAGAAGATTCGTCAACACCTTCAACAGCTTAAAATTTCGGGACGAAATTTATTTAACGGGTAGGTACTGTAGTGACCCGAACTTTTCCATGTTTATATATATTAACTGAGATTGATATTTACATGATTAAATGTTTCCAACATGTTAAGCAATCAAACTTGTTAAGACTTGATTAATTGAAATATGTTTCATATAGACAATTGACCACCCAAGTTGACCGGTGATTCACGAACGTTAAAACTTGTAAAAACTATATGATGACATATATATGGATATATATATAGTTAACATGATACTATGATAAGTAAACATATCATTAAGTATATTAACAATGAACTACTTATGTAAAAACAAGACTACTAACTTAATGATTTTTAAACGAGACATATATGTAACGATTATCGTTGTAAAGACATTTAATGTATATATATATCATATTAAGAGATATTCATACATGATAATATCATGATAATATAATAATTTAAAATCTCATTTGATATTATAAACATTGGGTTAACAACATTTAACAAGATCGTTAACCTAAAGGTTTCAAAACAACACTTACATGTAACGACTAACGATGACTTAACGACTCAGTTAAAATGTATATACATGTAGTGTTTTAATATGTATTTATACACTTTTGAAAGACTTCAATACACTTATCAAAATACTTCTACTTAACAAAAATGCTTACAATTACATCCTCGTTCAGTTTCATCAACAATTCTACTCGTATGCACCCGTATTCGTACTCGTACAATACACAGCTTTTAGATGTATGTACTATTGGTATATACACTCCAATGATCAGCTCTTAGCAGCCCATGTGAGTCACCTAACACATGTGGGAACCATCATTTGGCAACTAGCATGAAATATCTCATAAAATTACAAAAATATGAGTAATCATTCATGACTTATTTACATGAAAACAAAATTACATATCCTTTATATCTAATCCATACACCAACGACCAAAAACACCTACAAACACTTTCATTCTTCAATTTTCTTCATCTAATTGATCTCTCTCAAGTTCTATCTTCAAGTTCTAAGTCTTCTTCATAAATTCTACAAGTTCTAGTTACATAAAATCAAGAATACTTTCAAGTTTGCTAGCTCACTTCCAATCTTGTAAGGTGATCATCCAACCTCAAGAAATCTTTGTTTCTTACAGTAGGTTATCATTCTAATATAAGGTAATAATCATATTCAAACTTTGGTTCAATTTCTATAACTATAACAATATTATTTCAAGTGATGATCTTACTTGAACTTGTTTTCGTGTCATGATTCTGCTTCAAGAACTTCGAGCCATCCAAGGATCCGTTGAAGCTAGATCCATTTTTCTCTTTTCCAGTAGGTTTATCCAAGGAACTTAAGGTAGTAATGATGTTCATAACATCATTCGATTCATACATATAAAGCTATCTTATTCGAAGGTTTAAACTTGTAATCACTAGAACATAGTTTAGTTAATTCTAAACTTGTTCGCAAACAAAAGTTAATCCTTCTAACTTGACTTTTAAAATCAACTAAACACATGTTATATATCTATATGATATGCTAACTTAATGATTTAAAACCTGGAAACAAGAAAAACACCGTAAAACCGGATTTACGCCGTCGTAGTAACACCGCGGGCTGTTTTGGGTTAGTTAATTAAAAACTATGATAAACTTTGATTTAAAAGTTGTTATTTTGAGAAAATAATTTTTATTATGAACATGAAACTATATCCAAAAATTATGGTTAAACTCAAAGTGGAAGTATGTTTTCTAAAATGGTCATCTAGACGTCGTTCTTTCGACTGAAATGACTACCTTTACAAAAACGACTTGTAACTTATTTTTCCGACTATAAACCTATACTTTTTCTATTTAGATTCATAAAATAGAGTTCAATATGAAACCATATCAATTTGATTCACTCAAAACGGATTTAAAATGAAGAAGTTATGGGTAAAACAAGATTGGATAATTTTTCTCATTTTAGCTACGTGAAAATTGGTAACAAATCTATTCCAACCATAACTTAATCAACTTGTATTGTATATTATGTAATCTTGAGATACCATAGACACATATACAATGTTTCAACCTATCATGTCGACACATCTATATATATTTCGGAACAATCATAGACACTCTATATGTGAATGTTGGAGTTAGCTATACAGGGTTGAGGTTGATTCCAAAATATATATAGTTTGAGTTGTGATCAATACTGAGATACGTATACACTGGGTCATGGATTGATTCAAGATAATATTTATCAATTTATTTCTGTACATCTAACTGTGGACAACTAGTTGTAGGTTACTAACGAGGACAGCTGACTTAATAAACTTAAAACATCAAAATATATTAAAAGTGTTGTAAATATATTTTGAATATACTTTGATATATATGTATATATTGTTATAGGTTCGTGAATCAACCAGTGGCCAAGTCTTACTTCCCGACGAAGTAAAAATCTGTGAAAGTGAGTTATAGTCCCACTTTTAAAATCTAATATTTTTGGGATGAGAATACATGCAGGTTTTATAAATGATTTACAAAATAGACACAAGTACGTGAAACTACATTCTATGGTTGAATTATCGAAATCGAATATGCCCCTTTTTATTAAGTCTGGTAATCTAAGAATTAGGGAACAGACACCCTAATTGACGCGAATCCTAAAGATAGATCTATTGGGCCTAACAAACCCCATCCAAAGTACCGGATGCTTTAGTACTTCGAAATTTATATCATATCCGAAGGGTGTCCCGGAATGATGGGGATATTCTTATATATGCATCTTGTTAATGTCGGTTACCAGGTGTTCACCATATGAATGACTTTTATCTCTATGTATGGGATGTGTATTGAAATATGAAATCTTGTGGTCTATTATTATGATTTGATATATATAGGTTAAACCTATAACTCACCAACATTTTTGTTGACGTTTTAAGCATGTTTATTCTCAGGTGATTATTAAGAGCTTCCGCTGTCGCATACTTAAATAAGGACGAGATTTGGAGTCCATGCTTGTAGGATATTGTGTAAAAACTGCATTCAAGAAACTTATTTTGTTGTAACATATTTGTATTGTAAACCATTATGTAATGGTCGTGTGTAAACAGGATATTTTAGATTATCATTATTTGATAATCTACGTAAAGCTTTTTAAATCTTTATTGATGAAATAAAGGTTATGGTTTGTTTTAAAATGAATGCAGTCTTTGAAAAACGTCTCATATAGAGGTCAAAACCTCGCAACGAAATCAATTAATATGGAACGTTTTTAATCAATAAGAACGGTACATTTCAATTAATAGATGGGGGTATTGTCTAATTGAGTGACAACTCATTGGAGTCTGTCGAACCTATCTTCAAATTAATTAATCTAATAATTAATAATGATTATGGTTGTCCTATTTAGTGACGTTAATACGGAGTCTGTTATAATCATTTAATTAATTATTAAGGTTGGGTAATTGATTATTCAAACTGATCAAGTGGATAAATTAATATCCATAATTAATTAAAACAGAGGTGGATTACATACAGTGACAACTGGTGTAATTGTTGACAGAAGTGATAACTACATCACAGTTTAAATCCTTAATTAGTTGGACTATTTGACTTCGGGTATAAGGGTAATTTGACGAGGACACTCGCACTTTATATTTATGACCGATGGACTATTATGGACAAAAACCAGATAGACGTATCAAACAATCCAGGACAAAGGACAATTAACCCAGAGTAATAAATTAAAATCAAAACGTCAAACATAATGATTACGGAAGTTTAAATAAGCATAATACTTTTATTTCATATTTCATCATACCTTTATTTACTGTCATTTTATTTATCGTCATTTAAATACTGTCATTTATTTTATTGTCATTTATTTTTCTGTCATTAAAAATATAAAAATTGACAAACCGGTCGTTAAACGGTAAAAATCTCCCTTTTATAATAATACTATTACTACTTATATATAAATATATATTTGTATAAATATAATTGTTTACAAAAATATATAGTACGTTTTCAATCTGTATCTGTATTCCTGTGGAACGAACCGGACTTACTAAAAACTACACTACTCTACGATTATGTACACTGCCTATAAGTATGTAGCAAGGTTTAGGTATATCCCATTCTATAAATAATAAATAAATAACTTGTGTAAATTGTATCGTATTTAATAGTATTTGTAATTAAAATTAATACTATATTTGTATACACCTAGACGCACATCAACCATCAATATAGTGTTTAACTCTGTGACCATTAACTTTAAATTCAATCCTGTTTGAATTTATCAATTCTATTGTTCCGTACCGGAAAACTCTTTTGACTATGAATGGTCCAGACCATCTAGATTTCAACTTTCCAGGAAATAGTCTGAATCTTGAATTGAAAAGAAGAACTCTGTCTCCTTCCTTCAATTCTTTTGAACTTCTGATTCTTTTATCGTGCCATTTCTTCATTCTTTCCTTATAGATTAACGAATTTGAATATGCATCATGTCTTAATTCTTCTAATTCATTTAGTTGACTTAACCGTAGGCGTCCAACTTCATGCAAATCAAGATTACATGTCTTCAAAGCCCAAAATGCTTTGTGCTAAATTTCTACTGGAAGGTGACATGCTTTTCCGTAAATGAGTTTAAAAGATGTGGTGCCAATTGGAGTTTTGTAGGTTGTTCTAAAAGCCCAAAGTGCATCCTCCAATTTCATGGACCATTCCTTCAGATTTGCTCCTACAGTTTTCTCTAGAATACATTTTAATGCTCGGTTGGTATTTTTAACTTGTCCACTTGTTTGTGGATGATAAGCGACTGAGAGTTTATGAGTTACTCCATATCTTTTGAGAACTTTCTAAAGTTGATTATTACAAAAATGAGTACCCCGATCACTTATTAAAGCTTTCGGTGTTCCGAACCTTGAAAAAAGACATTTTAAAAAGTTGATTACAACTCGTGCATCGTTTGTTGGGAGAGCTTGCACTTCCGCCCATTTAGATACATAATCAATGGCAACAAGAATGTAGAGATTATTATGAGATATTGGAAATGGACCCATAAAGTCAATACCCCAAATGTCGAAAACTTCACATACTTGAATAACATTTTGTGGCATTTCATCATGTTGACTTATTTTTCCAGCCCTTTGACATGCATCAAAGGATTTACAAAGAAGGTGTGCATCTTTGAAAATTTAAGGCCAATAGAATCCAGCTTCGTAAATCTTTCTTCCAGTGAGTTGAGGCCCATAATGCCCTCCTGTTGGTCCTGTGTGACAATGATTTAAGATTTGTATAGCTTCATTCCCGAATACACATCGGCGTATTATTCCATCAGGACAACTTTTAAACAAATGTGGATCTTCCCAGAAATAGTGTTTTATATCCCTAAAGAATTTCTTTCGTTTTTGGTACGACAACCCTTTTTCAAGGAATCCACATGCTAAATAGTTTGCAAAGTCTGCAAATCATGGAATTTTAGTTTTATCCATTTTCAAAAGGTATTCATCAAGAAAGTTATCTTGTATGGCCGATTCATTTAGAACTTCTAATTCAGGATTTTCAAGACGAGAAAGATGATCAACGGCGAGATTTTCTGCTCCTTTTTTATCTCGGATTTCAATATCGAATTCTTGTAAAAGTAAGATCCAACGGATTAATCGTGGTTTGGCATCTTGTTTTGAAAACAAATATTTAAGGGCAGAATGATCAGTATAGACCACCGTTTTAGCTAGAACGAGATATGAACGAAATTTGTCAAAAGCAAAGACAATAGCAAGGAGTTCTTTTTCAGTAGTTGTATAATTCATCTGTGCTCCTTGTAACATCTTACTAGCATAATATATAGGTTTGAATCGTTTATCAATTCTTTGACCTAAAACGGCTCCCACTGCAAAATCACTTGCATCGCACATAAGTTCAAATGGTAACTTCCAATTTGGAGTTATCATGATCGGCGCATTAGTGAGTTTTTCTTTAAGAATATTAAAAGATTTGATGCATTCATCCGAAAATATGAATGGAGCATCTTTTTCAAGGAGTTTATTCATTGGAGTGGCAATTTTAGAATAATCTTTTATGAAACGTCGGTAAAAATCGGCATGTCCTAGAAAACTCCTAACACCTCTAACATTGGTGGGATTTGGAAGTTTAGCAATTACATCTAGGGATGACAATGGATCGGATATGGATCGGGTGATGCCGTATCCATATCCATATCCATTTAATTTTTGTTCATTCGTATCCATATCCATATCCGTTTAGTTTCAGGTCATCCATCCATATCCATATCCAATGGATTTAGCGGGTTAATGATATCCAATGGATGTTAAAAAAAATGTTATAATATTTTCTAATATTTGATTAAAATAAAAACGTAGTATATCAAAAATAAATATGACATGACATAAGTAAAATCTATCCATAAGAATGCGTAATCCTTGTCGAAGATATAACAATTTTTTTTATTTTTACTATAAAACATAGATTATGAAAAATTAAATATGAAATTTGTAAGTTTATTTTATTAGATATACGTGTTTTATTATAATATATTATAGTTATTTCATTATGAGTTGGAAGAAAAATATAAATTTAACGGTAAATAAACTTGTAATAGTAAATATGTACGCATATATCTATATTTATATATTTGTATATGTATTTCGGGTGGTAATTGATATATCCATGGATGAAACTTTTTATCCATATCCATATTCATATCCGTATCCATATCCATTTAGGTTCATCCATATCCATCACAAACTGGGTGGATCGGGTGGATATCCATCGGATCGGGTGGCCATTGCCATCCTTAATTACATCTACTTTAGCTTTATCCACTTCAATTCCTTCACTTGAAATTTTATGACTAAGAACGATGCCTTTTTTAATCATGAAATGGCATTTTTCCCAATTAAGTACTAGATTTGATTTTTCGCATCTAATAAGCATTCGTTCAAGATTAACTAGATGTGTTTCAAAAGTATCACCGAAGACTGAAAAGTCATCCATGAAAACTTCCATGCATTCTTTTATCATGTCGTGAAAAATTGCCATCATGCACCTTTGAAAGGTTGCAGGGGCGTTGCAAAGTCCAAATGGCATGCGTTTATAAGCAAAAGTACCATATGGACACGTGAAAGTGGTTTTCTCTTGGTCCTCGGGTGCAATTGGAATTTGAAAGTATTCGGAGAAACCGTCAAGAAAACAATAGTAACTATTTTCGGCTAACCTTTCCAACATTTGATCAATAAAAGGTAATGGAAAGTGATCTTTTCGGGTGGCGTCATTTAATTTTCTATAATCAATACAAACACGCCATCCTGTTACAGTCCTAGTAGGAATAAGCTCATCATCATTTGTGATGACAGTGATGCCACCTTTCTTAGGTGCGCACTGTACTGGGCTTACCCATGGACTATCGGATATTGGATAAATTAAACCTGCATCAAGCAGTTTAATAATTTCTTTCTTAACAACATCTTGCATATTTGGATTTAATCTTCGTTGGCGTTGCACATATGTTTTATGATTTTCTTCCATAAGGATTTTATGTGTGCAATACGAAGGACTTATACCTTTAATGTCATGAATCTTCCATGCAATAGCTTGTTTATGAGCTTTTAGCACAGAAATGAGTTGAGATTTTTTATTTTTCATAAGAGAAGACGAGATTATTACAGGTAATTCAGATTTACCATGTAAATAAATGTATTCTAAATGGGTTGGAAGTGGTTTTAACTCTAATATCGGTGGTTCTTCTATTGATGATTTATATCGATATCTGTCTTCCTCTTTCAGTACTTGAAGTTCTTCTGTTGTTGGTTCGTATTCCTTAGCCATAAGTGTAGCTAATATTTCAGCTTCATCAATTGGTTCATCTCCTTCTCCTAAAGAACATTCTCTTGTTCCTTGTAATTCATGAAATTCTTGTAACAATTCTGCATGTGAATCTATAGTTTGAACATAATTACATGTATCATCTGCAGATTGCGGTTGTTGCATTGCTTTATCAACAGAAAAAGTAACACTCTCGTCCTCTATACTTAGGGTCAGTTTCTTACCAAACACGTCTATTATTGCTTTAGCCGTGTTTAAGAATGGTCTTCCTAATATGAGAGGAACTCGAGAATCTTATTCAACAAAATCTACTGGGAATACTAAAGTACCAACTTTAACTAGCATATTCTCCATTATCCCTCTATGATATTTTATTGATCGATTGGCTAGTTGTATGCTTATTCGTGTTGGTTTTAAATCTCCAAGGTCTAGTTTAGCGTATAATGAATACGACATTAAATTAATACTAGCACCTAAATCTGCCAATGCTTCTACTGAACTAAGACTACCCAGAAAACATGGAATTGTGAAACTTCATGGATCTGATAATTTTTCTGGTATCTTATTCAACAACACTGTAGAACAATTAGCATTCATTGTGACAGCTGAGAGTTCTTCCATTTTCCTTCTGTTTGTGATTAGATCTTTCAGAAATTTAGCATATCTTGGCATTCCTGGAATTACATCAATGAAAGAAAGATTGACATTTATTTGTTTAAACATATTCAAGAATTTAGATTGCTCGGCTTCAAGTATTTCTTTTCTCATTTTACTCGGGTATGGAAGTGGTGGTTGGTATGGTTTAACATAAGGTTTTGCCTTAACTGTGTTATCTTCATTAACCTTTTCAACTACCGGTTCTTTTTCCTTATCTTGTTCAGGTTGTGGTGCCTGTGAAGTAGGAATAGAGTAATTTTAAATTACTGATATTTTAGGTGGTTTAAGTGTTATACCACTTCTTGTGGTAATGGCTTTAGCTGTTTCATTTCGGGGATTAGCATTTGTATCACTAGGTAGACTCTCCAGTTTTCTTTCACCAATTAACCTTGCTAGGTTACTCACTTCTTGTTCCAGATTTTGGATTGAAGCTTGTTGATTTCTAAATGCTTGAGCATTTTGTTCATTAGTTTGTTTCTGAGATTTAACAAACTGTGTTTGAGATTCAACTAGCTTTAAAATCATGTCTTCTAAATTTGTCTTTTTCTCATCGGTTTGTAGTGGCTTATTAAAGTAACCAGGTCTTTGCTGATTGTAAGTATTGTTGGATACTTGTTGATTGCTAGGACCTTGTTGGTTGTTGTGTTGAGCATTTTGATTGTAAGGAACATTTCGATTGTAGTTTGGCCTTAACGGTTGATAATTATTTTGATAATTATTTCCCGGCCTTTGGTTTATGTATGAAACATTCTCTCTTTGTTCCATTGTTTGTTCAACACTGAGACAATCTTTTGTTAAATGTGATCCTCCACACTGCTCACAACTAATTCGTATTGCATGAATATCTTTAGACATCTTTTCCATTTTCTCTCGAAAGAATCTAGCTTTGCGGAAATGGAATCAAAATCGTGGCTAGAATCGGCTCTAGCCGCTTTAGATGAATGAAAGATATCTTTTTCTTGATACCACTCATGCGAGTGGGAGGCTGTATTATAAATAATCTTGTGAGCTTCGGTAGCGGTTTTCTTCATAATGGAACCACCAGCGGCTGTGTCGATGTCTTTTCTTGTAGCGACGTCGACTCCTTTATAAAATATTTGAACTATTTGAAAAGTGTCTAAACCATGTTGAGGACATCCTCTCAACATCTTTCCGAATCTTGTCCATGCCTCAAATAACGTTTCATTTGGCTTTTGTGCGAATGTGGCAATTTCTCCTTGAAGTCTCACGGCTTTAGATGCCGGAAAGAATCTTTGAAGAAATTTCTCAACTAAAACATCCCATGTATCAATCGCTCCTTCGGGTAACGATTCTAACCAATCTTTGGCTTCCCCCTTTAAAGTCCAGGGGAAAAACTTAAGATAAATAGTTTCATCCTCAACTTCTTGGATTTTAAATAGAGTACAAATCCTATTAAAAGTTCGAAGATGTTCATTTGGATCTTCTTTTGTTGTACCACTAAATTGGCACTGATTAGTGATCATGTGTAGGATTTGTCCTTTGATTTCAAAATCTGGCGCTCTAACATCTGGCTGATTAATGACATGACCTTGGCCCGTGCGTGTGGCTCTCATTCGGTCTTCCATACTTTGAGGTTCTGGATCTGCCATATTTTGAATAGATGAATCTGAATCAACAGAAGATTTTGATTTAACGGTTTCTTCCTCGATAACCTCCGTTTGAATAATTTGTGGTTCAGAACCTTCGAATTGTCCTTGAATATCTCCTGGTTGCTCAATCGTGAAGTCGGGTTCAAAAATGGATTATCGAAAATTTGAATTGGAGTATTTGTTCGACTAGAGGATGATTCTAAAGAAAAATCCACGGCGATAATATTGGCTAGATGTCCTGATCGAGTTACAGGTGGTGAACGTATAAAAGGTGGTGAACGTTTTGCTCGGTGCATTCACTGAATATCCTATTAGTTATAAAAATAAAAATTATATAAGTTATCAAATTAATAGATTTTTCTGATTTTACCCACGTTTCGAATAGCCAAAAGATGCAGCAGGTAGCAATGACCCTTTAAATCGGAAATCCACAACTCACCACTAACAAATCCAACTATTACTACGAATCAGAAAATTGGCTTCAATTAATTTAATTGCTTAAAATAATTTTTCTTCAAAATTTAAAGAAAATAAAAAAATCTATGTCGTAAAAACTAAAGCGAAGAAATGAAAAAGAAAAAGTACGTTGAAAAACAAGAAGTCGAAAAATAAACGTTGAAAAACAAACTAAAACTTAGAAACTAAAATTCTACATTTAAAGCTTAGCGTCTAAAAACATAAAACTAAAAGTTGCGACTAAAATCTAAAAAAATGTCTAAAGGAACTAAAAATGCAATTCTAAAAAGAAAATCGGCAATTACTTATAAGGTACTTAAATTTATTAAATACTAAAGTTCAAAGTGGTGTCGTAAAATTCTAAGGCTTTTAAAATCTAGTTCTAAGAAAAAGACCTTAAGGGAGAATTACGGCAAAACTTAAAAAACTAAACTTAAATTAAGGCAAAAAGAAACTAAAATTATAATTACGAGCAAAACGAATAAAAAGATACAAATAATAAGAGAAATATAAAAAAAATTGATAAAAATAAAATTTTATATAAAAATATTATTTTTATATTATTATTTAAAAAAAATATTAATCTATATAATTAATAATAATTAATAAACTTAATATTACTAATTAAATATTAAAATTAATAATAAGTTAAATAAATAAACCCTAATTATATTAATTATTATTATATATATTAACCTTAATTTCGATCAGTTAAGGATCAGACCAGTCCCATCTGTTCATGCGTTCGCATGAGTTTCATGCTATATGGCCATGCATTCGCATGGCCCAATTGTCCAGGTCTGTTATTGGGCTTCGAACAGCTCGGCCCGAATTCTTATTTATTTTATTTATTATTTGATTTTTTAATTTTCTTTACAAAATAAAAGATAAATAATTTATATAAAATAAAAATAAATTTATATTTTAAAAAATTAAAATAAAAACACTTTTTAATTTTATAAATAAAAATCTTAAAATATATATATATATATATATATATATATATATTTATGTTAAACACATATATAAGTAGATATCTTATATATGTGTTTAACATAAATAAATAAATATATATATATATATATATATATATATATATATATATATATATATATATATATATATATATATATATATATATATTTATATTTAAAACTTATATATAAATATGTTTTTACAAAAATAGATTAAAATATATAGCGTTCCGCTTTCGGTTCTCCCCGGCAGCGACGCCAAAAATACTTGATGTTGTGCAGGGCGTATATGAAATACTATTAGTTTTTAATACAAAATACTATTAAATACGATACAATTTACACAAGTTATTTATTTATTTATATACGGGATATACTTAAACCTTGCTACAACACTTATAGGTAGTGTACCTAATTGTAGAGTAGTTTATCTTTTAGTAAGTCCGGTTCGTTCCACAGGAAGGCCGATTGAAAACGTACTATATTTTTAAACTATTATATTCAAATATATATATATATATATATATATATATATATATATATATATATATATATATATATATATATATATATATATATATATATATATATATATATATATATATAATAAGTTTTATAAAAGGGGGGTTTTTACCGTTTAACGACCGGTTTGTCAATTTTTATATTTTTATCACAATCAAAACTTAATGCAAAATATTATATATAAAAATAACTTAATTTAAAGCGTAAAATAAATGACAGTAAATAAAATTATGTTAAATAAAATTGCGAGTATTTAAATGATGATAAATAAAATTACGAATATCAAAAGTACAATAATAAATAAAATTGCGATAGAATATGAAATAAAATAATTATGCTTATTTAAACTTCCGTAATCATGATGTTTGACGTTTTTATTTTAATTTGTTACCCTGGGTTAATTGTCCTTTGTCCTGGTGATAGTGCTCCAAATGAACATATATTTAGTAGCAATATCCTCCCAATATGTAAATTATTTAGTTGTAATTGTCCTATTTTAAGTTGTAATCGTTTATATTAAATAAGTGCGAAGATAAAAGGCGAAAACGAAGATTTGAAGACGCAAACGTCCAAAAAGCTCAAATGTACAAGATACAATCCAAGTGGTTCAATTTATTGATGAGAAACGTCTAAAAATGACAAGAGTACAAGTTACAAAACGCAAAGTACAAGATATTAAATTGTACGCAAGGACGTTCGAAAATTCGGAACCGGTACATGAGTCTACTTTCAACGCGCGACGCAACGGTGCAAAAATTACAAGTCAACTATGCACATAAATAAAATATAATATATAAATAATTCTTAAAAATTATATATATATTATATTATTATTTAATAACGTCGACAAGCAAAGATCCAAAATCATGTGAGCTGGATTTTCAAACTCCACGACTCGCGGAGTTTGTAGGCTTAAAACTCCACGACTCGCGGAGTTTGTAGGCTTAAAACTCCACGACTCGCGGAGCTGCAAAAATAAGAAATGCCTATAAAAGGCCATGCATTCTGCCGAGTTTACACACCAAAAATAATAATAATAATACTCCCTATGTAATAATAATATATATAATATATATATATATATAGTATAGGTTAGTTTTATATTAGATTAGTTTGGGTTAATGTAAAGGTTATTTTATGGGTTTTAAAGTTGGAGCTCTGTCCGTGTAACACTACGCGATAAATAATCAATGTAAGCTATGTTCTCCTTTTTAAATTAATGTCTTGTACTTAAGTTATTATTATGCTTATTTAAGACGAAGTAATCATGATGTTGGGCTAAAAATATTAAAATTGGGTAATTGAGCTTTGTACCATAATTGGGGTTTGGACAAAAGAACGACACTTGTGGAAATTAGACTATGTGCTATTAATGGGCTTTATATTTGTTTAACTAAATGATAGTTTGTTAATTTTAATATAAAGATTTACAATTGGACGTCCCTATAAATAACCATATACACTCGATTGGACACGATGGGCGGGGAATTTATATGTACGAATAATAGTTCATTTAACCGGATACGGGAATGGATTAATAGTCTATGGAATTATTAAAACAGGGGTGAAATTATGTACAAGGACACTTGGCATAATTGATAACAAAGTATTAAAACCTTGGGTTACACGCAGTTGATATCCTGGTGTAATTATTAAACAAAGTATTAAAACCTTGTTACAGTTTAAGTCCCCAATTAGTTGGAATATTTGACTTCGGGTATAAGGATAATTTGACGAGAACACTCGCACTTTATATTTATGACTGATAGACTGTTATGGACAAAAACCAGACGGACATATTAAATAATCCAGGACAAAGGACAATTAACCCATGGGCATAAAACTAAAAATCAACACGTCAAACATCATGATTACGGAAGTTTAAATAAGCATAATTCCTTTATTTTATATTTCATCGTACTTTTATTTACTATCATTTTATTTATTATCATTTAAATATTGTTATTTATTTTACGCACTTTAATTATTGTCATTTATCTTTACGCTTAAAATATAAAATCGACAAACCAGTCATTAAACGGTAAATCCCCCTTTTATATATTATTATATATATATTTAAATATTTTTGTACAAATATAATTGTTTAAAAATATAGTGTGCAATAAGCCCGCTCCCTGTGGAACGAACCGGACTTACTAAAAACTATACTACTCTACGATTAGGTACACTGCCTATAGTGTTGTAGCAAGGTTTAGGTATATCCATCTGTAAATAAATAATTAAAACTTGTGTAATTCGTAACATATTTCGTAGTAAAATTACTACTATTTTGTACCCCCTCGCTTTAACATCACCTGGATTATTTGATATGTCTATCTGGATTTTGTCCAAAATAGTCCATCAGTTATAATTATAAAGTGCGAGTGTCCTCGTCAAATTACCCTTATACCCGAAGTCAAATATTCTAACTAATTAGGGATCCAAACTGTAACAAGGTCTTAATACTTTATTAATAACTACACCAGGATATCGACTGTATGTAGTCCAAGGTCTTAATACTTTGTTATCAATTACACCAGTTATCACTGTATGTAATCCACCCCTGTTTTAATAAGTCCATTGATTATTAATCCATCCCCGTGTCCAGTCAAATGAACAATTATTAGTATATATAAATATCCCGCCCATCGTATCCAATAAGGCGTATGTGGTTACTTATAGATACGTCAAGTTGTAAATCTTTGTATTAAATTAACGAACTATCATTCAGTTAAACAAATATAAAGTCCATTAATAGTCAATAGTCCAATGTTCACAAATTTCGATCTTTTGTCCAAACCCTAATTATGGTCCAAAGCCCAATAACCCCGTCTTAATATTTAGTCCAACATCACAATTACTTCGGCTTAAATAAGCATAATAATAACTTAGTTACGAGATATTAATTTAAAAAGGAAGAACATAGCTTACAATGATTATTAATCGCGTAGCGTTACACGGACAGAGTTTCGACTTAAAAAGCCGTAAAACATTCGTTACAATAACTCAATTATTATTAAACTTAAATTAAACTTAAAATTATAAATATAAATATTATATATTGAAAATAAGAGAGAAAGAAAGAAAATATGGTGTAAATAATCGGGCAGAAAACGTGGCTATTTATAGGACTTGACCAGCCTTTGGTGCCCATGCGATCGCATGGAAATCCTTCTTCCTGGCCATGCGATCGCATGGCCAGCTGGTACTGCTCACTTTGATTTTTAAAACGTGAGCTGCTGAATTCTTTTAATATATAATATAATATATATAATTTTATATAATTATATATATATTATATTATATTCTTGTGCATAGTTGACTTGTAATTTTAGCTCCGTTGAGTTGTACGTTGTTACTCGGTTTATGTCTCGGTTCCGGATTTTCGAACGTCTTTTCGTATGCTTAGATATCTTATACTTTGCGTTCCGCGGCTTGTACTCTTATCAATATTTAGACGTTAATCATCAATAAATTGAACCAATTAGATTGTAACTTGTACGTTTGAGCTTTCTGGTCATTTGCGTCTTCAAATCGTCGTTTCAGTCTTCTGTCTTCTTATTTTATTAATTAAACAATTATCACTTGGAAATAGAACAATTGCAACTAAAAGCTTGTCTTTCTGGAAGGATAATGCTATGAAATATGTGTTTGTTTTTAGCATTATCAGTGCCAATAGATCTATCTTTAGGATTCGCGTCAATCAGTGGCGTTCACTAATTCTTAGGTTACCAAGCTAAAATAAGCAGGGGTGATATTCGGTATAACAATTCATTCGAGAAATGTTTTACTTGTGTCTATTGCGTCAAACATTTATAAAAGCATTTCATGTATTCTCAGCCCAAAAAAAATATATTGTAAAACATTTAAAAAGGGAGCAAATGAAACTCACGATACGATATTTTGTAGTAAAAATATGCATACGACGGAACTGAACAATGTAGGGTTGGCCTCGGATTCACGAACCTATATCATTAATATATATTAACACGTGTATTTGTAATCGAATAATTTATATATTATATCTTAAATTATATATTATATATTATATATATATATATATATATATATATATATATATATATATATATATATATATATATATATATATATATATATATATATATATATATATATATATATATATATAATATAACCAAATAAATATTAATCATTTTAAATGTATAATTTGTATATATATTTAAAATGATTAATATTTATTTAGTTATATTAATATATATATACATATATATATATATATATATATATATATATATATATATATATATATATATATATATATATATATATATATGATTAGTATTAAAAATACATAATTTGTTATATATGAATATTTATATAAAAAAATGTTAATATGTTTAATATATAATTATATGTAATATTATTATAAGTATATTTTTATATACATAATATTTATTTGTTATAAAAATAATAATAATGATAATAATAATAATGATATTAATAATTCATTTAAATCATAAATTAATTTTAATTTTAATCATTTTCATAGTACTTATAATAATAATCATAATTAATCATAATAACCATAATAATAATAATAATAATAGTAATAATAAGGATAATAAAAATGATAATAAAATATATAAAAATTATGATAATGACAATAATAATAATAATAATAAAATAAAAAGTTGAATTATTTTCATAATAAAAAAATAATAATTTTGATAATAATTCTTAGTACTAATATTACTTATTAATAATGATAATAATAATATTAAAAATAATACTTTTAATAATAATGATAATTCTAATAATGATAATAATAATAATAGTAGTAATGATAATAACTATAATAACTATAATAATAATAATACTTATATTAATAATAATAATGATAATAATATAATTTATATTAATGGTAATAATAATAATCATGATGTTAATATTAGTAACAATAATAATTAACATAACAATAATAACAATAATTAATAATAATAATAATAATAGTAATAATAATAATAATAATAATAATAATAATAATAATAATAATAATAATAATAATAATAATAATAATAATAATAATAATAATAATAATAATAATAATACCTTAAAATAGTTAACAAGCTTCCATAAAAAAAACTGTCATTGTCCAAATTCGAACTCGCGACCTCTCGTTTAACAAGCACGCCTTAAACCAATGAACTGCACTTTCGTTTTTGAATTAAAGCCCACGTTTAATTATTTTAACATGTTGATATATAAAGCCCAAATCAAAAACCCATTTAAACTTTTTGATCCATTAACAATGAATCTGTAATATGATCATAATATCACCATCATCATCACAACTTGATCATAACATCACCATCATCACCTTCACGTATGATTATCATCATCATACTCGTTACCATTATTATCAGTATACATCGTCGTCATTCAACATCATACCATCATCATCATGACATCATCATCGGTTACAACATCATCGTCTTTCACATGTATTATCATTGTCATCTTCACGTTATTATATCATAATCATTATACATCGTTGTCTTCATCATCTCTCTTTATTAACTTAATCATCGTTATCAAAATCATTTATCGTTATCTTAAATCATCATCATTGTCATTTATACCGTCACCATCTTAATCATCATTAATTTATCATATCGTCATCATCATTGTCACTATATTATTATCTTCAGTAAACCATTGGGTGGTTTGTACATACGCATGTTTCCAACTCCGTATTACATACAACAGATATACTGGAAACTTTATAAGTTATACGCCATAATTTCTAATCCCGAACAAATATGATAAAAGAGAGTAGTTACGGGCTGGTCACACGCTTGGCCTCATAATCATTCACAGCCGCCTTGTTTGCATCCTTTGCAAGTATACTGCAATGGAGTTTGACAGGAGGAAGAGATAGGTGATTTGCAATTTCTTTGTTCGTTTATGGTGACTACTTCCTCCATCTGTCTTCCCTTGACCCATTCAGTTTCGAAAGAAAAAAACAATAGCGGTAGCAGGAACCTTCGATGCTGGTCTTGTGGTGTTTCTTGCGAGAAAAAGAACAGCAGCAAAAAGAAAAAAAATGAGTAGTAGGAACAGTTCATAGGTGTTTTTGGTGGCGAAAAACAGCGCAGTCCAGCTACTGTAGCAGGTGGTGGTGGCTTGTGGTCGATTGGAAGAGAAATAGTGAACAAAACATGGTGGAGGTTGGCGGTTGTTACGGTAGGGGTGTTGCGATGGTCATGGAAAAGAAAGGTGGTGGATGGTGTATGTTGAGGAAGAAGAAGGCGGTGGTGGGTTTGGGTTGTGGTGTTCAACGGCTCTGGGGTGGCGGTTAAATGGGTTTGAAGTGGGTTTCAAGGAGGTGACTCTCGGTGGTCGTATACGAGTGTGGTGACTCACGAAGAAGAAGCAAAACTAGGAGATGGGTGTTTGGTTGAAAGCAGAAAGAAAGAAAGATAGGTGGTAAGGTATATGTGTTTTCATGTTTTGCATAAGTATATTTAGATATAGATATATACTACATAAGTTGGTTATTGGGAGAAAAAGGAGTCAATCATAAACAGAAATATGGAAGTAGCCATATGCAGTAGTGGTTTCATGATGTAACATGGTAGTCATATATAAATATATAAAATGGGATAGTGGATGGAATCAAACTAAAACAGTGAGCATCCATAACTTTTGGACTGATCTCGTCGACACCAATTTTTCGGATTAGATTCCGTGCTCCGTTGAAAATCAGTGGCGGATAAAAGTATTCGGAAAAATTCCAAATTTTTAATTTAAAGATATTTATTTATTTCAGTTATTAAATGTGAAAAACTAGTTATAAAAAGTTGATTGATTATTAGCGCTCAATCCCAAGTAAAATGTACGGAGTGCTAAAATTTATCAAATAGATTCTAAATATATTTTTAACAATGCTATAATTTATATAACTTATTTTCGGATCAACGTTTATTTTTAAACTCACATAAGTTCGTATTAGATCTATATTATCACTAACGAAATGTCAACCGAATATTACAATTATTAAATAGTTATATTCAATTTACTTTATATATATATAGATTCATTTTAATATTAAATTTTATTAAATTTTATATTATTTTACATATTTAATTCTAATAATTAAATCTTATATTATTTCAAATTATATTTCAAATTATTATATATATATATATTTACAAATAGTTGTTCGTGACTCGTCGGGAATAGTCGAAGGTTAACTGAATTAATGGAAACAGTTCAAAAATTTTGAGACTCAACTTAACAGACTTTGCTTATCGTGTCGAAAATATTAAATCATATCTAGAATTTGATTTAAAATAAGTCAAAATTTTCCGGGTCGTTACAATAAGGTACTCAGAGTTCTATTCTTACTGAGTCTTCACTTTATTTTTTCCACCTGAGAAAGATATAACCAAGTCAGTAATCATGTCTTGCTCAATTTCTAATCAAAAGCAACTAGACAAAACATCACCAAAATCAAACTGTCAGGTCACTCTTGTGGGTAACTTCTCACTCGTGTGAGTGACAACTCACTCGTGCGAGTAAGCTTAACCAAAACCACTATGAAACACTAACTCATTCGCACGGGTGATATCTCACTCGTGCGAGTGACTACTCACTCGTGCGAGTGACAACTCACTCGTGTGTGTGAACTTAACCCAACCCATCACAAAAACATTCATCCGTGCGGATGGTATCTACACTCGTGCGAGTGACTGGTCACTCGTACGAGTGACAGCTCACTCGTGCGAGTGATAACGAACAGCAGCACAATCACAATTCGAGTTCTAATGCCCAAATCTATCAATTTCGAAATTTTTCTAGTCGATTGATGGTTCACGAAGCTAGTATAGCATACATATAACAATTATCTAACAACAAAGAAGCTTAAAACACTTCAAACAACAAGATTTAAGCATCAAAATATATTTTTTAACTAATAAACCAAAAACTCTAGTTCTTACTAAATTAAAGCATGAAATCTGAATGCAAACATGATAATAAGCTCTAGATGATGCACAAATTCGAGCTATATTTCAATTTTAATGTAAAATAACAATAATTACCAGTTAAAATTGCAGTATAAATAGCTTAATAAAACTTGGAATAAAATAATATAATTATCAATTTCTTATAAAAATATAATAATTCATTCTTTGTAAAATATGCCAATATAATTCGCACTATTTATGAAAAAAAAATTAATTAACTAAACAACGGTCTAAATACATCCCAAATCACATTCACATAAATAAATAACAAACGTATATTCAAATATTAATTTACTTAAAATGAAATAAAAAAACCTTACATAATTGTACTAATTAATTAATATTTTGAACCACATTCAAAATACCATCAACAAAAATAATAAATAAATAAACAAATAAGCAACAACACATAATGAATCTGGATTTATCTTCTCCAATTTCACCAAAACTTCCCTTCAATTCATCAAACTTGAAACGGTGGGGTCCAGTTTTTCGAGTCCTCTTCGGCCCGAACCTTTCGATCATCTCGTCCACCTTCAACAAACGCGTAATACCTCAAGAAAAACGCAAGTGTCAAAACAAACCATTCCAAACAGAACATCAAAACACAAAGCCCACCCGACAATTTCAAAATATTCGCAGCAGCATCTTCTCTAACGTACGAATTCAACGACTTTAAAAAGTTATCAGTGGTTGTGAAAATCAATACTGAAATTGATCCTTGAAATATTGCTGTTAAGACTGTAGCAACCATGTGAAAAGCGTACCATTTGTTTGATCCTGCTGACACGGCGTTGCACCCAGAAATTGCACCCGCGATTGTGATGACGTGGAGGAGGACTAGTAGGGCCCCCACGAGAGACGGGATTAAGCTTAGCGAAAGAGTTAGGAATATGCAACTTGAAGCTGCTCCTAGTAAAATGTAGTTAGAAATTAAGAAACATTTGTGTGTTTTGTGGTGAGATTGAACATCACTTGTAAGACCCATTTTTGAGTTTTTTTTTTCTGTTCTTTTTGGGAGATTTTGGTGAGAATTTGATGTTGAAATTGTGAGATTTTGTGTGTGTTTAAATAGGATTTTGATTTGGATACAGACAAGGGGCGTATAGTGATGAGGTGGATAATAGAACGTCTGTTAACGGCTAGCTTATAACTACTTTTAGTGGTCTGGTTCAATATATTCAAATTGAAAGAACCAATAAAAGAGAGATGTGTTGTAGAAGATATAGGAGAGTAAGAGGTTGAAGAGAGGTGTGATGTATTTAATGTATATGTGTGTTTTTGTAACTTACATTATGCACATATATATAGTACAAATTTTACTATCCATATTTGACTAATTACCATCCATATTTAACTACTAAATTTACAACACTCCCCCTGAGATGGTAATTTTTTTAAAGAGCAATTAATACTACCTCGTTAAAAACCTTGCTAAAGAAAACCCAGTGGGATAAAACTTTAGTTAAGGGAAAAAGAGTGCAGCATAGAGTTGACTCCCCCCTCAAGTAGACAACGCTGAGTCGTCACATCTTTTGAACATGTCTCATGCCAATATTATGAACGTGCGTTCTGAAAATAGCAGTTGAAAGTGCTTTGGTGAAAAGGTCAGCAGAGTTTTTGCTGGACTGAACATATCTCATTTCAATCTGGTTTTTCTTAATGAGATTTTGAGTGTATGAGAAGAATCTAGGAGGTATGTGTTTTGTTCGGTCACTTTTGATATACCCTTCTTTCATCTGTGTTATGCAAGCTACATTATCTTCATAGATAGTTGTTGGACTTTTATCGCGTTCTAGTCCACAAGAATCAGTAATGAGTTGTGTCATTGATCTCAACCAAAAACATTCCCGAGTAGCTTCATGTAATGCAATCACTTCGGCATGATTTGATGATGTTGCAACAAGTGTTTGTTTTTGAGAACGCCATGATATTGCGGTACCTCCATTTAGGAATACATATCCATTTTGAGATTTAGTTTTTTGTGGATCAGATAAATAACCTGCATCTGCATAACCAACCAAATCTTGTTTCGATTCGTTAGAATAAAATAATCCTAAATCAGTAGTTTCTCGAAAGTATCGAAATATGTGTTTGATCCCATTCCAGTGTCTTTTGGTAGGAGCTGAGCTGAACCTTGCCAACAAATTAACTGCAAAAGAAATGTCAGGTCTTGTACAATTTGTAAGATACATAAGAGCTCCAATTGCACTAAGATATGGTACTTCTGGTCCCAGGATATCTTCATAATCTTCACAGGGACGAAATGGATCAGTGTCAACATTAAGTGATCTAACAACCATAGGAGTACTTAATGGTTTTGCCTTGTCTATATTAAAACAGTAACATCACCATCAGCCCGTAGTATGATATTGTCCGCTTTGAACACAAGCCGATCACCGACGGGCTACCCGCGCACGAGTACAATCCCGGATCGCACTTTTACCTCACGGATTTGCTTCTCGGGTAAACACCCTCAAAACGCGTCATACCAGAAGAGGTATCCACACCCTTATAAGGAGTGCTTTGTTTTCCTCTCCCACCGATGTGGGACGAGTCTGTTACAACTCTCCCCCCTTCGGGACACTGCGTCCCCGCAGTGCACATCGATGCGGGCCCCAGCTCTGATACCATAAGTAACATCACCATCAGCCCGTAGTATGATATTGTTCGCTTTGGACACAAGCCGATCACCGACGGGCTACCCGCGCACGAGTACAACCCCGGATCGCACTTTTACCTCACGGATTTGCTTCTCGGGTAAACACCCTCAAAACGCGTCATACCAGAAGAGGTATCCACACCCTTATAAGGAGTGCTTTGTTTTCCTCTCCCACCGATGTGGGACGAGTCTGTTACAAAAACGTTTTAAAATCTTTTCAGTATATGTTGTTTGATGTACAAGTAAACCATTAGGCATATGTTCAATTTGTAAACCAAGGAATACTTGGTTTTTCCGAGATCTTTCATTTCAAATTCTTTCTTTAGAAGTTGAATGGCTTCATGGATCTCTTTATTTGTACCTATGATATTAAGATCATCAACATAAACTGCTATGATCACATATCCGGATGTTGTTTTCTTAATGAAAACACATGGGCAAATAAGATTATTGGTATACCCTTTGCTTATCAAGTAATCACTTAATCGTTTATACCACATGCGACCCGATTGTTTCAACCCATATAAAGATCTTTGTAACTTGATTGAGTACATTTCTTTGGGTTTTGCATTGGTTGCTTCTGATACCTTAAATCCTTCAGGTATCTTCATATATATATCACTATCAAGTGATCCATAAAGATAAGCAGTCACAACATCCATGAGATGCATTTCTAAATTTTTAGAAACTGCCAGGCTGATTAAGTATCTAAAAGTAATTGCATCCATAACAGGAGAATAAGTTTCCTCATAATCAATTCCTGGTCTTTGAGAAAAACCTTGAGCTACAAGTCTAGCTTTATACCTTGTAACTTCATTTTTCTCATTTCTTTTTCGCACAAAAACCCATCTATATCCCACAGGTTTCACATCTTTAGGTGTGAGAATGATAGATCCGAAAACTTTTCTTTTATTGAGCGATTCAAATTCAGCTCGTATTGCTCCTTTCCAATGATCCCAATCATGTCTATTTTGACATTCCATGACAGATTTTGGTTCTGGATCATCATCATCATTCATGATGTCATATGCAACATTATATGAAAATATCTCATCAAGATTTTTCATTTCATTTCGGTTCCATAATATTTTTGAATGTGCATAATTGATTGAAAATTCCGTATTGACATCATCAATCTCCTCTGCAGAAGGAGTATTGATTTGTAGTTCTTCTTGAACACTTTCTTTTACCTCATTATCAGCTGATTTTCTTTTTCGAGGATTTTTATCTTTGGAACCAATTGGTCTTCCACGTTTCTGGCGTGGCAAAGACTCAAGAATGACATTATTGCCATTTTTTGGAATTTCAATTCGAGCTGGAGCATTTGCTGCTGGTATATATGATTTAGTCACTCTTTTTGTATCTGTAAATGCATCAGGCAATTTATTCGCAAGTTCTTGCATATGCATTATTTTTTGAACTTCGGTCTCGCATTCTTTTGTGCGAGGATCAAGACACATTAATTGAGGTTCACACCATGAAACATCATTTTCTTTATTTTTTATTTCTCCCCCTAATCTTGGGAATAATGTTTCATTAAAGTGACAATCAGCAAAACGTGCTGTAAAAACATCACCCGTCATGGGTTCAATATATCTTATTATTGAAGATGTTTCATATCCAACATATATTCCCATCCTTCTTTGAGGACCCATTTTAGTGCGTTGTGGTGGTGCGATAGGGACATAAACCGCACAACCAAATGTTCTAAGGTGGGAAATATTTGGTTGATGGCCAAAAGCAAGTTGCAAGGGAGAATATGTATGACTTGCGCTTGGTCTAATGCGAATCAATGATGCAGCATGCAAAATTGCATGGCCCCATACAGATACTGGGAGTTTTGTTCGCATTATCAATGGTCTAGCTATTAGCTGCAATCGTTTAATTAATGATTCAGCTAAACCATTTTGTGTATGCACATGGGCAACGGGATGTTCAACAATAATCCCAATAGACATGCAAAAGTTATTAAATGCTTGAGACGTAAACTCACCGGCATTATCTAGTCTCACCCTTTTAATAGTATAATCAGGGAAATGTGCTCTCAATTTAATAATTTGAGCAAGAAATTTTGCAAATGCCATATTTCGACTTGATAATAGACAAACATGAGACCATCTACTAGATGCGTCTATTAGAACTATAAAATATCTAAATGGTCCACATGGTGGATGAATTGGTCCACATATATCACCTTGAATTCTTTCAAGAAACATTGGTGATTCTTTTTCAACCTTAAGAGGTGATGGTCTTATTATCAACTTTCCAAGTGAGCATGATGTACATGGGATAAGTGCATCATGAGGGATCCTTTGATCCGCCAATGGATGTCCATGTGTATTTTGTATTATTCTTTTCATCATTGTTGATCCTGGGTGGCCTAATCTCTCATGCCACAAACTGATCATTACAGGATCACATGATTTTTCTTTAACTACCACATTTACTTCAGGTACATTTATATGTGTATAATGTAAACCAGAATGAAGTCTTGGTAGTTTTTCAATTACACGATTCTTATCAGTGATACTTAAATATTTTTCATTTTCTGTTGTCACTGACTGATAATCATATCCATTTTGGTATATGTCAGAGAAACTTAACAAATTTCTCTTTGACATGGGAGAAAATAAGGCATTATTTATCAGAAAATTCGTACCATTTGGTAACATGAATTTTTCCTTTCCCATTCCTTTTATTAAGTCCACAGGACCTGATATAGTATGTATAGTTCCTTCCGTTGCTTTCAAGTCTGTGAAATATTTTTTAGATTTGAATATGGTGTGAGTGGCACCACTGTCTGCAATACAAATATCTTCACCATTTGACTGATTTTTTACTCCAGCAGTATACATCATGAACTTCAAAAAAAATATGAGAAACAAATAATGAGTACATAATTCATCAATATATTACATTCAAAACATGTTACAAACGATAGCACATAATAAGGAAATATGTAGTAAATTAGATATGGTGTAGATTGAAAATCTACAACCATTTATTTAACGGGAACATATAATAGGATATCTATATATATAGATATTAGAAATTTATTCATTAAAGTAGTCACAAGTTGGCTCAGTGATTTTTGTATCAAGGTCATCCACAAGATTTGCTTCTTTTCGTTTTCCCTTTAGGGATTCTTGATACCGATTAACAGAATGCTGATTTGTTCGGCAGTTTTTAGACCAGTGGCCAATTTTACCACATCGGTAACAAGAATCTTCAACATTCTTTGAAGAGCCTTCTTCAACATTGTGATTTGTGGGATTGTATGGTGTTTGGATTTTATAATTTTGTGGATTATTATTTCTTTGTCCACGATCACGACCACCACGACCACGACCACCACCACGACCATTACCATAAGGGTGATTTCGAACATAGTTATGATTTTTATTATTGTTATGGTAATTTCCATGATGATGGTTTTGGCCAATATGGCCACGACCTCGTCCACGACCTCGTCCATGTGCATTTCTTCTTTTATTATTATTATTGTTAATAGCATTAGCTTCAGGAAATGCTAGCGGACCGGTAGGACGAGATTCTTGATTTTTCATCAGTAATTCTTTATTAACTTCTGCAACTAAGAGATAAGTTTGAAGTTTGGAAAAAGTTTTATAATTCTGCAATCTTAAATTTTCTTGCACAGTTATGTTTGCAGAATGCATTGTGGAGAAAGTTTTCTCCATCATATCAGCATCACTTATTTCTTGACCACAGAATTGAAGCTTTGAACGGATCTTGAACATGGCCGAGCTATATTCACTTACCTTTTTGAAATCTTGGAACCTTAGATTTCTCCATTCTTCCCTCGCAGCTGGGAGTAATATTTCCTTTTGATTATCGAATCTACTCTTGATACTTTCCCATAAAACATGTGGATCTTTGATAGTGAGAAACATATGTTTTAAGGTGGTATCAATATGTTGCGAATAAAAGCAATTGATTTTAATTTATCTTGATCGGAACAAGTATTGTTTTCTTTTAAAGTTTCTAGAATACCCAATGATCCAAGATTTATTTCTACGTCCATAACCCATGATGTGTAGTTTGTTCCCGATACGTCTAAGACATCAAACTCAAGCTTTGATAAGTTTGACATTTTCTATTTTCAGAAAGATGAACAACATAAATCATAATCATAATCATAATCAATTTTTTTTTTCATAGACAAATAACAACATGAAATTAGAATTAGTTTAGATTCATAAGTAGCAAACAAAGGAATAATGGTATGATTACAAATAATAAAACCATAAGAGAAGGATAGAATATAGGTTCATCTAGTGGTGTACAAGCAACAAGGATGATAGCTATTATGACCAATACAGTAGGAAAAATCATCCTTGAGTTAATCATCTTTTAATAAAAAAATTTGGAGAGTAGTAATTTGAGAAAATGAAGATTGATTTGTGAAAATGTGAAAACGGGGATGTTTAATTTATATTTGAAAAATATAGTCGTTGTAACATCGTCAATCGACGTTAACAACCATTATGTATATATGACCGTTGTAACGTCGTTAATTAATGTTAACGATCGTTATGTTGCCGTTGTATTAAAATAATTTTAATAAAAGAATTTTATTAGTATAAATATGATTACTATAAAATACATTTAGTATAAATACGTTTAGTATAAATACGAAAATTAAGAGAATAAACATATTATGCATAAATAATAAATTTAAGAATAAACATTAGTATGCATGAAATAAATAATGATTAATTGCATAAGTAATCATAAATGTTAGATAACATAAATATAAATGTTAGTGAAGTTAATAAGAGTTAGATTACAGAAAATATAATTCAGGCGGTATAACCGACCATATATAACTTAAATAACATAAATATAAATGTTAGTGAAGTTAATAAAAGTTAGATTACAGAAATATAATTCATGCGGTATAACCGACCATATATAACTTAAATAACATAATTATAATTGTTAGTGAAGTTAATAAAAGTTAGATTACAGAAATATAATTCAGGCGGTATAACCGACCATATATAACTTAAATAACATAAATATAAATGTTAGTGAAATTAATAAAAGTTAGATTACAGAAATATAATTCAGGCGGTATAACCGACCATATATAACTTAAATAACATAAATATAAATGTTAGTGAAGTTAATAAAAGTTAGACAATTTCTTACCTTGATTAGTGACGTGTGCTTGCTTAGATAAACCTTGATTATACGGAGCACTTCGTGCTGATAACGTGTTATAATTCAGTAGGCTTATAACTACCTTTAGTGGCCTGGTTCAATATATTCAAATTGAAAGAACCAATAAAAGAGAGATGTGTTGTAGAAGATATAGGAGAGAAAGAGGTTGAAGAGAGGTGTGATGTATTTAATGTATATGTGTGTTTTTGTAACTTACATTATGCACATATATATAGTACAAATTTTACTATCCATATTTGATTAATTACCATCCATATTTAACTACTAAATTTACAACACAAATAATTTTATAACGGCTCTTGCTTTTATGTTTTGTTAAAAGTTATACTCCGTAGTTATTTAAAATAAATTTATTAAATTATCATAAGTGTTGACATTTAATACTTGGCAAATCTTTATCTTTATCTAATTAAATATTTTACTAAGGACAGTTCTTTAAAACTGTCATTAACATGCATTGTATGATTGTACATGGCAGTTATCAGTCAGTTTTTAACTAACAATTGTTACATTATACAACACAATAAAGCCGTTAACGATGGCCCTAGCAAAATTCTTAAATTAATTCATTATCGCATTAATCAAGTTACATAAAATGAACGCTTGTGTCTCTCAGAGTCTCAGATATAAGATTTTCAACAAAACAAGTTACCTAATATAATACTAAATATATTATATTATATTATATTATATTATATATATAGTAGAGGGATCAAATGAAAACTTTTTTTATGTGAGAACCCTGAGAACTCAAAAATACACCAAAATACACCGAAATTCGAGCAAAAAAAGTGGCGGACGAGCAAAAAACAACGAATTCGAGCAAAAATGGAGAAATTCGAGCAAAAAAAGGCAGGCGAACAAAAAATTGATAGTCGAACAAAAAAAAAGGCGGGCGAACAAAAATGTGTTCTACATTTTTGAAATTCGAACAAAAAATGTAGAAAACGTGATAGTCGAACAAAAATATGTTCTACATTTTTGATATTCGAACAAAAAAAAAGGCGGCCGAACAAAAAATTGATAGTCAAACAAAAAAAAGGCGGCGGGAACAAAAATGTGTTCTACATTTTTGAAATTCGAACAAAAAAATGTAGAACACATGATAGTCAAACAAAAATGTTTTCTACATTTTTGAAATTCGAAAAAAAAAAGTTTTGCTCGACTATGATTTTTTTGTTCGTCCGTGTTTTATATTTTTGCTCGCATTTCCTTTTTTTGCTCGCCCGCGCACCTTTTTTGCTCGAATTTTAGTGTATTTGGAGTGTATTTGGAAATCCTAGAGTTTTCACACTAAAAAAGTTCTCACTGGATCTTCTCCCTATATATATATATAAATAAATATATATATATATATATATATATATATATATATATATATATATATATATATATATATATAATGGTAAGTTCAAGAGGGAAGTAACCAATTGGGGGAACGGGGGGAAGCAAAAACTTTTTTTTTCTTCATTTTTTGAAAAAACTTTGTTCACGAACATTATAGATTAGATGAAAATATGAACATTTAATAAAGACACTTTGTGATAAATATTTTTATTTTGACGAAAAAACGCTCGAAGAAGTAATATATAACAATTATCGTGTTTTTCGAGCGTATGTTGAGGTTTTAGATATTAGGGTTTAGATATTAGGGTTTATAGGGCTTAGATATTAGGGTTTAGAAATTTAGGGTTTAGGGTTTAGATTTAGGGTTTAGATTTAGGATTTAGATTGAGTTTTTAACAAGAACGGTTTAGAGTTTAGGGTTTAGGGTTTATGGAATAAACCCAAAACGCCAAACCCTAAACCTTAAACTCTAAATCGGGCTAAATTTTACTTCACAAAACATGAAAAACAAACGTTCACATTCTTCACGAACAATATTATCTTGAATGTTATTTTTGTCGATCGTTTTCCCGCCTAAATAATAACATTCATCACGAAGTGTCTTTTCTAAATGTTCATATTTTCGTGTGATCTTGATGCCGGAAAAAACAAATTCAAAAAAAAAGGAAAAAAAAATTTGCTTCCCCCCGATTGGTTACTTCCCCATTGATCCTGCCCCTT